>NC_086041.1:31962108-33359023 GCF_947568885.1 Cydia strobilella
ATAACTCCGTAATAGATGGATACAGTCTAAGGAAAAAACGTGCCTCGAAAATCAAGAAAATTTGATTCTCGTTCAGAGGGCGCTACTAGTTTTGGCCTACAGTCGTATAGATGGCGTTGACGGTTTCGTTTGTTATTTAACAATTTTAACGCATATCAGTGAAAGAACCTGGGTCAAAATCATAAAAATAATTAATGCAAATAAAAAAAATCATTTATCTATATTTAAATACATTCTATCGTATTTTTATAAATCTTCATTTTTAGTTTTAAAGTGTGTCGACAGATGGCAGTGAATTTACTGGGGTTACAAAATGTACTATGACAGTACCGCTCTAGTATAAGTTACTCTATGCTTAAGAGGCCGTAGTCGATTTTGGAGCAAAAATGTAAAATTGATAGATTTAGTCGTTGAAATCATACACGTTTTGTTACGTAATATCTAAATAAATAGTATTGATTTCTATTAACACGTCTTCTCATCTTGCCTTTTAATAATGAGGTCGCGAGCGTGCGTCACCGGTAATGCATGAAGAGAAGGGGTAGTTTTTAAAAAATCATCAAAAAATCATGGTGGTAAATTATACAAATTGATGTATAAGTATAGTTTCAGCAAATGTTGTAGATTGTTTAAGTATCAAAATTACGTTGAAATTAAGTCGATTTTCAGAGAAATTGTCACTTGTTTTGAAGTAATTTCTGGAGAAAATTGATTTCGTCTAACTTTCATTTACACTACTTCAAAGTCATAATAACAGAAATGTAGTCTGATAAACCTCAAGTACAGGATATGTGTAATACAAAATTACCATGTTTAGCCGTCCAAACTTTACGAAATTTACAAATAAGAGCGACAAAATCAGTGCTTTACGCGCGTTTACCTAAACGTCCATCAGAAAAGCAAACATTACTAATTTAGTGAGTCTGTTTTCAAAAAACTGATCTGATAAAAGGTAAGATAAGAAGACGTGCTAATAGAAACCAGTACTTGTTATTTCAATTAGGTAACAAAAGGTGTAAAATTTCACGGACTAAATCTATCAATTTTAAATTTTTGCGACTCAAATCGACACCGGCCTCTTAAAGTAAAGTTGACAGATGGATACGCTAGAGGACTGTAGTCCAGATAAAATATTTTACAATTAGGTACCTACCACCAAAGATAGATATAACTCCGTAATAGATGGATACAGTCTAAGGAAAAAACGTGCCTCGAAAATCACGAAAATTTGATTCTCGATCAGATGTCGCTATTACCTTTTGCCTACTCTCGTATAGAGGGCGTTAACGGTTTCGTTTGTTATTATTTAACAATTTTAACGCATATCAGTGAAAGAACATGGGTCAAAATAATTAATGCAAATAAAAAAAATCATTTATCCATATTTAAATACATTTTATCGTATTTTTATAAATCTTTATTTTTAGTTTTAAAGTGTGTCGATAGATGGCAGTGAATTTACTGTGGTTACAAAATTTACTATGACAGTACCGCTCTATAATATTATATCCTCTTTGCTACCACTAAATAAAATTACACTCCAAAATGTTTTTTTTTTGCCCTTATTCAAATTTTTGACGTGATTTAAATGGCATAGAGTAGTAGGTGTATATCGAACGATACAGTACCATTTTTGTATTTTTACGTCCTTAACTGTACCTATCCAAATCGGGTACACTACATATCTGCCGTCTCAAGGAAAAAAACCATAACTGACAAAAAGTAAGTTTCGAGAAAAAGCCAAAAAACTTTGCGCTCCTGTTCAATTGGGTTAATTCTAAGTACAAAGTTGAAACTTTTGTTAATGAACAAAGTAATAGTGTAGAATTTTTATGCATTATAAATTATTCGATTATCTATTTATTTAAATAAGTTATTTAGAAAAAATAGTTACTGCCTCATAAAACAAATAGAATAAAAATATCTTTACTAAGATTAAATGACATAACTCACATAAGTGCGTACTTATGTTTTTTGTGTTAGTTTTGCACTACGATGTCTAAGAAATAAAAGCACAAGTACACAGTTGTGCTTATGTTACTAATCGATCTAGAAGCTGAAAAAGCACAATTGGGTACTTTGTGGTTTTTTTTTATTGTTTAAATTGTGTTATGTACGGAACCCTTGGAACGCGAGTCCGACTCGCACTTGGCCGGTTTTTTTTTCATATCGTACGACTATTTTCTAAATGTCCTGTTATTGAAAGTAATTAACAATAAAAATAATGAATTTGGTCATATTTTATTTATTTCGATAAACGCAATAATTTGTGTGAGACACGCCTTCAAAGTGATGGATTTTTTTTTCTGGATACTTTACAAGAAACTTGATGCCAAAGTTAGGACTGCTGCATAACTTCAACTATATTGCTACGGCATTAGAGTGAACAGAAGGAAAATATCCGACCTTAAGTTAACAATAACATAATTATGACAAAATCGCTCTGATATTCCGCGTGGTGTGACTAGAACAACTATTCCTTTTGTTGCGATTTTTAGTCCGATCATCCCTCAGGCAAATTAGAGCTAAATTGAGATTCTCAAACTTTAATGACTCAGCCGGGGAGCATTCTAAGATGGTGAATTACGACCGAATATACATAGGTTATTTGCAAAAAGGGCTGGAGTCACGTAGATATATTGTCTTATCATGTGTTAGTTCTTGTGTTCTTGTCATTACGTAAAACGTTCCTATCCCTTTATTACGATCCGAACTTTTGAGAACCGCTGAATTTTTTAAGCGCCTGTGATTAGTCCGATGTTCGGCAATGGGAGAAGTCCGGATCTCGGCCTACAGACGTCCCAGGCGTAAACAAAGTATACAAAATCTATAGAAAATTTGCTAAAACTATGCAATAATTAACTTAAAAAGCAATAAAAGGATAAATATTTACCATAACGTCGAAATAAACTCGAGGAGGGAAGATCGGATCACCATAAAATTCGAAAAAATACTTTTTTTAAGCTCCCGGCGCACACGCACACGTGCTGAGCGATGGCGTAGCAAACTATGTTGCCATCAGTGAACAATATCGCTTCGTTTGCGGTAAATTCTATGCATCCGGTCTTATGTCACATCCGATCTTAGGCGACCCTACCGTAACGTAAGCGTGATAAGTGCAACGATTTTGATAGCACACGCAGTGAAAGTGTTATGTTAAACGTCAAACCTCTTTGAAATTATGACGTATAAATAACACTTGCACTGCGTGTGCTATCAAAATCGTTGCAGACTTATTTTGGTCTAGCTAGAGGTAGATATTTTGATTTTCTCGGTAGGTATGTCTTCTGAGTTGGTTTGGTGAAAATAACTATACCTAGGTAGTTGGTCAAACCAAATTGGCAGTAAATAAGAACAAACAAAACAATAAGTACTCATCCTTTTCTTTTGGGTGATAGTACTAGTGTAAGACAAAGATAGTATGATTCTCTCTGCCTATGTTTGAAATGAGACAGTCCTTTGACAAACTATATACATTTTGGCTGTATATTATTTAAGCACACTCCTGCTTCAAATAAACAGCCAACATTTCCGGGTTAATATTAGGCACCGTTTTTACCCAATGAAAAGAAACTAGTAAACCACAAAAGAAAGCTACTCGGTACATACGTATACATTTAATGGTTTTTTTTTCTTTCATTAAAAACGGCTTTCTCAAAGAAAACTACAAAACTGCGTATAACAATGACTTACAAACAACAACAATCTTAACTAAGATTGGTAGACTTTATACCTTTACTATAAGGTTTAAAATAGTTAACACTAAACGATGCGCAATCGATTTTGGTGTTTACATGACTACACGTTCTTGGCAACGACGTTGTCAACTGCCCCCAAACAAGCCAAGGCTCCAAATAAGCGAGACGTGTGAATACTATGGAAGACGAAAAGGGGAAGGAGGACGCGGAGGATTGGAAGATTTACGAGGCCCTGTGCAGCAAAACACCAACTGAGGTGAGTGGGAAGTGAACCTATGGATTTTTGGAAGGATATTGCATAACTGGATCTGTTTAACCTTTAAATATCTGGCTGTAAATAAATACATGGTGGTTCTCGCGCCTGTTAACGGAGGTACAGTCGCCATCAGATATATCGGAGCGGCCGAGGTGCTCAAAAATATCTGAACACGCACCTAGCGCCTTGACAATAGAGGCGTGTTCAGATATTTGTGAGCACCTTGGCCGCTCCGATATATCTGATGGCGACTGTACCTAAGCTATATTTAGGTAAAAAAAATATACAAAATAAATAGTTTTAATTGTACCGTAGCGTAGAAGCAGAAACCTACCTACTTACTTTCAATTTGTTTCTAATAGTTTTTTCAACATAATTATAATACGTTATATATCTACAATTGTCAGATAGGATGGTAGATTGCAACATTTCAATGTCAATTAAGTGGGGTAGGTATCATAATAATATATGAGAGCTCGAGTTGTAGGTAGTACGATATAAAACTATATAAGTATATAGTTTTAACAAAGAAAAAATATTAAATGATTACACAAAATTAACATGATCATAAATAGGTTGCCCATTGTGTACCATTGTCTATGACAATGGCACGCGCTCAGACTCAATGGTACACAATGGCCGACCGCTGCCTTAAAAGGAACAATGGCTTTTGTTTAACAGATTACCGTCTTAGACGAAATAGTTACTTGTGCAACAAGAGAGGAAAGTTGGTTTTCCTTGCGAGTTTTTTAGTTTGAGTCCCGAGAAAGCGAAAGATTCTATAATTGAATCACGAGCGAAGCGAGTGATTCTAAGGTAGAATCTTGAGCGTAGCGAGGGACTCAAAAACACGAGATGTAAAATAACTTTGCTCTCGTATTGCACACATAATTTTTCACCTCAGTAGTGAGAACATATTAAAGGTTAAAATGTATTTCGAATTACACAGAATAAATAGAAAAAAAAGTATTATAATATATACGATACGATACGAGACGAGACCGGACCGGACCGGACCGTACCGTACCGTACCATACCATAAAAAAAATGTAATAAAAGTATGAAGTTCATGGCCTTCACTAAATTAAAATGCTACATTGTTTCACTCCCTGGAGTGAGGAAAGTCGCACTTTCCTCACTCCAGGGAGTGACGAAAGTAGGCTTGTTCGAGCTGCTGAGGTGAAGAAGTCATTTGAGAAGATGCAGACTATACTTTGGTCGCTACAAAGTATTTGACCCTGAGTTTACATTAGCACATCCCCTGCCAGCGACCTGCTATAGGCGGATTCTCTGTCCGTAGACGCTTTTCGCTACATACGGTTTTTCCCGTGTTAGGCTACGCTCGTATCGAGTTGCTCGCGTTGGCAGAGAATGTGTTAGGTTGAGCAATTTGCCAATAGATGACGCTCATTTTCTACTTCGCGCTGTTAAGGTTTTTCCTGATTTAATGAGGACCGGCCCAGTTCAGCCGCTCAAACTAAAAGGCTGTTTTTAGGATTCCGTACAAAAAAGGTAAAAAAACGAACCTTTACCTATGGTGTGAGTGCGACGCTGTCCGACCGATTTTTATTTACCTATTACTAGCGACTCGCCCCGGCTTCGCACGGGTGAACAAATTATATATAATAGGTACCTGAACCTTCCTCAAGAATCATTTTATTGATTAAATGAAAACCGCATGAAAATCCGTTCAGTGGTTTTTGAGTTTATCGCGAATATACAGACAGATAGACGCAGCGGGGGACTTTGTTTTATAAGGTGTGATTAGTCAGCAATCGGATAATTCAGAATACTTCTGAACGTCTGAATTCCGGATTTGGTATTACCTGAAACCTGAACACACCTTTAATATAAAAACATTAAGGTAGGTAGGTATATCTCATTAATTTCATTAATTTATTATTTTTATAGAATGCTCCTGGGGCCCGTTTCTCAAAAGCTTGTAGCTTGTTATACAAGTGGAAGTCCCTTTCTAACAAAAGCTGTCAAAAAGTGACATCCGCTTGTATTATAAGTTACCAGCTTTTGAGAAACGGGCCCCTGGTATAGCTTATGCAGTGGTAGGACTGTTTAAACCATACAATATTTCGCACCACGAGCACCACTGTGCGTCCATAAGTTCCTTCATCGAAAATATATACCTCATTTAGTAGCTTTAATGCTATATACTCGTACCTCATTACATATATGCATAGATAAAAAAGGCACTGCACTACTTTAAGTAAGTAATCCATCATATGTTCAAACGGTACCCGTCAGTTAATCGGTACGAGCTACGTTACTGTATCGGCATTTCTTCAATAAAGCCTGCGCTTTTTGCTAAATCAATTATGATCGTACTTTTACTACGATGCAAAGTAGCGTGCTAAAGACCGTACCATGCAGCGATTTCCCTGAAACCATACAGTACGTAGTTATAAAAGTAGCTTAACGGAATTCGTTTTTCCCTTTTGTAACGTTGTCGATAGCGAAGCTGCTTAAGTATGTACCTGCATAGAAACCCCATGTCGCGGTCTTTATCTGACAAATCATGTCAACAAAGTCATAATTTGTTTGGGCGGGCTTTCCTTTTCATGGTAAAGAGAATATCGTGCCTTACGTGAGCTTGAAATAGAAATAAGGGTCACGCAAACTTTTTAACGAGAAGTACGGCTTAGTAGTTGTCTTCTGCTCGCTTGGGTAGGACTGTCTGACGATAAAACCTCGCCATGGCATTTTGTAAGTTATTAGTGTAATTATAGTGCGACTGTTAGCCTATTGAAGCCTTCGATGAATAATTTATAGTGAACTTGTACAGATGGACGCGGACGTGGGGAATGACGTCGTCACCGCCTTGAGGAGCGATCTCGCGGGGCTGCAGTATAAACGAGATAAATTGTTATCAGAAGTGAGTATGCGATATCGGTACATCAGGCCAAAAGTATGACAACAAAAAACCTGGCGCTGTTTTGAAGTTTTTTTTATCTACCTTGTGTTGCCATTAAGAAAGTTTTTTCCTTTGATGACTTCGACCTTAAACATTACCTACAATACTCGTACCTACGTGCAGCTTGAAGGAAGTAGCAATAGTTATTTGTGCAATAAAAGAGGAAAGTTGGTTTTTCTTGCGAGTGTTGATTTTGAGTCTCGAGAAAGCGAAAGATTCACGAGCGAAGCGAGTGATTCTAAGTAAGAATCTTGAGCGCAGCGAGGGACTCAAAAACACGAGATGTAAAATAACTTTGCTCTCGTGTTGCACACATAATTTTTCATCTCAGTAGTGAGAACAAATTAAAGGTTAAATTAAAATGTATTTCGAATTTGTAATAGACCCCGAAGTATGAAGTGGCAGTTCATGGCCTTCACTAAATTAAAAAGCTACTTTTTTTTCACTCCCTGGAGTGAGGAAAGTCGCACTTTCGTCACTCTCTGGAGTGAGGAAAGTCACACTTTCCTCACTCCAGGGAGTGACGAAAGTAGGCTTGTTCGAGCTGCTGAGGTGAAAAAAAAATTAAAGTTGAAACAATGCAATCCTTTTTAAGTATTAGTTATTATATTAGGTACGTTCCTTAAAAAGTTCACATTCGGCTTGTTTGCTTAGCACGTACCTATGTGTACTTTAGGTTTAAGAGTTTTTCTCATTATCCAACACAAAATCGGATCTGATGCCTCTGAATCTCTGATGATTAACTAGGTACATTAATATCGAACTGATGTTTAGTTGATAGATCACACATGAGGTAGTCTAAGCTAAACAGAGCGTCGACGCTCTGTTACGGCCTGGCCACGACATTAGTCTTAAGCGGCGAGCGATTGCGGCGGGCGGCGCGGCAAGGTAGAGAGCATGCCATGACTTCACAGTAGCGTTGGCGGCATCGAGTGTTTAATGTGTTTAAAAATGTGTTTGTCAAAAGTGGCCCTTCAGTGCCTCGACAGCAGGTCATATTTCATGAGAGATATTTTAAATATAAGAGAAGGTGTGCACGAACTTAATAGACGCCGTTATAAGTTAGGCGAATTTAGAGTGTTGTACGAAGAATATAGAAAGCATCCCTCAAAATATTACGAGTATACTAGAATGAGTGTAGCAGCAGGAAAAAATATTTTATTTCTTCCCACAAACTTTTAATTACGTGCCGCAACTTATGTTTAGGTAGTTTCGACATCCAAATTGCAGGCCTATATATATATATATATATTTCCGTGATAAAAAGTCCCGTGTCCATTATCGCGCGCGAATATTATAAAAAAATTTGTTCTACGATTCACCGCCCGATGTGTATAGACTGCGGGCCAGGAACAGATTTCCATGACCAATCGACTCCCGGGCGAAAACTCGTATAGTGGTTAACGGCTATGTATTATGAACCCTCGTGAACGTCAGCTGCCGCTCCGTTGTTGGGTTGAGGAATGGCAGCAAATAAAGTCTATAAAAAAATTTGGTTATCGCCTCCCGCTTGATACTTTGTCAGATAATAGTTTAGATGCTATTGTGAATAAACAAAATCGTCAGCCGATTGTATCGCTGTGGAAAGATCGTCAGCTGGTCACATGAACATGTAAAAAAGAAAATCCTTTTCAGTCATTGGCGTTATCGTCTCCCGTTTGATACTTTGTCAGATGATAGTTTAGATGCTATTGTTAATAAAACAAACCGTCAGCCGGTTGTATCGCGGTGAAAAGACCGTGTTACGCGTTTCTATGGCTGCCATTCCTCAACCCACCAACGGAGCGACAGCTTACGTTCACGAGGGTTCATCATACATAGCCGTTAACCGCTATACGAGTTTTCGCCCGGGAGGCGATGGCTGATGAAATTTGCGCCTGGCTCGCGGTCTAGTAGCCGCGTTCCTCGCGCCCTCGTGTTTGTTTACACCGCCCGCCGCGCCGCTCCCCGTCGCCGCCGGCCGCTCGAGTAAATTCGCGCGAGTCCAGCGAGTCGCTGCTGGCAGCGGCGGGTCGTGGCCTCTCTCTTAGCTGGGGTTACGACTACGAGTAGGTACAAAGAGAGACGTATCAAATCGATATGAACTTTGGTCGTTGCCATATCGGTTTTCACTTCCATACTGGTTGAAGGACATTGCGTAGGTAATTATTGCATTTTACTGCAGTCTGCTTCAGCACTGGCAGATAATGTGACTGAATTGTAAATTCTTATCAGGCATTCGAAACGTTTCAACTTACCTATTTAAAATAACGCATATTTAACCTATTCATTTCTGTATTCTAACAATGTTGCAGGTCAGCGATTTAAAGAACCAAATGCTTTCTCGTGACCAAAGAATTTTAGAGCAGCAGGTGGAAATCGACCACCTGCGCGAACAGAATGCCAGGCAAAACGCGGTCATATCATCTCTTAGAAAGAAAATTCAGGACCTCGATGAAATACAGCGTAACCTGCAAGCTGCTCAAGGGAGGAGCGACATGACAGTACAGACTTTACAGAGGGACAATCGCTACTACGATGATAAAATAAAAGACTTAGAAAAGAAGCTTCGCACTCTTGAATTAGAATGTCATAACGAAGAGCAGCAAAAGGAAAATGCCCGCTGCCAGTTTCATGATCTCGTGCGTCGCTTGTCTGCTGCGTTGGACGCTGAATTCTGCGACACTACCCACACCCATTCCCCCGAAAGTCTTATAATCAAAGCGGCGGAGTTGGTGCAAGAAATAACAAGGCTCAAAAACAAGTGCATAAACACTACGGAGAACTTGTCGAGTGTTGAGCAGGACTTCAGGAGTTGCCGGGATGCGTTGGAAAGAGCTAACGCGGACAAAGACATGCTGCAACGACAGGTGATGTACCTAAATTAATAAATACATTTATTTACATACAAGATATATACAGTGGTACTACGTAAACGAAATTAATAACTAGCTTAAATCTAAAATAGGCCCTTGAGGCATTGTACCAAGGATGCTGGCGGCATTTCCCCGCTGTATCGCAATGCTGATACGTTGTGCGAGAAAGCCGCCAGCTCTTCGGTCACCAGTTACGTCAACCAGACGCTTCGCGATTTCTGCAAACAACTTATGCGCGCTGGGACCCCATGGACCTAGAGTTTCAACTCCAAATGGAACGAAATGATACTCTCTACCGAGGCTCTTATATTTATTACGTTTTAAATTAATTGACAATGTAACATTATTTACGAGAGACTCGAGACCGTTACTCACTATAGTCTTATTCTCTTAACAATAAAGTCGCGTCAAGATCATTTTGAACACCTCGCCCGCTTAGCAACTTCTGCTGCTGACTATTTAAGCAGACATACTTCTTAGGTACCGACAGCTCGTTGGATTACCAGTAGCAATGCGCTACCGCACACAAAATTGATATATTTGTTCTTTTAGCATAGATGTCTGCTTACCAAAACTGAATTGTAAAACTACTAGGTGACATCTCAGCTACTTGAGCTGGAGCGACTACGGCAGGAGAAGGAGTCTCTGTCCGTACAAACAAGAGTCCTAGACCGCGAGCTGCACGAGGCACGCGAGAAGCTGTCCCACTGCTCCAAGAACCTGAGCGTCGTCACCGACAACGTCAACCAGAACGAGTCCATGATTGGGCAGCTGAAAGGTGGGTTGTTATTAAACTGACAGAGGACGCCATTGCAAAGTGGATCAACGCCATACTTGTAATCAGCCATGACATTTGACTAGGGTTTAAGGATTGGAAATAATTATTCATATCAAATTTCATAGGAACTTGTTACCATACTAAGTTATAACCGAAAAACGGAATATCCTCATCCAACTATAAGTACGGCGTCGATCTACGCACTAAGGGCTGCAGGAGTATCTGTCCGTAAACAAGAGTCCTAGACCGCGAGCTGCACGAGGCGCGCGAGAAGCTGTCCCATTGCTCCAAGCACCTGAGCGTTGTCACCGGCAACGTCAACCAGAACGAGTCCATGATTGTGCAGCTGAAGGGTGGATTGTTATAAGACTGGCAAAGGACGCCTCAGCCGCTGAAGCGGATCACAGTGTAACATGGCAAACCTGGATAGTGCAGCCACCGCGCGCACTGGCCGACTGTAAAAAAAAAATTAAGCCATTCGCCCGTCTTTTGTTTTTTCTCATAATTTTTCTCTGGGAATTTTGTTGCAAATAACCCACAACTCTGATTACTAATATTTATTTAATGTGACTCCATGCTTATGTGATTTGTGTTAAAAGTATTAATACGATAGTAATACGAGGGCTGCGTCTAATGCAGGTAAAATTTGTATAGTATTAAGTTTATGTTTAAATTAAACCTAATCCAAGTCTTATTTGTACGTCACTGGTTTTTTGTAACTGAATGAGGCTTGGGTTAGGTTTCAACCCGGAAACTAAGAACGCACGATTGTTGCAGCCCTTTCTTTTGGTTTAAAACTGAAGACGCATGATTGAAGCTATTTATTTTCTGGATATTCGCTCCTGAAGTTTTTATCTGCTTGCGCCTGGTGACCCCGCGTAGCCCGCAGTTGCTACTACCGCTGCGGAAATTCATCGTTCGGCTCGACGAAGATTGGAAATCGAAAACGTTAAGGCCAGTGACGATATTTTATTGGTTTTGACTCGTGTACTGACAGAAATTAGTTTAATTTATTGTACATATTTTATTATTATATTGTTTTACTATAAGAACCTAGTTTTCATTTTCTACCGTTCTAGTTAGCCGGCTACAACAGTGGATAAACTTCATACTTGTAGTCAGCCATGACATTTGACAAGGATTTAGGGATTGGAAATAATTATTCTTATCGAATTTCACAGCAACTTGTTACCATACTAAAAGTTATCATCGAAAAACAGAAAATCCTCATATCCATCTACAAGTACGGCGTCGATCTACGCACTATAGTACTACGCTGTCCGTGCTCCATGATTGTGCAGCTGAAAGGTTTTGTTATAAAACTGGCAGGTAGAGAAAGGAGTCGTTTTAATATAAATATGTCTTAAAATATGTAAGACTGCATCACCACGCATGAAAAAACAGCCATTGGGAAATTCATTGAGGTTTTAACCGTATTCTCGTGCAACAAAATATACTAAATTCAAACAAGATTTCTAATATTTTTTACGGCTGTTATCCATGCCCACCACAAAATATACCTCTAATTTATTTTCAAGAATTATCTATACCACATTTGGTCTTACCGCGATTATTATAACTAGCGTATCCATGTGTCAAATTTACTTCAAGTTCCGCCTCCAGGGGAGAGGGAGAGTAATTAGGGGTGAATTAGCCGCTTACTGACACAGACCGAATTCCCCGCAGGCGAAGCCGCGGGCACAGCTAGTAATATATAATCCGTACACGGCGGGAAGTTGATAACTTGATAACAAAAATTCTAGTAATTTGAACCTCATGTAATTCTATTACTTATAAGTTAAAATTTCTTCAATTTTATATCTCAAGTTATCAACTTCTTCCCGCTGTGTACCTTATACTTGTAAGTCCTTAAATTAAGCCATTTATATGGCTCAAGTTTCTCAGAAATTAGTGAATAAGTACCATACGAAAATTTTCATCTTAAATTTTTTTTTTCAGAGGACCTCCGTCATCGCGACGAAAAATACCAAAGATTGCAAACGGAATTCCGCAACACGATGGAGTCAATCGCGATACTCCTGAGCTTGCCGACGCGGTTCGTCGAGGCCCACGAGAGCACTATCAAGGACAGGATTAGGGAGATACTGAGCGACAACAAGGATAAAACTGTGGTATGTTAACACACATTACTGATCAATGGTATACTTTATCTCGGTGCAATAGAGTTTAGGAATGGTAGTTATATCCCTTCAGATGGCTTTATCATAATTAGAGCTGTTGTAAGTGTTGGGACTGTAACTTTCTGTCAATTAATTATATTTCAAAAAGATTTCCGGCTGCGGGAGTTTGTCACTGAAATTGAATCGAAATCTTATTGCTTCAGCTATGATGTAAAAATCTAGGTCAATAGTTATAGTTATTTGTTATACAAGGGTGCAAAGTTGTATTTTACCCGCGAGTGTTTAAACACACGAGAAGTAAAATACATTTGCACCCGTGTGTAACACAAAACTTTTCCCCTCACTATAGCAAGAAAAGTGCAACATCCACAGGCGTTACATCATCTTCATCACTGGAATCACTCATTTTTTTACGATATTATAACAGAAAACTCTGGAAGTTGTGTTACGTATTTTTACGCGAGTCGATGAGAAAAGTTTTTAAGTAAAAAACTTGTTGACAATGTTGACATTTCTGACGTATAAAATGTCAACGATGCGTTTTGAAATTTCATCGACTCAACTTGTGCTTTCAGAATTATATTTAACATCATTATAAAAAAACAAACGTTTCTTATAGAATTTTATGGTTTATGACCTAAAATCATTAAATAAAGCTATATTTGGTATTTTTTATTAGATTCTCAAACCATTTATTTAATGATATTTAATATCGAACGAACCATTATCATGAGCGTTTTACGTTTTGTTATCTGTCAAGCTACTTAAACACGCTCCGTCCAAGGTCAAATTACTTTCCCCACTAGTGGATAAAACGCGTTTTTCCCCGCTTGTTTTGAAGGATAAAAGACAACTTTCCGAGCTAGTGACGGGAAAAAATATTTATGCTACTTACATGTACTACTTACATTACTTTACTTAGTACCTATTTTAGTAAAAATCCAAATCCAAGTGATTTTTTACCTCTTGTTCTAGCAAATCGACGCGCTGCGCGAGAAGTTAGGCATGGAGTCGCAGCAGTTCAGCCGCGCGGCGCACGCGCACGACCAGGCGGCGACCCGCGTGCGAGTACTGGAGGACGAGCGCAACATGCTTGAGGGCAAGGTACCCTTTACCTTTCAACTGTGTATCGTATAGCAAATCGACGCGCTACCCGAGAAGCTAGGCATGGAGACGTCGTCAGGGGGCGCAAATTTGGTGACTGCCCCGGGCGCCATATCCCCTACGCCCTACGCTCCTGGATTTAGACGCACTGCTGCATTAAGACGATTTTCCGTACTCATATAAAGAGAAGACAGGTGCTGCGTTTGCCAAAGAATAGGGAGCCTTGGAACAGTCCGGGTGTATATGTATATATATTATGATTCCTTGCTCCTGTGGGAAAAACTAGATAGGAGAGACGAGCCGAAATATTTCCACCAGATTATCCGAGCACAAGCCCACAAGCTCTTTATTTCTTTAGAACCTTACCTAAGGTAAGTATGTCTTTTGTTCTGATACGTACTTTTAAAGATATATTTTCTTCCATAGGTGCACAAGCTTGAGGCTGAACTGGCAGCTCTCGAGCTCACCAGGGACAATTTACGCAAGGACAAAGCTAATGTAAGCATAAAATTAGGAAGAACCATAGACAAATTTAAATTATAGACTTCTAATCTTTACACAAAATCGCGTTCTACCGAAATTAAATGTTTACTTGCATACCTTCTTATATTTCAAGTCCTGGGTCTTTATGAAGAATGAGTGACAAATACGGAATGATACGAAATAAACGAAAAACGAATGAGACGATCGATGCTGATGCCCTTTGAACGAACAATTTCAATATCATGATCTCGCTTCAGTTTATCAGAATCGACCTGCACCCATCATAAACCAGTTCCAATCAACTTTACTATTTGTGTTAAGTATATGACGTACTATCTGCAACATTTAACTGAACATAGGTGGACCTTATAAAAGTTATAACTTTCCAATAAGGTTAATAATTGGTCACTTTTATTCACACGGAAATCGCCAAGGCGCTATTTTTTTTGTGAAATAATGGATTATTGTTACAGTTTGTAACATTTCTCGAGCGGCTTAGCAGGACGATGAATATGGACGAGCTGACTCAGGACATCGGTATCGAGCTGCACACGGACTCCATCATGCACCGCGCCGAGCAGCTGGCGAGGCTGGAGAGCGATAAGATTGTCGACAAGGTTAGTACTGCAGGACGATGAATATGGGTGAGGACTCAGGACATAGGCATCGGATGATCGGACACACGGACTCCACTATGCACCGCACCGAGCAGCTGGCGAGGCTGGCGAGCGATAAAATCGACGACAAGGTTGGTATATCTACGAGGGGCGATCCAAAAGTAATCATAACTGATATGTAAAGCAGCTCAAAATGCGCTCGAGTATTTAGCAAGAAGATAGGGTACGTGAGCCATGTAAGGGCGCACCAGAGAGCGGATCAGCTACAATAATAACGCGAATTAAAAGTTGCCTACTTGAAATCGGTCAGGAGAGCATCATCATCATCATCATTTTGAGGTAGTACCTAGTGACGACTTAAAAGCAATCCCAATAACTTATATTTTTTGCAGTGCTATTTTCGTTCGTAATAAATGTAATAATTTTTTCAGTTAACTTAATGCGTAGGTGCGGAGATTATAATTTGATAGGTTTAGTGAGATCATTTTCAACTTATAGCAGTGATTGCGGTTTCGTGATCGATCGGACTTTTGACTCACGTGTAAATTGCCTAAGTGCTCACAAATTCGTATTAATTTCATGCATACATTACCTCTGACCTACCTGCATATTTCGTTCTGACGTAAGACAAACTTACTACCTAGTTACCATTTTGTGATATTTTAACCATTAGCCAGGAAACGTTACTTACTAGTAACTAAGTAACCGGCAAAAAATCAAGATATAATCAAAATTCATATATAGATACTGCAATAAATATTATTAGTACCTAATTTGTTTCGTAAGGTTAATTCGACTCGACAAACTGACAGTAGATGGCATGACTACTATGTGGTAGTAATAAGGTGGTAGGTACTTTTGTAAAAGGTCTAAAGATGCGTCTACTTCTGGCGAACGCGCCTTGAATAAGCCAGTTTGTGAATTAAGTAAACTGCTCGCCTGCGAATTCGCCAGATCTGGACACACCTTTACATGACAATTTTCTAAATTGACAATTAATATTTTGTGTAGCTGCTATATTACGGATACTATGGCACGCTGCCTCGCCTACGCAGGGAGCGTTCTTTCCATGACTTGCCTTACCTTAAAGAAGTAAGAGACATTCCAAAAAGGCATGCTACACCAGGCATCGTATTTATTTAGCAATAATACTGACAGCTAATTAGAACTGAATTGGCACTTAATGACAACTATTTTATCTATGTTCAATCTATCACGCACAGTATGCAGACAGCACGGTGTAAAACCGTAGTAATGAGCTATCATTGGATTGCACCGCATTTTGTTTCTCTGTCAGTCAGGAAAAACGCTCTACCCCAAGCGTATTTTTCATGACCGAGACCGAGGCACATGACATGGCTACGAAAAAAACGCTCCGAGCGATATCACCTTACTATGATGGTTACGCTTCGGCCACTAACCGCAAGTGCAGGTTCGACGCTGACGCCGACCACTAAACATTGGTTGAACTTAAAACAAATGCATGACGGTCGGCGTCAGCATCAAGCGTGCTCTCTCGAGTCTCGGAGCGTGCGCTCCGTGTGGCCCTCGGGTTCGTTGACGTTTTACTTTAACTTCGCTCGGATAGATTTTTTCGTAATCGTGACATGACATAAGAGCGTCTCTACTACCATCGTCGTTCGATGTATCTATCGATTAGATTGGTCGTCAATTTTACTTGGTTGATGATTTGACGTTGATTGATCCATCGATCGGCTATCGATCGATTGAAGTGATAACACACTAGTATTAGCGGTATTTAGCGCATTTAAGTAGTCTGACAGTCTGACATTGTAATCATCATTCATCCATTTATTTAAGGATTACTTCGTTATATCAATACATCCACGTATGCAAGTTTACCTTATTAATTCTGTAAGTAGAATTTAAAGTCGGATGTGGCATAAAGGTGCATCTAAATCTAGCGAATGCGAACGCGCGCAATCTGAAGGAAAAAGGCGTGCGCACTTGCGGTGCATTCGCTTGATTTAGATATTCTGGATGCACCTTTAGCCGTACTATTTACGCCACCTAACGTTGCATGCTTTTTCACAGACGGCCGTGGTGTACCAGCTGCAAAGACGGATAAGGATCCTTAGGGAACAAATCCAAAGGAAAGACTTGCATCTGGACCTGTTACGGCGCAAACTAAGTGTTCAGGTAAAGTGGTAAATGGAAATGTTACCTACACTTTACAAGTTACAATATCTGTTATATTAATTAACAATTTGCAATGAAAGTAAACAAATCAATGTCAAAAACTTTAACAAATGGGACAGCTTTAGTATGTTTTTGACAGTGATTTGTTTACCGCCAAACATAGAGTAACTTATACTAGAGCGGTACTGTCATAGTAAATTTTGTAACCCCAGTAAATTCACTGCCATCTGTTGACACACTTTAAAACTAAAAATGAAGATTTATAAAAATACGATAAAATGTATTTTAATATGGATAAATGATTTTTTTATTTGCATTAATTATTTTTATATGATTTTGACCCATGTTCTTTCACTGGTATGCGTTAAAATTATAAATAACAAACGAAACAGTCAACGCCCTCTATACGAGTGTAGGCCAAAACTAGTGGCGCCATCTGATCGAGAATCAAATTATCGTGATTTTCGAGGCACGTTTTTTCCTTAGACTGTATCCATCTATTACGGAGTTATATCTATCTTTGCCGCCAAACTATGCGGTACAGCTACGAGTGGTTAGCGCATATTTGTAGGAGTAGGTATAGTACAGTGTCGTTTGTCAACATTTACGCTATGCTTTTAATACATACATACACATACATATAATCACGCCTATTTCCCGGAGGGGTAGGCAGAGACCACGGATTTCCACTTGCTACGATCCTGACAATACCTCTTTCGCTTCCTTCACTTTCATAACATTCCTCATACACGCTCGTCGGTTTCGGGTGCTCTTGACCCTTTCTTCAACGACACTTTTAATCATTCGAAAAATACTAGGAATCTCATATTTTATCTGATAATCAATGGGTTTGCGTAGAAACTTGATATTGTGAAACCGAACCTTCGCTTACTAGCTTTTCAGAAAAATCAAGAGTTCGAAACTCTTATAAACCGACACTGTGGTAGAATGATCCTTTAGCAAAATATTTTAAACCGTGTATATAAGTATCTGTAGTAATTTTACTTAAATGTTACAGTGTAATTCGAAACATTGTGGCTAGGCTGTTTTTGACATAATTTTTTGTTTTGTTTTTTTGTTTTTGTGTAATGTGGAGTCTTGCAAGTTCGCGCTTTGCGTCTCCTTTGACGCGGGCCGAAAAAAAAAACCGGACAAGTGCGAGTCGGACTCGCCCACCGAGGGTTCCGTACTTTTTAGTATTTGTTGTTGTAGCGGCAACAGAAATACATCATCTGTGAAAATTTCAACTGTCTAGCTATCACGGTTCATGCATGAGATACAGCCTGGTGACAGACAGACGGACAGCGGAGTCTTAGTAATAGGGTCCCGTTTTTACCCTTTGGGTACGGAACCCTAAAAAGGAGGTCAAGGCGCGAAGGCGTGAACAATCTGCGAAATCGACGCCATACTCGCGTTTGCGGCTTCGCGCCGTGATTTGCGCACGAATGTGGAGGGCCCTTTACATGAAGTCAAGTTGCCCTATCGTCTCGTTGTGTCCGCTAACCATCCGCTAACAAAATAAATACGATGATGTAAAAGAAGACACCTAAATGAGTTTCATTGTAGTAAAGTACGAGATATATGTACCTACTCAACTAAACAAAATCGTGCTAAACCCCATTGAAGCGTAGTATTTATTACAGCTCTTACACTACCAACTAAAAAAAAAAGATTTGAGGTCTGGGGCCCTATTCGAGATGCACAACTGTCAGTTTCGGCTTCAACATCAGTTCAACAGTGGAATGAATCATTTGTTCATCAACTGTGGAAAGTATCATTTGGTTGTACACCAAAACTCATTCATTGAAAAAATTATGCAACAAAAATCAACTTTGTTTTCTTACTACTATACGGTTTAAAATGGCTCTGAACTCTGCGTGGTTCGGTTTGGTTTCGTTGTCACCTAACTGTGGATTGCTAATGTCAAATTTACCTATTTGACAACACACGATTTCTTCCATTCAACTGAAGTTCAACACGAAACGTCACTTAACGCATGTCGAATACCGCTCCTTTCTTCTTACATTTCCGCTTCAACTCGTCACGATTTCAACCGAAGTCTCTCTATCAATGTTCAACGATGGAAAACAAATTTCGTTCGCGTAGTTTATTAAATATGTTTGACTTAAATGACCCGCGCGCAGCCTTGCCTCCGGGCATAACTGTACATCAGTGTATACTTCCCGGTCATATTTGTATAGATAGCTACCTTATGTATTACCTGCTCGAATGACTATGAGCTGCTAACTTAATTAGGTAGGTATACCGGTATATAGATGGATAGGTAGGCTTCTAATTATCAAAACATGCACGCATAAAACGTAATTGAGATCGTGATACGAGTTCGTAATACCTAATCGTAATTGCTTGATTTTTCTTCAATTTACCTATATTTTTGAGAAAACCTCCAATTGACTTCATATATTGATACAATTTCACGTAGATACTCGTAGACCGTAGTACTCATTGCAATTTTTACAGTCTTTTCATAGACACATTTGGCGCCATGTAGTTTATATTTGAAGTTATCGTTCAAAGTTCTAAAGTTTGTTTAATTTCTCAAATCAAGTGCTCGCTATTTTAATTTTAACCTACTGACTTGTAATCTCAAAAATAAAATCAAAGGGAATCGCGAAAAATTCACATCCGAGTAGAGCACCCGGGCGGGGCACGCTGCACTGCATGATTATTGTGATACTCGAGAGTGCGATTTATGCCATACATTATACCGAAATGTTACATTTAAGTCAGCCTGCACCTGTATGACCCCAACAGGAGGAGTCATCGCGCGTACGCGCCGTGCTGCAGGCCGAGCGCGACGAGGCGACAGCGAGAAGCAAGAAACTTGCGCGCCAGTGTGATAAACTGGCCGCGCAACTCAGCGATGCCCGCGCGCAACTGCGCGATCTGCACGCGCAGGTCGCTGACGCGGCAGAGTGTAAGGTTAGTAAGTAAATAGAGGGTCTACCGCGAAAATCGAAATTTTAATTTTAGATTTACGCAGTATGTCCTCTGACGCGGTCAGACAAGATAAGCGGTCAGTTTTTTTAATGCGGCAAATGGCTGAGGAACGCGACCGCTAATGTAGTTGGGGCTTTGAAGCTCATACGCGGGCAAACTTTTATCAGCTTAATAAGAAAATTCGGGTACATTCTGGATGGAGAAGATGATAATAACGGCTTTTCCATTTTTGTTTTGATCACCATCAACATATTTTAAGCAATTCTCAGCTCAGGATCATCTAAATGACCAGTAACAGCCTAGCCCTTACATTGTAACTAGGTGGTATCGACTAACGAGGAATGTGAATCAAAGTAAACACATTTTTTTAAACTTAAATATTCATTTATTACCCCGATTTGCATGAATAAATGTAATGTAGGAATAATGTAAGAGCAAAGATTAATGAATTTATACATCAACATCAATTGCCGTGATCTTATTCGTCGGTCTTGTCTTGATTTATGTATTCGATTAGACCAGAAGTTATGTGTATCATCATAATACGCCGAGTTGAATTACTGGTCTAGATTGCCAAGAATTTCCAACTAAAGAAGTACAAGGTAGTAAATTGTTGCTCCTTCAATACCTAATATCAGTAATATCTAGTAACTAGTAGTCACAATGAATCATTGGATATTGGACATGCAATTATATTAGGTACGGTCAGCTGCAGAGAAAAGGTACTACCCCTGCATACAACCTTCTATGTAGGGGTGGTACCTTTTCTCTGCAGCTGACCGTACATATCTTCCTTTAGTTGTTCTATTTTGAAAGCCTGGAATTTTCTGATCAACGACAACTTTTATAAATAAGTAGGTAGAATCTTAATTGTGTTATACTGTACACTACCGTTCATAACTATTTAGGCACTTGTATACAAAATCGACTTTCAGAATTATATCGCTACTAAGTCGCAGTCGGGCAACAGTTTTTTGTGCAGTTTACTTTTTTAAGATATATCGAGCTTCAAAATGATGTGCAGAATTTTCGTGTACATTGCCTATTTACCAAATGGCAAGCGTTAAAAAATCCATAAATCGTTTTCCAGTACAAAATCGTTTTATTTTGTATGAACTAGTACATAAGTAAAGTAAACTCAAAATTTTAAAGGATGTCTTTGGCAACAATTTGAGGCTCAATATATTTACCTAAATAAAAATTCAATCCAACATGTAAGTCATTTGCCTGCGATCGAACAGTATGATTTTGAAAATAATTTTTGTATACAATTGTATAGTAATAATTGCGGGTGCCTAAATACTTTTGAGCGTAGTGTAGACGTAATAACAAGAGACTCGATCAAGATTACTTACAAAGAACAAGTAGATTACACATTTAGGTAAGTATTAAACGTTTGGAAAAACTGCAATTTAAGGTTTCACAATACGGTTTGCTATCGATATTCTTCTGACGTAGAAGTAAAACACCTAGATGCCTAGCCAAGGTGACAACCGCTTGCGCTACGACAACGAAACGCTTTGTGTCTTTATCATTATCACTTTTCCATATTAGTGCGATAGTGACAGTTGCGTTTTGTTCAATACGGAGCGTAAACGATTGGCATGTTGGCTACGCACCCTGCTATCTGATTCATACCTAAAATATACTTGAAAGGATACCTACTTTAACAAGTTTAGTATTGGCCACAGATAACTTTGTTGGAGAGGGCGCGCAGGATCGAAGAGCTTCAGAAGAAGTTGGAGGAGGCCGAACTGCTCCGAGCGCGGTACAACCGTAAAGTCAATGTGCTCAAAGACCAGGTAGGACAATGGGCGTTCAGAAATCCATTATAATTATAAACTCAGATTTGCACGAAGGCAAACATGATCGTATTGGCGTACTGCTATATTTATCTATAGGAACATCATTGATCATTGTGCCGCAGAGAGCGTTCTTCGAATGTTTGTAGTTTATTTAAAAAACCGGTTAAGTGCGAGTCGGACTCGAGCATGAAGGGTTCCGTACCATTACGCAAAAAACGGCCAAAAAATCACGTTTGTTGTAGAGAGTTGTGAGGCTCCCATCACTTAAATATTTATTTTATTCTGTTTTAAGTATTTGTTGTTATAGCGACAACAGAAATACATCATCTGTGAAAACTGTCTAGCTATCACGGTTCATGAGATACAGCCTGGTGACAGACGGACAGACAGACAAACAGACAGACAGGCAGACCGACAGTCAGACAGACAGACAGCGGAGTCTTAGTAATAGGGTCCCGTTTTTACCCTTTGGGTACGGAACCCTAAAAAATAGACTTTTTAGTGACGAATAGAGTTTTTATACCTCCAACTAACTGGTTAGGTATAGTATCTTCAACTAGATGACATAACTAAATTCATTGTACCTTTAATTAGATCATGTCTGTGGCATTGTCTATTAAAATTGTATAAGCAGGTCCGGAACACTGGGGAGACTTTCGAGCAAGAACGGACCACATCAGAGCACCAGATCAATATGCTACGCGATGATCTGGCCCGCACCAAAGAAGCGCTTGCTGAAAGTCACAGAAGAGAGGCGCAGCTCACCAGCTTTAGGTATCCTTCTTTTCAAATTGATCTTTAAATAGGCGAAAGGCGAAAGGGGGCCTATAGTGCTATTAACATCTTGGTTTTTTTTGTTGCTTTAGGAACTCAATAGCGAAACTCCTTGGCATCCTGGTGCCGTCATCGGTGTCGGACTTCGAGATGGTATCCCGTCTGCAGAAGCTGATCGACGCACACCACGACTTCACCGTGGTGTCGCGTCGGTACGACGACCCGACACTGCTGCGGGCTTCGTCGCGCTCGCCGCCGCCGTCGCGCTGTCGCACGCGGACTCCCGACAGGTAGCACATCGAGATGGTCTCCTGTCTGCAGAAGCTCATCGACACACACCACGACTTCACCGTGGTGTCGCGCCGGTACGACGACCCGACGCTGCTGAGCGCATCGTCGCACTCACCGCCGCCGTCGCGCTGTCGCACTCGGACCCCCGACAGGTACTTCTCACTTTGAGATGGTTCTCCAACTGATTGATGCGCACTACGACTTCACCGCAGTGTTAGGTGTAGCGCTAATATGACGACCAAAGGCTGCTGCGGGTGTCGTCGCGGTCGCCGCCGCCGTCCCCGATACCACTGGTACCACTTAAAGATGGTCTCCTGGCATCGACGATTCGACACAGCTGCGTGCGTCGTTGCGCGACGCGCTATCGCACTCGGACTAAGTACTGATATTAGGTACCTCCCTCCTGTAGCTATATTTGTTATCGATTAGCACTGCAACTCGCAACTCTTCTGTCGGCGGCATCTAGACGGAACTCCTGGCGAGAGAAGATTCCACCCTAGATGCAGCTATCTTTGAAGACTAATAACCTTAACATCCGACACATAAGAATAAACGCTGTTCCAACGTATGGCGGTCAGCAAATATTATCAGCGCGTGTCGATAACTTAGTATAGGCTAGAGCAAGCGCTGATCCGGCGTAGATTAAGGGTGTAGAATTCTGATTACTGAACTATATATAAGCACCTAGTTAATACGGAATAAATCAGTTTAAGTTAACCCTTCAACGGTACCTTTCACTCACCCAACCACGTTCCCCTAAAGTATTGCAAACTGATCACTATTCAATTTGTGTTTGTTTTCAGATCACTCCGCTACGACGATTCAGGGTACGCGGACCCGGCATTTGATTTAGAGGACGACCTGTACAAGGCTCGTGCTGCCTTGTGACCGTCACGCTCCCGACGCCGCGCTCGCTTCTAAGCCCGGAACCTCTCCTCTCTGCACGAGTACAAGTTTGCCGACCGTGTCACGGATGGTACACGGAACCGGCCAATTTCATCTTTTAGCACCTTGGCACAGTGACAAGTTATACATATAAAAGCCGTACGGGGTCAACTGTAACAAGATACAAAGTGGCCCATAATTCAAATTGTTTAACTTACTACTACAGTTTTATCTAAGACTGTACGGCCATTTTCAAGCAGCACTTTTCCTTTAATAGGTAGTTTGTGGTTATCAAACTACATAAATAAAATTAGAAACAATTGTGACTGGTCGTATCCCTATAGCCTAGTATTAAGCTCATTTTTCATTACAAAAACATAGAAGATGGGAAAATATACCTTTGTAAAACTGAAATCCTCTTCAGTCGCATATTTCGTTCATAATTCCGCTAAATATTCTGACAGATGAAACTTGAAACACTTAATTCCATGTTTTATTATTTAACACTAGTGTTCTCGTTAAATTGATCCGTATTTTAACTTAGAAATAAACAGAAAGGTTCAATAACAAATTGCAGCGCACTGACAATGACACGGAGACTGACAGCTTGACAGGATGTCGAACTGACGTTTAGGTGCTCCTGGTACAATATGACATGCAATAACGTTTTTGATACTACATTCTGATCGTAAAACTTACGTGTAAAATATAGTTAAATCTTAATTTCCGGAAGTTGTTTTAAACATATTTGTTATTAATAAACATAAAACACGTTGAAGTGAGCGAAGAATTCGGAAATAAACTAAATTTATCATAAAGTAAAATAATATATCAGATTCATACGTAATGGATTTCAGAACGCACCTTCTTTTATAATTTGTTTGGGCTCCTCAAACTGAACTGCTATCTATGTGTGCGTGAAATGTGGATGTCGTTGTAAATGTCTCTGTCCTTCTAAAACATCGCGTGCGTGAAAGGGATAGATATCGGGGAAATCGACATTTAGTGATTGTAAACGTTAAGATATAGGCCGTAAGGATTAGTAATCACAATTGGACATATGACCTTCTTCTTGAGTCAAGCGCCGTTATGTGCCATGGGGCGAACGACCTCCTTCTCAATTCTGGTATCCTGGTACTTTTTGGATAATGTTTGTCTTAATAAGTCGCCTGTCGCTTGTCGCCGGTCGCCTGTCGCTTGTCTCTTGTCGCCTGTCGCTGGTCGCCTGTCTCTTGTCGCCTGTCGCTTGTCTCTTGTCGCCTGTCGCCTGTCGCTGGTCGCCTGTCTCTTGTCGCCTGTCGCTTGTCTCTTGTCGCCTGTCGCCTGTCGCTGGTCGCCTGTCTCTTGTCGCCTGTCGCCTGTCTCTTGTCGCCTGTCGCTTGTCTCTTGTCGCCTGTCGCCTGTCGCTTGTCTCTTGTCGCCTGTCGCCTGTCGCTGATCGCCTGTCTCTTGTCGCCTGTCGCCTGTCTCTTGTCGCCTGTCGCTTGTCTCTTGTCGCCTGTCGCTGGTCGCCTGTCTCTTGTCGCCTGTCGCCTGTCGCTTGTCGCCTGTCGCTTGTCTCTTGTCGCCTGTCGCCTGTCGCTGGTCGCCTGTCTCTTGTCGCCTGTCGCCTGTCGCTGGTCGCCTGTCTCTTGTCGCCTGTCGCCTGTCGCCGGTCGCCTGTCGCTTGTCGTCAGTATCCTATTGTTATGTCGCCGGTCGCTTGTCGCCAGTCGCCGGTCGCTTGTCGCTTGTCGCCGGTCGCTGGTCGCTTGTCGTCAGTATTCTATTGTTATGTCGCCGGTCGCTTGTCGCCGGTCGCTTGTCCCTGGTCGCTTGTCGCCGGTCGCCTGTCGCTGGTCGCCGGTCGCCTGTCGCTGGTCGCTTGTCGTCAATATCCTATTGCTATGTCGCCAGTCGTCGGTCGCTTGTCGTCGGTCGCCGGTCGCCTGTCGCTTGTCGCCTGTCGCCTGTCGCAAGTCGCCTGTCGCTACTAAAAGGTATAAAAGGCCGGAGCGGGCACGGGGGGATTCATTCATTCTTCAACCATCGGACTAGTCGTGACTCTGGCTTTTGGGCGTAATTTTCGTACTGGTAAGCGAAGTTTCTCTGCTACTTTTTCTGTGTTTGTTTTTACTTGGAATTATCTTGGTAAATTTAAACTTAGAATTTGTGTCTGCGTTTAGTTTTACGGGGACAATATCGTCGTAACGCTGAACCTAGACTATTGTGGAGATTCTTAGCTGCTATGTATGGGGTTTATTTTATTGTAAAGTTTTCGATACTGAATTATTCCGAGTGCCGCCACGTTATGCAGGGACAATATCGTTGCATAGCAAGGACTTGGAATTGGTCTGTTTGGTTTTACGGGGACAATATCGTCGTAACGCTAAACTTGGACTATAGTGGAGATTCTTTACTGATGTGTTGTGTGTAGTGTTGAGTGCCGTGAAGTGAAATTTTCTACACTGTATTGTTCTATGTGCCGCCACGTTATGCAGGGACAATATCGTTGCATAGCAGGTACTTGAAATTGTGTCTAGGTTTAATTTTGCGAGAAGTAATTTTCGTAATGTTAAGCTTGGATAATGGTGTCTAAGGGAATTTCACTTCTTTATTTAGTTTGTTTTGTGAGAATTTTATACTAGTAAAATTACTCTTAGTTATTTTAGTGTTTTTTCTATGGGGTCTTTTGCTATTTTTGAAGCCAGATCATTGCTTGGACTGACAGTTTGTCCAACTAAACATTCATCACGCCTGGCGGTGTTAAAGGTGATGGGTGGTTAGGAGTCTTTTAGTTCCAGGCTTGAGAGGGCCTGGCATCTCTTCTTTACCAACATAAGAGATGAACTATCTCCCAGGTCTCAAAGCCCAGCTGTTAGATGGAAGTGAGGGCATCACGTGCGTGCCATTCGGAGTAATCTGAGCTCACTAAAGTCGGCAGTAATTGGGATCTGGTCCCCTATTAAATATATTTATATATTTCGGTGCTCTGGCGCATGCTAGTGCTGATTGCGGGGAAGGATTCTGTCGTGATTATTATTATATACTTAGTCTTAGTTGCGGCAGGACTTCTCATGTGGTTGGTGCTGGTGTGTGCAAAGGGTGCCGATCCACAGATAGACACGGAATAGGGCGACTTACCTCCATTTCTTTTGGCTTGCGAGCATAGGAGGGGGAGTCAAATACACGGACCATTAGTTTTGCTTATCTCGGTTTGGTCTACCGAACTTTCCAGCTTCTAGTAGGGATACACTTGTGTATATTCCAAGGCACTAGGTCAATGGTAAGTGCGATCTGTGCTTTGGGTGTACATAGAGTAGGGCCAGAGGGTAGGACTATAAATAGGGTAGAGTCATACACTATTTGTCTGTAGGTATTTGTGTGTAGGGTCTCTTTTATGCTTGGTCTAAGACTCTGATATGGCTGATATAAATTCTTCTTTTAAAGACTTAAAAATATGGCTTCATTAATCTAAAATATGTGTATTTAAAAGGTAAAGGATTCTTTTGCCTAAATCTTTCTAACTTTTAATTTATCTGGGGAAAATAAATAAAATTCCTATGAAATCTTTATTTTTATCTATTAAATTTCTGGTTTTTGGAGTAAAGACGAGGTACTGAGTTTTGCAATCAGGTTTCTAAGGTATTTACAAAATAAATTCTTAAAATATCAAGATGGGTTTAGGCATACAGATCGTTCTGGGATAGAAGAATGGTTTGTTTTAGGGACCCCTTGGCAGGCAAGAGCAGACCAATGGGAATTTGAGTGGAATAATGCTCAACTTGATATTTCAGTCTCATAAAATATAGCAAATAACATTAGTGCTTCGTTTATACATCTAAAAGACTAGAAATTTAGTCTATACTTTCAGTTCTGGGAATTGGGAAAAGGGATTAGTATCCCTAGCTTTTGAACATAAAAAAGAAGTAATTTTGATTGACTGATGATACTTGGCGCTTCTTTCATCAGATCATCTAGGAATGCTTAGGTTGCGAAGCGTTGGTCTTAGCCCGTCTGGCTACAATGTTAGGATAGGTGACCCGAATGATGTTTTAAAACGGGATAAGGCCTTCTGACCCGCATCGAGCATGCGAAGCAGTACGTGTGAACTCACACATCGTTTAGAAGGTGATAGTATAATTATAACTTTTCCTAAAAAGCTAGGGTGTAAATGGGCTTATCCTGGGAGTGCTGCTTCGTATGTTATCCCGAAGGCTTAATAGGCGTAGCGGGACTTCACCAAAAACATTTTTAAACTCATTTTTCCAATAACATTTTTAACCTCATATTAACCATATATGCTGCAATTACCTAAATAATGTCATATGTAGTAAGCCTTTAACAGCATTTACATTACACAAATAGATTTATCAAAATTGTAATATTAATTTCATCACTACGCTCGGAATACTATTTTAGAATGCTTCGCTACGCTCAGTTTTCAATTATGGAATCATTTGCTTCATTCAGGATTCGATGTGCGGCCTCACCGTAAATATGTCAATTTCCTCCCAAGCTACACAAACTACTATTTCTACTACTGTAACTATTAAAATATTCTTTGAATTATTCTTTAGTTTCATAATAATATATCTTCAGTACCATAAATATTTATTTCTTAAAATATAGGTAATAATAGAATAATACCAGAGTCCAAAATTTAGTCGATACTCATTAAAGAATCTAGGGTTCCGCGGTACACTTCGAGGGGTTCTAACTACTATCTAGACGATCACATGGCCAAATTTTAGGGGTAAATTCTTAAGAGGTGGTTAGCATAAGATTTAGCATAAGAGTAGTTTTAATAATAATAGTTGGGGTGGTGACACAATATAAAGTAATATTGTCTGTGACTGAGCGTTATACATTCCACAGTACCAATTTTTTTTTGCCCACGGTCTTTTAACAGTGCCAAATTTTCCATAAATTTTTTTTTAATATTTTTAATTATGTAAACCAAATTATACCTTATTGCATTTTCTTTTCACAATACCTAAAAAATATCTGATTGTGTTCAGATTGAGATAGTTCTGAGGTGTTTGAACTGGTGAATTTGACTTTTTGACAAAAAAATGCCTCCCATAAAAAAACTTTCAGTCCTTGAAGTAGAAAGTTTTCCTGAATACCTCAAGTAGAAAAGAGTTTCAAAAAGTATGTTTTGGTAACATGATATTCTAGTAAGCATAAAACAGCTTATGAAAATATAAATACAATTGTGGCATTTAGTGAAGATTATCAAAAAAAGCTGGGCAAAAAAATTAAGGTATGATGGAATATATTTGGAGAAAACTCACAGAAGCCCAATACATTGGTAATATGATTGTATTATAAATTACAATAATTACACATTATTAAAATAAAAGAACTGCTTGAATGTGTGCATTCGGTAAAAAGATATACCAGATCATGCATGGCCTGGTTTCATCGTGTACAGTCTTAGTACATAAAACTAGGACTTAAGGACTATAAGAGTATAGAAGAAATATAAATATACAATCATGAAATCAATCTACCTAGGTATTCTTTAGCGCCAAATCTTCATCGATGCCTATTTGCTTACTTCATAAAACTTCAATCGTACAGTTCCTTAAAATAGAAGTGCATGGGTATCTTATAAAATGATTTTAGCCATTTAGGTGGAAATCAGTAACACAGACAAATAATCGACCAAAATAATGACGACCTGTCTGGCCTAGTGGGTAGTGACTCTGATTATGAAGCCGATGGTCCTGGGGTCGAATACCGGTAAGGGCATTTATTTGTTCCTGAGTCATGGATTTTTCTTTCTATTACGTATTTAAATATATTATTATATGTATATCGTTGTCTGAGTACCCACAACACAAGCCTTCTTGAGCTTACCGTGTGTAAGAATGTCCCTATAATATTTATTTTATTTAAACAATTTTACAGTACATATGGTGCTACTTTCTCGCACTAGTGCGTCAAATAGCACTTTTCGTGCATACGTCGAAAGTTTAAAAGGCCATATGTACTGTAAAACGTTGTACGATACACGTGCGAATAGGTATTTCGCAACTTGTGTCGATTTAAAACACTCCTTGCGGTCGTGTTTTAATTTATCGCCACTCGTTTCGAATTTCCTCTTTTCCGCACTTGTATCGTAAATAACTATTACGGTTTAGACACTTGTTTTTAGTCACTCCCGCGACATGTTTTGGAGAACCTAGGTCTCCTTTCTCAAGCACTAACAGTTATTGTTAATGTTAGTATGTCTCACAACAGTTTAAATTCGTTTATTTTATTTATTTATAACCAAATCCATTACTATCGGATCTTATGCCCCACACACATTAATCGTTATTTAATGATGCTTATCTCCACAAATAACTTACTAAGTATTTTATGTACATGAATAATCATTAAAAAAACCACACCAAAATTTTAAGTACGCATAGTACTTACGTAACATATTATCTTAAACAATGAAGACTTCCCTATAATGGTTTGGTTCAATCAATCAATCAGGAACAGAAAACTTTACGAAGTAGGTAACCCGCTCCAAATACTTATGCATAAATATTTTTAGGGTTCCGTACCTCAAAAGGAAAAAAACGGAACCCTTATAGGATCACTCGTGCGTCTGTCTGTCTGTCCGTCTGTCACAGCCTATTTTCTCCGGAACTACTGGGCTAATTAAGTTGAAATTTGGTACACATATGTAAGTTTGTGACTCAAAGACGGACATGTAACGAAAACAAATTAATTTTAAACATGGGGCCACTTTTGGGGGGTAAATGAGAAAATTAAAAAAATCGTTTTTCAAACTATACCGTGTTACATATCAAATGAAAGAGCTCATTGTGAGAATCTCAAATATATATTTTTTATATTTTTACGATAAACAGTTTAGAAGTTATTCAAGAAAATAGGCATAAAATGACCATTCCCCCCCCCCCTTTACCTCCGAAACTACTGGGTCTAAAATTTTGAAAAAAATACATAAAATAGATCTTTACCTATAGATCACAGGAAAACCTATTAAAAATGTGCAGTCAAGCGTGAGTCGGACTTAATTACTTCGTTTTTGATCGGACCGCTACGGGTTTTTTAAAGACATTTCTCTCACGTTTCACATAAAAAATGGAATCCTTGGAACGCGAGTCCGACTCGCACTTGGCCGGTTTTTTAAGTAACGAAATGAATTTACTTATGTCCTAATTTGTAAGTTAAATATTATAATAATAACTATTTTCCTTGGCCTGCAATTCATTAGTCTAAAAGTGTTCTTTTGTATTATCTACGTAGGATTTTATTTCGATAACCATACATCTAAGTAAGAACGTTGAATGAACGCCCAGTTTATCTTGCAAACTTACACATAAGTTGGTAATCATACATTCATAATCAATGTTTATCGATATTAAATTCCTCGTTGATCGGTCTAAACCACTTCCGAACTATAATTGGTCGAACCAAATTGTCAGTAAATAAGAACAAAAAAAAACTATACTCATCCTTTTCTTTTGGAGGCCAGTACTAGTGTAAGACAAAGATAGTCTGATTCTCTCTGCCTATGTTTGAAATGAGACAGTCCTTGACAAACTATATTCAAAATACCTACAAGTATCACGCTTTCACATAATGAACCCACCGGAACCTAATGGGTTAGGCAATTACTGGCGGGTATATATTTATGGAATCAAGTGTAATTAAATGCAGCCAATTTATTTTTTGGTGGTGCCTAATAGTCGTTGCTGTTAAAAAGTAATTTCAATGGTTTGCCTTGCGTAGGTCGCTGCCTGGTATGTGACAAAGCCACAAACTGCAGACTTAATGTCCCTGATTCAAGTAGGTAATATAGTTTACTGTACATATGGTATGGTACTTTACCGCACTAGTGCGATAATTAGCACATTACGTAACTATGTCGAGAATTTAAAGGACCATATGTACTGTAAAACGTACTATACATGTGCTAATAGGTAATTCGCAACTCGTGTCGATTTAAGACACCCTTCGGTCGTGTTTTAATTTGTCGCCACTTGTTGCGATTTTCCTATTTTTAGCACTTGTGCCGCTTGTTCCTTGAAAAAAGACAGTCCACTTGAAATATTCTAAAAGAGCACGCATCGATTGAAGAAAGCGGATCTGGGTGACCGGTTCAATTAGGTACGCACATTATGTTATTTGTATTTAATGTTACATGTACAGTAGGTATCTATGTATTGGAATGACGTGTAGTGTGAATTTAGTCTAATTGTAATTACTTACTCTTCATTATTGTGGTCTCGTTATGACAGGATGCATGTAAGTGACTGTTTAGTTTGGTGTTACTTAGTTACTATATTGTGTTACCAGTCTTCCACGTCTCGGTTGTTTAAACATGCCTTAAAAAATAAACAAACCACTTCTAAACTTATTATACCTTAAAGGTATCCAGATGTATTTGTGTATTTAAATAAAATGTAAAATAGTTGAAAACATACCTAGTATATACCTGTTTTTATTTGTTAAGAAATAAGTCGTTTATTTTGTAATTTGTTGTAAGGTGTTATAACTTATCCCTAAAATAAAATTGAAAATGTGTTCAAATTGAGTCTGGTACCTCAAATCTACTATATTTTAGACTTTCCACATACATAGAATATAATGTACCTAAACATTAGATTTTATGTATGTGCAAAGTCTTACAAGACTAATTATAAATAGCTCGTCTAAAAAAAGATCTCACATTACCTATGGCTATAAGAATATTGAATAAGTGTTAAAATATAAGCGCACTCATTTATCTTTAATCTTGCTATCTTATAAAATGTATACGTACGGTGTAAGTCACGCTCTGCAGACTCGTTACCTGTTATTATTTAAAGCTGACAAACCAAAGATGAGAAGTTATGATAAAAAATATAAGTAATGTATCATGTTTATATTATTTTATTTCTCCCAACACCTTTGTGAATGATATTGCTGGTTAAAACAGCGATAAGATGCATTTAATATAGCATCTTACCATATTTACCGATTGATTAAACTTGACGCTGCACCACCGGCGATGTGATTAAGCAGGTAAAATAAAGTAAATACCTAGTGATCACGGCCCGGTTTCCTACACGGTATTTCTACGGTCCGTGCCCTTGCAGGACTTCAAGCAGCACACGACTAGGTACAAGGTACGTGCGTGTAGGGGGCAGCTCCGCTTCCTGGCGTGCAGTAGCAATTGTCAAGTTTGAATTTTCCATATATCCATACTTTAATATTATAAATGCGAAAGTGTGTCTGTCTCTCTGTCTGTCTGTCCGTTACCTCTTCACGCTTAAACCGCTGAACCGATTTAGATGAAATTTGGTATAGAGATAGAGAGATATACCTAGTTTGAGACCCGGGGAAGTACATAGGGTAGTTTTTATCCCAGAAATCATCCTTTAAGGGGGTGAAAAGGGGGGTGGAAGTTTGTATGGGAAATCGATAAAAAGCAGATTGGATAAAAAATAAGCTACCCAAATTACTAACTCCACGCAGACGAAGTCGCGGGCAAAAGCTAATATTACTTACATATATCACACTCATTATACAAGGGGCGGACCTTCCATTCCAACAAGCGCGGATGCGATTAATATTGACTCGGTATAAGAATATCGTTTCTATATTTATGCTTAGCAAATTTAAGTTTTTTTTTTAAGTAGATAATATTAACAATGGGAGTGGTTTTTTCGTTTGAATAATTTAGCAGCGAATTTACTAAAGTGGCGGGTAATGTATTCGAGATGTTGATGTGGATATTTTCGAGGTTGTTGAAATTTGAGGGTAGAATCAAACGCTGGCGCCATTGCCGTCGCCAACGTCCATTGCACTTTGTTCACATTCCGCCTAGTCTTGTGCGGTGACGTGGTGCTTTCTACATGTTAAACATGTTGCGATACACTATTCTGGTGATGGTGATCAGTCCAGGTAAATACCATTTATGTTTACATTAACGATACGAGAATCTATTTCCTACATAAATAATAAATCCTAAGCAGAAAATTAACTAGGTACTTACCTAGTTATATGCTTTCCTACAGTTCTTCTTTGTAACTTTTCCATGGGCAGTTTTTTTTGTATTTAATTTTACGCTTATACTCACTTTATGCAAAAGGTACTAAATGGGGGGGGGGGGGTAAAACATGTAATAATGATATAAAATCTTAATCTAGTGATTACCCGTTTATTATACCTTCTGACTAATTTCTAATATTTATATTATTGCTTTTATTTGCCCCGAGGCTGTGTCGTTATACGCTAGATACTATTTCCGTACATTTCGTATTCTGAATATCTCATCATAATAGTTAATGTATGTGACGTATTTTCGCATAAAAAGCACATGACCCGACCAGCGTCACTAGCATATAGTCGATCGCTAAAATGAGTACTAATGTTAGGTGAGGTAAGAAAAACTATTGGGCAAGAGGAACACTTGTAGGGAAAATAAGCATTTAGAGATACTTAAAGATATTAAAAACTAAACTAATAAGTACTTACTAATAATCACGTAAGTTACAAAAGGTCACGCATAGTACATTGTGATACAAGTATGCTAAGTTGGTCGTTACACACGAGGCGATATTGTACGCACGAGCAGTAAGCGAGCGCGCAATAAGAAAGCCAATGTGTGTAATGACCAATGCACACGCGTTTCATACGACGTTTTTCAACACACTTGCGAGGAAAAAAAATAAACATTCATATTAATCAAATTTCGCCAGTCCGACCAATTAAAGAAGGCTCCGTTTCCATGCATATTATTAGCAATCGTTACCTTCTTAACTCAGTCGGATAATATAATGAAAAAGCACGAGTGTTATAATATACTGAAAAAGCACGCGTGTTTAATACCTATCTAGGAATATGAGCCAAAAATCGGTGGAAAAAAACGTCGTTTTGAGTAAGTGTGTTAAAAATTAAATTAACTTAAAAACACAAAAGAAGGACTCCTCATACGGTGTCTCTTGCCCCGAGAAAAATAAAGTATGTTTCTCTTACCTTACCTACATCTGATCTTATAGCCATTGTTCAGCGGAAGAAGCTCTTTCTACACGTACATAGACGGAAACATTCAACCCCTACACATTCCAGTGCTAACCCGGCAAGTGCCCCGCTTCGCCGAGCTCGACCCCGAAGAGCAGCAACTGTACCGCGCCGCCTACGACACGCCCTCCTACGACCACGACGAGTACCAAGAAGATCTCGAGCCCGGCAAGCTGGACCTCCTCAAGGACGGCCTCTGGGCCATCAAGGCCAAGATAAAGGAGCTCAAGGCCTTCGACAAAGCCCTCGCGGCGAATGTCCTCATCACCAGGCTGAAGCTGAAGGAGCTTTTGGAGTACCATTTAAAGAAGAAGCCGGTAGAACTGGTGGTGGAAAAGAAACCGAATTACCAAAACTATCCTCAGGTGAGTGACAACTTGTATGTTCGTATTTTTTATTTAACGGATTGTAACTGAAATGCCTATATCGACTCACTCTTACTTACGTAATAGTGCGTTGATAATGTTGATATACCTCTACCTACATAGGTAGGTACGTGTCATAAAAATATTTTTTTAAACTGTTTGGAACAATTAATAACCCTATGTGTTAACTGTATTATGAGACTATTATTGTAATAATTGCTTATAGCAGCCAAAAAGGTCGTACTTAGGAACTTAGGTCGAAACATGCGCAACGTAGTTTTCCTGGACCCCTGGACCTCATTTGCGGTCTGTAAATCAGGTTTCGAATGCGTACGTGTTTTATGAAAGTCTGGTTGGCAACAATATAATTAGTAATTACGAGCGACCTGGGGGTCTAGTCAAGATGACAAGAGAAAATGCCATTTGAATGCTAAATTTTTATGTATCGAAATAGTCACGTCGTAGCATCTGTCATTACATATTTCCTTTTCGTTTGGCGTTAGGCCCCCTGTTTAGCTTTTGAGCTCAGTAGATTCAAAAGAAAAGAAAGCTTAATTTTATAAAATACTAACCTAATAAATAAAATTGTTTCAGGCCCCTGCTTACCCCCCGCAGCCGCAGTATGAACCACAGTACGCGGCGCCGACGCCCGCCTACCACCACGACCCTTACTACGGACACTAACTCTATAGGAGCCGATCCCGCATTCTTACCTCCAGTATTGGTCTCCGGATGAGCGTACGTATGAGACCGGAGACCAATGCCTATGCTATAGGTGGCGCAAAGCGCTGGCGCGGCGTCACCTAAGAACGGCGTCATTTTAGACCTGAGGGCCTACTGCCAACATGGAAAAGAAGAAAAACGTTATCTTCCTCTCCGTTGCTCAGACATGCAAGAGCGATAGAAGGACTGATAACGATTTTCGATTTTTCTATGTTGACGATGGGCTCTGATTTTCCAATTTTGATCAAATAATCTAAGTAGTACCAGTCGTAATTAATCCTAGTTCTTCTCTCTTCTTCTTTACTATAAGAAGACAGAGTAGACATACTATCAGAATTCAATATACTTTTCATTTGTTATAATTTAGATAATATATTTTGCCTTACAAACAGTTTTAACAAAAAAAATTGTAATTAATGTAAAAATGTCTGCGTTATTAATAAAGTTTATTGTATTATAATGTTTTTCTCTCTCCTAGAGCCGTATCATAAGAAAGTGCAGTAATTAATTAATTCTTAATTGGGAAGGTCAACGCGGATTGTCGAGCGGCGTAGTTGGCCGCAGCGCGCGCGCGAAGCACTCGCGTACTAGAAGCGAACCGCTTCCTCTAGTTCGAAAACCGAATATAGGGCTTGAAGATTTCGCTTAGTTGTACCAAGTGCGGGAGCCGCGGACTTTTGGAATGTTCGTAGGATAGTTTTGCGAGATGCCTTTGTTATATTTGCCTGAGAGAGTGGACATGGCGCTGTCGATCCAGTAGTTTCCAGGAGTTTATGCTGCCGAAGATGAGGGACAAAGTCACGTGGATGTTGTTTCTGGTACGGACCCAAAGTTAATCTTTATTATTTTATAGGTACATGTATCAGGAAACTTAATGTTCTCAAAAGTATTCGCTGTTGTATTTAAAATGCCGGAAATAAAAATTTTAAAACTTGGCAAAACTAAAATTAGTTACTAGTTACGGTTTTTATAGGTACTAATAATGTAACTTTAATTATAAAACTATGTTATTTATATTCGGATAGTGTAGACTTAGGTACTTATGTATTTATCACACTTGTCTCCATGCCCATTGAAAAATACTATTAGAAGAAGTATTTTTATTTTATTTTTTTAATACCAGATCCTCATAGTTGATAGGTACTTAAGATGTTTCTTTTTATTTGCTTTATGCACTTAACTAATGTTATTAACTTAACCAATTTTTTAAACCACGTTATACTCGTACACGTTAGTGTCATATGGAGATTATTTGCGCGATGTCAATATTTTACCTATAGTCTGTCAAGGGACTGTCTCATTTCAAACATAGACAGAGATAATCATAGTATCTTTGTCTTACACTAGTACTAGCACCCAAAAGAAAAGGATGAGTATAATTTTTTTGTTCTTATTTACTGACAAGATTTGCTTGATACTCGTATATAGTCTCATGATAAAACCTCTGCAGGGAGTTCATTTTACGTGCAACTGTGGAGTACCCACGTTTTAGACATAACCGGCAATAATTGTGGGCAGAATGGAAAACATTAGCAGATTTATAAAAGGTATAATTTACCCAATAGTAGTAGATATTATTTCCTAAAAAACCGGCCAAGTGCGAAGAAGTACCATTGCGCAAAGAAACGGCAAAAAAATCACGTTTGTTGTATGGGAGCCCCACTTAAATATTTATTTTATTCTGTTTTTAGTATTCGTTGTTATAGCGGCAACAGAAATACATCATCTGTGAAAATTTCAACTGTCTAGCTATCACGGTTCATGAGATACAGCCTGGTGACAGACAGACAGACAGACGGACAGCGGAGTCTTAATAATAGGGTCCCGTTTTTACCCTTTGGGTACGGAACCCTAAAAAGCAGTTTATTGGTTTATTTATACCTATTTTTAACGGACCTAACTAAGTGCCTACCTACGGAGCGGCCTAAGTGTTCATAAATATCGGAACAAGGCCTCTATTATCGTTAATGTGCGTGTTCAGATATTTTTGAGCACTTTGGCCGCTCCGATATATCTGACGGCGACTGTAGGTACCGTCCTGTATACTCGTAAGCGTATAATTTCATTATGTTAGGCTGGCAGCCGCATAGGTACTAAATCTGCACAAGGCACAAGGTTCCGTAATTAGTTACAATTACAAGTTTAAAAACGGTTTATTCAGCTGCGTCCAGCCGATTATTGCCCACTCTGTTACATTTAATTGCACAAAAGTGAGGAAAACTAGCTTGAATATTTTGCAGGCGCGGGTTTATAATAACTACATTAAATTCAGATCTCATGTAGGTCATAAGTATTTATTGCTATAAATATCTGTCTTACATTTGCAAGGTCTTTATACCGAGCCTTGAGTGAGCACCTATGGGAATGGCACAAAGAACCCTTTAAAAAATCAAGGCTCATAGGTATTCGATCTTAACCAAAGATACATATAACTCCGTAATAGATGGATACAGTCTAAGGAAAAAACGTGCCTCGAAAATCAAGAAAATTTGATTCTCGTTCAGAGGGCGCTACTAGTTTTGGCCTACAGTCGTATAGATGGCGTTGACGGTTTCGTTTGTTATTTAACAATTTTAACGCATATCAGTGAAAGAACATGAGTCAAAATCATCAAAACAATTAATGCAAATAAAAAAAAACATTTATCTATATTTAAATACATTTTATCGTATTTTTACAAATCTTCAAAATTTTAGATTTAAAGTGTGTCGACAGATGGCAGTGAATTTACTGGGGTTACAAAATTTACTATGACAGTACCGCTCTAGTATAAGTTACTCTATGATCTTAACCAAAGATAAATATAACTCCGTAATAGATGGATACAGTCTAAGGAAAAAACGTGCCTCGAAAATCACGAAAATTTGATTCTCGATCAGATGGCGCCACTAGTTTTGGCCTACACTCGTATAGAGGGCGTTGACTGTTTCGTTTGTAATTTATAATTTTAAGGCATACCAGTGAAAGAACATGGGTCAAAATCATATAAAAATAATTAATGCAAATAAAAAAATCATTTATCCATATTTAAATACATTTTATCGTATTTTTATAAATATTTATTTTTAGTTTTAAAGTGTGTTGACAGATGGCAGTGAATTTACTGGGGTTACAAAATTTACTATGACAGTACCGCTCTAGTATAAGTTACTCTATGTCTTAACGTAGTCTTACCTTATCTACGTCATTGAAGATAGTGAGTGTTTCCCAGTGTTTCTTTGTTAGATCTATAGCCTATTCCTAATCTCGTAATCTCTGAATAACAAAATAAATAAATAAAACAGTTTATTTCAACTATCTACATAAAGTTCTTACGCCAATTTTACATTGATGTGCAAAATTTCTAATATGAGATTATAAATAATTACCTACTTGGAAAAATGTAGATTTAGATTATAGACTAGTTAATGACTGTACAGTGTAAAATAATTGCCATACGATAATAATAATCTCTAAACCTAAACCTTAATATGTGTACGATCAACTCTCGTTTTGTATGTTGTGCATTTTCAACAGTTCGCATGTTTAGCTATATCTGGCTGCGGATTCTGTTGCTAGAAAAGCTGCACTTCTCCCAACTGAAATTTGGCGTGTTTTTGTTATTAACCTTTCAATATACTGTGTGGTCTGTGTGTATAAAATTCTAGTGGTCAAAAATCGTGGGTTGTGCTGAATAGAGCAAAAAAATCTCATTCTCGAAAAAAAAATAACAAGTTGCCTAAAAATTCGGTCAGGATCCTTATCATACACACACAAACCATTCAACCTTGAATGGTTAAATTTATCGTTTATTTAATTTTCTATTCGAATCAAAGACTATGGTCAAAGGAAGGCGCACCTTATCAGTAGTTAGTGCGGTACATTATGAATCTACATCAGTCTTGGTCAGCGCTGCATGCTGTGATCTAACCGTTATTATGAAGTAACCGCCAAATGTAAGGGTAATTGCAAGGGTGACAGCATACTAATGCCTATTCACTGGGTAATAGTGGTTGTCATTGCTAAATTCCGTACTTATTGTTTTTGACAGCTCTTGACATGACAGACCTTGTGATATATTTCGCCTCCATTACACGAGATTGATTGGTTTTATATTTATTTCGGCGCACTGTTAATGTCTTTGCGTGTAGAAGTAGATTAGGCTGAAACTGAAAGCGCATTTAACTTTCTTATATGACATAATGGGGTTGGCAACTGTCAAAGGTTTGCAGAGATGGCGCCATCATAGCTTGCCCCTTTTTCTATGAGATTCAAAGAATATAATATGATATGATGAGATTTGGCTTAAAGGGCTGGCATCCAGGGCATTAAAAAAACTAAAATTTGACACAATTCTAGGGATTGACAGGGCAAGCTAAGCTGGCGCTATCTGCTCAACATTTCGACCGGCGAACCCCATTGTATCGTTACCGCCACCAATCCCGCTAACTAATTGTAGGTATCCATATCCACAATGTGTGTAAAACTGCAATTTTTACACGAGTTGGGTAAACAATACTAATATCGTTCCGATAAGTAGCCCCTTGGCCATTATTAAAATAAATGGTCGCCAAATGACAGTACTTTAAAGTATAATAAATACTCTTAAACTCATAAATAATGGCGATTCAATCTCCGGGCACAAGTATTAAGTACTTATTGTTATTGCGCGGTAAGATACTTAAATGAAGATATAAAAAATCAACATACCTTTAATCCCTTCGTTTAATATTTTATATCGGTATAGTACCTAGCTTACCCGCCTAATTAGTTATTACTGTCAGAACAGCTACTTGTTACGACCAGTTCATATCATAGTAGAGAATACAAGTTCATACGTACGTTCGGCTGTACAATCAATATTTAATTTATGTCCAATTAAACCAATTATCCCTTCACACGTCTAGCGGATCGAATAAAATGTTTCAATAATAACGAGAAATCTGTGCGTGTGTAATTTTATCACACGTGCTAAGCGATGCTATCCCTAAGTCTTCCTAGGGATGTAAATGTACGTACGAAATTAGGCAGAAGTATTATTTATTTCCCATTTTTCCTCACAAGTGTGATTAAAAATATTGTGTGAACAGGAATTACTTCGAGCTTCATTTACACTCGTTCGTAAATTCGTGTTCATGTAGTAGGTATTACATGCTATAGTATATTGTATAATTCTAAGAAAATTGATTCTCGAACAGATGACGCTACCACGTTTTACCACCTTTGGCCTATTCTCGTTTAGATGGCGTTGACGGTTTCGTTTGTTATTTAACAATGGTAAAATAATAACAAGAACTGTGTTTAAATAAAGTAGTCTAGATACTTGTAGCTAATTAATAATTACTAGATGATTTTCTCTAAGTAAAAAACAGTGAAAACATGATCCTTATCTATGTAAGTTTTCATACATATTGACTAATTATTATTCTGAGTGTATAGGCAGGGCAGTACCTACCTACTTATTACAGGATGCTTAAGAGTCCCCGGCAACCTCGGTTTTCCATACAAACGTTGTTACGCTCTCATTTTAAAACGACTAGCTAGATTGCTCTGAAACTTTGTACTTACAATAGGATAAGGCATATCTAGGTCTGCAATTAGTTTATGTAGCTTCATAATACACTAGTAAAAAAAAACAGCGAATTTAAGTTTTTCATACAAAACTTATTTTTGCTCTATTTCGTTTGTTTTATATACTAGAGCTATATAAACTAATTACAGACCTAGATATACCTCATGTTATTGTATGTGCAAAGTTTCATTACAATCCAACACGTAGTTTTAAAATGAGAACGAAACTCCGTTAGTATGGAAAGGTGAAATTCGGCCGAGCTTGCCGGGGTCTTAAACCCTAAAATGTCAGTGTGATCTTTATCAAACTGGATCGAGCGATGCGGCATCGGCACCGCGCGCGCAGGGCGAAACAGGTCTACAAACTTCCTGTTACACTTAACTCTGCACCCACATGCACGTATGCGAGCCGATCGATGTATCGATTTATGTTTTTTTGCATTTCAGAGGTTGTAATTTATTGATTATCTGTACGGCTACCATCAGTTCGGCACTGACATATACGCTAGCGTGAACGTAACTTACTTTCTCCGCATCTCGCTCGTACTGACATATTATTAGTGCGAGCGAGATGTATAGAAAGTAAATTACGTAATCCCATCCATAACGTAATCGTTAGAGTATATGTCAGTTTTGACACTGTCAGTGACTCATGGTACTGGTACTGGGGCCCTATTCGAGATGCACAACTGTCAGTTTCGGCTTCAACATCAGTTCAACAGTGGAATGAATCATTTGTTCATCAACTGTGGAAAGTATCATTTGGTACAACCAAAACTCATTCATTGAAAAAATTATGCAACAAAAATCAACTTTGTTTTCTTACTACTATACGGTTTAAAATGGCTCTGAACTCGGCGTGGTTCGGTTTGGTTTCGTTGTCACCTAACTGTGTATTGCTAATGTCAAATTTACCTATTCGACAACACACGATTTCTTCCATTCAACTGAAGTTCAACACGAAACGTCACTTAACGCATGTCAAATACCGCTCCTGGGGCTCAGATATATCAAGTTTCGTAATTTTTAACGAAATGCGCATATCGCCGAAATATTGTTAGAATAAGAAACCGTTTGCCACACAACAAATAGTTTGTGTTACAAAATATATAAAAATAACATTGCGTGTCAAAAGGAACGGGCTCAGCACACTCATATCTGATTTGTACACTACCTATGTATCCAGAAGTAAAGCACACAAGTTGCTCTTAATAATAATAATAATTCGCCCTATATACGTCCCACTGCTGGGCACCTGCCTCCTCTCATGCGAGAGAGTCCCCACGCTAGCCCAATGCGGATTGGGGAGTTGCGTTGCTCTTACAATGCATAAAATAAAAGTGCATAAGTACCTACTTATCACATGTAAAAGTTATTTTCGATATCTGTCTACTTTTATGGACGGTAAAATTTTAAGAGATATCGAATTGCAATGGTTAGAAGTATAGTCACGTTCTGTCCTGTGAATTCTTGAGTCAAATGGGCCCCCATGACTAAGCTACTGCAATGACCGCCCTGCATTTCTTTGTGCGGCGATCGAGTTCGTTATCATCGGCCGATTTATTTGCATGCACTTTAAAATACCACACGATCTGGTAAATCAGAACTGGTTTCCCCACCGCACCCCTCCTAGCCCTGTCGGCTGTTTAATGCATAAATGCAGTAAAAACAGACAAAGAACTATATTCTTAATGATATGTTGGAATTGAAACATCATTTTGCGGCTTATATTAAAATTTCAGGTTAATCTTTGTACCAGGGCGTGTGACCTACAACTCATATTAAAATGAAATTTATTTTTTATGATAGTTTATATGCCAGTTTTAAGGTCCAATTAGTATCTTAACTTTTAGTGTAGTACCTAGATGTAATTCGAGAGGTTATTTGTTAAGGATTACACCTATAACGGGTATACTTATATTAAGTACATTTTATGCATGCGTAGAAGTTTTTAAGCTGTCTACGCATGCATAAAATATGCTTTGCTTATCATATCAAATAAATATAGGTATATCAGGATTAATACAACCATGCATAGGGATTAAGGGCATTTCGTGAGTACGTATTGGCATTACGGTTACAATGATTCATTTCGGTTGACCCTAACAGACCTACCATTTTTTATCAAAATCTGACAAAAAAAATGGCCCAAATATAAACTCAATTTTACTGTATGCCCGACAAAACCTTCCTCCAAATACCATACGTTTACGTAACTCAACGGAAAATTATTATGTTTTGCCCCAAATCAGAATTTCCCTTAGGAATTTCCTATTTATTCTGCCCAGAATGAGAAGCTCTTCAAAATCTGATGAAAAACTGCAACAAAATAATAAACGGCCGGTGTTAAAAATATTTTCGAGCACTACAATAATATATATAAATATAGCAACCCGATGAATTCGCGATAAAGTTCTAATTACAAACAATGACATTCTCGATCTCGTTGTCGGCTGCACTTCGAACCAGTTACATTACATAACTGCACGAACCACGAAAGTCAATGTCACTAGTGTCACTACCTCACTCCGATAACGCGAAAAGCTGCAATAAAGTTCCAATTGTGAATAACTCACAATAATCTCCGCGTACAAGGGCCAGTACAGGGCGAACTTCGAAGCCTTTTATTTTATCGCATAAAACACTCTTTATCGGAAATAGTTATGTTTTTAGATACGTAGTGTAATGCGAACCGCATCCAATAAGGCGATGTAAAAGTAAATCGCAAGGTAATCCAGATACAGTGATGACTTGATGAGTGTGTACATAAAGAATCAAGATAGACTGAGTGCCCTCCCCTAGGAGCGAGACTATGTAAGTATGTAGGTACTGTTGACTGTCGACGGAGATTATTTGAGACTACCAGGATGAAAAACATCAACTTTGCGCCTGAATATTTAAATTTAAAGGAAACTAGCGGGCGACGGAGTCGTCGCATCCTACGCCTAGGATTAATATTAGCAAAGACATATGTAACTCCTTATAAGATGAATACAGTATAAGGAAAAAACGTGCCTCGGAAATCAAGAAAAAGTCATTCTCGGATAGATGGCGCCACACCTTTGGCCTATACTCGGCTAGATGGCGTTGACGACATCGTTTAATATTTAACAATTTTAACACATATCAGTGAAAGAACATGGGTCAAAGTCATATAAAAATTATATGTAAATAAAAATAAATAAATCATTTATCCATATATATAATTTTTTGGATGAATTTATATATTTTCATTTTTAGTTTTAATCGTATGTCGATATCGCATTAAATTTACTGTGACTATAAAATTTACTATGCCAGTAATTCTCTATACATGCTCTATACTATATATTTTCTTTAGTATTAGTATTAGTTATGGTGGCTAAAAAATAAGTACATTCGCGTTGCCAAGGAGGTTTTGGGATTATACTGATTACTGAGCAACTTTTACTATGGGACCAACCACGAAATCGCAAAAAAAATAATTTACCCTCCCATAGAAAATGGACCAGCCAAAATGTATGAACCAGCCAAAATTTTTTTCGCGATTTCGGAGTTGGTCCCATAGTAAAAGTTGCTCAGTATAATCCCAAAACCCCTGGCAACGGGAATGCACTTATTTTTTAGCCACCGTGTATACTTACTAAGGCGATTTTACCTCGTTCGTTGATGTCTTTTAGATGATCAAACGAACTTCTAGAGCGAAGTTCGATCACTATTATATGAGTCGTTTCATTCGAAGATATTACATTTACCAGGTAGTCCTTTAAACCTACAGGCGACTTTTGCACTATATTAAGAGACAGTCAATTGACTATTGAACTGATTTTTAGTTCATTCATTCATTTCCCTACCCTTCCCGTTCGTTCCACCCTCATAGTTGCTCATTATCTTTAGAGAAAAAACGCAAAACTTTAAAATTTGGGGTCATATTAGGGTGGGAGGGTTATTATATCTTCGAATGAAACGACTCATATAATAGTGATCGAACTTCGCTCTAGAAGTTCGTTTGATCATCTATTATATTTCGTTCGTTTCATTCTTCAGATATTACATTTACCAGGTAGATGTTTAGAGTCTTAAAGTTTTGCTTAGGTGGAATGAAACTATAGATATATGTAAACACAAAATCATATATTTATTATCTTCTTTGACGTGACCTTATTGGTCAGTCGTCTAATATTAACATTTATTCATATTAATAAATCATCTAATTATGATCGATAATCTTATTATCTAAGGATTGTTACTTGTACTCGGCAAGCAAACCGATCTCGCAAAGAGTCCTTCATCCGATAGTGGCCTATTATAGAACCGCGCGAATGACGTAGACGCCGCGGTCCAGCCTGCGGTGCGGCGGATAGTGTCGACGCTGACGCCGGCGCGGCTCGCGGCCGACGTGGCGGCGTGGCGCGCACTGTGCGCGCTATACACTGTAATGTCAATGCCACTTTCCGACAAAACATTTTTAATCCATCTGCTGATGGTCTGAGAAGTTGCAGGCCTATGTGGAGGTTTGTATGTTAATAACAAATTTCCTGTACTACCAACTCTCTTATTTTTTGTTACAAAAATATAGTCTCTGAGAGTTGTAGCAGGACATATAGACACATTGTCTTTAAAATATGGCAGGAAGAGAACCGGTTGTTCTCGTCCGGCAGCTGATGTTTTAATTATGTCAGTAATTCCAATTTTGACACCGTTTGTGGAAATAACAATGTTTTCGATTTTTATAAGCGCTAATGTTTGAACCCTATGCGCTGTGCATATGGCCAGTAATGTCACTATTTTTTTCGATACTTTTTCCAGGCTTATACTTGTATTGGGATACCAGTGAGAGACACGATTTAAAACGACCTGAGGGTCCCATGTATGGTTATACTTGGGAGCGTTCGGTCTTTGTTTGTACGCACCTTTGAGGAGGCGTTTTACGCAATCGTCCGAACCGACATTGTCTCCCAATAACAAGGATAAGGCTGAACGGTGACTATTTAGTGTGCCGTATGCACAATTTTTGTTAAATTGTTCTGTTAAAAAAGACAATATCGTCGATTTTGGGGGATTTAACATTTCAATAGAATTAACGGTGCAAAATTGCCACCAGAGTTTATATGTAACTTCGTATTGTTGTATTGTTTTGTCGGAGAGTGATGCCAACATCAGTGTTATAGCCTCTGGCGGGGAACCTCTTCGACTGAAGGACTGTTGCAGAGCTTCGCGACCCCCAGGGTAAGCCCCTTGTGTAGGGGATGGCAGTCCCTGTAATGGGAATGCAGCAAGTTTTTATTCGGGTTGAGAAACATTATGTCCGAACTAAGGAGGCTATGCAGTAGGGGAAACCACGGTTGCGATGGCCAATAAGGAAACACTAAGATTCCATTTGCTTGATCGTCTACGATCTTTCTAAGGCATTTTAAAATTAACGAAAAAGGGGGAAAGGCATAAAAATATTTCTCACCCCAGTTAATCGTAAATGCGTCGACCGCTATCGCATCTGGGTCGGGTTTCCATGAAACGAAATTTTGGCATTTGGCATTGGAACGAGAAGCGAATAAATCTATTGTTGGTTTACCAAACCGTTGTACTATAGATTCAAACGCCCTGTCTGACAGTTCCCATTCGGTATCAGGGTTAACTATTTTTCTAGACTCTGGATCCGCAATGTTTTCTTTTGTATTTATATATGATGCGAAGATCAATATATTTCGCTTCTCGCACCATTGCCAAATTGTACGGGACAAATCGTTTAGGTGTGGAAACTGTATGCCCCCCATGCGGTTTATATAACTTATGGCGGTCGTGTTATCAACTCGCAACAAAATTGCACAATTGGTAATATTTTTAGCAAAGCTCTTTAATCCAAGATAAACCGCCAGCAATTCCAAATAATTGATATGAGAATCCCGTTCCGAAGATTTCCACGTGCCGTTAACCTTGTTTTTCCCGCAAACCGCACCCCAACCTGAGTTGGATGCGTCACTGTAAATTTCGAGTTGAAAACTGGGATATCTCATGTAATTATTTGATGTATAAACATTGTTTAACCACCAGTTAAGATCGTCTAATATGGAACTAGAAGGTTTCATTTTTGCATCAAAATTATCGTTATTTTTTAATAACTCGAGATATTTTAGCCTTTCTAAGGTTTTTGTATAAACCCAACCATATTTTATAGCGGGGCAGGCTGACACTAAAACTCCGATGAGTTGTGAAAACTCTCGAATGGTACATTTAGGCAGCCTTAGAAATTTACGAACCAATTGTGCAATTTTATTTCGTTTATCCTTAGGTAAGGCAATGGTCAAATTTTGGGTGTGAAAGTTAAACCCTAAAAATTTACAAGTCTGTTCAGGATGTAAAGAACTCTTACCGTAATTGATAACAAATCCTAAACATTGTAATAGCTTTAAGGTTTCCTTAACATTATTAAGACATTCTTGAAAGGTATCTCCTATGCACAGAATGTCGTCCAAATAAATGACAGATTTGAGACCTCGAGATCTCAAATTAGATACCACTTCTTTCATTATCTTAGTGAATACTCTAGGGGCTACAGATAACCCATATGGCATAGATGTAAATTCATATGTCAAATTATTAAATTGAAATCTCAAGTACTTTCTGTCATTTATATTTATAGGTATAAGTAGATATGCTTCTGTTAAATCTATTGAGGCTAAAAAACCATTTTGAGGAATGAGTTTTGAGGCCGTGCGATAATCCTCCATCTTAAAATGACAGGGAGCAATAAATTTATTGAGACCTTTTAAATTTAGGATAAAACGCTTTCCTCCGTTAGGTTTCGGGGCAAGAAAAACCTTAGATATGTATTGGTTTGTGACTTTAGGGCACTCAGATATGGCTCCTAAATCTAACAGCTTTTGTATAGCTAATTTCATATCAGCTATTTCACTTTGTTCAAGCGTGTTTGATGGAACAAATGTTTGCTTTACGTCCGAATTAAATGGGATTGAGTAGCCATATCTGACCCACTCTAAAACCATGTCGTTCGTTGTTATTTTTAACCAACAGTTATAAAAATGACTTATTCGGCCGGCATGTACCTGCGTTACGGTGCCTGGGCAGGTGTCTTGGTCGCGGGGGTTGTCTTGGCCGGCTGTGGAACATGAAACGTCCGCCTGGTGTAATTCGTCTGCCTGCGAGCACCTCTCCGCCCCCCCCTGTTCGACGCATAACGAGGGGGCGCTGACCAGTTTCCCGAGTACGACGCTCGACTTGTCGACGGCCGTGCCGGCGCAGGTCTCTTTGGGGACGTCTTATCGAGACTAGGTGTAATGAGTTTTATGCGGCTCTGAGTAGATGACGCATGGAGGTCACACAGAATACGGCAGCCGTTGCTGAGGTGTTTCATAGCTTCGATTCCGTTGGCATCGACGCATTTAATTAGAATATCCATGGCCCTGTTGACGGCAGCGATCCCGTGGCCGAGTTGTTGCTGCGTTGCAGCCAGATTTTTGTCTCGGTTCCGGACCATATCGGGTACGGCTGCTGAAATCTCCACGTTTAATTTTGGTGCTTGTAACAATCGACAGTTGTCGGGAACCAAATAGTCTTTTTTGATTTTATCTTTGGTTTCATTCGTCATACCTTTTTTGAGTAACGGTAACCAAAGTTTCGATAAATTATCGTGGATTTTTTCGCCATACTCGGGGGTATCCTCGGTAGATTCCCCGAGAGCCAGCAGCATATCCGGGTCGAGCTCGGGTTGAGCTGACGACATGGGCAAATCTGCCTGATTTTCAGGTACAGGAACCCCGTTATTATGGTCCGGCAACGGAACATCATTATTATGTTTCGGTATTACGGCATTTTCGATGTTTAACTGTGGTTCCTGTATAATAGGATCCTGAGCCGGTATGGAACCACATGGATTTTGTTCCATTACAACATCTAAAACAAAAAAGAAGTGATTATTATATTTTATGAAAAATATTTTCTATTGAGGGTAGGTTGAGAAAATATTTGTGTCGCAGAGTAACGCGCATCTACTGAAGACTGCGCGCATTGTTCTGCTTGTTTACATCGTTGGAGACTCGCGGTCAACCCCGATGGGTATATGATCATAGTTAGAGACTCGCAGTCAATCCCTATGTCGGCTCATTTTAATCACTTCTCAACACCAAATAATAAAACAAACAACTTACCTTCATCGTCTGATGAAGACGAATCGTAAATTATCCGGTATCGTCTTTTATGATCTTCAAGACGTTTAATTTTTTCACGATAATATTTTAACTTGTCTTTAGCTGTGCGCTTCGACATTTCTGTAGGTAATAATGTCGTAGCCGAGGAGCTAAAGGGCGCGTGCGCTCGTCGCCGTGCACGAAAAAAGAATGAGCAACTATGAGGGTGGAACGAACGGGAAGGGTAGGGAAATGAATGAATGAACTAAAAATCAGTTCAATAGTCAATTGACTGTCTCTTAATATAGTGCAAAAGTCGCCTGTAGGTTTAAAGGACTACCTGGTAAATGTAATATCTGAAGAATGAAACGAACGAAATATAATGTTTGTTATCATACTAAATAGTACGGTGACACGTAGTGTTGGTAGAAACTCGAATCTTTTGAGTCTACATTTGAAGAACGACTCGTTTTTACACGTCTCTGCGCATAAAAAACATGTCTTTTAAATAAAATTCATTTACTTCGGACAATACGGAATCCATATATCGTATATCTACAATCTTATATACATTAAAGTTTTAAGTCCCGTGTCGAGTCCTTCATTGTCTTAGACTTCAATCAAATAAATTATTTTATGTTTGTCTTAATGAACCTCATGGAAAATACCTAATATAACCCATTTTCATGCGGAGACAATGCGTTGTAGAATTTTTTTGTACATAATTTCAGTTATTTTTAGATGACTCGAGCCTTTACTAAAGACAGTGTGTCGAGTCTAAGCAGAGCAGTCAAAAGATTTGAGTATTTTTTTGTCGTTTTAATCTTGATTGGTCGACTTCATACCATCTTCACGGTGATCTTGGTGGTTTACGAATATTAGTTGAGTCGGAGCTTCATAGAGGAGTTAGAGGACAGAGAAAATCATATAATTATAGTTTGGTGTACACATTTAAGTTAACTTAATCTTGCTTAGCTTTGCTTTTTTATTATTTCCACAAACATGCATAGTAATCGTTAAATACAGCGAAATAGGCATAACTATATATATGTTATCATTTGCATGAGCCGGATCTAGGGATAATGGTTGATAATGATAACAGAATGCTTCCTACGCCGGCGCTATCAATCCGTGTCAAGGTCCAAAAGGTGTTATTACGTGAGTTGTACATGTAATGAACTAATGACTCATTATCATTACTAACTGTAGCTATAATTGCTATTTGGTAATTTGTGGGTAGCAATACTTAACTCGTTATCAGAACATATAAATCGATTTCATTACCTACTAGTAAAGCAAAATATTGTCAGTTCCGTTATTTTATGCCTGATTTCTTTTATGAAATTCTAAATCGAGCTGGCGGAAATTTACTGACACTAGTTTGACTAGTTTGCTATTTATTGTTTAAATTTATAAATTATACACGTGTACCTGTCCTACCTGTTTACAGTTACCTCGCTATTAGGAGAGTTGAATGAAACAGATCAGATTGATGCAAAAAACAAATGTTTTTAAAAAATAGTTCCGAGTACAATATGGTATTACTGTATTGGGTGGTAAATGATTATGAAATTTGCTATCAGATGATACAGACTTCGTAAATCTAGCTTCTAATATTATACTTATGGTTTTTACAGTCCATAATCGAGTTGGGGAGAGTTATTCGTTGTGACCTTCTGGTTTTCACTGTCACGGCGTGCGCACATGTTTGCTATTATAATCGCTTGCCTCCGCAAGCGACTCAGCTAGCAGCTAGTGCAGGCCACTCGAGTGGCCACTTCTATAGGTATCAAAGGATTGATTCACCCCGCGCCGCATCGCTTCGCTTCGCGTTCGCGTGTTGTTCGCCTACGTAGTACGCTGCGTAAAGCCGCGGACAAGCATTCTGAAGGTGAACTATCACTTCCTCACGAAGTGTGTTTTAGATTGCATACCGACTGGTGACAAACTATATAGGCAAAGGCAATTTATGTCATATTAGTGATATCAAAGAGGATATAATAAGATAGAGGGGTACTGTCATAGTAAATTTTGTAACCACCTTAAATTCACTGCCATCTATCGACATACTTTAAAATTAAAAATGAAGATTTATAAAAATATCGAAAATGTATTTAAATTTGGATAGTAGATTTTATTATTTGCATTAATTATTTTTATATGATTTTGACCCACAATACAATACGACACAATACAATAACAAACGAAACCGTCAACGCCCTCTATACGAGAGTAGGCCAAAACTAGTGGTGCCATCTGATCGAGAATCAAATTTTCGTGATTTTCGAGGCACGTTTTTTCCTTAGACTGTATCCATCTATTACGGAGTTATATCTATCTTTGGTGATATTAACTGCAGTCATTTTTGTCTTGTAGTGTCATTTCGAATTCGAATTTAAAATGTCAGCCAGTCAGTCAGCCAGTCTATGTCAGGTCACTCACCGCGCTTGGTAGGTTTTTTTTTAAGAAAAAAAAATTGTCTGATTTTCCGTCGTTACGCCATTTACTTTTAACAACATTGTATGTAGGCATACCAGTTATTTCTATTTTTTCTAGACACACCCATACACCTGCTTAGCATTATTCCTTACGTTACGTGTTTGGAATGGCAACACGGAACGGACACTACAATTTTATTAACATCATAGGTATAAACACTATTTAGATTTTATTAAACATCATTCTGACACCTTTTATTAAATAACACCTTCTTTTCAGATTTAGATTTATTTATTTATAACATAGACATAGTACCTATATATACAAGTAGATAAACATACATTAATAAAGTTTACACGTCAATGTCTTATATAACACCTTGATTAATGTAGACGTACAAGTAAAAGTTTAATTAGTAAAGGAATAAAATATACATAGTAGCTGGGGAGCCGACGATGCTAAATGTGTAGTTACTCGAGCGTCGTAGAGACCTATTGGAATCGAAAGATTAGATCATGAGAAGAAAAAAATGTTAAATAATTTTTTAATTTTTTTTTCCGGTGGGTTGGTGGAGGGTTAAAAAATCGTTAAGTATGCTGTGGATTTGGTCGTTTTGGTCCAACTTAATGCTATAGTTTTTCTATAACTTAATATCATTAATATGACACTTATATGTACGCATTTCCTTAATCTGATGACCACAAGTTCGACGCCCGATTTTCACATTGTAACCGTCATATTAAAGGAAATGCGTACAAATAATTGTCAGATTTAGTAATAGCACAATTTGGACTAAAATTACCAAATCCACAATCTGCTTAACGATTTGTTGAACCCCCCCACCATCCAACGGCTCAACATAGACGGCTAAAAGTGGTAAAGGTGGACCCTACGGGGTAGCAAGATATCACATATCTTAATCTGACGCGCTCGAGTAACTACAAAACCCCCTCTTGGGCTCCCCAACCATAGTTCCCTATTCGTGCATCAGCCGCATTGGCCGTGTTACGCTGTTATTCACGCCACAAAACGACCAGCATAAGTTTGTTTCCGATTTCTAATTGTTGTTACGAATGTTAGGGTCACTATATACTAGTTTTGCTCCTGGTCGAGATAAAGCTTAGTGAATAGTCACTCACTCTCACACACAGCCTACTTCTAAGGTCGAGTGACGTTACTTCCGCTGTCGGTGGGTGTACTGGACCAAATATTAATGCGCTCTGTCAGTTGAAATGCTAGGTTTTGCTACACATTCCAATTACGGGAGACAGTGTGTTAATAAAAACCGGCCAAGTGCGAGTCGGACTCGCGTTCCAAGGGTTCCGTACATTACACAATTTAAACAATGTATTTTTTATGTAAAATGTCTTTAAAAAACCGGCCAAGTGCGAGTCGGACTCGCGCACGAAGGGTTCCGTAGGTACCATTACGGAAAAAAAACAGCAAAAAAATCACGTTCGTTGTATGGGAGCCCCATTTAAATATTTATATTATTCTGTTTTTAGTATTTGTTGTTATAGCGGCAACAGAAATACATCATCTGTGAAAATTTATCGTTATCCTTGTTATGAATGTTATGATCTAAGTACTTAGGTTATTTTGTGTCCAGCGGGCTAAGCACGGTCGCATTTATATCGCTTGTGACCATGCCTGTCATGTTCTAACAAGTATGTAAGTGCGAAAGTGACAGGCATAGTGACAGGTGATAAAAATGAAACCATGTTGCCACCGCAGCTCGCAAAAAATTGGCTCAAAACATTTTTTGTAACTCGGTCCGGTATCCTCAAAGTCAAAGTCGGGCTATCATGGCCTGATGCGTCGGCACGCAGCCCAAGACAGAATGATATGGCGGCGCACTATGGACGCCCTCTACTCCACCTAGGGGACATAGGACTTTAAGTCAAGTAAGTCAAGGCAATGTTGTTGTTCGATGCAAGCGAAGAATTCAAAGATGAAAAGTGCAATATAAAGATTTGGCAAGGCTTTAGGGTGAGAGATGTAATAAAAAGTTGCTGCCGACAGCCGACCTCTCTCAATTTTATACCTTTCCACCGCAAAGAAAATGAAATGTGTGTTATATAGTTGATTTTTGACACTACGTTGGATAAAGTTGAAGTTTAACGCGTATGTTCAATACCAAAGTGCAATTAATGTCGGCCGTGTTTGTTCCTAATGGTTAAGCAAACAACTGCTGCTGCTTCCATAATTACTGTAACATTTTCCACAGACGGCTAGCTTTGGGGGCTGCGTCTGAGAGCCTATCGCGAACCACGTTCGACGTGTTGCCTCCCTGTCACTCTTACGTACGAATTTACAAATGCGACAGAGAGGAAACACGTCGAACGTGGTTCGCGGTAGGCCCTCTGATCACTAATTGCAAACGTGCGACAATGTGGTTTCACTAAATACAGTAAGGGATTTTCCACCTATTAAAATATCGATCACTAGGCAATTGCCGCGACCGAGATAGATGAAAAAGAGAGTAAATAGGATCCGGCTTAGTTATCATGTATCATTAACCTAAAATTCAACAAATCATCAAGAGCTAGACTATCGTGAATTCGTGACATGGTGATGATAAGAAAAGTGGGCATAGTTAAGATAGCAAAAGGGCATCCTGTCTACCAAATCAAAAAATAATCGTGTGTTCTCCAAGCATTGAATAAAAAAGGCTTCTAATAGGTATAAGTACCACGGGCGTTACCTTACCAGACACAACCTATATTATGCTAAGTACTATATATGAGTCTAAGACAAGGCAATGGTCTAATGACAGCACTTTAAAAACAGGTGCCCATTGCTATTTATTTTACATAGAAATGTAAAATAGACAGTAGATACCGGTAGGCACGTAAATTACAAAATTAGTGCGTGATCTTGCTTCAGTTTCTGCGCGTGCGCCCCACTGATTGTCGCGGCAAGGCCGCGGCGGTCAGTGACGCCAGCGCCGGCGCGGCGCTACCAGACCATTTACTTTAATGTTGACAGTTGACAACTTGACACTAATCAAAGTTATCACACCTAGGTTTTTTAAATACCCTAGTATGTGGTCTCGGCCACTTTTTGAATGAATTCCATTTACAATGTGTCCATGCAGTTTTGCAGCTTGTTTTACCTTTTAATCGCGCTTCATTCCAACCCATTACTTGACCGTGTGAAGTCCACGCAGTGCACAGTATTTCTTCATGATTGGCAAGGATACGCGGTTGCCTCTAGGTTGGAAGGTCAGATGGCAGTCGCTTTCGTAAAAATTCCTGGGGTTAGATGCCAAGCGTACCCCAGGCTCCCATGAGCCGTGGCAAAATGCCGGGACAACGCGTGGAAGAAGAGAAGAGGCGGGAGCAGGGTCCACCACGCATCCGCGCAATGGTAGCAATGCTAGCAGTGATACGCCGATTACCTACGAGCGTGAGTATCGCTCGGAGTCTGCATGGTGTACATGCATACGAGCTACTAAGGATGCTAGCGTAGCGTAGGTGTACCGCTAATCAATGAAGTTCATGTTCAACTTTTACCTACCTATAGGTCACGTCTAGTTACAATTCACCGTAGGTATGTGACTTTAAGAGGGAAGCTCGTACTCGTCCATTCGTATTTCCCATTCTCCATCATTTTTTGACACATAATGAAAAATTAGGTGTATGTTTCTTTTTTTTCAAAATTTTCAATACAATTTTTTTTAAAGCCCTATAAACCTAGAATATATTATGCTGAAGCGATCGACATCAAAATCAAAGTGATTTGTTAAGATAGTTAGTGGAAACCGTTTCCTCCCGAAATGGAAATTGCATGAAAAAAGTGCCAATTGTCAGTAGCTATTCTTCTCTCTTAATAGCGTGTGTGTGTGTGGTATTGTAGAATCGGTTGTAGACGATGTATTAAGAGGTTTTTTTTCCTGAGAGTCAATTCGACAGCAGTCTGATGTCGCCCCGGTTTCTTTTTTCTTACCGCCAGGTCAGGAAGCTCCAGCTCCCTTCGCTTGTATTGCTGGAGCTGTACTGCATATGCATGCGGTGATTACGGTGTGACCTGGCATTAAAGCGCGTTCTTGTCTGCACGGTGTGTTTGCGGCAAGGCCGAGGCGGTCATCGACACGCCGCGCGAGCCGTGGGCGCTACTCCCGAACCGATAACTTGACACTCATGACACTAGACAACACCTACTCGTACTTAATTGTGGTCTTAATAACCTAACAAGTGGGGCTACACCTACACCCGGAAGTATGCAGCATATGCTTTTAACGCACGATAGCTACGAAGATGCAAAAAACGCTTCAATGTATGTGAAAACCATGTTATGTTATGTACCAAGTCCACTACAAACTATATTTACTTTTTTATGTACCATTCATTATTACATACTATTTTTACCCAAGTACATGTAACCAAAGATAGATATAACTCCGTAATAGATGGATACAGTCTAAGGAAAAAACGTGCCTCGAAAATCACGAAAATTTGATTCTCGATCAGATGGCGCCACTAGTTTTGGCCTACTCTCGTATAGAGGGCGTTGACTGTTTCGTTTGTTATTTATAATTTTAACGCATACCAGTGAAAGAACATGGGTCAAAATCATATAAAAATAATTAATGCAAATAAAAAAATCATTTATCCATATTTAAATACATTTTATCGTATTTTTATAAATATTTATTTTTAGGTTTAAAGTGTGTCGACAGATGGCAGTGAATTTACTGGGGTTACAAAATTTACTATGACAGTACCGCTCTAGTATAAGTTACTTTATGATGTAACCTACATCGGTAAATTAAAATCAGTACAGACATAATCAGCACAATAAAATCTGGCATAAATTTTTAAAAGCGTAACATATGCCTAATAAGTCGGTGAAATAGTATCATTTGAGTCGTACCGGTTAAGGTTTTACTTCTTCTCAGTCGGATACTCTTGTCAGAGCAGACGTGGTCATTGAGGTCGTTGTACGGCTTTTTTCGTTGTTTCCCGCCATGCTTCTATATTTAATGCATTCCGCACGCACATATTTAAAGGTGACCCGGTGAGAGCTTTGACTTGGTCGGTCCATCACATTGAGGGCCGCAATCTGGGTCTTGTGCCATCCACTCTGCCCTGGACAACAACGGCGTTGCGCGTAACGTGACCGAAGTATCTAAGGATACGAGAGTGAATGATTGCCGAATGCCGTAGAATGGATATATTAGTGCGACGCTGAGTCCACGATATCCACAGCATCCTTCTCCGGCACCACATTTCCAAAGCATCAATGCGTTTCCGTTCACTGTTTCTACTGTCCATGTTTCAGCACCGTAAAGCAACACTGGGAAAACGAGAGATCTTCTCCAAGGTTTTCCTGCTGAAACTTGACTCATCCCATATTACACTCGAAAGTCGACAACCTTTCAGTCAATCAATCATTAAATCCTTGTATCTAATATGTTTGGCAACTTTTTTAATTTCCTAATCGGCTAGTCAATGCTGTTTCTACTCATATCTATTCGTACATTATTCAATACATAACTGTGATCTAGTCTGATTAAATAAATACCTAAGTGATTATTACTCGTCATAACAAAAAATAGTTAGGTACCTATAACCGTTTAAATAAATGCCTACTTAACATAATCATGCGTGATTTAAAGATAAAATGGATAACGTCTGTGGGACAGACGGAATTTATCCGTCGCATACCATCGCACTCTGTGCATACCAAGGATAAATTCCCTTCGAAAAAACGAAATTTAAATTCAGCATAATATTTTGAATAATCATTAGGTATAGGTAATCAAGCACAAATGCCTACACGCAATCGTAAAAAGCGAATATAGACAGTTAAATTGATTGTACAGTTGTTAATACAAATGTAGCAACTTATAAGCAATTTGACAGCAAATCAACACGGCCATAGACTAATAATACTAGACTGCCAATCCGCGCATTTATCACCGCTATTTAACACTAGTTGCAAAGACCTATGTAATGTAACTCCGTATAAGATTATGGAAAAAACGTGTCTCTGAAATCAAGAAAGATTGATTCTCGGATAGATGGCGCTACACCTTTGGCCTATTCTCGGCTAGATGGCGTTGACGGTTTCACTTGTTATTTAACAATTTGAACACATCACTATCAGTTAAAGGACATGGGTCAAAATCATATAAAAATAATAAATACAAATAAAGAAGTCGTTTATCGACATACATGTAAGCTGTGGTTACCTATAATTGGACAAACATCTAACCTCAATGTTATGTAAGCTACAGATAATTTTTTCATGATATATTATACATATATGTGTGTTTCAGTTTTATTTTAATTTAATTTTGTATTCTAATTTAATGTTGGTTCATTGCTTTATTTTTCCTCTCTTCGTTATGCGAATTAAGTTTTGTCCCTTAAATTGTGTAATATAGTGTGAATTTAATTTATTTGTAGTTCTCACTCTTTAAATATGCCTTTCATGTTGAGCATGCATGCCTTGGATAGCATTCCCAACCAAAACCTATACCTACCGAAAATAATATTTCGTGTAATAAATGTGACGTTTTCAAGTAAAAGGTTGTTATTCGTATAAAGATACTAGCAAATTTCGTCCTTATGGTAAGCGACACCGTGGTACCTTTTGCTTGTTATCTGTTTTGTACCTATGCCTAATAAATAAAATAAAAATTAAATATATTATCTTTGCTAGTTGTCACGAGTGTCTTGACAAGCGAAAAGTGTATTGCTCAACAATTTACAACTAATATTACAAGTAGAAGGAGTTGAAAATAGAGTTCCGGTTATAATATTTGAGCATTAGACTTTTCGTTTGTCGCGTTCTTCGATCGACATCTAGATACCGACTACGAAAGCAGCGTTTTGGTTACGCGCATGTCAAGGGGATTGGCGGTCTAGTATTATTAGTCTATGACACGGCTTAACAGCGTTAACACCCCAGTGCGCTTACGTCAGCATTTTACATATAAATCCACTTTCAGTTGCCGGCCAGCATACTTGGCAGGTCAGGCCGCGGTAACTTTTTTCTGAGTAGATAATTGTAAAACACGCATCCGCTTCGTGCGCGCAGATGATTGTTGTAATTATAGCTATTGATCTTAGTTTTTCTTACCTGAAACGGGCGGTATGAAAAGTAGTTAATATACACTATGGTACAATTACTTAGACATACCTTAAAACACATTAAAACCACCCAACATCAAATACTACAGCTTTGGTCCACAAGGACCACAAGTTCCACACGTAAATTAAGTATCAAAAATAAATGTTACTTTTAGTTTCATCTGAGTAGGATTCCTTAGAACTTGAAATTATGAGTTGCTGTAGTACTAAATAGGGTACGGTCTAACTGGGTAGTGCGGCTGGCGGCGTGACCACGAATCTTCATTAACGATCATTTACCGCTTTATAATGCGGGGTCCGAGGAAAGTACTCTATGACCTAAATGTCTGTCGTCAGCTCTACTAATTATTATAACAGATATACTCGTAATGGTTTATTTATGATATTTTAACTGTTTTTGCAAATTACTAGTTAGGTAAACGTAATAATGTTTAATATCATAAAATGAGTGTGTAGCCCAGCAACTAATTATTTGATAGTTATGAGGCTACGCTACTTAAATACAACTTAAAAAAATATAACACGTTAGATAAATGTCGCCAAGAATTTAACAAGCACTTTTATTAAGTACACGTTACTATATTTTTCCACTTATGCCTAACTAATGCCAAAAGCTTGTTATAGCCGCTTGTCAAACAAATCAAACAATGTTGAAGTAATTATTACTTTTTTTATAAGTATTCATGGCCACTCGGTTTTAAAAGACACGCGTGCAACTTAGTGAGTTTGCAAAATCTTCCATTGTTTAGTAAAACGTAAAATGGTTCAAGATCTGAAATATCTAGTTTAGTGTTCATTAATACGAGTACCTACACTCATGTAGTTAGGTAATTATTGGTGGTGGTTGGATTGAATCATTCATGACAAATTCATAATTATTATTATTGACGAGGCAATATTATATTGCTTTGTCTTAACTAACCAGGCACACCGGCACACCTATTACATAAATATATTCATACATATTCTGTTTTCATTACAGATTCCGTTGGTGATTGTGACTTCGCGACCAGTGCAATACCACAATGGAGAGGGAAAAGTTGATTTCAATGCGCCCAGCGAACACGCCGACCAGAGCAAAGACGACGAAGTGATATACGTGAGCATTACGTCCTCGGTCGCAGTCGGTAGAGGCAAGGGCAAGCAGAGAGAAATCCTAGAACAAGAGGAAGATCTGATCGCTCACGAGACTGCTTCTGTAACTCCCGCCATAGCGACCATCGAACCAACCACTCTCAGCAACGAAAGTCTCGAAGACCCCGCACAATCCTTAGCAGGCGCCAACATAGAGTTCATCAAACAACTTCATTCGAAAAAAGAAGCTCGAGGAACCCATCATCTAGAAGTCCACCCATTTCAGTTGCAGATCCAACATCACATAACGAATGACACCAACGAACCCTCGAGTGCCGAAGTAAAACAAATCACCGATGACATTCAGGAAGACATATCAAATATACCATTAGGTAGATCAGTAGCGCTCTCGCCGCCCTCGCAAAATTATATTCAAGGCCTGTCACTCGGTGAAAGGGGGCAGGGTCCGAGAATGACAACTGTCAATTTTAATATACAGCACGACACACCCAAAACGATTAATTATAACGAGCACAAACCGGCTCCAGCGTTTCCGGAGCAGCCTATATACAGCGAACAGCCGAAGATATACAGCCAGCCAGCGCAAATTTACAGTGAACCCGCCAAGTTTTACAGCGAACCGGCAAAAGTGTACAGTGAGCCTGCGAAAGTTTACAGCGAGCCAGCCAAAGTGTATAGCGAACCGGCGAAGATATACAGTGAACCCGCTAAATTCTACAGTCCCCACGCGTCGCTGAATCTGCCGCCGCAAGAAGCGCCGGTTCCTACTCCGTGGCAAGAGACACAAACACCTTCATCCGCAGTAGTAGATACCACGGCAAGCACGACGACTTTACAACCGGAGCATGGGCCGGAAAAGAACTACGAAGTCGATGAGAAAGACAGCGTATTGACGGATGGTCAAAGCCATGGGGTCCAAGAATCTGGTCAGGAGTGCAAAGACGACAGCTGTAAGGTGGGGTACGTGGTGGAGGGGCGGCAGTACCGCAAGTACCGCGTGGAGGAGCGCACGGCGGACGGGTTCATCGTGGGCGAGTACGGCGTGGTGCGCAACGAGGACGGCGCGCTGCGCGGCGTGCGCTACACCGCCGATGGCGACGCCAGCCCACGTCTCATCTACGACGCACTCATGAAGTTCCTGCAGCTCTAATTACACATTACCTACAACACTAATTAGTCAACTTACAAAGATCTACAGAGTACCACTGTTAACAGGGGCGTATTTACCCTAGGGCCAAGGGGGCCATGGCCCGGGGCGGCAGGCTCCGGGGGGCGGCGCAGGCCGCCGCTGCCTTTCAGTTGCTTTCAGTTTTGGGTGCCTCAGTGGCGCCCCAATTTTTTTTGTGGTGTTACTGGTACTAGACATGTTTTACTTGTCTTATTCGTTGTCAACTTCCAGTAGACATTACAATTTTTACAGTACGTTTGCGCCCCTTTACCTTCTACCTTCTTTACCCACGTCGGATTGTCGTGGAGTTCTCATGATGTCGCCCTATGACGTCGCTCTTCACATCGCCTTAAGGCCGCGGGCTCCAGTTAATGCTTTTTAGCGCTGCATGCTTGACGGCATAAACGCCGTGAGCGTCGTATAGGCGCCGGCCATTGCGTCAGCAGCCGCTATATTGTGTACGACGTCCGTACCTCTGTGGCGCACAGCGTCCAGACGCTGTTGCCGACGTCAACCGGAAACCGAACACTATATTAATATAAGCTTAGAAAATGTAAAATTGAAAAATACTTAGTTCGTTGAGTCGTTATCACAGTGAACTCACATTGGTCTTAAGCGCCGTATAAAAGCTTTTGGCGCTTAAGGATTCCCCACTTATTTCGACGCGGAATCGGCAAAATCCGATAGCAAAAAGCTTTATGCCTGCGCAATAAGAGCGAAAAAGTCCATTCGGCTCGGCTCGCATCGGCCGGCGCCTGCTTTTTCGCTCCTATTGCGCGGACATAAAGCTTTCTCCTATCGGCTTTTGCTCAATGCGCGTCGATATATCTGGGGAGACCCTAAGTCCTTTATGCCTATTCACGCATTTTGAAAAGTTTCCTAAAACTGGATCGACAAATTTTTTTATTTTATCATAGAATCTGGTCACATAATTTCACGAGAATCGGTTAAGATTTACGACCTGTATATATAGAGGAAAACACCTGGACATACGACAGCAAAATGCCCGAGTTAAAACGGAGACCTTCGCTGACGCTTCGGCCATAATAAGAATGGCGGACTAAAAGGTCAGGTTGCGAGTTGCGAGCCCTGAAAAGCTTAAAAGTGGCGCCTTCCAGAAGACCCGAAGCATTCCAGCATTTCCAGCAAGTTGCGCCTTCGCTTTAATTTGAGCGAACGCCAAAGGTCGAGTAGCAGGAGAGCCGAGATCACATTACTTCCAAGCTCCAAGCCAAAGAGGATATAATAAGATAGAGCGGTACTGTCATAGTAAAATTTGTAAGCACTGACAATTCACTGCCATCTATCGACATAATTTAAAACTAAAAATGAAGATTTATAAAAATACGATAAAATTTATTTAAATATGGATAAATGATTTTTTTATTTGCATTAATTATTTTTATATGATTTTGACCCATGTTCTTTAACGGATATGCGTTAAAATTATAAAATAATAACAAACATAACCATCAACGCCCTCTATACCAGAGTAGGCCAAAGCTAGTGGCGCCATTTGATCGAGAATCAAATTTTCGTGATTTTCGAGGCACGTTTTTTCCTTAGACTGTATCCATCTATTGCGGAGTTATATCTATTTTTGCTCCAAGCCAAATTTTAACGCATATCAGTGAAAGAACATGGGTCAAAATCATAAAAATAAATAATGCAAATAAATAAAATCATTTATCCATATTTAAATACATTTTATCGTATTTTTATAAATATTTATTTCTAGTTTTAAAGTGTGTCGACAGATGGCAGTGAATTTACTGGGGTTACAAAATTTACTATGACAGTACCGCTCTAGTATAAGTTACTCTATGCTCCAAGCTAATTCCAAACTCTCCCCTCCTCCAGCTCGGTCTTCGGCCTTGCATAGCTCGGCCTTTGGTGTCACGTGTCACTTTAACTTGGTCATTGTTCCAATCCCAACATTGATTTTTTCCCACATCGACGCTTTGCACGGAAGAACGCCGCAATTGGACGATCCGGGACTTTAGCACTATGCAGAGCTCGTCTACTTGGACACAGGTTTTTGTCCCAGCTCAGTTCCACTGAAGCTCGCCCTTTAAGTCTCTTGGGCACGCAGAAAAGATTAATCATATTCGTAGCCTTCAGCCTCCCTTAGACATGACCAGTGTTTTAAGCTCTTTCTTCTGCAGTTAGGCCTTCAGCCTCACAGGGCAGCACACCGCAATCGGACGCTCCAGGCCTCCATCCTTATGCAGAGCTCGGCCGTTGGCCTCGCTCACAATTGGCTATAGGTTCGATTCCAAGCTCTGCAGAAAGGCACTAAGAAAAAATTATGCTTTTGTGTTTACTTCATGGGTGCTTCATGGGTCCTGGGGGCGGCAGGGACCCAATGGCCCGGGGCGCCAAATTTTTAAATACGCCTCTGACTGTTAAGGCTTGAAGGATATACTGCTGACTTAAACAATAAAGTAGCAAATAAAGTTTAAAGGTTATAAAGTCAATGCTGCCATATTTGGGTAAATCTCACATCAATTGGTTATAGAAGACATAGGCACGTGTAGGCTTAAGTACATCGGTTAAAATTAGCCCTATTTATTTCTTTTCATACTGCCAAAGAAACTGATAGAGCTAGATTTCACAATTTTGTCAAACGATTGAAAAGTCAATGTGATCAGTAAGTAGTGATAACAATGACTGCGGAATAAACCGTTTTTGCTCAAACACCACGCTTCAACTGATACTGAATAAATTATTAAGACTAACCTTCATTTATGAATTTTCTACTTGTTGTTTTGTATCTACACTCAATGATACTTTATAGACTTCGATGTTCTAGTGACGGAAAAATAGTTTCATACTTCTTATAAAAACCAGTTTTGTTTTTTTTAAATGGAATGTACCTACATTATATTGCATAACTAATAGGCCGTATGAGGATAACTACTCTATATCGTCCACATTCAGGGGATTGCAGCTGTTTTATCAGTAAACATGTAACGTATATATATATTTATTTCACATTAGGCAGTTAGATTAAATACTGGCATTTGTAAACCAATATAAGTATAGCTAGTTTAATAACGTTTACAGTACATCTGGTGCTACATTACGACACCAGGTGCTATAATAAGCACATTACGTTACTACATCGAAAATTTAAAGGACCATATGTACTGTAAAACATTGTACGATACACGTGCGAATAGGTAATTCGTAACTCGCCACCCATTGCGAATTTCCCATTTTTCGCACTTGTATCGTAAATAATTATTATAGATTTGATTTAAAAATTGCACAAACATTCGCTCTCATAACCTTGTAGTTGTGAACCCAGACAAGTTACGTGAGCATACGTGAGTAATAGTAATTGTGCCATTTTTTAAATATATAGTTAAGTAAATAATAAATAGATAAGGTTTCACATATTTATAGCTTTTAATGTAACTTATTAGTAAAATCATTAACATTCAGTCGACAATGATTAAATGTTTTTCATGAAACTTAATTTCTTAATTCTCTGCCTTAGACTAAGATAGCCGTAAGTAGGTACCTATGCTAGAAATTGTGATCTGATCAAGGGGGCGATCAAACTTAATGTATCTACCTTTCTTTATCCTTCCTTAAACACACTGGTAAAATAAGTAGGTAGTTTAAGTACAGTCAAATGAAACCAATAAATAAATATGAAAGAAAAAGTTAGTCTTCTTTTTCCCATAGTGTCTATTAGGTAGGTGGAAGTGTAGGGTTAGGGCCGGCGTAGCTTTATTTGACGTTCATAAAGGGGCCCTCTGACTATCAGTCCGCCGGACGATATCGGCCTGTCAGTTAGAACAAAAATTTGACAGTTCCGAACAACTGACAGGCCGATATCGTCCGGCGGACTGATAGCCAGTGGGCCCCTTAAGCGCATTGTACATGCCTACTTGAATAATAAAGATTTATTTTTATTAGAGTCGGACTAAGCTAACTCTGCAATCTCTGCATGGCATTTGCAATGACAAAGTGTGGCACCTTATATATAATAAAAACTGCAAACGGTTTGTTATAGGAATGAAATAATAACGTAGACATAGGGAGTCAAAATTAAATTTATTAATACGATAAATAATCATAGGTAGGTAAGTTATTCTAGTAAAATTAATTTATTTTTAGGTATGGTAGTATTAATCACAAGCTTACAAAAATGAGCTTAAAAATTTTGATTGAATACTATTTAGCTGGTCAAATCTGCTAATAGATAGACAATGATCATTGTACAGTCAAGCTCATGATGATAATGAAATGCACATTTAGATAGGTACTTATTCTTTTTTTTTTTCAAGAATACCTAAAAGATAAATTTACATTTATGGACTCGCCTGTACCAAGATTTAATATCCAGGTTCAAAAATAAAATAAAAAACGAATCGAGTATGACATGAGGTCTTTACTAATTAAGAAGAGGTTTTGAAACTTTCCTGAAGAGCTAACACAATAATTTAGGTATGTACTTTCTAATTTTCGAAAGAGACAAAAAAGGTCAATTATGTCCAGTTGTATTAGTCTTTCAAGGTTCAATTCCTCTAATAAATAACAAATAATAATTAGATATAGTTGGCCAAACAAATCTTGTCAGTAGAAAAAGGAGGCAAATTTAAAAAAATTAGGCAATTAGGTTATCGTCGCATAGGAAATTTGAATTTCGCGCCTTTTTCTGCTGACAAGATTTGCTTTACCAACTATAAACGCATTTATAGTTGACACTATTACGTAGTTTTTTCATGCAAAAATTAGAAAAGTAAAGTAGCTTCAACATACACTAATTTAAATGAGAAATAATATTCCCCAATGGGATCCATTAAAACCCTTAAACGGCTCAGGGGTCCGATATCACGGACATAGCCTTATTATTATTATTACTAAATTGTTTGTATACCGCGGTCTTCAGCTCCGCCGGCACCTTAGGTCCAGAAGCCTTATCCTAAATAGATTATTCTCAGTAGTTATCACCGGACACATTTTAGGACACATTTCTAAAACGCTAAAAGTCTAGCATCGTTTTGTTTTTTTTAAATGTCTATTTGTCGAGTAATTTGTGTCGGTGTGGAGTTACGTCGTCGTGTATAGGCATGTCCACACACATAGATAACCAAGCGCTATGGCGTTAAACTAGATGCAAGTTAGATGAATGCGCTGTTATATTGATACTTCACTCTTTCACACATACACTGATACCTGATACTGACATGTAGGGTTTTCTGAGTCCAAATTAAGCCAGTGCTCCATAGTTCAGTAGGCGCATGTGGATGTAACTACTGGTAACAACCTCCTAAATAACCAATTCAACAACAAATCATCTACGCGTTTAACTTCATAAACCGATTAACGTTAACACCGAATATAGCATTGCATTTACTCTAACAGTTTACAAACAATGAGCTTAAGTACATGTCATTTTGAGCTATTATAATTAAAGTTTTTAGTTGCGAAGCGGTGTTTGACTACCTACAATAGTTATAATTTCTCAAAACGCAAACATTTAGGTAGCATAGTTTGTTACTTATCATGGCGCTTATGGTGAGTTGAAGATATCGTAAAACAAAATCAACATTGGAGTTAAAAAACCTTTACAGTACATATGGTGCTACTTTCTCGCACTAGTGCGTAAAGAGCACTTTTCGTGCATATGTAGAAAGTTTAAAGGGCCATATGTACTGTAAAACGTTGTACGATTACACGTGCGAATAGGTAATTCGCAACTCGTGTCGATTTAAAACACTCCCTGCGGTCGTGTTTTAATTTATCGCCACTCGTTTCGAATTTCCTCTTTTCCGCACTTGTATCGTAAATAACTAAGACGATACACTTACGCAGTTTTATTTCGTTTATACAAAGCTACTTAACAACTCTCCCTACGCTACGCGTACAGTGATTAACTATACATCCTAGTAACTGTAATAAATATTGGTGCAATTTTCGAGTTACTTTCTCCGAAGCATATTATTCTTATAGCCTAGTTACATTTCGATTATTTTATACTATAACAATTACTGATAACACTCTCAATTCGATGAATATTAAAATTTTCATTAAAACACAATCGGGTTGATATAAATAAAAAATATTCACTCTAATCTACCGATGTATTTGAAACAATCATAGTCTGCCAACATTTTGTGCATGATTGCATGTAACAATTTATTTAATTGGAAGCGCATAAAATCTGTATTGAACTTTTGAATAACGTTTATCTACTATACAACGTAGCCGGCCATACACATATACGCCGATTTAATGCTAGTTTACGGGACTCTGGTAAATTTAACTATTATATCGGAACAAACTCAATGTTCGTTGTAAAACTGTATAATAATACACCCAGCCCGTGAGAAATCTGTCATGTGAGTCAAACTAAAACGGCAGCGGCCATTTCTATTTACGGGCTTTCTTCGTCCTGAGAAGTTTTCACATTTCTTCTTTTCTAGCCTCGTGAACACACTATACAATTTTGTTATTAGTAAAGTATCCTGGGTTGAAATTATATATTTTGTTCAAAACATTAAAAAAACAAAAGGAATACTACTTTGTTTCTTTTGTGAAAATTTTAAATTACATTGATACGATGTGTATGTGTACATTATAATGCACACTGGGCATAACGAAATATTCTCACTAGAAATACTTAGTTAATATCAATAGACTAACGTACTATTAAAAATAAAATGCAGAGGTAACACAACATACACTGGGAATAAAAAATATGCACGCAAACTTGCCAAAAGATAATCATTTGTAGTCCAACACACACACATGTACATAGGTAGGTAACTAGATAAAAAAACAAGGGAATTTTAAGCTTTTAAAAATAAGCAAATTGTATACCACAATAAATCAAAAAATGTAATGCAGTTGATATGTCGATACTACTTCGATTTTACCTGATTTGGTTATCAATTAACCACTTTCACGTAATACTTTAGAAAATCTAAGTCACTTGAGTCCAAATGTAAACAATATAAAAGTCATTGAATAAATGACGATATGTGTTTCTTAAGATCTTTGTAAATAAAAAAGTATTTAAAAAATAATTTTGGTGTCGAAAGTCATTGAACACTTTTGTACTTTCTCGCAATAGGTACCTTATGGTCTGAAATAAATGTCACATACGAAGGAATAAATGACCAAAGCCTCCAGTGTCCAGAGCTGGAATCGAACCAGCGTACCCCGTTTACCAGACAGGTGCCTGAACCGCTCGGCTATCCGGTCACGATGGCATGGGTCGAAATTTCCAAGTATATGACAATTCCTGAAGGCTTGTGGCGCCCCCTGGCCATCTCTAAGGTAGAACAGTATGGTTCGACCTTCTAACTGAATCAACCCGGGTGATTACGGGCTAGCGAGAATTTAATAATTTCATATAAATATAAGAAAAATCTCTAAAAATAAAATGTTAGCTATCAATATAAAAGTAATACGCGAGGTTTAAATATAACATATACGTAGATACAAGATAAAGTTATAAATAAAATTATAAACAGTAAGAATATATACATACTCGTATTAATAATTTGGCAGTAGTAACATTGATTGCTGTATCCGTTGCCTACACAATACGTGGATAATATAAAGTAGCTAGTACAACACCATAGCACATACATACATAATTACATTACTAGGTACACAAACTAATTTACCGCGATTACTTAGTTATAAACAATTACACTTTTCATATTACTAATACAAGCGAAAGATAAATTATTCAATTAAATCTCAATAAATAAAATGTTCAATTCTTCTTTAAGTATTAGGTACGTAATACTTAAATGGCCGATTTTGGTACATATGTAGTTAGGTACTTAACTAAAGAAGATGGCAGTGACAGACATATTATTTAAAGACAAAGACAATCGACACATTATTTATTTATTTTATTATTTATATGTTTATATATTATATGTGCGATTCGAGGCCGAAGCGAAAATTCTATCATCCTCCAACTTTCGCAAAGTTTTGTCACTTTCAGGCCTGAACTTTAGGATATTGCATAAGAATACAGGAATATATAGATATACCTAATATATAGACATGTCCATTTTTCATAAAACTATATTTAATAAACGAACCAGGAAACTAGATGAAATTTCATAGTTCACAATCGTCTATCTGTAGCAACAGGAATGTAAAAACTGGTTAAGGACCGCGAAGGGCCTCCTTCTATGCTTCTAATTTAGCCCGATATTTCAAAGCACACATCTTTGAATACAACAAAAAAAAAATTAGACCAAAAAGGAATAGACAACCCCACTTGCACCAACCCACTAACCCGGGGTTAACTGGTTAAACCTGGAGTTACCATGATTACCAGTACAATTTGACACTGGGTTAACGGGTTAACCCCGGTTTAGTGGGATGGTGCAAGTGGCCCTTAAAGAGATAGATAGATATATAAGAGAATTAAAACAGTATTTCCGTATAGTCAAATAGTCAGTGAAGCTTAGTGCCTTAAATATTGGCGCAAATGTCACGGTTGGCACCATACATGCTACATTATCATAATATATAATGCAAGATGCCGCTAGCCTCCCAGATATGTCAGACGGCCACAGAAAACTGAACTACTCAGAGCAACAGTATTAAACATTCATTCTGAAAGTTTACACATATCCATCCGTAAGAACAAAAGTGCGCGGCTTCTCCGCTCTCTCGCGTATCGCGTATCGCAGTTGCATCCAGAATTCGATAAAATACACTGAAGTTTACGGGCATATTTTATGAGATTACCGCGTTATGCTACAATCTTGTACTTAGTTTTGAAACATTATATTGCCTTAATAATAAAAAAATCTAAACGCTGTCAGTTTGCTTCATCTAACTCTGGATAAAGTGTAGGTACTAAAGTTCTTTGCGGCTTATCGGTTAGTTTAGTCTCCTGTGCCGTAAATGTAACTTTACACATAGCAACGGGCCGATGACTGCCTTAGTTACGAGTATCTTAACGCTATCGACCGAGTTACTTGCCCTAGCTGGCGGCTGACTGAGGAGACTGAGGAGTTACTCGCCCTGGCATCTTAGTCGTAGGTCTCCGACTCTTGCTGCACGAGCTTGAACCGGCGCGGGCTCTTGACGGCCACCGAGCCGTGCCCGTCCAGTGAGAGGCGCCCCTTCATCTGCAGATACCTGCGGGGAAAATATTTTTAGGTCTATTAGACACCTACGTATTAACACAATGAAAGATAAAACATACGTGGTTTTCGCGTCAGGGTTTGAAAATATAGCTACGATATGTTAAAGTCGTAGTGACGTTGCCATTATATTTTTTGGGAAAGACGTTACCGTGTACCGTCTTACCGCAAGCAGCGCACAATGTTTTACAATAGTTATTTACAGTACATATGGTGCTACTTTCTCGTACTAGTGCGTAAAAGAGCACTTTTCGTCCATATGTCGAAAGTTTAAAGGGCCATATGTACTGTAAAACGTTGTACGATACACGTGCGAATAGGTAATTCGCAACTCGTGTCGATTTAAAACACTCCCTGCGGTCGTGTTTTAATTTATCGCCACTCGTTTCGAATTTCCTCTTTTGCGCATTTGTATCGTAAATAACTATTACGATACAAGTGCGAAAAAGAGGAAATAATTACCTATTCGCACGCGTACAACGTTTTTGTATCGTACAACGTTTTACAGTACATATGGCCCTTTAAACTTTCGACGTATGCACGAAAAGTGCTCTTTACGCACTAGTGCGAGAAAGTAGCACCATATGTACTGTAAAAATATACAGATGGATATGTATTTGAAAGCGTATAATAGGTACCTACATCATACATATGTATGGTTTAACCAAGTATATATTATGGATGTGTACGTGTAGAGATAGAATAGAATAGAATAAGATTTTATTCGTAAGCACAAACAAACAAGACATGACATAATATAAAAGAAAACATAAAATAAGATTAAAGTGCCACGAAATGGCCTCATTTCAGCTTGTTGCTGGTGACTTCCAGCGCTGATCTTCCGATGAGACCATCAGGTGAGAAGAATCACGGAAGGTAACAGACAAGAAGAAAAGATACATAAAATAACATACAATGAACAAACAGTTAAATAAGAAAAAGGTACACAGCAAGAAGATACAACATAACGATTAAATTAAAAATTATTTATATAAAGCAAGCATCGTACTTATAACATAACACTCAGTTACTGTATCGGTCCGGTCCAACCATACCTTGGCTGAACATTACAGCTACATATGCAACTAGCGCCAACTACACGAACTATTAAAAAGAAGACAATGACGTCTGTCAAGTGTCAAACCAAACCGATATCGAGCATCGAGCGTTTATCAGGACTTCCGGTTCGAATCGAACGCCATCTTGATAGTAGCCTCGTGATTAATTCCTTTGTTTTTCGCTCATTAATATTGTTTAAAGTGTAATATCGATAGCTTTATTATACAGTAATCTAATTTGGTAGTGTGCAGTGAATGGAGAATTAATCTCAAAGCGTGTTTAACCACCATTTTGGAGTCAACGGCCGGTAGTCCACGTGCTTCTCGTAAATTCCAGCTATCGGTTTTACGAGACAACAACAATAACTACCGAACAACGTCGTGCTCTAAGAGCATTTGGTATTTCTATCTGTAACCGTGTCTGGCTAGAGCCCTAGAGGCCCATAATTTTATTTACAGTACTATGGTGCTACTTTCTCGCACTAGTGCGTAAAGAGCACTTTTCGTGCATATGTAGAAAGTTTAAAGGGCCATATGTACTGTAAAACGTTGTACGATTACACGTGCGAATAGGTAATTCGCAACTCGTGTCGATTTAAAACACTCCCTGCGGTCGTGTTTTAATTTATCGCCACTCGTTTCGATTTTCCTCTTTTCTGCACTTTGTATCGTAAATAACTATTACCGTACACTGGCTGCAGAAAATCAAGAAATATTAATTCGATCCCACGTGGATCCCACTTTGACGTTGGCGAAATCATCGACAGTATCGATGGAGCCATACTACTTAAAGATTGAGTTGAATTGAGCGTTTATGAATGAATGAATGAATGTTTCTTTATTCAGGCAATATACCCGTTACATAGTTTTAGATTTAAATTTACATAGTTTTAGTTTATCAAATCAATATTATATTATTTATTTATTAACAAGACAGCATCAGAGGAAGACGAGAACTAACATAATAATACTGTAATAAGTATGGCGTGTCAGGAATGATAAACCCTAGCAAAGCCAAAAGAACAAAACACTTGTGGTAAGCATAAGTAAAAGTACAAACTACAGACAGCTCGTATCAAGTCTGTAGGGTTCCTAGTTAAGTTGGTGATCAAGTAAATAGTTAAATACTGTTTAAGGTTTGACTTAAAGCTATGAATACTTTGCAGGTTTCTCAAGAGGGGAGGTATATTATTCCAAACTTTGGACGCGGCATATTTAAAACCCCCCCCGAAAAGCTACTGTAGCGTGGCGCGGCGTCAGCAATTGAATCCCACAGTTACGGCGTTCGCGGAGCTTCATACAAGAAAGTTTATTGAAGAGATATGGAGGGGTTTTATACTTCAGTACACCAAAGAGCAAAGACGCTAAGTGGAGTTTCCGACGGTGTTGCATTTTGAGGATCTTATGCCTATTTAGAAACGGTGTCACGTAAACTCTCAACGGAATATTGAAACAGAAGCGAGCACAGGCATTTTGAACACGCTGGATGAGTCTTTTTGTTTTAGCAAGAAGTCTAGGCCCCATGGTATGAGAAGTCCGTTGGCATGTCTACATACCTCTTAATGTAGCGGCAGACAAGCTTCGTCGGCCTCTGTTGCCACTCATCCAAAACTTCCTTGGGAGCGAGTACCTGAAAACCGCAACATTATATTGAAATGCACATATCAAACATAGCCCTGATTAAAGCTATGGGCTGGTTATCAATTCAAATCAAATTTTGCAAATCTTCTTACAGCCTTAGTCTTCATAATCATTATCAGTCAACAATAAACCAGAAAGAATTATCTTTTAATTTTTCAATAGCAGAAGAAAAATACGCATTGTGTAGTCGAAGGTGCTCCATCTCTCTAACAACACCCCGGAATTCTCGGAACACACCTGGTCGCCCTTAAGCCGGTCAAGCAGGGTGACACACACGACGGCCGCCTTGATGCCGGCGTGGTGTGTGAGCGCCGCGAACGCGAGTGACTCCATCTCGATGTTCACAACACCAGCCTTGTGCACCCGCTCTAGATACTCCATCTTGTCTGCTTCGGTGAAGTCGCAGAATGCGCCGTCGAGCCGCCCTTGGCCTGTTAACGACATCGAGATTATATACGTATGGATAACGTGGACAAGGAGTGAACTCGATAACGTTAAATTGTGAACTACATGTAGCCAATTGTAAACTGAAAGTTACCAGCTAATAAAAAAGCTGCTGCGTTAGACTCGCTGTCCCTGACTGACAAAGTCCAGGTATTAAAGTGGTAGTGGCTGACCCAATCTCTTGTAGAATCAACAACCACGTGTTCTAGAGAGAAGACTGTATTTTTGTAAATATCTCCTTTGAGACAGTCAGAGTGAAACCGCGTAAGAATGTGGGTGGAAAGCATTACTCATTACGTATAGCAGCCAACTGAAATGTTCGAATTTAAACTGTCGTGGGACATACTAACATTAAGATAATTTTACGGTTTAACTCACGTGTTTTTAGTCACTCGCGCGACATGTTTCGGAGAGCCAAGGTCTCCATTTTCAAGCCCTAACAGTGCATAAGCGAGTAGCGTTCACGATGGGCGCCAGTCGCGTACTGTTGCGCACCGCGTCGTCCTGTTAGTACTTGGAAATGGAGACCTAGGCTCTCCGAAACATGTCGCGCGAGTGACTAAAAACACGTGAGTTAAACCGTAAAATTAGCTTAAACTTAAATAAAGTTGGTCAAGCAAATCTTGTCAGTAAATAAGAACAAAAGAAACTATACTCATCCTTTTCTTTTGGGTGCTAGTAGTAGTGCAAGACAAAGATAGTATGATTCTCTCTGTCTATGTTTGAAATGAGACAGTCCGTTGGCAAACTATATTTTAAATGATGATGAGTGTATACGCACCCTCGTAGAAGTCGTAGGTGCACATGGTCTTGCCGGTGACGGTGTCGTACGGGTCCTCGGGGTCGGCCAGCGCTCGGAGCTCGCGCGCCAGCCGCCGGTCCAGCTTTGCCGGTCGTGACACCATGTTGCCTAACACCGTCTGCAAAGTGAGAGTTTAGTTTGAGCATGTATTTTATGTAAAAAAAATCAGCGGACTCACGTAGCTATGTGTACCTACCTACCATTCGGCTACACTTTCTATAAAAATAGGGTATTTAAAAAAAAAGAATAGGACTTTTTTTTTTATCTACATATTTAAAAGGAGCCTTTATCACTGAGACATGTCGGCTCCGTTGGGCCTCTACATTACAGTTTCAATAAGTGTTAGTATACATCAAAAAAACTGTACACGAATTTCGCAGTTTTAGACAGGGGTTCCGCCAAGATATAGGACTTCTTATCCTTTAAACAAGACTATCTTGAAGTGGAGGTATATATATGGCCTTAATGGGGGTTCGCCCAAAAATATACAATATTAATTTCGACTTAATCACCTCGTGGAGCATCCTGTTCTAATATAATGCAACTCCGGGGAGAGTGCACCACGCGGGGGAGGCAGCTTCATCGAATTTGCGTTTCACTCTTCACCGATCGCTACACATATACTAACGCCCTTATTAAAACTCAAAATCAGTGTTCAAGTGGTGTAGTCAATACTGCATGTTAGGTATGAAGTTATTTTGCAACAAAATCATTAAATAATTAATCTGCATATGTTATTAAATCATCCAGCCATCGATCAATCATCTCGCATTCAAACACAACGGCAATTGCCGGCAAAGCTTCTCTAATATCATTACTGTGTTAGCGTCTTGTAGAATAACTTACCAGATCCAGAGCATTCTTCAGCGCGCCGTCAACAGCTTCATCAGAAATGACAACGGTGCCTCCCTCATAGCCGACGCCGCCGCAAGTACCGATCCGGATGAACACAGGGTCCCGGACATTGGCGTGTGGTACATCAGCTTGTAGAATAACTTACCAGATCCAGAGCATTCTTCAGCGCGCCGTCAACAGCTTCATCAGAGATGACAACGGTGCCTCCCTCATAGCCGACGCCGCCGCAAGTACCGATCCGGAAGAACACAGGGTCCCGGACTTTGGCGTGGTACATCAGCTTGATCACTTCGTGGAGGAGGATGCCCACTGATGGGATGCCCATGCCATGCTGGAATGTTAAAGATAAGCAATAATATATTACTTATTACAGTTAGGATTATTTAGAACACAATAATCCACTTGACCATTGACGCAAATGGCAAACGCATAAATACGAACTATACTCGTTCCGTACGTAATTATTGTAAGTTATTGGCATATAAATGGGTTCCAGTATAATTTTTTAATCGGAAGGATATTGTAGTGTTAAGTGTAGTGTAGACCATATACCTAGACGAAAAACATAATGGTTATTATTGCAATATTAAAATAGAAGATACAATATGTATAAAGGTATAATTAACCGCTAAGTTTAAAAGCGCCTTGATTGCTCTATCTAAACCACGTCATAAAATTATAGCATTAAAAAGTTCCATAAAGTCAACACGCACGCAAGTAAGAGGGTAATTCCTCTGTTTGGTAATTGTTGGTGTTTTTTTTTTGCTTGTATGTAAATTCCATGTTGACGTGTAAGTGCCCTTGTCGCCTATTTGCTGAATAAGTTGAAGTTTGAAGTTAAGCGAGATGTGTATTTTAAGGCAAATCAATAGTTTTATGAATTGTGAATGACAGCACCACAAACAAAATGTGATCGATGGGAAAGTTAAACGCCGATTCCGTTATAAGTAATAACAAGTATACAGGCTTACAAGGAACCGCTTACCCATAACAGCCGTAACAACCATTGGAAAAGTTACGTTGTGTGGAATAGTTATTGTAAATATTAAGTAGGTGTCTTATTAATTAGTATTTTATACTTATTCTAAATTATATTATATTCTAATGTATACTAAGTATTTTTCTGAGTGCTAACTTAATCGTAATGTTTAAAATAATATAATATTGCATGCTGTGATTACCTTTAAATGGGGGATCAATAAAAAATGTGCCTTTTAGTACGTTAGATAGATAGATATTTGAAAGCATTATTGTACAAAAAAGTGACCTACTGATAAAATCAACCAGAAACGAGCCTTCACAATGGGTCCTTCTATCGCTTCGATCACCTGATCAATAAATACCTTAAATACCTACACTATTGCACGCACCCGTTACGAAACTAAACGTAACTAATTGGACGGAATAAAACTTTCATTATATACGAAGGTTTGTCAACCGCCATTTGTCATATCCAAAAATGTCACACAGTGGTCACACACATACCAACATCATTGACCGCCTGATGTCTACCATAATTTAAGTTATGTGCTCAATTTGTATGTCATGTTCTTTTTCATGTTGGTTAGCAATAAAGAATGTTTGTATTGTATGATTGGTAAAACCAAGAAAATATAAACCTTATTTGAAAGCATGTTGGTTAGGTATGGAAGGATGGTTTGACAGCGCAGGTACGCCATATGTCGATGCCTAACACTTACAATACCTAAAACGCAATAGGCACAACAACTCACGACGCAATTAAGAGTTCATGGCGTTCAAAGGGTTACATAAATTAACCCGCCGATTATTAATGTAATTATCTAATTACCCATCTACTATACTAGAAAGATTTGTAAGTAAACAAAGCTGGTCGGAACTGTCCCATCTACTCGTAGTTATTCCAGTTAGTTAATAGGTCGACATTTGGCAGAATACATGTAGTTCCATGCCAAAGTGGAATTTACACGGAAGGCCATCATTTAACCCATATATGCCCAGTGGGTTGTTTTCGGAACTGGGAAAAGCTCCATTCATTAAAAATAGAAGGAGAGAAAGCCTGTTCCAGTCTCAAGGAGGTCAGACCAAAAACTAGTTTCAGGCACATGTTTTGTGCAAATAAACTGCTATAGTTATTAAAACATCTCCTCTGCGTACGCAATGGTCGTTGCCTCAAGCTCAAAATTGAGATGTTTATATTTAAGTCATAATATTATTATAAGTAAGTGAAAATAGCTTTTCCAATCAACAACCCACGAATAAGACTATTAAAATCGCATTTTCAGATAATGCAAAATCAATAGTATCGGATCGTTACAAATGATTCGACAAGGGCGTCAAACGTAGGTGAAATAAAGTAACTAAAAATTATAAATAAAAAGATAAAAATAACATGAAAACTCTTCATTACTTATGTAAATTCCTCAAAAATAAATACGAATAGATGTATCTGTTCGGAAGGGGTCTCTATTGTTTCCCATATAGTTTTAATTCTGAAACTGAGATTTTCTTCAGGTTATTCTGTATCTACAGAATAACCGGTCAAAAATGCGTTATGTCATTAAATCCACCTTGAATCGTATATTTGACCGAACGATAGCGAAGGGCGCTGTTTCCGCTTGGTCAAAGTTGTGCATATCTACATATTCTCATCGCACGGACACGCTCTAGTAGGACTAATATCTATTATTATATAAGGTGGTTGTAACCGCAAGTTGTATATGCTACTTATAGTAAACAGGACTTTTATCTATTCAGAGCTTCATGATGTTTATATAAACTGTTAACCGTGACCGTGAGTGTCATTGTGATATTTGTGATTGTATAACAGGGTGGCCCAAAAATATGTTGACATTTTTTTTACTGTGATATTGTTGATAAGCATGATAAGTTTCAGAAACGTATTTGTGTATCAAAGCTAAAGGAGAGTATTTAAAAATAATACCATTTGTTTTAATTAAATGACTGCAGTTTTAATTTTTTTAAGACATTTTGTAAAACTTGTGTAAGTAAGGAAAATATTCATAATTTTATTGGTCATAGATAGATAGGTAGATTTATTGGTATAGAAGCGCCATGTGTGGAGGTCTAAGGCCACTTGCACCATCCCACTAAACCTGGAGTTACCATAATTACAATTTGGCATTGGGTTAACGGTTTAACCGGTTAACCCCGGGTTAGTGGGATGGTGCAAGTGGCGTTAAGTATCTATTTGATAGGTGAACTGTGATGGGACTATTATCTATTCAGAGCTTCGGGATGTTTATATAAACTGTTGACCGTGATCGTGAGCGTCGTTGTGATTGTAATGTTGTAATGCAGTGCCATCGCCGGCACCTTTGGTCTCCGTCAATGTGAAGGTTAATTGCTATTAATTGCAGTAGATATACATAAGTAAACACAATACTGGAGTATCTATCGTAGTCTGTTTGTTTAAATAGGTATTAGAAAAGTAAACAAAACTAACCACGTGACTTGAGCATCACCTACGGTGCAATAAATACTAACTAACGATAAAAAGCCTAGCTGATGTAATTTTTTCATCTCATTAGGGCTTCCTTATGTAGTAAAATAGCTTCTGCCCGCCTTTTTGTCTGCGTAAATAGAATTGGTATTTCCATATATTAATTCCATAGTAAATTTCACCCCGTTTTCATCCTCTTAAGGGATGATTCCCGTGATGAAAACTATCCTATTTCTTTCCCTAAGACTCAAAATATCTCAATACCAAATGTCATCTAAATCGATCACCGCTGACGGTTAAGACGAAGAAGTAACAGACAGACAGACAGACAGACAGACAGACAGACCGAGTTACTTTCGCATTTATAATATTAGTATGGACTGTGTTAAAAAGTGAAAACTAAGGTGAGATAAATTAACCATTTTTAGGGTTCCGTACCCAAAGGGTAAAAACTATTACTAAGAATCCGCTGTCCGTCGGTCCGTCTGTCTGTCACCAGGCTGTATCTCATGAACCGTGATAGCTTGACAGTTGAAATTTTTACAGATGATGTATTCCTGTTGCCACTATAACAACACATACTAAAAAGTACGGAACCCTCGGTGGGCGAGTCCGACTCGCAATTGTCCGGTTTTTTTTAAATTCTAAAACCCTTCAAACATAGGTACACTACCATCAATAGTAGTATCGATCATATACTTTGAGATTATTTCTCATATTTTCAAACCGATTTATCAGAGTTCAAGGATTTCTTGGCACCTTACCTTAGCAACGCTTCGTTTTCTAAGTGCCTCTTACTTATTTCTATAAATAGATCTTCCCCTTATAGCTCCCGTGTGCCTTGAAACAACGATCAACTTCGCAGTACATATTAACCTCAGCGCGGCACTTAGGTTTAATTTAATATTTATTTAGTTATGCGTTTGTGTATCAAAAGCAAAGAAAATTTTGAAGATAAACGTTTTGTTTCAGTTAAATGATTGTAGCTTTAATTTTTAATGGCATTTTGTAAAAGACGTGTACCTATTGGGCCACCTTGTAAGTACCATACATGATACATTGTGCCATGCCTGCGCAAAAATCAGATGTCCTTTGAAACTCTCACAGAAAAAAGTTTCTGTAGAAACAGATTTCTGGCTCACTCGCGTAGTCTTTGTCAATGACCACTGCTACAAATGATGATCACGATGATGATGCCACAATGGTGGCCGTAATCTACAGCCTATTACGAACGTCAATTGTTACGTCAAGTTAAACTCCGTATGTATGTTCGTTCGTTGAACAACCAGTTCAATCGGCCTAAACCCAATAGTAATCATATTCGTACGAACGGCAAGATAATTTATCTAAATTGATGCGCTGCGTATCTCTGTTTGCCCAATGACGGCGCGAAAACAAAAAGCGAGCAATACTTTTAATTTATCATGCTCTGAAAGAAGGTGCAGAAAGTGATATGTTTCTGCACTTTACTTTCCAAGTACGATTTTTTTTCCGATACACAATTGAAATTTGGGTTTAAATGGATTTCTTATTATTATTTATTCAAACGAAACATACAGTCTGACAGTATACACCAAATCACTGTACAATCTAGAGAGCTTTCAACTTATTAGCTAAGGTACACAACACTTTACAATAACAGTTTTATAAAATACCACTACCATCCATCGCCTCGCAATACTTCAGACAGATATTACATACACTTGCCCATCGACTTGCAAACAAATCACTTTCAGGAGCCCATGACAGAAGCGCGTTCAGAAATTTTAGAGCGCGAATGAGAGGTGATTTTTGGTGTGCTACAGTGCGCGTTGCTGGGACTGCAAGAAGGTTATGGTGTCTGGGCCTAAGTTCCTGCTTGGATAGGAAAGGTACAGGGAGTCTCACTATCTGTGACACTAGGTCGGGGCAGTCGGAATCTCCGCGCAAAGTTCTACAAGCCACTACCAGAAGATTATAGTTACGCCTCACTTGCAGGGAGTTGAAACCCAGGGATCCTAACAAAAAAATTGTAGGGTGGATAGTACTTGTAAACATTCTTGTACAGGAACCTTAGGAATGCCTTCTGTACCTTTTCTAGTAGCAAGGCATACGTACTCTCAGCGGGACTCCACTCTATGCTGGCGGCTTCAAGCTTGCTCCGAACAAGGGCTGTATAAAGTAATTTAATTGCCTTTGGGTTGTTAAAGTCGCGAGCATTCCTGGTGATTCCCTTATACAATTTCCATTCTGATATTTAACTCCCCATTACATAAATAACGATACATTTACCGAAATGGTTAATTGAAAGTACCCTCAAAAAATGCTATAAAAATATGTATACTTAGCCATGTTTTAAAAAAAACCATGTATTTTACTTTCCTCGTATTCGAGTAGTAGAGTGTTTAACTCGGGTGAAAGTGAAAGGCATTATTTCATCCCTTGGAGCTTGGTTAACAATCTACTATGGTGAAATATAGATAAATATATACAAAAAAATGCCTGTAACCTGTAATATACCTAGATGAAAATTGGTTAAGTGCAAGAGAGTCGCCTTCGCTGATTGGGACATGTTTTTTTTAATACTACGTCGGTGGCAAACAAGCATACGGCCCGCCTGATGTTAAGCAGTCTCCGTAGCCTATGTACGCCTGCAACTCCAGAGGAGTTACATGCGCGTTGCCGACCCGAACACTCCTCTCCCTCGAGCTCTGGCAACCTTACTCACCGGCAGGAACACAACACTATTAGTAGGGTCTAGTGTTATTTGGCTGCGTTTTCAGAGTAAGGGCACAGCGAAATATCATCTCGTTCGAATCCGGAGATTCTGGAATAACTCAACTAGGGAAGTACCTTCGAATTACACACACGCGGTCTCGATAACCCTACTATTACTTACTCTATAGAGTCTGTAGGTATGAGGTAGGTAGAACTTCATTGAGAGTACCTAAGGCTGCCATCAGAATTACCGAGGATGTGTTGTTTATGACTAGCCATAGCCACAACTTAGTAATGTCGGCCGTTAATGCTACACAGACTACACAGTTAAGTGAAAACGCCCTTTTGGACGAAACTTTTATTACAATACAAGTTTGCGATACTACTAGAAAGTCTTAATCAAGAAAGTCTAATACTACTAACGTAATATACAAAATTAAAACTAATGACTGATTAAAACGTCAATAAATATTATTGATATTTTTAGGGTTCCGTACCCAAAGGGTAAAAACGGGACCCTGTTACTAAGACTCCGCTGTCCGTCTGTCTGTCACCAGCATGTATCTGGTATAACTGGATCGGTCATGAGGGGTGGGGGGAAATGACCGAACGGGATAGTCTTATGTATCTTTCAGTAGGAGTAGCAGAGAAAGCGCTGTTATTGTTTGTCCTTGTCACAGTCTCACATTGTTTTTATTCCCCACCACAAATTTAGTATGGTTTATGGTGGGCTACAAATCTACTCGACCAATCATATTGTCGCATTGCGTATGTTTTGTCCCTCACATTACTTATGTAATGAGTGTAATGACGAAATATTCAAGCTTGACTAGCGTTCGACACATGGTTTGGGACGTGAGTGTAAATGTCAACGGCAGTTATTATAGTACACTCATTAGTAATTAAATTGGGTTATTTTAAAATGAGTTATCGCAATGTGATCTGTTTGCAATGTTTGCATTGATCTTGAATTCTTGAGTGTAGTCACCTCGGCAACTCGTTTCACCTTGCACGAACGGTGACCGCCGTTTCTAGTGAAAGGTTACAAAAAACTTACTCGCCTAGTAAAAAAAAACCGGACAAGTGCGAGTCGGACTCGCCCACCGAGGGTTCCGTACTTTTTAGTATTTGTTGTTATAGTGGCAACATCAGACATACATCATCTGTGAAAATTTCAACTGTCTAGCTATCACGGTTCATGAGATACAGCCTGGTGACAGACAGACGGACAGCGGAGTCTTAGTAATATGGTCCCGTTTTTTACCCTTTGGGTACGGAACCCTAAAAAGATGTGTACAGGTTTCTAGAAGGTCAATCTGACACCTCTGGAATTCCAGTCGTCCATAGTATACGGTAACCGGTAATCGATAGACATTAGATGAAACGTATGCTTGTTTGCCACTGACCGAAATTTCGCTGAAACATTTTAATGGTGTACTTAAACCGATATTAGACAGCACGTGCCTCACATTGAACATGGAGTAGCGGTAGGAGAACTGGCTGATGTCCTGCAGGGTGGTGCCGCACGGCAGCTTGTGTATCTCTGCCATTATGTGGTATACTAGGATATGATGGTCTACTTACACTGATAGACAGCACGGGTCCCACTTTGTACATGGAGTAGCGGTAGGAGAACTGGCTGATGTCCTGCAGGGTGGTGCCGCACGGCAGCTTGTGTATCTCTGCCATTATGTGGTATACTAGGATATGATGGTCTACTTACACTGATAGACAGCACGGGTCCCACTTTGTACATGGAGTAGCGGTAGGAGAACTGGCTGATGTCCTGCAGGGTGGTGCCGCACGGCAGCTTGTGTATCTCTGCCATTATGTGGTATACTAGGATATGATGGTCTACTTACACTGATAGACAGCACGGGTCCCACTTTGTACATGGAGTAGCGGTAGGAGAACTGGCTGATGTCCTGCAGGGTGGTGCCGCACGGCAGCTTGTGTATCTCTGCCATTATGTGGTATACTAGGATATGATGGTCTACTTACACTGATAGACAGCACGGGTCCCACTTTGTACATGGAGTAGCGGTAGGAGAACTGGCTGATGTCCTGCAGGGTGGTGCCGCACGGCAGCTTGTGTATCTCTGCCATTATGTGGTATACTAGGATATGATGGTCTACTTACACTGATAGACAGCACGGGTCCCACTTTGTACATGGAGTAGCGGTAGGAGAACTGGCTGATGTCCTGCAGGGTGGTGCCGCACGGCAGCTTGTGTATCTCTGCCATTATGTGGTATACTAGGATATGATGGTCTACTTACACTGATAGACAGCACGGGTCCCACTTTGTACATGGAATAGCGGTAGGAGAACTGGCTGATGTCCTGCAGGGTGGTGCCGCACGGCAGCTTGTGTATCTCTGCCATTATGTGGTATACTAGGATATGATGGTCTACTTACACTGATAGACAGCACGGGTCCCACTTTGTACATGGAGTAGCGGTAGGAGAACTGGCTGATGTCCTGCAGGGTGGTGCCGCACGGCAGCTTGTGTATCTCTGCCATTATGTGGTATACTAGGATATGATGGTCTACTTACACTGATAGACAGCACGGGTCCCACTTTGTACATGGAGTAGCGGTAGGAGAACTGGCTGATGTCCTGCAGGGTGGTGCCGCACGGCAGCTTGTGTATCTCTGCCATTATGTGGTATACTAGGATATGATGGTCTACTTACACTGATAGACAGCACGGGTCCCACTTTGTACATGGAGTAGCGGTAGGAGACCTGGCTGATGTCCTGCAGGGTGGTGCCGCACGGCAGCTTGTGTATCTCTGCCATTATGTGGTATACTAGGATATGATGGTCTACTTACACTGATAGACAGCACGGGTCCCACTTTGTACATGGAGTAGCGGTAGGAGAACTGGCTGATGTCCTGCAGGGTGGTGCCGCACGGCAGCTTGTGGCCGATCTCCGCCATTATGTGGTACGCGAACTGCTCCATGCGCTTTGGCGTGCCTCCCATGCAGACGAACTGAACGGAAAACATGAATGTTAGGTATAGGCTAAGAAATTATGAATTATAAGCACAAAGGACGATTTTATTTATTTATTACTCAAATAACACAGCATTACAGTAAAAACCAAGGCACCGTGAAACTACAAAATAAGAATACAAGGAAACAAATAAAACTACAAATAAAAAAACCGGACAAGTGCGAGTCGGACTCGCCCACCGAGTGTTCCGTACTTTTTAGTATTTGTTTTTATAGCGGCAACAGAAATACATCATCTGTGAAAATTTCAACACGGTTGATGAGATACAGCCTGGTGACAGACCGACGGACAGACAGACAGACGGACACCCTTTGGGTACGGAACCCTAAAAACCAAAGACAAATTAAACATTAGATTTGGGCGACGACATAACAGCGTGGCTCCGTTGCGTCGGAGAAGGATCTATAAGTAGTGTCAATGAATTTAAGAATAAATTAGACAATCACAATGCTAATTCTACTAAGTTAATATTATAAGCTATATCAACTGCACGCCGTCTTTATAAATGAATAAATAATAAAAAAACGAGTGGTTTCACAACTCTTGTTGATTGTTTTGAGTATAGTACAGTAAAGCAGTACAGCAGTAAAGTTATAACCAGGAGGTCAGTTAAGTAAAGTTTTAAAGTTCAGTCGCTCGTAATTTCTACATGACTATAGTTGTCTGTTCACGTCTAAAGCTTAACGAGTTCTTTATTTTATACCTACTTTAGTACAAAAGGATAAAGTTACAGATATATCCGTCAGATCCATCTAACAGACGTGTCAGACGGCGAGAATTAATAGATATATCTATTATATCTGTCAGACACATACGCCAGACAAATCTGCACAGTATATCCCTGGCTAAAGCGGCTATCTACTAGACGTAGTAGAAATATAAATATGGAAATATTTTTTGGAGTCAGTTCTTGTTAAATTCCTATATTTACCTTAACATCGCCGAACATCTCGACGAGGTCGTGCGAGCCGCTGCCGAGTGCCAGGTGATACAGGATGTCCTGGTCCATGAGCTCAATGTTGGGGTTCCGTAGCCGCACCGTGCCATCTGGGTATCTATAGGGACAGAACAGACATTAGACTGTTTAAAGACCCACTGGAGACAAGAGACGTTTATTCTGTAGAGGAGAAACAGTCAGGAAATGAACCGTCAATATTGAATTTCTTTTTTTAAGGCCCCATTATATTTAAGGCTGACAAAAATAACAGCAGTAGTTTTGTGATTTATGGCTGATTCACAAAACAACTGCCAACTTTTTGGTAAATTCACAAAACAACTGACAACATAGTAATTAATATCAGAGTATCCACACACAAAATCAATACGAATCACCTTTCAGACTACGTTGAATGACTGAATATGTCCTATAAAACTGATGGCAATGACCTCTCAAGTTACTCCTTAGAACTCAAGTAGCAAAATCACGCTAACTGATCTAATGGCGCGGCGCGTCTCCAATTATAATAAATGATTACAGCATGATGTGCGGTCGGTTACTGTTAATACTGTCGATGGACAGCTTGTTAACTTGAGCATTAGAGGCTGACTGGAGTGCAATTTCACTTAGGTTTTGCAGTATCTCGTGACATCGATGTTATTGTGACATGACCGCCATATACCGATATTTGTCAAGAGTCCTAGCTTAATGGACTCATTAGTTTGACAAGGAATTATTCTTTTTTTATGAACTTAAACATTTTCTGATGACATAATTAGCTGCCCTTGATCAAGTCGAAAATATCTGTAAAATATTGTCTGATGTTACAAAAAACACCCAATATACGAAAGAGGAATCATAAGATCTTTTAACTTTTTTTACTTGGTCGAAATTTAACTAAAATAAATCGCAATTTAAATGCAATATCAAGTGTTGCGGAAGGACAATGTTAACTAGATTATCGATTTGTATCGTAACATTAACTCCGTAGTTTTATGGCTTCAATCACGGTACGATAACGCGCGATAATCTGCCTAATAGTATAGGTTTCATTTGTTTATTTATACATACTGGTTGTTATCGATTACTGAGAAGAAAGTTCTAAGTATTTTATTGAGACATGGCCACATTTGTAAAATAAAAAGCAGCGACATCACCGGCTAAATGTCGAATTTCAAGTTACCTCTATAATGCTAACAATTATATAACTGATAGGTAATGGATCTTTTTGTCAAACTAATAAATCCTTGTTACTTAAGAGGCCGGTGTCGATTTTAGTCGCAAAAATGTAAAATTGATAGATTTAGTCGATGAAATTGTACACCTTTTGTTACCAAATTGAAATAACAAGTACTGGTTTCTATTAGCACGTCTTCTTATCTTGCCTTTTATCAGATGAATTTTTTGAAAACGGACTCACTAAATTAGTAATGTTTTTTTTTCTGAAGGACGTTTAGGCAAACGCGCGTAAAGCACTGATTTTGTCGCTCTTATTTGTAAATTTCGTAAAGTTTGGACTGCTAAAAGTGGTAAATTTGTACTATGCATATTCTGTACTTGACCTTTATCAGATTACATTTTTGTTATATGACTTAGAGTTCGAGGAAATGAAAGTTAAACGAATTCAATTTTCTCCAGAAATTACTTCAAAACAAGTGACAATTTCTCTGAAAATCGACTTAATTTCAACGTAATTTTGATACTTAAACAATCTACAACATTTGCTGAAACTATTCTTATACATCAATTTGTATAATATACCACCATAATTTTTTGATGAATTTTTAAAAACTAACCCTTCTCTTCATATATTACTGGTGACGCACGCTCGCGACCTTATTATTAAAAGGCAAGATGAGAAAACGTGCTAATAGCAACCAATACTTGTTATTTAGATATTACGTAACAAAACGTGTATAATTTCAACGACTAAATCTATCAATTTAAAATTTTGGCTCCAAAATCGACTACGGCCTCTTAATAGCAATGGCGAAGCGTCCATATATTACTTGTATAACTCTTCTACCAAATTTTACCAGCCTCTCTGTTAAGTCGACAAGAGCTCTAGTCAGACCAAGGGCCTGACACTCTTTGATACAGAAAGATAGTCTTATTGCGATTCCTATAAGAGGAAAGAGAAAATAGTGCCACGCTTTGTCCTTATCATCGACCGGGTTTTTTTTTCATGGTAGGGTTATGGCAGCATAGGTAGGAGGCGATGGCGAAATACCGAAATTTATAAGAGTGAAAGAGAAAAAGGATTATGCTGCCATACATTAACCTGTCAATACATGAATATGTCTTTCTCTTACCCCTGGTCGCTCGGTTTCATGTCTATAACTACTATACTATGTCTATGTCATAGATAGACTCTACGAGTCAGACAGATAGTCATGTTTGACACGTCGCCACTGGATCCTTTTATTAGTCTTTAGTTTTTCGTAGTAGTTTCTAGTTTTAAGATTTTTGCATGCTAGTACAACCTGTATAGTACAAATAGCAGAATAAGCAACCAATTGTCACTTACCACCTAAGACACTATTGTAACTACTTATTCTTTGCAAATAAATACTTACTTACTTACTTACTTTTACTATACGAACCTTAAATTGTTTTTACATAATAATTTGTCCAACTGATCTGTCATTAGCAGGATGATTGAGTAGTAAATTGGATAATAGAACTGTCACTCTATACTCTGGGGCATACAAACAGGTTATGTGTATTTGCATGGTCCATTTGGAGTATCTTTATCCGATGTTACACGAGGGTAAAGTGTAGCCTGAAATGTATAAACAAACAAGGGTATTATCGCTAAAACATACAATTTAGCCCTTATACATTCTGTGGCAATGTCAAATTAACTTTGTCACAGTAAATAATATACCTACTTATAAACGCAAAACACTCTTGTGACGCTGCTGATGTAGCCAGCTTCCATAATCTGCGGTGTCCGCTTACCACAATGTGGGCCGTAGCACAGATTAATAAATAGTTACTACGTAACAGATACATCATTCCCATACAAAAGCGAAAATACCTACTCTATAATAGCCTACAAAATCTTAATAATAATACCTGCTGCTCAGGACGAGAAGAAATGTACCATAAGTATGCGCACAAAGAGTCGAGACTGCCTTGCTCGCCGTGCGAGCCACGTGCCAACGCGTCATCGTAAGAATGCGCTAGGGTTGTACTGTTACTTATGTTATTATTGTAATAAAACGAATGTTGCGAATCAACCATATTTTATATTAGTCAATCAAATATTTAAAAACAACACTTATAATACCTGACTCAAAAACTCCTTAATTTACGATTTATCTCTACTTATGTTCAAAGAAATAAATAGTGACAAAATTCATAAAGATAGATTTAAAATACTACTCACCTTTCTTCGTCTCTCGGAAATGAAAAAACCGGCCAAGTGCGAGTCGGACTCGCCCACCGAGGGTTCCGTACTTTTTAGTATTTTTTGTTATAGCGGCAACAGAAATACATCATCTGTGAAAATTTCAACTGTCTAGCTATCACGGTTCATGAGATACAGCCTGGTGACAGAAGGACAGCGGCAGCGGAGTCTTAGTATTAGCATAGAGTAACTTATACTAGAGCGGTACTGTCATAGTAAATTTTGTAACCCCAGTAAATTCACTGCCATCTGTCGACACACTTTAAAACTAAAAATGAAGATTTATAAAAATACGATAGAATGTATTTAAATATAGATAAATGATTTTTTTATTTGCATTAATTATTTTTATGATTTTGACCCATGTTCTTTCACTGATATGCGTTAAAATTGTTAAATAACAAACGAAACCGTCAACGCCATCTATACGACTGTAGGCCAAAACTAGTAGCGCCCTCTGAACGAGAATCAAATTTTCTTGATTTTCGAGGCACGTTTTTTCCTTAGACTGTATCCATCTATTACGGAGTTATATCTATCTTTGGTAATAGGGTGCCGTTTTTACCCTTTGGGTAAGGAACCCTAAAAAAACGACAAATTTTCTTTTGTTTTTTGACTTTTACACCCATCTACTGCACAATAATTACGTGGTTTCGGCATTTCGAAGCGTAAGCGCGGGAAACGTGCGGTGCGAGCGCTCAGGCGGGCGTTCGGCGGCCCTCTGTCGATTATATCGTCGACGATACGCCGAGCGGTAGGCATATAGCGCGTGGTTTTGAGCGAGTGAAGGAGGCCTGGCCGTAGCCTTGTATGTATAGATAAGTAATAGTTGTCACGGACCAGCGGTTAGGCCGCAGGTTGCACATAGGTACTTATCATTATCACCTGAGGCGATATATCCTCGATGCAATGACAACCAAGCTTTATGTAAATACCTTTGTACGCGACTACGCTTATGTGCCTAAACACTCTCGCTACAGACGCTACATTTACAGTTTGGCAACTGTAGCATGATCGGATTTAATTAATAGGATTTGCAGCATCCATGGCTGGCTATGTATTCTCGAGACAACGATAGGTATAGGTAAGTGACCGCCAAAACCTTCAATTAGGTTCTTAATCTTGGGGTCAAACGGTACTCATGAACGAGATCGCATTGCGTTTGATTACGAAACGTACGCGACATGAATTTAGGCTATAATCAATTCTAATGTCGTTCTTTTTAATTTTTCGTAAATAACTCGTAAACAGTTTTTAACGGCGTCATTTTTCAGACGTGTGATGATCATCTATCGCCCGCCATAGCAAAAAACACTCTTTTACGTATATAATTTGTATAATATATCCTTGTATCTATTTTGTAGGAAATTTTATACAAATTATTTACCTAAAAGACAATTTTTTGCTATGGCGGGCGACAGATGATCGTCCGGTAAAATTAAAAACTAAAACAAACTAGGCTATTAAAAACTAGGACAAATCATGCTTTCAGAGAATCAAAATTCTGAGTTACCGAAGGACACTTTTTTACACTTCTTAGCTACAGTTGCGGCGCAAGCCCTTGCCAGCTTCTCAACCTAATGGCCCTATACCGGTAAAATGCCAGGGTAACTTAATAACTCTTAAACCGAGATTCTCAACTTTGCCCAGCGAAGTTGCAAGCAGGTCGTTAAAAGCAAAATTAGTCGAGATCTTGTCGTCAATGTAAACGTTGTAAATGGAGTAAACAGCGGCACTTTGACGCGCGATGTGCCGTATGGGAAAGTAAATGCAAGACCAGTATCAAATTGACGTCTGATTTATACGTAGTTACTTAGAATCTGAGGATTCAGTTATACTGGGAACTCGAAGGCGAAAACAAAACGTTTATGGAAATACGTAATGTTTTTATTTGATACACATAGGTACGAGTCTAATGAGTCGTTCAATAACATGTTCATATGACAGCACAGCAGGCGATTGCGTAATGGCGGAACCTATCGAATCGGGTAGAAACAGCAATATTTAGAAGTATGAAATCACTGATACTAATATGTTCCTAAAATGCTTTCATCATAAATTATTTTATTTCTTTAAAATTTAAATCAGGCAACAGGCGACAAGGCCCATATTACAAATACCTTACAGACTAACATACATATGTAGTTTATAAACTTAAAACTAATCACTAATTATGCGACAAAGCGACGTGGCATGTGTCGGATTCGGCACTTCACACATAACGACATCATAAATTATGTTTCAATGATCTAAGTCTATTATATTGTGTAGATCTAATAGACCAACCAATATTCGAATTCATATACATTGTACGAAGACTCGTTATTTATTCAAAACCCTATAAATTTTACTCAACCAACAGATATAAAATGCAGTTGCCTAGTGACTTTGAAGTAGGTAAATCACGAATATTTAAATAACATAAAAAGTTACGACTGCCGCAAATGCCGCATTAAAGTTCGCATTTTTGCTACCAACTAAATAAACTGAAAAGTGAAAACCGCCAAGTAGCTACGTTTTTCTGCGGTTCTATTTCAATCCAAGCGCTTCAAATTTAAAATGCTTCCTTGTTGCTTAGGCGAAATGTAATACAGACACAGAATAAATAATAGTAGATAGAGATAAGGGAAAGCCAATGACGTAAATTGGTATTTAGTAAACAGATTTTACGATTAAGGATAAAATTAAATTTACGGGTCAAACCGCTTACCCTAATCGAGGTTTTTAATCTAGTTATTAAAACGTTTGTTTTGAGAACTCATAATTCAGATTAATTGTATCACCGGTTGAGCTTGTAAAAGATTAACCCGATATATAGAATTAATTGCGAACAGAGGTTAATGACTGAGCGCAAACTAAATTGATCTTAACAGTCGTAGTAGAAGATTAGATCGAATTTAGTTAAAATGTCTAATCTACTCGATACAATTAATTTAATCAATTTTAAACTGATAATTCTACAACGTGATATAAATCTTCAAGGTTAAAATTTGCAGACCATTTATCAAAAATCAAACTAAGACCAGTGTGCAAATTTAAATGTTGTGTTAATTTTAAATGTTCTCAAAACAGCAGTCTGTTTTGACAACATTATTGAATCACGTCACATGGAGTGGTAAACATGTTACAATGACAACCGACACAATTAAGCGCCTAATTTCAGAATTAACCCCATCAAAAACCCTATTAAAGCGCTTATGTCAGTTAAAAGATTAATTCATCATAAGCTTAATTTAGTAATGAGATTAACTTCATATAAAATGAACAGAATCAGATGTCAACCCAAAAAAACGATTAATTGGCGATAGGGGACTTAATTTTAAAGAGAGGTTTTCCGGTCCCTAAACATACCTTTTCCCCTCACTAGCTCGGAAAGCCGTCTTTTATCCTTTAAAACAAGCGGGGAAAAACGCATTTTATCCACTAGTGGGGAAAGTAATTTGACCTGCGTGTTTAAGTAGCTTTTGACAGATAACAAAACGTAAAACACTCATAATAATGGTTTCAAGATTCAAGCATTTATTCATAAAACATAGTATTTTACATGTCAAGTTTCATAAGTATATACAATTTGATACAATTCATTCACCAAATTGGGTAGGTACATAATAGGTACACACATAGTTATAATTAATAATATCGTACAAGGTATAGATTTTCAATTTAGTCACTACACGCTTCGACAAATTCGTCAATGGTATAGCAAGCGAGGTTTGTTAGTAACGTTTTTAGACGTTTAGCAAAAGCGATATCGCTTCGTACTAGTTTTAACTCCATAGGTAGTGAGTTATATAATCTTGCACCCGTGACACCGAGCGACCCTCGAGTTTTTGCGAATCTGCAACGCGGCACGACTATTCGTTCGATATTAATAATGATTAAATAAATGGTTTCAGAATTTAATAAAAAATACCAAATATAGCTTTATTTAATGATTTTAAGTCATAAACCTTAAAATTCCATAAGAAATATTTGTTTTTTTTTTATAACGATGTTGCATATAACTGAACGCACAAGTTGAGTCGATGCAATTTTAAAACGCATAGTCAGAAATGTCAACATTGTCAAGTGTCAACAAAAATTTTACTTTAAAAGTTCTCACCGACTCCGACTCGTGTAAAAATACACAACTTCCAGAGTTTTCTCTAATAATATCGTAAAATAATAAGTGATTCCAGTGATAAAGATGATATAACGCCTGTGGATGTTGCACTTTCCTCGCTATATTTATTTATTATTATTTATTATAGCCTTTACTTCCATATTCTTTCTTATTGTTTGTTTTTTGTATCTTTGAGCAAGTTGTTTTATTTGTCTTTATGGATCCCTCTCTGGGCGAAGGCCTGCTCCTTCCTCGCTATAGTGAGGCGAAAAGTTTTGTGTTACACACGGGTGCAAATGTATTTTACTTCTCGTGTGTTGAAACACTCGCTACGCTCGGAATTCTATTTGAGAACCACTCGCTTCGCTCGTGGTTCAACTATAGAATCCTTTCGCTTGCTCGTGTTTCAATTCCACACTCGCGGGTAAAATACAACTTTGCACCCTTGTATAACAAATAACTATTTCTATGTGGTGTGTGTTTAGTATGTCCGTTGGCGCCATTACTCATATCAGCAAAAACTAAATAAAATAATAAATAAAAATAACAACCTAATGCTGCTTCTCGTTTCGTCATCGTCGTCTTCGGACGGGACGTACTCTTCATCGTGGACTTTTCTATGTGGTGTGTGTTGGACATGGCCGTTGGCGCCAGTGAGTCTGAACTCGCAGCTGGCGTGGTGCGTGCGCGCACCCGCCAGCTCCACCTCCGCCTCGCAGTTACACGGCATGTTTCAATGCTGGCCGGGATAAAAAATAAATGAAAAAAATCGCAAAATATATGTCTCACTAAGTAAGTACCTACTTAATTGTTGTTATTGGCAATAGCCACGATAATTACGACCACAAGTTAGTAGTTCTTATTAAAACAGACAGGGACTTGTTTGTAGTATAAATCTAGATAATAATGCCCCTGCAAGATGGTCGGAGTCCATTAGACAAGCATGTGGTTCCATGCAGAGGGCAGCAATAATTCAAGTTTTCGCTTTATGATCTATAAACTCAACAAAACATCGTACTAAAACTAAAAATAGAGAGCAATCACAGCCTTCCTCAAACGGCTTCCTCGCAGGAATTCCTCACTTCCTGGGGCGACAGAATGCTGTGCCAACCCGAGACGAACACTCGTGTTGCGTGTTTACTTTACACCTACTGAATGGGCTAATCAACGCTATTTTACAATTACTTTTTTTGTTGCTACTATTAAATTCACCTTAATGGAATTTTGTAATGTATCCGTTGTTTTTGTAATGTGTAATGGCCCGTTTCTCAAAAGCTTGTAATACAAGTGGAAGTCCCTTTCTAACAAAATCTGTCAAAAAGTGACATCCGCTTGTATTACAAGTTACAAGCTTTTGAGAAACGGGCTCCGGGTGTACCTATTGCACAGCTCTACCTGTTATGACAAAACAAAACACTGTCTGCCCAATTCTCGTTGTTCGAATTTGTCCGTGTATCTTTTATTACACATTTCCCGTCTAGATACGCTGTTTTGGCGTAGACAAGATGCCAATGGTTAACGCTCCGTAGCGAACGAAACGCAACTGTCTCTGTCGCACTAATATGGAAGCCTGATAGAGAGATAACTACGCTACGCTACGGAGCGTGAACGATTGGCATCTTGTCTATGTCTACGCACCCTGGGCAAAGCTGCTTGCACAGCTAGGTCAGCTAGTCATGAATGTACGCTCAAGGACGCGTAAATGTCAATGAAATATTTAATTTGCATCACGCCATTCTAGTGGCGTCTTTGCGCAGTAGGGTCGCAGGTTATCTTATCATTGATATTTTTTTAAACTACGAATGTTGTTCGAGATTTAACACTGACAATATTGTTGATTGATACCTACTGATAAGCTCAGCTGTGTTGCCAAACAAATCTCAAGGTCGGGAACTGGTACAATAACTGGTTAACGGTATTTATAGTGCATGACGGACGGACGGCCGGAAAAAAATTACTTAATGTTTTCTTAGCATAGGAAAAATGTGATCAAAACTAAGCGAATATTATTGAAATATGTACTTTATTATTTGTGTTATTATGATGCATTGTTAAAAGACTATCCAGGTAAACTTGTTCTATGTTAAAAACTCATTCAATGTGTCATGTCATTCGTCATTCGCTTAACTCGCCCACCGAGGGTTCCGTACAAACTTTCAATTATCTCATGTAACTATGAATACAAAAGACTTTTGACCATAAGTATGCTAATTTGCGCGACCGGTAGTATGTATGTTGGTTTTCGGGGATAATTCTTTATCACGTAAACCGATTTCGTCAATTTTTATTTAATTTAAAAGAAGGTGTTTTGATTGTTATGTATAGAAATCAAGTATATTAAACACTCGCAAAGGTGGCAAAATTGCAAATTCAATTCGGAAAGTTTTTATTAAATAAATAAAAAGTTTTTAAGCTAGAGGCGTGATTATTTTTTTCCTGTAATATTTATGATACTTAATGTAAATTTTATTTACACTTTTTCCTCATAAATCACGAACGATAGCTTAAGTAGTTCTCGAGATATTTAGCGCTGCGATGCGACAGACAGACAGACAGACAGACGGACGGACGGACAGAGTCGCACCATAAAGGTTCCTTTGTACCTTTTTGGTACGAAATCCTAAAAACACAAAAAATATTATTGCAATAAACTAAACTGGATATTTTTGTATGGCATATTATACAGTAACAAACTATTAGCTTGTATATTTTTGTTTATGTTTACATATGCATGCATGTTTGTTGTGTAAACATTTACAAAAAAAAAACTTACCTTTACTTCAGTAGTTTCACAAAACACAATATTAAGAATAATAAACACAACTAAAATCACGAACACGTTGTGCTAAGTCAAGTTTCGAGAGGCGAATAGCGAGATTGCGAGGTCCGCGAGTGACGACTGACCGCCTGCAGACTTGCGATGATCAACACATAGTTTTAATCGCAATAATAGTCGCACCAAAGATATAACATATGTTACTTCCGTATATTTGATATTTAACAATTTTAACATACATATATCGTGAAAGAACACAGGCGGGTTATTCTATTAATATTAGCTATAGGTATACGGGTTTTTAGATAGGTACACTTTCGAGAAGCAGTGAACACGGTCCCTGACTGATCGCACACTTGCGACAATCAAAACAAAATTTAGTCGCAACATATTTAGACAATTTAGACACGGGTTTGAAGTTAGACATTTTCGAGAAGCGAATGCGGTACCCGACTAAAAGAACATTAGTAAAAACCGGCCAAGTGCGAGTCGGACTCGCGCACCGAGGGTTCCGTACTTTTTAGTATGTGTTGTTATAGCAGCAACAGAAATACAACATCTGTTAACATTTCAACTGTCTAGCTATCACGGTTCATGAGATACAGCCTGGTTACAGACAGACGGACGGCGGAGTCTTAGTAATAGGGTCCCGTTTGTACCCTTTGGGTACGGAACCCTAAAAATGAACGAGGAATGAACAGCCTATACATCATAGGCATAAGTAGTTAGAATCAAAAGTGCTTTGTGCTGTTAATGTTTGTCTCGATACAAGTTTCGAGAACCGCTTGGCGTTCGCGAAATCGGGACTGACACAGAGATAACACACTTGCGATGCGAGTCGCGACAATCAACGCGTAGTTTAGTCGCACTGCTGTAGGGTCAGCAACTCAGCAACAAAACAGCGATACCGATTATTTTATTTTTGTTATTTATCCGTTGCCTTGTCCTTGCGTTTCCCCGGAAACTTCTTTTCAGGATGATTATCATGACTTCAACCGTGAAGGCGTAAAAAAACAAATTAATCAACTTAACTCAGCACTAATTGAATCTGGGGGCACGGCAGTGCCCCCGCCAAGTCGAGCAAAACAAAGAGGCACGGGCGTACCATCCTTTTCTCGAAGCCATTCAGGCCATTTTCGACGTCCTGTAATTTTGTGGTGGCTAAAGCTAGAGCCCTGAATTTTCAGTGACATATAGGGCATGATATGGCTTACATATATCCCCAAAAACATTCAATTTGAACTTGTAGTTTAAGAATTATTGCATGTCAAAGTTCCTTAGTTTTGTCACTGACACACTCACTCACGATCATCATAATTCTAAGGTTCTTCTAGCAGACCCACGAGCTCCAAATTTGAAACGTAATTAGTTTTTAGCGTATTAACCCAATAAAAACTTAAAAATACTGCAATATCAGTCACGTTTTAAAGATTTAATAACTGCACAAGTAAGTTTGTAATCCTATATAAACATGCGATAACAAAGTTACGTTTGCAGTTCCTAAAATTAGTATGTTAAGTATAGGTACACTACGTTGTACGATGTGAGTATGAATGAAGATGGGTATAATTATGATATGTGTATACATAGTATGACTATGGTATGAGTATGAGTACACGAAAAGAAGGACTGCCTACAAAAAGAGATGAGATCCCATCAAAAACATTACATGTAAAAAGATGCAAGTCTCGCAACCCAGTTCTTCTACTAGTTCTACTACAAAAAAGTTTTGAGATGTAATGTGATACCAAGTCGGTTATTTTAGTCAGTGCCAGGGGGTGTTAAAACCGTAACAATGTTAGATACTTCGCACGGCTACATAATGACATAAGGATAATTCGTCAAATATTTGAAATAATCCTAATTGAACATAGCGCTAGCCCTAATAATGACATACAGTTTGAGCAAAGTAAAGCATTGTGTGCGATTGCCAAGTCATTATTTCAACTACTATTTAAACTATAAACCGAAGAAAAAATGGAAAGAGGTATTGCAGAACAGATGAAAAATCTAATAAAAATCGTGCTTCGAATTGGAAGCTGATTTATATGGCGCTATGGCTACGTATATTATGCGAAAACTATTTGTGGCTTTCCAGCACAGAAGGGTTCTTATGCTTCAAGTGCAGTAAGGACGTTTACTCCTGACATTTCAACAGAAATTCTGGTAGAAAGGTCCTTTAATTGCACATGAAGCATAAGGACCCTTATCTGATGGAAAGCCACATTTGTATAAAATGTACTTCATCTTCCAAATTCGGAAGCACGAAATTCCACCATCTAAGTTATCGTGATAATGATAATACTAATAGTGTGTAGACTGGCACTACTATTGATTTTACTACCTATAAGTATAGTCCTTGTTTACGATATTTACATGTCAATAATAGTAAAAATCTGAGCGTGATTTCTTTGCTGGCAGTTCAAAGAAGAATTAAGTATTTATTTTATATAGCCGACTGTACCCATACTCGTTACTTCCCCGCGATTGCATCCAGTTAACTCCCATTAATCACGCGGCCATTGTTCGCAGGTGGTCGATGATGTACGAGCTACTTTACTTTCCCAACAGTATGCTGAACAGATTATTTATTGATATTTCACTTGCGTCCACGTGATGAATGGACATGGGAACAGTGATGGACTGCTCCTTGGAATATTTTCCAGGCGGGAATATTCCCAGTAACGCCCCCCCCCCCACCCCCCGATGGTTGAATGATGTACACGCTACTTTCCCGACAGTATGCTGGACAGATAATTGATATCACTTGTGTCAATGTGATGGATGGTCATGGTGGAAATAGTGATGTAACATTTCCGGGATTATATATGGGAAACCGTCATAAGAATCTTGTGAAATGTCAAAATTATATATTTGTCAAATTCCAAGTTAACAAAACTAGACACAGACATATTAACCCGACCCGACCCGTTATTAATATATTAAAATTCCAAGTTATTTGGCGTCAACCCTTCAGTTAAATATACCTTGCTGTATATGTATAGGCATTATGATGATGAGAGAGGTATGGAAGTAAAAGACATGCTGCGCCGACCCCAAATGAATGGGATAAGGGCAAGCGAATGATGATGAATTATGATATGATCAATTTCTGGTTAACTACTTACTTAATTATTTTTATCAAAATATGTATGCTATAACTACTTATAAATAGCGTCTGCTGCTGTCAGCCTGTCACATTTCAAACTATTCGAAGTTGTGGTTAATTAAACGTGAAACGGTCAAGACTGTCTGGTACCGTTATGAAGATTCTTAATAATAGTAAACGGTGACATTGAATTTTATACACTTTCCAAATCTTAACCGTTTTTGCCGACTGTCCCCATACTCGTTACGTCCACCCTGTTGCATCCAATGGGAATGGGAGCCCATTAATCATGCTATTGTCGGCCGATGGTCGATGATGTACGACCCTTTAGTTTTCATATAGTAGCTATAATGCTAAACTGATTATCGATATTTCACATGTGTCAACTTGATGAATGGGCATGGTGAGAACAGTGATGTGCCACCAGAATATTTTCCCAGAATAGTCCCGTTAATGTTCCCTTCAAACCATTATGTTTACAACTAGGGATTTGCAAGATCCGACAATTATTCGGATTCAGATATTTCAAATTTAAAAATTTGACGGATCCGGATATCCGAATATAATTCGGAACCTACGGATTCATTCAAAAGGTTGCATTTTTTTCTTACAGTAAAGGAATTCGGCTAAAAAAAGGCAATATTCATAGATAAACAGAGGTGTTTAGTATTTTGCGCACCTACTCTGCATCAATGGTGCAAATTACAACATCAAATTCTCCTTCGGCTTCGGGCTTCAATTCACACTCATTCGTAAATTCCCGTTTACCGCCCTTAATACACAAACACAATGTACTATTTAAAAATAATAACTACTACAATTTAACAGAGATGTGTAGGCCCTATGGTTTAATTACCTACCTACTTGTTAAATCGCCAGACATGGCACCGCTATCGGTAGTTTTATCAAACGGAAATATGTACCTTGTTTCCGAGAAACGTTATGAGTGACTATAGACGACGAAATCGATGTGTAAGCGTCGGATTTCTATGAAAATATGACGTCTGTTGTCGTCTGTCGCGCATAACATTAACTGGCCATTCGTATATATACCTAAAAACCACCTGGTTTTCCTATGGTGAGTTAAAATGTTGCTGTTCTGTTAGCGCCTTCAGGGGACCTCGACTCGTCAGGTCAGTGACAGCATGACGATGACGTATGAAACTCAACAATGATGGCTACGTTAGTAACTGTAGGTCAGACAAGTTGAATGGCCCCAGTTAAGCAGTGATGGAAAGAAAAGAAATTTAGCCGATGTCAGGTTGTTTATGGAAAAAAAAACAAAAAAAAAACATACAACCGAATTGATAACCTCCTCCTTTTGAAATCTTGAAGTCGGTTAAAAATTGAGAATATAAGTAAGTAAGTAAATATTCTTTTCTCAAAAATGGACGGCAAAGTCGACGTTGCCGGTTAAAAAGTAGGTCGCGAAGTGCGTAGTTTATGGTCAGTCGAAAAATTAAAAAGTAAAAAACATTGCAGTCTCGATTTCGGGACTGCAATGTTGCATACAAATTCCATTATTTGTCGAGTTCCAAACTTTTTAAAAGTTGAAGTGGCCATATCAAATGAAGGCATAGGTCCATTAAACAGCCAAACAGATGATCAGTACTTATTATTACAATGTTGGTACCGCGACTATTTTCGTGTCTCAAATAGGTTGGCGTATTTTCAGCAGAAAAATACACTTCTATTTTTAATTAAAAAAATAAAAAGGCGGCAAAGCAAATCTTTTTACTTTTTTCTGTGAAAATATATACATAATAACGTTGCTTCTGTAAAATATTTCTATTATATTTGTGTTTATTGCGCCATTTTTGAGAAAAGCACTATATATGACTCGGCTGGAAGGCTACTTGCAGGCTTCGGATTCAATTAAACGGACTCCCAAGGTCGTCCGTTTAAAACGAATCCTCAGCCAGCAAGTAGCTACTTCCGAGCCTCGACAATAATGTACTATTATTGCACCAAAATTATACATTTTACATACATGTTAAACTACAAAGAATTTTTTAAAGAAAAATAGAACCAGGTAACAACAGGCGGTCTTATCGCTAAAAAGCGATCTCTTCCAGACAACCTTTAACAGGAAACAGCAATTTTAACAGGAATTTTATAAGAAACAGTTACTTAGACTAAAAACAGTCTTCAGTCAAAATAGATACTTGTTAGAATGTAAAAAAGAGATTTGAAGAATTTTAAAGTAATTAAACGTGCAATTAACATTCTGGACTGGGGCTCACAAGAAATTTTTCTTAGGAACAATTAAAACAACGAATTAGGAATGTAAGAACCTACCTTCTTACTAACCGCGAAGAAACCAGAGTTATTTTATAATTGACACTTAGCGTGTAGTCTAAACTTACTTAACAATGAGTGGATCGGTAAATACGCGACTCCAGTAATTATTAATTGTATTATACTTTGTCCTAGTAATCCTATTTCACTTGCAATTTTCCGTTTGAAAATACCGAATTGAAAATCCAGTGCCGTTTATCAGCCATTTGCCTTAAGCGGATCCGTAGCTATTTTGAACACGTGGCCAGACGGGAGCCGGACAACCTTGAAAAGCGCATTTAGGTTGGCATTGTGGACGGAGGACGGGGTAGCGGACATCCACCAACCCGCTAGGGAAGTAAAGAAGGCCTGCCAGGGATCTACACAGGCGCCTATTATCAAGAAGGCGGAATATCAATTCAATTCAATACATTTATTTCATGTAACCAAGACACATATGCACAAAATAACGACCTCATGTGGTCGGGACCCTCACAGCCATGAGGAACCGAGGAAGAAGAACAAGAACTTAGGTACGAGATTGTAAATCGCAATCTTCTGAATCACTGGTACAAAAGGCCGTGGGTATAAATACTTTAAATCTCATGCTAGGTACGTTTCGTAATGTTGAAAAATATAATTTCGTTATTATCAGATACTCTTTTTTTTTTACAAAATTAATGCCTAATGGATGATATTAGGTATCTACCGTCAACCGGGGTGAATAGGGACGGCTGGAGTGAATTGAATAGGGATAAAACTTTAAATGTGATTTACCTGACAATTTCCTAAACAATACATACACAAATTATATCATTTGATCGAAAATAATAGGAGATTTTGTATGATAGTCGTACAATTTGTGTGGCCAGTTTCGAGAAAATGTCAGGTAAATCTCATTTGAAGTTTTGTCCATATTCACCCCAGCAGTTCCTATTTACCCCAGTTGACGGTATGTACCTAGACACTTGATTAAGATAAAATACTTCACTAGGTACGACTCTGTCACATGCATATTTAGGGCCTGTTTCACAATGTCCAAGTAAAGTCCTGAATAAGCTACTTGCCACTTATCTGACGAATAAAGTCAACGTTGGCGTTTCACAATCTCCAAATAAGCTTTATCTGCTGGATAAAGTGTTTTTTGTAGGAAATTTTATCTGGCAGTTTATTTATTTGTTAATTAGCTATCCAATACTTTACTTGGACATTGTGAAAAGTAATGTAAAGTAAAGAGAAATGTCTAATTTACGTCTATATCTTGTACATAACAAAGCGGTCAGAGTCAGGAAATTAAACGCATTGTTGGCGAGAGCAACTTTCCCTCGTCCTCAAATGCGAAATGGGTCATGTCACCTTGTTTACCGAAGCAACAACGCAACGGTTATTAAGTAGAAGTAGGGCGCTATCATTACCGTTCTATAGAAATGTACTGAAACGTTCAAATAGGACGCTTTACTGCGCATAGTGACAGAACTTAAAGCAGGGTAAAGTCATTACGCGCGCTGATGAGGAGACAATACGCTCATTGACGGTTCTCTTCCTCGCGTTTTACAAATTACATGTAGGTACTCACTCGTCCCGCAGTTCATCGTGGTCGAAAGACATTGTGGCTGTGACACTACACTACACTTTAATAGAATGTTTTCGGTATGAGCATGGATCGATGGAGTGGTACGCAGGTATCGCGGCGTGCACGGGCGCTGTCAGCGACTGAATGAGGCTGGTAAGGTTTTCCGCCCTAGGAGAATGCGCGAAGGGCTGCGCGCCGCCCAGCCTCTTAACTGTGAACTAAACTGACCGAACGTTAACCTTATTTCAACTAGATAAAGTTTATATTAGTCAGTTGTTGTACAAAAGTTTTGAACGCTTGCGAGACGAGGCTTATTTCGACAGGGCTTCTGAAACTTTATTTTTGAATACAGTATGGTTCTTAAACAAATTGTAATATGACTCGATAATTGTAGGTAGGTATGTACTTTTTAGTATGGAATGAAGTAATTGTAGGCATGCAGTGCGCGAAAACTGTAATTGCGTAAATCTAATCTAAACGCTTGGAAACAGCGCTGTCAGTGTTTTTATCTTTATTGTATCAAGGCACGTACTGCAAGTAACACACCCATATTTGTGGCCTTCGTAAAATGACGAAAATTAAGAGCTTATCAACATCGCAAAACTTTACGAATGGGATCATGTACCTACGGTCAAAGAGATTTGAAACTCGTAACTTAATATGTCTTGTAACAACGTCAATAGGGTATCAAAAGTCTAACATCTAAGCAAAGAGTAGTAAATTAATTAATAGTTATTACTCCTTCATATTTACAACGTCAAGTGACTCGTTTATTGCATTTTAGTTTAGTGCGTATAAAAAATACTATTATTTATAACTTCAAAACTTAAAATTGAACCTGCCATAGTGACCCCTCTTACAGGTAAAAGGCACAGCACGTTTATACCTCATAAATACAATCAAAGAGATATTTACTGATACAACATACAATAAAGACAATTTAGTAGTCCGTTAAAGATCCCTGGCAAGCTCGGTTCTCCAAACAAAGGTAGTTACGCTCGAATTTTAAAACAACTAGCTAGTTTGCTCTGAAACTTTGTACTTACAATAGGATAAGGTATATCTATGTCTGTAATTAGTTTATGTAGCTTCAGATACCATTGTTAAAAAAAATGTTTTTGCTGTATTTCGTTTGCTTTACAAAATGGAGTTATATAAACTAATTACAGGCTTAGATATATCTCATGTCATTGTATGTGCAAAGTTTCATTACAATCCAACCCGTAGTTTTAAAATGAGAACGAAACTACGTTTGTATTTTGTATGGGAAGGTGAAAGCTTGCCGGGGACTTAATATACGCCAACTAGTAGGTTCTAAGTTATAACTTCCATTTAAAACAGGATATACAGGTGCATAACATATAAACATATTAATTTGTTATTTTAATTATATTCTTTAAGAGGCCGTAGTCGATTTTGGAGCAAAAATTTTAAATTGATACACTTAGTCGTTGAAATTATACTTGTTTTGTTACGTAATATCTAAATAACAAGTATTGGTTTCTATTAGCACGTTTTCTCATCTTGCCTTTTAATAATGAGGTCGCGAGCGTGCGTCACCGGTAATATGTGAAGAGAAGGGGCAGTTTTGAAAAATTCATCAAAAAATTATGGTGGTAAATTATACAAATTGATGTATAAGAATAGTTTCAGCAAATGTTGTAGATTGTTCAAGTATCCAAATTACGTTGAAATTAAGTCGATTTTTCAGAGAAATTGTAACTTGTTTTGAAGTAATTTCTGGAGAAAATTGAATTCGTTTAACTTTCATTTCCTCGAACTCTAAGTCATATAACAAAAATGTAATCTGATAAAGGCCAAGTACAGAATATGTGTAATACAAATTTACCATTTTTAGCAGTCCAAACTTTACGAAATTTACAAATAAGAGCGACAAAATCAATGCTTTACGCGCGTTTACCTAAACGTCCTTCAGAAAAAAAATCATTACTAATTTAGTGAGTCTGTTTTCAAAAAATTGATCTGATAAAAGGCAAGAGAAGAAGACGTGCTAATAGAAACCAGTACTTGTTATTTCAATTTGGTAACAAAAGGTGTACAATTTCATCGAAGAAATCTATCAATTTTACATTTTTGCGACTAAAATCGACACCGGCCTCTTAATTCTAATTGTATTCTAATGTGTAGTTTAGTTTTGAATTTGTTAAATATGTATAATTTGTAATTTTGTATTCACCGTGTAAGCGCTTTGGTTGTTATTTACTGTAAGCTTATATGTGACATTTTCAACCAAAAGGTACCACATTGTCGCTTGTCAATAAGGTTGATTTCAAATTGAAGCTGTATGGATATAACGCCTTATTGACAACCGACAATAAGTACCCTTTTGATTGAAAATGGCACATATGTGAAATAAACGATATTGATATCGATAACCCTCCATTATGAGTGGTCCGACACACACTTGACCGGTTTCCTAAGTAAGAAACTTCATCGGTCCAAAACTTTAAAAGCAAACAATTATTAACCTAGTTTTCATTCTCGAAAATAAGCGCTTACCAATCCGTTTTTAGGGTGCCGTACCCAAAGTGTAAAACCGGCCAAGTGCGAGTCGGACTCGCGCACGAAGGGTTCCATACCATTACGGAAAAAAACAGCAAAAAAATCACGTTTGTTGTATGGGAGCCCACTTCAAATATTTATATTATTCTGTTTTTAGTATTTGTTGTTATAGCGGCAACAGAAATACATCATCTGTGAAAATTTCAACTGTCTAGCTATCACGGTTCATGGGATACAGCCTGGTGACAGACAGACAGACCCGTTTTTACCCTTTGGGTACGGAACCCTAAAAACGGGACCCTATTACTAACTCCGCTGTCTGTCTGTCCGTCTGTGACCAGGCTGTATCTCATGATCTCTCGGTCTCGTGCGCAGAGCGTAATGTAATAATGTATGCTTAGTTATATTTCGTATTTTTTAAGCAACACCCCGTATTTCACTAAGCTCGTGAGATCGATAGATGAAAAACTTTTTTCATTTAGGTATAACCCCTTTAAAAAAAACTTAACGACTTTTGTATAAAAGGGTTTTTTATGTTTTCCCCTAGGGTAATTGTTAAATTACAAATCATACATTGTAACAAAAAGCCCTTTTTCTTGTTTACGTCCTTTTTGTGGGCTACCTCGGGATCAATATAAAGGTTAAGTACAAAGTTGTTTGTGAGGTAATTTTTACTTTTTCTTCAGTTAGACATTCAAATTATTTTCTTGTTCTATTAAATACTAGCTTCTGCCCGCGACTTCGTCTGCGTGGAATCATATGCTTGATAAAAACTGTCCTATGTTCTTCCTCGGGCCTTAAGCCCTTAAACTACCTCCATATCAAATTTCATCTAAATCGGTCCTGCCGTTTAAGCTTAAGAGGCAGGTAAAAGACAGACAGTTACTTTCGCATACCTATATATTCTATATAACCGCCCAACTAAATTCAAAAACATTCAATGTGTTTACAAACGATTAAAATGGAGATGGACAGGGCATATGTTAAGGGAAAGAACAGAAAAGTGGACAAGATTAATAACAGAATGGTACCCGCGGGACGGGAAAAGAAACGAAGGAGGATAATTCAAACGTTGGGAAGACGACATAAGAAAAATAGCTGGACCAACATGGAGACGAACTGCAAAGGACAGAACAAAACGGAAAGATTTAGAGGAGGCCTATGTCGAAGGACAAGCTGTAAAAAGGAGGAGACGAAAACCGGTTGCCGATTCACTTACTCGTAGTTAAGAAATATAGATATATATATAGTGTAGTATTAAAAAAATATAGTGTAGAGGTACCCACTTAAAACATATTATTATTGTGTTAAACAGCAATAAAGGCTTATTTTATTTTATATAGGGATTTGAAGTATACCCTCTAGCAGCACATTATACAAGAAAAAACCGGCAAGTGAGAGTTTGTTTACCTCGCGCACTGAGGGTTCCGTACAAACTTTCAATTTTCTCATGTAAATAGAATCACGAAAGACTTGACTACAAGTATACTAAGCGTAATTGTGTACAGCGCCATATATCGGCAAATTGGCTAACTAATTTGCGCGACCTGTATGTATGTTGGTTTTTCAAGGATACTTAATTCTTTATCATGTGAACCGATTTCAAAAATTTTTATTTGAAGGAAGGTATTTTTAGTGTAATCTCAAAGACATTTCAAGTATAAAAACAATGGGCTTAAATTGCAAATTAAATTAGAAAATGTATTTTCATAATTAAAATAAGTTTTTAAGATAGAGGTGTGATTATATTTTTCCTGTAATATTTATGATAATGTTATAAATTATGTAAACATTTAAATGTTTTTTTTTCACATTTTCCTTCATAACCATGTCAATTATTTTTTTTCACTGAAAAACAAATCTCGACCTAGTAACTAGACTGACTTTTTGCCCCCTCTTTATATTGGGTATTTTTCATAATTAATAAAAAAAAAAATACACTTCCAATATGTGTTAAGGTTGGCGCTGTTCATAACTATTCCAAATTTCAAATCGATAGCTTCAGTAGTTCTCGAGATATTTAGCAATGTGACAGACAGACAGACGGACAGAGTCGCACCATAAGGGTTCCTTTTGTACCTTTTTGGTACGGAACGCTAAACAACCGTAGTCAATTATACAAAATGATCACACCTAGCGTGTTCTTGGCAGTGTGTGTGTGGTTTCAGCGTGAGACGATAACAGACAGACAGAATTACTTTTGCATTTAAAATAATGTAGGCCGTAAATTATAGCATTCTTACTGGTATTAATAAGAATACTTCAAACATATTGAAGACTTAGTTTGGATATTTGACTGACAGAAGTGAAGAATACTCTTCATATAATCTACAACAACACTTCGTTGGCGGCATTTAGTTTACGCGCAGAGCCATCTATCGGTGGATCTTGTCATCAAAGATGCATTTCTGCTGCTGAGGCCCACGAGGTTGAAAAATCATGGAGGTAATTTTGTTCTAGTAAGTATTTTAAGACCTTGGGGTGGGAAGCTAGAGGTAAGCTCACAGAGCCACAATTAATATTGAAACAAGTTAGTAATGCTCAAAACACTTTATTCCGAAAAGATACATGGAGCTGGAAGGGCACAACTCGAACGATACTCGATACACAGTAATAACTCTCGACGGTGGTGTTATGAGCCAGCTTGGACCGAGCCTTATATATGTTGAAATCCTTTCTTTAATTAGATAAGGACAACCTGATAACAGAAGGAAATTTGAACACGACCTGCGGACCTATAAGCATCTCTGTCACTTGAATTCCTACGCAAGAGCGACAGAGAAGTAGATAGATGATCTCCGATTTTCGTTGCTGGCGGTATCCATAACGGCCACCCCACACTAGCGTCGGCGTCTAGTCAACTCTATGGCTGCTGCTCGACGCAACGTTTGCGCAACTTTGCAGCGACGCCATTTTCCATAGCGTTAACTAGACGGCGATGCTCAAAAGACACTAGTGTGGGGTGGTCCTATAATATAGGCACAAGTCTTGACGGCTCGACTCTAAGGCTCGGTTAAGCCAACTCACAACACTACCTAGCGTGGCAAAGCGTCTATATGAACTACTTATTAACCCTTAAACCATTTGATATTCCTTTCTAGTCATTCGATTACGAACTAATTCTTATGTAGATGCGGTTTTTTTAAAGTATAATCGCAAGTATGTTGCGGCTAAGGACTTACCCGTTATTCATAAAACTTTACGGGCCTGTTTTACTTAAATTATGTTTTATCCCTTTCTTACAATATGTATTTAGTTGTACGTAAGATTTTTGATTAAACGTTTTTTTTTTTACAAATACATAAGTCAAAATGACAGATAAAGACAAACGATTCATAGCTAATTCAGGCCAGTAACGCGTTTATGAATAATGCCATTAAGGGTTAACTAAAGCTTGATAAACTAGTGACTAAACAGGCTTTTAATGAGCCAAATGTCTCCAAACCAGATCATTATTGTCCCCCGTTCTCCGTTTATTTGCAGTCAATTGCATTTTCATTCAAGGCGATATCTATATCCCACTGCGGCGCACCAAGGCAACAAATACGAGTCAAATCTTTTCTCCGGTGCGAAATGTAACGAAAGGCGCTAATGAATGGTGACCGCCAGTAATCTTTTTTTTATGGAATAGAAGACAAACGAGCAGATGAATCACCTGATGGTAACCTGTTACTATCGCCCATAGACACCTGCAACACTAGAGGAGCTGAAAGTGTGTTGCCACCTTTTAAGATGGGATGGGAGTACGCACTTTTCTTGAAGATCGTAACGGTCCGGAAATACCGCGGGCGATAGTTCATTCCAGTTTGGATGTGCGAGGCAGTTTCTACATTTATCTATTAGCCTATGTGATTTGTGATCTACGTTTACATTAGACGCTTTACCACTGCGAGGTACAGCCAGCAACAGACAAATTCACGGATGAGATTGGCGAGAAAATCTTTTATTCTGTTACAATAAGTATGGTGACGGTTTTTAATTGTTGATATTCAGTTAGTATAAGCTAATTTGGTTGTTTAATATTTCGCTGTGAAATGTTTGATGTCCGAATAGTACAACAGTCCGTAAAGTTACATCTAATGCCAATAAAGATTATCTTATCTTATCTTATCTAATGCTGGCCGTACACTTACTATACAAGTCCAAAGGCTTAATATACGCAATATAATTACTGATATACTTTTAATAAAATAAAGCACTTTAAGAGTGTCTTCTCAAAGAGGGCATGTCTTTTGTGAAGTAACCTCTAAATTAGACTACATGCGTTAGATAATCTGGACTTCAACGGAATGAGAAATTAATGTCTCGTCCGCAATTACTACCTAATATAATTAAAGCTCGAGCCCTATTTCAACACTTGACAATTTGCGGGGTCGATAAAAGAAATTATAATATTTAGATATTGTCTATGTCAAATTCGTGAAATAGGAGCCTATTTCACCAACATGACAATTGTCATCTGACACTGACAATTAGCCATCAATATTACTAACAATTGTTGGATATCGTTGCTTGATTTTCCCGAAATATAAAGTTGGTGAAACAAGACTGACCGTTGAAGAATCAAGCATGAAATCTAAAACATACATTTATTAAATAGGTTTTGTCAGCAATTTAAATTATAATAATAGACATCACAAAAAAGTATGCTTGAATTGTACCTAATTATAACATAGATATAAGTAGATGGTTCAATATTTTATTAAGTAATTGTTAATGATATAATGATATATACGATAAAACATATATTTTAATATTATATATATCGACATGGTCATTCTTAATTCCAATAAAAAAATTGCAACATAATAATCATCACTAGTAGTTACTAAGACTTAGATATCTAAAAAAATAAAATATACATTTGTACACCAGTAAATGAGGGAATTTACTAAAATGTTAAAAACATTGCTAGAAAATAAAGTATTTATCGTAAAACAGCGTATAAAATTAAAGCTTGTTATTTTACACGAAAATAATAAGAAATAAAAATAAGTTTTAAACATTAACGTTTATTCATCTGTGCACGCGGCACTTTGTGCCAACACTATTTTCTTTTTTAATTGATTTTCTTTGAAAAAGAAGGTCAACACTCCCACATCGACTGCCACCCAGCACTAAAACTATTTTCGTGAACTATCTTTGAAGCTAGCATACTTTTGCATTTGTAAATGCGATTTTATAAAAATGTGGGTGAATTTGGGTGTGCCGGTGTGGCAGTATAGATCTTACCAATAAGCAGCAAATATAATGTAATTTTCAAGACTTGCTCACTGTGACCGTGTGATTTGTGTAAAAGAAAAAATAACGTTCTGACTGTACAAAAAAGAACTACGTACGCGTAGAAAAGTATCGTTCACTCAATTTGACATTCAATAAATACTGGAAGCAAAAGGATCCACAAACATTACAAAATAATTAGACTACTGACTAGTACACAAATGTACAACTTACACATACTATTTACTAGGAATCAACCATCGTATTTCTAAGGGCGCATTTTCATTGGACGACTAGGAATGGTTTCTGCTCACGTTTGTTATGTTAGTTTGTTGGACAAACGTTCATTTCGTTATTTTAATACGTCAAAACCAAACGCTGTTTCATTCAGTCACTCAATCAATCAAAGAACCTTTTTTGTCTAGTCCCTATTTCATAAATTAGAAAATTGTAAAAGACAATTAAGGCATTTCAGGGTCAAAATGCTTAGATGACAGATGACACCTATTTCCCAACCTAAATGAGCAAAGTGATACAGAAAAATGTTATTGTCAAATGACAATTGTCATTTTGGTGAAATAGGGGTATGGTGTTTATCTGGTTCATATTACACTAGCTTGACAATTGTCGCTAGTTAAGTATCGACCCAGAAATGTTATTGTCAAATCACAATAATTGTAAAGTTAGTCTTTGACGCAGTTAACTGACCAATCGTGGAAACTTTTTTCAATGAATAAGATCGATCAAAAATCATAGTAATGTTTTTTTGTTAGAATATCATTGAATGAATGGCTTATGTGGCTTTTATATTATTTTCTTCTTCCTTTATTTGAATACGGGGATAATGCCAGTAGCTCCCGTCCCCTCCCTCGACCGATGAAACTGAGCCCTAAATTGCAGATAAGTCGTCCTGAGATCGTATGGCTTACATTAACATTACAATATGTTGTATTCTTCGCGATACAGACAAACAGCAAACGATCGATTAGAATGAAGAACCACAACTAATTCGGGATAGTCGAGACAGTATTGATAAATATTGAGTTAAGATAAATGATTTATCTTGCCTGTCTATGTATCTATAGGACACAGGATGAATAATCTAGAACATCTAGATGGCCATACCACCTACTATGGTCACATGTTGCCTATCTATTGTGGTGTATGACTTTGACACAAGCTTCGACACATAGCCATAATAGGCATTGTTAATTCAGATATTTAATAAATGAGGGGATTGAACGGAAACAAACACTTAATTCAACCAACTGTAAAATCAAGTTTCAGAAATAGTCATATTGTTAATTAAAAAGCAATCAAATTAAACTTTCCTTCCGATCCGTGCATTTTTTTTAAAGATTGACAGATAACATTATTCTGAAGTCTAGTTTACATTCTGGCAAGACTTTTTACATTGAGATAGTTTGCACTATTTAAGAGCTGAATAATAATAACGTCAGTCGTAGAGTATTATTTTTTAGTTACGTTTTCAGTGCCCAAGAGTAAAGTTACAAGTTACAATTTTATATATATATAAACCGACAAAATTCAAGCGGTTGACCCAAAATTCACCATTGGCGTGAAGCTTAGACCAAATGATGCCAGTTTACACTTGTAAAATTGTAACTTATAGGTTTAATAACATGGGGCACAAGTGATAGAATCAGCAACTTAAAATGACTGACTGATTAACAAATGCGTTATAATCCATTATGGCAAAATAAATAATCGCCCATCATTTCATTGACTATCTAAAACTAAAACCTGTGTATTCCTAAGTTGTGGAGGCTAAATTATCGGTTTTTCTCAGTATAAGTAGTCCTTCCTCGGGAAAATAGCGTGAGGTTCCTTGTAGTTCGGGTCAGGCTGGTTGCGGTAGCGGCGGGCGAGCCACACGGCGAAGAGCTGCAATCACACATGCTTTACAATATTTGTACGAAGTTTGTTGGCCAAGAGGTTCTCTCAGAAGTTCAATTTGTTCGCTCTTAAGTAAGAACATTCTATGCTAGGAAGGAAAAAATGAATAAACTATGCTCTAGAAAACCTGAGTGTCGGAGTTTTTTTTTTCTTTTTTTATAATCTTAAGTATAAAAGGAGAAACATGTACAACCGCCACAGCGTGCTTATTGTAAAATCTTCGATTTAAACGCGACTCATTTCTTTTATCGTTCTGTACTTGAACGATATGAAGATTGAAGAGACGCGACAAGAGCAGCAACAGTTATTGGTTTCCTAGATTATAGTTTAGGTTAATCATCTCTGTTTGTAGGTATTACTTGCAAGAAATCAATTCATAATTTTTTCAAGAACCATGCAAGGGAAGATATTTAAACTTCGAGGTTATCTCAGGCCAAAATGTTTTATAATAAGTCAGGGAAAGCTTACCGGAATGCAACGAAATTGGCATAAACAAACAAAAGTGCAAACTAAAACCACTTGCAAAGGTCAGTTTTCTATGAAAACATATCCAATTAGTATTTTAATCGCATTCGTCGCATTGCGCTAAGCTGTAAATTACAACTATCTCGTAAACTGTTTCCAATAACATTTTATCTACATCAATATCATAACCTCCCTATAATATATTCAGAAACGATAAACTAACGGCCTATATTAACAAACCTGTATTTGTGGGTGCATCGAAATTTTAACTTTACGTTATCGATATATAACTGAATATCTGAGAAACAAAAAAAGATTTGGCCTCTATTCTAATATCAGTCGAGATGACGTTTTATTCGAAATGAAATGACAAATAATTTTGTCAAATTTCGCACATTACTTGATGGCGAACGATATGGCAATCGGCCCCCGACTCTAGTTCTTCTCTAAATTAAAACAACAACGGATGCGTGACATGCGTGGAAAAGTTTGCATTACCGCCCCACCATTTGACGTTTGATTAGTTTGTAAGTATAAAATTATTTTATTTTGTTAAAGCTTATGATATTGATGTAGATAAAGCAGTGTATGTAACTGTACATAATTAGGCATTAAAATACTTGTGTGATCCTTTTATGAAACTCATTTCATTCGTTTCATAAACCCACGCTCGTATTTTAATACCTTTCATTATTGCATGCTAATATAGTGATACGTGCGTAAAGTGCTACATTAAAGTACATCAAGAGGGCATGCAAATTAAGCATTTAGATATCAATGTATGTAAAGTTAGTTTTATACTTATCAAGGATGAGTATTCATATTCATACACGTGGCATGTAGAAAAAAAGGCCAAAGCTTTGCTGCTTATTAATTCCCAATTAAGTTAAAATTGGAACTTTTACAATGTCTGCGACGGTCACATGAATGTAGGAGCAGCTTGTGTCAAGAGCCAAAAAATCGTTATTCTTACGTCTTTTGATATATCGTAGACAGCTACAGAGAATCGAATCAAATGACCCAAGGCTAATATAGAAATCGTTATATGTTTTATACGATGCGCACTTGCGCAGGCGTATTTTAAGATGGAGTACTTCGTGATGACCTACTCATACTTCTCAATATTGTAAATAGTATGATGGTACCAAAGAAAACTGAGTTACACGACTAAACAGTATCTCATATCATACACTGTGTTATGCTACATTTACACGTTTGCAATTGTATTCCGGACAGGTTGTATTGTATTCCTTTGATCTGTGTTCAAAAGCAAGGCGATTAGCTCTTGTAAGCTTACGCAGGCCAAGTCAAACACCCTCTTTCACCCGCTTGTGGATGCTTGTGAAGTCTCGACTTGCCAAGCGTGTAAATGTAACATCAGCAGAGCTATATTGTTGTATAATTCTAGCTGCAATGAAGCTCTAAGCTCAAACATGAAAATAAGAAGGCCAAAGGCGACATGAGCCGGCAAGCTATGTCGTAGCAAGAAGCATATAATTTGAATTTGCATGCAATAATAAATACATACAAAAAACATGCTTGCAGCAATAATATCACAATATTTTTGACTGAAGAGGCTATGTATTTTTATACATGTTTTTACATTTAATCGTAATCGAACCTGTTCAAATAAAATAATTTATTATGCCATGAAGTTATTATTCAAATTTACAAGCAAAACTAGGTTTCAACATTTGATACAAAATAGTAACATTTACTTCATGTGCCCAATGTTTGTTTAATTTTTCTTTTTACTTTTATGTCAATCGTCGATTTGACGAAATATATCCACATTTCACTAACATGACAATTGTTATCTGCCAATGACAATTCGCCACACATCTCCGGATCGATAAGTTAAGCTTGTCAATTGACAATGTGAAGTGATCATTTTGTCAAATTCGTGTAATAATTCGTCCAAATATTTGCGTCGTTTTTGTCACTAAAAAATAATAGGTCGTAAGAATTTTTTTACGTTGAAGCTTGTCAGCCTCAAATCCTGCTGCTTTCAGCTGATTAGCCGCTATAATGCCTCGTATTTTAGCATTAGAAAGAACTCCACCGCAATAAGCATAACATTTTAATCAGAGACTTTAAACAAGTAATCAAACACATTATTTAGTTCAAAATTGTACCGCATTAAGTGCTTGATTTAAACCCTCATGCTTCCTTCTGGAGAATTCTTTCATATCATAAAAGAAAGAAGTACAGACGGGCATTTATCGGTATATACAGCGTATACTAGTGTATGTGCTACAAGTGCAGACATAAAGCATGCATAAGCAACACACAAACGCGTCAACCACCTCGAGTTAGCAAACGCCGTGAGTCCGTATCGGCGGATCATTCAGAGAAATGCACTGGGGTTAGCGCGCGGGTCCTTCTGATTACGGTATCTTACTGTCAACCACACACCGAGAAACTGGAAAGTAACATTTGTTAGTCACAAATGCATGCCCGTGAATAGTGTGTTAGCGAAACCTTTTACAAATTTACAGGGATCTCCAAAATGCAACCCATACCACAGGGGGGGACACTATACATCAAAAATCACTTGCGTTTCTATGTGTGAACGGCACGTCTGTACACGCGGCAAGCGTCATAGTGTGAGTAAGTTGCTTAAAAAATAGTACTGAGCGGGCGAGGTAATTCGAGTCGGGACGGGGCGGTGCGTGGCCGTTCTTTATATAGCCAAGATGGCAACCGTTTATCGACAAAGTCCATCGAATAGTAAAAAATGTATCGGTATGAACAGTTGGGAACGAAAAGTCACGTGTTTATTTCCATACACTATTTAAGTATCGATTGGATTTTCTACTACACGATTGCTACTTAGCTAGGCCCCCACCACCCCCAGAACGTCATTTTCTCGCTCTAATATTAAACCACAAAGCTGTTTCTCTTTAATCCAGTCAAACGACTGATAGAGATTAAGTCCATAATTTTTTGGTATTACGAAATAAATTAATGTTGATATAAGTAAAGGAACTTAGGTCATAATATACCTAATTTAGTTTTTGAATTATTCTAGAGTTTGGTAAAGTGACAGTCTGCAATGGTATTTCCAAAAGTGAGGTACATTGACAACGAACGCGTAGGTACTAGGTTGAGTAAACTAATTTTAATACTTCAGTTGAAACAGTGAGTAGTTTCGTGTAGTAAGAACAATTACACTTGGACGTAATAACATTTGGAGATCCCTGCTGTTCAAGCAATAAAGAACGCCACCAAGAAGTAAAATAAATATTCGTGTCTTGAAGATAAAGACGGTTATCAAACTGAGGACGCATAACGAAACCGCAAACTTGCCGCAGAACTAACTGGCGATTGCGAGTCAGGTTGTAAATCATCTGAATCATGCAATCTCTTGCGCACTTGTACGGCCTTATGGAGCGGGACCCGCAACAGAGTGCAGTGGTAGTATTACGCGTAAAAGGTTTTACTGCCCGACTCGATGTCACTTTTTGACAGCTTTTGTTAGAGAGGGACTTCCACTTGTATTACAAGTTACAAGCTTTTGAGAAACGGGCCCCTGATGCTGCAGCAAGTATAGTATGATACAAATAAAGGAGCATGGGTTATCGATTGTTAGGTGGCGTTTCCTATTGCGTAAAGTATTTACATTTTTTTGGCGCTAGCAAGCGTAAATTGAAATATTTAAAGTTATGCTGAAATGAAATTTGTTATCAAAACAAACACTTTACTTAATAACACAAACAAAGGAAATAAGACATTAAATGCATAATAATTATGCATTCAATATTGAATTTATAAGTCGTTACTTTCGATTACTTCTTATGATCGATAATTTTCAAATACCTTTTCAAGAAGGGCATGGTAACTTATATGTTCCAAAAAGTCACCCAAACATATATAACTACAAAACTTTACATATATGTACCTACTTCTCGCTCGCAGATAAAATTATCCATACCAACATATACATATTATATATATGTATGTTTATAAGATGTACAAAAACAACGGGTCAATGACATGAAAATAAGATACCAAATAAATATTTATCGCGTATTTTTCCAGAGTAAAGATAATATAGACGATGAAAAAGTATTTAGAGTACAATAAATCAAAGTGACATGCTTTAGCATCAAGAAATGTATTATCATAAATTTATAAAGGTTTGTGCACATATGTAAAATGTAATTAAAAGTATAACATACTATAAATTGTAAACTAACGGTACATGACCGCAAATAAGTCGATGAGCAAAGCGAAGACTCTCGAAAAAGATACGCGCAGTTTGAAATATGACGTCAAGATAATTATTGCAATCTCAATTGAAAAATGGTACAAACGTCTATATAGTTCTGATAACTGTCAGAGGCACTAACGACGTTGTTATTTTTAGTTAGTTTAAGCAACAACATAGATAAGTTATCTCCCAACCCACACACATTCATGATTTATTTCAAATGTATTTCATGATCTAACCTAAATAATATAAATGCGTATAAATTTATTTTAACGTAAACAAAGCGATAATCATAAGCCCCGATAAGGTCTTGCGAAATTTCGATTTTCGATTTCTGCGGTATTTCTGATTATTTTTTCTAATAAAAGGAACACTTCAAAACTGGTCCTTATTAATACACCACGAGCGGAAAAAAGAAAACATCAGATACCTTGTACTTCGCCGACAAACAAAAAATATAATTATCTTATCACTACTTCACCACCCGAAATAATAAATTCCTTAAAAACATAATATTATTAATTCAGACCTTGAATCTTATCGTCATCTGACAAACCGAAATTCATAAAGAGTGTCACGATAGCAAAATCACAAATAATATCAGAGCAAATAATCAAATTAAGCAACTTAAACCCGTTTAAGAAGATTCTTAAGCGATCACGTCAAAAACGCGTCTTTTTTAAAGTATTACGTGGGAAATCGTATTAAACGATCGTATTAAGCGGGTTCTATTGTATACAATACCTCAGTGAAGCTGAAGAATAGACCGATGCCTCCGCATAGCTTGAAGGCGTAGTCGATGCGCTCCTTGAGTTTCTCCATGCAGGGGGCGCAGGCACAGTCCTTGTCCGCTGAGTTATTGCAGCAAAGTTTCTGTAATGCCAACAAATGATTTGTTATATCCATATCTATAGTGGATCGTTCAGCTTTTTTTTGGTGGCCCGCCGTGATCCTGGTATACGAAGGGCGACTGAAAAGTTCTAAGCTTAAGGTACTTCGAGGTTGCATATGCGTTAATAGCACTGGCCACTAAAAAGACCATTTAAAATAGTAGATTGTACAACAAGGGCATAAAGCGATCCATTTTCATCCAAGGCAATTGGATGATCCTGATAAGACAGTATGATCCGGAGTCTAAATCTGAATCTATGCAGTAGATCGAAAAGGGTGAAAGGCCACCGAAGAAATTTAAAGTGCAAAAAACGGCGTCTAAGCTAATGGACACGGTGTTTTGGGACTGCGATGGCAATCTTTTAATAGAGTATTCTGCAAAAGGCTCTACAATAAACGCAGTTTATTATGCCGAGGTATTAAAAAAGGTGCCCCAAGCCATAGTCGAGAAACGAGGTGTGCAATAAAGGGTTAGTGTTACTGTTAGTGTTCGGTTGTGCCGGACACTACCGAAAACACAGTTTCGGCGCGGCTGAAAGGATTAGCAGTTGTTTGGCCGAAACCGAACCTTCGGCCGAAACATGATTTTTATCCGAAACCTGCGGAAACCGAAACTTCGGTCAGACACTAGTTACTATATGGCCTCGTAAGGCCCACCATACAAAATTTCCCTATTTTTAATTTGAACCTTGTTGTATAGAAGATTAGGGTGACTTTCGTTTGATTTCGAAAACAATGAAACAAAAGAAATGCTACTAAATTTAGTTACAGTAAGGTTCAAATTAGATTGAAAAATTGTAATGCACATTGGGCCTTACGAGGATATTGTACCGTGTTTGACATAGTTGGGCCATCATAATATTAAGGGTTAACTAACCATTTTAAACCTTATTACAAGTAAATAAGATCTAGCCAGTCAGGAGTGTTTGCTGTTAGAACTAATGCGCTTATTTTAATGTGATTATGTGTCACTGCGTAAAACTATAAGAAGTATTAGAATAGGGATTATGACACATGTTGAATTTTATAACAAAATCTAGTAAAATAGATAGCAAATGAGCAATTTATCACTGTAATGTGGATATTTAAATAATTAATATAAGGAAATAATACAAAAATACAGGACCTGAAAGTTTCAACATTTAAGTTTTTTTTAACTTTCAAAAAGGTAAAAAGTAAGGGTACCTTTCCATTCCTTATATTTTATCAAAAAAAGATTGCACAGCAACTATATACATATAAACGCAATATTTCACCGACAAAAACGCAATTTTCTTGTTTTGTCCCTACTTCAATATGGGCTCTCAGTGACCTTGACGTCACGTTCACTTATCGTTTTGTTAGGAGCGTTTCGCGAGTGAGCTACGACTGCCAGACTTTGACTATTATTTCTAACTTTTGTATTGCTCAAATACAATGGGTCCCATATAGACATTTGATCGTAAAAACACACCTGATCAATTAGTACCATTAATGAAAATTTGTCATCTAGCCTATCATCATGAATATTACTGGACTCTATATGAAAATTTACCTATTTAGTATGGAAAAATATATTGTAGCTCAATTTAAAAGTTCCACCATAAACCAGTTATGTAAACTTGATTTCGAAGATATGATCAATTTTTTTCAAAAACTGATGATAAGTGTTAGTTTTTTTTAGATTATTTGGTTTTAATATCCAACTTTTGTTTATTCCACTAAATTCAAAGTACATTTTACAGTAAATTTGGTATTACTTTAGCATGTGCTTTACGTGAATTTTCCACTTACGTTGACAGCATCACAGGTGGGGTAGTCAGAGGTGGCATTAAGGGGAGGAATGCTAGTCTCAAACCCGCAGCACTGAAATTTCTCCTGCACCTGACTCTTCACTTCGGTGTTCACTTTGTTCCATCCCTGAAATGTCATGTGAGGCTTGAGACCAGTTTCTAATCAAGAAAGTAACAGTGACGGCGCGTTCATAACAGTCAATTTTCACCGGTTTGCGCATTTCGAGAGAATCACGTCAAATACCGTTCGACGCGCCGCCACTGGTATCAAAAAATCAAAAATCAAAAAATCAAAATAGTTTTATTCGGTAGCTTAAAAAACACAAATTACAATATCTGCGCTGGTGCCTCTTTTTAAGTGAGAAAACACTTGTGCTAAGAGAGCACCGCTCTTCCACGCGGTTAGTTAACAGTTATCTTAGAAGTATATAAAGTATATTTAACTACATTTCAATGTAATTATACTACTATAGGGTACTTAATATAGAAAAGATGTGTGTGTGTGTGTGTGTGTATGTGTGTGTGTGTGTGTGTGTGTGTGTGTGTGTGTGTGTGTGTGTGTGTGTGTGTGTGTGTGTGTGTGTGTGTGTGTGTGTGTGTGTGTGTGTGTGTGTGTGTGTGTGTGTGTGTGTGTGTGTGTGTGTGTGTGTGTTTGTTTGGGTCTGTACTAATGTTCGCTATACTTATTTTGAATTAAGTTTTCTATGTCGTTGTAGCTTTTAGTTTGTAACCATTTAGTTAACCTACTTTTACACTCGTATGTAGTGCAGGAATAAATGTCAATGTGTTTGTTTATTTGATTATATAGACTGCAAGATTGTGCCTGTTGCTGTCTTCTGGCAAATGCAGTTTTCACTGTATGGGTTTTAATTACATTAGTCTTTTTCCTACGTGTGCATGTATTGTCTTTTTTGTATGTGGTTCGCTTGTGTGTTTTTAGAATAAGATTTAGAATATACAATTTTCTTACAGATAACAGATTGCAGAGTAAATAGAGGTCGTTAGTAGGGAATCTGAATGGCTTTTGGTGCATGACTTTTAGCAATGCAATAATTAATTACAATAGAGTCGGATCATAATTTTAAAACTAAGACGGGACTTAATAAGGTCCCGTGTTAGTTTTAAGATTATGAGTGAAAATCGTGTTAGTTTAAATCAGTATAGAGTCGGATCATGTTAACTCTATATGGCATTTGCAATGAAATAGTGGGGCAATGTCATCATTAATGACAAATTTCTCTGAAAATATGTCGTTTATAATGACACTTCCTCACCTTGTTCTGTTCAAGTCGTTGTAAAGTTAGTGTAGATCTTTATTTAGAAGGATTTTCACATGTGATTTTTGCGCCGCTCGCGCTCGTGTACGAACTATAATATGTATAATAATATGTGACGTTTTTAACCAAAAGGTACCACATTGTCGGTTGTCAATAAGGTTGATTTCAAATTGAAGCTAAATAGAAATAGCGCCTTATTGACAACCGACAATAAGTGCCCTTTTGGTTGAAAATTGCACATATAAATGACAAATACAAAAATGTTACCGCGAACTTGGATAGTTGATGATCTTCTGTCTTTTTTGCTCAAATATTTAAGTTCGATTAAGATGTATCTATAGAGACGATTTTGGGATTGGACGTTTGGGTAGCTCCGCTGTTTCCAGGGGCATAGTTAACCTAGGCAAAAACCGGGCATGAAATAAAGTGGGTGGGCTGCTAGGAACCACTTTCAATCGGCAATGGAGTGGCAAACCCTTATACATAGACTAGGGGCATCAGATACTAGAATACGCCACTGCCTTTACATTTATAGTTAAATGGAAACCATTTCTAATCTAAATAAAAACCGGACAAGTGCGAGCCGAGCTCGCCCACCGAGGGTTCCGTACTTTTTAGTATTTTTTGTTATAGCGGCAACAGAAATACATAATCTGTGAAGATTTCAACTGTATAGCTATCACGGTTCATGAGATACAGCCTGGTGACAAACAGACGGACAGCGGAGTCTTAGTAATAGGGTCCCGTTTTTACCATTTTGGGTACGGCCCTAAAAAAATATTAACACTAGAACACTGTCAATTTAAATAGAATAGAATAGAAAACGTTTATTGTAAAAATCTACATACAGCACCATACAAATTTAAAAAGAAGAAGATCTTATACACTAACACGTAAAATTAAAAGTAGCTTATACTAACATGCAATAATTACAATATTGATGCTGCTATAGAGGCTACAAATGGACACCACTCAGCATATGCTCTAACATATAGGTATATGCTACAGCGCTGGTCTTCCGTGGAGCCCAGGGCAAGAAGATAGCTCAGAACAGTAAAGGCAGTAACTAACAATTATGACAAATTAGAAACAATATACAAGGAAAAATTTGAAAGTGGATGTGGAAGTGAGTGGTTTGGGAATATGTAAAAATATATATAAAGAGGTGTAAGTCAAGCATGTATAGCAATTTCTACTATTAGCTATCTCATAATGACTTGAGGAACTCACTTGCTTAGCCAACATCTCCTGCTGGTCCGAGTTCACAGCAAGACAGGCGCAGGCCACTGAGAATTGCACCAGGAACAACAGGAAAAGAATCACCATATACTGATTAAGTGGTTCAGGAAATAGTCCACCATTGTTAAAGCATATTATTGGTACGAAACAATCAAATCTTTTAACATTGTTCTTTAAGACTTAAGGCCATCTCACTTATAGGGTCATTGCGCAAGTTCTGTACATTATTATTCACAACGACGGGACTTAATCGCGTAGGTAAAATAAGTTTTTCACCTCACTCGCTCTGAAAACCTCAGTTTATAGCGCGAAATCTGCGTGCAAAAGTCTATTTTATTCGCTAGCGTGCAAAAGTCATTTGAATTTCGAACACGATGAATTACTGCAATATTACTTTAAATTTTTAATATGTGTGCTTTTCTCTTGTTTATTTTGTTTGGATTTGAGTGTGTTATGTCTTAAATTTCATATGTTAAATAGAGGGCAAAATTAAATATGATTATTTTTATTGTTTTTCTTGCATCTCGCATTTTACTCGCTGTAGTGAGGTGAAAAGTCGCAAGGAGGCTGACCTCCTATGTTAGTGTATCAATTATCTACTATATGAAAGACTAGCTTTTGCCCGCGACTTCGTCTGCGTGGACTTAGTAACCGCAGCTAGAGTAAGAATAGCGCCTGGAAAATATCTCATAGCAATCTAAATTTGAGCATATTATGCACACAAATTAGCAGGCACTTTGTTAATTATCTCAATTCCACCCCGCTTTTTACTTTCTTCAGGGATGATTTTCGGGATAAAAACTATCCTATGTCCTTCTCAGGGACTCAACCTATTTCTATGCCAAATTTCATCTAAATCGGTTCAGCGGTTTAAGCGTGAAGAGGGAACACACAGACAGACAGACAGACTTTCGCATTTATAATATTAGTATGGATTGCCAAAGGATACAAAGAACAGCATAACTTGATGATGCTTGACAGCTCCAGCCATGCCCAGCAACGAGATCAAGATGAGCAGGACGCCGCATGCCAGGATACCCCCTAGGATGGGTAGGTTCGTGTTGACCAGGGACGTCGTCTGCCCATACACCGCTACGGATATCAAGATTGAAGCCACCACCTGGAAATGTACTTACATATATAGTCATGTGCAATTGTGCATCTGAAGAAATATTTGAACGCCAATTGAGACTCTTTTATATTGGATAATCCATTGTATTCGGTTAATGAATATATGGAAATTACGCCAATTGAGACTCTTTATATTGGATAATCCATTGTATTCGGTTAATGAATATATGGAAATTACATGTAATATAATAAATTGAGTGTAATGATTTTTTTTCTTTGAACTATGATTAATTAATTAATTATTTTTTCTATTGACCTGTATTTCATTTTATTTTATTTTGACGATCATTATGAGATATCTATGCTTAGCCGTATTGACATTGTTTTTCTCATTTTATTTTATTTGACATTGTTAAAAAAATTAATTTATTAATCGATTACTTATTTAAATGGTTATTAAATTTTTTATTGTTTTTGTATAATTATAATCTATTGTTATTTTCCACTTGACAATCATAATATAAATTCGTATAGATTAGTGTAAAAATAATTTATTGTATTTTTTTTTATAAGAAGAATAAATTTATTTATTAAGTCCACAATATGATGTCCAGAGTGGTCATGACCCTCGCTCTGGGTCGTTCCTTTTGCAAAGGTTGTCCATCACTGTTCAACGTGGCAACGCGGCGAGCGTGATGGGCTGCTTTGCGTTTGGAGGGGCGCGGGGCGAATTTTGTTAATAGTTTTTGTGTTTGTTAGTTTCCAGTTTAGGTTAAGATTTTTGTAATGTTTTATTTTGTATGACATGTATGTATGTATTGTGGACTTAATAAATAAATTTATTCTCCTATTGAATTTAATATTATGAAATAAATAAATCTGAATCTAAATCTATATCTTCAGTTCGGCGATAGTTACTCATGAAATAAAACTATGAAAACGGATTATACGCGATAATCCTGAAAATGGATTATATCGCGTATAATCCGTTTTCATAGTTTTATTTCCGACTACAATGTTTAGTCATATTTAGCGAGGCGAGTGTATGGCCAGCCAGATGTAAATTTTCCAGTCAGTCCAATACGACTTGACAATTGACATACATGTTCACTTCCCTATTACTTTCAACATTTGAAAAAAACCAGCCAAGTGCGAGTCGGACTCGCGCACGAATGGATCCGTACCATTACGCAAAAAAACGGCAAAAAAATCACTTTTGTTGTATGGGAGCCCCGGTAAATATTTATTTTATTCTGTTTTTAGTATTTGTTGTTATAGCGGCAACAGAAAAACATCATCTGGGAAAATTTCAACTGTCTAGCTATCTCAGTACATGAGATACAACCTGGTGACAGACAGATGGACGGACAGCAGTCTTAGTAATAGGGTCCCGTTTTTACCCTTTTATAGACACCTTGTATAGCTGGAAAAACAAGTGGCCCTGAACTCCTGGAACATAGTGAAAAGCTTTGAAGTACATCTACAGACTACCCTAACATAATTTAGGCCTCCTCAAAAAACTTTGAAAGGTATCTCCTCTGATCATCAATATCATATTCATCAATGTGAATACAAATGAGGATTACTTGATCAATTGAATATTTTATATCAATTAGGACTTCTTGCAACATTAATACTTTAAAATAATGTTTGGAAAATACTGAAATAATTTTTATCTTGAAGTACAAGAGAGTTGAGATTGTACATAGCCAGCCTAAATTTAGAGCATTACTCAAATCAGATTACACTTTACATAATAGAATTTAGAGGCCAGAGAAATGCATACGCCGTGTGAAGGGTATAATTTGTGAAATCTTTTGTTCGAATGAAAGGTCAAAAACTGTTCAATATCTTACCACATAGAGAATGTTAAGTGCAATCAGCGCGTTTTTAGAGCAGGTGAATCCTCCGCACATCTTGATGATTTATGTGTTCCTTCTTACAATTATAACAATGTATGTGGCAGAATCAGGAACAGGAACAGCTATTATCTACACTCGAAAATCCATGTCTCATGCATCACCCAAATAAATGTAGGATGAAATATACACAACTATCTTAAACAGGGTCCGAACTGATCAGATTTTTATAAACAAGAGCACTGATTAAAGTGAAAACGTATATACGCATAAACGATAATATATTTAAATAACGCGTTATATTTCCCCAATAGTTTTACGTTTATCGTACAACTCTGATTGTAATGAACTGTCAGTGTGAAACAGTGAAGTGAACGAACAGTGTCAGTGAAATGGCAAGCAGGGCACAGACAATTTTTTATTTATTTCATAACTCATAAGTCGCTCCACACTCGTGCGCGAATACGCGAACGCAAGTGTGGAGCGACGTCGTAGGTTTGTGATATTGACTCCACACTCGCGTTCGCGGCTTCGCGCCGCGATTCGCGCACGAGTGAGTGTGGAGGGAGCTATAGACAAAAAGTAGTATAATATCACAGATTAATAAATAGTTATAATATATAGTATATAGTATAATATTAAGGCGGTATCACACCAAAGAGTATATAACCACTATGTTGTATCTAGTATCTTCTTAGTAGTTTGTGGACAGTCCTTTGACAAACTTGGGTTCAAATGAATATTCACTAGTGTAATTTTTGCCAGTTACTGAACGTACTAGAAATGAATGACAGAAGCCATATTTGAGCTTTGAGCTATATGTTATCGGTATCGGTTATCCAACCTAACCTATGAATTTATTACAAAAATATTATTTTTATTGAGAAATGAAGTTGCCTTTATATTAAATCCAAGCAGAATAGCATCTTTATCAGTATAAACTAACCAGCTTCATACAATGGTTTCCCGAAAGCCGATAAGTTGGTTTCTAACCGATCAGGGACGGTCGGTTTCCTTTACTCTTATAACCGGCAGTGGTCTTGCATTAACTGCAGCAAAGTTTTTGCCTCACACCTTTTTCCTAGACAAATACAAAGAGTTCGTTCACAATTACACGTAAGTTTTGCCACAATTGAGAAACTAGCAGAGGTTTCATACAAGTAATCATAGCGGTTGTTAATCAACAATACATACCTTTATGATTTATATCCTATTTCCAGAGACGGTAAACCGGACCCTCTGCCAAGAGAACTTACAGAGAGGTATAAAACATGCCTGGATATCCTCAAACTGTCTGATGTACATCGGAAACTTGTCTCGCCATTTACTGTGTTTGGATTTGATTTGTTTCATGCAGGTAAAAACATTTGTCAGGTGTAAATCCACAACATCTACATTTAAATAGAATCCTGAAATTAAACTAAAATCAGCATAAAATATTGACAATTTGATGTACTAGTTGAACCTGGGTTTGAGAAAAGTGGATTAAATATTTGTTATTGGCGACATGTAAAGTTAGTTGGGGGACTGAGGTTGATGTGGGCCAATTAATATCTAAATTGGCTATTAATTGGCGGTTTAAAAAAAAACAAGTCTTGCAGCATGATGATACTAATTAGTAAAATAAGTTATATTACTGATTTTGGTTTCAGGCAGCACCAGTTCAAAATATGGTGTGGCAGTGGGGATACCTGTTAATTTTACATACAAGTCAGTTGCTGACATAGAAAATGCTGATATTAAAGTAAGGAAAATAAGATAAAAAGTTTGTTGATAATTTGTCTAATATTGTCTTCAAGGAGACTTATTCCTTAGTGTTTGCATCCTTTTTCCACATAACACAAATTAGTGTAAAAAGGATAGAGCGGAAACCTAAATCTTTTAATTTGCAGGTTAACCAGAACAAAATAGATTGGACATCAGAGGCAGGCCAGAAACTGGCAGACTCCCTGATCCTTCCTGAGAGAGTTCAACAGTTTGCTATTTGCAGAGAGATCCTTATGACACAGAACAATAAGGTTCAATATGAAGCCACATTTCCTTTTATTTGCATATTTTTTGTATACAGCTTAACTACATATCTAAATAGGAGATTAAACCTGTATGCTGGCCCGGCAGCGATGCGTGGAACTCTTTATTCAATAGCAGGATTATTTGGTGTTGGCATTTACTTCCTTATGAAAGATTCGTCAGAAGTTTATTATGAAACGGAAGTGGACAAATCATTATGTGCATTGGGCCCTGAATATGTGGAGGCAGGAGTCATTTTTTATGATAAGATTCTCAAGAGGAACCAAGCACTGAGAGAACTGATGGGGGCAGAAGGAGAGAAAAAATACAGTAAACTTGGAAATGAAAACTTCTTCCTAAGACAGCCGCGGATGGCATTGGTGCATAGGAAGTTATATTTTGAGAATGAGTTAAAGAAACTTGAGACTCAAGATGATAAAGCTGGAAAAGATGTGCAAGAATAAAATAAAAGATGTCCTGTGCAATCCACTGCTTCATTATTCTAAGAAATATAATTTAGGCTGGATTGGAAAATTCAATTAATAAAATAATTAGGTAGATTACTAACATTCTTGCGATGTTCTTAATTATTTATTCCCGTATTTTTACTAAGAGTACCTATTTCCATCTGACCCATCTGAAAGCTGAAAGGCTGTGAGCTGAATTGCGATATGTTTGCCTATTGCTGTTTGGTCGGCGCAGACACTCTTAATATAGAAATATTGGTGCATGAAATCGCAAATGAAAGTGGAAAAGCCACAACAAGTAGGCCAGGCATGTTGTGAAATTAGAAATAAATAAATAAAAATTTATGCCATGAAGCTATATTAGGCATAATCTTTCAAATACGGCTCTTCATTTCTTGTTTTTCATTTTCAATACTATTTTTAGTAGCTATACTTACTATGGACACAGATTAATAAATAGTTACCTATGGACGGTATAGAAAGGACGACAATCTCTTATGGCAGAACTATTGCAAAAGTGACCAGCTTTCAGCTGTAAATAATAGTTCCTAATCTCTCCGGTGGCGCTAGTTAGGCTTATATGAACCATATAGTTCTGTCCAAAGAGTAGTATAATATATAGGTTCTGTCCATCCCTCACGGACGCACGCGTATAGCACATCTATACCTCCCATCCCCACTTCCATCCACACTCGCGTTCGCGGCTTCGCGCCGCGTAGTCTGGAGTAGGCTTACCATCTATCCATAGAGTATATTGAATAGTCATCTATCTGTCAAATGGAGTTTGACATTTGTCAAAAATACAAAATGGTCAACAAACAACGCGAACGCGCGTTTTGTGAAGCCGCTGTTTAAACAACGTTACCCTAATTCTTGGTATTAATTATAATGATTATGATTTGAAATCGGAGTATAGTGTATTAAAAACTACAAAAATGATAAGAGTCACACATCAACTGGACTATTTACGGTTAGCCGAGCTCGACAATGGTTGGGTGGAAGCTATCTACTTTTCAGAGTTCCTCGAGTTTGGAGAGTTTCCTGAACAATATGCACTCATTCTGGAGAATGTGGAAATTCGGTCAGTTTTTCGTAAAATTATGTCAGCCGTGGACGAATGGCTCAGGGACTCTAGAAGTGAAGAAGAGAAATCATGGGCCTTGTTATCACGTGAAGTGAACCCTCGGAAGTTGCTAGCGGTTTTAGCATATTATATTGATAATGGGAGTAAGAATATTATGTCTCACGAACACCGGAATACTGCTCTGCTGGCTGCGCGTGTGTACTTCAAAATGTTGTCTATCCCAGGATACAAAGCTTATCACATATATCATTCCCAGCTGTTCGCACAGTCCTTAGGATGCCTTGCTTATCCGAAAATAATTTGTGAAAATGAAGACAACTACTTCAATTTGAAGCAATTGACCCGGGAGGTGAATTCGGTGATTAAAGAAGTAGCACCATTTGTGAAAGCTCTTAGAGCGGTCATTGAAGCCCTGCATTTGAACCCGATTGACATGAATTTTGAAGATATTCTTAGTAACCTGGTGGAATTTACTGGTGGTGCTATTGTTAACAAACTTGATATAGGTAAATATGATTATCAAATATGATTATGTTCAATGTTGTATTACAGTGCATTTATTAATATTCTCTCATTGATTTCAGACAAAATAGAACTGGTCAACATTTCAAAAGTAATTTACGAGATGATAGATATACTCTTGTGTGACTCAAACGGGGATCCTAAACCTGACGCCATTCAGCTGTTGTTTAAATGTCTGCTGCCAAAACTAGTAGCTGCCTCCGTTGATAACAAAAGTGCCAATGTAAGTTACATTCATTTCATATTAAACATATTAAACCGGATCACTCATGTCTATAAAGTCGATATAGATCGAGTAATCGGTCGCAGAGGGCTGCAGCCTGCAGTCTGTATCGGGGCACCAATGCGAGCGCTCTTTGAAAATGCTCCTCTTTTTGGAGCGAAACATGGTGATCAATCATCTACAGTTTAATATATTTAATATGTCATCGGAAGTTTTGTTTCATTAATTTTGTTCATACTTGTTACAGCTATAAGTACTTGGGCACTAGTTTGGTTCATTTTCAAATAACATTATTATGTCATGTGTATTTTATGTGAAATGAAAATAATGCATAGGTGAACATTTTTGAAAGAGACTGATAAACATTTAAAGTTAAACAGAACAAACTACAAAATAACAGTATCATGTAGTGAGTTAAGAACTGTCTTAGAAACTTTGAATCATCATAGGTGTTCACAAATAAAAGTATCCGTACAAATAAATATATTAGCCGGGTCCACGCAGAGCGAGCATACACGCGAGGCAATTTCCTCGCGCACAAAACGGCAAGTGTAGACGTGTCTCGGCCGAGGTGGCGCGCGCGAGGCACGTCTAAAAATGTCGATACAACACGCGCGTCTCGGCCGAGGCACCAGGGACCGGACAACCTTTTCCGCGATAAAACCCTTTCAATGGACGACACTTAAACACGGCTAACACATTGAAAGACTTTCCCTTTTGAACTGCAAGCCCATTCATACCCTTACCTTTGACTAACCCTTACCGAAAAGCTAACCAAAAATAAGGCTAGCTCTTAATAAGGGTTACCCTTATCTTTAAGCGCTTTTTATAAAGGTTTCCCTTTGCGTGAAAGAGACAGGATTAGTATATATCTACGGTAGTGTATGAAAAGGAAAGAAAATACGTGCCTAGTCAAAGAACGCCGCCGTCGCCGCCGACGATCGCTCGGATTCGAAGTAATGTGTGCTTTATGAACAAGGTAGACGACTTAAATTAGCACGCTTATATGCTAAAAGGGAAGCCCTTTATAAGGCTAACCCTTATAAGCAATATGCAAGGTGTTGGTGAGCGGATGATAAGGGTTTTGTAAGGGTATTTGGGCTACCGATTACTCAAATGTGGTAGCTTTATATAAGGGTTTTTAAAACCAAAACAAAGGGTTTCGTCTGGCAAAGGGTATGGTGAGTTAAGCCTTATGCAATACCCTTATAAAACCCCGATAAGGGATAGCGGGCCGGTCCCTGCGAGGCACGTCTACACTAAACTTGCCGTTTTGTGCATGAGGAAATTGCCTCGCGCGTATGCTCGCACTGTGTGGACCTGGCTATTGACATTTTTTTCTTTTTTTTATTACTGCAGCATTGAAACTATTCTTTTCAGAACTTAGTCAGAGCATCATATGTGACTTACTCGGGTTTGATACTGACCAAGTACGGCAACTCAGCACTCTCCGCATTCATCACTCTTCTGCAACATCTCTGCTATACCTGTTATGGGTTGGTGAGTTATTTATGTTAGATATATTGCCAAGAATTTAGATTTATGATTTTTTTAATTTTGTCATGATACTGATTAAGTGATTTTGTCATGGTACTGGTTACTGATTTGTAAGGTTGCCAGAGCTCAACGAGGGAGAGGAGTGTTAGGGTCGGCAACGCGCATGTAACTCCTTCGGAGTTGCAGGCGTACATAGGCTACGGAGACTGCTTAACATCAGGCGGGCCGTATGCTTGTTTGCCACCGACGTAGTATAAAAAAATAATAATGTTAAAACTATTTAAAAGGATTATCCTTACAACCCGGCCCAGCTTAGAACAAGGATCTTGCAAACCACCTTGGCAATACGAGTTAGACTCCTTTAATAAGGAATGGCCAGATACTGCACAGGATCGGGAAGCCTGAAAAAAGGTAGGGAAGCCTTTGTCTAGCAGTGAGACACTATAGGCTTCCAACAATAATAATCCTTACAACATATTAGTCCCCTCACACCTCATTGTGTAATATTACAAATTAGCAGCAGGTCACTTTATATTGACACTCAACAGCAAGAAGTCTTCACAATACCTTGATCCCCCATTTTACTAAATTTTTTCTGCTATTTGAAAATATAAAAACTACTATACTTGAAAAAATAAGTGCATTCCCAGGGAGGTTTTGGGATTATACTGAACAAATTTTACTATGGGACCAACCCCGAAATCGCGAAGAAAAAATTTGCCTATTTCATACATTATGGCTGGTCCATGTTCTATGGGAGGGTAAATCCCATAGTAAAAGTTGCTCAATATAATCCCAAAACCTCAATGGCAACGGGAATGCACTTTTTTTAGCCACCTGTATATTTAATCTTCACAAAAAAGGATAGATTGGAAACATTGTGAATTATTTTGGTCATATTTTAGGAGCGCGCAGAAGTTCGGTCAGCCCGCGTGTCCCTAGTGATTGGTTTGATGAGTATCCTGCCTCAGAAGTCGTACCGCTTCATCGTCCGCTGGATCCTCAAGTTGTCGAACACGACCAAAGTGTCGCATCGGCATATTGCACTGGTACTACCCTTACTTGGTATTCTTGTTGTAAGGTGGTTAATTTCTCAGACTTTTTCTTTGTCTGAAAACTATTGTAAAATTTGAGGGAGAGATAAACTATTTTTTCAGCAGACCAACTGGTAAAGGCCCTCTTGATTGTTCTAATGAGAAAGTTGCATTTTATCCACATGTGGGGCAAAGTAATCTGATCCAAATATTGAGTTGTTTCCTTATGTAGAATTGGCTTTTAAATGATGATTTTGAAAGATTTTTTTTATAACGTTCGTTTGGATTTGATTTGGTTTGATGTTTTTGATATTTTACGGTCAGTATTTGTATTTTCCTCGCGTTGGTTTGGTGAAAAAATTTATGTGCAAAATTTGTTTAACCCTCACGCCTTGAAACCCTCGCAACGCTCAAGATTTCATTTTTCGAAACACTCGCTACGCTCGTGGTTCAATTATGGAATTCGCTTGCTCGGGTATCAATATTAGCACAAGCGGTTAAACGACAGCTTTGCTCCCTTGTATAACAAATAACTATTAAACTGCCCGTCCCTCCCAGAGCACCTGCGCTCACGCCTAAACAAACGGTCTTTGTTTGCGTCTTCCGATATGAGAGAATATTAAATCTGTACCTCAACCTCAGTTCGCCTTTGTAAATATTTACACCAAGTCAGTTATAAAGACACTAACAATCATACCTGTAATGTTTTATTTTAGGAATTGATAGGGCAGTTATTAAACAACGATCCAGAAGAATCCGCCGCACCTCCGCCTCCGACAGAACCCCCAGGTGAATGAAACCAAATGACAGATAAAATAATTCTGTAGTACAAAATATTGTACCCGCTTTGACAATAACTGTCAACGCCACTTTCAGAAGGTGATGGCGCTGCGCCATTTAATTGATTTAATAAATAAAATACTAACGCTTCAAAGGACAGATGATTTTGGTGCTTGTATAATATATGTATAGTCTTCCTGCTTCTGTCTATCATCTTTGATCTGGTATATGTTTAAATTGGATATACAGTAAGATTATGTCAAATCTAGTATTGGAATCTGTCCTCGAGTGAATTTTCGGTAGCTCAGTTGGCAGTAGTGTTTCAGTCGCCAGTTCGAACCTCGCCAGAGACAGTGAATCTTTCCACTATTAATTTTATTCTAAACTAGTATTGAAAATCGCACATTCATTCGTGAACTACTCTACCCAACTTTAATTTGTATTGATGTTTCATGCGTTAGCAGCTGTATCATCGGAAAATCAAGAATCTGTCGACCCATCATCAAACCAACCAGAAAACGCTGACACTACAGCCGCTCCATCTAATAATCAAGAAGAATCAGAGAACCAAAACATAACAGCAATGAAAATTCAGAATACCTCCACACCTTTGCCGAACTGTTATGTTGTTTTACCAAAATCTCCTGCCATTGAAAATGAAGCAAAAGGAACAGTTCACGATGATGACACTCCAGGACCATCTGGTACTCAAAATATAGCACCGTCTGATGACCCAATGCCAGGCGATCCCACTCCCGGACCATATGACACTCTAAATACAGCACCAATAAGTCCAGTACCGGGTCCATCGGGTCTTCAAATCAATGAGTCTCAAAGTAAGGACTCAATGATTGGACCGGAGGTTTTTGACTCCGGGATACAAGATCCTACGACAGGTCTTGACACTGAGTGTGATGATTACATTATGTCTTTACTTAACAACGAGCAACTGCCAGATCTGCCCGGGCCTATAGAGCTTGGTGATATAGATCTCCAATTTTCTATGTTACACGAGCTTAACAATCAAATTAATGAAGCTAATCAGGTTGAACCGGCTACGCCTGTCAAAGATGTGACTGTCGAACTGGCTACGTCTGTCAAAGAGGTGACAGTTGAACCGGCCACGCCTGTCAAAGAGGATCCGCCGATTGAAGCTACGCCTCAAAAGAAGAAGAGCAAGAGTAAAAAAGGTCGAGCGAGTGCGGCGGAAGCTCCGCCCCCAGAACCCGTGCCGATGGATGATGAAAGCAGCCAAGAACACAATGTAAGCATGAACTGAGCAATTTTTAGGGTTCCGTACCCAAAGGGTAAAACGCTATTACTAAGACTCCATTGTCCGTCCGTCTGTCTGTCTGTCCGTCTGTCAACAGGCTGTATCTCATGAACCGTGTTTTTTTTTTTTTTTAATTTATTTAGGAAACAAACAGTCACATACAGATAAGTTTAAACTTGCAGATATACAATAAGACCTATAGTTCCATTAATTATAACATACTGATATTGATAACAAGTAGAAACAGGGCTTGTTCGGCACTGCCTATAAATAGGAAGATACACAGAAGTAACAATTGGATACACAACTAATAAAGTACCTAAGTATCAAACATGCTTACAAACATACATACGTTACATAAGACTATAGAACAATTACAATTTTTTTTTTTTTTTTAAAGCAAAGACTGCTATGGAAAAAGTAAGCTCCGCGTATTTAAGTGGGGCTCCCATACAACAAACGTGACTTTTGCCGTTTTTTGCGTATTGTTACGGAAACATTCATGCGCGAATCCGACTCGCACTTGGCCGGTTTTTTTAGGGTTCTGCACTCAAAGGGTAAAAACGGGACCCTATTACTAAGACTCCGCTATCCGTCCGTCTGTCTGTCTGTCTGTTTGCAGGTATAGGAGTTTCTTTTTCTGTGACAAATGATCAAAAATATGCCCAGAAAAATAAACGCCGAAAATATACGAAATAAAATGCTTTTGACTGTAGAATGCTTTATAGGTTAAAGTTAAATTCATTTTACGATTTTTAGTCAATTGCGCAACATGTTTCGAAGAGTTTAGGTTTCCATTTTCAAGCACTAAATAATGCTGTGTACGCGCTGCGTCCTACATGATCACTTAACAGTGAATGTTGGACCCCTTGAGCCTTCATAAGGAAGAGGTTAATCCATTTTGATCTTTATTTCAAGACTAAATTTTACGGCTAATTTATCAGTCGTTTATCGAAGATAGAGCTCAAAAGCCATATTTTATGTTCTTTCGCAGCCGGACATAATAGCCGAGGACGACATAGCAGGCCTGCTCCGCCAGCGCCCGCACACCGTACCCCACGCTGAGCTATTGCGAGCTGTGTATGACCGCGTAAACGACGTCTCAAGTACGCTACGAACGCGCGCGCTTGCATTGCTCAGTGACTGTCTTTCGAGCGCGCGCCCGCCGCTACGACAAGCGGTTTCAGTGAGTATTTGTTTTACCAGATGACTCCTCGACTATATTGCCTCATCTAAAAATGGATCGCTTTATGCCCTTGTTGTACTTACAATCTACTTGTTTATTGTACAGGAGCTGAACGGATCCGGAGCGGTGTCCCGCCTCATGGTGGTGGCGGCGCGCTGCGTGAGCGACGAGCGCGCCGCCGTGCGCAAGGCGGCCGCCGCGCTAGTACACAGAGAACTCATCAACGGACCCCCGCCACAGCCTAACGACCTTGGGGTATGTTATATGAGGAGTTGAACGGATCCGGAGCGGTGTCCCGCCTCATGGTGGTGGCGGCGCGCTGCGTGAGCGACGAGCGCGCCGCCGTGCGCAAGGCGGCCGCCGCGCTAGTACACAGAGAACTCATCAACGGACCCCCGCCACAGCCTAACGACCTTGGGGTATGTTATATGAGGAGTTGAACGGATCCGGAGCGGTGTCCCGCCTCATGGTGGTGGCGGCGCGCTGCGTGAGCGACGAGCGCGCCGCCGTGCGCAAGGCGGCCGCCGCGCTAGTACACAGAGAACTCATCAACGGACCCCCGCCACAGCCTAACGACCTTGGGGTATGTTATATGAGGAGTTGAACGGATCCGGAGCGGTGTCCCGCCTCATGGTGGTGGCGGCGCGCTGCGTGAGCGACGAGCGCGCCGCCGTGCGCAAGGCGGCCGCCGCGCTAGTACACAGAGAACTCATCAACGGACCCCCGCCACAGCCTAACGACCTTGGGGTATGTTATATGAGGAGTTGAACGGATCCGGAGCGGTGTCCCGCCTCATGGTGGTGGCGGCGCGCTGCGTGAGCGACGAGCGCGCCGCCGTGCGCAAGGCGGCCGCCGCGCTAGTACACAGAGAACTCATCAACGGACCCCCGCCACAGCCTAACGACCTTGGGGTATGTTATATGAGGAGTTGAACGGATCCGGAGCGGTGTCCCGCCTCATGGTGGTGGCGGCGCGCTGCGTGAGCGACGAGCGCGCCGCCGTGCGCAAGGCGGCCGCCGCGCTAGTACACAGAGAACTCATCAACGGACCCCCGCCACAGCCTAACGACCTTGGGGTATGTTATATGAGGAGTTGAACGGATCCGGAGCGGTGTCCCGCCTCATGGTGGTGGCGGCGCGCTGCGTGAGCGACGAGCGCGCCGCCGTGCGCAAGGCGGCCGCCGCGCTAGTACACAGAGAACTCATCAACGGACCCCCGCCACAGCCTAACGACCTTGGGGTATGTTATATGAGGAGTTGAACGGATCCGGAGCGGTGTCCCGCCTCATGGTGGTGGCGGCGCGCTGCGTGAGCGACGAGCGCGCCGCCGTGCGCAAGGCGGCCGCCGCGCTAGTACACAGAGAACTCATCAACGGACCCCCGCCACAGCCTAACGACCTTGGGGTATGTTATATGAGGAGTTGAACGGATCCGGAGCGGTGTCCCGCCTCATGGTGGTGGCGGCGCGCTGCGTGAGCGACGAGCGCGCCGCCGTGCGCAAGGCGGCCGCCGCGCTAGTACACAGAGAACTCATCAACGGACCCCCGCCACAGCCTAACGACCTTGGGGTATGTTATATGAGGAGTTGAACGGATCCGGAGCGGTGTCCCGCCTCATGGTGGTGGCGGCGCGCTGCGTGAGCGACGAGCGCGCCGCCGTGCGCAAGGCGGCCGCCGCGCTAGTACACAGAGAACTCATCAACGGACCCCCGCCACAGCCTAACGACCTTGGGGTATGTTATATGAGGAGTTGAACGGATCCGGAGCGGTGTCCCGCCTCATGGTGGTGGCGGCGCGCTGCGTGAGCGACGAGCGCGCCGCCGTGCGCAAGGCGGCCGCCGCGCTAGTACACAGAGAACTCATCAACGGACCCCCGCCACAGCCTAACGACCTTGGGGTATGTTATATGAGGAGTTGAACGGATCCGGAGCGGTGTCCCGCCTCATGGTGGTGGCGGCGCGCTGCGTGAGCGACGAGCGCGCCGCCGTGCGCAAGGCGGCCGCCGCGCTAGTACACAGAGAACTCATCAACGGACCCCCGCCACAGCCTAACGACCTTGGGGTATGTTATATGAGGAGTTGAACGGATCCGGAGCGGTGTCCCGCCTCATGGTGGTGGCGGCGCGCTGCGTGAGCGACGAGCGCGCCGCCGTGCGCAAGGCGGCCGCCGCGCTAGTACACAGAGAACTCATCAACGGACCCCCGCCACAGCCTAACGACCTTGGGGTATGTTATATGAGGAGTTGAACGGATCCGGAGCGGTGTCCCGCCTCATGGTGGTGGCGGCGCGCTGCGTGAGCGACGAGCGCGCCGCCGTGCGCAAGGCGGCCGCCGCGCTAGTACACAGAGAACTCATCAACGGACCCCCGCCACAGCCTAACGACCTTGGGGTATGTTATATGAGGAGTTGAACGGATCCGGAGCGGTGTCCCGCCTCATGGTGGTGGCGGCGCGCTGCGTGAGCGACGAGCGCGCCGCCGTGCGCAAGGCGGCCGCCGCGCTAGTACACAGAGAACTCATCAACGGACCCCCGCCACAGCCTAACGACCTTGGGGTATGTTATATGAGGAGTTGAACGGATCCGGAGCGGTGTCCCGCCTCATGGTGGTGGCGGCGCGCTGCGTGAGCGACGAGCGCGCCGCCGTGCGCAAGGCGGCCGCCGCGCTAGTACACAGAGAACTCATCAACGGACCCCCGCCACAGCCTAACGACCTTGGGGTATGTTATATGAGGAGTTGAACGGATCCGGAGCGGTGTCCCGCCTCATGGTGGTGGCGGCGCGCTGCGTGAGCGACGAGCGCGCCGCCGTGCGCAAGGCGGCCGCCGCGCTAGTACACAGAGAACTCATCAACGGACCCCCGCCACAGCCTAACGACCTTGGGGTATGTTATATGAGGAGTTGAACGGATCCGGAGCGGTGTCCCGCCTCATGGTGGTGGCGGCGCGCTGCGTGAGCGACGAGCGCGCCGCCGTGCGCAAGGCGGCCGCCGCGCTAGTACACAGAGAACTCATCAACGGACCCCCGCCACAGCCTAACGACCTTGGGGTATGTTATATGAGGAGTTGAACGGATCCGGAGCGGTGTCCCGCCTCATGGTGGTGGCGGCGCGCTGCGTGAGCGACGAGCGCGCCGCCGTGCGCAAGGCGGCCGCCGCGCTAGTACACAGAGAACTCATCAACGGACCCCCGCCACAGCCTAACGACCTTGGGGTATGTTATATGAGGAGTTGAACGGATCCGGAGCGGTGTCCCGCCTCATGGTGGTGGCGGCGCGCTGCGTGAGCGACGAGCGCGCCGCCGTGCGCAAGGCGGCCGCCGCGCTAGTACACAGAGAACTCATCAACGGACCCCCGCCACAGCCTAACGACCTTGGGGTATGTTATATGAGGAGTTGAACGGATCCGGAGCGGTGTCCCGCCTCATGGTGGTGGCGGCGCGCTGCGTGAGCGACGAGCGCGCCGCCGTGCGCAAGGCGGCCGCCGCGCTAGTACACAGAGAACTCATCAACGGACCCCCGCCACAGCCTAACGACCTTGGGGTATGTTATATGAGGAGTTGAACGGATCCGGAGCGGTGTCCCGCCTCATGGTGGTGGCGGCGCGCTGCGTGAGCGACGAGCGCGCCGCCGTGCGCAAGGCGGCCGCCGCGCTAGTACACAGAGAACTCATCAACGGACCCCCGCCACAGCCTAACGACCTTGGGGTATGTTATATGAGGAGTTGAACGGATCCGGAGCGGTGTCCCGCCTCATGGTGGTGGCGGCGCGCTGCGTGAGCGACGAGCGCGCCGCCGTGCGCAAGGCGGCCGCCGCGCTAGTACACAGAGAACTCATCAACGGACCCCCGCCACAGCCTAACGACCTTGGGGTATGTTATATGGATCTTTCCACGGGCTGTCCCGTACAAATGCATTTTATTTTTTTTCGCAGTCAAAAGGGAAGTAACTTATACATACTGTACCTTTAACAGGTTTTTGACAAGTTTTCAGAGATAATATAATATGACATTGATGCATCAAGGCGGTTTGTTTACAGAAGAGGTCCTACCGGGAAACGCGAATCCGAAATTTCGCTATCTGCCTCTTTATCGCTCGATTATGCAAGAGTGACAGAGATGTTAGATAACGTAATTTCGATTTTCTTGTTTCGCGATAGACCCTCAGATTGTGGTAGTGGCGCCCCCTACGCAGAGATTCGCGTAATATTCCCTATGCTAAAACTGGCAACGACTTTCTCGTGCAAGAAACGTACGAGTATATCGGCACTACTTTGAAAAAAACTCATCTTGTTCTGTCAATCAAAAGAAAAATTTGATCCATACTTACAGAGGAGGAGAGGGGGAGAGGAGGAGAGGAGGTGCAAGCGTTACTGCTTGCCCTTAGAGTTGGTCAAAGACGCCTAGTCTTACTAAGATGGCATATAGTCGAGAAATTCGGACGGGCACCGCCGTGGCGAGGTGGCCTAGGGGTTCATGGCGTTAGCCGCGATAGCTAAAGACGCCGGTTCGAATCCGGCCTTCACCACTGGAGGGCTTCGTCACTTTTTCTTTAATATATGACATCTATTACAGTTTATAATTTATATATAGTAGTGTGACTACTTATAAAAAACACAAATCAAAAATATTTAATAAAATAATTTGATTTGTTCCCAAAAGTTGAGCATACTTACAGAGTTACTGCTTTTCAATTTTGAGTATCAGTGTAAGATACGAGATATTTTCAAAGTAGTCACGATATGTGGATCACATGTGAATGAAAGAAAAGATATGTATATATCAATTGTTGCTCGCTGTAAATAGTAACACAGTGCCATGCCGGCGCATTCGTCCGCGAAAAAGAAACTCATCGCTTCTCATTAATCTGTGCCGGTCAGACGGCTGCCTAAACCTTTTTTCCATTTTCATTAAATTTAAATTGTATTTTTTTTTTATATTGGAAATTAATGTGCTCGTATATCCCACAGATCCTAGTAAGCTTGTGCCGCGACGCGAGTATAATAGTCCGTTCGGCGGCCATCGCTTCGCTCGGCGAGATAGTAGTGAAACGACCGAGCGACGACGTGTTTGACGCGTTCCTCGCCGGGCCCATGCATCAGATAAGCGACCCCGAAACTAAGGTACCATTTTCATTTTTGATTAAGCTTGAATGGAAAGATATCCGCCAGGTCGATAACTGCTCAGTGAGTTGCTAATCTCAGAGCTCTTTCCCACTGACGTCACAGAATAACTAATAGTACTGTCACGGTCTATATCCCGGTCAATATAAGTCCTTTAAAGTTATCTATTTTTAGGTCCAAGAACTTGTAGTAAACCTAATGCAGCAAGTAGCCTTCGACCGCCTACAAAAGCAGACATCTTTAGCGGCCGAGAATCCGCTTCCGTGGCAGTTCCTAGCCGCCATCACCAGACACAACATGCGGCGGCATCTGCAAAAGGCGTGCGTGCTGCTCGCCAAGACTTCCAAGTGCATTAAGTAAGAATTAAGATAGATATAACTCCGTAATAGATGAATACAGTCGAAGGAAAAAACGTGCTTCGAAAATCACGAAAATTTGATTCTCGATCAGGTGGCGCCACTAGCTTCGGCCTACTCTCGTATAGAGGGCATTGACGGTTTCGTTTGTTATTTATAATTTTAACACATATCAGTGAAAAAACATGGGTCAAATCATATAAAAATAATTAATGCAAATAAAAAAATCATTTATCCATATTTAAATTCATTTTAACGTATTTTTATAAATCTTCATTTTTCGTTTTAAAGTATGTCGATAGATGGCAGTGAATTTACAGTGGTTACAAAATTTACTATGACAATACCGCGCTATCTTATTATATCCTCTTTGGTAAGAATATAGCAAAACTAACTTGCGTTAATGTAAAAAATCAAATGTATGGAATATTAGAGTTTTGAACTATTCACGGTTAGTTTCACTAGACTTATATTGACCGGGATATAGACCGTTATTACCTTTTGTATTATTTATGTGCTCCCGATATTTCGACGCAGTTACATGCATCATGTTCACGGGTGACTGAAGATAGCGGGTGGGTGTCAAAGTTGTGTAGACCGCGCTCGGACTACCCTCATTCTTGCGCGACGGCTGCGTTCGTGTAAAGGTATAATCACGGTCTATATCCCGGTCAATATAAGTGTATGAAATATTTCAATCACAAACTATAAATAATTTACCCGTTGTTAGACTTTTAAATTGTTTGATAATTATTTAATGTTAGTATGTCTCACAACAGTTTAAATTCGATTGTTTTGATAGGTTTCGTATTATATCTAAACAAAAACCCGATTAGTGTTGCAAAAATTTTTTTTTATTGCGAGGCGTTATTTCTATCCCATCACCTCCACCAGTTCTTGCCGAAGCGTCCATTTATATCCAGTCTATTTATGGTTTTTATATACATAATATATCTTTTTATGTTTAGAGTCATAGACATAGCATATATAAGTAGTTATAGACGCGCCACCGAGCGACCGGGGGAAGAGAAAGAATATTCATATAAAATGTATACTACGCAATTTATCCGGTTTGCATGTCCAATGCCTTTTCTCTTTCACTCTTATAAATTTCGGTATTTCGCCATAGCCTCCTTGCAAGGGCCTGACACTCTTTGATAGAGAAAGATAGTCTTATTGTGATTCCTATAAGAGGAAAGAGAAAATAGTGCCATGCTTTGTCCTTATCACCGACCGGGTGGCATCATAGGTAGGAGGCGATGGCGAAATACCGAAATTTATAAGAGTGAAAGAGAGAAAATCCTATGCTGCCCAAATTTTATATGAATATTCTTTCTCTTACCCGAGGTCGCTCGGTGGCGCGTCTATAACTACCTGTATATACTATGTCTATGCCTCCTTGCTATGATGCCATAACCCGACCATGAGGAAATGCCCGGTCGGTGATAAAGACAAAGCATGCCACTATTTTCTCTTCCCTCTTATAGGAATCGCAATAAGACTATCTTTCTCTATCAAAGAGTGTCAGGCTCTTGGTTAGAGTCTAATGATGCCATAGACATAGTATATACAAGTAGTTATAGACTCGGTGGGGGTAAGAGAAAGAATATTCATATAAAATTTGTGCAGCATAGGATTTTTTCTCTTTCACTCTTATCAATTTCGGTATTACGCCATCGCCTCCTACCTATGATGCCACCCGGTCGGTGATAAGGACAAAGCATGGCACTATTTTCTCTTTCCTCTTATAGGAATCGCAGTAAGACTATCTTTCTCTATCAAAGAGTGTCAGGCCCTTGAATGATGCAGGTAAAAAAATCGTTTGTTTATATATTTTTCGCAGCCATCGCGTCGTGGACGCAGTTAGCACTTATCTAGGCGTCCAAGGAGATGAACGTGACCTACAATGCCTAGTGCTTCTAACGAGCATCGCGCGACTGGTCGACTACTCTGATGTCACCTTCATACTGGACTATTACTATAATCTTATTGACAACACGCAGGTAACTTGAAGAAATTAGTTTACTTGGTTGTTTGGCATTTAAAATGTTCCGCTGCTGCTGGTGGTGGTGGTGATCTTTTCATTTTTAGGGTTCCGTACCCAAAGGGTAAAAACGGGACCCTATTACTAAGACTTCGCTGTCCGTCTGTCCGTATGTCTGTCTGTCACTGTCACAGTTGAAATTTTCACAGATGATGTATTTCTGTTGCAGCTATAACAGTAAATACTAAACAGTACGTAACCCTCGGTGCGCGAATCCGACTCGCACTTGGCCGGTTTTTTTTACAAGCTTTTTATTAACTTGCAATGTACCTATGTAAGTATCCATGTTTGTACGGGTCACATCTCGCAAGTTAAATTTGAACCAATTCGCGGTTTCCAATGAAGCTGAAAATTTGTACAATGCAATATTATGGTACCATCGAGCTGATCTGATGATGGAGACAGGAGGTGGCCATAGGAACTCTGTGATAAAACAACTAAACCTAATTGTGTTTGGGGTTTCTAGAATCGTCTCGATGAGTATTAGTTGCCTGGGGAAAGAAAAGTACAGTCAGTGATAAAAGCTTGTACTAAAAAATGAATTAGCCAAAATACACTTGGCTTTTGCTTCACTGAAAATAGTAAGAATTATCTGTGTATTTTATATTACTCGGTAAATTTTCTTCGTTGTTAATTCGTTACTAATTCAATAAAAAAAATATATGTTTAATTATGTTTTGATGGCCCACTTCGTGATCCTCTTCCCGGGGACACGTATGATGCTTGCAAGTATAAAATCTTTATGGCAATACATACCAAAAAGGTGTAATGTGTCTGTATGTTTCAGGGTCGCGACCAACGCCTGAAACCTCTGACACTGGAGCTACTAACGCTGTGGTCGCGCTACCTGCCCGCGGCCGCGCGCTCGGCGCTGCGGGAACACCTCGCCGCGCGCCTCGCCACCGCCGCGGGAGAGGACGGTCAGTGTTATTAGAGAACACACTATACTAACACTGTGGTCGCGCTACCTGCCCCCGGCCGCGCGCTCGGCGCTGCGGGAACACCTCGCCGCGCGCCTCGCCACCGCCGCGGGAGAGGACGGTCGGTGTTATTAGAGAACACACTATACTAACACTGTGGTCGCACTACCTGCCCCCGGCCGCGCGCTCGGCGCTGCGGGAACACCTCGCCGCGCGCCTCGCCACCGCCGCGGGAGAGGACGGTCAGTGTTATTAGAGAACACACTATACTAACACTGTGGTCGCGCTACCTGCCCCCGGCCGCGCGCTCGGCGCTGCGGGAACACCTCGCCGCGCGCCTCGCCACCGCCGCGGGAGAGGACGGTCGGTGTTATTAGAGAACACACTATACTAACACTGTGGTCGCGCTACCTGCCCCCGGCCGCGCGCTCGGCGCTGCGGGAACACCTCGCCGCGCGCCTCGCCACCGCCGCGGGAGAGGACGGTCAGTGTTATTAGAGAACACACTATACTAACACTGTGGTCGCGCTACCTGCCCCCGGCCGCGCGCTCGGCGCTGCGGGAACACCTCGCCGCGCGCCTCGCCACCGCCGCGGGAGAGGACGGTCGGTGTTATTAGAGAACACACTATACTAACACTGTGGTCGCACTACCTGCCCCCGGCCGCGCGCTCGGCGCTGCGGGAACACCTCGCCGCGCGCCTCGCCACCGCCGCGGGAGAGGACGGTCAGTGTTATTAGAGAACACACTATACTAACACTGTGGTCGCGCTACCTGCCCCCGGCCGCGCGCTCGGCGCTGCGGGAACACCTCGCCGCGCGCCTCGCCACCGCCGCGGGAGAGGACGGTCGGTGTTATTAGAGAACACACTATACTAACACTGTGGTCGCGCTACCTGCCCCCGGCCGCGCGCTCGGCGCTGCGGGAACACCTCGCCGCGCGCCTCGCCACCGCCGCGGGAGAGGACGGTCAGTGTTATTAGAGAACACACTATACTAACACTGTGGTCGCGCTACCTGCCCCCGGCCGCGCGCTCGGCGCTGCGGGAACACCTCGCCGCGCGCCTCGCCACCGCCGCGGGAGAGGACGGTCAGTGTTATTAGAGAACACACTATACTAACACTGTGGTCGCGCTACCTGCCCCCGGCCGCGCGCTCGGCGCTGCGGGAACACCTCGCCGCGCGCCTCGCCACCGCCGCGGGAGAGGACGGTCGGTGTTATTAGAGAACACACTATACTAACACTGTGGTCGCGCTACCTGCCCCCGGCCGCGCGCTCGGCGCTGCGGGAACACCTCGCCGCGCGCCTCGCCACCGCCGCGGGAGAGGACGGTCAGTGTTATTAGAGAACACACTATACTAACACTGTGGTCGCGCTACCTGCCCCCGGCCGCGCGCTCGGCGCTGCGGGAACACCTCGCCGCGCGCCTCGCCACCGCCGCGGGAGAGGACGGTCAGTGTTATTAGAGAACACACTATACTAACACTGTGGTCGCGCTACCTGCCCCCGGCCGCGCGCTCGGCGCTGCGGGAACACCTCGCCGCGCGCCTCGCCACCGCCGCGGGAGAGGACGGTCGGTGTTATTAGAGAACACACTATACTAACACTGTGGTCGCGCTACCTGCCCCCGGCCGCGCGCTCGGCGCTCCGGGAACACCTCGCCGCGCGCCTCGCCACCGCCGCGGGAGAGGACGGTCGGTGTTATTAGAGAACACACTATACTAACACTGTGGTCGCGCTACCTGCCCCCGGCCGCGCGCTCGGCGCTGCGGGAACACCTCGCCGCGCGCCTCGCCACCGCCGCGGGAGAGGACGGTCGGTGTTATTAGAGAACACACTATACTAACACTGTGGTCGCGCTACCTGCCCCCGGCCGCGCGCTCGGCGCTGCGGGAACACCTCGCCGCGCGCCTCGCCACCGCCGCGGGAGAGGACGGTCGGTGTTATTAGAGAACACACTATACTAACACTGTGGTCGCGCTACCTGCCCCCGGCCGCGCGCTCGGCGCTGCGGGAACACCTCGCCGCGCGCCTCGCCACCGCCGCGGGAGAGGACGGTCGGTGTTATTAGAGAACACACTATACTAACACTGTGGTCGCGCTACCTGCCCCCGGCCGCGCGCTCGGCGCTGCGGGAACACCTCGCCGCGCGCCTCGCCACCGCCGCGGGAGAGGACGGTCGGTGTTATTAGAGAACACACTATACTAACACTGTGGTCGCGCTACCTGCCCCCGGCCGCGCGCTCGGCGCTGCGGGAACACCTCGCCGCGCGCCTCGCCACCGCCGCGGGAGAGGACGGTCGGTGTTATTAGAGAACACACTATACTAACACTGTGGTCGCGCTACCTGCCCCCGGCCGCGCGCTCGGCGCTGCGGGAACACCTCGCCGCGCGCCTCGCCACCGCCGCGGGAGAGGACGGTCGGTGTTATTAGAGAACACACTATACTAACACTGTGGTCGCGCTACCTGCCCCCGGCCGCGCGCTCGGCGCTGCGGGAACACCTCGCCGCGCGCCTCGCCACCGCCGCGGGAGAGGACGGTCGGTGTTATTAGAGAACACACTATACTAACACTGTGGTCGCGCTACCTGCCCCCGGCCGCGCGCTCGGCGCTGCGGGAACACCTCGCCGCGCGCCTCGCCACCGCCGCGGGAGAGGACGGTCGGTGTTATTAGAGAACACACTATACTAACACTGTGGTCGCGCTACCTGCCCCCGGCCGCGCGCTCGGCGCTGCGGGAACACCTCGCCGCGCGCCTCGCCACCGCCGCGGGAGAGGACGGTCGGTGTTATTAGAGAACACACTATACTAACACTGTGGTCGCGCTACCTGCCCCCGGCCGCGCGCTCGGCGCTGCGGGAACACCTCGCCGCGCGCCTCGCCACCGCCGCGGGAGAGGACGGTCAGTGTTATTAGAGAACACACTATACTAACACTGTGGTCGCGCTACCTGCCCCCGGCCGCGCGCTCGGCGCTGCGGGAACACCTCGCCGCGCGCCTCGCCACCGCCGCGGGAGAGGACGGTCGGTGTTATTAGAGAACACACTATACTAACACTGTGGTCGCGCTACCTGCCCCCGGCCGCGCGCTCGGCGCTGCGGGAACACCTCGCCGCGCGCCTCGCCACCGCCGCGGGAGAGGACGGTCGGTGTTATTAGAGAACACACTATACTAACACTGCGGTCGCGCTACCTGCCCCCGGCCGCGCGCTCGGCGCTGCGGGAACACCTCGCCGCGCGCCTCGCCACCGCCGCGGGAGAGGACGGTCGGTGTTATTAGAGAACACACTATACACCATTCAATCAAATTATACGGACGCCAATGACCGATATATACGCACCATAGGTTCAACGACAAACGACATTTTTTTTTTATGTGATAGCAAACGAGCAGACGAGCCGCCTGATGGGAAGCAGTCATCGTCGCCCATGGACGTAAGCAACATCACAGGAGCCACTTAAGCATTGCCGACCCTTGAGAACCCTAAATACCCGCTTCTTGAAGAATCCCATGTCGCAGCACAAAGGAAATACCTCAGGAGGCAACTCGTTCTGGGAAGAAACGAGCGGGATGCCCGCTTATTCATGGTGTGCCATGTGTCTAAGAAGTGAGGATGAGCTTTGCTCCTTTGGCGGGAGGTGCGGTGATAGAAACGAGACGATGGCACCAGATCAAAAAGCTCTTCGGAACATTCCCCATTGTACAGACGGTAGAACATGCAAAGAGAGCCAACGTCTCTCCGAAGACTAAGAGGTTCTAAGCCGTCAGTAAGTTCGGGATTGCCGACAATACGAACTGCCCGACGTTGGATGTAGTCAAGGGGAAGGAGCTGGTATTGTGGAGCGCCAGACCAGAGATGAGAACAGTACTCCATATGGGGTCGAACCTGCGCTTTATTGAATTGAATTGAATTCAATTGAATTCAATTTAAATTTACATCAAAGTACATTTTTATACAATACGACAACAAAACACAAATTAAATTACTCTTACTCTAAACTATACTACCATAGAAACTAATAATAACAAGTCACATTTCAGCCATACAAATCCCCCCCCCCCCCCCCATGCCCATCACGCTCGCCGCGTTGCCATTCCATCTTCGGTGACGTGGCGTCTGGATGACGGCTTTTGTGTTTGACACGGCGTCGAAAAGGTTAAAACACATTTACAAATCGGGTCTATCGCGAATTTCTTTTGTTACCTTTATTTACCGACCGATTGTAAATGTGATTTACGGCCCGGCCACGACATCGCGCGGCGGCGGGAGCGGCGAGCGGCGGCAATAGGTTGGAGCGAGACACAGCGATCGGACCTTTCGTTCCCACCTATGGCCGCCGCTCGCCGCTGCCGCCGCCGCGCGATGTCGTGGCCGGGCCGTCAATATGTGTTCAAAGCGTGAATGTTATACACAGGCATACCTTGGCTAAATTGCAGAGCAACATAGACCTACGTGCATTCGCATAAAGTTCAATTTCAGTCGCGACACTTCGGTGGCGTGGCGTCCGAGTGACAGCTTTTGTGTTTGACATGGCGTCGAGAAGGTTGAACTTGGCTTGACACACTGACGTATGTAATAGCACAAAATAAGCAATAGTATTATCATACAGAACGGCCACGCACCGCCCCGCCCCGACTCGAATTACCTAACCCCACGACAGCAGATTGACGGCCGTTTGCCGACCGCTCAGTACTATTTTTAAGCAACTACTCACACTATGACGCATGCCGCGTGTACAGACGTGCCGTTCACACATAGAAACGCAAGTGATTTTTGATGTATAGCGTGTCCGCCCTGTGGTAATAGATGTTTTCTTTGTAGGTTGCCGGATACTGAGTGCAACGCTTGCTGCACATTTGGACCCTACCGACTTGCAGTGGGCTAATGAATTGCTACAACTGTGTAAGTATACTTAGGCTGTGATTTGTTGTTAAGCAGACGTGGGGTTTTTAGGGTAAATCAAATGACAGGAAGTTCTAATTTAGCTTTAGCTTTGAAATGGTTCGTAATTTGGTGATCGCCCCTTAGCTTTGTTTGTTATATTAATTTCACAAGTTTGGTCAGAATCAGAAGCTTCACACACTTGACAACAAAGTCATAGCAAAGATAGATATAACTCCGTAATAGATGGATACAGTCTAAGGAAAAAACGTGCCTCGAAAATCACGAAAATTTGATTTTCGATCAGATGGCGCCACTAGTTTTGGCCTAAACTCGTATAGAGGGCGTTGACTATTTCGTTTGTTATTTATAATTTTAACGCATACCAGTGAAAGAACATGGGTCAAAATCATATAGAAATAATTAATGCAAATAAAAAAATCATTTATCCATATTTAAATACATTTTATCGTATTTTTATAAATCTTCATTTTTAGTTTTAAAGTGTGTCGACAGCTGGCAGTGAATTTACTGGGGTTACCAAATTTACTATGACAGTACCGCTCTAGTATAAGTTACTCTATGGTCATAGTGATGCACCATGGGAGCGTGCGCATATATTTTTTTTATTACACCAGCTCGTAAAGGCTCTCTTAATACTTCAAAAACGGATGAGAATGTTGCATTTTGTCCACAAGAGTGGTAAAGTATTTTTTTGCAAATTTTGAGTTATTTTGCTTATTTTGGCTCGTAGAATTGACTTTTGAGTGATGATTTTTAATGAAAAATATTTAATAGCGTTCATTTGGATTTGATATTTGTAATTATGAGTCCGCCGGACGATATCAGCCTGTCAGTTAGAACAAAAATTTTACAGTTCCGAACAACTGACAGGCCGATATCGTCCGGCGGACTGATAATCAGGGGGCCCCTTTACAGTTAGTATTTTCCTAGTCGTGTTGGTCTGGTATAATAGTTATTTGTTATACAGGGGTGCAAAGTTGTATTTTACCCGCGAGTGTGGAATTGAAACACGAGAAGTAAAATACATTTGCACCCGTGTGTAACACAAAACTTTTCCCCTCACTATAGCGAGAAAAGTGCAACATCCACAGGCGTTACATCATCTTCATCACTGGAATCACTCATTTTTATACGATATTATAACAGAAAACTCTGGAAGTTGTGTATTTTTACGCGAGTCGGTGAGAAAAGTTTTTAAGTAAAAAACTTGTTGACAATGTTGACATTTCTGACGTATAAAATGTCAACGATGCGTTTTGAAATTTCATCGACTCAACTTGTGCTTTCAGAATTATATTTAACATCATTATAAAAAAACAAACGTTTCTTATGGAATTTTAAGGTTTATGACTTAAAATCATTAAATAAAGCTAAATTTGGTATTTTTTATTAGATTCTCAATTTTTTTTAATGATATTTAATATCGAACGAACCATTATCATGAGCGTTTTACGTTTTGTTATCTGTGAAGCTACTTAAACACGCTCCGTCCAAGGTCAAATTACTTTCCCCACTAGTGGATAAAACGCGTTTTTCCCCGCTTGTTTTGAAGGATAAAAGACAACTTTCCGAGCTAGTGAGGGGAAAAAAATGTGTTTCACTCGGTGGCAAAGTTTGTTTAACCCTCGTGCCCTTGAAACCCTTTAATTTTGGAATCTTTTGCTTGCTCGAGTATCAATGCATGAGGGGTTAAACAACAGGTTTGCTCCCTTGTAAAACAAGTAAGGGGGCGTTCGAATATTACGAAACGCAATTATTTGGGGGGGAGGGGGGGTCTTGTAAAACGTTACGATGCGTTACAGGGGCGGGAGGGGGGGTTGGTGGAACAAGGCGTTACATAACATGTTTTTTATTCAGTAACATGCATACATGTAATCACGCCTATTTCCCGGAGACAGAGACCACGCCACGGATTTCCACTTGCTACGATCCTGACTTTCGTTTGACTCTTTCGCTTCCTTCACTTTCGCTCACTTCTTCAATTTTATGATTAAACTTTGCTGAACATAATTATGACTTTTAGGTAAAAATGGTCACTTGGGTGTTACTTAACTTTTAGTTAGGGGGAAAACTTTTACGGCGTGTTACAGAGTGGGAGGGGTGGGGGGGGATCTTCAAAAATTGCGTTACGTAATATTTGAACGCCCCCTAACTATTGTATGGGTAATTAGTTTTGATGTGATATCAGCGGAGAAGCGAGCTCTGAGCGGCGGCGGCGTGTCGGAGTGGGTCCGCGCGGCCGACCTGTCGCTAGTGGCGCCCGCCCCGCCCTCCCCTGCGCTGCTAAACCTGTTCCTCACCGCGCTGCAGGACCCGCCTCCAGGTAACACCCCACATAATCATAATCACTTATTGTATAATATTAATATTACATATTATTAATAAATTTATATGTAATAAATTTTTTAAATCAATAATATGTGCCGTTCTCAAGTAAAAGGTAACACATTGTCGCTTATCTTAAAATAAAAATAAAACAGTACATCAAAACAACATCATGCGTTTGCAACAAAATTTGAAACATAATAACATTTGAAAGCTGAAAAAAATAATTTTAAAAAATCTGTAAATGCAGTTTTGTTTATTTTTTTGAATAAAAATATGTTTCTTTTAAATAAAATAAGCTAACGTAGGGTTATAAGGCACTTTCCCTCCAGGGCCCATACATTTTTTCCACACCGTATACTCGTATTACTAGTGGTACATATCCCAAGTGCTCTATTACCAGAGTGGACGGCGGCATGCCACGGCGCGGCAGTGGCGGGCGCGGGGCGGCTGTGCGTGCGCTCGCGCGCCGCCGCCGCCGCCGCCGCGCCGGCGCTGGCCGCCATCTTGCATTCCTCGAGACACGCGCTGCAGGCACGTGTCAACGCGCTGTTAGCTCTCGCCGACGTTTGCGTCAGGTAGGTGTTACATTACTAGTGGTACATATCCCAAGTGCTCTATTACCAGAGTGGACGGCGGCATGCCACGGCGCGGCAGTGGCGGGCGCGGGGCGGCTGTGCGTGCGCTCGCGCGCCGCCGCCGCCGCCGCCGCGCCGGCGCTGGCCGCCATCTTGCATTCCTCGAGACACGCGCTGCAGGCACGTGTCAACGCGCTGTTAGCTCTCGCCGACGTTTGCGTCAGGTAGGTGTTACATTACTAGTGGTACATATCCCAAGTGCTCTATTACCAGAGTGGACGGCGGCATGCCACGGCGCGGCAGTGGCGGGCGCGGGGCGCTGGCCGCCATCTTACATTCCTCGAGACACGCGCTGCAGCTCCTGAGGTAATAAATAGTATGAAACCTTCTTCGACCTTATTGATACTCTTTTTTATTTATGACATTAATAAGATTCTGACTTTTGACAAATGTCATCATTGCCGCACATTTTCGAACAAGTTGTCAAAACACTGCCAATGATTAATACAGTATGTTTCTTTTTGTTGTCGATCATTGGAATAAATTTTTGTTAGAGAATTTATTTTTTTATCTTTTGTTCTAATTAAAAAGAGCATTTATTCACGTTAGAGCATTCCTGAGCAGTAACCCTACGTGGGATTTCAGGGTTTGTCCAATGGCTAAGGTCACCCTGTACCTATATGCATCAGTCTTGCAAGTCCGTGCGCTTATGAAGCATGCCGTACGTTACACTTTTTGCGCTTCTGAAACCGCAAGAAATTTAATCGCAGTGCGTTCTAACGTTCTAAGGTATTCGCAGTTAGCGGGAAAGATAAGAAAAACTTGCATTCAGACTCAAAAGTTTATTCTGTAAATTTTGACGTTAAAATCTTTAGACAGACAGACCTATTTTGCATATAATATTAATTTATGATGTTATTAAATTCTAAACTTGTTTGACTAACAATAGTTTTATTATCATTTTTGTCAGATTTGCCATCATCATCCTTCTTGTCAGACTTGTCATCTTCGTCCTGTTTATCAGATTTGTCACCATCCTTTTTGCCAGATTTCACATCGTCATCCTTCTTGTCAGATTTGTCATCACCATCCTTTTTGTCAGATTTGTCAACATCCTTTTTATCAGATTTGTCATCACCATCCTTTTTATCGGATTTGCCATCATCATCCTTCTTATCAGACTTGTAATCATCATCCTCTTTATCGGATATGCCATCATCATCCTTCTTATTAGACTTGCCATCATCCTTTTTATCGGATTTGTCATTATCATCCTTTCTATCGGATTTATCATCATCCTTCTTATCAGACTTGTCATCATCGGCCTGTTTATCAGATTTGCCACCATCCTTTTTATCGGGTTTGTCATCATCATCATTTATGCCAGATTCGTCATCATCCTTTTTGCCAGATTTCACATCATCATCCTTTTTGTCAGATTTGTCATCACCCTCCTTTTTGTCAGATTTGTCACCATCCTTTCTATCGGATTTGCCTTCATCATCCTTCTTATCAGACTTGTAATCATCATCCTCTTTATCGGATATGCCATCATCATCCTTCTTATTAGACTTGCCATCATCCTTTTTATCGGATTTGTCATTATCATCCTTTCTATCGGATTTATCATCATCCTTCTTATCAGACTTGTCATCATCGGCCTGTTTATCAGATTTGCCACCATCCTTTTTATCGGGTTTGTCATCATCATCATTTATGCCAGATTCGTCATCATCCTTTTTGCCAGATTTCACATCATCATCCTTTTTGTCAGATTTGTCATCACCCTCCTTTTTGTCAGATTTGTCACCATCCTTTCTATCGGATTTGCCATCATCATCCTTCTTATCAGAATTGTCATCTTCGTCCTGTTTATCAGATTTGTCATCATCCTTTTTGCCAGATTTCACATCATCATCCTTTTTGTCAGATTTGTCATCACCATTCTTTTTGTCAGATTTGTCACCATCCTTTCTATCGGATTTGCCATCATCATCCTTCTTATCAGACTTGTCATCTTCGTCCTGTTTATCAGATTTGTCACCTTCCTTTTTGCCAGATTTCACATCGTCGTCCTTTTTGTCAAATTTGTCATCACCATCCTTTTTGTCAGATTTCTCAACATCCTTTCTATCGGATTTGCCATCATCATCCTTCTTATCAGACTTGTCATCTTCGTCCTGTTTATCAGATCTTTCACCATCCTTTTTGCCAGATTTCACATCATTATCCTTCTTATCAGATTTGTCATCACCATCCTTTTTGTCAGATTTGTCACCATCCTTTTTATCGGATTTGCCATCATCATCCTTCTTATCAGACTTGTCATCATCGTCCTGTTTATCAGATACAAATCTGATGGTGACAACACTATCCTTTTCATCGGATTTCACATCATCATCCTTTTTGCCAGATTTCACATCGTCATCCTTTTTGTCAAATTTGTCATCACCATCCTTTTTGTCAGATTTCTCAACATCCTTTCTATCAGATTTGCCATCATCATCCTTCTTATCAGACTTGTCATCTTTGTCCTGTTTATCAGATTTTTCACCATCTTTTTTGCCAGATTTCACATCATCCTTTTTGTCAGATTTGTCATCTCCCTCCTTTTTGTCAGATTTGTCTCCATCCTTTCTATCGAATTTGCCATCATCATCCTTCTTATCAGACTTGTCATCTTCGTCCACATCTCTCACAGAATCAGATTTGTCACCATTCTTTTTGCCAGATTTCACATCATCATCCTTTTTGTCAGTTTTGTCATCACCATTCTTTTTGTCAGATTTGTCACCATCCTTTCTATCGGATTTGCCATCATCATCCTTCTTATCAGACTTGTCATCTTCGTCCTGTTTATCAGATTTATCACCTTCCTTTTTGCCAGATTTCACATCGTCATCCTTTTTGTCAAATTTGTCATCACCATCCTTTTTGTCAGATTTCTCAACATCCTTTCTATCGGATTTGCCATCATCATCCTTCTTATCAGACTTGTCATCTTCGTCCTGTTTATCAGATTTTTCACCATCTTTTTTGCCAGATTTCACATCATCCTTTTTGTCAGATTTGTCATCACCCTCCTTTTTGTCAGATTTGTCTCCATCCTTTCTATCGGATTTGCCATCATCATCCTTCTTATCAGACTTGTCGTCTTCGTCCACATCTCTCACAGAATCAGATTTGTCACCATTCTTTTTGCCAGATTTCACATCATCATCCTTTTTGTCAGATTTGTCACCATCCTTTCTATCGGATTTGCCATCATCATCCTTCTTATCAGACTTGTCATCTTCGTCCTGTTTATCAGATTTGTCACCATTCTTTTTGCCAGATTTCACATCATCATCCTTTTTGTCAGATTTGTCATCACCCTCTTTTTTGTCAGATTTGTCACCATCCTTTCTATCGGATTTGCCATCATCATCCTTCTTATCAGACTTGTCATCTTCGTCCTGTTTATCAGATTTGTCACCATTCTTTTTGCCAGATTTCACATCATCATCCTTTTTGTCAGATTTGTCACCATCCTTTCTATCGGATTTGCCATCATCATCCTTCTTATCAGACTTGTCATCTTCGTCCTGTTTATCAGATTTATCACCTTCCTTTTTGCCAGATTTCACATCGTCATCCTTTTTGTCAAATTTGTCATCACCATCCTTTTTGTCAGATTTCTCAACATCCTTTCTATCGGATTTGCCATCATCATCCTTCTTATCAGACTTGTCATCTTCGTCCTGTTTATCAGATTTTTCACCATCTTTTTTGCCAGATTTCACATCATCCTTTTTGTCAGATTTGTCATCACCCTCCTTTTTGTCAGATTTGTCTCCATCCTTTCTATCGGATTTGCCATCATCATCCTTCTTATCAGACTTGTCGTCTTCGTCCACATCTCTCACAGAATCAGATTTGTCACCATTCTTTTTGCCAGATTTCACATCATCATCCTTTTTGTCAGATTTGTCACCATCCTTTCTATCGGATTTGCCATCATCATCCTTCTTATCAGACTTGTCATCTTCGTCCTGTTTATCAGATTTGTCATCATCCTTTTTGCCAGATTTCACATCATCCTTTTTGTCAGATTTGTCATCACTCTCCTTTTTGTCAAATTTGTCTCCATCCTTTCTATCGGATTTGCCATCATCATCCTTCTTATCAGACTTGTCATCTTCGTCCTGTTTATCAGATTTATCACCTTCCTTTTTGCCAGATTTCACATCGTCATCCTTTTTGTCAAATTTGTCATCACCATCCTTTTTGTCAGATTTCTCAACATCCTTTCTATCGGATTTGCCATCATCATCCTTCTTATCAGACTTGTCATCTTCGTCCTGTTTATCAGATTTTTCACCATCTTTTTTGCCAGATTTCACATCATCCTTTTTGTCAGATTTGTCATCACCCTCCTTTTTGTCAGATTTGTCTCCATCCTTTCTATCGGATTTGCCATCATCATCCTTCTTATCAGACTTGTCATCTTCGTCCTGTTTATCAGATCTTTCACCATCCTTTTTGCCAGATTTCACATCATCATCCTTTTTGTCAGATTTGTCATCACCATCCTTTTTGTCAGATTTGTCACCATCCTTTCTATCGGATTTGCCATCATCATCCTTCTTATCAGACTTGTCATCTTCGTCCTGTTTATCAGATTTGTCACCATCCTTTCTATCGGATTTGCCATCATCATCCTTCTTATCAGACTTGTCATCTTCGTCCTGTTTATCAGATTTGTCATCATCCTTTTTGCCAGATTTCACATCATCCTTTTTGTCAGATTTGTCATCACTCTCCTTTTTGTCAGATTTGTCTCCATCATTTCTATCGGATTTGCCATCATCATCCTTCTTATCAGACTTGTCATCTTCGTCCTGTTTATCAGATTTTTCACCATCCTTTTTGCCAGATTTCACATCATCATCCTTTTTGTCAGATTTGTCATCACCATCCTTTTTGTCAGCTTTGTCACTATCCTTGCTATCGGATTTGCCATCATCATCCTTCTTATCAGACTTGTCATCATCGTCCTGTTTATCAGATACAAATCTGATGGTGACAACACTATCCTTTTTATCGGATTTCACATCATCATCCTTTTTGCCAGATTTCACATCATCATCCTTTTTGTCAGATTTGTCAACACCATCCTTTTTGTCAGAGATGTCACCATCCTTTCTATCGGAATTGCCATCATCATCCTTCTTATCAGACTTGTCATCATCGTCCTGTTTATCAGAGTTGGCGCCATCCTTTTTGCCAGATTTCTCATCATCATTTTTGTCAGATTTGTCATCACCATCCTTTTTGTCAGATTTGTCACCATCCTTTCTATCGGATTTGCTATCATCATCCTTATCAGAATTTTCATCATCGTCCTGTTTATCAGATTTGTCATCATCCTTTTTGCCAGATTTCACATCATCATCCTTTTTGTCAGATTTGTCATCTCCATCCTTTTTGTCAGATTTGTCAACATCCTTTCTATCGGATTTGCCATCATCATCCTTCTTATCAGACTTATCGTCTTCGTCCTGTTTATCAGATTTGTCACCATCCTTTTTATCGGATTCCACATCATCATCCTCTTTGCCAGATTTCACATCATCATCCTTTTTATTGGATTTGCCATCATCATCCTTCTTATTAGACTTGTCATCGTCGTCCTGTTTATGAGATTTGTCACCATCCTCTCTATCGGATTTGTCATCGTCATCCTTTTTATTGGGTTTGTCATCATGATCCTTTTTGCCAGATTTGTCATCAGCCTTATTGTGAGATTTGTCATCATCTTTTTTGTCAGATTTGCCATCATCCTTCTTATCAGAGTTGTCATCATCCTTTTTATCAGACTTGCCATCATCGCCCTTCTTATCAGATTTGTCACCATCCTTTTTATCGGATTTGTCATTATCATCCTTTCTATCGGATTTACCATCATCATCCTTCTTATCAGAGTTGTCATCATCGTGTGGTTTATTAGATTTGATACCATCCTTTTTATTGCATTTCACGTCATCATTCTTTTTGCCAGATTTCACTTCATCCGTTTTGCCAGATTTGTCATCATTATCCTTTTTGTTAGATTTGTCATCACCATCCTTTTTGTCAGAAATGCCACCATCATCCTTCTTATCAGACTTGTCATCCTCGTCCTGTTTAGATTTGTCATCATCCTTTTTCCCAGATTTCGCATCATCACCCTTTTTGCCAGATTTGTCATCATTAATCTTTTTGTCAGATTTGTCATCACCATCCTTTTTGCCAGATTTGTCATCATCCCTTTTATCAGATTTGTTATCACCAACCTTTTTATCGTGTTGGTCATCATCCTTTTTATCGTATTTGTCATCATCACCCTTTTTATCGTATTTGGCGTCATCATCATCTTTATAGTATTTGTCGGAACAATACTTTTTAACATATTTGTAGTAATCATCCTTATCGTATTTGTCAAAATCAAACTTTTTATCGTATTTGTCGTAATACTTTTTAAAGTGTTTGTTGTGATGCTTTTTATGGTATTTGTTGAAAAACTTTTTAACGTATTTGTCGTTATACTTTTTAAAGTAATTGAAGTAATCATCCTTATCGTATTTGTCGAAATTGATTTATTGATGTATTTGTTGAAAGTTTGAACTTTGTATCGAATTTTACGTTAAACTTATTAAAGAATTTGTCTAAACCAAACTTGTTATGGAATTCTGCGTTATACTTTTTAAAGTATTTGTAGTAATCATCCTTATCGTATTTGTCGAAATCAAACTTTTTATCGTATATGTCTGAACAAAACGTTTTAAAGTATTCATCTTTGTCATATTTGTCGAAATCAAACTTTTTAACGAATTTGTCGTAAATTTTATATTTACCCAACGTGGACTTCACGGACACACACAGTACACTAAGAATAAGTATACTAAGTATCAACTTAGTTGTCGCCATTTTGCTGGCAAACTAGTGATTGTAGTATTGATAGATTTTCTTCTTTGTCTTTTTATATATGATTTTTATCATGATAAGTTAGTTTATAACCTTTAAAAATTGTTTTTTCTATCACACATTCGCAATAATCTTAAAATTAATATGCCAGACGTTATTAGTCACGTATTTTTTTAAGTATCCTCGTGCAACATGACTGTCACGTTAAAAGTTTGTGGACTACTAGCTTCAGCCCGCGACTACGTCTGCGTGAAATGATGATGATTGATTAAACTATCTACTTATCCTTTCCCGGGCCTCAAACTATATTGACACCAAATTTCATCTATATCGGCTCAGCGGGTAAAGCGTGAAGAGGTAACAGACAAACAGGCGGACAGACTTATTTTCGCATTTATAACATGAGTAGAAACTACTTAGCCTATCCGCACGTGACTTCATCCGCGTTCATATTTCCTCGGTTCATTGAGTCATTTGTTCTGTCCCTCTTCAAGGTGTGGATTTCTCAAAATAAAGTAGATCATGGGCTACTTTTTTATTAGCATAAAAAAGTTGGGGTCGGACATGTCAAGGGTTATTTAACAGCTTAATAGCTGTCTACTTATGAAATGTAATTAAATTCGATGCAGTAATTTAACTTTGAGTATGTATCAGACAGAAATAGCGATTTAAACTTTTATAATATTAGTATGGATATGCGATTCCAGCGAAGTCTAGCAAAAATGATTAATGGGTTAATTTTCCATGATCTATCTAGGTTTTGATTATTTTTTAATAGGTAAGTATGTCCATTTCCATATTGGATACACAGGTAATTATCCGCCATTTAGTTTTCTTCTTTAATACCTATTTTATTAAATTTAAACTGTCGTGAGTCGTACTAACATTAAATTGATTTTACGGCCCTAGTGACTTAAATTCATGTGAGGCTGACCGTAAAATTAGTTTAATATCTATTTCGTTTTTAGCACTCGTTTACAGTCAACATCAATTATGAGGTAGATGTAGTGCAGGGACGCCCGGCCGGAGACAGGAGGGCTAGCGATCGCTTGTGGCGTTAATTCTGCCCTATTCCCTGGAGTTGGAGCTGCAGGTTTACTGTCCCGGCGGCATTTTCACACTATTCTCCTCAAATCTTCTTGTTTTCCTACAGAACAGAAGGACATCTTTAATTCGACATTCTTTAGTTCACTGTCTTTTAGTGTATCTCTACTTTTAACACAAAATGACAAAAAAGATTGTCAAAGATGCTGAAAAAAATATTTTCAATACCTACAATAAAAGGTCATTCCTTAAAGAATAGAAGGTCAATCCTTCGTATCGCGTAGCATTCCGATAAACGATGTTTTGAAATTAGTCGTTGACATGACCGGTACTCACATTTTATTTGACTATACATGACCAAAGAGTAAAGTAAGTATAGAATAGAATATATTTTATTTGTAGTATTATTTGTAGTTTGTTGTATATATAGGTAGATACATGACGTACGCATATTATTGCCATATGTAAGCTGCTTATAGCGACACTATCTGCGGGCCAAATATAATCTTCTCAGGCTTTTTTTTTTTTTTTTTTTATTATAAACTGATCGGCGATTGGCCCTAGTCACACCTGATGGAAAGTGAAGACAGGGCCTAAGATGGAGCTCACCGGTTCAGTAACAGCCTATTCACTCTTGTTTTAAAGAGACCGAGGTCATATTGATCAGGGAATACAGATGGCGGGGGATTTATTTTTACAGTACATATGGTGCTACTTTCTCGCACCAGTGCGTCAAATAGCACTTTTCGTGCATACGTCAAAAGTTTAAAGGGCCATATGTACTGTAAAACGTTGTACGATACACGTGCGAATAGGTATTTCGCAACTCGTGTCGATTTAAAACACTCCCTGCGGTCGTGTTTTAATTTATCGCCACTCGTTTCGAATTTCCTCTCTTCCGCACTTGTATCGTAAATAATTATTTCATTTCTCATGCTCTGAAAGAGGGTCATTGTTGTTCTAAAAGGTGTGCAGAAAATGATACGTCTCTGCACTAGAGCATTTTACGTTCCAAGTACGTATTTTTTTTACTTTTTTACGATAGGCAATTGAAGTTTGGATTTAAATTAATTTGTTATAAAATTTCCATTCTGATATTTAACTCCCCATTCCATAAATAACGATACTTTTGCCTAAATTGTTAATTGAAAAAGTACGCTCAAGAAACACTAAGAATTTATACTTAAGTAGTCATGTTTTTAAAAAACATGCATTTTACTTCCCTCGTATTCGTAATGAAAAGTAGAGTGTTTAACTCGGGTGAAAGGCATCATTTCAGCCTCGGACTTTTGGCGCTCTCACTATGTTCGAGCGCCAAACAACCTCTGCAGGAATGAGTGCCTTTCATACCTTGGTTAACAATCTACTATTACCGTATAGTTTGAATTGCTTGTGTCCACAGATACACCAACATAGTGGAGCCGCTGCTAGGCAACGTGTCGATGTGCCTCAACGTCTCGGCCCCGGCGGCGCTGCGGCGCTCCGCGGCGCGCTCGCTCACGCGCCTCCTCCTGGCGGGCTTCCTGCGGCTGCGGCCGCCGCTCTACTACCGGTGAGAGGCTCACACTGACGTCACTTCAACACCGGCCAGCGGCGAGCCGGACTCGCGCACCGACGGTTACGTACTTTTTAGTATTTGTTGTTATTACGGTTCGTGAGATACAGCCTGGTGACAGACAGACGGACAGCGGAGTCTTAGTAATAGGGTCCCGTTTTTATCCTTTGGGTACGGAACCCTAAAAAGTAAAAAATTGTCGACCAGCGTTAGTACGAATACAAACCGGGCACACCCAGGCTCGGTCAGTCGCTGTGACCCTTACGTTATACGATTTTCCCGTCCAGGACGTTGTGGGAATGCTGTTACGCATCGTCCCCCTGACCTGAGGTGGGCCCATTATGGGGGGTACGTGGGACTCTCACCTCCCGGCTCTTTGAGAAAAGAGGGAGAGGAGCCTACCCACTAAACCCACACCGGCGTTTCCCACTATATGCCGTTTGGGGGGGGCGTCCTGGGATCGCGAACATTCTACCACGAAGGACATAATAGTTCTACCATTTCTTCTCAGGTACTGCGCATTGCTGGCTGACTCCGACGCCGACGTCCGCGAGCCGGCCGAGTACTACCTGACGATCTGCCTCACGTCCGACGCCATCTACCACCACTTCGTCGACTGCATCAAGCACTACAACAGCAACCGATCAGGTATCATCATCCTACTGCGCTGTGGTCAATTTACTACCCAATTTTTTGTAAAGCCCGGTCATCATATCAGTCGAAAGACATGCGTTGCTGAGCAAATGTGTACCTTGTTGAAAAATCGCGAAGTCGCATATTCGCATGCGAGAAATCGTTACACCTTATTACTCATACTCATTTTTTTTATTTTTTTATAACATCATTAGATGGGTTATATATTTGTATCTCCTTTCACGGGCCTATAAATACCGGTCGTTTGATATGCATGCGTCCGATATTGATCCAATACGTAGAGGTCCCTTACTTTCCTTAGAGAGCTTTAATGTCATGTAGAATAGGATTATATTATTCTTACACTTTCGGATGGTACGGGTGGGCAAATAAGAAGTATAAATACATATAGAAAAAATTATGAAGTATTTTTTTATTTTATTTTATTCTGGGTTGGCAATATATACGGAACATAATGTCTGACAAATGTCTACCTAACAGCAAGCAAATGTGAGCTTTTATATATATGTCAAATTAATTTTTACATTTTGTAAGCATAATATTAATTAGCTTTATTCCATAAAATCGTTATTTGAATGTAAATTTAATTGTACACCGTTTCCAATAAGTCCGAATACGCATCTTTTTACCTTGGCTCTAAAGACATACGGATTACAGGCCATCAAATTCTTATCAAGAGGATCGGTGTACTATTTTTTGAGGGTGGATCTTGGATGCCATGCTTATAAAAACGCAAAGTACATGGCATTTCAGAAGCGACCAATAAAAAGAGAGTGCAATAATCTAATATTATAATTTCTTGACACGCAGGTGACGAGTTTGTTATCTGACGAGAAACTGTTTGTGTTAGAACAGTCTCATAATGCCCATAATGATCGATTGTGGACACCCCGGATAGAAGACATTCCGGACAACCAGAAAAGTGTTCCTAGGTCCCAGAGCTCACCATCGGCCATGGTGTGGGGTGCAGTATGTAAGAGGGGTAAACGGCCTTTACTATTTATAGATAAAGGCGTTAAAATTAACGCACTTTACTATAAAAACCGAGGTTTTGGAGAAGATTGTTGCCCCAAATTTAAAATGTATGTTTGGGAACGAATATTATGTGTTTCAACAAGACGGAGCTCCTTCACACACGGCAAATGCTGTTCAAGCTTGGTGTCAGGCTAATTTGACAGATTTTTTGTCGAAACATGAATGGCCACCCAGTTCTCCAGACTTGAACGTATTAGATTATTTTGTATGGTCGTAAATGCTTTCGAAACTACATGATTATAAAATCATAAACCTGGATCGTTAAAAAAGGTTATCGAGCGTATTTGGGACGAAATGCCAATGGCTGGTAAAAAAAGATAAAGGTGGAGTTATTCCGAAACATTTGTTGTAAATAATAATATAAGTCATTAATAAAATATAATTTTAATTACATTAACTATTCGTACATTTATTTTATTCAATATTTGTACTGTATTCGAACTTATTGGACACGGTGTATATTATAAAAGTCATTCAGGCTGTAAAGAGCATGGGAGAGGAGCCGTTTCTTTAGTTCGCTCGTAAATGAGTTCATCGATTCTATCGTGGTGGTGTCGTTGAGCAACTTATTATATAGGACTTTATTATTACAGAGGACTTAGTCAGTCGGTGGCTGGCTATTAGTCTGTAGTATGCGCTACGTACGTTACACACACCTTCACACTTTATCTCTATATATCCCGTAGGTTAAGGCTCATATTTCATTATTAAACTATACTTCCAACCAACAAGTTGCCTCAATTGACGCCACACCTCACATGGCGACCCTGCCAGTGCGGCCTCGTGCTGTGAAGTCTGTAATGTACTGAAAATCGCTAGCGAGTTCCCACTTCCTCTAAATGAGACATAAAGTGATAATTTGACTAATATTTCCAGAGAGTATATCTTTCGACGCGCGCCAGTTGATCTACGACGTAATGCTGCAGCGATTCTCCATCGTCCAGAAGCTGAACGTGCAATGTCGACTAGCGCGAGAGGTATTATACTATATCTAATTAGACCCTTACGCATTTATCACACTGATGGTGATGAGGATCCACATGACGCTCTGGTTTGTGAGCGAGGCAGCGATATGGATTTATATAGCGATGTATAAATAAATCCATAGCGCTGCCTCTTGCTCATAGGAGCGGCGTGCGCAATCGGATCTGCATAATTAATATAATGAAAAAGTTTAAAGAAACGCCTAGGTTACTTTTTTTTTTGCGTATAGAACATCCTTATATTTAGAAATCGATTAATACTGTAGAATAGGGGATATTACTGCAATGTTCTGCCACCAGAGTGCATCACTAGCCCGTTTAGTAAACCATAGAGTAACTTACATACTGTGCCTTTAACAGTTCTTTGACAAGTTTTCAGAGATAATAAAATATGACATTGATTGATCATGGCGGTTTGTTTACAGAGTAGTCAGAGTTTACGCTCAAATATGCAAGTGACAGAGATGTTAGATAATGAAATTTCGATTTTCTTAGTTCGATTGTGGTAGTGGCGCCCTCTGCGCAGGGTTTCGCGTAGTGTTCCCTATTGTAGCCTATAAACAAGAAACGATCGACACGTCAGTTATGAAAAATATTAAAATTGGCTCAGTATCAAGATACATTGCTACAATTACAAACATTAGTCATAGATATTATCTGGAAAAACACACTGCTCGTACTCAAATTGACTGTGACGTCATTATCCGGCATGCGATAGTAAATTTCAAGCGCTCTCGTGGCGACTCGTTAGCTCAGTAGGTTAGAGCGCCGATATATAATTGCATTTGACCATCGGAGGGCGGAGGTTCAAATCCTTCACGAGTCAAGACTTTTTCTTTTTGACATTTTTATACTCGGATTTTTTTGTGTACTTATAGAATTACCTCCGTTAGCCTCGGTATAACACCTGGGCCATTTATTTATTTATCGTATGGCATTACAATTACTGGATTTAATAAAAATAATTATTGTTGGCATTTTTTTGTGTACTTATAGAATTACATCCGTTAGTCTCGGTTTAATACCTGGGCCATTTTAATAACAAAACTACCCGACCCTGACCCTGACCCTGTAGGCCGAGCACATGATTGACGCGACATTATCTCGCCGCGAGATAGACTACCCGTCTTTTACTAATTGTATGAATTAAAGGAGGACGAGTAGTCTATACTCTCGCGCCAATCATGTGCTAGCCCGGCTGGTGAGTGACCCGTTATTAATAAATTTAATATACCTTGGCCATTTATTTCTTTATCGTATGGCATTACAGTTACGGCAATACTAATCTAAAGATTGAGGTTTGCACTCTTCAAATACTCGATGGCCCTTTCACTGGCCCCATAAACAAATTGATTAATACTTAATTCATTAAAATCTGCTCTGGAGTTTCGACGCTACGGTAAAACAGGTGAAAAAAGTCTCAAACATAACTACTTAAAGGGTATTAAAATCTTTCCGGATAGAAGTAGCATAATAGACGCTTAGAACTTGCCCCACATATTCTACATAATCGAAAAAAAAACCGGCCAAGTGCGAGTCGGACTCGCCCACCGAGGGTTCCATACTTTTTAGTATTTGTTGTTATAGCGGCAACAGAAATACATCATCTGTGAAAATTTCAACTGTCTAGCTATCACGGTTCATGAGATACAGCCTGGTAACAGACAGACAGACGGACAGCGGAGTCTTTAGTAAAAGGGTCCCGTTTTTACCCTTTGGGTACGGAACCCTAAAAACTAAATTTTAAGCGAAATCATTCTTAAATACGGTGACATTTCAAACATTCGTCCGCCATTTTGAAATTTTTTGGCAGTTTAGGCATCGAAGGCACGTACCCATCGGCATTAACATGTAACAATTGTTATTAATAAATATATTTAATTTCATTTCATTCAGCCACAATTGAAAATTGTGTAAACATATTTGAAACGGCTACTTAATCATTCAAATTAATGTCTTTTATCTTATTACTATATGTATGATGTATGCAGAAACATAATGGATGGCATTATGCACGTGATAGAACAAAAGTCACTTTTAAATACCGAGCGATTGGAAGAGACAGGCATTGTCATTATCACTCGGTCACGCAGATAAGTGCGACCATTACCTATATCCGTTCTGACTTCTGAGGCACATTGTACAGTTGCCATTAGATATATCGGAGCGGTCAAGGTGCTCACTAATATCTGAACACACCTATGTAAGGATGTCTGATGTTATAAATTCGAGCGAGCGTCTATGCCTCTATGGCCAAATAGGCTGTTTCGGTCCTCCCTGCCCGAGGAAGAGCTCCGTTGGGTGGTCGCATTGCGTTGTCAGCAGTTTGCAGTTTTTGTAGCTGACACTATGATACAGGTTCTCGAGAACGCGGCTGAATGGATCGAGGAGCACGGCGAGGAAGACAAGCCTGGAGGGCCGACGTTCGAGCCGGACATGGCCGCCACGTTGCTCGACACCATCACGCTGCTCTGTGGGGCTCGCATGAAACTACCCAGTGCGTACACACTACACAAATGGTCGACTAACATTGAAATTGACACTTAGCAATTAACTAACTCAAGAATTTTTAGCGCTTAATACAGCCCACAAATGGTTAGCGGACTGGATACGAAAAGCTGTATTTAGGAGATACGCGAATAATTTACGAAATCACATACTCATTTTGAATTAAATACATCATTTCGATTTTCGTCGCGCTTTCCTTGTACATTCTAGACCTGTGGTATAGTACATGCAATGTGTAGATGCTGTAAATCTTATAACAAATTTAATTTTGACGTTACTTATAGTGATGTTCAATTATAAATCCTTTTACAGAAAAACCTGATAAGACTGGTGACTTAGCGGACATAGACGACCTTCAGGAGAGAGTCACCACCAACATTGTGTCGCATGTAAGTTCGTTTTACTGTTTTGTAAATAAATTCATAGGCTTCTGTATAAATGTTGGGATTATATCACTATTTTATTAGCATATACTAGTTCCTAATGTCACGTTCATAAAGGCACTGCAATACAGTAAAGGTACTTTATAGCTAGTTTATGATTCACATATTATTTTAACACAAAAAAAGTCGATATTTATACATGCCGCCCAACCATATGATGCTTACTCGTAGTTATGTGAACTTTATGTTTATCGTAACAAGGTACAAAATAGTTAATGTTTACGTTGAAATGACATTTATGGAAGAAAGCTGAAATTTAAACCAGCTGTTGAAAAGGTTACCGTTATTCAACCAAACAACTATAGCAAAAAAAACATATAATAGTTATTTGTTATACAAGGGTGCAGTTGTATTTTACCCGCGAGTGTGGAACTGAATCCTGAGCGTAGCGAGTAACACACGAGAAGTAAAATACATTTGCACCCGTGTATAACACAAAACTTTTCCCCTCACTATAGCGAGGAAAGTGCAACTTCCACAGGCGTTAGATCATCTTCATCACTGGAATCACTAATTTTTTTACGATATTATAACAGAAAACACTAGAAACTCTGATTTTTACGTGAGTCGGTGAGAAGAACAGTAAAAAATTTGTTGACAATGTTGACATTTCTGTTCTGACGTATGAAATGTCAACGATGCGTTTTGAAATTGCATCGACTCAACTTGTGCGTTCAGAATTATATTTAACATCATTATAAAAAATCTAACGTTTCTTATGGAATTTTAAGGTTTATGACTTAAAATCATTAAATAAAGCTAAATTTGGTATTTTTTATTAGATTCTCAAACCATTTATTTAATGATAATTAATATCGAACGAACCATTATCATGAGCGTTCTACGTTTTGTTATCTGTCAAGCTACTTAAACACGCTCCATCCAAGGTCAAATTACTTTCCCCACTAGTGGATAAAACGCGTTTTTCCCCGCTTGTATTGAAGGATAAACGACAACTTACCGAGCTAGTGAGGGGAAAATGTATTATCGTATTAGTAATTAGTGGTATATTTTGTATATGGACGCAATCAGGTAACGGAAGGTTCCAACTCGCACGTTTCCAAGGTAATAATTGTTCCATCGAAGCAGAGAATGAATATAATTAAAATATCTGTGCTTTGACGAAACCACATAGTTCCTCTACGTGTTATAAAAAGGATGTTACGGATATAATTTTGGCACATATTCATAAGAATAATTTTATTGTGCTCCTACAGTCACTTTACGTGAGCTAGAGCGGTGGACAGGTGTCTCGAAGCCGCAAGTTTGAATCTCCTGAGGCAGTGAATGGAATTTATTTTCCTTTTGCCGAGGATACAGAGAATGGCTCCGTAACATCCTAAAGTATTTCAAATGCAACAGGCCTATAGAAGCTTAGTAGTGTTGTCGCTCTTTCCTATGTGTATACTACAATAGGGATAGGATAATTGCGCTTTTATCGTCTATCGTGTCATACGAGTACGTCACTATGACTCTGACTTGAAAATAAAAAAAAATACAAAAAGTCTAACTCGTGAAGGATTTGAACCTCCGCCCTCCGATGGTCAAGTTTCTGTTTATATCGGCGCTCTAACCTACTGAGCTAACGAGTCGCCACGAGAGTGCTTCAAATTTACAATCACATGTCGGATAATGACGTCACAGTCCGTTTAAGTGCGAGCATGAATAAGAGTGTTTTTCTAGATTATCGCTATGACTAATATTTGTAATTGTATAGGTATCACCAGGAGAATCATTGAAGGGGAATGATACATATAGCTACGCTACAGACAGTACAAAAACTGTAGTGAATGAATGAATGTGTTAGAACGTGACGGCCACAATGACATTCGATTTAAGGGCGATCATAGTCACGCAGGATCCGTTTTTACCTCATGCTTTAGTTTGTAAAGTAGTTTTTCAGAAAATATCCACTATATTTTCAAAATTATTCGGGTACAAAGGCGTTTTGCCCAAAACAGGGAATTACAACCAAAATTTGTCCTGTATTGTCTATCGTTATCGTATAGACACGCCAGTGTCAGCCAAGTTCGCAAAGCAAAAAAAAAAGGCGACACGCCGGCCGTGGGTTCAATAATTTAAAAAAAAACGGCCAAGTGCTAGTCGGACTCGCGCACCGTGGGTTCCGTACTTTTTAGTATTTGTTGTTATAGCGGCAACAGAAATACATCATCTGTGAAAATTTCAACTGTCTAGCTATCACGGTTCATGATTCATGAGATACAGTCTGCTGACAGACAGACGGACAGCGGAGTCTTAGTAATAGGGTCCCGTGTTTACCCTTTGGGTACGGAACCCTAAAAAGGCGACACGCCGGCCGTGGGTTCAATAATTCAAAAAAATCAAAATAATTTATTCGTATAACGTGCACGGGATATACAGGTGTGTCGAATCCTCCGTTAATAACTTGTATTAGAAGGAATTCACTCTTTTATACAATATTCCGACAAAGGCCAGGATTACACTTGTAAGTTTTACTTACGTAAGTAGGGACACAGCTATACTACAGAATGCGATATGAATATCGTTATCTCATTCTAGCAAATAGCTTTGTCCCTACTTACGTAAGTAAAACTTACAAGTGTAATCCTGGCCTAACGATTACTAAAGTTAGTGTGTAGCATGCTTTACAGTAAATGGGCGACCGATAGAAGTCAATAATGGTGGTTTATGGTGTCAACAATATGACAGACTTTGTTATCATTTCAAATTGAATCCTATTATTTTTACAATGTCTGTAGTTAGAAAATACTAGCTTTTGCCCGCGACTTCGTCTGCGTGGAGTTAGTAATTTAGGTAGCTTATTTTTTATCCAATCAGCTTTTTATCGATTCCCCGTACAAACTTCCACCCCCTCCTTTTCACCCCCTTAAAGGATGACTTCTGGAATAAAAACTACTCTATGTTTTTCCCCAGGACTCAAACTATCTCTCTACCAAATTTTAACTAAATCGGTTCAGCGGTTTAAGCGTGAAGAGGTAACAGACAGACAGACACACTTTCGCATTTCTAATATATGATGAGTAGGTACACTAAGTAGAGTGAGAAGTTGTGTAAAATATTATATTACACGAATCATTTCGAACAGACGATTAAAGCGCGACTATCATAGGCCCGCAGGATCCGTTTTTAACTCATGCTTGGAACGCTCTTATCACAATACGGCCTAATTTATAAAGCACAATTTTTCAAAATTATTACCTCTATTTTTAAAATAATTCGTCAACACCTATGCGTTTTGCCCAAAATAGGGAAGTATCTCAAAAACTTATCCTGTATTTTCTATCGTATTTATGTAAGTCAACTTATCGTCTTAATTTAACTACGAATGTATGGCGTAACCAGGGTTTTTATTTCTGATGATCAAAAAAATTTATATCGCATTAAATTTTCAGATAATAATGATAATAAAAAGTGCGCAGAAACTGTTTTTTTCTGTCCTAGTTACGCCGATGTCTCTCTCTGTCGCCAATATAAAAACCGGCATGCACTATTTACATGTATTCGTATTATAAATGGTATAGCATTTTGATCTAAATGAATATAAGCATGGATGGACGCACGATAAGTGTAATTATTTTAATTGATCAATTGATAGAGCGCTGGTGGCCTAGCGGTAAGAGCGTGCGACTTTCAATCCGGAGGTCGCAGGTTCAAACCCCGGCTCGTACCAATGAGTTTTTCGAAACTTACGTACGAAATATCATTTGATATTTATCAGTAGCTTTTGGTGAAGGAAAACATCGTGAGGAAACCGGACTAATCCCAACAATGCCTAGTTTTTTATATGGGTTGGAAGGTCAAATGGCAGTCGCTTTCGTAAAAACTAGTGCCTACGCCAATTCTCGGGATTAGTTGCCAAGCGGACCCCAGGCTCCCATGAGCCGTGGCAAAAAGCCGGGATAACGGGAAGATGATCAATTGATATCCGATAATAAGTCAATAATAATATTAAAAATACTCACGATACTTATTTCCGCACAATGTATTTTATTTTGTTTCTAAGGGACGCAACGTCGTATGGAAATATTAGTAGCATTATTATTTAATAGTCACTGACTATGTTAGTTACGGTAGGGCACATTAACTTCGTTAAGGCTCTATTTTCTTATCTCAGAGGCCCTACCGCGAAAAACGAAAGTCAAAATTTCTTTATCTGCCTCTCGATCGCTCTTGCATATTCAAAACGGAATTTCGATTTTCGTTTTTCGCGGTAAGACAACAAATTTACAGTCTAATTGGGCATATTCGGTAATAGTTTGGTCAATAGAACTGTCACTTTAGTATCTCGGATATAAAAATTATCCTCTAGCGGTCCACCGACAAATTGGCATTCAAATCTGTATCAATGGTATTAGAAAATGCCACCCAGTTCCATTTGATAATTATATAAATTTCATTGTAGGTAATAGTAATAATATAGTATTAGGACGGTGGTGCTAAGGGTTAGGTTTGTAAGATTGATGTTTGTGCATGTTATTGTAATTTATATTATCATATAATGATACTAGCTTTTGCCCGCGACTTCGTCTGCGTGGACTTAGTAACAGCAGCTAAAGTAAGCATAGCGCCTGGAAAAAATCTCATAGCAAATTTAATTTGAGCATATTATGCACACAAATTAGCAGGCACTTCATTAATTATCTCAATTCCACCCCGCTTTTTACTTTCTTAAGGGATGATTTTCGGGATAAAAACTATCCTATGTCCTTCTCAGGGACTCAACCTATCTCTATGCCAAATTTCATCTAAATCGATTCAGCGGTTTAAGCGTGAAGAGGGAACACACAGACAGACAGACAGACTTTCGCATTTATAAGTTAAGTTAAGTCGCCCCTCGTAAGTTACTGAATGTTCCTAAGTTGCCATTAAGGGTATTAGTAGGGGGTTAAAGTTAGTTGCTGAATGTTCCTAAGTTGGCCAAAATGACAGTATGTAACAGATGGCCCATGAGTACCAGGCTGACATAAGCGTCGTGTGTTATAGAAAATGAAACGCACCGTAGCCGAGGTGCTGGTGCCTGCCGTACTCCGTCTCCACGCCAGGGTCAAGTGCGGACAGATCTCCACCTACCTGGTGCGCATCGCCAACGAGCTGCTCGTCGAGTACCGGCAGGAGGTAGGTGTCACATATACCGGGTAAAAACATGCCATACCCCGCTTCCACGCCAAAGTCAAGTACGGACAGATCTCCATCTACCTGGTGCGCATCGCCAACGAGCTGCTCGTCGACTACCGGCAGGAGGTAGGTGTCACATATACCGGGTAAAACATGCCATACTCCGCTTCCACGCCAAAGTCAAGTACGGACAGATCTCCATCTACCTGGTGCGCATCGCCAACGAGCTGCTCGTCGACTACCGGCAGGAGGTAGGTGTCACATATACCGGGTAAAACATGCCATACCCCACTTCCACGCCAAGGTCAAGTACGGACAGATCTCCACCTACCTGGTGCGCATCGCCAACGAGCTGCTTGTCGACTACCGGCAGGAGGTAGGTGTCACATATACCGGGTAAAACATGCCATACCCCGCTTCCACGCCAAAGTCAAAGATCTCCACCTACCTGGTGCGCATCGCCAACGAGCTGCTCGTCGACTACCGGCAGGAGGTAGGTGTCACATATACCGGGTAAAACATGCCATACCCCGCTTCCACGCCAACGTCAAGTACGGACAGATCTCCACCTACCTGGTGCGCATCGCCAACGAGCTGCTCGTCGACTACCGGCAGGAGGTAGGTGTCACATATACCGGGTAAAACATGCCATACCCCGCTTCCATGCCAAAGTCAAGTACGGACAGATCTCCACCTACCTGGTGCGCATCGCCAACGAGCTGCTCGTCGACTACCGGCAGGAGGTATATTATCTTCGACTCCTTGTTTAGACTCCGACCACGCTAGATTTGCATCAGATTCAGATTTTTATTGGTAAAAGAATACAATTTTTTACACGTCATATTTCTGCATGATTTAAGATTGAACTTAAATGCACGGTAGATATAATTATATACAATTTCAATGACAATGCTTACATGCTTTTCTATATTATACCATACTTACTTGACGTAACACTTAGCATGGTGCGACTCTATTTCTGAAACTAACTGAAGCTAATACATAAGGTTACATTTTAGCGCTCTTACAATAAATACTCTTAATCCTCACACTTCTTACGACCCCACAGATCGAGGAGCTGATCGAGAACGACGAAACTCTAGTCGAGCGCATGAAGACATTCCAGGACCTGATCGGGCTGGACAAGATGCCGGTGTTCGGGAACATCCGCAACCTGGTCACCACGTCGGCGCCGCCCGAGCCCGACACGCCGCGCGCGCCGCGCCGCCGCCCCGCCAGCGCCAGGCAGGGCAGCGGCCCGCCGAGGAAACGCGCGCTCAGGATATGACCCCGTGTGTAAAGCATTAGTGGGGACAAGATGATAGTTTTAGACCGCGAGCCAGGAACAGATTTCCATGACCAATCGCCTCCCGGGCGAAAACTCGTATAGTGGTTAACAGCTATGTATGATGAACCCTTGTGAACGTCAGCTGCCGCTCCGTTGGTGGGTTGAGGAATGGCAGCAAATAGTCTATAAAAATTTTTTTGTCATCGCCTCCTGCTTGATACTTTGTCAGATGATAGTTTAGATGCTATTATGAATAAACAAAATCGTCAGCCGATTGTATCGCTGTGGAAAGACCGTCAGCTGGTCACATGAACATGTAAAAAAGAAAATTCTTTTCAGTCATTGGCGTCATCGCCTCCCGTTTGATACTTTGTCAGATGGTAGTTTAGATGCTATTGTTAATAAAACAAATAGTCAGCCGGTTGTATCGCGGTGGAAAGACCGTGTTACGCCTTTCGGTGGCTGCCATTCCTCAACCCACCAACGGACCGGCAGCTGACTATCACGAGGGTTCATCATACATAGCTGTTAACCACTATACGAGTTTTCGCCCGGGAGGCGATGACTGACGAAATTTGCGCCTGGCTCGCGGTCCATTTAGGCTTACGTTGTCGCGCGTGATTCCATCAGGTCAAGCAAAGTTGCGCAACTTCATGTGTAGTAGTAGCGTGGACATGCCGCAGTCGGCAACATAGCCAACCTGGTACTAAGTTGACACCGTCCAAGCTCGACGCGCCGCGTCGCCCGAGTGCGCGTCCAGAGTGAGGGCCAACGGCGATCATTGAAAATCGAAATTTCGTTATTTGCATCCAGATAATTAAATTTAGATTTTCTATGTTGGCCACAAAACTGTAGATCAAGCACATGATTGGCGCGACTGTATCTCACCGCGAGATAAACTACCCGTCTTTTACTAACTGTATGAATTAAAGGGGGACGGGTAGTCAATACTCTCGCACTAATCATGTGCTAGCCCGGCTGACAGCTCACGTTGTGAGTCGTCGCTGCCCGAGCCCGACACACCTCAGTCGAGGGACTGGAGGGCCTAGCTATCGTTATGATAACCTGCGAATGTGAAGTCTATCCTACACCGTGCCGGCGTGTACTTGCGGGACTATTTGAAAGAGAATCGACAGATAACGTTCCTCTTCTTTAGGATAGTGTCAAATCTTTGAATGACTTGAAAAAAATACATTGGTACGCGGGAGTAGGATTCTTACAAGCAAAGCTTGCTATTTTTATGGATAATAAATAATTTACGTAGGATCTTGGAGCTTGAAATAAAGTATTTTTGGAAAATATTGTTAAAAACGTTTGTAAGATTTATACAAAGATTATAACGTGTGCAACTGTGCATATAGCGTAAGTTTAATTATTAATAAAAAATACTTCTAAATCATTAACTGGGTATTTTATTAGGTAATTATACTAGAATCCAGATTGAAGATCCGTATATATTTATTTTTATATTTTAATAAAATATGTAACTGACGAAATGTGTTAAATTTTGCTGAAAGACTAAAATCAACATGACACTTGCTATGTTACAGTATGTAGACTTCGAGAAAAAACATTAAAGAGCCCGTGTAAGCTAACTCTATACCGATTTTGCAGTAAATAATTTTTAAGAAAAAAAAAACCGACTTCAATGGATCCCCCATCTCGCTCAAAGTTCACTTATTGTTGATGGTGCACTCTTAGGTTCCAGACAATGAAATGAAAAAGACAGCATCTTTTGCCTAATAATGTAGAAAAGGAGGTAAAACCATCCACTTTTCTAGTAGCATTTCGTTTCTGTAAGGGTCGCAGTTCTAACCTAACCTACTTTTCTGATAGCATTTCGTTTCTGTAAGGGTCACAGCTCTAACCTAACCTACTTTTCTGATAGCAGTTCTGTTCTGTGACCCACCTAAGCAACTTTTCTATTAGCATTTCCGGATCCGGATCAGAGTCCAGGTCCGTGTCCGGCTGTCCGGGTCCAAGTTTGGGTCAGAGTTCGGTCCGGGTCCGGGTCCGAGTTGGGGTCCATGTTTAGACCCGGGTCCGGGTCCGAGTCCGGGTCCAAGTTTAGGTCTGGGTCCATAAGGAAGAGAACAAATCGCCAAACGTGAACTATGTGTCATTGAAGAGTTCCATTCTGATCATTATCAGCAGTTTCCATTTCATCAAATGTCACTTTTTTAAATGTAAGTGCTTGATTTGTTGATGAAAATACTAAAATCACTATATGTATGCCTTTAACATTTGAGGAGTTCCCTCGATTCGTCATGGATCCCATCATCAGAACTCGAGCTTGACAAAAATGTTTCTTGAAAACCTAACTTGCTTAACAAACATAACGAAGAGGTCAAATCGCCAAACGTGAACTATGCGTCATTGAAGAGTTCCGTTCTGATCATCATCAGCAGTTCCACTTCATCAAATGTCACTTTTTTAAATGTAAGTGCTTGATTTATTGATGAAAATACTAAAATCACTATATGTATGCCTTTAACATTTGAGGAGTTCCCTCGATTCCTCATGGATCCCATCATCAGAACTGCTTTTTGACAAAAACGGGACCAATCTGTATGTATATACTTACAAACAAAAAAAGAATTTTCAAAATCGGTCCAGAAATGACGGAGTTATGGAGTAACAAACATTAAAAAAAAAAAAAACATACAACCGAATTGAGAACCTCCTCCTTTGAAATCTTGAAGTCGGTTAAAAAGTGCGGAACACCGCCATTAACGTCATATTCTCTTAGGAATTTTATGTTTATGATGGCAGTTTCAATCTCTGTCGCTTGCCAAGCTGTTGCAAAGTTAGCTTGGACTGATTACCTAAATATAATGTATCATATTTTTCAAAAAGCATAGTGAGGATCATAGATTAGTATGTTATTACTGGTGAGGATGAAAAAAGCCATTTTAAAGGGTAGGTAATATTTTAGAACTAATATTAGATAGCATTCAGTCTCACCTCATGCTATTTGAGAAATAATGTGAAAAAACGGATGAATGAAAGGCAAAGGAATGAAAAAGATAATAAGTTTAATAAAAATTTAATTGTATCATTCAATAACAACCTCGCTCGGTGTACGATTTAATTCTTATTTGAATGATTATTTTAACATTAAGCGAATAAATTCGAATTCGATAAATTCGTTTTTTTTAAATAAAAATATATTATATGGGCATGATTGAAAAGATAATAACATAATTTTGAAAATACTGGACTCGTGTTAACTTTATTTTGTAACTTTTTTAATTTTATTAAGATCCTTGACCGTCAGCGGCGTCTCTATAAGCTTTTTCAAGTCGTCTGCCACCGGCGTGTAGTACACGAGGGAAATCTTGTGCCGCGATATACCCACCAGCATGTGCGGGACCGACTTGTACAACGACTCCTCCACATTACGAGACATACGCACTATCACCACATGCTCCGCCTCCTTGCCCTGAAACTCGTGTATGGTGGACACGTCGTATTTCTCTGTCTTCATTTTTTGCTTCTCAGCCTGTTTAAACACAAGATATTTGATTTCTTTAGACTTAGGCACACATTCGAGCCCAGTGAACTTTTCGCACTTCATACTGCGCGTGATCTCCGACGTGGAATACGCTCCGCCCTCATACTTGCTGGACAAGACAGCCATCACGTCCACGGGGCATCTGTACGAAATGTTCAATGTGTCCGTGGCTTTGAAAAAGGTTGATGATTTATCATAGAGCAGACTGATCGAGTCTACTCTGTTGATGTATCCGAGCTGATTTGGGTCACCTAGCATGTACATGGTGTGGCAGCGGCTGAATAAGCACACTAGGAACAGCTTCCCGGGGTGTTCCATGAGCGCCTCGTCCATCCATACGGTGCCGTAGTTGGCACGGCTGTGTAGTAAATAGGAATCGATGGTCCTGTAAGAGCCTCTGAATTGGTCTGGGATTGTGGACTGTCTTAAGGCTGCCATGCGGGCACGGATATCCCGGGCGCCCTCAGCGCAGGAGGTGAGCACCAAGCTGCCGGGTCGATGATTTTTAATGATATGCGTCGTCTTTCCGCAGCCGGGAACCCCCACTATGAGCTTCAGAGCTGGCAATGAAAACGCACCGAACATTGATGGAGCGAGTCTCGTCATCATCAATAAGTTTAGCTCTTGCCTTAAAACCGTATATTTGCCCACTAATAAAAACCTCTTACTTGGCTTGACGGACTTAACAGCGAATTTGAATTCTATAAAATCTTCTCCATCATAACAATAAGTGTATTTTGGTTCTTTTGCTTTTATTAACCACTCTACTGATATTCTATCATACACCGCAAAGTTTTCCTTATGTCTTTGGCATTCAAGCACCAACTTGTCGCTTAAGGGAACTGACAACTTTGAATACATATTGGAGTAATTTTTCGTTGCTTGTTCTGAGACATAGTCCCATAGGGCTCGGATTTCTATCATGGCGTTGACTGCCTTCTCTCGGTTGCTTTGTCCCGTCTGATATTTAGGTTTAAAGTTGAGGTTTGCATCGCCTCTACTTAGAGGGTCGCGATTTCGTTCGCGACGGATCTCATTGAGTGCATCATGGATTTCATCAAACCGAAACTCATCGAGTCCATCATCGATTTCATCAAACCGAAACTCATCGAGTCCATCATCGATTTCATCAATCCAAAACTCATCGAGTCCATCATCGATTTCATTAAACCGAAACTCATCGAGTCCATCATCGATTTCATCAAACTGAAACTCATCGAGTCCATCATCAATTTCATCAAAGCGAAACTCGTCGAGTCGATCATCGATTTCATCGAAGCGAAGATCATCGAGTGCATCTTGGATTTCATCAAAGCAAAATAAATCGTCATTGTTCATTTTTCTCATGAACTGTTTTATTTATCTAGCCTAGCAGATCTGTACTTATTATTCTCGTGTACCTCGGTCGTACTAGTCAAGTTCAAATCCTAGAAACATAAAGTAAAAATAATTATTATAGATAGCTGCAGAAGTAACCCACATCTTATTAATAATAACTTCGAAGTAGCAAAGAGGATATAATAAGAGCGGTACTGTCATAGTAAATTTTGTAACCACTGTAAATTCACTGCCATCTATCAACATACTTTAAAACTAAAAATGAAGATTTATAAAAATACGTTAAAATTTATTTAAATATGCATAAATGTTTTTTTTATTTGCATTAATTATTTTTATATGATTTTGACCCATGTTCTTTCACTGATATGCGTTAAAATTATAAATAACAAAAGAAACCGTCAGCGCCCTCTATACGAGAGTAGGCCAAAACTAGTGGCGCCATCTGATCGAGAATCAAATTTTCGTGATTTTCGAGGCACGTTTTTTCCTTAGACTGTATCCATCTATTACGGAGTTATATCTATCTTTGGAAGTAGTTAAGTGCGAAGTACCTACAATACTAATTCCAGTGAATTCCGACTAAGTTGGGTAGACAAAACAGATAGCAGACGTCATTCAGTAGAAACCTAGAAACATGATACTGTTTCCTGTAGCCTTAGCCTTACAATGTAACGTTTGAATTCTCTGAACAGACGAATATCAACCTTTCTGTCTAGACGCGAAGATTCAAATCGGCTTAAAAGCTTTCAAAAATATATTTTTTCCATGTTTTTCGCAAATACTTTGAACAATATTATCAAAACCTTATTGTACCTATTTAGGAAATGGCTTAAAAGTACGAAACGTTCGTGAGATCATTAGTTCCGTATTACCGGATTTACATAAGTACCTACGTCACAAATGTCACAATTTGACTAAACGAGAATCCGACGAAACAGGAATCCGGCAAATCGGGAACTATTCGTGAGATCTAAGTACCTATTTAATTTTGGTGATAAGTAATAGTACGAATAGAGAACTCTGTCTAAATATTAAATTCTGAGAAAAATAAAACAATGACACCATAATTACAAATAGTCTGGTAAAGTCTGATATTTAAATTATAATTGGTTCCCCGCGATACAGGCACTGCCTAGTGCGGAGACCCCTGGAATGTCTGTAACCTTTAGCTGAAAATAAATAAATAAATGATCTTTATTCTTTATTCTGAAATATTCATCGCTTTTTAACACCACATATAGTCCTGGCGGTTCACCCCGAAATTCAGTAAAATGCTCTGCAAGTGGTGTTAAAGCTATGAAAATCGGCACGAGTGATCTTTAACCATATATATTTATTTAGTCCATATAAATCAATTTGACCCGAAGCACCAAAAAATATAAAAAAAGGAAAGGAGTTGACTTTTTTTTTGTATGGAAAAATATATTTTTGTTCAGAAACCTATCGTGTGTGGTATTATATGAAAGGGTATTCTGAGCCGGTTCTAAAAATATCACATCATTACATTTCAGTCACGTTTTTTAAATAAAAATAATTTTCAAAACATACCATCAGGTTTGCGAGGGTTTTCATGCACGAGCTTTAAACACTTTGCTACCGAGTGAAATACAAAAAATTTCACCACACCAACGCGGGAAAAATAAAAACCACTGACCGACCGAGTCGGCTGTCCCATACTCGGGCACTCAATTAGGCTACATGCGGATTTTAATTTGTAATTTTTGAATGTAAATTTTTATTTTATTATTAATGTTTTAATTTATTATGATTATTAATTTTGACTATTTTTGATCAACTAATAGTTAATTTATATTTTATTTTATTTTTATTGTTTGTGATGTAACTAATATGGGTGCTATGGGTGTTAAAAATACCTGAAATATACAAATTCAATTGAAAAACAGTAAAACACTACAAATCTGAACCAAATGATCGCTTCTAATTATTTATCATTCAAAATCATTCTACTAGCCAAAATTAATAAGTATTAGAGTTTTGAATGATTCACGGTTAGTTTCACTAGACTTATATTGACCGGGATATAGACCGTGATTACCTTTTGTATTATTTATGAGCTCCCGATATTTCTACGCAGTTACATGCATCATGTTCACGGGTGACTGAAGATAGCGGGTGGGCGTCAAAGTTGTGTAGACAGCGCTCGATCTACCCTCATTCTTGCGCGTCGGCTGCGTTCGCTTTTAACGTTATCATCGGTCACATTCACACTTGTTGGTCTATATCCCGGTCAATATAATTCTAATTAATAAGTATAATAAAAAAATTGCATCAGTTTACTTTGCCACTCTTGTAAAAAAAGCAATAGTTTCATTACATATGAAACATATATATATGGTTTCATTATATATGGGCTCTTAGGGTACAGTATAACAATGCGTTTCGGGTGTTGATGGGGCTGCCTCGTTTCTGTAACGCATCGGGGATGTTCGCGGCGGCGCGCGTGGACTGTTTCTACACTACCATGCGTGCACGCGCGGCATCCCTGGTGCGCCGGGTGCGCGGCAGTCCCAACAGCATTCTGCGAATGATAGCGGACAGGGTTGACTGTCCCTACTTGTCACACTGCGAGGGATGGCATTCTCCCGTTAGTGTTATTTTGTTTTAAATTTAAGTCTAGCTGTACCTACCAACTAACCCCTTAGTTTTGTAAGTGTTACTAATAAAATGTGTCTTGGTTACATGAAATAAATGTATTGAATTGAATTGAATTACTTTTCGAAGAATAAAGAGGGCCTTTACGAGCTGGCAGTAGCGTAACTAGGGGGGGGCTGGGGGGGGGGCACGTGCCCCGGGCGCCGTCCAAGGGGGGGCGCCAAAATGGGCGAAAAATATAAAATTATTTTCAAAAACTGATTGTTCCCGCCGCGTCGAACGGGGATCTACAGACTACGTTTGGGGGGGCGCAAATTTGGTGCCTGCCCCGGGCGCCATTTCCTCTAGCTGGTGTGGTAAAAATACACAGTGGCTAAAAAATAAGTGCATTCCCGTTGCCAGGGAGGTTTTGGGATTATACTGAGCAACTATTACTATGGCACCAACCCCGAAATCGCAAAAAAAAAATTTTGCTGTTTAATACATTTTGGCTGGTCCGTATTCTATGGGAGGGTAAATTTTATTTTCGCGATTTCGTGGTTGGTCTAATAGTAAAAGTTGCTCAGTATAATCCCAAAACCTCTGGCAACGGTAATGCACTTATTTCTTAACCACCATGGTAAAAAATATTTATTAATATAACAATTACACACACACCTACACATTCCACTTGGGATCGAAACAAATAAATACAAAAACATTCTTATCAATCACTTCCATATAGGCAAAGATAGATATCTGTGTTCATCACACAAATAAATGCCCTTACCGGGATTCGAACCCAGGACCATCTGCTTCATAGGCAGGGTCACTACCCACTAGGCCAGACCGGTCGTCATAGACACATTAATGCGGAAATAATTTTTTTAATACCGTTGCTCAAAAAGTGCTACTTTTCGTGGCTGTTTAGCGTGCGGAAAGTTGGTTTTCGCGAACTAGTGCTTTTTACTTTTCCAATTTTTTTAAATTTATACTTGTTCCAATTCATGACTACTTATTGATGAGTGTTAATATTAGTTTCCTTTAAACGTCGTAATCAACATAAAAACATACTGTTAATGTAAGAATACGAAAAATATGCATATTTCATATTTTATTACTTAACGGAAAGAGTAAACAATCTTGGCGTGTTGAAAACACTTTTGACAAAAAAAGGTAACAGCAGCAAACAAATTTAAAGCATAAGTAGGTATACGTATGATCATTTGTTACATTATTTTAGTTTCATAAGTAATTAGTTAAGTAATTAGACACGCCAATAAGATTGTTTACTCGTTTACAAATGCTAAAAAAACGCAGTATAATAATAATAAACAATTAAACATCAGATTTTTTTACCTTCGAGTCTATTTAGATTATTTAAAGAGTAACAAAAGGAATCGTACACCGTACCTCTATAGAACGGCGGGCTGCTAGAATCCGTAACAATCTGCTAATGCGATAGTATGCAGACCGAGACTGTTGGCTGACTGAACCCTACATGTAAAACAAGGACCTTATTTCAAGCTGGATGTCACATTTAAGTAATTTTGTTGAGGCGCGATATAGACCTTAAAAGACGTCACACTTATAATTGGTAAACTTTTAAACACTGTTTGCACCTCTTTCTGCGAGTTGATGCTCTTGAAAGTAGCTTCACCACACGATTATCTATTGCATTTCAGATTAGATGGGACATCCAGTTTGAGTTAAAGGTCCTTGTTGTAAACGCACTTCGAGGGGTATTCCCCTTCGTATTAGTAGCAAGGAATCGTTCCATAACAGGTGAAAGAAACTTGCACAAGTTGTTGTCGCTTTTAAATACTTCTTGTATAATTTAGTTAGTTACCAAAAATATTTAAATTTTACGGAGGTACGTAATTCTACGTGATCGGTTTAGATATCACACAAAATAGGCGTCACCAATGCATCTAAACGGAACAAATATATACTCTTTGGTGCCATGTATATTCTGTGGTTTTTGGGGCAGAATAATTTTGGAACGAAACCATCATGTTAGATGATCAAACGAACTTCTAGAGCGAAGTTCGATCACTATTATATGAGTCGTTTCATTCGAAGATATTACATTTACCAGGTAGTCCTTTAAACCTACAGGCGACTTTTGCACTATATTAAGAGACAGTCAATTGACTATTGAACTGATTTTTAGTTCATTCATTCATTTCCCTACCCTTCCCGTTCGTTCCACCCTCATAGTTGCTCATTATCTTTAGAGAAAAAACGCAAAACTTTAAAATTTGGGGTCATATTAGGGTGGGAGGGTTATTATATCTTCGAATGAAACGACTCATATAATAGTGATCGAACTTCGCTCTAGAAGTTCGTTTGATCATCTATTATATTTCGTTCGTTTCATTCTTCAGATATTACATTTACCAGGTAGATGTTTAGAGTCTTAAAGTTTTGCTTAGGTGGAATGAAACTATAGATATATGTAAACACAAAATCATATATTTATTATCTTCTTTGACGTGACCTTATTGGTCAGTCGTCTAATATTAACATTTATTCATATTAATAAATCATCTAATTATGATCGATAATCTTATTATCTAAGGATTGTTACTTGTACTCGGCAAGCAAACCGATCTCGCAAAGAGTCCTTCATCCGATAGTGGCCTATTATAGAACCGCGCGAATGACGTAGACGCCGCGGTCCAGCCTGCGGTGCGGCGGATAGTGTCGACGCTGACGCCGGCGCGGCTCGCGGCCGACGTGGCGGCGTGGCGCGCACTGTGCGCGCTATACACTGTAATGTCAATGCCACTTTCCGACAAAACATTTTTAATCCATCTGCTGATGGTCTGAGAAGTTGCAGGCCTATGTGGAGGTTTGTATGTTAATAACAAATTTCCTGTACTACCAACTCTCTTATTTTTTGTTACAAAAATATAGTCTCTGAGAGTTGTAGCAGGACATATAGACACATTGTCTTTAAAATATGGCAGGAAGAGAACCGGTTGTTCTCGTCCGGCAGCTGATGTTTTAATTATGTCAGTAATTCCAATTTTGACACCGTTTGTGGAAATAACAATGTTTTCGATTTTTATAAGCGCTAATGTTTGAACCCTATGCGCTGTGCATATGGCCAGTAATGTCACTATTTTTTTCGATACTTTTTCCAGGCTTATACTTGTATTGGGATACCAGTGAGAGACACGATTTAAAACGACCTGAGGGTCCCATGTATGGTTATACTTGGGAGCGTTCGGTCTTTGTTTGTACGCACCTTTGAGGAGGCGTTTTACGCAATCGTCCGAACCGACATTGTCTCCCAATAACAAGGATAAGGCTGAACGGTGACTATTTAGTGTGCCGTATGCACAATTTTTGTTAAATTGTTCTGTTAAAAAAGACAATATCGTCGATTTTGGGGGATTTAACATTTCAATAGAATTAACGGTGCAAAATTGCCACCAGAGTTTATATGTAACTTCGTATTGTTGTATTGTTTTGTCGGAGAGTGATGCCAACATCAGTGTTATAGCCTCTGGCGGGGAACCTCTTCGACTGAAGGACTGTTGCAGAGCTTCGCGACCCCCAGGGTAAGCCCCTTGTGTAGGGGATGGCAGTCCCTGTAATGGGAATGCAGCAAGTTTTTATTCGGGTTGAGAAACATTATGTCCGAACTAAGGAGGCTATGCAGTAGGGGAAACCACGGTTGCGATGGCCAATAAGGAAACACTAAGATTCCATTTGCTTGATCGTCTACGATCTTTCTAAGGCATTTTAAAATTAACGAAAAAGGGGGAAAGGCATAAAAATATTTCTCACCCCAGTTAATCGTAAATGCGTCGACCGCTATCGCATCTGGGTCGGGTTTCCATGAAACGAAATTTTGGCATTTGGCATTGGAACGAGAAGCGAATAAATCTATTGTTGGTTTACCAAACCGTTGTACTATAGATTCAAACGCCCTGTCTGACAGTTCCCATTCGGTATCAGGGTTAACTATTTTTCTAGACTCTGGATCCGCAATGTTTTCTTTTGTATTTATATATGATGCGAAGATCAATATATTTCGCTTCTCGCACCATTGCCAAATTGTACGGGACAAATCGTTTAGGTGTGGAAACTGTATGCCCCCCATGCGGTTTATATAACTTATGGCGGTCGTGTTATCAACTCGCAACAAAATTGCACAATTGGTAATATTTTTAGCAAAGCTCTTTAATCCAAGATAAACCGCCAGCAATTCCAAATAATTGATATGAGAATCCCGTTCCGAAGATTTCCACGTGCCGTTAACCTTGTTTTTCCCGCAAACCGCACCCCAACCTGAGTTGGATGCGTCACTGTAAATTTCGAGTTGAAAACTGGGATATCTCATGTAATTATTTGATGTATAAACATTGTTTAACCACCAGTTAAGATCGTCTAATATGGAACTAGAAGGTTTCATTTTTGCATCAAAATTATCGTTATTTTTTAATAACTCGAGATATTTTAGCCTTTCTAAGGTTTTTGTATAAACCCAACCATATTTTATAGCGGGGCAGGCTGACACTAAAACTCCGATGAGTTGTGAAAACTCTCGAATGGTACATTTAGGCAGCCTTAGAAATTTACGAACCAATTGTGCAATTTTATTTCGTTTATCCTTAGGTAAGGCAATGGTCAAATTTTGGGTGTGAAAGTTAAACCCTAAAAATTTACAAGTCTGTTCAGGATGTAAAGAACTCTTACCGTAATTGATAACAAATCCTAAACATTGTAATAGCTTTAAGGTTTCCTTAACATTATTAAGACATTCTTGAAAGGTATCTCCTATGCACAGAATGTCGTCCAAATAAATGACAGATTTGAGACCTCGAGATCTCAAATTAGATACCACTTCTTTCATTATCTTAGTGAATACTCTAGGGGCTACAGATAACCCATATGGCATAGATGTAAATTCATATGTCAAATTATTAAATTGAAATCTCAAGTACTTTCTGTCATTTATATTTATAGGTATAAGTAGATATGCTTCTGTTAAATCTATTGAGGCTAAAAAACCATTTTGAGGAATGAGTTTTGAGGCCGTGCGATAATCCTCCATCTTAAAATGACAGGGAGCAATAAATTTATTGAGACCTTTTAAATTTAGGATAAAACGCTTTCCTCCGTTAGGTTTCGGGGCAAGAAAAACCTTAGATATGTATTGGTTTGTGACTTTAGGGCACTCAGATATGGCTCCTAAATCTAACAGCTTTTGTATAGCTAATTTCATATCAGCTATTTCACTTTGTTCAAGCGTGTTTGATGGAACAAATGTTTGCTTTACGTCCGAATTAAATGGGATTGAGTAGCCATATCTGACCCACTCTAAAACCATGTCGTTCGTTGTTATTTTTAACCAACAGTTATAAAAATGACTTATTCGGCCGGCATGTACCTGCGTTACGGTGCCTGGGCAGGTGTCTTGGTCGCGGGGGTTGTCTTGGCCGGCTGTGGAACATGAAACGTCCGCCTGGTGTAATTCGTCTGCCTGCGAGCACCTCTCCGCCCCCCCCTGTTCGACGCATAACGAGGGGGCGCTGACCAGTTTCCCGAGTACGACGCTCGACTTGTCGACGGCCGTGCCGGCGCAGGTCTCTTTGGGGACGTTTTCTTGATTTGGAGACCTTGTTTTTCAATGGTCTTCGCTGCCTTAATATTTTCGGACAATTTATTACCAAACAGGGTATCATCACGTTCTGTGTCTTGAATAACTTGCAAGAACGTCTTATCGAGACTAGGTGTAATGAGTTTTATGCGGCTCTGAGTAGATGACGCATGGAGGTCACACAGAATACGGCAGCCGTTGCTGAGGTGTTTCATAGCTTCGATTCCGTTGGCATCGACGCATTTAATTAGAATATCCATGGCCCTGTTGACGGCAGCGATCCCGTGGCCGAGTTGTTGCTGCGTTGCAGCCAGATTTTTGTCTCGGTTCCGGACCATATCGGGTACGGCTGCTGAAATCTCCACGTTTAATTTTGGTGCTTGTAACAATCGACAGTTGTCGGGAACCAAATAGTCTTTTTTGATTTTATCTTTGGTTTCATTCGTCATACCTTTTTTGAGTAACGGTAACCAAAGTTTCGATAAATTATCGTGGATTTTTTCGCCATACTCGGGGGTATCCTCGGTAGATTCCCCGAGAGCCAGCAGCATATCCGGGTCGAGCTCGGGTTGAGCTGACGACATGGGCAAATCTGCCTGATTTTCAGGTACAGGAACCCCGTTATTATGGTCCGGCAACGGAACATCATTATTATGTTTCGGTATTACGGCATTTTCGATGTTTAACTGTGGTTCCTGTATAATAGGATCCTGAGCCGGTATGGAACCACATGGATTTTGTTCCATTACAACATCTAAAACAAAAAAGAAGTGATTATTATATTTTATGAAAAATATTTTCTATTGAGGGTAGGTTGAGAAAATATTTGTGTCGCAGAGTAACGCGCATCTACTGAAGACTGCGCGCATTGTTCTGCTTGTTTACATCGTTGGAGACTCGCGGTCAACCCCGATGGGTATATGATCATAGTTAGAGACTCGCAGTCAATCCCTATGTCGGCTCATTTTAATCACTTCTCAACACCAAATAATAAAACAAACAACTTACCTTCATCGTCTGATGAAGACGAATCGTAAATTATCCGGTATCGTCTTTTATGATCTTCAAGACGTTTAATTTTTTCACGATAATATTTTAACTTGTCTTTAGCTGTGCGCTTCGACATTTCTGTAGGTAATAATGTCGTAGCCGAGGAGCTAAAGGGCGCGTGCGCTCGTCGCCGTGCACGAAAAAAGAATGAGCAACTATGAGGGTGGAACGAACGGGAAGGGTAGGGAAATGAATGAATGAACTAAAAATCAGTTCAATAGTCAATTGACTGTCTCTTAATATAGTGCAAAAGTCGCCTGTAGGTTTAAAGGACTACCTGGTAAATGTAATATCTGAAGAATGAAACGAACGAAATATAATCAAAGATCAGATCATGTTGATGTCGTAAAAGCCGTAACGGACTACCGCACCGCACCGTGACCTTGGTGCAGTATACGTATGGATAGTGTGTAAGGTGGTCGCTGTACGTGCGTTAAGGACGCAGCTATAAGTTAGAGCGGGAAAGAGATATTTTAACCGCACTATGGTCGCAGTGCGGTGCGGTAGTCTGTTACGGCTAGCCAGCTAGGTGCAAGCAAATCGCCATGTTCAAGAAAAAAAAAACTTTTTTCACTTTACCAATATTATTTATTTTATATAAGTAGGTAACTAAAACGTATTTTACCCTATTTAATTTTGTTCAAAGAGAATATCTACAGTGAACATTATATTCTTTGATCACTACGTTTAATAAAACAAAAGTATCCGGCCGCGTCTGGCTGTCTGTATGTTCGCGATAAACTCAAAAACTGAACGGATTTTCATGCGATTCTTGAGGAAGGTTTAGGTAATGATTTGTTAAGAGGATACATTAGTGGTAATTTTTCCATACAAATTTTCTCGAAATTTTTCTCTTTGGATCTTAGCCCTAGATGAGTAATTTTTTTATACGAGTTCAATATTACCCGTATTTGTATATGCACGCTTTGCGTTTTTTTGAAATTCTTGTTTTTATAAGAACTAGGTTACTTCAAAAAGCGCTAAAAGGGCCAATTAAATGCGCCGTAAACAGACGCCTATAGCATACAAAATTGGAAACAATCAAACTCAAAAATCAAAACTGTCAGGGCACAGATAATTTCTTTCTCATTCCGTTCCTAAAATTTCGTTGCGATTGGTTAAGTTTTGAAGGAGGAAAATGTCGAGAACAAAACCTCGATTTCTGGGATTTTTACGCAGCATTTCTCGCCTAAGCTGCAGTTGCTCTTTCACGCAAATTTTAGGAGCCTTCCCCGTCAGCGACGGAGATATTTACCTAAAATTCCTAAATCTGAGAAGGGGCTCATCTAATATTCCTCTGACTACTAAGACAAGCCGGAACTCGAACGAACGCCACAGTTCACAGTTAACCTTCTGTACAATAGTTAAGTAAAAAGTACACATGAGTAGTGCCGTGCACCCATACACCTAGCATTACATAGATGAGCTATACGCGTGCGCCCGTGAGGGACAAAACATACGCAATGCGACAATATGATTGGTCGCAAGGGCCTGATACTCTTTGATAGAGAAAGATAGTCTTATTGCGATTCCTATAAGAGGAAAGAGAAAATAGTGCCATGCTTTGTCCTTATCACCGACCGGGTGGCATCATAGCAAAGAGGATATAATACGATAGAGCGGTACTGTCATAGTAAATTTTGTAACCACTGTAAATTCACTGCCATCTATCAACATACTTTAAAACTAAAAATGAAGATTTATAAAAATACGTTGAAATGTATTTAAATATGCATGTTTTTTTTATTTGCATTAATTATTTTTATATGATTTTGACCCATGTTCTTTCACTGATATGCGTTAAAATTATAAATAACAAAAGAAACCGTCAGCGCCCTCTATACGAGAGTAGGCCAAAACTAGTGGCGCCATCTGATCGAGAATCAAATTTTCGTGATTTTCGAGGTACGTTTTTTCCTTAGACCGTATCCATCTATTACGGAGTTATATCTATCTTTGATCATAGGTAGGAGGCGATGGCGAAATACCGAAATTTATAAGAGTGAAAGAGAAAAAATCCTATGCTGCCCAAATTTTATATGAATATTCTTTCTCTTACTCCCGGTCGCTCGGTGGCGCGTCTATAACTACTTGTATATACTATGTCTATGGATTGGTCGAGTAGATTTGTAGCCCACCATAAACCATAACTAAATTTACGGTGGGGAATAAAAAAAAGTGAGACTGTGACAAGGGCAAACAATAACAGCGCTTTCTCTGCTAGTCCTACTGAAAGATACATAAGACTATCCCGTTCGGTTATTTCCCCCCACCCCTCATGCCCGATCCAGTTATACTAGATTCATGAGTGCACCGCTGCTACTTAAATGTGGTGTAGTGTAATGTAGGTAAAGTAACTGCTGTAATTAAGGGTCAAATTCAAATTTCTTTTGCTCTCGTTATACGCGGCTCGACTCGATGTTGTTAGAATCGTCCATAATGATGCATGGATTAGAATCCGGCCTCGCCCATGCCGTACGGCGGCTCGCCCTTCGTGATGAAGAAGTAGTTGCCCGGAACGCTGTAACACGTAGGTAACATTAAGATTACTTAGCTGATTTGTCACTCTATTTTTTTTAAATTAAGTACAGCCACATTCATGTGTATTACATATGTTGCATTACAAATAATTACAATAGTGTCAAAGTACTTCATCTGATACAATACGACAATTATGGAGTACATTAGCGTTGACTAAGTATAATACTCTGGGAACGAAATCTTAAACTATACATAAAAAAAAATATTTTTTTTAAAACAACTAACGTTTATTGACCGAAGCGTTAGCGAAAGTCTCCGTTTTAACTCGGGCAAAATGCTTTCACCGTATGTCCGGATGTTCTCAAAGAAACTTCTTTTGTCAAAGCGTCGAAAACGTTACGGCACGTTACACTGGGGGGTCAAAAATCTTCGTAAATTGCGTTACGTAATATTTGAACTCCCCTCACATGAACATCTAAAAAATAAGCGCTTTATATACTTTTTTTTATGATAGTGATAACAAAATCATGAAACTTTGCATGTAACATTCTATCAGGCGTTTCAATACGTTTATTGAAACGCCTAACGTTTATTGATTACGCATACTTTGCGGACGGAAAGTCGAAACAGCATTCTGAAGGTGATTGCTAACAGATTTAGCTGCCCCATAATGTGGCACTGGATGGAGCAGGTTAGGTCTACTAAGTGACCTAGGTGTATATAAAAAAAAAAGTAATTAAAAATAATTAGTGTAGGTAACTAACATAGCTTTTAAGTTAATGTAACTAACCATATATGGACTTGTGGGTCTGAAATAAAGATATATTTAATTTAATTTAATTTATAAGTGGTAAGGAGCGTATTTTTTACATGTTCATGTGCTGATGGTCTTTCCACCGCGATACAACCGGCTGACTTTTTTTATTTTATTTAATATAGCATCTAAACTATCATCTGACAAAGTGTCACCACCTTCGAATTACTTACATTGCCTTCCCGTAGGCGTCCAGATCTAGCGTAGAGGCGTTTCTCTGGTTTGTGGAATAATAGTTCCACTCTCTATAGTTCCTCGCACGACTGCCGATGATTGTGCCGGGCCTTGCCACCGCCTCCGCAAATAACTGCCAGCTGCGGTTGTGGCTGCATAAGTCTGCACAAAATGTTCTCTTTTGTTGACGTCTCTGCTCGTCAGTACTTCACAGAATACAGTATACTAACACTACCCTGTGTACTTATTCAGCAAATAGCGACATTCACCCACGCCAACACGAACAAATTTACTGTGAAACAGGTTAATCTAAATCATCATCTGCGTAGTAACAAGAACGCGGGCTGCCTCGCATCTGTGCCACATAAGTTAGCGAAAAGTGGACGATCAGCCTATGTACTTGGCCCACGTATATACAACCACCTATCTAAAAGTATCAGGGATGCACCTTCCTTCCATAATTTTAAAAGTAGATTAAAACACTGGTTACTAAAATCACCATTTTATGACATAGATGAATATTTTTCCAGTGAAATTATTGATGTACCTAAATAAAATTAACTATAAGAATAAAAATGTACTTATAATTGTAACATTGTGACATACAAATTGAATGTGTAATATACTCATAGGTATATGTATACTGTATTTATTGATACTATACGAATTTCAAATCTTATACAACCCTGACCTGTAACCTAATGTTATTAATAAATTTTCATTTTTCATGTTTCATTTTTTTTTCATATGACCATGCGGCAAGGGCAAGAGCAATGGAAAAATGGAAGGGAGGCCTTTGTTTAACAGGACACAAAAATAGGCTAATAAAAACGCAACCAAACACTTTAATAATTAAAAAAACCGACCAAGTGCGAGTCGGACTCGCCCACCGAGGGTCCGTACTTTTTAGTATTTGTTGTTCATCATCTGTGAAAATTTCACCTGTCTAGCTATCACGGTTCATGTGTTACAGCCTGCTGACAGAGAGACGAACAGCGGAGTAATAGGGTCCCGTTTTTACCCTTTGGGTACGGAACCCTAAAAAGGAGATATGGAGTTTTATTCAACTTCACATAGATAACAACTGGTTTTTCATGGTGAGCTATACCACAATAACCTTACATATTTTTCAATGATATCCGGCATGGCACGGTGGTCGTATCCCCGTTCCCCACAGTTACTAAAATACAAGCATGAGTTTCAAGTTTAAAGACGTTTATGTTGTTAGAATCGTCCATAATGATGCATGGATTAGAATCCGGCCTCGCCCATTTACCTTCAAGTGAGAATCTCTGTCCCGTCTTCTCAGGGCAGCCGGGCTGACGCACAGTCCCGGGCCGGTAATTCGGCCAGAAGTCTACCGTTCCCAAGGCACGCCGGTATCCATACTTGTGAGGGTCGGAGTGCACCGCAACAACCACTGCTGCTGAGCCGGGGTTTAGCCGCCCCGCTTCAGGTTTGCCCTTGAACCCCACACCTGCAGGGTCCAAGGCTGTTATCCTGTACAATAACAACAATAGATAGGTAGTGGCTAAAAGACAAAATTGTCCCGGCCTCTGTAAAAATAAAAATTGGTACGAATGCAGGATGATTGGATAGTATTTAGAGAGTCGTTGCCGGTAATGCCGGCCAGGCCCAGCACGTGCGCCCCAGCTATAGCAGTTACCACGGCAACAGCACTCCCTGCTGGCGCAGCGCGTTGCCGGCCAGGCCGAGCACGCGTACGCGCCTTTCGAGTGCCCCACCAGCTGCGTGCGCTCCGGCCCTAACCCTGTTACCAAGTCAGTAGCAGATAACAGTTACCAAGGCAGTAGCATCCCTTCCTGGCGTAGCGCGTTGCCAGCCAGGCCCAACACGTGCGCGCCCAGCGAGTGCCCCACCAGCTGCGTGCGCTCCAGCTTCAGACCCGCTACTGACAGCCGTGCCAGTGTGTCCGCGAGACGTCGGCCCAACTGAAAAAGAACACTTTTATTTTGGAAGGGGGCAATATTTTTATTCAGAATATCTCATCAAGGTCAGTGTTCAAACGTGGCCAGGGTTTGAAACTGCCTTGTTCAAAATGTATGAAATCTATACATGTTGCGAAAAAAGCATAAAATCATAGGTGTGTGTGTGTGCCATTAATCCTTAATGACTCAGTGTAGGTATTTTGGTAACATCTGCTTCTTCAATCAGATTAATATGGCCTAAATAGATATGTAACTAAATAGTAAAAAAAAAAAAATAGTTATAAAAAATTATGAAGGCGATGAACAGCAGGCAGTCCCCTTGCAACAGAAACAGTCAGCAATGACCAAACCAACCCCCCTCTACCAGCTACTAGCCTCTGTCAGTTCAAAAGTAGTAACAATTAATTTTGCTGTCTCCACACTGAAGGAACCACTAACTTACCTTTCGAGTACTCGAATAAGAGTCAGAGAAGTTCGGTGACATGGCGGCCGCCATTCCCAAAGCACCATATTGCTTTCTCCACTCCACAGGAATAACTTAACACTCAGCCCATTTGAGGTTAGAATCGGCTGATTCTCGGCGCTAATTCAGAAACGCTACATTGCTGTCCGTCTGGACATGGGGGTGGACCCATGGAACCACTAGCCTGGAAATACTTTCCGAGCATTAGGTGCAGCCTATTTCAAGTAGGAGTCGGCAAGGTTCAGCACCACGGCGGCTGCCAGCCCCTGCCAGTTCAGTAACGAAACATTGCTGTCCCCACACCTATGAACCACTACCCTACCTTCCGAGCATTAGGCGTAGCCCATTTGAGATAGGAGTCGGCGAGGTTCGGCGCCACGGCGGCTGCCAGCCCCTGCCAGTTCAGTAACGATACAGTGCTGTCCCCACACCTATGAACCACTACCCTACCTTCCGAGCATTAGGCGCAGCCCATTTGAGATAGGAGTCGGCGAGGTTCGGCGCCATGGCGGCTGCCAGCCCCTGCCAGTTCAGTAACGATACATTGCTGTCCCCACACCTATGAACCACTACCCTACCTTCCGAGCATTAGGCGCAGCCCATTTGAGATAGGAGTCGGCGAGGTTCGGCGCCATGGCGGCTGCCAGCCCCTGCCAGTTCAGTAACGATACATTGCTGTCCCCACACCTATAAACCACTACCCTATCTTCCGAGCATTAGGCGCAGCCCATTTGAGATAGGCGTCGGCGAGGTTCGGCGCCACGGCGGCTGCCAGCCCCTGCCAGTTCAGTAACGATACATTGCTGTCCCCACACCTATGAACCACTACCCTACCTTCCGAGCATTAGGCGCAGCCCATTTGAGATAGGAGTCGGCGAGGTTCGGCGCCACGGCGGCTGCCAGCCCCTGCCAGTTCAGTAGAGCTACATTGCTGTCTTTGCGCTCCAGGAACGCTTCCATTAGCGCTGTCACCGCCGGACCCGTTGGCTTCCCTACACACACAACACATTCTGTAGTTTGTACCTATACATACTCATACAAACATACGTCAACCTGTCTTTCTTTTCCTTCATCATCTTCATCAGAATCAATCATCATGTGCGTTTGAAAATTGCAAAATATAAAAACTTTTATAAAAAAAAGAAAAACCGACTTCAAAAAGGATGAAATAAAATATTATCCTTTTTAGGGTTCCGTGTTTAAGTATATGCGTTACCAACTGATATGTTTGAAGTCGGTGCCAAGCCAAATTTTAAACCATATATTCATAGTAATTTTGCAGTGCAATTCGATAAAGATACATAGATATAGAAGTGTCCTCCGTGGGCGATTTCGTTGCGAACTCGAACGCCTTGGGCCGGCCGCGCCGTGCCGCGTCGCTTCGCTTCGCATTCGCGAGTGTTCGCCTATGTAAGACGCAGCGTACACGACGACAATAAACGAACTTTCTGTATACCTCAGAACAGAACACACGGTTGAACCTTCTTGGCGCAGTTTGTACCATGCTTGTCGGCACGTTAGTGTAAACTAATACGTTTTGTCGTCGTATTTTTTTAAAGAGCATTTCTTACTCATTCTTGAACAGTCATAGCAAGCAAGTGTGGGATTGGGACTGAGTTATTTTCTGTCGCTTATCCAGAGGACTACATTTCAAAATATAAAACAATTCAAGGAACCTTCATGCAAAATTTCAGCTAAAGTGGTTCAGTAGTTTAGCCATGAAAAGGTAACAAAGAGGCAGACATAATTGCTTTCACGTTTATAATATTTGTACAGTTGTAATGGGATTTATAGACATAAAGCTGATTATTTTTGACTGGTATTGTTACTACTTGGAGTACATGGCTTGGCACCGACTTCAAACATATCAGTTGGTAACGCATATACTTAAACACGGAACCCTAAAAAGGATAATATTTTATTTCATCCTTTTTGAAGTCGGTTTTTCTTTTTTTTATAAAAGTTTTTATTTTTCCATTTTTAGTTTTAAGACATTGTTAAGAGCGTGACGCATGAATAAAAAACATAATTATGTTTAACTGTAAATTCGTAAACTTTATTAAATAATCAGAATTTTCCTCGAGTCAGTCTGGGAAATCATTCCTGTCACTAAATCCATTCTCCGCCCCGCCACTGACCCAATCCCTCGAACCCCCCGATAACTCAACCTCAAAGCACATCAACCCCTGATCACTGAAACCCTCGACCCTAAACCACCATTCCCCGACCCCTAACCCCAGACCCCTTAACTCCTAACCCTAACCCCCAATCCCTTAACTCCCAACCCCTCAGTCCCCGACCCATCAACTCACCTCCCCTCAACCCCCAACCTCAAACCCCCCAAACACTAATACCCTCTACCTTCACCTCTCAGTCTCTTTGGTTGTTTCCAACACTACCTACATCAAAAATCATAATACACATACGAGGGAAGTTATCAGTAGCCTTACCACGAGTTTGATATTGATATATTCGCTATCGTTTGCGTAACTTACTGTTTATGCATCTCGCTCGTACTGGCATATTAGTGTACAAAGTAAGTTATGAAGAATATTTAGTGTCAAACTCCTGGTTAGGCTACAGTTGCACTACATCAAATTGGTGGTTTTGGGGAGGAAATGCTTGAGTTACTTTAGAAAACACCGAAATTACCATACACGTGCCTTTAAAAATTGAGGAGTTCCCTCAATTCCTCACGGATTCCATCATCAGATCAAAACCAAAAATATTACGAAAACACCTTGGAGAGGTAACTTCTTTCAAACAGAAAAAGAATGACTCAAATCGGATCATGGGTGCCGGAGTAATCGCTGAAATCATTATCATCAAAACAATCATCATCATCAGCTCCACTTCATCAAATTGGTGGTTTTCGAAAAAAAATGCTCAAGTTGCTTAAGAAAACGACCAAATCACCATACATGTGCCTTTAAAAATTGAGGAGTTCCCTCAATTCCTCATGGATCCCATCATCAGAACACCACCAGATTAATGTGGGACCACCTTGGAGGTAGTTCCTCTTAAACAAAAAAAGAATTTTTCAAGTCGGACCACGGGTCTCGGAGTAATCGATGAACATCCTACATTAAAAAAATCATCATCACTATCTTCAAAACAATCATCATCATCAGGTCCACTTCATCAAATTGGTCGTTTTCGAGAGAAAATGCTCAAGTCGCTTATGAAACCACCCAAATCACCATACATGTGCCTTTAAATATTGAGGAGTTCCCTCATTCCTCAGGGATCCCATCATCAGATCAGAACCAGATTAATATGGGACCAACTTGGAAGTAGCTCCTTTCGAACAAAAAAAGAATTACGCAAATCGGACCACGGGTCTCGGAATAATCGGTGAACATACATAAAAAAAAAAAAATAGCCACAACCGAATACAGAACCTCCTCCTTCTATGAAATTGAAGTCGGTTAAAAAGCAATTGTGGAGGTGGAAATATGACTAACGCACAATGTCATGTTAGATAATTCGGACATTCGGACGGTATAAATAGCATGCATAGCCTGTAAATAAAATTTAAATGTAATTTAGTAATAAGCTAGATATAAGACAATTTGTGTGCCCTGACAGGGTGTCATGGAAGCTTCCTGTATAACTTTAATAACATCTCATGTACATGACGTTTACAAATAAACATCTTATCTTATCTTATCTAAATAAAAACCATAAGTTATAAGTGTTATAATAGGCTCTGTGTAAGGTAGGTAATTATTTTGGAAGTTACTTACGTTTACTACTGGTAAGTCATATTCAAGATCCTCGACACATTTTTACCTTACTGCTACAAGATAAGGTTTAGGTACTTAACCAATTTTTAAATGTGTTTGCTGTTGGTACACAGACCACTTAAACATGTTAACAAGGCATATAATGCGGAGAATATACAATACCTATTTACCTACCTATTATATAATCCTTGTGTGCTGTGTGCACATAAGGATATCTAAAATTGGCTGACATATATACCTACTACCTACTCCCGGCAACGGTAGCAATGGCAGCATATATAGATTCATTATCAAATATTGTCTCTAGACTCCGACCACGCTGAGTGTGTCCAAGTCAGTAGTCAGTAGACTTGGACGGACGTGAAAATGCATTATAGATACATATCTCATAGGAGCGCAATACTTTACGTAGCACTTGGCATCAAAACTTAACATGGTTGCACTTTATGTAGACCTGGCCTGTCGTACATACCAAATCGGTTCGGTATAAATAAAGTACACACCCTTGAAGCCATGAACGAAGATTACATTGGTGCGCGAGGCATTATGCCAAGGTGTCGACAGTATGCGCTCCGCCGTCTCCAGCTGCAGCTCCACGTAGTGCTCCAAGGTGCTGCGAAAAACACGATAGTAATGAATAAAATAAAGACTCCTCTTTAATACCTACCCCTTTTACAAGCCCAATAATCAAGACTAACCACCGTGCCAACCATATGGGGACCTTGCACGTCAACGCGGGACAACGCGAGGAAGAAGAAGAATTAGGAAAAGTGATTTCTTCGCGTTGTCCCGACTTTTTTTTGCCATGGCCCATGGGAGCCTTGGGTACGCTTGACAACTAATCCCGAGAATTGGCGTAATAAGCACTAGTTTTTACGAAAGCGACTGCCATCTGACCTTCCAACCCACAGAGGGTAAACTAGGCCTTATTGGGATTAGTCCGGTTTCCTCACGATGTTTTCCTTCACCGAAAAGCGACAAGTACTTAAATATCAAATGATATTTCGTACATATGTTCCGAAAAACTCATTGGTACGAGCCGGGGTGTGAACCCGCAACCTCCGGAAAGTCGCACGCTCTTACCGCTACGCCACCAGCGTTTTTTCACTTTTCCTACTGTAGGTAGGTAAAAACGACTTGATGATGATGATTGATGATGCTGGAAAGCGGTACATGTACATTCGTTGCGGCGTTACCTACAGTGCATGGCTACAGTAGGTATTTTTAAATAAATAAAGCGCTCTAAAAAAAAGCGTCGGTCAAAAATCGGGTCATTAGCGCTGTTCGCGCATTTCGGGGTGCCCATTAGGCTGTGGAGCTGCATAACATCAGGCAAGCGTGTTTGCCACCGTCGTGGTAAAAAAAATCTACTAACCTGTAATAAAATCTAAGTTTCGGGATGAGATCTTCCTGAACTGCAAAAAAAAGGAAATCTTTTTAGCAATAAGTTCAAAAGGTCAAGGTTTGCCGCTCATGGTTTGTGAAATAGTAGTCGCAATTCTTAGTGTTTCATGATCGTACCTATTACATCAGAGTCTAGTAACTCCATATGTCGGACATCTAAAAACTGTTGAACAATTCACTTCGTAGATTGTTTTCGCGTTGTATGCTGTCGCTTACGTTGGTGGTATAAAGAAACGAAATAAATAGGTACACAACATATCGTAACGCAAAACCACGTAGTGTATTATTATTGTTGACATTAAGTTTCATTCTCATGCGGTCGCCCATTCGCAAACGGCGTAAATAACACATTATTACAACACAACGCAAATCAGAGATAGGCAGGGGTTCCCAAACTGTTTACCGCGGCGCCCTGGGGCGCAGTGAGACAATCCTCCTCACCAATGTTACCTATCTATTTCGAATAGCCTAGCTAGGTTGGGGCGCAGCCGCCGAAATCTTAAACTTGCAAGTGTGACGCGAAATGAAAAAGATTGGGAACCCCTGGATAAGGCTTGATAGCTATAATTGATAGCAGTCAAACCGGCAATTATAATTGTAATAAACAAAACGGCGTCCACTTTTGTAACTATGCCAAGGAAAGTTCATAATGTTCATATCAAGGAGTTCGCAGAACTGGCCGCGTGAGTAGTCAGCTGCAGAAGTAGGTAGCGAAACGGGGTTTTCAAAATTATCTTCCCATGCTCTTATTCTCTATTTTGAACAACTCGCCCGCTTAACAACTTCGGCTGCTGACTGTATCACTCTTGCATATTCGAGCGATAGAGGCATATATATTTAATACCTCGACCTTGGTGCGGTGCGGTAGTGTGTTACGGTTTAACACAGGACGCGGTCACGAAAAAGTCGTACACTCCAGGGAGTGAACAAAAATATCACGTCACGATAGTACTTACGTTTTGACCGTTGATGATGTACGTATTTATGTTCTTACTTGCGCACTTACCTCACAAATGCATCATGTGCATTTTGGCAATACCTACGTCGTCGCCAGCGGAGTTTTCAGCCGGCGCGTTCGTATACTTAAGAGACAATCGTGACTCACCGTCCACACCGGCGCCGGCGCCGGCAGCACCCGACCCCAACACCAGCACACACACAAACGCGGCGGCGATCATTTCGAGACTGCCGGATTATTGCGATACATATGATATTTTCCTTGTACTCATTTATACCGGGCCCGATATCAGCACCTTGACACACTGATTTCACAGAAATAATTATTTTGATTTTTGATCAGAAATATATCATTGTCACTTGCATGGCGTGAAAAAACGAGAAAAATATTTTTATTCAGACAGGCTTCGTTTCCATTGTTCAATTGTTAATATTTTAAACATTGTGGGAGTTCGAGGCTCCGCGCGAATATCTGTGCTTCTCTATCACATCACATAGCGAGCGATGCGATATGCGAATTCGCCGCGACACCGTCCCCACTATACATATGCTGCACATGTAACTATCATAAAAGTAGTAGCTGCATAAAAGGGGCATTCTCAAAAAATATGCCTGCGCTCTAATTGCCGCGCCGCCACCCATACAAAATGCATAAAAGGGGTCGTGGCAATGGCAATTGGCAAGACGCAACCGCAGACATATTCTCAGAGAATGACCTAAAAGTAGCAGCTAGTTTGTATGCCAGGATTAGGTCTCGTTACTGCAGCTAATTTTGATGATGATTTAGGTAGTTGCACGTTGCAATAAACCACAATTGACAGACTTATTTATCTATGGCAATCAGCAGTGAAATATGAAATTTCCCATACAATTAAATATAGCGAAGGTTTTAACAGTGAAAGACGGTTTTGTGCAACCAACCCTACACGTCAATGTGTCCAATTTGCCAAATATGCGTACACGCTGCGTAACCGCGCCGAGCACGTCGTGATGACGCTCAGTAGTTCCGCTCGCAAATCGCTAGTGTGATAACGCCCTAAGTAGGAACATGACATACATACCTTTAGCCTTGATACATATTTACAAAAAACTGTATTTGTCCAGGCACATACTACATATAGGTAGGTACGTGTATTTAACCGCGTGGACGCAGTCGTCCTTGCTTTGTGCGTGTAAAATGCAGCGATATTAATGAGATAATTCGTGTTATATTACTTTTCCCATAAAATGAAGATACCTACTGGATTAATATAATATAACGCGTGATAATAGTAATAGAGTTGAAGCATCGTGTGAAAATAATACAAGCGAAATTCACGAACAAACTTCGTTTAAAAAAAACGCTTGTTGGACAGGTTCCAGGAGTTAATAAAACTGCCCCCAGTCATAAATAAATATTGGACAATACCTTCACAAATTGACTAAGCCTCAAAGTAAGCTCAAGAAGATGTGTTATGGATACTCAGACAACGATATATACAACAATATATAAATATTTAATAGAAAAATTAATATTAAAGAAAACACCCATGACTCAGAAACAAATATGAGCTCATCACACAAATAAATTCCCTTTCGATTTCGAAAAGGGATTTCGACCCCAGGGCCATCGACTTCATAGGCAGGGTCACTATACCCATAAGGTCAGACCGGTCATTCATATCTCCAGTCAGGAAAATGGCGACATACCAAGTTTTTTTCAATTAATAAGTGCAAACTTCGTATAAATACTCGCCCGCATGTTTGATGACGGTATCAAAATGTTTCTGGCGACTTTGACTTCAATTATTATCAATGTAAACATAGACCTTGAATTTGTACGTACAGTCACCATCAGATATATCAGAGCGGCCGAGGTGCTCACAAGTATCCGAACACGCCTCTACTGTCAAGGCGTTAGAGTGCGTGAAGATATTTTTCTACTCGTCTAAAGGGCCCTCCACACTCGTGCGCGAATCGAAGCCGCGAACACGAGTGTGGAGTCTAGTTTGCTAATAAGCGAAATCGGCTCCAAACTCGCGTTCGCGGATTCGCGGCGCGTAGTCTGGATGGTTGAATTAAGATTTCGTATACCAAACTGTAATTGGGCACTTTTCATGTATGGGCGTTTTATTATTTCGCGATAAAACTGTAAAATTTTATCTATGTAATTGCCTATTTTGTAAAATATGCCATACGACTAAATAAATGTTTGGGCTCCTAACTCAACTATAATATTCATTTCGAAACGGTTTAGTCAACTATAATGAAATAAAACTATGAAAACGGGTTATATCGCGTATGAAGAAGACAATACAACTATAATGAAATTAACCAATCACAGCTCGCCGCGGTGAAGAGGACGAAACAAAACGATAGCTCAAATTAATTATTTATTTTAGGTTGTATAGTAGAAACAATTGCTTCACAAGTCAGAAACGTGCATGTGACACCCTTAATATAGCAACATCCAAAGACTACGAAAACCGCTTAGCGTTGCTTGTTAGTGTCCATAGGCTACGGTCGCCAAAATCGAGAAAAAACTGTCTTTGGTTTGTTTACCTATATGATTCTACTAAGTTTGTTTAAAGTATTATTTTTGTTGACTCGTAAAAAAAGTAATATACCTATATGTATGTATACAATAAAATAGTGATATAATCAAGCTTTTCAATCTCGTACCCAATAAGGCCACTCAGCAAGCGTCGTGGCCCTAACACGGTACTCGACTGAAAAGCTCTCCATTATATCACGATTGTATAAAATACTAGTTTGAGCAAATGACCGGAAGAGTATTGTTCCGTGATGGGGAGACATAAGCGGTGGTAGCATGGTCACCATGCCTGTCACGTTCATACAAGTGCGTAAGAGACGCATGACACAACAGGCGATAGAACGCGACCATGCTACCGCCACAGGATTTCTAAAATAAGTGGATCTAATAATAGAGCACTACATTTTGCGAATTAGCGTAAAATTGTCCTATAATATTTATTTAATTAGATACTTTACTACTTCCATATGCAGATAACTAGTGGAATTAGTTGAAATAATACTTGAAATCATTTTACAGAAACGATGGTTTTAATCGTGATTTGATCAATCAAACCATTTGTTATAACAATAAAATAGCTGTATTAAGCTTATTTACAAACAAGATATTTCTTATCTCATGCATATTTTGACCATAAAATTAATTTTATTATGTAGGGAATAATCACACAACCGCAACAATAAATATAAATAATGTAAATACTATATAAATAAAACAGAAACCGTCATTGGCTAAGGTTCAGCTTCACCGCTAAGTCACTTTCATTCTCGATTTTTATTTCTTTGCTGAACGCTTTCTTGAGTAACATGTCGATAGCTGCTTCTTCTGAAAAAATAACATCATGTTAATAAATTTCTTCTTTTACACTACAATCAAGGAGAATATATAGGATAGAGGGGTACTGTCATAGTAAATTTTGTAGTCACAGTAAATTTACTGCAATCTATCGACACACGATTAAAACTAAAAATAAAAATATAAAAAAATGTATGAATGATGAATTGATGATATTATATGATTATTATATGATTTGACCCATGTTACTGACTGGTATGTGTGAAAATTGTTAAAAAACAAACGAAACCGTCAACGCCATCTAAACGAGAATAGGCCAAAGGTTGGTATTGGTGGTAGCGCCATCTGTGCGAAAATCACATTTTCTTGATTTTCGAGGCACGTTTTTTCCTAAGACTAATCATCTTATACGGAGTCTTTGCTACAATGTTGCGAAACTCACAGGCCAATCGAAGTTTTACTTATTTGATCTGTTTCCGATATCATACTACTGATCCGTCAGTGTCAAATGTGATTGAATAGGTAACTAAAAACTAAAACGACATATCTAAATTGTGCAAAAAAAACTATTTGTGTGCCATCGAAATCAGGGATGTTGCGGATGCCGATTTTTTAACATCCGCGGATGCGGGTTTTTAAAGGCTCGAGATTAGGCACATAAAAAGCGTCAAATTTTACACTTTAGTAATTTTTATTTAAAAAAAAACGAAACAGTATTTGAAGTCGTTAAAATGCACTTATTAAAAACTAACGACACAAGCTATGTATACTAAGAATCATATTTATGATGATATAGGATATATGATAAGATATAGGATATAATATTGTTTTTCCTTATGTTATTCTCGAACTCCCCATCGGCACACAAACCTCCATAAGGTTTTGCCTACGATGGGTCTTGTAATGATCTAAAAAACTGTAATTTGCTTCCTTATTCAATAAAAAAAAAAAAACAAGAATATAGGTGCCCCACAATCGCATTACTATACTAAAGCCCAAGTAAAACAAACTTTTCACTTTTTGTCGCTGTCCGTCATAGCCGTCATAGGCTAAAGTGATCGTCGACGAATCACAAAAACGAAACGAGATTCCTATTGACTAATGACGAAATTACCTAGCACTTACGCCGCCGCTAAGGCCAGGATTACACTTGTAAGTTTTACTTACGTAAGTAGGGACAAAGCTATTTGCTAGAATGAGATAACGATATTCATATCTCATTCTGTAGTATAGCTGTGTCCCTACTTACGTAAGTAAAACTTACAAGTGTAATCCTGGCCTAAGACGTTCCTTTACCACATCCGCATCCGCATTAAGTTTCGCATTGATATTATGCGGATGCGGATGTTGAAAATAATGCGGAAGTTCCGCGGTTGCAGATGCGGATGCGAATATTCGATCGAAATCTGTTCAATTTTTTTTGCATTATGGAGGAACAAATATTCAAACGTACACATACACACACACACACACAAACACACACGTTCACATTTAAAATATTAACAGGATATTAGTGGACAGGAACGGTAATTGATAAATTGTAATGGTGTTACCGGTGACTTGTATGGCCAGCAGCTGGTGCACGATGTGGCGCGCCGTGACCTTGAACAGGTCCCGGTTGTCGATCTTCTTCTTCTTGTAGTACGGCATCAGCAGCTTTACCACCAGCCCCGCCACGTCCACCTTCTCAGATTTCTTCTCCTCCTTCACTATCTTCTCACTTCTATGTTTTTTCTCCTTATGCCTATCTTTATGTTCCTTATGCTCTTTAGATTTACGCCTTAAACTTAACTTACTTCTATCTTTAGAGTGATGATCACTTTTATGCTTATGTGATGTTTTTGTTATAGTGGGAGAGATCGGCTCTTTAGCTGGCTTCTCCTTTTCTACAGGCTTTTCTATAACTACTGGTTCTGGTGGATTTTCTGAGAACATTTTCAGCGCTTGTAATACTTTGTCGGCTTCTTTGCTGAGCTGGTGAGCTTTGTCTAACTTTGCGTCTTCCTCGCTCACTTCCACTGGATTAGAACTGGCTGCTGATAAATTATGAGACTGCTCGGATGAAGTATTTTCAATACCTTCTTCTGTTTTGTTCTCGTTGTTAGATTCAATTTGATCATCTATAACTAGCTCTTTTTCAGACTCACTCCCTGAATTATTGTCTTCCGCGATGGATATAGGTTCCGGTTTTACTTGTTCTTTTGGAGCAACCGTTTCTGTGGATTTCTGTTCATGGGAATGGTCAGTCTTTTTGTGATGTTTCTTGTCTTCGTGCTTTTTGCTATCCTTTCGTTTTTTATCTTCAGTTTTAACTTTCTTAACTTCTGATTTTTCTTCATCACTTCCAGACGATTCTCCAAACAAATCTTTAAGTTTTCTTTTAGCTTGTTTCGGTGATTTACTAGGTGATTTATTTTCATTAGATTTGTTATGTTTATGCTCCTTATGTTTTCTATCAGACTTGTGTCTTTCAGACTCTTTTTTGTGGTTAGGTGATTTACTAGGTGATTTATTTTCATTAGATTTGTTATGTTTATGCTCTTTATGTTTTCTATCAGACTTGTGTCTTTCAGACTCTTTCTTGTCGTTATCACTCTTTGAATGCTTCGATTCTTTGTTGCTTTTGCTGCTATGCTTATCCTTATTAGGCACACCTTGCAACGTAATATTGATCACGAAAGTCTTCGTTTCAGAATCTTCTTTAGAGTCATTTTTAGAATCATCAGTTGTTTCAGTATTATCTTCAGGTTCGGAGTTAGTTTCTATCTTTAAGGTGGTGTCGTTGTGAATATCTTTTGCGTGTTTAGAGGCAACATCGTTAGTGTCTTCCAGTTTGAGTGTGTCTTCACACGGGCTCTTGTTGTCGTCTATGAAAAGTGCGTCGTCCTCACTTTCATCGGGAGTATTCTCTGGAGATATATGAGAGGCTTTTTTAAAGAAGCTCTGCAACTTTGTTTGCTGAAATGGGTCTCTTTTGAAAGAGTTCGCTTTTCTTTGTGCCTCTTTGTCCGCTTTAGAGAGAACTCTTTCTTCATTTTTCGATTCTACGACGAATAAATAAAATATATTATTATACAAATACAAAAATTTATTGATGTATGTATACCTAGATATAAATTTAACATACCCATTTCTAGTTCGGCTGCTGTGATAAAGCCCATGTTTGTTTTTCCCTGCTTCGATTGTTCAAACTCCTTCACAAACTCTCTGAGAGTATTACGTTTCTTCGGTTCGTAGCTCTTGAGCGCCGGATAGAGACTGTCATCGTGAGATTTTATAGAAGATATCTGAAATAAAAGTAGTGTTGATGATGTATCTAATAACGTAACCATAGGATATTAATTATATAGGATACGATTCGAGGTAGTTTTGTTTCATTTGAAAGAAATGTCATTCGGGTTAGTAAAAGCGTCTCAAACACTGTCTTTATTTAAATATAGACGTTGCGTTTTACTTGAATGTTCGGGTGAACTCGTACTCGGTATGGCGATTTAGACTTAAGAATTTTTTTTAACAATCCCATGAGCCATCTATGATCTGTTCGTAATTTGTTTCTTTTTCACCTAGGATTTGCGAACTCCCCTCAAATCCCTATAGAACTCTGATATGTATATTTAAGTCGTTATTACACACCGTTTTGAGGACAGCGCGGCGGTAAAGGCTGATGACGGTGCTGGCGCAGAATGCTTCATACTCCAAGTCTGCGGCGCACTGCTCGACGTCGGTGCGAGTGAGAGGGTGCACCGGTTCCTCCATCCCTTTCATAACCGCCATGTTGTTGTTTAACGCGTCTTTCACGAGGGACAGGTAGCTCTCGCGGGTTGCCACTGTTAGCCCGTTTACCTGAAATTAAAAACGTGTTTCGTCTCGATATATTTAAACAGACAGAGGATCAAATTAATACTACATTTAAAGTTAAAAATTAATTTCTTGGAGCCTATCAATTTTCCTTCAGGTTCAAAACGATAGAAATTTAACAGTGATAACGTTAAAAAAACTGATATGAAAACACAATCGCTAAACCTAACCTTTACCTAGTTAGTAGAATTTACTAGTTATTTCTGTAAACATACCTTTGTTCCCGTACTTTCCGCGGCCCTGCACTTTGAGTATTTAGCAGCCTGCTCGTCGCCATCTTTGTCCTTCCTTCTATCTTTTTCCGTACTCTTCTTTCTCTTGGCAAACTCTTCGAGTATGAGCGAGCGCGTCTCCTGCGCGACGCGACGGCGGCTCTCAGAGCTGTCCGAGCCGCTGTCGTCGGCGCCGTAAGCATCCGTCTCCCTGTGAACAAATCGTTTTATTTTTATTTTATTGCACAATAAAAATAAATATAGTTTGTCAAAGGACTGTCTCATTTCAAACAAAGACAGAGACAATGATACTATCTTTGTCTTACACTAGTACTAGCACCCAAAAGAAAAGGATGAGTATAGTTTTCTTTATACCTATTTACTGCCAATTTGGTTTAACCAACTATACAAATGGCGGAATTGATTCCTTTATAAATTTTTCGTTTTGAACGCTTTAATAGCCACTAGCGACCCGCCCCGGTATCGCACGGGTTACAGTTACACAAAACATTAACAAATTATACACCTAAACCTTCCTCAAGAATCACTCTAGGGTGACTGCTATAGTTATTGGCCTCTAACAAATCAGAAAGAAACAAGCCAATTGAAGCCTTATTGTTAATAGTGGCCAATTACTATGTAGTGGACCAATTATTTTACATGCAGATACGTCTGCGAGTAATTTTTTCCATTTTTTCCTTTAATATAAAATTTTTACTATGTAGTGGCCATTACTATAGCAGTCACCCTTTGCTTCTGTGTAAGATTGTCCGCAAATATTTTTTTATTTATTTTATTTATTGATAGGCACTGAAAGCGGGCGATCCGGGGAATTTATGTTTGAAGTGTGGGTGGCGAGATACACCAACTGCGACTGTGGAGCACCTGTACAGTCCATTTACCACATTGGGTTAAAAATCTAACTATTAATTTGTAAAGCGACCATGAATTGTAATATGCCATACGACTAAATAAATTGATAGGCGAAAACCGCGTGAAAATCTGTTTCGAGTTTATCGCGAACATACATACTCACAGACAGACGCGGCGGGTAACTTTGTTTTATAAGGCGTAGTGATGACCATATCACTCCGCTGGTGCTCAATAAGCCTTGAGTTATATCATAGAGTAACTTATACTAGAGCGGTACTGTCTTAGTAAATTTTGTAACCCCAGTAAATTCACTGCCATCTGTCGACACACTTTAAAACTAAAAATGAAGATTTATAAAAATACGATAAAATGTATTTAAATATGGATAAATGATTTTTTTTATTTGCATTAATTATTTTTATGATTTTGACCCATGTTCTTTCACTGATATGCGATGAAATTGTTAAATAACAAACGAAACCGTCAACGCCATCTATACGACAGAAGGCCAAAGCTAGTAGCGCCCTCTGAACGAGAATCAAATTTTCTTGATTTTCGAGGCACGTTTTTTCCTTAGACTGTACCCATCTATTACGGAGTTATATCTATCTTTGGTTATATGCTTGTTGATGTGATAACGCAATGTGCCCAATTTCTTCTCTGATTCTTGCATCCTTCTCTAACACGTGTCTCCATAGCACTCACCTCTTCTGCCCGTACCGGCCCTCTCCATACAGCTGCGCGGGGTCCACATTAGACACCAGCCCCCCCTGGAGGCGCGCCGACATGGCCCTCCGCTGATGTTGGTCTAGCGCTCGCCGGACCGCCCTCTCGTCGGCGCAAACGTCGCAGCGGTCCACGCATTTCGGCGCCTCCTCGCCGAAGAAATCCGCGAACGTTTTGTGTCGACATCTGTGGATTAAAAAATACACTTATTACAGAAAGCAATATTACGTGTTCCGTTCTACGTGCGAGATGTTATATGAGAAAGCAAAGAGGAGAGGAGTACTTTTTGTAGCCACAGTAAATTCACTGCCATCTATCGACACACGATTAAAACTAAAAATGATGATGGTTAAAAATACCATAAAATGTATTTATATATGGATAAATGATTTAATTTATTCTTTTTATATGATTTTGACCCATGTTCTTTTACTGATATGCGTTAAAATTGTCAAACAACAATCGAAACCGGCAACGCCATCTAGCCGAGAATAGGCCAAAGGTGGTAAAACGTGGTGGCGCCATCTGCTCGAGAATCAAATTTTCTTGATTTCCGAGGCACGTTTTTTCCTATGTATCCATCTTATACGGAGTCATATAAATCTTTGGAGAAAGCAACGTCAGTTGACCGCCCGATAGATGCCGCTAGCGTCTATGTAGTCGCTCCGCTTCTCACCGTGACGTAGTTTCCTCCCCCACTCCCTGTCAACAAAGCAGCGTTGTGTCGCGTCGGTGGACGTCGAAGGCATTTAAAGCCTGACCAGGAATACATGATCACGCGCCACGTTGCGGAATTTCATTGGAACAAAATTTTTCATACTAAACTGATCTGTGACCACATACTTGAGAATAACAGCGCCCTCTTGCAATGATCATATATTTCTGGTCGAGCTTTAGTGGGCTCTTGGTTGCTCTACTTTGGTTACTTCCATAGTATAATTACTTACGGCCTTATATCGTGGGGAAAGCTGATGATTTATATGTAATATTCATTTTGCAAAAAAAAACTCTGCCATCCGAATACGGGTACGTAAATAAACCTAACCTGATTTGCTCTCAGTAGTTGACCATGATCTCGAAGCTCTTGTAGGCGTTCTTGCAGCGTTGCTTGTGCTCAGGCGTCTTGGCGCGCCCCAGCTCGGTCTTCAGCAAGAAGTCTACGGCGTTTTGCTTGGATCGACAACAGTACACGCGACTGAATTCTACCTTGGTTGATGGTTGCTCTACTTTGCTTACTTACATAGTATAATTGCTTACGGTATTATTTTGTGGGGTAAAGCTGCTGATTGGATGATGCCTGAAATGGATATGTTATCTCCGTCGTCGCTAAATAAAAATGTTTGTTTGACAAAACCCTGCCTACCTGATTTGTTCACAGTATTTGACCATGATCTCGAAGCTCTTGTAGGCGTTCTTGCAGCGTTGCTTTTGCTCGGGCGTCTTGGCGCGTCCCAGCTCCGTTTTAAGCAGGAAGTCCACGGCGTTGCGCTCCGAGCGGCAGTAGTACACGCGGCAGAACGCCGGCTTGCCGTCGCGCCCGGCGCGACCTGATTCCTGTGATGATTTATTGATTTTGGGCGATTTATGTATGTAAACAAACACTTTATGTAGACAGGTGGAAATTAGAATATAAGTAAACAAAATATATGCAAAGGTAAACTTATGCCTGTGTTAAGGGATATCTTCCAGTTACCATTTAAACTTAATTTACTTTTACTTAGGTTTTTTTTTAAGTTTTAGTGGATTTAAATTTAGGTTATAAATTATTTTGTACAGTCGCCATCATATATACCGGAGCGAGCGAGGTGTTTAAAAATATCTGAACACGCACTGTAGCGCCTTGACAATAGAGGCGTGTTCAGATATTTGTGATCACCTTGGCCGCTAGAACTATGTCGGTGTCGACGGTGTCATAACCTGTTTAGATTCATTTAACGAAAAAGATACGCGAATCACAATTTCATTGATTGATTACGTAACAATAGTGTAATGAACAGCCCTTCTTCAACGTACCTGGTAATAGGCCGCGACGTTTTGAGCCAACCCCCAGTGCGCCACAGCTCTCACTGTCGCCTACACATAAATTTAGTTAAATATATCAATAATATATTCATGCAATTTACACAAAACTTTAACATTACCCTCATTTCAAAATTAGACCTACTTGGTAGTAGCGATACAATCGGTCAACCGCGGCGTTATCTTTCTATTTCCGACCTTCCAGTAACACATTTTTTACAATCTTCGGGAAGCTGTTTGTTATGTTAGCATAGGTACTTAAAATAATTAATGGAATCGCCGGTTTTTTACAAAAAAAAATACTGAAGAACAAAATATCAACTCAAAATAAATCACGTATCTAAGTATGCGTTTAATACTGCCACGAGATTTATTAGAGTAGGGACTGATTTGCTACCTTATCGCAAAAACGGCGTAGATTTAAAACAAATCAAGCATTGAAAATTAAGCGACTCCACGCACGCCTTGCGAGGAAATTGCTGCGCGACGATGCCTCGGACAAACGACCCTTCAAAAACCGAACTGATCCCGCAGGAATTCCCCGCAAAACGGCTCGTTCTGTATGGATGGACCATCGACTATCTGTTGAGAACACCTGCATTTCCGCCCTCTATAGATCAATGATTGGCTAGATGCTAGACTGTAGTAGTATGATCTGACCTTATCCACGCCCATGCCGAAGGAGACGGTGGCGCACACGCACGGCACCTCGCCGCGCGACCAGCGCTCCTGCACAGACACGCGCTCCGCGGATTTCATACCTGCAATTAGAGTTTTACACTGAGTCGTGACACTGCGAGCGTAGTATGTTTGGACACGAGTGTGAACGCGACCAGACTAACGAGTGTGAATGCGACCGATGGTAACGTTGAAAGCGAACGCAGCCGACGCGCAAGAATGAGGGTAGGCCGAGCGCGGTCTACACAACTTCGACACCCACCCGTCTTCAGTCACCCGTGAACATGATGCATGTAACTGCGTCGAAATATCGGGAGCACATAAATAATACAAAAGGTAATTACGGTCTATATCCCGGTCAATATAAATCTAGTTCATACCTGCAGTTTCATGACAGGCCCTGATGGACGAAAAACTACTACTGGGAAAAAATCAGCAGGCCTTTTTCATCTTGAGTATATTGACTTCCCACTGAAGAGATATCGAGATTGTAAAGAGAATCGAAATTGAATTCTGAATTAAAAATTTAAGGTCGTTTTTTGGCTAGCAAACTTAAGACCCTTGGGAGTATGGAGGTGTACATACTTTACGAGAAGGACAATAAAATTGTCTCTAAATAAGAACGCCCTTTGCATCCCCATTTGTGGAATTAGTTTGCAAGCTTTTCGGCCAACTGCCAAATGTTTTGTCGGTAAAAATAATATTGTATCAAAATTAGTCATATGAGAAGCTTTCAACAGAAATCACCGACGGCACCACAGCCCTGCATCCACCTGTACGGTGATACGCGAAAGTCGATACGTTATTATTTGTATTCACGAGGTGCATTAATCAAGCACTCCTGTATAAAGGATAGCCGTATCATTTAAGTAACTACTTAGGTAAAATTTGTTTATTTGGCAGCAGGCTGTGTTTCGAGTTTTACGTCAAACAATATAAGCCTGATCAAACAATAGCCGCATTATTTAAACAGCCTCTTTCCAAATAGATACCTAACATGAAATTTTCCATACATACCTCCATGATATGCCAATGATGGTAGACCTCTTTTGTTCAGCATATTTGATATTTCCTCAGTTTGATCGCGAGTTCTACAGTAAACAATAACCGCATTTTTGTCTTTCTGAAATAGAACGAAAATTTTATTAGAAAACTAGCTTTTGCCCGCGACTTCTGTGGTTATTTTTTTTATTTTATTTATTCAGGTAAATACAAAATATACAACTTAATTACAAAAGTACCGTTAAACCAGTAAGGTTTGTCTCGGTACACCATCCACAGTAGATTTGATACAATAATAAAATATAACAACAACATGAGAAAGTTCATAACATGCTCAATTTAAGTAATCTATTATTTAAATTACAACAATTCGACACCGTTGCACTGAGCGCCGTTAGTAATTTGAGTAGCTTATTTTTTTTCCCAGTCTGCTTTTTATCGATTACCCATACAAACTTCCTTTAAGGGGGCGAAAAGGGGGAGGCCCCTTTTCGCCCCCTTAAAGGATGACCTTTGGGATATAAACTACCCTATGTCCTTTCCCGGGACTCAAACTATCTCTATACCAAATTTCAAGTAAATTGGTTCAGTGGTTAAAGTGTGAAGAGGTAACAGACAGACACACTTTCGCATTTATAATGTTAATATGGATTACATAATGGCAACAAAAAAGTAAATTTACAATATCTATGAAACTCACTGGCTTAACATTTTCATCCTCCTTTAAACTCTTCTTTAAAAATTCCGTTAAATGTCCAATTTCATCGTCTATACAATTTTGATAAACAACATCATAAAACAAATTCTTCCTAAAACTAGGTGTCTTGAACTGAGCTACCGGGGTCAGAAGCTTGAGATTTTCCATTATGTCTTTGGTGACTTCCGAACTCGCTGTTGCAGTTAGAGCGACCCATGTAACAGATTTATATTTCTCTCTCAGGTCACCTAACTTTAAATAATCTGGTCGAAAGTCATGACCCCATTGACTGACACAATGAGCTTCATCAACAACTACGTATGAGATCTTCTTATACTTAATGAGATGCTCCATCAATGATTTAAAAGTCTCTGTTGCAGCCTGTTCAGGCGTTATGTAAAGAAATCTTGTGTTGGGCTTCATACTTCTCAAATCATTTAGCACTCTTTCTCTGTCTTTTCCAGTCATTTTAGAGTTAATTGATTCTGCAGTGATTTTGATCTTGGTGAGGTGGTCTATCTGGTCCTTGATCAGGGCCAGCAATGGTGAGAACACAATAGCCACTTTGTTATCTTGCAGCATGGCAGGCAGCTGGAAGCACAGGGACTTGCCCGAGCCCGTGGGCATGGACACATACACATCGTGAACCCCTGTAAGTGTACATTATAAATCTATCAGGTTCTGAGCGAGTTTAATAAAGTCAAAATATATAGGTAGTTTAGGGAAATAATCTTTGTAGTAATATTCCCTGATAAAATATGTAACAGAGTTACAAGTACTACTAGTCTTTATTTTTTTATAATTGTAACTACATAATTAATTGAGATAATTTGCAAGATTTATTACCAATATAATAAAAATTTAAATGATTATGAAAAGTTTGAAATAATATATTGTTGTTTTTGTTTGATATTGGGATAAAGATAACAGAAAAGAAAGTGCGATATTATCATACCTAGATCGCTTCTAATTTGGCAGCACTGATGCCACTGATATAATACGACTATTTTGAAGCGTGATTCTTCTCGTGCAATACAAGACCTTTGTGTTCTTACCAAATATAGCAGCATAAAAATTATTGCGTGTAAGATTTGGTGTTTATTTATAAATCTTTACTGAAGTCGTATACACATTTGTCTGTTTCTAACGCTTACCTCTAGCTACCGCCCTTACAGCACGTTCTTGAAGTTCACTTTTAAACTTTCGGTGTCCAAAATACTGCGACAGTTTCTGTGTTATATTATCCATATCGAAGACTTTCTTTTTGTCGCACAGTCGTAACAGGTATTTCACTTAATTTTAAACACACAACACAGTGAACTGTGTTATCATCATAACACATTATTTATTTAAATATATGCAAGTATTTTCAACAAAAATAACAATTATCAAAACAACCTCAAAATCAATCTGACATTTGCGAAATACCACAGAAATTCCGCCAACCGCTAACTTCTATTCAGACCAGGCTGTCCAACTGCAGAACCAGAAACCCGCTAAAATTTAAACATTGTTAGACATTTGCTTTGGATATTTAAATTTGTAATATTTTTTCGTATCATAAAAATATTCAATTTTTTGCCACAGATTTTTTATTACAATGAGTAAACGTAAAAATCCTTCGGGAACGGACAACTTAAATGGGGACTTCTGCGACTTCTTGATGGAATTAGCAGAATTTGAAAAAAATGTTAGTCGTAACATACACAAGTACAATGCCTACAGGAAAGCAGCAAGTGTTCTAGCATCTCACAGTAAGAGAATAGAATCCGGAGATGAGGCCAAAAAATTAAACGGAATTGGTGAAAAAATTTCAAAGAAAATCGATGAATTTCTACAAACCGGAAAACTGCAGAAGCTTGAAAATATCCATCATGATAAGGAAGCTCAATCCATCAGTTTACTTACGCGAGTTTCAGGAATAGGTCCCGTGAAAGCAGCTGACTTAGTAAAGAGCGGAATTAAAACTATAGAAGATCTTAGAAGTAACCAGAACAAATTAAACCATCATCAACTAATTGGTCTAAAGTAAGTACACACAAAGACATTATACCACGTCCGTGGCAAATTTATTAATCAAACGGTCCGCCTTGTAGCCAAGTTAAATGCGCGTTGCTGACTCTATACAAACCTGTACACTCCTTTTAGAAGAACTTCATACATAATAGTATACCTACCTACTGTAGTCCCTCGAGGAAACAAAAATTATTGAATTGTTTGCAAACAGTTAATTGTGATATTTTCTATAAAAAGGAACCTTATCGTCGATGGCGCTTACGCCATTATTAACGATGCTCCGATATAAATACAATGCTGTGCGGCGTAAGCGCCATCGACAATAAGGTCCCTTTTCATAGAAAATGCCCCGATTTTACTTACACATTCCTTATCAAAAGGTAAAGGTAATGTTAATTTTCAGACATTTTGAAGATTTTGAAAAGAAGTTACCAAGATCGGAAATACAAGAAATTGAAAGAAAATTAAGAGCCAACATTTTGCAACTAGATCCTCAATTCACTGTGACAATTTGTGGCAGTTACAGGTCAGTTTACAATAGGAAATATTACGCGAAACACTGCGTAGGGGGCGCCACTACAACAATCTGAGGGTCTATGACGAAACAAGAAAATCGAAATTTCGTTATCTAACATCTCTTTCACTCTTGCTTATTCGAGCGATAAAGAGGCAGATAGCAAAATTTCGGATTCGCGTTTCCCGGTAGGTCCTCTGTAAACAAACTGCCTTGATGCATGAATGTTATATTTTATTCTCTTTTACTCCTTTTGTAGGTCCATACCTATATCCATACTAATATTATAAATGCGAAAGTCTGTCTGTCTGTCTGTGTGTTACCGCTTCACGCTTAGACCGCTGAACCGATTTAGTTGAAATTTAGCATAGAGATAATTTGAGTTCCGGGGAAGGACTGGAAGGACATAGTATAGTTTTATCCCGAAAATCATTCCTTAAGAGGGTGAAAAGCGGAGTGGAATCATGGTTGAATTGAGACAATTAATGAGTTGCCCGATAATTTGTGTGCATATTATGCTCATATTGAATGATTGCTATAAGACTTTCTCCAGGCGCTAAACTTACTCTAGCTGCTGTTACTGATTCCACGCAGACGAAGTCGCGGGCAAAATCTAGTACTTTTATAAATATTAGGTTGGTTTACGATGATTTCCTTGTTGAAATCTCATTATGGCTATTTGTTGCTACACAGAAACAATGGTCCCCCTGCATAGAAGTTTATATTCGCATATCTGCAGTTGACTAAGAGAATACCTTTATATCTTTCTCTAAATAAACGCAGGCGCGGCAAGCAGGAAAGCGGTGATATAGACGCGCTCGTGACCCACCCTTCTGTGGTAGCAGACAGTAAGAAGAAGCACACTGAGCAACTGCTCAGGAACATAGTGGATGCCTTGAACGGATTGGTTACTGACACTATTTCTATGGGAGACACTAAATTCATGGTATGTGGACTAAACCTTGTAATAGATAACGCGATTATAACACCACGCACGCATGTATAAAGCGACGTCTGGTTCACACACCGGAGCGGCGTGCGAATCCGCATCCGATGTGAAACCGCTTAAATGTAACTTGGAACTAACACAAGACCAAGTTACTATATTGTAACAAAGGATGCGCGGTTTTGCTTGTTACGCTGAAAGCAGAGCATGGGTACCTATAAGAAAGAAAGGATAGTTGTCGCTGTGAAAGAATAGCATTGCGAGAACTAAAACATTTTTCACGAGTAAAGCCAAAAAGTTTACTCTGCTCATTTCCATTCTCTAATGTCATACGGCATACTCATCTGGAGTAAGTTCAACATAGATATGCGAAAAAAAAGTGTATGAGAAGTGTTATAACGAATGTAATGCTAGGGCTTAAGTATTTAGTATGATCTCGTAATGAACATTGCAATAATGAATAAGCTAAAACTGACATCCCGTTTTTACACTAGGGCGTATGTCGACTACCAGAACTACCGGCACGCCGCCTCGACATCAGACTAGTCCCACCCGCGCAGTACCACTGCGCCGTGCTGTACTTCACGGGCAGCGACGTGTTCAACAAGCAGATGCGTGCTCACGCGCTCGAGAAGGGGTTCACGCTCAACGAGTACTCGCTGAGACCGGTCGGAGTCACAGGTAGATACAAACTTTTGTCTCTGTACTGAGTCTGTAGTGCAGGAGAGTAGTGTCGGGTCTACAGGGACCTTTACTTTGGGTTCATCTATTTATTAGGTACGTCACACGAATTTCGAGGTTTTTGACCCCTCCCCCCTCCTTGTCACACTTGGTCACATTTGGCAAACTTCCCCCCTGGTGTGACGTCACATTTTTTCAATGAAATCATCAAAATATTTGTGACAAAAGAAATATTAGTCATTTTGTATGGCTTATTAAATAAATAAGATTTAAAAAAAAAACTAGTAATTTTATAACCCAAAACTGATTAGGAAAGAAAATTAACACATTCACTGCCCCCAACGCACAGGTGCGTTCACCGTCATACAAGTTTGTTCCTAGGCCATATATAATCTGTGGCCACGCCCCCTGGCAGTGAATGCGTTAACCGATTAAAAACGATTATCGTTCTAAAAACTTGTTATTTACCTGTACAGCGAATAAAATAATTTAAATAAGTTAGTGACGTTACAGTTTGTGACTCCCCCCCCCCTTGTCACAACATGTCACATTGTCTTCACCCCCCACCCTACTGTGTGATGTAATTAATTGATGACCCCTTTTGACCCGCTAAAAAGAAGTGTCTCTCGCTTCTCTCTTCGCCAAAGGCAGGCCATACAGTCGTGGCAAGTACGTCGTAAAAGTGCGCCGCTTCTTCTGTGTCTCCTCTAAAAGGCGGCTTTGAAAAGGTGGTATAATAGCAATACAATTTTGTGACACTACATATTTAATAGCGAGGCAACGATCATGTCTGGCTAGTTTTATGACTCAGGCGTGCTAATGGTATTCGTTCGATAATCAAGGATTGTGTGGCCATAATGCAATAACTATTACTGCTCCCCAGGTATGCCCGGTGAACCAGTGCCGGTATCCTCAGAAGAAGACATATTCGAGTACATTGACTACCCTTATAAGAAACCCGAGGATCGCAACATGTAGGCGGTCATCACACCGTCGCCGCATCCGAAAACCGCTTCAGTGTGATAGCCACCCTAGAGGAGTTATTTGTTCGGCAAAGGGACGGTAATAACCCTTTATGGTGGCGCCAAAATAAAAGTTTTGTGTATTGCATATAAAAATATAATATCACAAGGGAAACTAGGACAAGATAACATAATTCAATTAACAAAGTAATTATCTTACAACTAGTTTCGTATTACATTTATTATATAAGGAAGTCATGAGGTCGAATTTAGTTTAATTGACTAAGGTTTTAACTAATTATTGGATTTTTTGATAATTTCAGTCAGTTCAGTGCTTTGTTTACAATTTAATAAAGTCAAGAACAATATTACCAATTAGTATTATTTTAGTTTTATACTTTTATCTGAAAATAATAATCTCTTATATCTGCCAATTAATTTGTCATGTGATTGTTAAATTTTTATTTTTATTTATTTATTTATTTATAAATACGACACTTAAGTTATAATGGAGCAACATGATTCTTGAATACTTACACTAAAACTAAAATTGTATAACATCATAAGTACAGTATGCAAGTAAACTTTGGTAATCACATAACTGTTCTATTATAAATACTTGAATTCATAAGTAAATAATTAACCTAAAAGTACAAATATTCATTCAACATACTCGTAATAATATTATATCACACCATATCTAAGTAATATTTTGCAGACTAGTAATATTTTAGCCTATGCTTGACTTCAAATAGTACTGTTTTCATTTAAATACAAGTTTTTATAATACTTAACGTAAAAGGAATGCCATAATTTGGCCGGTTTTTATTTTTGTATTTTGCCTCTGTGTTTTTACGCGCGCGGCGTCGATTATTTGCATATTGACTTTATTATAACATTTTCGGCGATTAAAGTTAATCTCCGATTTCACTGGTCATGAGCGTGCACCAACTGTGACGTAGGATCCGCCAGTAGTTCAGTAGGCGTGTCAAACTCGAGCAACCTCCCGCTCCCATCACGAGCACTCGAGCACGCCGACCACTCCGTTGACAATCAGGCAAGTAAACCTTGTTTTTGTATTTTGTTTCTGTATTTTTACGCGCGCGTCATAAAAGGCGCGTCATAAAGGAAAAAATCTCAGTATTGAACGTTAATAAGTAATAAGAATAGTAAAACCTTTTTAGTATTCAGTTTATATACAATTTAATTGTTAACACCCTGATACTCTTGCATCTTTTTTTTTTTTTTCATTATTGTTGTTATTGTTTTTGTTCTTGTTTGCACAAATAGCTCTGTTTTACTCTGTAGAAACTTTATTAAACATGTGGTTAAAATATTTTCATTAAGGAAACTGTAAGTCTAGCTTTAAGAAAATTTCCAGTGTTATGTATAACTATAGAAGACTGTTTGTTTCTTAAATAAATAAATAAATAAATAAACTATAGTTCGAAAAGAAATTGTAGAAAATTATTGAGGGCGCCACTTCCTACGTAACTGTCACATTTTTGACGTAAAATACTTAAACATGGCAACAATTTAGTATGGATTTTTTTTCGTTCCTGTTTACTTAATTTCTACTATTTTATGTCGCACTATACCTTCGACTTCGTAATAACATTTGCAACGTTACGGTTAAAGAGATCGATCACTGGTCGTGAGCATGCACCAACGCGTACAACTGCGACGTAGGATCCGCGAGCAACTCGGTTGGCGTGTCAAACTCGAGCAACTTCCCCCCTCCCATGACGAGCACTCTCGAGCACTCGAGCACGCCGAGCACGCGGTGCGCGACGAGGAGCACGGTGGAGCCGCCGAACGCGCTGCGGATCGTGTCGAGGATTAGCCGCTCGGTTTCTTGGTCGAGGTTCGCTGTAGCTTCGTCTATTAGGACGATCTGAAATTAAATTGGAAAGTAGTTATTTTTAAATCCAAAATGGAGTGATGACTAACGCTGGGCAATACCTCACAAGGCAAAGCCTATGTCTAATAGTTAATGTCTTTCAGCTGATGTTTTTTTTTTTTTTTTTTAATTTATTTAGGAAACAAACAGTCACATACAGATAAGTTTAAACTTGCAGATATACAATAAGACCTATAGTTCCATTAATTATAACATACTGATATTGATAACAAGTAGAAACAGGGCTTGTTCGGCACTGCCTATAAATAGGAAGATACACAGAATATGATGTAAAATTATGATTATATTTTTTTATCTTTCGATATAAACAGTCCTCTGCTAGCCAGGTAGGTATTCGAATTTGAATTGCTATCTAACGCGCCAGTATGGTATCTTCAGCCCCACATCTTGCTATATCATGTTATATCTTCGCGTCACGACTATAGAAGTATAAATAACCTTAGCTCTTTGCAGGAGCGCCCTCGCAATGCTCAGTAGTTGTGCTAAATCCTCGCCCGCACGGTGTCCTCGGCATCGCATCGTTCTAGAGCTCGCCATAAGTATTTCCGCATTAATAGTATAGGTTTACAACCAACCTTAGCTCTCTGTAGCAGCGCCCTCGCAAGGCACAGCAACTGTGCCAGGCCCCTCGACAACGGCGCGGCGGGGGCAGCCAAGCCTCCGCGCGCACGCAGCGCGTCCTCGGCGCCGCACCGCTCCAGAGCGCGCCACACCTCAGCGTCCGAGTGCTGCCGGAGCGGGTCCACGTTCTCGCGGACGCTGCCCGTGAAGATGAAGGGTTCTTGCGGGATCATGCCTATCCGGGACCTGAGAGACGAATGGAATATTATGTAATCTCTATTAAATCCCTTCTAGTGATAGGCGATTTTGATATTGTTCATTTCGAATTAAATAAACATAAATTCTCATTCCAAGAGAATCCAAAATGAAATATTCTATGTGGGATAAGCCGGAGCAAGTGTTACGAAAATGGGTACCGCATCTATGTATTTAAACAAGTTCCTTCTATAACACTGATATTCACGCTTTTTGTCTTAAATACCGACTTGGCCTGGCCGTATTTTTGCGCGAAGCGGAAGTGAAAGGACTCTTGTCACTCTTGTGACATACTGATGTACTCTTTACTGCACACTTCAATACAAGAAATAATACAGCTCCTGTACCTGAGCGCGTGCAGCTGCAGCGTGTGCACGGGCACGCCGTCCACCACCACCCTGCCGGCCGCGGTGGGCGCCAGCTGCAGGACGGCGTGCAGCAGCGAGCTCTGCCGGTGCACCACCCTCCCTGTACCTGAGCGCGTGCAGCTGCAGCGTGTGCACAGGCACGCCGTCCACCACCACCCTGCCGGCCGCGGTGGGCGCCAGCTGCAGGACGGCGTGCAGCAGCGAGCTCTGCCGGTGCACCACCCTCCCTGTACCTGAGCGCGTGCAGCTGCAGCGTGTGCACGGGCACGCCGTCCACCACCACCCTGCCGGCCGCGGTGGGCGCCAGCTGCAGGACGGCGTGCAGCAGCGAGCTCTTGCCGGCGCCGGTGCGGCCGACGACGCCGAGCTTCTCGCCCGGGTAGCTGGAGAACGTGACGCCGCGCAACGCCGCGCCGCGACCGTCGCGACTGGAATATCACAAATCACTCAATTACAAGACATATTTCTTCACTTGACGACCCCAGCTGCGGACTGCCCCGCGCCCCCCGCGCCCGCCCCATCAGCGCGCGCGCAACGAGCGACGAGGCGGGCGGCGCGGGCAGTGCACGAAGTACAGCCGCCGCGGACACTCGTGCCTGAGGAAGGATTCCCGACTAATCCGAAACATGTCGCCTAAAGCGACTAAAAATAATAGTGACTGAAACCGTACTGATCTACATATTTTAACATATACACGATGAAATTTAATCGTTGATCAGGAACCAATTTTTCTAATAGATATCAATACCTTCGAACATAGAGTAACTTATACTAGAGCGGTACTGTCATAGTAAATTTTGTAACCCCAGTAAATTCACTGCCATCTGTCGACACACTTTAAAACTAAAAATAAATATTTATAAAAATACGATAAAATGTATTTAAATATGGATAAATGATTTTTTTTATTTGCATTAATTATTTTTATGAATTTGACCCATGTTCTTTCACTGATATGCGTTAAATTGTTAAATAACAAACGAAACCGTCAACGCCATCTATACGACAGTAGGCCAAAGCTAGTGGCGCCCTCTGAACGAGGATAAAATTTTCTTGATTTTCGAGGCACGTTTTTTCCTTAGACTGTATCCATCTATTACGGAGTTATATCTATCTTTGCCTTCGAATGAAGTACCTATCCCACTAGAGTTTACTAGACCTTAGCCGATTTGCTAAAAAGACGCTTATTAATTGAACTTTTTAACTATAAATACGCTTAAACAAATAGAGGCACCCAACCGACTGTGCCAATTAACAGTATGGTAAAGTTTTGTCAAAAAAATACCTAAGTAAAAAATGATTTAAATTGATTACCTACCTGTAATTAAGATGGACATCCTCGAAGCTGACGACGCCCTGCGAGGGCCAACCGTAAGGCGGCGGCTCGCCGTCAGTTTTCTCACTCTCCACCTAAAACAACCGACTATATTGTTAGGTACCGCCTATACGATTGCACTGCAATTCAATTCAATTAAAGAGTCCCTAAAGTACGGCATGCTGAATCTGATGCTCAAGTCCTTACTTTTGACCCGCGTAAAGGAAAGCCAAAGGCCATGTAATATTATCCCGCCCGCGAGGAAGCCGTAGGGCAAACGTAGCCTTCGGGTCGAAAAGTCTACAAATCGCTGATTTAATTGAATAATGTCGCTTTTATACTCCTACAATATTTTTATGGTGTAATTTTCATTCAAGATAAACTTTCAGCTTAATTCTACCTGCGTAATGTACTCGCCGACGCGCTCGACGGCGATCATCTCTCGCTCGGTCTCAGTGAAGGAGTTGAGCACGTTTGCGAGTATGGATGTCATGGACAGCGCGTAGGAGATCGCCAGACCCACGAGACCTAGACGGAAAATTAAAAATAAAGCCAGTCAAGTAGGAATTATAAATTTCAAAAATTTCGTTTAACTTTTTTTTACAACGTTATTGAAAAGACACTCCTAAAACCTGGACAGGGAGCTTTCTTTTCGGCTGTATCTTGATCTAAGTCGCACGAAACATCGCTTTTCGTCACACTAGATTAATTAAATTAGACAGATGCAAGTTAATTCTTGTCGCGTAGGAAGATAATACATGCTTTAGTTCTGGGGGTGCGTAGCGTGCTGTATATAGATCAAACGGTTAAAGTTAGAAGCCCAGCCCCTGCCTCCCCTGACAACTCAATACATCGTCACTAGGTAAGACATACCCGGGTCTAAAGCGTGAGTGGTACGCTGCACAGCAGCCAGCAAAGCAACAGCGGCCATACAGGCGCCACCACAAGCTTGAAGCCTGTTACTAAGAAGGTTAAAGATAAAGACATACCTGGGTCTAAAGCGTGAGTGGCGCGCTGCATAGCAGCCAGCAACGCAGCAGCGGCCACACAGGCGCCAGCACAAGCTTGCAGCCTCAGGCCGAGCCACTGAGCGGCGGCGGCGCCACAGAGCGCGGCGCGCTGCCACGCCTCGACCAGCTCCTCGCCGCGGTCGGCCCAGCGCGGCCCGGTGCTATACCTGCTGTCACGAGGAAGGCTAAAGATAAAGACATACCTGGGTCTAAAGCGTGAGTGGCGCGCTGCATAGCAGCCAGCAACGCAGCAGCGGCCACACAGGCGCCAGCACAAGCTTGCAGCCTCAGGCCGAGCCACTGAGCGGCGGCGGCGCCACAGAGCGCGGCGCGCTGCCACGCCTCGACCAGCTCCTCGCCGCGGTCGGCCCAGCGCGGCCCGGTGCTATACCTGCTGTCACGAGGAAGGCTAAAGATAAAGACATACCTGGGTCTAAAGCGTGAGTGGCGCGCTGCATAGCAGCCAGCAACGCAGCAGCGGCCACACAGGCGCCAGCACAAGCTTGCAGCCTCAGGCCGAGCCACTGAGCGGCGGCGGCGCCACAGAGCGCGGCGCGCTGCCACGCCTCGACCAGCTCCTCGCCGCGGTCGGCCCAGCGCGGCCCGGTGCTATACCTGCTGTCACGAGGAAGGCTAAAGATAAAGACATACCTGGGTCTAAAGCGTGAGTGGCGCGCTGCATAGCAGCCAGCAACGCAGCAGCGGCCACACAGGCGCCAGCACAAGCTTGCAGCCTCAGGCCGAGCCACTGAGCGGCGGCGGCGCCACAGAGCGCGGCGCGCTGCCACGCCTCGACCAGCTCCTCGCCGCGGTCGGCCCAGCGCGGCCCGGTGCTATACCTGCTGTCACGAGGAAGGCTAAAGATAAAGACATACCTGGGTCTAAAGCGTGAGTGGCGCGCTGCATAGCAGCCAGCAACGCAGCAGCGGCCACACAGGCGCCAGCACAAGCTTGCAGCCTCAGGCCGAGCCACTGAGCGGCGGCGGCGCCACAGAGCGCGGCGCGCTGCCACGCCTCGACCAGCTCCTCGCCGCGGTCGGCCCAGCGCGGCCCGGTGCTATACCTGCTGTCACGAGGAAGGCTAAAGATAAAGACATACCTGGGTCTAAAGCGTGAGTGGCGCGCTGCATAGCAGCCAGCAACGCAGCAGCGGCCACACAGGCGCCAGCACAAGCTTGCAGCCTCAGGCCGAGCCACTGAGCGGCGGCGGCGCCACAGAGCGCGGCGCGCTGCCACGCCTCGACCAGCTCCTCGCCGCGGTCGGCCCAGCGCGGCCCGGTGCTATACCTGCTGTCACGAGGAAGGCTAAAGATAAAGACATACCTGGGTCTAAAGCGTGAGTGGCGCGCTGCATAGCAGCCAGCAACGCAGCAGCGGCCACACAGGCGCCAGCACAAGCTTGCAGCCTCAGGCCGAGCCACTGAGCGGCGGCGGCGCCACAGAGCGCGGCGCGCTGCCACGCCTCGACCAGCTCCTCGCCGCGGTCGGCCCAGCGCGGCCCGGTGCTATACCTGCTGTCACGAGGAAGGCTAAAGATAAAGACATACCTGGGTCTAAAGCGTGAGTGGCGCGCTGCATAGCAGCCAGCAACGCAGCAGCGGCCACACAGGCGCCAGCACAAGCTTGCAGCCTCAGGCCGAGCCACTGAGCGGCGGCGGCGCCACAGAGCGCGGCGCGCTGCCACGCCTCGACCAGCTCCTCGCCGCGGTCGGCCCAGCGCGGCCCGGTGCTATACCTGCTGTCACGAGGAAGGCTAAAGATAAAGACATACCTGGGTCTAAAGCGTGAGTGGCGCGCTGCATAGCAGCCAGCAACGCAGCAGCGGCCACACAGGCGCCAGCACAAGCTTGCAGCCTCAGGCCGAGCCACTGAGCGGCGGCGGCGCCACAGAGCGCGGCGCGCTGCCACGCCTCGACCAGCTCCTCGCCGCGGTCGGCCCAGCGCGGCCCGGTGCTATACCTGCTGTCACGAGGAAGGCTAAAGATAAAGACATACCTGGGTCTAAAGCGTGAGTGGCGCGCTGCATAGCAGCCAGCAACGCAGCAGCGGCCACACAGGCGCCAGCACAAGCTTGCAGCCTCAGGCCGAGCCACTGAGCGGCGGCGGCGCCACAGAGCGCGGCGCGCTGCCACGCCTCGACCAGCTCCTCGCCGCGGTCGGCCCAGCGCGGCCCGGTGCTATACCTGCTGTCACGAGGAAGGCTAAAGATAAAGACATACCTGGGTCTAAAGCGTGAGTGGCGCGCTGCATAGCAGCCAGCAACGCAGCAGCGGCCACACAGGCGCCAGCACAAGCTTGCAGCCTCAGGCCGAGCCACTGAGCGGCGGCGGCGCCACAGAGCGCGGCGCGCTGCCACGCCTCGACCAGCTCCTCGCCGCGGTCGGCCCAGCGCGGCCCGGTGCTATACCTGCTGTCACGAGGAAGGCTAAAGATAAAGACATACCTGGGTCTAAAGCGTGAGTGGCGCGCTGCATAGCAGCCAGCAACGCAGCAGCGGCCACACAGGCGCCAGCACAAGCTTGCAGCCTCAGGCCGAGCCACTGAGCGGCGGCGGCGCCACAGAGCGCGGCGCGCTGCCACGCCTCGACCAGCTCCTCGCCGCGGTCGGCCCAGCGCGGCCCGGTGCTATACCTGCTGTCACGAGGAAGGCTAAAGATAAAGACATACCTGGGTCTAAAGCGTGAGTGGCGCGCTGCATAGCAGCCAGCAACGCAGCAGCGGCCACACAGGCGCCAGCACAAGCTTGCAGCCTCAGGCCGAGCCACTGAGCGGCGGCGGCGCCACAGAGCGCGGCGCGCTGCCACGCCTCGACCAGCTCCTCGCCGCGGTCGGCCCAGCGCGGCCCGGTGCTATACCTGCTGTCACGAGGAAGGCTAAAGATAAAGACATACCTGGGTCTAAAGCGTGAGTGGCGCGCTGCATAGCAGCCAGCAACGCAGCAGCGGCCACACAGGCGCCAGCACAAGCTTGCAGCCTCAGGCCGAGCCACTGAGCGGCGGCGGCGCCACAGAGCGCGGCGCGCTGCCACGCCTCGACCAGCTCCTCGCCGCGGTCGGCCCAGCGCGGCCCGGTGCTATACCTGCTGTCACGAGGAAGGCTAAAGATAAAGACATACCTGGGTCTAAAGCGTGAGTGGCGCGCTGCATAGCAGCCAGCAACGCAGCAGCGGCCACACAGGCGCCAGCACAAGCTTGCAGCCTCAGGCCGAGCCACTGAGCGGCGGCGGCGCCACAGAGCGCGGCGCGCTGCCACGCCTCGACCAGCTCCTCGCCGCGGTCGGCCCAGCGCGGCCCGGTGCTATACCTGCTGTCACGAGGAAGGCTAAAGATAAAGACATACCTGGGTCTAAAGCGTGAGTGGCGCGCTGCATAGCAGCCAGCAACGCAGCAGCGGCCACACAGGCGCCAGCACAAGCTTGCAGCCTCAGGCCGAGCCACTGAGCGGCGGCGGCGCCACAGAGCGCGGCGCGCTGCCACGCCTCGACCAGCTCCTCGCCGCGGTCGGCCCAGCGCGGCCCGGTGCTATACCTGCTGTCACGAGGAAGGCTAAAGATAAAGACATACCTGGGTCTAAAGCGTGAGTGGCGCGCTGCATAGCAGCCAGCAACGCAGCAGCGGCCACACAGGCGCCAGCACAAGCTTGCAGCCTCAGGCCGAGCCACTGAGCGGCGGCGGCGCCACAGAGCGCGGCGCGCTGCCACGCCTCGACCAGCTCCTCGCCGCGGTCGGCCCAGCGCGGCCCGGTGCTATACCTGCTGTCACGAGGAAGGCTAAAGATAAAGACATACCTGGGTCTAAAGCGTGAGTGGCGCGCTGCATAGCAGCCAGCAACGCAGCAGCGGCCACACAGGCGCCAGCACAAGCTTGCAGCCTCAGGCCGAGCCACTGAGCGGCGGCGGCGCCACAGAGCGCGGCGCGCTGCCACGCCTCGACCAGCTCCTCGCCGCGGTCGGCCCAGCGCGGCCCGGTGCTATACCTGCTGTCACGAGGAAGGCTAAAGATAAAGACATACCTGGGTCTAAAGCGTGAGTGGCGCGCTGCATAGCAGCCAGCAACGCAGCAGCGGCCACACAGGCGCCAGCACAAGCTTGCAGCCTCAGGCCGAGCCACTGAGCGGCGGCGGCGCCACAGAGCGCGGCGCGCTGCCACGCCTCGACCAGCTCCTCGCCGCGGTCGGCCCAGCGCGGCCCGGTGCTATACCTGCTGTCACGAGGAAGGCTAAAGATAAAGACATACCTGGGTCTAAAGCGTGAGTGGCGCGCTGCATAGCAGCCAGCAACGCAGCAGCGGCCACACAGGCGCCAGCACAAGCTTGCAGCCTCAGGCCGAGCCACTGAGCGGCGGCGGCGCCACAGAGCGCGGCGCGCTGCCACGCCTCGACCAGCTCCTCGCCGCGGTCGGCCCAGCGCGGCCCGGTGCTATACCTGCTGTCACGAGGAAGGCTAAAGATAAAGACATACCTGGGTCTAAAGCGTGAGTGGCGCGCTGCATAGCAGCCAGCAACGCAGCAGCGGCCACACAGGCGCCAGCACAAGCTTGCAGCCTCAGGCCGAGCCACTGAGCGGCGGCGGCGCCACAGAGCGCGGCGCGCTGCCACGCCTCGACCAGCTCCTCGCCGCGGTCGGCCCAGCGCGGCCCGGTGCTATACCTGCTGTCACGAGGAAGGCTAAAGATAAAGACATACCTGGGTCTAAAGCGTGAGTGGCGCGCTGCATAGCAGCCAGCAACGCAGCAGCGGCCACACAGGCGCCAGCACAAGCTTGCAGCCTCAGGCCGAGCCACTGAGCGGCGGCGGCGCCACAGAGCGCGGCGCGCTGCCACGCCTCGACCAGCTCCTCGCCGCGGTCGGCCCAGCGCGGCCCGGTGCTATACCTGCTGTCACGAGGAAGGCTAAAGATAAAGACATACCTGGGTCTAAAGCGTGAGTGGCGCGCTGCATAGCAGCCAGCAACGCAGCAGCGGCCACACAGGCGCCAGCACAAGCTTGCAGCCTCAGGCCGAGCCACTGAGCGGCGGCGGCGCCACAGAGCGCGGCGCGCTGCCACGCCTCGACCAGCTCCTCGCCGCGGTCGGCCCAGCGCGGCCCGGTGCTATACCTGCTGTCACGAGGAAGGCTAAAGATAAAGACATACCTGGGTCTAAAGCGTGAGTGGCGCGCTGCATAGCAGCCAGCAACGCAGCAGCGGCCACACAGGCGCCAGCACAAGCTTGCAGCCTCAGGCCGAGCCACTGAGCGGCGGCGGCGCCACAGAGCGCGGCGCGCTGCCACGCCTCGACCAGCTCCTCGCCGCGGTCGGCCCAGCGCGGCCCGGTGCTATACCTGCTGTCACGAGGAAGGCTAAAGATAAAGACATACCTGGGTCTAAAGCGTGAGTGGCGCGCTGCATAGCAGCCAGCAACGCAGCAGCGGCCACACAGGCGCCAGCACAAGCTTGCAGCCTCAGGCCGAGCCACTGAGCGGCGGCGGCGCCACAGAGCGCGGCGCGCTGCCACGCCTCGACCAGCTCCTCGCCGCGGTCGGCCCAGCGCGGCCCGGTGCTATACCTGCTGTCACGAGGAAGGCTAAAGATAAAGACATACCTGGGTCTAAAGCGTGAGTGGCGCGCTGCATAGCAGCCAGCAACGCAGCAGCGGCCACACAGGCGCCAGCACAAGCTTGCAGCCTCAGGCCGAGCCACTGAGCGGCGGCGGCGCCACAGAGCGCGGCGCGCTGCCACGCCTCGACCAGCTCCTCGCCGCGGTCGGCCCAGCGCGGCCCGGCGCCGAGCGCGCGGATTGTCGATAAACCTGGACGGACCATTTACTTTAGAAGGAAACATCGATAGGTTCAATATCGGAGATCCAGTAGGTATACATGATGGATTTTCTTATTGGGTCAGTGGGGGCAGCTACCAGATCCCGTGCTGCTACGCGAAAACGGTCTTAGAAGACCTTCCCTCGATTTCAAATTAATAAAGATTGGCGTTTATACTTTTTGGAAAAAACATACAGGGTGCGAGAAAAAGGTCATTTTTGACAAACTTTTTTTTTATGCCAATCGATCCCATTACTATCCAGGATCGAAAGCTTGTATGACACCAAAAAAAAATTACGTCTACAAAAGCCACAAATCGAGGAAAAATAGCATGTGAAAAATTAAAAGTTTTCATTTCATTACAAATTGTATCATATGAAAATGAAAATTAAAATGAAAATTTATTAATAACATTAGGTTACAGGTCAGGGTTGTATAAGATTTGAAATTCGTACAGTATCAATAAATACAGTATACATATACCTATGAGTATATTACACAATCAATTTGTATGTCACAATGTTACAATTATAAGTACATTTTATTCTTATAGTTAATTTTATTTAGGTACATCAATAATTTCACTGGAAAAATATTCATCTATGTCATACAATGGGGGCATTTCACGTCAAGCGGGCAGCAAAAAAATTGACAGGTTCTGGATTTTGTTCATAGTTGGATTAATTGGACCTATATGTGAATTAAAAAATTTGGCATCATTACTTTTTTAATATATTGCTTCGTTAAAAATTTATACGCATTTGAAAAAACTACAAAATTTGAGGAACGGATTTTTTAAAAATTATTATTGCAATTCTTTCAGTGGATTTAATTATAACTAAATAGTGATTATTTGAGAATATTAGTTGATTTCTTTGAAAATTTATAAAAAAAGTTTTTTTTATCTTTTTTTCATATAACAAACCGGAAGTTAGTATTAAATATCTTTTTTTTTCCAACTTCGCATTTTTTTATATTTTTTATTTTTACACAATAATGTAGCTTATGGTGTACTTATGTCCTATATTTTTTTTTATAATGGCATCTCGATTGGTTTTAAAGATTCATGAAGTAATTCTAAAGTACTGCGCGACGCTCCGTACTGAGAGGTAGTTCTATGTGGCAGTCTTTAATGGCCAATTACGGGTTTTTTTACTTTTGCGTAACGGAATTAAAGCAATAAACAATATTTCATCGGTTAAGATGTAGAAAAGCTAATGATGTATTATTCAATCGTGCCTTGTAGCGCTATCACTGACCATACCACTGACCATATCTTGGAACTGAAAACAAAACGTTTATGTTTTAACAAAACGCTAGAGGTAACTTAATAACTATAGCTAGGTTTAGGCGGGGTATGTCACATGCTTAAGAGGTCACTTTCGAGTTAGGTCACGTTCTGAGGACGTCACTTTCTGTACGTCACATTCTGAGTTCGTCACATTCTGAGTACGTCACTTTCTGAGGCCCTCGCTTTCTGAGTTCGTCACTTTCTGAGTACGTCACTTTTATAGCAAAGTAATATTTAAGCGTATACCTGCATTAACAATGGATACCAGCAATCATATTAGCTGTACGGCATAAAAACGGCCGTATGCCGTACAGCTGTTATGATTGCTGGTATCCATTGTTCATGCAGGTATACGCTTTAATCTTACTATGCTATAAAAGTGACGTACTCAGAAAGCGAGGGCTTCAGAAAGTGGCGTTCACAGAAAGTGACGTCCTCAGAAAGTGCCGTTCTCAGAAAGTAACGTACTCAGAATGTGACGAGCTCGGAATGTGACAAACTCAGAATGTGACGTACAGAAAGTGACGTCCTCAGAACGTGACCTAACTCGAAAGTGACCTCTTAAGCATGTGACATACCCCGCCTAAACCTAGCTATAGTTATTAAGTTACCTCTAGCGTTTTGTTAAAACATAAACGTTTTGTTTTCAGTTCCAAGATATGGTCAGTGGTATGGTCAGTGATAGCGCTACAAGGCACGATTGAATAATACATCATTAGCTTTTCTACATCTTAACCGATGAAATATTGTTTATTGCTTTAATTCCGTTACGCAAAAGTAAAAAAACCCGTAATTGGCCATTAAAGACTGCCACATAGAACTACCTCTCAGTACGGAGCGTCGCGCAGTACTTTAGAATTACTTCATGAATCTTTAAAACCAATCGAGATGCCATTATAAAAAAAAATATAGGACATAAGTACACCATAAGCTACATTATTGTGTAAAAATAAAAAATATAAAAAAATGCGAAGTTGGAAAAAAAAAGATATTTAATACTAACTTCCGGTTTGTTATATGAAAAAAAGATAAAAAAAACTTTTTTTATAAATTTTCAAAGAAATCAACTAATATTCTCAAATAATCACTATTTAGTTATAATTAAATCCACTGAAAGAATTGCAATAATAATTTTTAAAAAATCCGTTCCTCAAATTTTGTAGTTTTTTCAAATGCGTATAAATTTTTAACGAAGCAATATATTAAAAAAGTAATGATGCCAAATTTTTTAATTCACATATAGGTCCAATTAATCCAACTATGAACAAAATCCAGAACCTGACAATTTTTTTGCTGCCCGCTTGACGTGAAATGCCCCAATGGTGATTTTAGTAACCAGTGCTTTAATCTACTTTTAAAATTATGGAAGGAAGGTGCATCCCTGATACTTTTAGGTAGGTGGTTGTATATACGTGGGCCAAGTACATAGGCTGATCGTCCACTTTTCGCTAACTTATGTGGCACAGATGCGAGGCAGCCCGCGTTCTTGTTACTACGCAGATGACGATTTAGATTAACCTGTTTCACAGTAAATTTGTTCGTGTTGGCGTGGGTGAATGTCGCTATTTGCTGAATAAGTACACAGGGTAGTGTTAGTATACTGTATTCTGTGAAATACTGACGAGCAGAGACGTCATCAGAGACACACGCTATTGCGCGTACGGCTCGTTTCTGTAATGAGAACACTCGACGCCAGTCAGCGGCTCCACCCCACAGCTCGGTGCCGTACGAAATGAGCGAGTGCACAGTTGCAAAATAGCATGGAAAAAGTTTTCCTCGATTTGTGGCTTTTCTAGCAGTAATTAGTAATTAGGCCCATACAAGCTTTTAATCCTGGATAGATAGATAGATAGATAGATAAGATAGATAAAACGTTTATTTGGATGCTGCAAAACACACAATTTTAGTGTAAAGTATAAGTAGGTACATTGCAGTCAGAACAAAACTTAACTACTAAATTAAATTAACAAAAATTTTTTTACTTAAACACGAAATATTAGTTTTTAGTGGTTAGCTGCACGCTGTGTGCATTGCAGCAACAACAAAAGGGTTCCGACTCAGCTATACGCTCCACTCTATTGAGCGGAGCACTGATATTCTGCCGGAACCCAGATCACGTTACAGTTAGGTAAATATGACGGTGATAAGTATACGGTACTGTAAAAAGTGTGTAGTTGAGTGGTGTTAGAAAGTTCTGAAATAAAATACATAAATAAAACAGAAAATAAGCATAAACATAGAAATAAAAATAGTAGTGGCCATAAAATAAGAGTGAGAAAGCGCGAAAGGTTCGGTACAAGATCTCATAGCAATACCGATTAGATCCTGAAATCAGCAACCAAAAAGCCGTATGGTATCCCTGTTTTTTGTTTTTCAAGCAGTATCTTTTTAAACTGGTGTTTAAAAGTTTGCTTATTTTTGAGCCGTCTTACAGGTGGAGGGATATTATTCCAGCATTTGGTCGCGAGATACCGGAAACAACCGGTAAATGCAATCGTTCTATGAGGGTACATTTCTAAGAGACAACGCCGAGTTGACCTAGTGTCATAGGATAGTAATGGAATCGATTGGCATCCAAAAAACAAGCAATCTGGTAGCTGCCCTTACTGACCCAATAAGAAAATCTGTAGTTTTTTAATATCCAGCAGTGCCATCTACAGTGTTTGTTTAAATATGGAACTGTGATGTTCCAAATATGTTTTTGATATGAATCGCTGTCATGTCATTCTGTCACACAATAAATAGTCTTCGGTTAACATGCACGTATTTCAATTATAGGTTATGGGCTTTTTAAATTGATAAATACGGGGGGTTTAGTCAAGTATTAGATTGCTAGTTTATAGTGTATCGTGTGTGATATATTGTGAGTGCGATCTGTGACAGAAATCCGAAGATGTCGTCACCAAACTATGTGGCGAATGTGCCCAAGTTACGTGGCCGAGAGAACTATTGTGAATGGGTTTTCGCGGCAGAGAATTTTCTTATCCTAGACGGCACGCAGAAGTTTATTACGCGTAAGCCAGAAACTACGGGTACAGAAGTTGCCGATGACGAAAAAGCCCGTGCGAAATTGATTTTGACAATCGATCCTTCCTTGTATGTCCATGTAAAAGGCGTCACAACTACGGTTGAATTGTGGACTAAACTCAAAAGCTTATTTGACGACTCCGGTTTCGAGAGAAAAATTACGTTGTTACGAAATTTGATTTCCATAAGACTCGAAAATTCGACTTCGATGTCAGAATACGTAACGAAAATGGTTGCAAATGGTCAAAAATTAAGTGGTACGGGTTTTGCAATAAGTGATGAATGGATCGGCTCGCTATTGTTAGCAGGTTTGCCTGAGAAATATTCCCCGATGATCATGGCAATAGAGCATTCCGGCATTTCTATCACGACAGACGCCATCAAAACAAAGCTTTTAGACATGGAAGAGAAAAATTCAAATTTGACAAGGAATGGGAACGAGACTGAGAATGCGTTCGCGAGTACGTCAAGTTACCAACATAACAAGAAGAATAAAACAAAGATTGTCTGTGGTAAACAGAATGGCGGCGAAATGACAAAAGTCAGAAATGTCAATGTCAAATGTTTTCGATGCAAGGAATTCGGACATTATCGAAACCAGTGCCCAAATATCGAAAAAAATAGTACACGAAAACAGTCGAATGCATTCAGTGCTGTGTTTTTAAGTGCCGATTTCAAGAAAAATGATTATTACATCGATAGCGGCGCTAGTACCCATTTTACGGCGAATGAAAGTTGGGTTATGAATGCATCGTACGAGCCGGCTACTAGCGAGATAGTTGTAGCAAATAAGGCATGTTTGCCAGTGTTGTGCTCCGGAAACGTACAGATTGTGACTGTGACTCCCGACAGTGAATTCGACATAACCGTTGAAGATGTTTTATGTGTACCGAGTTTAACTACGAACCTGTTATCGGTAAGCCAACTGATAAAGAAAGGTAATAAAGTAGACTTCACTAAAACAGGTTGTAAGATTTACAACAGAAGTGGACAGCTTGTTGCTACGGCTGCTTTAACAAACGGCGTTTACAAATTGAATGTGCCAGAAAATACGTCCAACGTTGCTATGGCAGTGTCTGCCGAGACCTGGCATCGTCGTCTCGCACATGTTAATGGCTCATACATGGCGAAAATGAAGGATGCAGTGGAAGGTTTCAGTATTGGCGACAAGATTGACATCAGTAAATGCAAGGTATGTTGTGAAGGCAAACAATGCAGACTGCCATTTCCTAACAATTGCAATAGAAGTGATGATTTACTGAATGTTATTCATATGGATATAGCTGGTCCAATGGAAGTGACATCTCTTGGAGGATCACGTTATTATTTGCTATTTGTGGATGACTATAGTCGTATGGCATTTATATATTTTTTGAAAGAGAAAAGTCAAGCTCTGGATTGTTTCATAGAATTTAAAGCCAAAGTTGAAAATGAACTTGACAAAAAGATCAAGATTATAAGGAGTGATAATGGTCTTGAATTTTGCAGCAAGAAGTTCAGCGAGTTCCTGAAGGTAAATGGGATACTGCATCAACGGACAAACCCTTATTCGCCTGAACAAAACGGGTTGTGCGAACGCCAGAATCGTGTTGTGTGTGAGAAGGCTAGATGCTTATTGTTTGATGCTGAGCTTCCCACAAAATTCTGGGCAGAAGCATGTAGTTGTGCAGTTTACCTAAGGAACAGGACAATCGCTTCGGGATTGAACAACAAAACTCCTTTTGAAATGTGGACAGGGACCAAGCCAGACCTAAGTCACCTAAGAATCTTCGGCAGTACTGTCATGGTCCACATTCCCAAAGAGAAAAGGTTGAAATGGCAGAAAAAGTCTAAGGAAGCTATCCTAATGGGTTACCCAGAAGGGGTCAAAGGATACAGACTATTCGATCCTGAAAAGAAAACTTTTTTCACAGCAAGAGATGTAAAGATTATTGAAAAATCAGAGAAATATTGTCAAATTGAAGTTCAAGAACAGAATATACAGAAAGCTGATATAGGCTGTCAAAGTTCAGTGGGGGATGAGAGTCCAGATACATGCAGAACTTTGACCGATAGTGAGTATGAGAATCCAGATACCACAACTGAGAATGTTTCAGCTCCTGAGAATGTTCCTGCTCCTGAGAGGATCGGACCAATTCTAAGAACAGCTGAACAAAGAAAACCGCCTGAAAGGTATGGCATTTCAAATCTATGTTCAGATGCTAGTAAGATGGATGATGCCAGTGGTCTTTCACTATCAGAGGCTTTGCGCGGACCAGAGAAAGAGCAATGGAGACATGCTATGGCAGAAGAGTTAAAAAGTTTTGAAGAAAACCAGGCCTGGGAGCTTGTCAGCGTTCCAAAAGACTCTAGTGTCGTAAAGTGCAAGTGGGTACTTAAGAAGAAGTACGATAGTGAGGGCAATGTGCGGTTCCGAGCCAGGTTAGTAGCCAAGGGCTATACTCAGAAGTACGGAGTGGACTATGAGGAAACCTTCGCGCCAGTGGTAAGGCATACAACTCTCAGACTTTTATTTGCTTTATCTGTGCAATTAAATTTAGATATTTCTCATTTAGATGTGACTACTGCTTTCCTGAACGGCTATCTTGAGGAGGATATTTATATGGAGAAGCCAGAAGGCTTTCCTTCATCTGAAGGTAAAGGGCAGGTGCTTAAGTTGAAGCGAGCCATATATGGTCTTAAACAATCCTCAAGGGCGTGGTACAGGAGGGTAGATGATTGCTTAACCGAGTATGGTTATACTAGGTCTAAACTTGAACCTTGCTTATATGTGAAAAATGATAATGGTTTGACTGTAGTAGCTCTATATGTTGACGATTTCTTTGTGTTTTCTAATAATGAAGAGGAAACCAAAAGTTTGAAACAGGTACTGTCTTCACATTTTAAATTAAAAGATCTTGGTCAGGTCAAACAGTGTTTAGGTATGAATGTGTGTGTTGATAAAGAAAATAATGTAATAACTTTAGATCAGGAGGATTATGTTGACAAGTTGTTGCATAAGTTCAATATGACAGACTGTAACACTGCTCAAACTCCTATGGAGGAAAGATTGAACTTAGATAAAGGTGAGAGCTGTGATACTGAATTACCTTATCAACAACTCATTGGTAGTCTCATGTATCTAGCGGTTTTGACGCGGCCTGACATTGCGTTTAGTGTAGGGTATCTGAGCCAGTTTAATAACTGTCATGGTAGAGAACACTGGGCTCATGCCAAACGTGTTTTGCGTTATCTCAAGAAAACAAAACACTATTGCCTCAGGTATAGTAGTGAGTCTGATTCAAAGCTTACCGGGTTTGTTGATGCTGACTGGGGCAGTAATGTTCTTGATAGGAGGTCCTATTCAGGATTTTGTTTCACTTTGTCTGGTAGTGTAGTTTCATGGTGCAGTAAGAAACAGAATAGCGTGTCCTTGAGCAGTTGTGAATCAGAATATATTAGTATTTCTGAATGTATTAAAGAAGCTATGTACTTAAGGTCATTGTACCATGAAATTACAAATAAGATGTCATTAATTACAGATTATAGTTGTTAATTAATATTTGTTGATATGAATCGCTGTCATATCATTCTGTCACACAATAAATAGTCTTCGGTTAACATGCACGTATTTCAATTATAAAATCCAACCTGTATAGTGTACTTTACAAGTAGGAAAAACGGTAGAATGCAAGTCGGATATCGCCAATTTTGCTTTGTATTACAGAACTTTTTGTGTAATTCTATACTGTCACTAAGTTTTTGTAAGTTGTCAATGTCCAAATTTCCAATGTGTTGCTAACAAAATAATAGGGTTATAAATCTAAAAACTGACGGGGAAATTGTATACCTTCTAGCGTATCGTTGAAATGTGCGTACACGGGCGATAGAGTAACGCTCTGCAGCCGCTTGAGTTGTCGAGATGTGACGCGGTATAAACGCTGCAAGCTGTAGTAGATGAATGCCACGGGAACCACGCCCGCTAGTAACCAGGGAAGCCCGTATACCGTCACTGCGACCGCCCCTGAGTAGAGAAACATTAAGAAAAAAAAAGCTAGTAGAGTTTACTTTATAATACAAGATCTATTGAAAAAAACAAATGTTAATAAACCGTCGAATTTATTCTGTCGTGAGTAATAATAACATTAAACTAATTATACGGTTTAACTCACATATTTTTGTTCACTTGCGCAACCCAACCCCAACGACCACGCTGCGCAGCCAATATGCTTGAATGATGCTTGAATTGCTTTCCGAAATATGTCGCGCAAGATCGTAAAGACAAAAAATACATGAATTAAACCACAGAATAAATAATAGTAATAGTAGAAGGTTCACTCCCTAACAAAACGCGTTTACTACGCGCAAGGTGGCGCAAGCACGAGCACGCGTCCGTTCCATAGCGGTGCGCGGCAATTACTATGGCTAGACACCAAAATTGGTGTGGGCCGCGTGTACTTGTAGCAACGCGACGAAATCGCGGAGTGAGTTACGCATGGTTAACCAGTAAAATGAGCTTAATTAATGGTAATAAACCGATTTTGACTTACCTACTAAACCGAATACTTGAGCTAAAAATATGTTCATAATAAATGGCAGCGAGTCGTCAACTGTATACGTGTCAGATGAGAAGCGATTGAGAATCCGCCCCGTCGGGGTCACGTCAAAGAATTTTATTTTTGCCTAAAACAACGGGATAAAAATGATAAATGTATTAATTTAAATTTATGCATTCAAAGTATGAGAAAAAGCCTCCATTGTTAATGTATTATGGTGTTATTCATAAACGCGTTACTGGCCTGAATTAGCTATTCATCGTTTATCTTTATCTGTAATTTTGATTTATGTATTTGTAAGAAAGGGATAAAACATAATTTAAATAACTCAGGTCCTAAAGTTTTATGAATAAGGGAGTTATAGTTTTACTCAGTAAAATGGTCTCGTGTCTAAAAACAAACCATCAAGCAATTCGTAAAAATGATCGTAAATTATTATTTACTAGTAGGTTGCTCACCTTTGTCACGACTCTAAGAAGGATCTTATGTATCCTAGCGGCCGCTTGCACGCCGCCGTAAGCGAACAGGAACGCTCGCATCACCGTAAACAACAAATTTAATCCCGCTAGTCCAAAATACACTCCCAAATAGAAGTCATCGTCATAACTCGGCGTCACATTCGCTGGCGCTTGAAGTCCTATAGTTGGCGTAACGTTACGATCCAAGTGGCTGATAAACTGTTGTGACATGTTCATTATCGTGTCAATAACAGTATCTATAGCGTTAAATCCGTGGTCTAAAGTGGTTGTGTTCTCGTGGGCGGTGGTCTCGGTGATGTTGCGCGATTTGTTGCGCACCCAGAAGGTGAGCCACACGAAGGTGAAGTTCTGGGAGAGTTGCATGAGGATGAGGGAGAGAATTATGGCGATGGAGAGGAAGAAACCGACGGAGCGGAGGTACAGGCCTAGCACCCACCAGCCGACTGTGCCTTCCGACATCGCTTCCTAGAATAAACAAATGATATGTAAAAGCCTGCCTTAATCCTTGCCACGGCGCCAATATGTAAATTATTTGTCATATTTTTTTAAAAATTTCCTAAGGAAAATAACTATAATGATTTGCAAAATTAATATATAAAAGCATGCCCCATAACAACTAACCAGATTAAACGCATGCGTTAACGGAATGTATGAAAAATGACAATGCGCTTACGCTTACCGCGTAAAACAATATAGTGTCATTAGATTATCTAAATTTTAAATTTTTCCTACATTCCGTTGATCGCCTGCGTTTGTCGCATAAAACAACCGCGCGCTTTAAAACTAGATACAATAACAATCCTGGTCACGGCACCAAAATGTAAATTATTTGTATGCTTCTATTTTATTTTCAAAGGAATATAACTAATTAGGTCAACTGGAAGAGATCCCTCAAAGGGATAAGTTCGCCTTTGTACTTCTCTTTTCCTAATTGTATGTAATTTTTTTGGCAGTTTAGGCATCGAAGCCACAATTGAAAATTGTGTAAAAATATTTGAAATTTGAAAATATTTGGCTTTTAAATTAATCAAATTAAATATTTTAAAGCATAAACAAAAAAAAATATAAACGTCAGTATTTTCAAAGTAAAACTCATTTATACTTGGTTCGTATGAATTAGTGACATAATAATAAAAAAATCAGAATCCATAACTCCCGCGGTAACAATATAGACCTTTATCCTTTAGTACACCTACATGGCTGCATGAAATAAGATCATTTTCGAGCAAGTGTGATGAAAAGGTATTTATTGGTTGCGTGAGTTGCGTCTTAGTATTAGTAAAGCTCAGGTTCAAAAGATTGGTGCAGCCTTTTTGCGAAAGTTTTTGTGAAAACGACTGTCATCTGAACTTATATTTTAGCGGAGGATAGAAGACTATTGAGAGATTCGGTTTCCTTATGACGCTGCATCAACGATACAAAAACGTACTGCGTTCTAATATCCATAAGCAGAGGCCGGAATATTTGCGCAAACCAAAAGACTGTCGCAATCTTGCCAGAGTTAGAAACATTTTTTTATCGATATCGATAGTTGTGTAATAGAAGAAAAAGACGGTCAACCAAATAAATAAATAAATGTGAGGTTAGTATACAAAGTTTAATAGTATACATAAATGGCTTTATAGTGATAAACGAAACTAGACCCGGGTATGTCCTTAAACTGCGTCCGGACCCGGATATGTCCTTAAACTACGTCCAAAAGAGAGGTATGGGCACTGTGAATGACATCTCGCTTTGTGTGGTAGGGCACAGGACAGCGGATGTCATTCCAGATCTAGAGCAGAGCCCAACTGGGGAAGTACCTCCACCTTACAGAAAACCGCAGCCAAATAACACTAGACCCTACTCATAGTGTTGTGTTCCTGCCGGTAAGTAAGGTTGCCAGAGCTCAACGAGGGAGAGGAGTGTTAGGGTCGGCAACGCGCGTGTAATATCTCCGGTGTTGCAGGCGTCCATAGGCTACGGTAACTGCTTACCATAAGGCGGGCCGTATGCTTGATTGGCACCGACGTGGTATAAAAACAATAAAAAACTGTTTACTCCCAGAGAATAATAATGATTATCTACTCCTATCACTGTCACAAACTAAATATAATGTCATGTATGTACTGACGTAGATTTCGAAGAAGAAATTGCATCTGTTTCTATATAATTTTATAAAAACCTTACGTAAATTTTCTTATTAAATATTTTTTTTATTTAGTGGTCCGTTCTTTTCTTCCATTACCCAACTATCGATATCGATAAAAAAATGTTTCTAACTCTAGCAAGATTGCGAAAGCCTTTTGTTATGCCGCGAAAATTCTGAGCTCTGTCCATCAGGTAATGAATAGAAGTAATAGAACTTACATCCTCGTCTAAGCTGTTTCGACTGACACTGTCTTGATTGTCCGGTGCGGGCGCGACGGTCTTGGGAGGTTCCTCTTCGAACGCGTCCGAGTCGCTAGGGAGGTACTCCTCGATCTCACTTAGCACCGCTTCTGGAGGTCCTGATAAAAAAAAAAACAATAATATCCCGATATCATGTAGTGACATTAAATAACGATAGTGCAGCGCAGATGGCGCCGCTGAGGCCGTGTTCCATAGACAGTACAGATAATAAAAGGTAAAGTGTGATTTAATTTTAAAAGAAATGGAAGCGCAAAGATGCGCAAATTGTCCTACCTTCATTATGGCGAATCGTTAAAAAGATATAGTGCGACATAAAATAGTAGAAATGAAATAAAATGAAACTAAAAAAATTCCATACTAAATTGTTGCCATTTTTAAGCATTTTACGTCAAAAATGTGACAGTTACGTAGGAAGTGGCGCCCTAAATAATTTTCTACAATTTCTTGTCAGATTATACTAAGAAATGCTGGTGTCACCATTGCCGCGCTTATTCGCTGCTGGGCCTGCTGAAGCGAACAACACGAATGCTGGTGTCAGTATTCGTGTTGTTCGCTTCAGCGATCCAGCACGCAGCGCTTCATTATGTTGAGTTACGCGGTTGTCCACGCCGGCGTATATGTCGTCTCGTAGGTCCACTGTAACATTTATACATGGCGACCCTGCCACAATAACGTACTCACCCAACGCTTGTATCCGGCCGTCATGTATAAGCACCGTTCGTGAACAGCGGGCCAGTATGCGCGGCGATGGTGACACCAGTATTCGTGTTGTTCGCTTTAGCAGGCCCAGCACGCAGCGCTGCATGTTGAGTTACGCGGTTGTCCACGCCGGCGTATATGTCGTCTCGCAGGTCCACTGTAACATTTATACAAGGCGACCCTGCCACAATAACGTACTCACCCAACGCTTGTATCCGGCCGTCATGTATAAGCACCGTTCGTGAACAGCGGGCCAGTATGCGCGGCGATGGTGACACCAGTATTCGTGTTGTTCGCTTCAGCAGGCCCAGCACGCAGCGCTGCTGCCCCCCCGGGTATATGTAGTCTCGCAGGTCCACTGTAACATTTATACATGGCGACCCTGCCACAATAACGTACTCACCCAACGCTTGTATTCGGCCGTCATGTATAAGCACCGTTCGTGAACAGCGGGCCAGTATGCGCGGTGATGGTGACACCAGTATTCGTGTTGTTCGTTTCAGCAGGCCCAGCACGCAGCGCTGCATTATGTGTTGAGCGACGCGCGTGTCCACGCCGGAGAATATGTCGTCTAGTAGATACACTGCAACAAACAGAAAGGGATATATTAGAAAAGATTTATGATTATGACGCCGCCTGGTATATGACAATTGAAAGATGTCCTACATTTTTTTCATGATTGACATCACTTTTGATTATTCGCGATATTTACATATAAGAGTAAATTCATTATAGTTCAAATTGTTGTTTTATTTTTTATTACACACCAGAATTCGCATAAATCAAGTAGAAATATTGCACGTAATTATTAACGTTATGATAGGAAATGACCTCAAAGATCCATCTTCACTCTTGGTTTAGAAAAGCCAAATGACGCGCATATAGTTGGTCAAGCAAATCTTGTCAGTAGAAAAAGGCGCGAAATTCAAATTTTCTATGGGACGATATCCTTTCGCGCCAAATTTTTTTAATTTGCCGCCCTTTTCTACTGAAAAGATTTGCTTGACCAGCTATAGTTTCTAGTTACCTTGCTTGTCCTGATAAACTGCTCGTGCTAGAGCGATGCGCGCGCGCTGGCCGCCGCTGAGCGTGCAGCCGCCCTCGCCCACGTGCGCGCCCCAGCCCACCACGTTCAGGTCCTCTGCGAACACACGCCATGTAACATCTACCTATAAACTGTCCTTAAACTACGTCCAAAAGAGAGGTTTCGATCCCCGTTCAGGCTCCTACTTAAGGGGCCCACTGACTATCAGTCTGCCGGACGATATCGGCCTGTTAGTTGTCAGAACTGTCAAGTTTTTGTTCTAACTGACAGGCCGATATCGTCCTACGGACTGATAGTCAGTGGGCCCCTTTAGTCCAACAACAGTTTGGACAGGGGTCGGAATGGGGTTTATAGTATAGATAATGTGGGTAATTAATTTCTAGTTAGTTTAAGTGTTTTTGTTTAGATTTATATGTACGTGTTTGTTTTAGATTTTAATATTTGATAATGTTTCTTGTATGATGACTGTGTGTTTTTTTATTAAATAAATTTTAATTCATTAAAGAGAGGTGTGGGCGCTGTAAATGTCATCTGGCTTTGTGTGGTAAGGCACAGCACAGCGGATGTCATTCCAAATCGAGAGCAGAGCTCGTTCCCACTATGTCGGATGTCGGAACGATTTTTAATCGGGTGTCGTAGCGGCAGAACATTTTATATGAAGCTGTTCACACACGAACGATAACGATTTTGTGTCAGATACGACATAAAATATCGTGTGTTTTGTCAGCCCTCCGTCCGGAAAAAAATCGTGTCGGCGGCGCTGTTCACATGATGTCGGATGTCGAACCGACCCCGCCCGCGCCGCACCCCCTGCGCCTCCCGCGCGTCAAATGAGAACCTCAAATGGCACCAGCTGCGGTCATGGCCGACAGCCGACTAGTGTGAACAGAGGCACCGACACCCGATTAAAAATCGTCCCGACAGCCGACTAGTGTGAACAGAGGCGCCAACACCCGATTAAAAGTCGGCCCGACATCCGACATAGTGGAAACGAGCTCTAACTGGGGAAGTACCTCCACCTTACAGAAAACCGCAGCCAAATATCACTAAACCCTACTCACTTGACGACCGGTCTGGCCTAGTGGGTAGTGACCCTGCCTGTGAAGCCGATGGTCCTGGGTTCGAATCCCGGTAAGGGCATTTATTTGTGTGATGAGCACAGATATTTGTTCCTGAGTCTTGGGTGTTTTCTATGTATTTATGTATTTGTATATTATATATATCGTTGTCTAAGTACCCACAACACAAGCCTTCTTGAGCTTACTGTGGGACTTAGTCAATCTGTGTGAGAATGTCCTATATTTATTTATTTATTTATTTATTTATTTATTTTTATTTATAGTGTTGTGTTCCTGCCGGTGCGAACTGCGAAAGGTTGCCAGAGCTCAACGAGGGAGCTCTGGAGTTGCAGGCGTAAATATTTATGAGTTTTATGACGTTCCATTCCTAAATCTCCATAAGGATCCTTTTGTCATGGAACGCCACATTTGTAATTTACGTGTAAGCAAGACTTAAGATTGTTTTGTAATGTATCTATGTAATAAATATTTATTTACCAACAATTCCTTTTAAATGGTTAAGGTATTATTTCTAATTATAAACTTTATATAATACGCAGTTGTGTACATAAAGTTTAATATGAATATTAAAAAAAGGGTTCCAAACGTTAGAACGAACAAATAGCTTTTATTACTTACCAGTAAGAGCACAAGCTTCAATAACTGTCTGGAATTTAGTCTCATCGTATGGCTTGCCGAATAAAATGTTATCCCGGATTGTTCCCCGTATCAACCACGGTTTCTGAGACACGTAGCCAAAACCTAAAAAGTTACATAACAATTACTATAATTAGCCAAATTAGTCCTTATTTAAAAGAACTTTTTTTTTATCTCAGCACAAACAGTTCCGAAACATATCGTTACCGCTATAATACGATGGTTTGTATAAGTGGCAGCAGGAGAGCTGAAGTGAATGATTACTTATACACACAGCTACATAGAGTACTAATTGCAAAAAAAGTGAATGAACGAAACTTTTTAGACAATCTTGCAGTTGGCTGCTGAACTTGCTTTCGATACAAAAAACACACTAATTTACAATTGCACCACCACGAATACTCACTGTTAAGCGAGGTTTAGACTTGCAAGAACTTGCATGCAATTTTCATTACATTGCGGTATCTGAAACATTTTGAATGCAGTTTACCTTAGTAGTCAGCAATGTAACGTAAATTGCATGCAAGTTCTTGCTAGTCTAAACCTCGCTTTAAGATAAAAGTAGAGGACTCGTGCGAAATCGACTTTTACATACAAACATAGTCCTCATTTTCCTATATAGATAGATATTAACATGATTGAAAATATTTTGACACAATTTCTTGTATACTACCCACAGCTACCCACATGCCCCTACGTTTGATTTTTTTCGAATTTTTAATTATGATAAGTTAGGAGCATTTAAATATTTGTATGAAATCTGTTTTTTACTCCTAATTTTTACAATAGGTAATTAAAAAAAAAAAGTCAAACGTAGGGGCATAGCTATGGTTAATATACATCAAATTGTGTAAAAATATTTTCCATAATGTCAATATCCAGAGAGGAAAATGGGGACTACGTTTGTATGGAGAAGTGGCCGTCCCCTTTCCTCTTAAGGCTCTCTGCGATCTGTATATCCCCACTCTTCCTATACATGTCTCCCATAATGGCATGTAGGAGTGGTCTTTCAACTGCCAACGCTCCCAGTGATGCCTATTAGGTTCTCGCTCGTACTCTAGCGATATATCAAGGATACTCACTGCTAAGACTCTCAGGAATCTGTATATCCCCACTCTTCCTAACCATGTCCCCCATAATGGCGTGTAGGAGGGACGTTTTCCCACTACCAACGCTCCCAGTGATGCCTATTAGCTTCTCGCTCGTACTCTAGCGATATATCAAGGATACTCACTGCTAAGACTCTCAGGGATCTGTATATCCCCACTCTTCCTAACCATGTCCCCCAAAATGGCATGTAGGAGGGACGTTTTCCCACTGCCAACGCTCCCAGTGATGCCTATTAGCTTCTCGCTCGTACTCTAGCGATATATCAAGGATACTCACTGCTAAGACTCTCAGGGATCTGTATATCCCCACTCTTCCTAACCATGTCCCCCAAAATGGCGTGTAGGAGAAACGTTTTCCCACTGCCAACGCTCCCAGTGATGCCTATTAGCTTCTCGCTCGTACTCTAGCGATATATCAAGGATACTCACTGCTAAGACTCTCAGGGATCTGTATATCCCCACTCTTCCTAACCATGTCCCCCAAAATGGCGTGTAGGAGGGACGTTTTCCCACTGCCAACGCTCCCAGTGATGCCTATTAGCTTCTCGCTCGTACTCTAGCGATATATCAAGGATACTCACTGCTAAGACTCTCAGGGATCTGTATATCCCCACTCTTCCTAACCATGTCCCCCATAATGGCGTGTAGGAGGGACGTTTTCCCACTGCCAACGCTCCCAGTGATGCCTATTAGCTTCTCGCTCGTACTCTAGCGATATATCAAGGATACTCACTGCTAAGACTCTCAGGAATCTGTATATCCCCACTCTTCCTAACCATGTCCCCCATAATGGCGTGTAGGAGGGACGTTTTCCCACTGCCAACGCTCCCAGTGATGCCTATTAGCTCCCCTCGCTCGATTTCTAGGGAAATGTCGCGCAGCATGAATGGTTCGCTGTGTTCCACCACTTCGTTTGTCGTATCGCTGGCCTGAAGAAAATAATACAATTATCATCAGTCTTTTATTGGACTCTTTTAATTAAATATCGTTTTTCTACTTCTTTGGGTCTAACTATTCGCTGATTTCAGCTACGAAGATATTTTTAGGGTTCCGTACCCAAAGGACGGGACCCTATTATTAGAATTTGTACGGAACCCTCGGTGGGCGAGTTCGACTCGCACTTGTCCGAATCTTTTGATCATAATGCTGGGCATCTAGGGCAAAAATGAATAAAGTATACACATAAAAATTCGATTGAAACTAAGAAAAAATGAGGTTAGTTTGGTTGTTGTATGTTCCTCTTACACTGTTTCTTCTTTGACTTGTCCTTGCCCCTTCTACCGGGTTGGGGTATCCTACGCTCGGGTGGCTTGGCCCAGGCGAAGGTGGCGTTGTTTATCATGGACATGTTGTCTTCGTTGTTTATGAATTATAAGATTACCTGTATGTTCCCCTTAGACTGTTTCTTCTTTGACTTGCCCTTGCCTCTTCTACTGGGTTGGGGTATCCTACGCTCGGGTGGCTTGGCCCAGGCGAAGGTGGCGTTGTTTATCATGGACATGTTGTCTTCGTTGTTTATGAATTTTAAGATTACCTGTATGTTCCCCTTAGACTGTTTCTTCTTTGACTTGCCCTTGCCTCTTCTACCGGGTTGGGGTATCCTACGCTCGGGTGGCTTGGCCCAGGCGAAGGTGGCGTTGTTTATCATGGACATGTTGTCTTCGTTGTTTATGAATTTTAAGATTACCTGTATGATCCCCTTAGACTGTTTCTTCTTGGACTTGCCCTTGCCTCTTCTACTGGGTTGGGGTATCCTACGCTCGGGTGGCTTGGCCCAGGCGAAGGTGGCGTTGTTTATCATGAACATGTTCTCTTCGTTGCGATTTGTGTTCAGTTTGTCGTAGTAACGCTCCGGGTCCATGTCTGGGAGCTAAAACAGATATTTTAAGTGACATGTATGTACATATTGGGCTAAGGGTGATACTCCATCTGTCCAATATCTTGGTCCAATGTGTATTTTCGTCTCACATTTTGCTTATTGGGCAAATATATTGGACAGATGGATATCACCCTAACCAAACCAGCTAATAAAAAACCGGCCAAGTGCGAGTCGGACTCGCGCACCGAGGGTTCCGTACATTACATAATTTTAACAATGTATTTTTTATGTGAAACGTGAGTGAAAGGTAAATTGCGGTTTACGATTTATGACGTATTAAAAAAAACTACTCACTAGATCTCGTTCAAACCAATTTTCGGTGGAAGTTTGCATGGTAATGTACATCATATATTTTTTTCAGTTTTATCATTCTCTTATTTTAGAAGTTACAGGGGGGGTGACACACATTTTACCACTTTGGAAGTGTCTCTCGCGCAAACTATTCAGTTTAGAAAAAAAATATATTAGAAACCTCAATATCATTTTTGAAGACCTATCCATACGTATGGGTTTGATGGAAAATATTTTTTTGATTTTCAGTTCCAAGTATGGGGAACCCCCAAAATTTATTGTTTTTTTTTCTATTTTTGTGTGAAAATGTTAATGCGGTTCACAGAATACATATACTTACCAAGTTTCAACAGTATAGTTCTTATAGTTTCGGAAAAAAGTGGCTGTGACATACGGACGGACAGACGGACGGACAGACAGACAGACATGACGAATCTATAAGGGTTCCGTTTTTTGCCATTTGGCTACGGAACCCTAAAAAGGCGCTAAATTTAAAAAATCTAATGACGCTCAATCTTTTGCGCTCACTTTTTTCAACTTGCCGCTTTTCGCTTTAACTATAAATATGAAATAATAAACTTTACACACGTCTAAGAGTTTCTGTATCCGCTTGATAGACACCCAGGCCTCAGTAAGCCCGTTCAGCACCCACGGGAACGCGTTCAGCGGCGCGATCAACATGTTGATTAGAGCCACTGTTGTAAACACCTGGAAAATGTTTTAAATTTAGTCCTTATACTTATTAGGACAGGAAACAATCATCATCATCATATTTGTAGCGCGTGCACGCCCAGCGTGAGCGCGCACACTAGCACGGGCGTGGTGGCCCACAGTACTACGCGGAGTGTATCTCGTACTGCGTGTGATACATGTTGTACGTACGGTGGGCGCTAGGAGCGGCTGGCCGCGGAGCGCGTGCACGCACACTAGCACGGGCGTGGTGTCCCACAGTACTACGCGGAGTCTATCTCGTACTGCGTGTGATACATGTTGTACGTACGGTGGGCGCTAGGAGCGGCTGGCCGCGGAGCGCGTGCACGCCCAGCGTGAGCGCGCACACTAGCACGGGCGAGGTGGCCCACAGTACTACGCGGAGTGTATCTCGTACTGCGTGTGATACATGTTGTACGTACGGTGGGCGCTAGGAGCGGCTGGCCGCGGAGCGCGTGCACGCCCAGCGTGAGCGCGCACACTAGCACGGGCGAGGTGGCCCACAGTACTACGCGGAGTGTATCTCGTACTGCGTGTGATACATGTTGTACGTACGGTGGGCGCTAGGAGCGGCTGGCCGCGGAGCGCGTGCACGCCCAGCGTGAGCGCGCACACTAGCACGGGCGTGGTGGCCCACAGTACTACGCGGAGTGTATCTCGTACTGCGTGTGATACATGTTGTACGTACGGTGGGCGCTAGGAGCGGCTGGCCGCGGAGCGCGTGCACGCCCAGCGTGAGCGCGCACACTAGCACGGGCGAGGTGGCCCACAGTACTACGCGGAGTGTATCTCGTACTGCGTGTGATACATGTTGTACGTACGGTGGGCGCTAGGAGCGGCTGGCCGCGGAGCGCGTGCACGCCCAGCGTGAGCGCGCACACTAGCACGGGCGAGGTGGCCCACAGTACTACGCGGAGTGTATCTCGTACTGCGTGTGATACTGTTGTAAATGTCAAAATATGCACAACTCTATAACTCCTAGCGCCATCTGTGCTCAAGTTGTAAGTAACCGATCTTAGTTAATAAAGCAGTCACTTCATATCATTCGAACGAAACTCGTCGTTTTATTTTAGGTTATGTGCTCAGCTACTTATAATTACTATTTTACAAGTTAATAGTCAGAATTATCAGCAAAGTTTTGTGTGATGGACTAAGGGACTTGTGTATTTTACGGTTGGACTAAAAAGTGAAGTAAAACTCATAAAACTGTGCGAAAATAGTAATTGGTGAAAACCGTTATCCAAAATCATGGCTGCTAGCTCAAGTTATTTAGTGAATGTACCGAAACTAAAAGGTCGCGAAAACTATAGTGAGTGGTGTTTTGCAGTCGAGAACTTTCTGGTGCTGGAAGGCATGGAAAAGTGCATTAAAAAACCAGATGAAACAACGTCGGCGTCGGCGGCGACACCGACACAAGACAGCAAAACGAAAGCTAAATTGATTTTGACAATAGATCCGTCTATTTATATTCATATAAAAAGCGTCACGACATCGTATGAGTTATGGACAAAATTGAAGCAACTATTTGATGATTCGGGCTTTACAAGAAAGATTAGCTTGTTGAGGAATCTTATGTCAATTCGACTTGAAAACTGTACATCAATGGCGTCTTATGTGACTCAAATTGTCGAGACGGGTCAAAAATTGTCGGGAACGGGTTTCAACATAAGTGACGAGTGGATCGGTTCTATCATGCTAGCGGGATTGAGTGAAAAATATATGCCGATGATAATGGCGATAGAACATGCCGGCATAGATATCACAACGGACGCCATTAAAGCTAAGTTGATGGACATGGAACCGGAAAATAGTGATGTGACCAACGCACTAGCATGTTTCCGCAGCCAACATAAGAAAAATAACAAGTCTGTGGTTCGCAAGGATGGCGCGACTGCACAGACGTCACCTGTCAATGTCAAGGAGAAACGAAACGTCAAATGTTACAACTGCAAACGGCATGGACATTATCGTAATCAATGCGACAAAGCCGACAAATCTGAACGTGAAAATAAAACAAGTCATGCTTTTAGTGCTGTATTCTATACAGGAGACTTTCAGAAAAGTGATTTCTACGTTGATAGCGGTGCGAGTACTCACATTACTTGCAATGAACATTGGGTGATTGATGCTTGTTATTCAGGCTCTTTTGAAAAAGAAATTATGGTCGCTAACAAGACTAGAGTGCCTGTGATATGTAGCGGAAACATGAATATCACGACTTCAACTAAAGAGTGTGATTACGACATAGTGGTCGAGAATGTACTGTGTGTTCCTAACCTGACTACAAATCTTTTGTCAGTTAGTCAACTGATAAAACAAGGGAATAAGGTGCAGTTTACGGTAAATGGATGTAAAATCTTTAATAAGAAGAGAACATTGATAGCTACAGCAACACTTATAAATGGTGTTTACAAACTGGATACAGTGACCTGTTTTGTGGCTTCTGTAGTGGAATCACCGTCCCTTTGGCACCGCCGTCTTGGACACGTTTGTAGTCATAGCATGAATAAAATGCAGAATGCTGTAGAAGGCATCAGATTGGAAGAGAAGGCAGATATTAGCAAGTCAAATTGTGTTGTGTGCTGCGAGGGAAAGCAGAGTCGGTTGCCTTTTGCTAATGAAGGTAACAGAAGTACAGAGCTGCTGAATGTAGTGCATTGTGACGTTGCAGGCCCCATGGAAAGTCCGTCTCTTGGAGGCTCCAGGTACTTTCTTCTCTTTATCGATGATTACAGCCGCATGACTCATGTGTTTTTCTTAAAGAATAAAAGTGAAGCTCTACAGTGTTTTATGGAATATAAAGCAAAGGTAGAGAATTTCACATCTAAGAAAATAAGGAACCTTCGCAGTGATAATGGTGGAGAATTTTGTAGTTTAGATTTCGATAATTATTTAAAGCAAGCAGGAATAATTCATCAGAAGTCAAATCCATACACGCCCGAACAGAACGGCCTAAGTGAGAGGACAATACGTACGGTCACAGAGAAGGCCAGATGCCTTTTATTTGAAGCAAGTCTCGGCAAAGAGTTTTGGGCAGAAGCCGTTAATTGTGCTGTTTATTTACAGAACCGCATTGTGAAAAATGGACTGAATAATCGTACACCGTATGAGCTGTGGACAGGGAAGAAGCCAAATCTGGCTCACATCAGAGTATTTGGCAGCACAGTCATGAAGCATATACCAAAAGAAAAGAGACTCAAGTGGGACAAGAAATCAGAAAAATGCATACTTATTGGTTATCCTGAGGATGTCAAGGGGTACAGAGTATACAACCCTACAACTAGAAGTATTACAACTAGTCGTGATGTCATCATTATGGAAGATAAGTATACTCACCAAGAAACTCATGTTCCAGTGGAAGATATGCTAGAAGAGTCTGCGCAGAACCCAGGTCCACAATGCCCAGAACCAGTGGAGGACACAGACAAGGTCAGTGAGCTAGAGGACTCATTTGATTCCACAGGTAGCATAAATTTAAATGATGAAACTTATGTGCCCTCAGAAGAGTCGACAGTCTGTGATGAAACCTTAATTACAGAAAATAGAAGGGTTTTTCCAGTGAGAGAAAAGAAAAAACCTGAAATGTATGGTTTTATGTGCATGAACGGCGACCAATCTGATAATGAGCTCACACTGAAAGAAGCACTAGAAGGACCAGAGAAGGAGTTTTGGGAGCAAGCTGTGCAGGACGAGCTACAGAGTTTCCAGGACAACAAAGCGTGGGAAATTGTCGATGCTCCTAGTGGTGGTACAATAGTGAAGTGTAAGTGGGTTCTTAAAAAGAAGTGTGACTCGGACAATAATGTGCGGTATCGGGCAAGGCTTGTGGCTAAAGGGTGTACTCAAAAGTATGGTGTAGATTATGAAGAGACATTTTCTCCAGTAGTTAGACATACTACGTTAAGGCTTTTGTTTGCACTGTCAGTTCAGTTAAACTTAGATGTAATTCATCTTGATGTCAAGACAGCGTTTTTGAACGGAGACCTAGATGAGACCCTATACATGCAGAAACCAGAAGGTTTTGCCTGTACTGATGACAAAAAGGTTCTTAAATTAAATAAAGCTATATATGGTCTCAAACAGGCATCCCGTGCTTGGCATAAAAAAGTGGACAGTTGTATGTTAGCCGATGGTTATAATAAATCTAAAATAGAACCATGTTTATATACTAAAATTGTTGGTAATTATAAAACCATGGTAACATTATATGTAGACGATTTTTTGATCTTTTCAAATGACCCACAAGAATTAAACCATCTAAAAGAAATGTTAAGTAGTAATTTTAAAATTAAAGACTTGGGTCGAGTCAAAGAATGTCTTGGTATGTCAGTTAAATTTGATACAAAAAATAATATTGTTACTCTAAGTCAAGAAAAATATATTGATCAGATATTAAAGAAGTTCAATATGTCAGAATGTAAGACAGCAAATACTCCGATGGAGGCAAATTTGAAGAGTAAGAAGGAAAATGTTATAACCTGTCAAAATCCCTACCAACAGCTTATAGGAAGCTTAATGTATCTAGCGGTCTTAACACGACCTGACATAGCTTATTCTGTGTCATATCTTAGTCAATTTAATAACTGTAATAATGAAGAACAGTGGATTTATGCAAAAAGAGTTCTAAGATATTTAAAGAAAACTAAAAATGTAGGATTAAGATATTGTAAAAATGAGAATGTCAATATTCAGGGCTTTGTAGATTCAGATTGGTGTAGTGATATTAATGATAGAAAATCATACACAGGGTTTTGTTTTACAATGTCCGGATCGGTCATATCTTGGAGCTGTAGTAAACAAAAATGTATATCGCTTTCAAGTACCGAAGCTGAATATGTTAGTATTTCAGAGGCCTGTAAGGAGGCGGTATATTTAAGAAACTTACAATATGAAATCACAAAGAAAATGTATAAAATTACTTTGCATAATGACAATCAAAGTGCACACAAATTGTTAGTTAATCCTGTATTTCATAACAGAACCAAACACATTGATGTAAGATTTCATTATTGTAGAGACCTGATAACAAAAGATATTGTTATAGTTAAGTATTTATGCACAGCTGATATGCCAGCTGATTTACTTACAAAAAGTTTAAGCACTATTAAGCATTACAAATTTATGAATGCCTTGGGCATTGTAAGAGTGTAGCGGCAACCTTTATATTATTTTGCTGTTTATTTAGTTATTGTAAGATATATTTTGAGTGGGGGTGTTGTAAATGTCAAAATATGCACAACTCTATAACTCCTAGCGCCATCTGTGCTCAAGTTGTAAGTAACCGATCTTAGTTAATAAAGCAGTCACTTCATATCATTCGAACGAAACTCGTCGTTTTATTTTAGATACATGTTGTACGTACGGTGGGCGCTAGGAGCGGCTGGCCGCGGAGCGCGTGCACGCCCAGCGTGAGCGCGCACACTAGCACGGGCGAGGTGGCCCACAGTACTACGCGGAGTGTATCTCGTACTGCGTGTGATACATGTTGTACGTACGGTGGGCGCTAGGAGCGGCTGGCCGCGGAGCGCGTGCACGCCCAGCGTGAGCGCGCACACTAGCACGGGCGTGGTGGCCCACAGTACTACGCGGAGTGTATCTCGTACTGCGTGTGATACATGTTGTACGTACGGTGGGCGCTAGGAGCGGCTGGCCGCGGAGCGCGTGCACGCCCAGCGTGAGCGCGCACACTAGCACGGGCGTGGTGTCCCACAGTACTACGCGGAGTGTATCTCGTACTGCGTGTGATACATGTTGTACGTACGGTGGGCGCTAGGAGCGGCTGGCCGCGGAGCGCGTGCACGCCCAGCGTGAGCGCGCACACTAGCACGGGCGAGGTGGCCCACAGTACTACGCGGAGTGTATCTCGTACTGCGTGTGATACATGTTGTACGTACGGTGGGCGCTAGGAGCGGCTGGCCGCGGAGCGCGTGCACGCCCAGCGTGAGCGCGCACACTAGCACGGGCGAGGTGGCCCACAGTACTACGCGGAGTGTATCTCGTACTGCGTGTGATACATGTTGTACGTACGGTGGGCGCTAGGAGCGGCTGGCCGCGGAGCGCGTGCACGCCCAGCGTGAGCGCGCACACTAGCACGGGCGTGGTGGCCCACAGTACTACGCGGAGTGTATCTCGTACTGCGTGTGATACATGTTGTACGTACGGTGGGCGCTAGGAGCGGCTGGCCGCGGAGCGCGTGCACGCCCAGCGTGAGCGCGCACACTAGCACGGGCGAGGTGGCCCACAGTACTACGCGGAGTGTATCTCGTACTGCGTGTGATACATGTTGTACGTACGGTGGGCGCTAGGAGCGGCTGGCCGCGGAGCGCGTGCACGCCCAGCGTGAGCGCGCACACTAGCACGGGCGTGGTGGCCCACAGTACTACGCGGAGTGTATCTCGTACTGCGTGTGATACATGTTGTACGTACGGTGGGCGCTAGGAGCGGCTGGCCGCGGAGCGCGTGCACGCCCAGCGTGAGCGCGCACACTAGCACGGGCGAGGTGGCCCACAGTACTACGCGGAGTGTATCTCGTACTGCGTGTGATACATGTTGTACGTACGGTGGGCGCTAGGAGCGGCTGGCCGCGGAGCGCGTGCACGCCCAGCGTGAGCGCGCACACTAGCACGGGCGAGGTGGCCCACAGTACTACGCGGAGTGTATCTCGTACTGCGTGTGATACATGTTGTACGTACGGTGGGCGCTAGGAGCGGCTGGCCGCGGAGCGCGTGCACGCACACTAGCACGGGCGTGGTGTCCCACAGTACTACGCGGAGTCTATCTCGTACTGCGTGTGATACATGTTGTACGTACGGTGGGCGCTAGGAGCGGCTGGCCGCGGAGCGCGTGCACGCCCAGCGTGAGCGCGCACACTAGCACGGGCGAGGTGGCCCACAGTACTACGCGGAGTGTATCTCGTACTGCGTGTGATACATGTTGTACGTACGGTGGGCGCTAGGAGCGGCTGGCCGCGGAGCGCGTGCACGCCCAGCGTGAGCGCGCACACTAGCACGGGCGTGGTGGCCCACAGTACTACGCAGATCGCGTCCAGATACTTGCGCCAGCGCAGGTACTTCAGCTCCAATGTTCGGGACTCTGTCAACAATAGTATATACAATGATTTTTTTCAAGTGGTACTGGAGAAAACCAAAACTATCTTTACTAATATTATAAAAACGATAGTAACTCTGTCTGTCCGTATGTTACCTCTTCACGCTTAAACCGCTGAACCAATTTAGATAAACTTTGGTATGGAGATAGTTTGAGACCCGGAAAAGGACATAGGATAGTTTGATCCTGGAAATCATCTCTAAGTGAAGTTGAATATGGAAATACTTATGTATTCTACGCCGACAAGGGCGCGGGTTTTTTTTTATCGGCCCTTAATAGTAAAACAACAGTTTAAAAAATACCTGTTACTCTGTTTATGAAGTAGTCCTCCCAAAGACGCACTTTCACGGTTCTAATGCCTCGGAGTAAGTCACTGATCAGAGTAACACGAGAGTCCTTATGTTTCATCAGCTCTTAAAATTGCCCGATTTTGTTGTAGAGAAGGAAATATGCAAGTTAATATTTATAAGTTACCTGTTACTCTGTTTATAAAGTAGTCCTCCCAAACGTGCACTTTCACGGTCCTAATGCCCCGGAGTAAATCACTGATCAGAGTAACACGGGAGTCCTTGTGTTTCATCAGCTCCGTGCTGAGCTGGCCGATCTTGTTGGCGATGAACTTGTTTATGGGGATGAGGAGGACAGAGAAAGCTACACCGGCCAGGAAGGAGATACCCACTTGTTGGTAGAGGAGGAATAGGGTAATGAAGAGCTGGAACAATAATTAATTTACATTAAAATGATTTAACGATTAATACTGGTAAGTGTGGGTGGCCTTTACATTGAAGTTTTATTGTTAAGTACTAATATAGTCTTGTAGACAAAAATATGGACACCTGGTGTCTGAAATAAATATTTTCATTTTCATTTTTTTCATTTTTTGCTCTAGTTTCGGCCGATATCAAATCTCAGGTCGAAACATGATTTTTATGTCGAAACCGAAACTTCAGTTGGACACTACCGAAAATCCAATTTTGGCGCGACTGAAATCGCTTTCGGCAATTTTTTAGCCGAAAGCGAACCTTCGACCGAAACAGGATTTTTATGCCTAAACGTGCCGAAACCAAGACCGAAATTTCGATCGGACACTACAATTACTGCAAATACGATGGCATTAGATATTTTTGAGCGTTTAAGTACGTACAATATTTGAAGTTTTGGTGTGTCAGTTGGCGATCAGTAAAATACAGAAAACTTTTAATCTAAAAACATAATTTCGCTAATTCACATTCACAATTATATCCCTGGACATAAAGTTAGTAATCTCGCCAGCAGAGAACGACTTATTTAGCTCAGTAGACGTCACGCTCAGGGTCTTTCGAAGTATTGGGTGTGATATTTTTTTTACATAGGTACACGCAAAGGCAACCTGTATGAGATGACCCAGGACCGAGAAGCCTGGCGAAATATAACTAGGAGAGCCGATCCCAAATAATGGGAAAAGGACAAGGAGAAGAAGAAGACGACACGCAAAGGCAACGAAAACGTGTAACTTTGTAAGTAAAAAAGTGTTGTTGAAGAAGCGTGAAATATATCTATTAGTGCTTTCGGTTTCACGTCAGCATGAAAACAAAGAAAGATGTTATTCTACAAAATATATCTTAAATACATACCTGCAAGGGAATACTCCACAAAGCATGAAAACTGGGACAAGAATTCACAATTCTATCCGTATCCGTGGACATAAAATTCGTTATCTCTCCAACCGAGAACGACTTATTCAGCTCAGTGGATGTCACGCTCAGGGTCTTGCGAAGTATGGTTGAGACGATGGCGCCGCGCATCTTGAGGCCGATGAGAGACATCAGCCAGTTGAAGTGCACGTTGAATATGGTGGATATTAGGGTGGACGCCATGAGACCTGCTGCATAAATGTAGCTGGAAAAAAAAATAACGGTAGTGATTTATGAGTAATGACTATAGAATTTACCCACAGGGAGTGAAGCTAACGGCCCGGCCACGACATCGCGCGGCGGCGGCAGCGGCGAGCGGCGGCCATAGGTGGGAACGGAAGGTCCGATCGCTGTGTCTCGCTCCAACCTATGGCCGCCGCTCGCCGCTGCCGCCGCCGCGCAATGTCGTGGCCGGGCCGTAAGAGTTCTAAATTAAAAATGGCGCTGAGAAGGCGAGCGACTTTAAAACCGACGGTCGCAGGTACAAACCCCAACTTGTACTAACTAGTGAGTTTCTTAATTGGAACTTATATCTGGGATATCATTAGATAGATACTTAGCAGTCACTTTTAGGTGATGAAAAACATTGTGAGGAACTGATTTCAGTTTCCCTTCTTGGTTAAAAGGCCATGGCAGTCACTCTCATAAAGCCAGTTTCTTGTGCCAGCGCTTTGGGTTAGGAAGTCAAAGCGGCCCTCGGGCATTTATGTTTCAACAACAAAAGCGCAAAAATGCCGAGTTACAAGTCATCTTGGCAGAACAAAATCTTACCCATAATGCTGATCGATACTCTCATCCTCAACGAACGCGACCAGCCTATTGAGTAGCATAGGGCCAGCGAAGCCCGCCATGTCCGACACCAACTTCAACACGCCGATGCTATAGAATTGGTACGCGAAACACGAGTGCAGTGCGCGAAGAAGAGTCACGTTTCGGCGACGGCGCAGCGGTACACGCGAGGTCGGCGTCACCGGCGTTGACGACTGCGGTGCCGACTCGCCCAGCGCGCCGTAGCCTGCCAATTCATGTTCAATGTCAGGTCATGTCTGCATAGACCCGCAAAAAATTTTACTGACTAACCAATTAAAGAATATTTTGTAATTTTTACTTACATAAATGCATCGATAGTTTAGTGAGTCACAATACAGACCGTAAGTAGTTTTACTGAGGTAGGTTCATAAAAATACCTAAACATTTATGTCATACTTCGTATATTCTGCTTTTGTTTACTTCAATGTTATTTAAGGAAAAAGTCTACATTATCTGAAACTGTTGTTGGTGCACTGTCAGTGAACACTTTCTAAAATAGACTAGATACACATTTTAGAACTTTGAAAAGTGCAAAATAAAATACAAGTACTCGATAGAGTGTATCAAATAAATAATAAATAAATATCTATCTATATACCAAAAAAGCCCAAAGTGCCAATGAGTTTAAGAATAAATTAGATAAGCACAAAGCAAATTCTACTCAACACTGACAACTTGGTTTATGACTCTGGATACGGGCATTATCAGTTGTTTAAACTGCCTGCCTGCATTACAAATAATAATAATAATAATAATAATATCCTGGAAGACCTTGATTTGTTTAACAGCTAGTTAAATCTATAGGGATTATTTTAGAATTGAATCGGGAAAAGACTACGATGAGAGTATAAATCCAATTTTTGATATGCTTCGTTTTATATGGTTAAACGTAAATGTTTTCGATGCACATTACTTGCTTGAAGATATTTGTTAGTATTTAGTTTTATATTTTTCTTGTCTCTCACCTGAACTGATAAAAGGTTCATGTGGTATCTCGGCATACTGCTGGTAGTTATCTACATTGCCAATCAGTGCTCTGTCCATTTTAGCCCCAACATAAGCACACCGGTACTTTGCCGGGATGTCAAATAGTTCCTCTGGGTCCTGCAGTTTCTTGTCAAAACCTAGAATTCATTTCCAAATAAGTTTCTAGGAAGTTAAACCAGGATGCTATATTCTTATCACGGTTCATGAGATACAGCCTGGTGACAGATGGACCGGCAGACAGACACAGACGGACGGACAGCGGAGTCTTAGTAATAGGGTCCCGTTTTTACCCTTTGGGTACGGAACCCTAAAAAGTGATCTCTTTCTGAAAATGTATACTTTGTGCATTCAACACAAAGGAATCAACAAATGAGTATGGTGAAGCTAGCCAAATAAATACATATTTTTCTACACAACAAATGTTTTTAGCTGGCTGATTTAATTTATGTAAACCTATAAGTGTAATTAGTGATACTTTTACCTTTCTTTAGCAGTGGATTCACCCATAAAAACAGTAATTGTGATATGCAGCCATTGCCTTGCATAGCTGTGCCTAAGATACCTTCGTCCATATGTGGCATCAATGGTGTATACTCATTCTGTAACATCAAATTATAATTAAAAAAAAAATATATATATATATATTCCACATAATATTATCTTGTTTGTATCCTATGAATACGAGTCAATATACCCCTGATATGCATTTAAAACTGTTTATTTAGGAAAAACATGCATTAAGATTTAACTAACATACATAAAGTTAAAAAACACTTACATGAGCATGTTGTGATCCAACCAGGCAGGCTGAGTAGTAAGTAGGCCTGGATTCACTTGATGGTATTAGAGTAACAAAGTACATTACATGGCAACACAGCGTGGCAACATAGAAGGCAACAGGGCCTCCGAGAATAACACAGCTACGGAGAGATATCACATTGAGCACCACCGTCAGCCCCCAGAGGAACAACTGCACTGACGGCCCGCGGGAACTCGAGCCTAGCCGGTGCTTCAGAGATAACACATATCCAAAATGCACCAGCCAAGACAAGCATGATGCCCCAGCCACAAAATAATCTACAGGCAGCAACACAAAGTCCACTTTCGTAATAAAAATATACAGTTCTACTATCGGGATAAAAACTAAAGTCAGTACAACAAAGCTACGGAGAACTATTGTACGCTCCTGTAACTTCTCTCTTATCACCCAATCCCTCCTGTAGCCGATATAGTACCCCGACACGACAGCAATGATGAAGTACAGAGGTATTTGCAGAAACAACTGCTGGAAGCACAGCCCCATGTCCTTTGACGAGTGATCCCAGGGCTGCAGCCCGGTCGGTCCACACATATCTTCCCATCTCCATGGTGTGTCCCAAAACATTCCAGCCAAGATAAACAGTTTCAACACCAACACACCAAGTCATTACCCAACTATACAATAACTTGTTACAATTTATGCCTAAATATTAGGCTAAGGTTGATCTAATTATGAGTAATATGCATCTGGATTTCTAGTTTCCAGTCGATTAGTGAATCCCCGAATCCCGAATCAATGCAAAATATTTATTTGTTAAGTCAACCCATACACATTGTCAGTCTGACACAATAAAATTATGACAGTTCTGAAATTTATAGTAATATTTAAACGATTATTTTGGTATCTCAAACAAATTTCTCTTAATATCGCGTACGTTCAGCAACAACTAATCGACACTCTTTTCATGCTCTTTTTGTAACACAATAATATTATCAGGTTTATGATATCATGTAACCGTGTTAAAGTACAAATGAAAAATTTATATTACATTAAATATTAATTAATTAACCCGTATTATTTATTAATTATGTTGTTACAAGATCCAGATAGTGATTCAAGGTTTCTGAACATTTTCTGAATTAAAAAAAATTACAAATGTCATTGAGCTGTCAAAACTCTAATCAATTGTCAAAAAAAAACAAGTGAGCAGGGCAAACTCGTAGTGAAATTATTTGAAAAATTTAAATAAATAAATAACATCACAAAATACAACACATCATTGAAATTTGAAGATAGGTCCTGATTTTTCGTTTATCTTTGGTAAAAGAATAATAATTTACTATGTCGGTTAATGGAAACTGTTATGCTGAAGACGATATCGAAGATTTAGATCCTATCACAGATATTATAGATTATTTAGTGAGATGCGCAAAAATTTCTATAAAAACTGCTCACGTTAATGAAACAGAAATACGGACACGCGACAAAATAAAGTTGGCCTGTGATCTCTTCAGAAGAGCGCCGACTGATTTTTTACTACAATTTGGAAAATACTTAGCACCACATCATATAGAATACTTTGATAACTATCGGCCTGACAGTGGTGATAGCAAATATCGGGAATGTATAAAGGAATTAAAACAATATCACTCTGATGACACAAGGCATAAAAGAGTGAGAAACAGAAGGTACAATGCATTGAAGAAGCTGCAAGATGAATCTGATTATTTTAGTGAGAAGCAAATGATGTATAGAAGCCCTCTGCTGTATGATCAACTAGTGGGGCAGTATTTGTCAGAAGCAGAAATAAAGGAGCGGGACGGGGTGGACACTGAAAACCTTACATTTCTAAACTTAATATTGGAAACCGTTGATAGAAATCAAATGAGACAAACAAAAGACCAACAAAGGCTCGAGGAAGATATAGAGTCTATGGATATTAATGGACCAAAAGAAGTGGACTATGATGAAGATAAACCGTTTAAGAAAAAGCAATGGGGTGAGTTTGATGACGGTGAAAAACCTGAGTCTTCTAAGCCCGAAGTGAGAACCCAGAACACAATAAGCGCTCCAGAAAGAAGGCTTCTTAGAGAGGAATTCTTGCAGGAGATGTACTCCAGCTTCTTGGAAGGCAGAGATGATATAGACTACACTACCATAGACAACAACGAGCAATATGATGACCTGAAACAAGTTTCACAAGACGCTGAGGACAAGTACTTTGATTCCGAGCCAAATGACTCGGAGAACCTGGAGGAGCACATGCAACTGGTCACGGAGTATGGAAGGAAAAACTCCACTGACAGTGGCGAAGACCCCTTAGATTTATTTATGGAACATCTTAATAAAAGGCATGTTGAGAGTTGAAACAGATTATTTTACTTTCTCCTCATGTAGTTAAGTGCTTTCCCAATTGTTGTCTCTTCTTCCTCGCTTATAATTTTAACGCATCAGTGAAAGAACATGGGTCAAAATCATATAAAAATAATTAATGCAAATAAAAAAATCATTTATCCATATTTAAATACATTTTAATGTATTTTTATAAATCCTCATTTTTAGTTTTAAAGTATGTCGATAGATGGCAGTGAATTTACAGCGGTTACAAAATTTACTATGACAGTACCGCTCTATCTTATTATAATATAATATTATCCTCTTTGGTAGTGCTAACAATAAAAAATAAAAAGAAGAAAAACAGCTTACTTTGGACATATCTATAGAAATAGTACATACCATATTGAGAAGAATAATAGAAGGTAAAAGAGGTACAGGAAGACCTAGAACAACATGGAGTAACAATATTTGGGATTGGGTCGGTACCAAGGACGACGCCACTCTTTCTAGAACGGCAAAGAGTAGAGAAGACTTCCGCATGATGATCACCGACTTTCGATAAGATATGGCACGATAAGAAGAAGAAGACTGCCATCTGACCTTCCAACCCAGACGGGAAACTAGGCCTTATTGGGATTAGTCCGGTTTCCTCACGATGTTTTCCTTCACAGAAAAGCGACTGGTACCTAAATTAAATATCAAATGATATTTCGTACATAAGTTCCGAAAAACTCATTGGTGCGAGCCGGGGTTTGAACCCGCAACCTCCGGATTGAAAGTCGCACGCTCTTACCGCTAAGCCACTAGCGCTGTCCCAATTAGCTCCATGCATGATTTTTAGGGTTCCGTACCTAAGGGTAAAACACTAAAAACGGGACTGTATTTACTAAGACTCCACTGTCCGTCTGTCTGTCACCAGGCTGTATCTCGTGAACCGTGATAGCTAGACAGTTGAAATTTTCACAGATGATGTATTTCTGTTGCCGCTATAACAAAAAATACTAAAAACAGAATAAAATACATATTTAAGTGGGGCTTCCATACAACAAACGTGCATTATTTGCCGTTTTTTGCGTAATGGTACGGAACCCTTCGTGCTCGAGTGCGACTCGCACTTGGCCGGTTTTTTAATTTTTGTAATCAAAATTTATATGGTTGGAACACCGGTAAAAATACTTTTGTAAACCTTCACATTATTTTATTAAAAAATATTTAATATTGAAAAATTTTGAGCCGTTGAAACGCTCATAATTTTTGGCGCGAATTCGACAGAGCGTGATGAGTTGATGACGTCAAACGTTGGACGGTCTAACTGACGTTTATTCGCGATTAGTTTAATCGCGACTAATGTTAATCGAAACAAAACTCCGACTAAAACTAATTAATCGTCGCTCGCGATTATATCGGTTAATTTTATTCGTTAGTCGATTACATTTTGCCCAACTCTCTTACAATCACATTGTACATCCTACCTAGTGTACCGGTCTTTAATTTACTGCACTACAAAAGTAATTTTGTAATGCATACACTTTGTAAAGTAGACAAACTTAATATTTGGCGTGCAAAAATAACTTTGTAATGCATACACTTTGTATAGTTGACAAACTTAATGTTGCGTGCAAAATTAACTTTGTAGTGCATACAATTTGTATAGTAGACAAACTTAATTTTGCCTGCGAATAATTGCCATACTTTCTTTCTTGATAACGACAAAATGTTCTGGCTTATTTTTTTATGACTGTTTTAGATACTTAACTTTAACCCAGGGACCGGCCCGCTATCCCTTATCGGGGTTTTATAAGGGTATTGCATAAGGCTTAACTCACCATACCCTTTGCCAGACGAAACCCTTTGTTTCTGTTTTAAAAACCCTTATATAAAGCTACCACATTTGAGTAATCGGTAGCCCAAATACCCTTACAAAACCCTTATCATCCGCTCACCAACACCTTGCATATTGCTTATAAGGGTTAGCCTTATAAAGGGCTTCCCTTTTAGCATATAAGCGTGCTAATTTAAGTCGTCTACCTTGTTCATAAAGCACACATTACTTCAAATCCGAGCGATCGTCGGCGGCGACGGCGGCGTTCTTTGACTAGGCACGTATTTTCTTTCCTTTTCATACACTACCGTAGATATATACTAATCCTGTCTCTTTCACGCAAAGGGAAACCTTTATAAAAAGCGCTTAAAGATAAGGGTAACCCTTATTAAGAGCTAGCCTTATTTTTGGTTAGCTTTTCGGTAAGGGTTAGTCAAAGGTAAGGGTATGAATGGGCTTGCAGTTCAAAAGGGAAAGTCTTTCAATGTGTTAGCCGTGTTTAAGTGTCGCCCATTGAAAGGGTTTTATCGCGGAAAGGGTTGTCCGGTCCCTGCTTTAACCTGTAAAAAATACAAGTTGCCTCAAGAACCTTTTTAAAATTTTGTGTAAAATTATTTTCTATCATCTTTGACAATGTTATTTATCATTTTGTGGTAAAAGTAGAGATACACTAAAAGAGGGCGAACCAAAGAATGTCGAATTAAACATGTCCTTCTGGTCTGCAGGAAAACAAGAAGATTTGAGGAGAATAGTGTGGGAATGCCGCCGGGACAGTAACCTGCAGCTCCAACTCCAGGGAATTGGGCAGATTGAACGCCACAAGCGATCACCAGCCCTCCTGTCTCCGGCCGGGTGTCCCTGCACTACATCTACCTTATAATTGATATTGACTGTACATAACAGTGCTAAACACATATTAGACCTAGCATTACATAGATCAGCTATACGCGTGCGCCCGTGAGAGACAAAACATACGCAATGCGACAATATGATTGGTCGAGTAGATTTGTAGCCCACCATAAACCATACTAAATTTACGGTGGGGAATAAAAAAAAAGTGAGACTGTGACAAGGACCAACAATAACAGCGCTTTCTCTGCTACTCCTACTGAAAGATCCATAAGACTATCCCGTTCGGTCATTTCCCCCCGCCCCTCATGACCGATCCAGTTATACTAGATTCATGGCTAAACACGAAATCGATATTAAACTAATTTTACCGTCAGCCTCACATAAATTTATGTCACTAGGGCCGTAAAATCAATTTAATGTTATTATTACGACTCACGACTGGCGGAAAATTATAATTACCTGTGTATCCGATATCCGATACCTATGGAAATAAACATACCTAATATACCTATTAATGATTTTTGCTAGACTTCGGTGGAATCGCATATCCATACTAATAAACGAGCTATTCTTGTATATATCTACCTATATATATTTCGGGGATCTCAGAAACGGCTCTAACGAATTTGACGAAATTGGGGCGAAAAATCGATCTAGCTAGGTCTTATGTCTGGGAAAACGCGCATTTTTGAGTTTTTATATGTTTTCCGAGCAAAGCTCGGCCTCCCAGATATTCCATACTTACTAATATTATAAAAGTTTAAATCGCTATTTCTGTCTGATACATAGTTACATACTCAAAGTTGAATTACTGCATCGAATTTAATTACATTTCATAAGTAGACAGACAGCTTAGTAACCCTTGACATGTCCGACCTCAACTTTTTTATGCTAATAAAAAAAATAGCCCATGAGCTACTTTATTTTGAGAAATCCACACCATGAAGAGGGACTGGAAAAATGACTCAAAGAACCGCGGAAATATTCACGCGGATGAAGTCACGTGCGTATAAGCTGAGTAGTTTCTACTCATGTTATAATGCGAAAATAACTCTGTCCGCTTGTCCTGTTTGTCTGTTACCTCTTCACGCTTTACCCGCTGAGCCGATTTAGATGAAATTTGGTGTCAGTATATTATATTTTGAGGCCCGGGAAAGGATAGGTAGATAGTTTTATCAGACATAATCATTTCACGCAAACGTAGTCGCGGGCTGAAGCTAGTAGTCCATAATTTTTTAACGTGACAGTCATGTGCACGAGGATGTCGAGGATACTTAAATAAATAGGTACGTTATTATTATTAGTCACGTCTGGCATATTAATTTTAAGATTATTGCGAATGTGTGATAGAAAAAACAATTTTAAAGGTTATAAAGTAACTTAACATGATAAAAATCATATATAAAAAGACAAAGAAGAAAATCGATCACTATACTACAATCACTAGCTTGCCAGCAAAATGGCGACAACCAAGTTGATACTTTGTATACTTATTCTTAGTGTACTGTGTGTGTCCGTGAACTCCGTGTTGGGAAAATTTAAAATTCACGACAAATTCGTTAAAAAGTTCGGTTTCGACGAATATGACAAGGATAAAAACATTAAAAAGTTTGATTTCGACAAATATGACAAGGATGAATACATTAAAAAGTCTGATTTCGACAAATATGACAAGGATGAATACTTTAAAAAGTTTTGTTCCGACGTATACGATAAAAAGTTTGATTTCGACAAATACGATAAGGATGATTACGAGAAAAAGTTTAACGTAAAATTCGATGACAAGTTTGGTTTCGACAAATTCTTTAAAAAGTTTAACGTAAACTTCGATATTCGATCAATGTTCGATTTCGATAAGGAAGGAAGGAGGAGGAAAAAGGATAACGACAAATTCGATAAGGATGATCACTTCAAATATGTTAAAAAGTATTGTTCCGACAATTACGATCAAAAATACGATAATAATGATGGTGACGACAAATACGATAAAAAGGATGATGATGACAAATACGATAAAAAGGATGATGATGAAAAATACGATAAAAAGGATGATGATGACGAATACGATAAAAAGGAGGATGATGACAAATACGATAAAAAGGATGATGATGACAAATCCGATAAAAAGGATGGTGATTACAAATCAGACAAAAAGGATGATGATGACAAATCTGATAAAAAGGGCGACGATGACAAGTCTGATAATAAGGATGATGATGGCAATTGCCAAGAATTTCAAGATAATTGCAAGTTAAATACTTAAATTGACATTTATTTCAGGCTCTATTCCCATAAATATGTATGTTATTATATATTATATTACACTTATATCTTATAAAACTATTGTTAGTCAAACAATAGTACATTGTGCAACGTAGGGGGTAAGTCAAATACTGTACAAGAGTTTTTCACGACAGCCGCAGGCTGGAGTGAATTAAAGCCTCGAGTAACAATATTCTTACCCCAGGAGTTACACACAATGTTTTTCATCACACTTGCGAAGAAAAAAAATATTTTTAGCGAAATCATTCTTAAATACGGTGACTATCGGTGACATTTCAATCATTCGTCGGCCATTTTGAAATTTGTCGGCAGTTTAGCCACAGTATTACAATTATTCTTAGGCATCGAAGGCACAGACGTCCACATCAGCATTCAGCCACAATTGAAAATAGTGTAAAAATATTTTAAACGGCTATTAAATTATGTGTCAGTCACCCGTTGACCACGAACGCTGTAAAGAGTTCGAAACGTCGGGATGTATTATAAATTCAATATACGCGATATAATCCGTTTTCATAGTTTTATTTCATGAGTAACTATCGCGGTAACCGTTGGCTATTAAATTAATCAAATTAAATATTTGAAAACATAAACAAAAAAAACAAAAAAAAAAACGTCAGTATTTTCAAAGTAAAACTCATTTATACCTACTTAATGTTTCGTATGAATTAGTGACATACATAATTTAAAAAAAACAGCTAAATATAACTCACTCGAGAATCCATAACTTCCGCGGGAACAATATAGGCCTTTGACCTTCAGTAGTATACCTGCATGAAATAAGATCTTTTTCGAGCAAGTGTGATGTAAAGTTATATTAACATTTAAGAACTAAATTAATATTATATGCATTATAGGTACTAATATATAGGATTTTACCGTCAAAATTTACAAAATAAACTTTTGAGTGTGAATGCAAGTTTTTCTTATCTTTCCCGCTAACTGCGAATACCTTATTGGCCAAACACAAGGCGCGACGCAGCGCCGCGTCCGCGCCGCGTGATGCCTGTTCAAACAGGTCGCGCGCGGATCGCGTCGTCTTCGCGCTCTCAACACGCCCTCATCTAGACGTGTGCGCCGATTAAAAAATGATCGGCGGCGGCGTTTGCCAGAAAATTGGCGGCGGCGGCGTATTTTCGGCGTGAAATCGGCGTAACCTTGACTTTCAGGTTTCTTAAGAAAAATCATTAATTTGTTGTTTTTCTTGAAAATTTGATCAATCCAGGTTGCTGGCCAGTGATTCCAGTAAACTAAGTATAGTTTTAAATAGGATTTGTAAATTAATAATATAGGATAGGTATAATAACTTGATTTCCCTAGTAACTTCGATTAAGGGGTTACCTGGTCCCAATGACCTACGATCCGATCCATACTCTCCATTTTCTCATGATTTCCATGGTTTATCGTATTAAAAATGACGGACTTTAACAAAACAGAACTCCAAAATGCTTGAAATTTGCTAGGCATAGTGGACTGCCATGGCTTCCTTTTAACGGTTTTCTTGTCAAGTGTAATTTGTCTCCATTTCGCGCGGTCATAAACCGTGTGGACTGCACGGTGCAGACTGCCGCAAGGCGACCTCTTCATTGCGTTCTACCTTCTCACACATGCTCCAACTCGAGCACGTTTGCTATCGGCCTAAATATCGGTGTGTCAAACAGTTTGTGCAACTGGCTCTTCTGTTTTATTTAATTAATAATTGACGTATATCTGACAAAAAAAAATCATATTGTAATTCAAATACCAACTTGGAATAGCTAATTAACAACACTCAAGGTCACGCCGATTTCGTGGCAAAAAAGCCCGGCGCCGGCGTACACGTCTACTCCAGAGATGTAAAAAAAGTGGTATTTTGCCCAATCCCATTATAGGAGCTGTAAAACTACATACCTCCTATGATGGGACAATTTACATAATGATGCTTCCCACCATGCCGTCATTTCATGTTTAAACAATACAGAAGTAAAATGTAAGTAGTTATGAAATTTGTCAGGAGGTACCTATGCTCGGACTTCGGATAAAATTAATATCGTTTTTACAAACTTTTATTTAACATTTTACTTGCCCAACAGGGCAAATTTGTATGTTAGTTATAGACCGCGAGCCAAGCGCAATTTTCGTCAGTCATCGCCTCCCAGGCGAAAACTTGTAGGTATAGTGGTTAACGGCTATGTATGACCCTCGTGGACGTCAGCTATCGCTTCGTTGGTGGGTTGAGGAATGGCAGCCACAAAAACACGTAAAAAAAATTATTCATCGCCTCCCGCTTGATACTTTGTCAGATGATAGTTTAGATGCAGAAAGAGAACATAGTTTTTCAACACACTTGCTCAAAACGACGTTTTTATTCCACCGATTTTTGGCTCATAATCCTAGATATTAAACACGCGTGCTCTTTCAGTGTATTATTCCACTCGTGCTTTTTCATTATATTATCCGACTGAGTTAAGAAGTTAACTGATTGCTAATAATATGCATGGAAAGGGAGCCTTCTTTAATTGGTCGGACTGGCGGGCACGGGCGCGCTCCTCGCGCCTGCGCAGTGCGCGGCGCGCGGCCCGGCCGGCCCGCCCGCCGCGCCGCCCGCGGCCGGGGCGAGCGAGGGCCGGCCGGCAGTACGAGTATGACAGATGAAACACACAATACTAACTTGTATATGGATTCCGAATTGTCCGAAATAAATGAATTTTATTTATTATTATTTATTTAACTGTTTTAACTATTAAAATTTGATTAATATGAAAGTTTCTTTTTTTCTCTCGCAAGTGTGTTGAAAAACGTCGTATGAAACGCGTGTGCATTGGTCATTACACACATCGGCTTTCTTATTGCGCGCTCGCTTACAGCTCGCGCGCACAATATCGCCTCGTGTGTAATGACCAACTTAGCACACTTGTATCATAATGTACTATTAATTATGTGGAAACTAATTGCGGTATCTTTGATACAACACTCCTGAAACATGAAAGACGGATAGGACATTCACAAGTATCCTTTTTTCGTCCCCAGGTTCGGTAGTAATGAGTATAAGTAAAGAGGCAACAAGCGAAGCTACATTCACATTTTATTTTCCCCTCACTAGCTCGGAAAGTTGTCTTTTATCCTTTAAAACAAGCGGGGAAAAACGCATTTTATCCACTAGTGGGGAAAGTAATTTGACCTTGGATGGAGCGTGTTTAAGTAGCTTGACAGATAACAAAACGTAAAACGCTCATAATAATGATTCGTTTGATATTAATTATCATTAAACAAATGGTTTGAGAATCTAATAAAAAATACCAAATTTAGCTTTATTTAATGATTTTATGTCATAAACCTTAATGTTCCATAAGAAACGTTTGTTTTTTAATAATAAGTTGAGTCGATGCAATTTCAAAACGCATCATTGACATTTCATACGTCAGAAATGTCAACATTGTCAACAAAATTTTTACTTAAAAACTTCTCACGTAAAATACAGAATTTCCAGAGTTTTTTGTTATAATATCGTAAAAAATGAGTGATTTCAGTGATGAAGATGATCTAACGCCTGTGGATGTTGCACTTTCCTCGCTATAGTGAGGTGAAAAGTTTTGTATTACACACGGGTGCAAATGTATTTTACTTCTCGTGTGTTGAAACACTTGCTACGCTCAGGATTCTATTTTAGACTACTATAGAATCCTTTCGCTTGCTCGTGTTTCAATTCCACACTCGCGGGTAAAATACAACTTTGCACCCTTGTATAACAAATAACTATACCTCTATTATTATAGACGTTTACTGCCGATGTTATTTGAACTAAGTATCAGGACTTTTATCACTATTAAACAAACGATAATCAACAATGGCAATGATAGCATGCAATTAAAGATATTACATCGTTGGCTTGTTGATATAACACAAGTAACACTTCCTTGTCTTAAAGATAGAGATGTTGCACAACATTATGTTGTCTATTCGGTCGTTTGGACCCTGGCGGCGTTTCACTATCATGTAGGCTGGCTGTTTCTCTAAATGGTTTTGGCGGGCGTGGCATGCATACGAATTAAAAGAGAATTTCACATTTCTGACGCTTGACTTTATTTAGTTTATTTCCCTGGTGAATCCTTGATATAACTGCGCGTATTTTATACTACTACGGCCCGGCAAGCGAACACCGCTAAGGGAGCTTGCATCTCCAGAGGACGCGTTGTCTACCCGTTACTTACAAGGATTCATGAAGTGGTTCAAGGATTCATCAAAATTAAAACTACGTAGCCTAACCTAACCTAATTTTACCCAGCACATGAAGAGGCTCATCCTCATTGATCAAGCCAAAAGTCTCAAACACTTCAAACTAATGTGCTTGAGCTCCTATTAGGCGAACTTTTTACTCCACCAGCCACCAGCCCAAGCCGAAAAGTTTACCTGATATTAGCTTTACTATAATACCTACCCGTATTAACTAGGCGATGCCAATCTCATCATGCAAATCTTAAATAATGCAAAAATCGCTAAAAATAGCAATCTGCGAACATAGCTAATAGTTCTAACATATTTAATACGACTGTTTGTGTTCATCATCTTCCTCGCGTTGTCCCGGCGTTTTTGCCACGGGTCAGGGGAGCCTGGGGTCCGCTTGGCAACTAATCCCGAGAACTGGCGTAGTTGGGTGATTATCTCAACAATTTTTTTTTGCGGCGGAGCTGATAATGACAGTGTGGACTAATTTTTTGAGAATGGGATTTTTTTTTCTGAAAACATTTCACGAATTATTATCTTAAACCAAATCGCAAAATGTTATAAAAGTTATTGATATTTAATAAAAAAATTTTTTTCACCGCAATTATAATTTTGGTGTAGTGTCCGGAATCCAATTCTCTTCAATAATTTCTATGGTAGAACCATAACATACATTGATTTAACTAAAACTTCACAAACTTTTACTCGTTATTAGTCAACGTATATTATAAGAAAATAAAAGTAAAGATTAGTACATGAATCGATACTCTAAAGTCTAAACTAAGCATTAATAGTTGTCCGGGTAAAATAGTAAATTTTGGTGGTAAATATTCAAAAGGATTTTATGGTCGAACGAAACGCAATAAGGCTAACAAAGGTGTAGTGTAGTAACCTCAGTGTTGCGAGATCGTACCTTTTAGTACGATTTTACGTACTTTTTGAACAGCGTGCGTACTTAAAACATACCCCGCCCAAAACCGTACTAAAATCGTACTTTTTGGCTAAACCGTACATTTTAGTACGATTTTACGTACTTTTCGTATGAGTGGTTCAAAAATATGCCAAAATGGCGTAGAAATAATAGTGACAGACCAAAAAAAGTACCATTTTATTCCGTAAAAATTTGTGACTTGTTTGTTTTGGTATTTTTATACCTTACTATTTTGCGTACTTATGTAGTTTTCGTGGATTATCAGTTAAAAAAAATCACCCGTTTCTAAAACACTTCTTCTGTTTATACTGTTTCTTTGAACAAAAAAATGAAATTGTACTTCTTTTGGTAAAATCGCACCTTTTTTAAATCGGGGTCGTATTTTAGTTTTCAGTGCTCTGTCATCACTGAGTAACCTGTTAATTTAGTACCGCTCCGGCTAGCGATGGGACGAGTCCACTTTTTTCCAATTCGAATGATTCGAATTGATTCGTCTGCTGATTCGAATTGAAACTCGAGTTGATTCGACTCGACGAAAATGTTTGGCCGTAGGATAGAAGGATCGTAATTCGCGTCTTTAGCGACACGGCAACCGGGTCCAACGTGCACGGATAAGGCCCGCAAATTCGAGTTGTAACGGCGAGTCAAGTGGTACAGAGATATCAGATTAAGTAAAAGGAACCTTTGATATATTGACTTAAGGTTTAATTTTGGATAGCCGGGCATGGGCAATGAGCAAACTCGAATCGAGACGGCGAGTCATATGGTACAGTAGAAAGTAGTTTAAAAAAACTCCCACATTACACTTTTTCTATTACCGGGTGGCATTTTCATCATCATCATCATCATCATGTCAGCCGATAGACGTCCACTGCTGGACATAGGCCTCCCCCAAGGCTCGCCACTCCGACCGATCCTGTGCCGCTCGCAACCACCGAATTCCCGCGACCTTCACCAGGTCGTCGCTCCATCTTGTTGGAGGCCTACCGGCAGTTCGTCTTCCGGTACGCGGACATTGGCATTGGCGGGTGGCATTTTAACGGATACAAAACTCAAAATGAAACTGATAAAACTTGATATACAGCACTGAATAGTTGAAAACGCAATGAGAAAGCGCGCGAAACTCAACTAGTGTCAAAGAAAAACCATAGATAACTTAGAGAGATCCCAGTGATTCCATTCCCCATTCGCCGGTCACCAAGAGTTTGTTTATAAACAATATTTTTTCGTCTAATTCAAGGACATCGCCAGACCTAACAAGGTCAAGGACATAGTCTAAGAAACGATAACTAATTTTTACGTACCTTCACCTCTTAATTGATTCAATCTAAGACTACGTATGTTATGTGTAGTAAGTATGTTAGATAATGTGTGGATTGAGAAATTGTAGCTCCATGTCGTTAATATATAGATAAAGATCCTTATATGAGTCTCAAAAAGTATATATTGAAATTGAAATATGTGTGCAATGGTGATCAGCAGAGAAAAGTTTACAGGTCATTTTTGTTCATTTTGATGAATTTTTCATTATTTTTCCAATCAAAATAGAAACGATATAAAGGAAATTCCCCATTTTGGGCCGTATTTTATTTCGTTTTTAAAATGTTTCTTGTTATTGATGCATTTCTTATTCCTAGAAAATATTTTTTTGTTTATGCCATAGTAAAGACTAAAGCGACTAAAAATAATAGTGAGTAAAAACCGTACTGATCTAAATATTTTAAAATATGTCTCACAAGTTAAGTGCGATTAGTAAAGAAAGTGTCCAAACAAACAAAATCTTTTCACCAATGTAAACCATTGCAGTGATATTTAAATGTTTTTTTTTTCGATGTAATCATTTATTTGCTTAAAAACGTATAATAATGCATAACGGATGAGATGAGAGAATCGCCTTACTCGGACTCTCCGACTATAGTCAAGTATTTTCAAAATTCGTGTACCTATCCTATCGCCATCACTATCACTCCCATTAGTAGGAACGAGAGCGACGGGGCGACGGCGACAGATAGTACGCTATTAATTCACCAAAAATTTATCTCGTCTGTGAGCAAGTAGCCAGTGTTGTTTGACACCTCGTTTCATAATATGTATATGTTCAGAGGAGTTACTTAACGCTGGCCAGTTGTAAGTGTAAGGCAAGTAGGTAAGTTTTCATTTGTGAATTGGTTCGATCCGAATCGCATCTAGCCCGGCTCGGCGAGTTGGCGATTCGAATGGCATCACCGACTCACCGGATCGGATAACAAATGTTCGTTGTTCGCGCGTGGAAATCGCTACGTCGAGTTGATTCGAATTGCACGGAGACTTCATTCGAGTTGACTCGCCTGTAATGTGATTCGAATCATTCGAATCAGACAACTCGACTCGCCCATCGCTAGCTCCGGCACTGAGCGATGACGCATGTGTCGTACGTAGCATCTGTCCAGCAAACGCGGAAGTATCTAATTTTGGTGTATTAAAATACTTTTTAATACAATTTTGGGGGTGTATCTAACGGGGGTGTACTTTTCGGTCACTATAAGTAGTAGTTTCTGTGATTCTGTGTGAACTGTATTTAAAGCATGTTTATAGTTTCGTTTTTAAACTATAAACTTGAAACTGAAGTGAATGATACGGTTTACTTTTAAATATACTTTTATGCAATGGTTCTAATTTTGTTGCATCAATTTTGGTGGTTTTGGTGGTAATTTAAATTGCTTAATGCCACCAAAATTGATATATCTAATTTTGATGTGGATATACAATTTAGGTGGCAAAATCAATCAATTTCGGTGGGTAGACGCAGTTTTAGTGGCCACCAAAGAATTAAAATCATAATTTATCTAAAACACTAAACATTCTTTTCATTTTCAGTTGATAACTAGTTAAATTTACTTTTAATTTGCAAAAATATCTAATTTTGGTGTGGATATACAATTTTGGTGGCCAGTAAATCTAATTTTGGTGGCAACCAAATTATTAAAATCATAATATCTCTAAAACTACTATGTATAATTAAAGGCCATTGCTACACAATATCGATTGTGACTTGTTACGTATTATCGATACATAACTTATACATAAACTACAAAAATAAAAAATCCCACCAAAATTAGGTAAATTTTGAACCTTCCAACCCAGAGGGTAAACTAGACCTTATTGGGATTAGTCCGGTTTCCTCACGATGTTTTCCTTCGCCGAAAAGCGGCCAGTAAATATCGAATGATATTTCGTAAAGTTCCGAAAAACTCATTGGTAAGAGCCGGGGTTCGAACCGGCGACCTCCGGAAAGTCGCACCTTCTTACCGCTAGGCCACCAGCGCTTCTAATACGACTGTTTGTGTTGTCACATTAAATTTCTCTTGTTACGTAAGGTTACCGTAATCGGCTAGCCTCGCACGCCGTTATCATTAAGTAACAATTATCACTAATCGAGTGTCAGATTGATGCGAAATCGGCGAATAAAATATTAGCAAGCTTTACGGACATCAAATGTTTACCGTGTTTGCTTTCGAAGAAGCTTTACAAAGTTGGTTGGTTGCACCGTCGGTTTTATTATTGTTAAGGGCCTTCCACACTCATGCGCGAATCGCGGCGCGAAGCCGCGAACGTGAGTGTGGAGTCTAGTTCGCTAATCAGCGAAATCGACTCCACACTCGCGTTCTGGAGCGTAGTAGTCTGGAGCGCGCTTTAGGGCTCGTATTGGATATGGATTCAAGTTGTAAAAATGTTGTAGATATATTTGCTAAAACAAGTTCGAATAATATTCATCAATATTATATTTATAGTATGTATGTATGTGTCTATTATTTATAGTGTGTAATGTGTATGTATGTTTGTATTTATGTAATATATGTAGTTTATGAGTTGTATAGTTGCCTTTCTTCTGGTTCATTGTTTTTTTTTTCTTTCTCTCCTTGCACCAATTGTAAGTGTCTCTCTTTGGCCCTATGGTTGACTGGTATAGAATGCCATTTGGCATTAAGTCCGCCATTTGTAGATTGTTGTATATATTTTGTGCAAAAAAGTTTAAATAAATATATTAATTTTACATGGCTTAGAGCTGCGACTGTTCCATAAGACCAGGTGACCCACCCGTTGGCTACGAAATAATCTGGAACAGTTTAATGAGTTAGACACGATAATTAAATAAAAAATAACCAGACAGGAACACAATTGATTTCAGATTGTATAAAGTCTTAAACAAGTAAGAAGCTCGATGGACATACACCGTATGATATAATTAGTAGGCGCACCGCGGCGCGCGCGGCGCTTTCTCACGCAGGCGCGGGTCAGCTCGGGCGCTTGCTGCATTCTCATTGCTTACTGAAAGCAAGCGAGTTGAACCCAAAGGAAACCATAAAATAAGTTTTTGACAAAAATTTCATTTTTGTTACAAGCTTTTATCGCTGACTGTACTTTTCATTCCACAGGTAACTATATAGTCATCGAGACAAATATAAAAACCCCAAACACAATTTTATCACAGAGTTCCTATGGCCACCTCCTGTCTCCATCATCAGATCAGCTCGATGGTGATAATACTATTACTTATTCTGTGTCGATGGTACCGACCCGACTTACATTGTACCTATGCAAATTTTCAGCTTCATTGGAAGTCGGGAAGTGGGTCAAATTTAACTTGCAAGATTTGACCCGTACATACACACATAGTTACGTACATAGGTAGGTATGTATATTTTGTACATTGCAAGTTAATAATAAAAACCGGTCAAGTGCGAGTCGGACTCGCGCACCGAGGGTTCCGTACTTTTTAGTATTTGTTGTTATAGCGGCAACAGAAATACATCATCTGTGAAAGTTTTAACTGTCTAGTTATCACGGTTCATGAGATACAGCCTGGTGACAGACAGACAGATGGACAACGGAGTCTTAGTAATAGGGTCCCGTTTTTACCCTTTGGGTACGGAACCCTAAAAAGCTTGTATTAAAAGTTATCGATGGTATAGAAAGGATCGCAATCTCTTATGGCAGAATTGTTGTAAAAGTGACCGCGTTAAGCTTTAAATAATAGTTCCTAATCTCTCCGGTGGCGCTAGTTAGGCTCTGGGACATGAGTATAACATGAACCATATAAGGCAACAAATAACCCGACCAAATTACGTAGGTTGTTTTTGGTAGTATTTCGGTGTATGGTGGCGCCGCCTAATTACCTTTTTTTTTTATGGACACTTCATACATAGAGATTTGGCTCCTTTATACAGTCTCCATGTTAAAAGTCATATTTTCATAGAATGTTTATGATGACATTGCCACACTTTGACATTGCAAATGCCACTTAACTTGGTCCGACTCTACGTTATTAGAGACAATAGAGACTCTCTATTCTTGTCAATAGATCCCGCAGCGCAGCAATAACCATGTATACCAACCACCACCACCACCACCACCACCACCACCGGGTAGTCGTGGTAACGTCTTCAACGCTGCTCTCCTCCACACAGGGGCCGCAGGGTCCACAGGGCCTACCGGAAAAATCAAAAATGGAAATTTCGTTATAGTTTGTCAAAGGACTGTGTCTCATTTCGAACATAGACAGAGAGAATCATACTATCTTTGTCTAACACTAGAAGAAAAGGATGAGTATAGATTTTTTGTTCTTATTTACTGATAATTTGGTTTGACCAACTATATATGCTTTTTTATCGCTGTTGCATATTCGAGCGATAGAGAGGCAAATAGACGAACGAACGAACGAAATGGCCCTCTGAATCTAAACTAAGAGCCTACCACAAAAATCGAAAATCAAAATACCGTTGTCTGCCTCTCTATCACTCTTGCTTATTCGAACAATAGAGGCAGATAACGAAATTTAAATTTTCGGTTTTCGCGGTAGACCTTCAGTTACAAGTTAAAATGCGATAAAATAATCTTGAATTAAATAGGTTATGTCACATATTTCTGTTTATTTCCCTCCTTGAGTATAAATAATCATGAATTTTATCCTCGATTTTATTGATTCAAAAAATTACACAGCATTACAGCGAACTAATACACTGTGAAATTTAAAACAAACAGTATCATACAGACTAGGTACATAATACGGAGAGGATAAACAGTAGGTACAAATGCAAAAATGAGAAACTAATACAAAACAAAAGATTCACGTTTATCCATCCTCTCACAGAACTTCATACACTTTTCACAGAGATCCATCCAACTACTTGCAAATACATCACATTCCGGTGCTTATATCAGCTCTAGCGTAGTGATTCGACCTCGTGGTCCCAGTACCACTGGCTAGCTTGAGCCCTCGACTCGTTTGCGCTTAAGAGCATCAAAGAACATGCGTAGGTACTTGTCACAGAATAATGACTAATATGGAGTCCCCTCAGACCCGGCATTACCATACAATACCCAGCGGCTCGGGGATTATGAATGACCCAAACTACACTGGTTACCAAAAGCAAAAGTTTGCTTATAGCATCTTATGACAATTTTTCTACTCGTCGACTGTAATGGGTAAATTAAGATTTCGTATACCATACTATAATTGCGTACTTTTCATGTATGGACTCCCAACTCAACTATAATATTCATTTCGATACGCTGTAGCCAACTATAAAATAATTTGACCAATCACGTCCCGCCGCGCTCCCATAGAAAAGACATAAACGCGCGACTATTTTTGTCTACTGAGATTTCAATTTTCATTAATTATTTAGATTTTATAGTAAAAAACGTATTTATTATTTTAGATGACTCGTAGAAAAAGTATTTTCATTCTCGTACCTTACTTAGGCAACTCAGCCAGCTTCGTTGCGTAAACACGGTACTCGACTGAAAAGCTCTCTATTATATTACGATTGTATAAAATACTTACTACATCTTCGGACAACAGAGTTGTTTTTACACGCTTTTAATTAGTTTCACCCTGAATAATATAGGCTTCTAGGTATTTTGTCTGATCATGTGGATCATACAAACATCGACGTAACTCACCGAAATGAATGAAAAGTAGAAAACGACTAAAAGTCAGATCAGTCTCAGAGTATAGTCAGATATAATAAAATCACCCTGAATTCCGTACCTAGCTATAGATATTTATCTGATCTACAACACAGATTAATAATATGTACATCCCGGTGTCTGATTGTGTTGCAATTTGACAAAATTTCGTAATTTGAATTTTAATAGTAAAGGAAAAAATGGAAAAATTTACGCTTCCGGCAGGACTTGAACCAAAAAAAATAGTAAGTAGATTGTTAACCAAGGGATGAAAGGCACTCATTTCTGCTGAGGTATTTTGGCGCTCGAACCCGAGTTAATCACTCTACTTTTCATTTCGAATACGAGGAAAGTAAAATGCATGTTTTTTTAATAACATGACTAAGTATACATTTTACAGTATTTCTTGAGGGTCTTAATCGCGTAAAATAGTTTCAAATTTACCTCCGACGTTTCGAGGACGGCGTTGTCCCCGTGGTCTCGGAGAAGACTGGCTAAAGTTGACATCAACATCTTCTAGGCGCGCGAGTTTTTCGAACTACCCGCACTTGGTCTTGGTCTTGGTAATAATGAGTAAAAATCGTGAAAGTTTAAATCAGTGTTTCTTGAGGGTGCTTTCAATTAACAATTTAGGCAAAAGTATCGTTATTTATGGAACGGGGAGTCAAATATCAGAATGGAAATTGTATGACAAATCCATTTAAACTCAAAATTTAATTGCTTATCGTAAATTAAAAAATATCATACTTCGAACGTAAAATACTCTACATCAAATTATTTTACGGTTTAGACTCACTTGTTTTAGTCACTCGCGCGACATGTTTCGGAGAGCCTAGGTAGACATAGACACGTATCATTTTCTGCACACCTTTTAGAACAACAATGACCCTCTTTCAGAGCATGAGAAATGGAAAAATATTGTAGTATCGCTCGCTGCTTGTTAAAAAAATGGTTTCGTAATTTGTTCCGTAACACGTTACAACTCAAGCTGAGCAAAAGGCTAGATCCAGGAACCGCCACCGACGTCACCTTCTCCCGTTCCTTCTCGTCTGGAGTCTCTGGAGACTGATTTACAGCATATCTTGAATTGTTCTCGATGTCATCTTTCTTAACAGCGCACTCTATGACGCCTTAGCGGCACTATTAGGAAGGTCTTGTTTTAAAAGATATACCTATAGAGTAACCACGAGTTGATCGAATATCGTATAGTTATGTAAATTAAATTGACGACTCTTTCGATCTCGTTAGACGCTTCCTGCCTTCTAGTTAATGGTTGGGGAGCCCAAGAGGGGATTTTTGGAGTGAGTGAATGAAATTTTGTTAGAAACAACTGTCTACACGGTCCGGGTCCGTCCAGACCAAGGCCACGCGGTCCGAGGGGCTTGTCGGCGACGACTTGCTAGACGCAAGGGCTTAACTTTTTATTTTATTTTATGTGATAGCAAACGAGCAGACGAGCCGCCTGATGGGGAGCAGTCATCGTCGTTCGTCGCCCATGGACATAAGCAACATCACAGGAGCCAAACAGTACTTAACTGTTGGGAAGGGGCAATATTTGTTTTTATTTCTGTAGTGTGTAGGTATATACTGTGTATGACCCTTGAAATAGATGTTAGAGGCAACTCAACCAGCAGGTTCGGTGGCATCGTAAACACGTCACCGGCGGGCGCGTGCGCTATGGCGTGGCGACCTGCGCAGACGCGCCGCAGACGTCGCGAAGCGCGCGCACCCCATGCCCGTGCCCTGTTCCCACCGTAGTGAAGTGATAAATGAATCATGACGTGTTCGGTGAGTTCGGTTCATTCGTTTTATATATCTGTTTAATTTAATTTTTTTTTATTGTGGTGAAGTGCTTTTGCGTGTATAAAAGACATAAACGCGTGCGGGTAACTTTCCCGGCTATTACCTATATGTTATTATACCTTTTTATTTGTGATTAATGTAAAATGTCTATTTATTTGTAAAGTTTTTTCATTAATGACAATTTATAACTTGGCTTTCCCGCGTAAACTGGAAGAAAAGTAAATTTAAAAGTGGAAAAATTACTGCCTTGCCTTTATTTATTTCTGCTTGTTAAAAATTAATTTGGAAGAAAAGTATTTTGGCCTTCGGAATACTTAGTAACAATTAGCAGAGAACTCGATCAGTTTACCAAAACCTAACAATACCTACATAAGTAGGTACTTACAGACAAAATTACTTAAGCATTTACCTATACCTATGTATTAGTTTCAAATACAAAACATTGTTTTCAACTTTCGCTTTAATACTATATTTAATTGAAATATAAATTTATACCTAGTATTTATATTAGTAAAAAGCAACAGACTTTAATCTTTATAACGCTTACACGTATGACATCCGGACCAAATTTTTATTTCATTAATTAACATTATAAATTATAAGATAATCAGAAAAAATCCACATAAATTTAATTTGACACAAAACGCTCATCTACCGACCACCGGAAGTTATCTCCGCGACAAATGACGAACAACATCCGGAAGTTAGTACACTTACCATACCTTTAGGTAGGTACCAAAACGGAAAAATGTGGCCACCATTTTCAGTTTAGTTGATAGGTACTAGCGACCCGCCCCGGCTTTGCACGGGTAGTTTAACTAATTTACACAAAACCTTTACAAATTATACATATAAACCTTCCTCTTGAACAACTCTATCTATTTAAAAAAAACCGCATCAAAATCCGTTGCGTAGTTCTAAATCTAAGCAGACATAGGGACAGACGGACAGACAGAGGAAAGCGACTTTATTGTTTTATACTATGTAGTGATAGTGATAGCGCAAAATAAGCAAAATAAAACTATGTGACTAAAACCAAAAGTTGGGGAATCAGTAGGAAAACAATATTAATGTACTGATTTATACATAAATAAATTGATTTATTAGATAACACAATTCCCCTAATTAGGGCGCCACTGGACGGTCGACGCAGTCTTAAGGGGCCCACTGACTATCAGTATATCGGCCTGTCAGTTAGAACAAAAATTTGACAGTTCCGAACAACTGACAGGCCGATATCGTCCGGCGGACTGATAGTCAGTAAACAACCACTTCGCTCCCTTTTATAACAAATACGAGCCTGTGAGCGTTAGGTGAGATATAAACAAACCCCGGTATCAATGTTGCAAATCATTGAAAATCAGGGTTAGCATAAATCTACCGTAGGGAACCCTAACTTCGCCATTGGTGCCCAACTTCGGAAAAATAAAATATTAAAATAATAATTTTACCAAGAAACGGATGTGCATTGAATTCACAATAAACTTAAACTTATTTCAAAGTCGCCCTAATAAAGTCGCTTCGGCAATTTTTGTCTTGCCCCTAATGAAAAACCCGTTCAATCTTACCCCAACGCACCCACCAGTACAGTACAGTCAGTAACATGAGAGGAACATTGAGGCAAATTCGAACGCACATTTATATATGTAAATTATGTCATTTCGTTAAAACTCGCGCGTGCATTTCGCTCTTACTTGTTCGTACAGTTGACGTCAAAAAATGTTAACACCTTCCTCTCTTGTAATGAAGGGGTCATCCATGAATTACATCACATGAATTTCATGATTTATTGACCTCCTCCCCTCCTCTTTGTCACACCTGGTCACATTTGGCAACCCCCTCCCCCCTGGTGCGACGCAATCATGTTGGCAATCATATTGGCAATAAAGACGATCGATATATCATTGCAAACACTATAGTTAGTTCTTTGTACTTACAGGTGAAGTTAAAGTGACGTCACAAAGTTTGTGACCCCCCTCTCCCTTGTCACAACATGTCACATTTTATTGACCCTCTCCCACCCCTCAACGTGTGATGTAAATAATGGATGTAAACGTAACTTTGACGTCGTCGAATGTACATGTATTGGCGCAAGAGAGACACACGGGCGAATTATAGCAAAATGACATCATTTAAATAAACTCTGACCACGCTAACTTTGCACAAACTTGGCAGTAAGAATGCATATTATATATATGCCTCCTTATTTATTTATTTTATGACCATAAGAGTTGACACTTACATAGTCCCAAATGTCATGTTAACCCTGAGTGTTAACCGGCGAAGGTGCAGTGACATTCAATTACATACTACTAAAGGCAACTCAAATGAAAATGGCAACCGACTTTCACTGTCGACCTGATCCGAGCTAATTCTGAAAATCGCTTCTGAAATGGCCATCTTTAATTTGATTAAGTAACGACTTACAAATGTGTGTAAACCTTAATGCACTTTTATACTGATTTAAACTAACACAATTTTCACTCATAATTTAAAACTAACACGGGACTTAATCGCGTACAAACTTACGTTTATTTATGGCCTGACGTTTCGAACGTGACGTTACGTTCGTGGTCACAGGCAGCAGATATTCACGCTATGTTAAGTAGAATATCTTTAAAAACCTCTTCGGGCAAGTATGTTATTACTTGTGAGAAAATTCGTATTTAAAATATATATGGAACGGTATTATCTAATAGCTTAGAAATAAATTAAAAGTGGAAAAATTCACTGTCTTGGGTGGGACTTGAACCCACGACCACTGGATCACTAGTACAGTGCTCTACCATGAGCCACTATAAGCTTATATAGCATTCTATAGCATCTTTCGCAGACATTTCTGCTTGATACAAATTAATTTATTATCAAATAGTTTATTAGCCATGTAGACACTGTTCCCCATTTTAAACAAACTTTGAATAAATACCTATAGTTTGCCTACCTATACTCATGAAGAAATTGTAATTGCTTAGGGGTCATCCATAAATTACGTCACACGAATTTCATGATTTTTTTTACCCCTCCCCCTCTCCTTGTTACACCTGGTCAGCTGGTCACATTTAGCAACACCCACCCCCCTAATGTGAAGTCAATTTGGCAATTTTTTTGCCGAAATCAGCAATTCAACTAGCTAGCTAGCTAGCTAGGTAATGTAGGTATTATGTTAGTAACTAAAAATATTTTTGATATAAGCAATATTAGACATTTTATAACAATAAACCGATTAGGAATCAAATGAAAATAAGTTATCATTGCAATAACTAGTTATTAAACTGTACAGCCAATATATTAAAAGAAACGGTTACAGATGAAGTTAAAGTGACGTCACAAAGTTTGTAACTCCCCGCTCCCCCTAATCACAACATGTCATATTTTTTTGACTCCCTCCCAGACTCTAATCGCGTGACGAAATTAATGGATTACCCCTTAGGTACCAATTAGGTACTTACCTACATTACACGCTACATGTTAAACGACCGGCGATACAGTCGCATTCAGCAATAAGCAATTAAATAATTCAATGTAATTATCAGTGCGTCGCGGTTAAGCAATTTAGCATATTTTGCACCTAATATACCAATTCTATCAACACGATATCGACACCGTCATTAAAAAGCTTTTAGAACAGATTTATCACTTTTATAGCCATTTAATTCACTCCGATAAAGTGAGGTTGTTGAACGGTGTCAAAATATTAGATTGCATGAAACTCGCCGCCGCCGCCGTCGCCGGACTCGCCGGAGTCGCCGGGCACTTGCCAAAGGGGGGATGTCCAAAGATTTCAGATGGCTGGGCTGTTTTCTGTTTCACAAAATATCAGAAGGAACATCTATATAATAATATTTGAAATATAAAAAATACTTTGTCTCTAATTGCCAAAAATATTTAATATTTTTTTATACTTAAACTCAAACTGGAAATGTCAATTGTGAAGTTTTTATTTTTAGGTATATTGGTAACGGTGACTTGAAATTCCGTGGAATGGAAAACTGCTGTTAGGATGCTAACTAGGGGTAGCAGTAGCACCCGTTGACCGGTGCCCGGCGACCGTATAGATAGATGTAATAAGCGCTAAAGTGCCTCTTACTTCAGACAACAGTAGATTCTCATGCCTACCACCTACCACGTGCTCAAGTTACAATACAAATCACGGATTTGTCTGCCTGCTATTCCTGACATTCCTGTAGCTCACCCAGCGCTTAAAGATAAACCGATATATTATGATCTCTAGATTTGCGATTAGTATTTGTAACCAAAGTTTACTCCCACACTGGTTCCCTTGAGACAAACACTCGGCAACCGATGACAATGCAGCAACTGTCCCCTAGTACCTAGTTAGAAAGTTTTAAACTTCACATTTACTAATGTTAGGTAAATTTATAAATCCTTCTAAACTGTGACATGAGTAATAGCGCGTGGGTGGCGGTCATCGGCACAGCACTAAAGAAAGTGTTATTTATTCCTTGTGTTGTGAGCCCACACGTCTAGGACGAGGGAACACCAAACTGAATTGTATTCATTTATGCTTCTCCACTTTCTGTGCGGTTTCGTCCGACGCCAAATTTGGCGTGATGAGCTTTGGCATTATGTCTCTTCAGTTCATTAAGAACTGGTTTGTTTCACCATTAACCTTAATTTGAGGAAAAAAGAAATACCATACGAGCTTTGATTCATTTCAGTAATGGAAAAAATTCTGATTGAAAAGTTTAATAGACTATCTTCCTTGTATTAAATTCAGGGTCGGACTGATCTTTGAAGAAGGCTTTCTATGCTTTGTACCAGTGCATATTACAACATTTCCAGGATAAAGTAAATTTCGGCATACCTTCCATCCAACGTACAGCGAGCTGCATAATTGCATGGACACATTATGAATGAATTCATTGCGATGTTTAATTGCTGTTTTATATCCTGAAATGAATCTAGTTCGTCAATGAAAGAAGCGTCAGAAACATGCAATCTTCGACTGAGTAGACCCGATCCGCTGTCGCATTTCTGTCGTACTCATAAGTGCTATCGGATTTACATAACTACCTAATTCTTAAACTTTTTCGACTTGTGTCTCTAGCCGGTGTTAGGTATCTCCGTTGACAGCGCTGATAGTGGTGACAGGTCGAATATGGTAGGACGGCGCACTTGTGCAGTGACAGATGTGTCGGGCGCATGTCGGACGAGATTAATGGCCTGCATGCGCCCGCGGCGGTGCGGCGGCGACAGCTACAGAAGCTCCGTTCTGTATTTATTTACTGCACTTTTTTATTTGTGTGGCTTTTGAACCTGGCATTTTTATACGGGGTATTGCAGATACATTCCGCTCCATAATTTGGTCCGAAACTGAGGGCCTACTGCAAACATTGATAAATCGAAAATCGTTTTCTGCATCTCTATCGCTTTTGTTTATTTGAGCGATAGAGAGGCAGATAACGTTCACTGATTTTTCAGTGTTGGCGGTAGGCCCTCTGCCAGTTTTATATATCCTGTTCCGTTGTCGCTGTCCTTTTTTCCACCATGGAAGTTCCATGTATCATTACAGATGTTACGAAGAATGGTAATCTAAACGCTGCCAAACTTTTGAATGCTTCTGCTCAGATAGTAGTCGGTATTGGTGCCTTATATTATTTCAGTTTTCGAATTGCCTCTTCGATCTCCGTTCGGAGTAGTTATAGCAGGTTCCAGATCACTGGCTCTGTCATCCCGTTAAGTTAATTGAGACAGCTGAACCGGATGATAAACTTCATTTTTAATATTCCCTGCATCAGCATCATTAATTAGGTTACCTTTATCATCAATTTTCGGACAGGATTGATGGACTTACATATTATTTGCTTTGAGGCCAGTAGATTGGTGCTTTACTGCTTCATGATCTCTCTTTTGCACTGTAATAGGATTATTTGGATAGTCTTTCCCCATAGTTTTAACTTTTATGCCAATGCCCCCAAAATTTTGTCATAGTCCTCTGACCTCGACTTATTACATATGACGACTGCCTTCTTCGTTTCTAAAATAAGACTCATAGCAGCATCTTTGGCCGGAAAGCAGCTTCAGGCAGTTCTATGCGGGCCTTCTGTAGGCTCGCTGGGTTGTGTCAGCGTGGGCGCGAACCGCCCGTGGCGCCACTCGGTCTGCGCGTGCGTTCCCACGCCTCCCCGCACCACGGTTGCCCCGCCCGCCGTATCTTCTCGTGTATCAACCAATATGACGTTTTATAAATAAATGCTCAAAACTTTCACCGCCAAATAAAATACGGGTTTTGCTGAAGTGCGTGAATAATTATTTAACCGTGTAAAAAACCTGTTTAATTCAGACGCTTAGAGACAAACGTCGCCGTCGTGTCGCATTGTCTTCTCTGGCCACTATCGCTTCTCGTCATAGACCGTCATAAATCTTACTCAGCTACTCTTTTCCAAACTCAAAAAAATCTAAATTAATTTTAAATTATTGCGTTGATTTATAACAGTGTTGTTCCAAAGTTATTGACCCAGGCAAAGACCATATTGCATCAAGATAATTTCCTAGGTATACATATATAAATATTAACACAGTAGATTAGCCCATCTTTTTAGGGTTCCGTAGTCAACAAGGAACCCCTCTTACAGTTTCGCCATATAGAAATTCGTGTGACGTAATTAATGGATGGACCCCTACACGTAGTGAGTGTAATTTTTTTTTCGCTTCAACCCTACAGTGTGAGGTATCGTTAGATATTTAGGTCTTTCAAAAGTCTTCAACAATCATTTTTTGACAGAGTGAATATTTTCGGAAATAATCGCTCCGAAAAAAAAAATTGTGTCCCTTCTCCCCCCCTCTAACTTTTGAACCGTATGTCCAAAAATTACGAAAAAACCGTAGAAATAGAGCTTTAGAAAGACATTAAACGAAAAGTATAGCGAACATGATCAGTTTAGCCGTTTTTGAGTTATCGCAAAAAGTCTCCCCTTCATAGTAAAATGACGTAAAGCCACAGTTAAACATTAAAAGTTATTTGGCATTATTTATGTAAATAAAGTAAAATGTTAGATAAAAATTGCTAATTTTACTCATTCAATTGGTATTCAATTTCTCTAAAACAGTTTCATTGGCCGAATGAGTAATGCCGTTGCCTATTGGCAGTTTAAGGACGAAAAAGTAAAAAAATAAAAAACGAGGCGATCCCGCTGATTTTCATACTTTATTTAAGGCCGTTCCATCGGTTTGCCGCTGTCTTTGTCACATTTCGCAAGAAAGAACGGGAAAGAACATACGCGCCAAGTGTCAATTTTGATCGAATTTTGTCGGTTTTTATTTATTTTGAAAACGTTACCTTACAATATCGAAATTCTAAAGCTATGAAATTACTATTTATGTTAAGACTGTTTTTTCTTCTTTTTTTGTTTATAGTATCACATAATAAATTACCGAGTAAAGTAGGATTAAAAGTCCGAGTTAGAGGTTACTTTGGGAATTAATTGTATCGAGCGAAGTGTCATAATTCGTGTATCGGAAGCTATGTTGTTAAAGATAATATAGTCAAGAACTACATATATTTTTTCCACGTCTACGAATATCAACGCCTCTTAGAAAAACATGATCATATAAGGAGATTTTTCGCCTTCTGGCTCAGTGAACCGCCTTAACAAATCATTTTAAAATTACTGCAGTTTCCTAAAATATGTGTTTTTTTTCATAAATATTGCAAATTAATGTTTTTCGCTATGGATTAACTATTATTGAGTATATGAGATATGAGACATGCAGTATCCGATTGAGAGTAAGTTCTAAGGAAAAAATCATGGCCATACGTCTATTACCTTAATTTTAATTACTGACTATGCAGCCTTGTGTTTTTAGTTTCCTCGTATTCGATGTAAAAAGTAGATTGTTTAACTCGGGTGAAAGGCACCAAGCATCATTTCATCCCTTTGTTAACAATCTTCTATACTAATAGCTCCAGTTTAGCCTATTGTGACGGAAGGGTAACTACGGAACCCTACACTTAGCATGGCCCTTAGGGCCCGACATGCTCTTGACCGGTTTTTTAAAAGTTTATTATGTATTATGGTACTTACACTACACTCCATACTCGCAGGTAAACTTTACCAACTCGTAAAACTAATCCCAACGTTGATAGCTAGGTGCTGCATGTAAGTGTTTGCGATTAGCGATTTTTCGTGACATTCTTCGATAATTTCTTTCTTAAATAATTAAGTTTAAAATTCGAATGTTGCTATTGACCGTGCAACCGCGAACCACGAGTCTTTCTTTCAGCTTGTATTGGGCAAAATGCTTTCGTATGGCCGGCAGCCCGGCTTTTCTTCTCTACAGGTCGTATTTCTGAGCCGATTTTCGTGAAATTTTGTGACCAGGTCCGATAGATAGATAGAATACTCTTTATTGGCATACCCACGGCATACCTCAGTAAAAGATACAACTTATGGAAAAAACAATTGAATAAAGAGTTAAAGACAGAGGCAGACAAACAGGCTGCCTTATCGCTAAAGAGCGATAATTAGGTGTAGTCTGTCAAACAACTTTGTCAATAGGAAAAGGCGCGAAATTCAAATATTCTATGGGACGATAATCCTTCGCGCCTACATTTTTTTTAAATTTGCCGCTTTTTCCTACTGACTAAAATGGCTTGACAGACAGACAATTAAGCTATGGGAGTTGTGGAGGTCTACAGCCTCACAGCCACTAAAGCAGCTAGATAGATATCCGCGGTAGCAAAGGCAGTTTATTTTTAGGTAGATGTTTATTATGACTGCAGTAGGTCGCATACAAGCGTAGCGAAGTATTACTTCCAAGTTTCTTGAATTCTAACGGAATCTTTGTTGAGGACAGGTTCAGGGGCCGGCGCCAAAGTGCAACTTTGTCTAGTTAAAATTACATGCAAACAAACATACCTAACATTATGTAAATCTGCTCGTCGCCCTGCATTTAGATTCGAGATGTCGCCTCGACTGCCACATACCTACTGCAGACATCTTATTCTACCTATTTTAATCATTTGGGGGCGTCCATTAATTATTTTACGTGTTCAGGGGAGAGGGTCACGCCGAATCACGCAATTAATGGACGCCCCCTTTGTAAATCAGCCGTCTGACCTTCCAACGTTCCAACCTACGGGGGAAAAAAGTTCGGACATTCATAATTCACGCAGACGAAGTCGCGGGCAAATGCTAGTTTATTATAAGCCCATTGGGGGTTGGGGGTCATCCATTATTATGTCACACGAATGTCTAGGTTTTTTTTACCCCTCTCCGCCTCCTTGTCATTCTTGGTCCCTTCCCCCCCCCCGTGGTGTGTCGTAACATTTTTGGTAATTTTACAAATCAATATTAGTAATTTTATAACACTAAATCGATCCCCTCCCTCGCATCACAACATGTCACATTTTCTTGAACCCCTCCCTCCCCCTAAACGTGTGATGTAATTAATGGATGATCCCTTGTGCCGCGCACACTCTTTATTATTCCTATTGAATATTGAAGACGATCCGACATTGTTGCATGACTTGCATGTCGTAAATCCAGAGAGACCGAGAGCGGACTCGGGCATAATCTAAAATGTTAATGGCGGTTAATATCGCCCGTTCGCCAAATTACGCCTCATAAAAATTATAATATTATCGCAACTTACCTAGAAATACACCCATTAACATGTTTGATCATGTTTGATCCATTTTCAGCCGGTTCGATTATTGAGCATGTGTCCTATAATTAAACGATTTTAGTCCAAAAGAAAAGCTGTTTCAATAAAAATTAAGTCATTGAATTGATCCAACTATTATATAGTTAGGTAGATTAATAGATACTTCATAGTCACAGCAAATTATCTGACAATCTTATTTTTAGAGCCATAAGGCGCCATTCATTTATTAAGTACCTACGTAAGAAGATTTAGGGACGGAGGGGGGGGGTCGACCATGTCTTATTTTTTCTTACAAGGGGGTGGGAGGGATACTTCATAATAGTTCTTACGGAAGATCCATAGATGTGCAAAGTTAAGAGTATACTTTGAAAAACGTTCCTAGGTAATTGTGGTAATTTCTATAAAAACGGACCTTATTGTCGATGGCGCTTACGCCATTATTAACGATGCTCCGATATAAATACAATGCCGCGCTACGCTGTGCGGCGTAAACGCCATCGACAATAAGGTCCCTTTTCATAGAAAATGCCCCAATTTTGTTGGCTTTAAATTCTTACGTACCTAATAAATAACTAACAATAATCGTCTTACGTAATAAATGAATGGCGCCTAAGAGCGTGTGATCATTTCTGAAAAATCTCATTCCCCTGGCCATTACTTATTCGCAAATTCCCAGGAGATCCCGCTTTACTGCATCAATAAATTGCTATGATATTTAGATTAAGGTAATATTTAAAACTTGACAATTTAAAAGTGTTTGTTGCTAGGCCTATTTGAATAAAGAATATATTGACTATTGACAATTAGCATCTCATTTTTGGTGACTGTGTTACTCGTGCCAAGTTCCATCTACAACCAAAACTGCTAAGCGGAATCTCCTGGCGAATATGTATAGCCAGGGGAATGAGATTGTTGAGGAATGACCCATCTACGCGCTACTTACCTGCCTTGGTGATGTAGGTATCCAGATCGATACACTTGGATCTAATCGTAACTAATGAAGCCAAATAATGACAGTCCATCGAGTTTATTTTACAGTTCTCATGACGGCCATGCCATTAGGATTTTTTAAAGACAAAATCGTAACGCAGTGACAGACGATAACCGCTGGAGTACAAAACAGGGGCCCAATTCGACTCAAGGCATTTGTTTCCTTGAGAGGCGACCCGAAAAATTTGGAAGTCGACAAACCAAGCGATGTCGAATGGCAGCCATATGTATGTACTCAGGCGACATATCACCTACTATCACTTTCTCGAATCATATTGTTCAGCAAAATTTTGCTATTTAAGTATAAGAAAATCGAAGTTCACTTTTCTCATATCGGCCCGCAAATAGCACGTAACATAATACCAACCACTAGCCTCGGGTAACTTGCAGCTCTCATACGTGGATTTCACTAGCACGTGGTGACGTGGTCGGTGGTCGTGTGGATTTCATCCGGTCGGTCCGAGTAAAACTGGAGGATTACTACAATAGTTTATGAATTAGAAATGGAAAGTCGCGTCCGGACAAATGTTTGCCGAACGTGCTGATTGCGCGGATATCTGATGATGCTAATTATGCGTGGAGCGTAGATGTCGACGAATACCACCCAAAACGTACAGTAGAACGTACTTTAGGTCTAGGTGCAGTCAGCAAAATTATTAGCTTTGCACCCCTGCATAAAAATATGTATGCAGGTGTGCTAAGTGATAGTTTTGCTGACGGTATGACACACTGGAGCTGATTTAAATGATTTAAAATGTAGCTTTATTATATCACCACTAAATCCACCCCGGGCATTCCGGTAGACAGTTTAAAACCTACATCATCATCTTCCTCGCATAGTCCTAGCATTTTGCCACGGCTCATGGGAGCCTGGGGTCCGCTTGGCAACTAATCCCAAGAATTGGCGTAGGCACTAGTTTTTACGAAAGCGACTGCCATCTGACCTTCCAACCCAGAGGGGAAACTAGGCCTTGTTGGGATTAGTCCGGTTTCCTCACGATGTTTTCCTTCACCGAAAAGCGACTGGTAAATATCAAATGATACCAGTTTAAAACTGAACCTGAAAAAACCTACATGTGTCCAGTTTATTTTATTATCAGAGTAATAGCAACATTTAAATAATACTTAATGTTATGATGGGAAAATATCTAAATGCTCTGATATGTAAGTACCTCCAATCTCCATCGTCTTTCTGGTTCGCCCTTAATCAAGTTTTCACACAGCACATATATTATTCATTCGCAATAAATTCACGTTTGCTATTCTTTACAGTGTGCACACCTATCAAGTTATAATAAATCAAGAAATGGTCTTTCGTGTTCCAAATTACTTTCAAGATATCTATCAAGTAAATGTTAGATGGTATATATGCGGCAGCGTGATGCAGCTGACTGACTGATTCTACTCTTTTTGAGAATGTGTAATATAGGTTTAGGATAACAAATACTTATGAGCATATTTAATGAAATCAAACTTGGAAGAATCGTCGCCAAATCAAAAGTGTAGGTAAGATAAAACCGTATACCGACAAAATACTAAAACATAGAAAGTAAAACGACAAACCGGGACGAAAACACACCATGACAAAGAGAGTGAAAGGGCGAAGAATAGAATAATAGATGTAAAACACCTTAGCGGGATTCCCGTCAGGTGCGCTCCCGCTCGCGATGCTGCGCACGCGCGGCTTTCACTGCGCATCCTGGTTAGCGGCTCCTGCTAGTCCTGAGACAATGATTGACAGACAATAAATTGGCAGTGCAAGATTAGCCAATAAGCAAAATAGTTTTACTTAGTCAAGTATGGAGCTTATATACCTGTGTATGCGTTCTTACTGCCAAATTTATGCAAAGTTAGCGTGGTCAGAATCTAAGCCGTTTCTTAGGACACCACGTCAATGCGTTTGACCCCGAAAGGAAGGGGTCTAGACATTTTATGCTTAGGGCGTCAAAAATAATCAAAATGTTTTAAACTTACTGACGACTTGATATGGATATTGTGTTAGTCATTAGGTATTGTGGAAAGTGACGACATCACCGGGAAATTGTCGAATTTTGCTACTTATCCCAATACTACTTTGAATATCTATACCAACCCATGACTTTCAGCCCTTTAATTCCTATTACAAAGCGACTAAGCAAAGCCACCGAACGATAGGGATAGACACAGAGAGACATGTAAAATGTCAAAATAATAAGTATCTAGGGTACCTAAAACTAAGCTACTTCAGGAAAAGTTTAAGTACCTTAAATATCTACCTACCATAATTAAACCTTTCTTTGGTAATGTGTAATGTGTCTCACGAGATACACGCTTGCACCCTATTTGTGGCAAGCCTGCAACCGAGGCTTAAAAACACCACTTATATAAATGGTTCTGAAATCCGATCGGTAGTAATAGTAACCATAGCCTTGGTAACTATATTGTTCGCAATTAGCCCGCATACTCGTATATGAATCTGAAAGTAGGTACATAATTAAATTAAAACTATTGTTCATACGTCGAATCGATAATGGAACACGAACCGGTCGAATCCAAGTTTTTTGAGGCAGAGAAAGAAATCCATAATAAGGTATCGGGGTCAGGCTGTATGGGAACAGGGGATGGCTGGTTAATGCGTTCTTTGCCGGCGCGGCATTTTAACGAGCCGCGGCCAAAAAACCCGCGGCAACCAACTGCTCTAATTGCACAAAAATCGCGAGGCGGGTATTCTGTACCATTCACAATGGTCCGGAGCGCATCGCCTCTGGCGATCCTGTAGGAGCGATCCTTGATAACGCTTGAAGTTACGGGTAAGTACTGTCAACCGGGGTGAATAGGAACAAAACTTAAAATGTCATTTACCTAACAATTTCTTAAAAAATACTTATATAAATTATATCATATAAAATCTATTATGTATTATTTTAAATCGAATGATGCAATTTGTGCGTATTTTTTATTTCATACAATATTTTTTAAGTGGTCATTACACGAAGTATCGAAAAGTGCCAAAAAAATACTGCACAAATGCGTTTTTGGGGAATAGACTAGACTTGTCTTGACAACTGACGTAAGGTAGGGTTTTAAAGATGTGTGCACTACCCTTTATATTATGACAAATAAAAGTACGGGAGTAGATAAAAGTTTTTAAACTTTTTAACTGTCCCAATATCACTTATTATCGACTTGCAATTTAAATAGCATAGCTACGTAACTTCGGTGGCATTGCAATAATGTAGGTATTATTAAGTTGGCCGGATGGTGGACAGACTGGATAGCTGAACTCGGCAGATCGTCGAGTTTGAGCGCTCATTGAAATCGTGTTGATTAAGATTATTATTCATGTTATTTATCGTATCCACAGAACCACGCCCGTACGATGGTGCTGTTCGGGCTGCTGGCGGCGGCGGCGGCAGAGTTCAGCGCGGCTGACAGCTCCTCGCTCAAGCACATAGCCAACGTGTCATGTGAGTTTACCCAACGATATTCCAGTTCGTTCCATAATAGAAATTATAATTATTTTCTGAGACAATTTATGATAATTATACTAAAATGTCACAATTCATTATCAATTGACACTGTGTACATTTTTATAAAGTAATTTTATTTGAATTTCAGTCGCCTCAGAGGACCCGATGGCAAGTGGATCCGCGTCGATGTTCTCCCCGCGGATGGACTTCGAGCAATGGCGGCCGCTAACGGGGCGCGGCGACCCGCTGCGGAACGACCCCACCTACGACTACGAGCCGCCCGTGCTCGAGCGCGTGCACTACTGGGCCGAAGACACCCGCCTCGAGAGAGAACACTACCCCGAAAGGAAATCAGAAGTACTCATGCTCGGAGTCTCCTCTCGCAAACCCAGTTTGGGGACCCGACAACCCCTTCCTTCCCGACGGCCCCACCGACCCCCGCCGCCCAAATACGAAGACTTCCAATACAAACTCAATGACCACTACCCTATGACTATCCTAGTTCCACCGCCACCTCCGCCTCCGGGCCACAAGGCTCCACTCTTCGTCCTCGATGATAAATTACCTCACCAAACCCCACACCCCAAACCAGAACCACAAACAAAAGAACCCACAACTAACACCCCGGAGCACCTTACGTCACTGTACGCCCTACAGGAATCGAATTTGATCTACCAGTCGTCGTCAACGAATCAAAATTGGGTACTTAACACCAATCAAACAAAATCTAACTACAGTTTGGTGAGCAGCGACTACGCCGGCTGGGGACCAACGACGCCGCTCGACGAGAGCGACGTCAACGACACGCTCAACTTCATCCTCAACGACCACTTCGACTTGTCCAAACAACCGTACGCGTTCTACAAACCAGTGTTGTCGGAAGCGCCCCCTCCGCCCCAGAAGACTCTTAATCCGATATTGCTGTCAATGTTTGTTCCTACGGCTCTTCCGCCCACCGAGACACCCGCCGCACCTGCTGCATCAACCACAAGTGTCACTGATGTTTCAAGCGCTTGGACAGTGTATGAATCCACGACGGAAACCTCAGAATACTATGAAGATACGACAACCGATAAGCAAACTTCATATTTCCAGCCCACTCCTGTCCCCACGCCGGCGCCTGCTCCTAGACCGGCCCCTGAGAAGACCTCTTTATTCGATATGTTAGGCTCCATGATGAGCATGCCGCTGGTCAATGGTCCGGAAAGACCCGAGGACAACCTGTACGCGCACGCGTCCAACAACATCCACGTGTTCAAGGAGACCGAAGACCCGACCAAACTAGAAACCATGCAAACTTTGCAACCGCCGCCAGTTATAAATACAAAAACCACAGAAGGCTCGTCATCACCTGCCAAACAAGCTCAGAATCTGAATCCCTTCATTCCAAGTGGCTTCACTCCGAGACCCCCGCCGACTAACGTTCCATATTTGCACTTGCGACAGACCACACCGGTGACTTTAACTGCCGATGTTTCAGAACGAAAGCCGACAACGGAGGTACCTTCAGTACCGTACTTGATCATACAAGGACATTCAAAAGTCAAAACATACGGATCGAAACCTAAACCAATTCACAATGATGCAATTAGTAATGAAATTCCAAAACAGAATGAAACTAACGAAGTAAAACATTTACACACCAAAGAAAAGGTTAGACATGACAAACCTTCAGCGTATAGAACAAGCCGAACACAGAATTTGCAAGCGTTAGTAGAGAAAGGGTTAGGTTCTATAGAAATGCAGGAAGCTAACGTAGGCATAAAGTATGACGTCAGTGATGGGGGCGATGTTCCCGTGGAAATATACAGGAAGGGGATTGTGGACAGCGACCTCGACATAAATAATTACAAGAAGAAAGGCAAGAAAGAGCCGCGAAGGAAAAGACAGGTAGATTTGGATGATTTGATACCTTTTGACGAAGATACTATAGAAGAATTCGTGTTTGACTTTCTGAAGAGCCGTAAGAATGACACGGGCGTGACGGGGCTGATCGCGCAGGCGGTCACGAGCAACGCGGCCAGCGAGATCGTCGACGACCTCGACGACGACGATGAAAACGATGACGGCGATGATTATGACGACGACGATAGATGAGCTTTGTGAAAAAATGTTTAGGTAAATTATTAAAATGTAGTTATTGTTGTTATCGACTGACCATATTAAGTTATTTCCGTTATTAATAAAGTTAGATAAATAATGCAATCCATTTATTTTATTTCTCAAACCAAACCCTGAAGATTAAGATAAGAATCGTTTTTTTTTTAAGTTGAGTTTCTATTACGTTTATTATATTTTTCAAAAAAACTCCTAGGTACCATCAACCGCAAAGGTGCATGGCGACTTTATCAATTTCGCAGCTCACTGTACGGAGAGTACCTTTTTCTTACAAGGTAGTTTTGTTTAGAAACCCAAGATCGTTTTCTCACAGATCTCAGGTTTCTTGTGTTTATTGCACTCAGACACGTGAGACTGATCCTGAATCCTGAAAATTTCCTGGAAAGAACTACAAAAAGTTAAATTCTGTGAAAACTTGGTTTCAGAGATTTTTTTATCACTTAGGTGCTAATTTGGTTGTACAATGAACCCTAGGAAATGTCCCATCAAAAAGGACTCCCTTAATTGCCTCTCGGTCCTCAGATGGCACAGGAAAGAATGTATGAACTTAAATATATTTTATTTTTATAAAAAAATCTTTTACTTGTTAAGCATCTTCACCCGGTAAAGGGTGGCGAACTCCGGTCGGAGCATAATATATGGCACTGGCATATAATATAAAATTTTGAATCCCCTAGAGGGGAGCTGATGCTATTTAAACTATATGAAGAAGTTGAAGAATATTATGAAGGCACCACGAAAGCAATAACCATTTTAATAGTTTAAATTAGTAGGTATTACTTAAATTGTTTGGCTACGAAAGCTACGATGCCACAGTTAGGTATTAGAGGTAAGATTTATTCGGGTTATTCCGAAAACAGACTCAAATATGAAGGAATTATGGGTTATTTTTGAAATTACCTATCTGACATTCATGAGTGCGTTGGGTAAGATTGATTGCGGGGTAAAGTGAAAAGTCGCACGTAATGCTTCGGCATACGGACGATTTTCTGTCTTAATACCCCTCATGAAAAACCTGTTTAATCTTATCCCAACGCACCTTATTAGGAATTACCTGAATACACCTTACAGAGGTATACGTTGGTATATTATCTACACACGTTTAACTTTTAATCCCGGTGTATGATGAATTCCTTTATCCTCAACTTTGAAGTCGGTTAAAAGTTAAAAGAACAGTAAAAGAAACCACGAACAAACAGATATATACCTGCACGTATGCTACGTGCTTTTAACAGTTTTATAAACTTATACTAAGGAGGAGGAGTATAAGTTATACTCATCTTTTTGCGTCAGGGGCAGTGGGGGGACACTCCTCCTTTCGGGCAAACTCGGCACCATTCGGCTCAGCATTGCTCCGAGCAATTATTAGGGTTGGCACAACTTACTTGAATTTTGACATTTTTAACAACCCTAAAATAAATAGCCGAAAGGGATAGTGCCATATATTAGAAAGGGACAGCATGATTCGTCCCTGAATCGCTGTCAAACTTCGGGTTTGTAGGAAGTGTCCTCTTTCTGTACGGTAGTACTATTACTTATTCTGTGTCGGGGGTTAACAAACTTAGATGTGTGAGACCAGTGAGACAGTCTTAGTGTTAGTTCAGAGATTTCCAAACTCCATAAATAAAACGACACCGCCGGCACCTGTCTCCACCGTGAACGTAAACACATTAATGCGAGCTAAGTAGCCCAATATCTATTGATGGCAATGAGAAAATTATTTTCTTCTTAATTATGTAGGTTCTGACACGGCGTACAAAAACCGAGCACGCAGGGACGTTTTCACAACTTGCCATTGTAACTACAGCAAAGCCAGTTTAGAGAGATCTCCGATTACATGCAGTTGTTGTGGGTGTTGAGGTCAAGTTATGAAAGGGTAGGAATGGGCAGTCGAGACGAGTTTAATAGGTAGTGAATATCTCACAGGTTCTCGCGGCCATGTTGGGCGCTCCCGAAGCGGCGGACGCGGCACACTGACACACACTTACTTACCATCCTTTTCGTGGAAATAGACCTCAGATAAAGTGAAAGCGGCAATAGATAATCCAGCATTTGTTGAAACTCGAGGCGCAGTGTACGAAAGTTTTCTTCGTCATATGACAGTTACTTCCTGTCCATTTTTTAACCCATATGTAATCATATAGGTATAAGTTGTAACGTAAGAAGGTACCAGCTATAACGTGTGACGTCGTGTGTTTGGTGTTTGTGACATCAGCATCTGAATTGTAATAGCACAGGAGATTTTTTTACTTAGGTACTTAGTACTTACCTATTTAATGAGGATTTAGCCTTGGTTTCAGTTCTAATCCGATTATGACAAGAAAGGGAAAGGTAAGTAATGAATTTCGAGTGTACGTACGTTATGCTATATGTCTATTTGAGCGCTCTGCAGCCCAATCGGATGACATTATTTGGTTAATTATCAAATTCACAAGCGGTATTGAACCTTTAAGTCTAAGGAGAGACTTCGCCTCCTTGTGTGTGTTCTACCGCTTATACAATGGGCTGTGCTCTGAAGAATTGTTTGACATGATGCCAACGGCCGCTTTCTATCACCGCACCTCTCGCCGTCGGCAGGGTGTTCATCCTCACACCCTAGAACCTAAATGGTCGCGTACTGTGCGGTTTAAGAGGAATTTCCTCCCGCGGACGCTTCGGCTGTAGAATGAGCTCCCTGCCGAGGTTTTCCCGAGGGGCTACAGTATGGGGTTCTTCAAAAAAGGAGTGTACTTACAGGTTTTTAAAGGGTCGGCAACGCGCATGTAATATCTCTGGTGTTGCAGGCGTCCATAGGAAACGGTAACGCATAAGTTGCGTTCTCGCGCGCGACTCCATACATCTAGCGTGACTTCAAGTATGGACTCGCGCGCGAGAACGCAACTTATGCTAGACAGCCAGGCGGGCCGTATGCTTGATTGCTACCGACGTGGTATACAAAAAAATAGTTTACGTAGTTAGCAATACACTGTAAGAGTAGTTTGAAAGAATGGTAATAAAAAAAACTAGGCGCCTGCTAACAACTGACACGCAATCGACATCATAGGTATCTAAAAGTTGATTAATAAGAGCTGGCGCGAGATTTGTATGAATATTAAAATTAATATATCAATACTAAGTAACTATAGAGAAGTAAATATGTATTTACCTATAAATATTTTATCCTGTTAGAAGTTGTCAGTTCTTATGGGTCGCGTTCTGGGTGCGTTAAGTACATATATATACACCTACCTAACGGCTTCGTTATCAGACTTCAGCAGTTACTAAGAATAGAATAGAATAAAATTATTTAAGGTCAATGCGGAGAAGACCGTCTATCAGGCAAGTCCGTCTAAAATAGGTCCGTCAGGTAATATTTTGGACTAGAAATTTTAACTGATAGTCTACTACTCGGCAAGTTCAAAACGGTGAAAAATAGAGATACTACTACTCCTAAATAAAATACGTGTAATTCGGAATAATGTATGGATAAATGTTTTCGAAGCGTTCAAAAAAAGCGTGCAAAATTTTTTTGAAGTTATAGACAAAAAAAGGCACAAAAAGGGAGATATTTCGCCAATATCTCTAAAAGTATTAATATTTAAGAAATCTAAATAAAATATTATTAGAGGAGGAAATTTCCAGTAAGAAAGTCCCTACTTGTAGTACTATATCTCCACTATTTATATTTTTTATTCAACTCTGAACACATCCCTCCGCGCCTCATTTTCGGGATACGCGCGCGGCGTGAATATCATCATAGGCCTTTCAGTCTATTGCAGACTATACAGACAGTGGCAGGTAGGGTGACAACGTTTCACATGGCTGTGTAAGCCAATACGGGAGCGGCAATCACGACCGCAAGACAGGCAGGTGAAGTGTGCCCGTGGCGAACAGTTGTCGCGCTGATGACGCTAGACTCGCTTACTTGCGAGTGTCGTAAACCAAGCGTCATCGTGGATTTTACTACCGTCGGACACCAGTTTGCGCCACTTATCTCTGTCCTCGACAAGCTTCTCCCATTGATGAACCGGGATGTTGAAGGATTGCATGTCTCGCTTGGCGCAGTCCTTATGCCGTAGTGAATATACCTCTCTTAGATTATGCCATACCCGACTATTAGGATAACAAAATACACATCTCATCTTAATCTGTATTAATTTAATGATTATGGCAGATATAAGCAGCGTAACACATTCGCTAACCCGACCAAGGTGGTCACATGGAGTGGCAGGTCCCACTTCGCAGAGTTGCACCAGTCCGCTTGGCAGAGGCAAACATTGTATTCGGCGTCTTTGTACCTGAAAAATAGACGTATGACAATTTACCTACCATTTTTAATAATTTATCTTTATTGTCTTTATTAATTGGGCGTTGCAGGGTGATAACGATTGTAGAGTTAGACCATGGATTGCTAAAGACGCCGGTTCGAATCCGGCCTTCACCACTGGAGGGCTTCGTGACTTTGTCTTTAATATATTGACATCTATTTCAGTTTATGAGTTAGATCAAGCTAAGTTGGCAGCGATTTTGATAGCCCGGACGGTGCAAATGTTATTTAAACGCCATCAATGACTGCTTACCATCAGGCGGGCCATGTGCTTGTTTGCCACCGACGTAGTGTTTAAAAAAAAAGAGAATTTTAGGACCAGGAGCGAACGAAATCAAAACAAATTCTTTCCCTTACATTACAAGGCCCAGTTGGGGCTGCGCACGGTGCGCGGCAGCGGGTCGTCGGGGCTGGGGCTGGACTTGTAGGAGCCGCATTGCACCAGCCGCTCGTGTTTAGCGAGCACGGGCCAGGAGCGAACGAAACCAAGCTAGGTATATACCTCTCTCGTTTACACGACATGGCCCTGGTGGGGCTGCGCACAATGCGCGGCAGCGGGTCGTCGGGGCTGGACTTGTAGCAGCCGCGCTGCACCAGCCACGCGTGTTTAGCGCGCGCCGACCAGGAGCGCACGAAGCACATGGCATTTTCTGCAAGCATACGTAGAGGTGTAAGCGTTGGTAGTTTCTATGGCGAAGGACATCGTGAGGAAACAGGAATACCTATGGGAGCACCATAAGGCCTATAGAAGTTTGCTCTGTGTCAGTGCTTGGGATTGGAATGCAAAAAGCAGAGGTACCTCGGGCCCCGGGCTGCTGGGAGGGAGAGCATCGATAGATCTAAAGCAGGCCTCCTTCACTCGCTAAAGGCCACGCGCTATATGCCTACCGCTCGGCGTATCGTCGACGATTCAACCGACAGAGGGCCGCCGAACGCCCGCCTGAGCGCTCGCACCGCGCGTTTCCCGCGCCTACGCTTCGAAATGCCGAAACCACGAAATTATTGTGCAGTAGATGGGTGTAAAAGTCAAAAACAAAGGAAAATTTGTCGTATTTACCGAGTAGTATTTTAAATCTATCTTTATGAATTTTGTCACCATTTATTTCTTTGAACATAAGTAGGTAAATCGTAAATGAAGGAGTTTTTTGAGTCAGGTAATATAATTGTTGTTTTTAAATATTTGATTGACTAATAAAAAATATGGTTTATTCGCAACATTTGTTTTATTACAATAATAACATAAGTAACAGTACAACCCTAGCGCATTCTTACGATGACGCTTTGGCACGTGACTCGCACGGCGAGCAAGGCAGTCTCGACTCTTTGTTCGCGTACTTATGGTACATTTCTTCTCGTCCTGAGCAGCAGGTATTATTATTAAGAATTTGTAGGCTATTATAGCGTAGGTATTTTCGCTTTTGTATGGGAATGATGTATCTGTTACGTAGTAACTATTTATTAATCTGTGTCTAAAGTCAAACAATAATTTCACGAATATCTTTTAAGGGTGCCGAAAGCCTTTAGTAGATTGCATATACTCGAGAAAATTCGACCCATACCGCCGTAACGTGACGTGGGTGGCCGAGTGGTTGAGGCATCTGCCGCAAATGCAGAAGAAGCTGCTTTGATCCCAGCCCTGGGCACTTTTTCTTTCATGTATTTCGGTTTCAAACAATAATTTGATCATAATTCGCAGGAAATCGTATTGAAAGAGGGCGGCCCCACGTCCGGTCGTTGTCATTATCTTTTGCCTACTGGTGGACGCCTTTCGGCTGTTAATATTAAATTTTTAATAATTAACTTTTATTGCTTCCAAATTCACTTTTCATAATTTTTGATTGCGGGCAAAGTGGAGAAGATTGAGTAGGAAAGCGGACCCTGGCGCTAGGCCGGGAGAACGCTAGGTCGAAGAAGAAAACTTTTATTGCTTCCTCCCGATCGAACATAAATACCTACAAACAGTAGCTTTCATAGCCTATGATATAATGTTTGAGTGTAGGTAGGTAAGGTATGGTGTGGCGTCAGCCAAGGAAAGACCAAAATCCGCCACCACCAGTAGGTAAAGACCACAACATCTACACAAATACTCTTGGAAATGCTAAGTTTACAGTAGCACTCAGATTCATATCATCGCTGCAAAATAATCCTAAATATCATGATGTATTCGCTTTTATCTCCAGGTTGAGCCATTTATGTTTAAAAGATCAAGTAAGAGATCAGACACCTCCTGTGCAGGTAGCCAGTCGCAGCCTGGAAGAATTGAACCAGATGGCACCCGTGCCGAAGCCGCCGCCGCACTGGTTGGTCTCGTACTGCGTCTCCGAGCAGTTGAAGCAGTAGAGGCCCGCCGCCGCGCCCGCCACGGTCAGCAGCACGAAGCACTGTGTGCTCCACATTGCGACAAATGTGATAAAAATTTTACCCGAAATTTTTGCATAGCTCACTTGACATTTGTCTGTCTACTTAGGTGGTTACTATACAGGTTGTATGTGAATTGTATTCTAAATCTTTTGCAAGAAAAAATGTTGTATATGTATAAAGCAAATAGTATAAATAGGTATATAGTAGTATAGGAGAGTATAAAAGACTGAGTAGGTAATTAGGTATCGAGGTAGAAAATAATTTTCAATAAACTTATCATTAAATACAATATCAAACCGGGTCACTCACGTTTATAAAGTCGATGATTGCTCGACATGTTTATGAAAATATATGTAGGTATATGTCTATGAAAATGCTTGTTATGGAGTTCGCTCCATATCGAGCAAGACGAGCAATCATCGACTTTATAAACGTGAGTGACCCGGTTTTATATATTTAATATGTCAATGTCTCACGGAAGTTTTGTTATTAAAACTTATCATGTTTTAAATCTACTTACTCAGCAAGTAAGGCCGATATTTAAACAGACTTGTTAAACCTGATGCTTTTTAAATTCAATTTTTAAGTTACCTACCTTACACGTTGGACCTTAATTGATACGCATTTTAAAGGTCTCGATCTCCTAGTGAGTATCAGGTATATTATTTGGCCTCAATTCCTTTCATATAGGTATATAAACGCGACCAAAACTAGGGTAATGCAATCATTAAATCCCTGCAGTCCCCTTGATTATCACTTAGCGTGGCTAAAGTGGGTAGGACTTTTGTCTAAGGTCACAAGGTAGCTGTCAAGCTACAAGTTACCTTCACACCGTATCGTCATAGCGCACCGCAGCCGCACGAGTCCCACGCCCCCGCCGACCAGGGACTCCGCGCTCAGGGGGTCGTCCCCGAACCGCGAGGACGTGAGCGTGCCGTTGTAGCAGAGCAGCCCCGAGCCCGAACTCGCCAGCAGCAATACTAATGTGAACACTTTAGTACGTTGACGTACGACACTCATGGCCGACTAGAATACGTCTGATGGACAACGTCCAAATACACCATGATAGTGTACAACTCGTTGTAGATGTAGGAACGATACTAATCGTTGGGACTTCCTTTTGACCGCCACAGACGGCTGTGGACGTCATCGGAAAGTCTTGCCAAGGGCGCCTACAGCCGTCAGCTTTACCAATACAATAGGGACTTACGTGGGACTACGTAAAGTGCAATTTCGCTTAAATAATCGCGATCGCCTGGCGTTCGGGGCACGGCATTTTCCTTCGCCGTCTGGCGTTCATAGGGTTAAAGCTTATTCTAAAGCAGCTATGGTGACTTTTCAGTGCTTGTCATTAGGAAGTTTAACCCTACCTCTGAGATGGATACCTACATAAGATTTCAAGGGTAGGTTATATTTCTTGAACTGAAACAATTCCTTCTACAGACTCGAAGGCCCTACTCAGCTTATCGGTTATAAACTCTGATACATGTAGGAAGAAGTAAAAGATGATTTAATCGTTTCGAATAATGTATTTCGTATTTTTCATAAATTTAATCTATCCACTATCGGTGAGGTAACAACTCGTACAAACATCCGCGAGCAGTTCTAATTTCACGATCTACCTAACTGGTAAAATAAAGGGGTGCATCCAAAACATCTGCCGTCATTTTATTTGTGATTATATATAGGATGATAGGCAAAACATGATGTGTTTATTGCAAGCGACGCCTTGGCTGCACCCGCGCGGCCCGCAGGCCGCCGCTAGCGATCACTCGCCATCTCCGCGGCACTTACAGAACCTGTGATGTATCATTTACCAAAACAAAACAATGGCAGTTGAAACGAGCACGGTTATGTTCAAAACATCTAGAATTGTTACTACTGCACTGCACAACTATACATTAATAATTTAAATGACATTTCAAAATATTCGTAGCTACGTTATTTCTAGTACCTACGTTTATTTAATTAAAATATCAGGAAATTGGTATCGAGCAGTAGTGCCGAAGTAGGTAAATAACTTGAGACGACTAGAACAATTCAGTGTTACGAGTGCCGCGTGAAATGAAGTGATCACTCATCGACATCATTTGTGTACAACATAATTATATACTCTGAAAATGATGGATATAAGATATTTGTATAATACGTCTTTAGCGGGGTATGTTGCTAGTGAAGCCGCTTTACAATTAAAGTGTTAGTTAAAGTTGTGAATTCAAACAGCTTTTGATATTCATTATTTATAATAATCAACTATTGAAACTGCAAAAACATACACAATTGGTTTCAATAATTTTCTCGAATAGCCAGTGAACAGGAGTCAATTTACGACAATACAAAACAATTGTATCACAAATATATATGTATCTGTATAACACAAGAATATATTTGCAGCATACCTAATAAAAAATATACATAGATATGTACAAAAGCCATGAGAAGATGAGATAAATCATCCTTTATTACCTTGTAATGTCTGGTGTCCGAGATATTTATCACATCCATTCAAGGTAGCCATTCATTCTAGGTTTGTCTTAAATATATACATACAGCATTTTGTTAGTTCCCTATAAACGCAAAATATATTGTTATATTTTAAATGCAAGAGCTATCACTACATAATTTAAAAATAGGTAGATACATTTCATTTTTAAATAAATTCAAGGACAACTTCAATATGAAGTGTAATAAAACAGAGGGGGAAACACGTACGCCGCACTAGCTAGCTACAATTGTACTCTGTTCTGCTTCTTATGAAGCTTACCTAATTATTGAACTACACAGCAAAGTGTAGTGCGGCTCCCTGTACTTCCCATAAACAAATTTATGCAAGATTGTAATTACACATTGAAGCACCTAATATGGGCCTAATACGAGGTCATTTAAAGAATTGAAATCCAAGTTAAATTACATTTCCAAAAATATCTTACCTACTCCTAACTTCATCATTCATCAAACAGACATTCTTGTCCATAACAATTTGTGATACGAAGTTCGATATATATCAAAGTGCACCTAACATTTACGAGCTAATGGCAAATGAGGAAAGCGGCTTAGAGTAGAGCATAGTCACACCGTACTAGACGTAAGCAGGCGGCGGGGGCGCGGCGGGCCGCTGAATCCGAGACATGGCCGTAAATTAAAAAGGTCTTATACTGAAGTAAATTTTCTAAAACAAGCTTGCAAACTTTAAGTACTGTTTTCACAAAAAAATGGCAGATTTTAAATAAAATTCTCGTCTAAAACAAAGTATGTAAGGCCAATCTCACTTGGCAAATGCCTTGTAGTGTGTAATGCGGGGTGCCTAGCTAACGGTCCAGTCGAGTCCCCAGCGCTCGGACACCTTGAGCTGCGCGGCGGCGGCGTCCTTCAGCGAGAACAGGTGTGTCATCTCCAGCTCCGTCTTGGCCAGCGCGATCGCCTTCTCAAACAACTCCAGTGATCGTTTTAGGTTACCCCTGGAAAGCAAAAAAATTATGTAAGATTATTGTGTGAAACATGAGAGCTTAAGGGCCAGCACTGCGATTTCTAGCGGCAATTACGTAATGATCTTTAACTAGTTGGTAGACAATAATTACAAATCCATTTGAAGATCCATAAAACATTAGTAAAACAGTAAATAAAACATGATTGTTTCACTCAAGTAGTGTTCAAGTTTCAACACTATAGTGCGAGTCGGACTCGCCCATCCAGGGTTCCGTACTTTTTAGTATTTGTTGTTATAGCAGCAACAGAAATACATCATCTGTGAAAATTTCAACTGTCTAGCTATCACGGTCCATGGGATACAGCCTGGTGACAGACAGACAGATGGACAGAGGAGTCTTAGTAACAGGATCCCGTTTTTAACCTTTGGGTACAGAACCCTAAAAATGAACTTCATCTCATTGAGTTTTTAATGGCAGTGCAGTATACATGTTTTTCCTCATAGTTACTTAACTATTTCATCCTTACAACAAATCTATGTATTTACCTAACACCAAAGAGGATATATTTTGTAACCGCTGTAAATTCACTGCCATCTATCGACATACTTTAAAACTAAAAATGAAGATTTATAAAAATACGTTAAAATGTATTTAAATATGGATAAATGATTTTTTTATTTGCATTTATTATTTTTATATGATTTTGGCCCATGTTCTTTCACTGATATGCGTTAAAATTATAAATAACAAACGAAACCGTCAACGCCCCCTATACGAGAGTAGGCCAAAACTAGTGGCGCCCTCTGATCGACAATCAAATTTTCGTGATTTTCGAGGCACGTTTTTCCTTAGACTGTATCCATCTATTACGGAGCTATATCTATCTTTGCTAACACTTATTTATTATGTGTTCAAACCAAATACTTGAGATAAAACCCGTTCATTCCCCTTTAGGTGTTGATGCAGAGAAATAATAATCTGTTACTATCTTTAACACCTCAAGGACACATACTGATAGTGACTAATCTAAACTAACAATGGATATAGTTATGTCATAAAATCGTTTCAAAACATATAGTTAGCCAAGACAATAGATTAATAGGAACACAATGCAGATTCAGACAGAGGTGGCCTAAATTATATTGGCGGAGCGCCACAATTCACTGATAATGACACTGCAAGTGATTACAAACTACTGAGCTGACCTCTGACCCTGAACAATGTGTTAAGATATGTTTACATCCAGTCAACATAAGAAATAAGACAAAGCATTTGTTGTTTGTCATTTGCAGGGCTGTTATTAGATTGGGGAAGAGAATTTGGTAAGTTGACTAAACTCGCCTAAATGAAAACAAATGAACCCACTGCAATTTTTTTATAAGATTGTGGTTTAAATAAGATCTGGTAACCAAGAAATTTTGCTGAATTAAAAAAAAAGTGAAATTTCTATTAATATGAAAATAATGCTTGGCAAATTTAGATCTACTGTTTTATTTATTTACTATCTATAAACACATGAAAACAGAGAACCTTACCTCTGTACTTCAATGGTACCCAGTGTTTCATAAGCAAAATCGCATTTATCATCCATCTCAATAGCTTTGTTAATAAGTTTGACAGCCTTGTCAAAGTCTGTGCTCTTCTGCAACTGCACCAGCCCCTTGTGCACATACAGTGTGGCATTGTGGGGGTCCACAGTCAGCGCCGAGTCAAACAAGGACTCCGCTCGACCCCACTCTTGCTGGTCTGATAAGACTTGAGCAAATAGGATGTATGCTTCAGCACATTTCGGGAACCTCTCCAGTGCACGTTCAAAGTCTGCCCGGACCTGTGTCAGAGCACCCACATTCTTGCTCAACTGGGCATGTCTGTAGTCAGCGTAGCATTTCTGAATATAAGCAATAGAGAAGTCAGGGTTTAGTTGGACGGCTTTAGCAAACTCTGCGGTGGCCTCATCCATGCGCTCCAGCAGCAGGTACACTTGGCCTCGGTGGTGGTAGATGTCCGAGTTGTTGGGATCCAGCTGGGCAGCCTTCGCAAAGTCTTCCAAGCAGCGTTCCGTGTTTTCCAGCTGAGTGTACAGAGAGGCCCTCTTGATCAGAGCATTCACTTTCACCTTGGTTGAAGCATCACTGTCAATCACCCTGCCAAGATCAGCCTGAGCCTCCTCGTGGCGGCCCAGCAACAAATAGAAGGTAGCTCGCAGAAGCTGCGCCTCATTTTTGTACTTTCCATCTGCCTGCAACTCTGCAGTGCAAGCATCTACAATTGAATCATAATCCTGGGCATCAAGAGCTTGTTTTGCTTTTGCGAAGCCACCGGTTGCCTTGTCGTCCAATTGGATCTTGGCAATAGGGTCCTCAGAGAAGGCAGAGAAGTATGTTTTGATAAAATGCTTGGACGGCATGACGGGGTGCCGCCGTGCCAGCGCCTCGCGTGCGTGCTGGCGGCCTAGCGCCTTAAGGATGCGGTCGGCGTTGACTAAGGAGCTTTGCACTTGGAACCTTTCCAGGATACAGGCGGAAGTTACGTCCTCTAGGGCCAGGACGAGGTCCCCGCTCTTCTCGGCCGCGCGGGAGCGCCGCAGGAACGCCTTGACGTACTTCTCATTAAGCTTGAGCGCGAAGGTGCAGTCCTCCTTCACCTGCTCCCACATCTCGCGCTTTTCGTAGCACGCGGAGCGGTTCTGATAGAATGTGGCGAGGTCCACCGGCCGGTCGGGTGGACACGACTCGATGGCTTCGTTGTACAGCGAGATCGCCTTGTCGTATTCGCCTGCGTGGAAAGCTCGGTTTCCTGCACCTTTCAGCTTCATGGCGCGGTCGATAGCGCTTTCGGCGGCTTTCACATTGTTCTCCTCATTGTCTAGTGAAATTGTAGTCTTGGCTTTTAGCTCCGCGACTTTTTTCTTTTCTGGATCCTCTAATCTATTTCTTAGATAAAGGTAACCTAAGCCGATTGCCAAAGGTGCGCCGAGAAGGATGGCCAGTTGCCATTTAGGAAAGGGTGTGCTGCCGGTTGACGCCATGTCCTACAAGGATTTCTTCAAGAAGTTTTAAGATTACACCATTTATTTTGTCTTTACACAATTACAAGAAAACCTACAAAAACTATAACTATTACACCGCTCTTTCCATTTCGATACCAAGGCAAGTTCCAAGCGAGGAGCATACATAGACAAAATTTTGACAGCTAAGTTTTTTCTATAATTGATTAATCATGTGGACACATCCTGCCAGTAGGCATGGCATAACCATTTGATAAATATAGTTGGCAAACCAAATTGGCAGTAAATAAGAACCAAAAAAACTATACTCATCCTTTTCTTTTGGGTGCTAGTACTAGTATAAGACAAAGATAGTATGATTCTCTCTGTCTATGTTTGAAATGAGACAGTCCTCTGACAAACTATATATTTTAAGCGAAGCTGGGTTTGCGGTAGTCTGTTACGGAATTTAAACACAAATGTTGGCACTACTGCGCTAGAGGCGTTTTCTATTTCCATTTTTTTAATGATACTAACTAATGCCTTAATAAGTTAAAAATGTACATGTGACTTTGTGAAGTAATTTTAGTGTGTGTCTTGAAATTGAATAGGATTTATAAAAACAGTCAAACCAAATTGTCAGTAAATAGGAACAAAAAAACTATACTCATCCCTTTCTTTTGGGTGCTAGTGCTAGTGTAAGACAAAGATAGTATGATTCTCTCTGTCTATGATTGAAATGAGACAGTCCTTTGACAAACTATAACTGTCAAATCAATTGGCTTAACGAACTCGCATCCAAGCCATAATTGTTGAAAAAAAAAAGTCTAATTAATGAAATGAAATGTCAATGTCATTTAAGTTTAGAGTTTAGGGACTTCAGGGTTTGGTTTATTTAGATTAATTTTTGGTTCTAGAATTAATAACGACGAGATATCTTGTGTACACAATTTGCTAATTGCATTCACAGCAATGTTTAGTTCAAAAATTAGTATGCTTGTAAGTCAGTCAACAATTTTGATATTTCTAACATTCTTTAGGTTATGTATATCCTTACTGAAATTACTATTTATTCAAATATTTACAGGCAAGATACTCCCAATTGCTTAAATCCAACAGCAGGCCTAGCCTAGGAGGCTCAGTATGCCATCAGAAACGAACAAAGACCGATCTATATGAACCTGATTATCTAATTGTAAGTACAATAAAATAAATACAAATGAAATTAATCATCAAGATATTTGAGAATCAATTATGTGTATACAAGCTTGAAATTTGCAGAGTATGGAGCCGGACGAGCCGGTGTACGACTGCCTTAACCTACAGCTGAAGGGCTACGACTTTGCCGTGCTAGAGGCCTGCCAGAAGCAGATCCACAGATATGCTGAAATTATGGGCATACAGGTTGATGACAGGTATGGCTGACAGAAGTTAAGCACATAAGAGTTAATTAAATGCCTACAGTTTTTATATATTGTTATTACTTTGAATTATTTTTTTATTAATTAAGTACACATCTTGTATTTAACAATGCTACGCAAAGTTGAACACAGTATATGTATGTATCTCATAGTCACCACATTTTTCTTTTGATTGACAGAACAAGACACAAGCTTTTTTCAAAGTAGTAATGATAATATCAAAACTATATTTTCATGGTGATCTGAAGTAGTTTGAGTAACGTAAGTCAGGTGCTTCTAAGTAACTTCTAGGCTCAGAAAAGTTAATTTGTGTTTTTTTCTCAGTATGACCAATATACTAATTTTATTAGTCATTCAAAAATAATGTTAACCCTGTATATAACAGAACTGTTCTGTAAAAAATACATAAAATCTACTTAAGGTTATGTATCTCTTTCTTTATCAATATCTTTTGTATTATTTTGTAACCATATTAAACTAGTCTTTGGTGGCAAACAGAAATTTGAAATTTAAATACCAAAAACATGGAACATAATTTAAAAATATATCGGCTAAAATTAATATATTTATTAGAATTTAAAAGTAAAAAAAAGAGGTAAAAGTAGTTTTAAAAGTACGGTTTTTTTTTTTTAAAGTAGGGGTCGTGTTGTATCAAAAAGTCAAAGAGCTGGCGCAGGATAGGGAAAGCTGGAAGATACACCACCGACAAGAGAATAACTCTTTAAATTAAAGACCTTTCTAAAATGATTACTAAAACTATTACTTAATTTAATATTGCATTTAATAAACCTATCAAACGTAATGTTGTTTACAAAAGTGATGGTTGTGCGCAGTTGGGCCACACCAGCTCAGAAGCTGAAGGTGCAGCGGTTCAAGCCGGGAGGCACCATCGTTGATACAGAATACAACCTCAGTGTCTATGAACGCAATGTACAGGTAAATTAAAACTTTCATAATCCTTTTGTCTTTAGATCCTTAACCATTCAATATTAAACCTTGAGATTTATGAAATGGATTTCAATTCTTGAAGAATTTTAATACCACCCGGCACCCACTTCTAATTACAGTTTTGCCGTTCTTGAGAAATTTCTCCCTTTTGTATAGGAAATGTTCTTGCTCGAGAATATTTCCTACAGTAAATTAAGAATGTTCTTGAGAGCGGCACAACTAATACAACTATACTCCCAATCTGTCATTTGTTTCTTTTGTAGTAATTTATGTGGCAAATGTATATAATTATAAGTTTTTATAAATTATAAGCAAATCAATTTAGCTGTGTAAACAGAAATAGAAGTCAAAATAAATGCGAAATATCATTGTCCTTAAGAAATTTCGATTTTCGCGGTAGGCCTTCTGAAGACAGGAAGAAAGCGACATCTGCAAAGTAAAAGAATTCAGCGTGCTGTATACGGTTAGAACAAGAAAGCTTACTTGTTCGAAAGCGGTTCCGCAACCGCAAAAAATGTAACGTACGGCATGCTTTATAAGCGCACGCACTTAAAAAACTGAAACCGCAAGAAAAAAACCGCAGTGCGTTCTAAGCCTTATTTATATTACTTATATTTCGACACACTCTTATCTATTGTGCAACTGTCTATAACTACAACAATACACACAACAATAACAACAACACAACAACAACAAACAATACACAACAACAATAACAATATAAGTACAATAGGTTTTAAGTCACTATGTACCTAACCCCAATGGATTCTAGTTATCTGAATAAAGAAGTTAAATATTATTATTATTATAACGTTCTTCACATTCTTGTCAGGTAGTGGACGTGCCTGCGTGGGCGCTGGGCACGCTCCTGCGGTGCGCGCGCGCCGCGCTCCCGCAGGGCTGCGAGCTGCACGTGCACGAGCACGCCGTCGAGCACGAGGAGATCCGCTACGTGCCCGACAACCAGCTGCTCGAGCTCAAGCAACAACTTGAGGATATGGGCGGCAGCCGCGCTGAGAAAAAGAAGAGGAAGTAGACTTGTCTGACTTGTAGGTTTATGTAAATAGTAGGTCTAGTAGGTTAATAAAGTTTTGTTGTTATATTGTTGTTTTATTCCTTACGAAGAAGTCATGGTTAATTGCTTAATTGACCGAGCGTTAGCGAAGGTCTCCGTTTCAGCTTGGGCAAAAATGTTTTCGTGTGTCCGGATGTTCTCCTCTACAGGTCGCAATACTCGCAACATTTCTCGTTCTATCTTGCTTCGATATTTTCAATTTAACCGGTTATTTTCGTTCCACAAAAACGAATGACGAACGAATTTGGCATAAACCGGTATCAGAGTTTTGAATGATTCACGGTTAGTAGTGACTTATATTGACCGGGATATAGACCTTTTGTATTATTTGTGAGCTCCCGATAAACAATACAAAAGGTAATCACGGTCTATATCCCGGTCAATATAAGTCTAGATAAACCGGTATCTCCATAGAACAGTTCTTTAACCGGTAACCGCAAACGAAATCCCTTTCGTTCCCGGGTGAATAAACGAAAACGGTTTGAAAAATAAAACGGTTTCCGAGCCCCGGCCGATAGTAATGTTTCAAGCAATAACAGTGCTGAGCATCAATAGGGATGTTGACATGAATCGCGAATATATAACATGTATGTTTATACCATATAAGGGAATATTAGAATGCTGAAAATCATATTTTGTAAGTGTAAATATGCGTAACAAATTAATTGAAAATTATCAAAAATATTTAAAATATTGCCCAGTATCACACGTGACAGCTTGGAGCGTTTAGGCGCGAAATTTAAACACTAAACCATACTAATCAAACTCTATTTTTTATTTAAAGTTAATGAATAAAAAAACTAAATATTTTTTTTTGTAATAATTAAGTCTATCAACAATGTCCACTTAAAAATGACGCGTTGTTTTGGATTGTCCGAGACTTAGCTATAGTTAGTTGTTTTGATGCAAACTGCTAATATACGGACGTATAGTTTCGGGTTTATTCTATATTTATTTGCAATTTTGACAACGGAACCCTAAAAATATCGGCCTGTCTTATTCATATTTAATCTAGCCAGCCTCTGAGAACTAATTTTACCTTTGTTCATACATAACAATAAACGCCGCACAAAACAGTAAAGTAACAACGTACGTAATCGTTTTAGCGGATCACTTATCTGTATTCGTCTAATAATGGCTCAACAAAGCTATGATTTCGTGGGACGCGTACGGCCTTGGCTGTCCATTTTTATTATTTACGCAGCGTAATACGTAGGCGAACAACACGCGAACGCGAAGCGAAGCAATGCGGCGCGGGGTGAATCAATCCTTTGATACGGGTTCCCCTCATCTGGCAGAATATTATTTGTCAGAAATACACTTCGCATAACACGTATCGCAGAAAACTTTTAGTGCAATGATACTTTCGCATAAATTGAACTTGTCATAATAGTCATTTCGCATAATATTCATTTGGCAGAATTTTCTAAGTGGGGTTAGGTTAGGGTTTTCTGCCAAATAATATTATGCGAAAAGAAATTTTGCAAAATAATATTATGCGAAAAACATCAGTATGCGAAAGGTAGTTCTGTCAAACGAAATTTCTGCCAAGTAACATTATGCAATACAAAAATATGTCAAAAAATTTTCTGCAACACAAAAGGGGAACCCTTTGATACCTATAGAAGTGTCCTACGTGGCCGTGGGCGATCGCTGTGGGCCCGCCCCGCGCCGCGCCGCTTCGCTTCGCTTCGCGTTCTCGAGTTGTTCGCTTACGTAAGACGCGGCGTTATCTTATTACGCGCGACAAGTCATAAAATAAAGACAGCAAAGTTGAAAGTTTTGCTTTCTTCGTTATAAGTGTAATTTTAAGGTCGAGCCCCTTTTTTAATCAAATTCAAATAATAAAAATCACATGTATACATGATATAGAGAATTTAAAAATTAATAGACTGCAAATAGAAATGAAATGAAACCTAGTTTTGTTTTGTTTTGTGTCCTATGTAATAACTAACCATAATTTAATTACCTCTGTTACCTACATGTAAATATTAATTGTACCTATACTAACACACTGGACCACGGTCTGCAATAAATATTTCAATTTCAATTTCAATTTTCTATTTCACATTTTATTTAAGGTGTATTCGGGAAATTCCGAAAAGTTCAGAATATCGGGAATTCCAAAAATGGACTCTTAATCTCCCTAATATGATGAAATTATGGGCGATTTTCGGAATCACAATCAGCCGTCATTCCATAGAGTAACTTATACTAGAGCGGTACTGTCATAGTAAATTTTGTAACCCCAGTAAATTCACTGCCATCTGTTGACACACTTTAAAACTAAAAATGAAGATTTATAAAAATACGATAAAATGTATTTAAATATGGATAAATGATTTTTTTATTTGCATTAATTATTTTTATGATTTTGACCTATGTTCTTTCACTGATATGCGTTAAAATTGTTAAATAACAAACGAAACCGTCAACGCCATCTATACGACTGTAGGCCAAAACTAGTAGCGCCCTCTGAACAAGAATCAAATTTTCTTGATTTTCGAGGCACGTTTTTTCCTTAGACTGTATCCATCTATTACGGAGTTATATCTATCTTTGGTCATTCTGAATGGTTAATTCATTAGATTGCACGTGTTTTCTTACTTGTTATACGACTGAAGTCCTTTATATTCGCGCTTCACGACATATCACTGACAGAAACAGTCAGCATTCAAGGCGCAGTCTCGTAAAACTAAGTAGAGCATTTCGACTTTCGACTCGTAGAACAAACTTTTGTTTGACAGATTGACAGTCTATATGATAAACTTGTCTCTGTCATGACTTTCGTTGTTTCGAACCAGTGGTGATGTTATCTTGTCCGGTGGAAACCGCGGACATCAAACACATTGCCAGCGCATCTTAACCTTAAAAGAATCCCCGGCAAGTTCGGTTCTCCATACAAACGTAGTTACGCTCTCATTTTAAAACGACTAGCTAGATTGCCCTGAAACTTTGTACTTATAATACTTAAGGTATATCTAGATCTGAAATTAGTTTATGTAGCTTCAGATACAATAGTAAAAAAAATACGCCACATTTAAGTTCTTCATACAAAACTTGTTTTTGCTCTATTTCGGTTGTTTTATACAGGCTTACCTTAGCCATTGGACAAACCCTGAAATCCCACGTAGGGTTACTTCTCAGGAATGCTCTAACGTTAATATATTTTTAATTAGAACGAAAGATAAAAAAATAAATTATTAAACAAAAGTTATTTTTAATAATCGACAACAAAAAGAAACATACTGTATTAATCATTGGCAGTGCTTTTGACAATTTGTTCGAAAATGTGCGGCAATGATGACATTTGTCAAGTCAGAATCGTATTAGTGTCATAAATAAAAAAAGGTAATCAAAAAGGTCGAAGAAGGTTTCATACTATACCTAGCTATTAACACACATACAGGCTGCTCCAAAGTAAAAAATCGTAATTTGTTAATTTCTTCGTAACCACTACACCGGTTGTTATGATACTTTGTATACTGGTTCTAAATACCCTAATGCATATTATTATGTACATTTCGGCTGTGCCCAATGGCTAGGGACACCCTGTATACTAGAGCTATAAACTAATTTCAGACCTAGATATACCTCATATACCTCGTATGTGGACAGTTTTTATTACAATCCAACCCGTAGTTTTAAAATGAGAACGGAACTCCGTTTGTATGGGAAGGTGAAATTCGGCCGAGCTTCCTTTAGGGCGCTTACGCTTGCACACTTACCTAACAACTTCACTCACGGCGTGTTCGCCGCGGTTGCAAAGCGTAGTTTTATTTCCAACTAGCGTCTGTCCGCGACTTCGTCTGCGTAAAATGATGATGATGATTGATAAAAAAAATATGTCCATCCGGGGCGTAGCCAAGATACATACGCTCCGTATCGATTCGCCTCAAACTCTTGGGCTCTCCATACCAAATTTCATCATAATCGGTTCAGCGGTTTAGGTATGTGTGTTTAGAATATTTTAGTAGGGATTGTACAGAAAGCATTTTGTCTCAGAACCTAATTTTTTTGATGTTCTCAGTCAGGATTGTTAGCAATTCGATCCTAATGTGTTCGCTCGCAAACCGCCAGTGTACACTGTGATATAGCCCTTAGCTATGATGGACCTTTTATCTTCGGTGCCATAAAAATGCCATTTTGGCGTGACTTGCGTAAGTACATCACTACATAGTATAAAACAAAGTCGCTTTCCGCTGTCTGTCCGTCTGTCCCTATAAATGTATGCTTAGATCTTTAAAACTACTTGCGCAACGGATTTTGATGCGGTTTTTAGGGTTCCGTACCAAAAAGGTACAAAAGGAACCCTTTTTTTAATAGATAGAGTGACTCAAGAGGAAGGTTTATATGTATAATTTGTAAAAGTTTTGTGTAATGCGAGGCCGGGGCGCGTCGCTCGCTAGTACTTATATAAACATAACATATAATAGAGGTATGTATGTATATATGTAGGTATATACTTCGCAATTCGTAATTTTAACATTTTTAATGAGATTCAGATTCTGTTATCATAGCTTGCCCCTTTTTCTATGAGATTTGCCTTAAAGGGCTAGCATCCAGGGCATAAAATTCAATTAAAAAACAAAAATCTGACACAGTGGCGTAACTAGGGGGGTAGGGGGGGGGGGAAGAGGCGGCGCCATAATGGGCAAAAGGCAGCAGCAGGGAAACTTTTGCCAGTCGTCAGGGGGCGCAAATTTGGTGACTGCCCCGGGCGCCATATTTTCTAGCTACGCCCCTGATCTGACACAATTCTACGGATTGACAGGGCAAGCTATGCTGACGCCATCTGCTAAATACTTCGACCGGCCAACCCTATTGTACATCACTAACAGAGGAGTAAGCTGATAAAGATTAACTTACTTTGAATGCGGTCTGTCTCGAGTCCGTGTGTGCAAGATGGACGTTGCATCAAGTTGCGTAAGGTCAATTACAATTCGTGCAAATCCTAACAACGGGTGCGTTTTCGCAACTGCTAGACACAATGATAATTGCTAAGTTATCCACGTCTCCAGATGCGATAAAGGTCTAGTCTAAGGCGGTCTTCATATTGGATACAACTCCGCACGCCGCTCCGGTATGCGAGCGAGACATCGCTGTAGTGTAGGTACAGCGCTATCGCCCTGAAGGGCTACCGCGAAAACCGAAATTCGCAAATTGCGGGGATCATTCTCTTTTACTCCAATGAAGGCGTAATTAGAGTGACGGAGACAGATGCCCGCAATTTGCGAACTTCGATTTTCGCGGTTATAGCCCTAATACCGGAGCGGCCTGCGGATCCGCATCAGTCATAACCGCATAAAGCCGAGATCGGCGGCGCGGCAAGCGGGGCGGCGGGCGGCGACTACTTAAAACGCATCTATTAGATGATTGAATCTAAAGGGCCTATTACCGCGAACACCTAACCTAAGTTCGCAAATTTCGGGCATCTTTCTATGTCACTCTAACTACGCCTTAATTGGAGTTAAAAAGAAAGATTTACTGTTTTGGACGACAGCGGAGGCGGTCGCCGCCCGCCGTCCTCTTGCCGCGCCGCCGGTCGCGTGGTGCATCCATGGCCTCTACATTCTAATAAGTATGTATAAACGTTTGGAAAACTATGAGTTAGACTTCGATTTTGTTTTGAAAAACTCCCTCCTCTACGCTTTTTGAAAGTGAGTTAAAAATAAGCATGTCATCCGGGCCGTAATGAAGAATCGTTTGAAACGCATTCATCAAAATTGGCCGAGGTAACCCTGATGTTTATTTTGCGTAAACACAGACCACACTTTGTAGTGGTTAGTCTTTATTTGTGATTTGTGAGTAGGAATAGGCATTAAACGCATGAGCGCTTAAACCTATGCGTTCAGATGATGTAAAGTGGATACTTATCATAATGTGACACGCGTGCTTGTTTTATCAAGTAATATTTGTCAATATCCTAATAAAAAGTTAAGTCACTAATACCGAACATTCTCTTCACGCGTGAAAGTCAAAAAACCGACATTGGCAAATTCACCCTGTGCAAAATTGCGGGGAGTAAAAGCCAGATGAGAAAAAAAAAAAAGTCACTAATGACTAGATAAAGAAAAAGCTTAGAAGATTAATTCTGTTTGGGGATTTTTAGAAAAAATGGTACCATTTACTTTTTTTGGGTTCCGTACCTCAAAAGGAAAAACGGAACCCTTATAGGATCACTCGTGCGTCTGTCTGTCCGTCTGTCACAGCGTATTTTCTCCGAAACTACTAGACGAATTAAGTTGAAAATTGGTATACATATGTAAGTTTGTGACCCAAAGACGAACATGAAACGTAAACAAATGAATTTTAAATATCCCCATATTTGAGGGCTAAATGAGAAAATTAAAAAATTAAGTTTTTTAAAGTACTTATGTGTTACATATCAAATGAAAGAGCTCATTGTGAGAATCTCAAATACAATTTTTTCTGTAATTTTGTAAAATGATCATTCCCCCCCCAAAATGATATTTTTGGGAATTTTTTTTTCTTTTTAAATCGGTAGTCCTCGTGATTCTGAGTTCTGAGTAGAAATAACCCAAAAGTTGATGGATTGTCGAAAAAAAGTAAATGGTACACTTTTAAGTGAGAATGCCCGTTTACGAAATTGACTTGTCTATTAGGTTTTAGGTCTCTAAAGGCTAAGTGGTCGTTTCTGTACCTACAAGCTAATGCCCTGCCCTTCCCTATTCGCCCTACAAACACTCACTAAAACTCTTGCAACAAAACTTTTACAGCAAAGCTTTATGCAATCTAATAAACGGATCTAAGCATCAGACTCGATCAATCAGCGGGTGGAGTGATCCATTATATGCACTGTGAATGACCGTTGGTCGTTGCGAAATTGCCACTCCTAGCTACTAAGCAATGACGTGTAAGGTTCCTGCAACATACTTCTTCGCAGCTTAAATCGGACAAAGTAAATGTTTAAGAGTCAAACGAACCTCGGCGCTTCCATACAATCGAAGTTACGCTCTGAAATAACCCTATTTTTCATTCCTCAAGGGTCATTGTTGTTCTAAAAGGTGTACAGAAAATGATGAATCTGCACTAGAGCATTTTACGTTCGAAATACGATTTTTTTATGATAGGGAATTAAAATTTAGGTTTAAATGGATTAGTTATACAATTTCCATTCTGTTATTATACTCCCCATTCCATAAATAACGATACTTTTGCGTCAATTGTTTATTGAAAGTACCCTCAACAACATACTATAAAAACCGGCCAAGTGCGAGTCGGACTCACGCACCGAGGGTTCCGTACTTTTTAGTATTTGTTGTTATAGCGGCAACAGAAATACATCATCTGTGAAAATTTTAACTGTCTAGCTATCACGGTTCATGAGATACAGCCTGGTGACAGACAGACGGACAGACGGACAGCGGAGTCTTAGTAATAGGGTCCCGTTTTTACCCTTTGGGTACGGAACCCTAAAAATTTATACTTAGTCATGTTTAAAAAAAACACATGCATTTTACTTTCCTCGTATTCGAAATGAAAAGTAGAGTGTTTAAATCGGGTGAAAGGCATCATACCATCCCTTGGTTAACAATCTACAAAAAATTTCGACTGGCGTTTTATATCAACAATTTTCATTTTGACTATGCCCCCTGATAGGTACCTATTATATCTACCCCGCACCCCGCAGTTACAATTTGTGCGAGTTACAATTACAATGCACGGCGCGGTGTGTTAAGCCAAAAAAACCCCTCACTACATCATTTATCTCGCCACCCGCATAAATACATATATGTCAATCCTTTTGGTTCAAGTTATACTAGTTTGGGTCAGAGATGAGCTGTCCTGTGAATAAATGGCTATAGTATTGAGGACGAGTGGGCGAGGTACCGATGGGCGCTCCCTTCGTCCTTCAAGACGGTATATCTACAGGGGGCATTATCATGCTGACACAGATTTAGGAAGGTACTTGTAGTTAATTAACAGATTAGAGACGCATAGACTTTACCTATTTGATGGGGTAGGAACCGTCGACAGTGCGGTGCTACATCTCGTTTCTCTTTGACGGTCACGTTGACAGGTTCATGATAATGAAAAATACTTAATTGCTTTTGTGATAATTATAAGTTTGCGATTCTAAATGCAACAAATTTCAAATGCATTTAGTCATCAAAGAGGAAATGCTGTTTCACAAGATCCTTTAGCTCACAATGTTTTTTAGTTTGCTTTGATATCTTGATGGCCGCGAATTCAGAATTGGTGCCAATGCCAATGTAAAGGCATAGAAGTAGCTAGGTATATGCCCTACATTTTTACCTCGCGGAGATCCCCTGTCCATGGGGGTGTAGAAAATATCGTAGATCGGTGAATCAACTGTCACTCGTTGGCATGGTTAAGATTGCCAGGGTTTTAAATCCTGATTTTATAGTATGTATTTAAAATAATCAAATATTCTACTTTTGTCACCTGGCTGACGGGGCAGAATATTAAAAAAACCGGCCAAGTGCGAGTTGGACTCGCGCACCGAGGGTTCCGTATTTTTTTAGTATTTGTTGTTATAGCGGCAACAGAAATACATCATCTGTGAAAATTTCAACTGTCTAGCTATCACGGTTCATGAGATACAGCCTGGTGACAGACGCACAGACGGACAGCGGTGTTAATAGGGTCCCGTTTTTACCCTTTGGGTACGGAACCCTAAAAACTTGATACAACTGATGTGATGTACGGTACTAATTTTCATTCAAATCACATCTTACGTGTAAAATCGGCCAACAAAATCTGAGTAGCCATTTTGTAATCTATATGCAAATTAGCGCACTAATGTTATCTACTTAGCTTAATCTAAGACAAATGGTTATTTAGTGTTGTAATTACCTAGGTGTAATAAAAAGATATTTTTTTTTTGTAAATGTACACCCTACCTAAAATAAACAGCTAATTTGGGCCTAGATCATCAGTTGTATGTATGAAAATCCATTGCTGGCGTATATCATCATGTATACGAGGTAACGACAATGATATATAAATTACTCTATGATGATAATTAAGGATGACGACTCGCGCTAGAACCGTCAGGGCCCGGGCCGGGGCGCCCGACACTTCTTTATCTATGACAGGTGATCGGTGATTATACTTTCTATAGAAAACTGAGGTGTCGGGCGCTCCGGCCCGGGCCCGGACAACAACGGTCCGGCTACAACGGTAGCGTGAGTCATCCTTTAGTCGCATGTTTGAGAAAAAACTATTTTCATCACGCTCAGTAAATGTAGAATTTGTTTTCCCTAAGGGAGTTATGAAGTTTCTAGTATTATAATTAACAGTTTTTTGTCTTTATACTTCATTTTTGTATCGCAAGTGTGATCAAAATCTTAACTTACGCCTCATGTTGCACAATGTACTATTTCAGCTCAGCTAAACCTTAGTCGATAAATACTCACATGATATTTATTTTCTAAATTATTGTTATATATTTTATAAACGAGCTTACTTCGTTAGATCAACCACCCAATGTATCAAATATTTGAGATTTTAGTTAGTAAATACATAGTAAACGTTTACCTATTTAAATATTCTAACTTGGACTTTGGCTTTTGAAACAGTGTTATTAAATTAATTGTTATTCTATGCAACCTTACGACATACCCAGACAAGTAGTCGTACAACGTAAGGTGCTCATATTTGGAATAGTACTTAAACATTCATTTGCTTTGAAACACTATTAGGTAAATAAGTACAAGGCATGTATACAATATCACCGTCTATACCGTAAAGGTAATTTACACTAATTATACTTACGAGTTACGAGCTTTATGCATTAGTTATGATTTTACTTGTTAAATCTACTTACTGCTTTAAATAAGTATCAGTCGAGTCACAATTGCTGACAAATTAGCTTATGATTATTGGTAAGGTTCATTAAATATGTAGATATGAGCGTTTAAACATAATAAAATATAGAATTTTAGAAATATGTAGGTAAAATTTGGTTGCTGACACATAGAGTTAGGTATTTATACACTTAACGCACCATGACAATGACAATATTATTATAAAATTAACATATAATTAACGTACATATGCATATAATTATAATTTACGTTTATTTTGTAAAATAAGAGATAATAAGGACGGTTTACATTATACGAGATTATACTTACTCAGGATGTAACGGAAAACAATTCAATTAACTATTTATTCATTTTTTTTAGTCATTTATTCAATATTGCATTGTCATGTACATTATTAATTAGTATTAATTAATATTGTCTTCGGATTATATACGCGATATAATCCGTTTTCATAGTTTTATTTCATAGTATTAATTAATTAACCGGGTATTAATTAATTAGGTGTTACATTTCGTTTACGTCATCAAACATTTCAAGTTTGTGTAAACGGAAGTTACTGCTAATGGTGAGAGGTATATATTGATTATAAGATTCCGTACCTTCCACTTAAATAAATATTAACAGAGCTTAAACATGTACTCTTGGAACTACCGGTGCTTGAAAGTTGAAATAATGATCCGTAATTCTTGGCTAAATAAAACTGAGTCTTCTATCTTTGTTTATAAGACTCCAATTGCATCGAGAATTTTGCTAGGTATTATTTATCTCAAAGATCGCTACAGTTTCGATTAAGTATGCGCAATAATATTATCTTGCGGTCAAAATAAAATATTATGAGCTCTTACAAGATGGTCCATAAGTTCGAGATATAATAGTTGCCGTAATTTTTTCACCTTGGCTACATAATTAGTTTCATGAATCAAGGCTATGGCATACTACTATAATATGTTAATATGCTGAATACTAATACTGAAATATTTGTTATACGGCATGTATTTTTGATACGACCACATAGTACGGGTAATTAGTATAGGTTGGCTCAAATGAATTAACTTTCATATTTTTTTAATAAAAAAAAAACGATTTTAATTAACATAAAATAATTCAGCACACAATTAATCATTAGATCATTACTTAATACTTTGTTTTATTTAAAACGATTCAATTTGCGGTTGTATTAAAAATACACGTTGTTTACATTTAATTTACTACTGTAGGTAGGTTAGTAGGTACCAGTGTTGGCCGAAACGTTAATGCAATTAACCATTAACCAGTACAAATTGAACTGTAAACTGTAACCATCCGTTACGGTTTACGGTTCAATTTGTACTGGTTAATGGTTAATTGCAATTAACTTTCGGCCAACACTGGTAGGTACACTTATTCGCTGAATCGAACAAACGACATCAACGCGTGCTCACACTGTTTGCGCTTGTATTCTTATTTCTGTTAACTCTAAGAACAACGTAATTATTAAATACTTACATGTCTATGAAATATGCGAATTCGTTTACCTTTATGTGAGAAAACCGACTCATCCGACTGATTAATCGTGAGTATAGCGCTCTTGCCTATATATTTATTATCTACATATATTCATAAAAAAAAATCGCTGGTGGCCTACGGTAAGAGCGTGCCGCACGTGCGACTTGCAATCCAGAGGTCGCGGGTTCAAAGTGTTTGAACCCCGGCTCGTACCAATGAGATTTTCGGAACTAATGTACGAAATATCATTTGATATTTACCAGTCGCTTTTCGGTGAAGGAAAAAATCGTGAGGAAACCGGATTAATCCCAATAAGGCCCAGTTACCTTCTGGGTTGAAAGGTCAGATGGCAGTCGCTTTCGTAAAAACTAGTCCCTACGTCAATTGGGATTAGTTGCCAAGCGGACCCCAGGCTCCCATGAGCCGTGGCAAAAAAATGCCAGGAAAACGCAAGGAAGATAGATAGACATTCATAAAAAATATCGTATCATAAATAAAAGGCACTAGATGAAAGCAATAAACCACTCGTCTGGATTTTCTAGTTACATATTTAGTAATTAGTTACTTGGTCACGGTTCAGATTTGAAAACTGAGATCGGCCAAACTTGCACAACCCGCAATATAACTGAGTATCTGTAATAAAATACGGAGCGACAACGACATAGGATATCACTTATGTGCAATTTGTAATCTGGCCGTGAGATATTGCACTTGTACTAGCGGGCTGTGGAGTAACTCCCAGCGGTTGTAAGAGATTTGTAAAATAATGATTATTTGTTTAGCCATGTAATTAAATCGTTTTTGAAAACGCTTCCAGTCGGTGCGTAATTGTTTTTTTTTTCAATGTATCAGAATCATAGTACGGTTTCATTGTTTTTAATCGCTTTTGTCGACATGTATCGGATTCGTCGGGACGAATTCTTCCTCTGGCACGAGTGTCCGCGGCGGTTGTACTCCGTGCCAACCTCTGTGCCTCCGTGTTTCGGTTGTAATCCGAAACATGTCGCCAAAGGCGATTAAAAAGAGTGAAACCGTACTGATCTAAATATCAGAATCGAATAAATATTGATGATTGATGATCTTTCCGTAGTATTTTTCTACCTTTTTCATGACGTAGCCTCCGTGGCATGAAAAAAAAATTCACGTCCCTTTACCCTCAGCTACTTGTAACCTGTTTTTTTACATGGGATTTATGAGCCCTTGTATTTATGGGATTTATGAGTACAAATTTAGACGAATGGAAAAAAAAGGTTTAATTATTGGATTATGAGGTATTTTGGATAATTGAAACCACGAGAGTACGTTAACACAGCTGATGCTTTATTCCGACTGCTTTTTCGGGCTCGCTAGATTAGTCATCAACTCATAACACCGATCACCGACCACCGCAATTAACGTTGATAACTGCTTGTCGTCCGCCACGGAATTCGAGTCGCTCACAGTATAAGTCCCAACTGCCATTTTCGATGTCGAACTCGCGAATTTTACCGATAGACATTTTTTATTATTATTACGCACGCGTCTCACAGGCTATTATTGCGATAAATACCTAAATTAAAATTTTTGCGTTCCTCTAAATTTGTTTATGAGTGTGTAAGCGTCGCGATTTTCCAGGAGAGTATGACCCGCAGTTTAAAAAACACTGGATGCGCATTCCAGAAAAGTGTCTGGTACCAAAGATAGATATAGCTCCGTAATAGATGGATACAGTCTAAGGAAAAAACGTGCCTCGAAAATCAAGAAAATTTGATTCTCGTTCAGAGGGCGCTACTAGTTTTGGCCTACAGTCGTATAGATGGCGTTGACGGTTTCGTTTGTTATTTAACAATTTTAACGCATATCAGTGAAAGAACATGGGTCTAAATCATAAAAATAATTAATGCAAATAAAAATAATCATTTATCTATATTTAAATACATTCTATCGTATTTTTATAAATCTTCATTTTTAGTTTCAAAGTGTGTCGACAGATGGCAGTGAATTTACTGGGGTTACAAAATTTACTATGACAGTACCGCTCTAGTATAAGTTACTCTATGCTGGTACGAACGCTACTTTTTAACACTTCTGATAATGCTAAGCATATTTGGCATATTTATAACGTTTGATAATTTAGCTTCAAATTCAACGGTACATATATAATATAGATTTCTGCAAGTTATTAAAGTAGCTGCCATCCCGTCCCCGACAAAGTAAACCTTTTTGGGTAATGCCCCATAATTTCATCGATTTCCGCGCTTTGTTTGGCCGCAGCCTCTGGTGACAGTTCAAATGTTTAGTTAGCGTCTTCTGCCGTAATACCGTGACGTCACCGTCACCGAGGCGATGACTTCAGCGGAGTGCAAGATCAGCATGCTAATGTTAACCACTAGCTATGAGAAAGGTATCACCCTGAACGGGGATTTCGGGGCCTTGTATACCGTGATTCGGATTATAGTTTACAATTATACAAGCGGATCGACTTGAACTTTAGAATATTTAGATAATTAGTAGTAAACTTTAATTACGGTTATAAATGCACTTTAATCATAAAAATGCAAGTGTTTTTTTGTGGCTAAAACTGAAAGTGAGTTATCCGAGGTTAGCCCTTTTTATAAAAAAAAACTGATATTCAAGTCACGAAAATGGAGAGGAGAAAAAAAATCGCTTGACGACTTATCGTTATTTCTATTTCTTTTTTATTGTTTATATAGATAGCCCGGAATTGCAAGCGTCCAGGCACTGGCGGGCCGTATGCTTGTTTGCCACAGACGATCACGTCATGTCTATGTCTTGTTTCTATCAATAAAAAATGCTAGATTTAACCACAGTAGAAACTAAAAACACGATCCCGTACTAAAGTTTATTATTGTCAATCCTCAGGGCAAAGGCGAAGGCGATAATGTTCATTATAGAATCCGACAAAACATATTTCAGAAAAAATAATCTATAGTAAAATTATCTTAGGTATTTTTTAAGCTGAAGGAAAATCATTTATTTACATAATAGATATATACAGAGGTATGTATTACAGTAAATGTACAAATACTAAAGTAAATTAGTAACAGTGCTCAAATCTAAAATAGGTTCTTGAGGCATTGTACCAAGGATGCTGGCGGCATTTTCTCGTTATATCGCAATGCTGATACGTTATGCGAGGAAGCCGCCAGCTCTTCGATCACCAGCTACGTCAACCAGACGGTTCGCGATTTCTGCAAAAATCTTGTGCGCGCTGGGAACCCCATGGACCTGGAGTTTCAACTCCAAATGGTATAAAATGGTACACGCTCGATATGTCTATTTGGTGTGATATGTCATGCTTTTATTTCATTTCATATGTAGAAGAGCACGCTCAATATTCTCAGGCTATTCACCTATTACCTAAACTAGGACGCATTGTAATAAAGAACCGTCTACATCTAATGTCTAATACTAAATGAACAAACGGGTGATTTATGACCAAAACTAATCCATCGGCAGATCAGCACCTAGATGTCGATTCTAATTTAGCATTTTTAGGGTTCCGTATCCAAAGGGTAAAAACGGGACCCTAATACTAAGACTCCACTGTCCGTCTGTCTGTCACCAGGCTGTATCTCATGAACCGTGATAGTTAGACAGTTGAAATTTTCACAGATGATGTATTTCTGTTGCCGCTATAACAGCAAGTACTAAAAAGTCGGACTCGGTGGGAGAGTCGGACTGGGTTTGAACTGTTTTTGATAACGACTTTGATTCGTCTTGGTGATCGGCGCGCATCTCACGCACAACTTCCTCTTCATTTTGTATGCACCAATCAATCACACCAATCAGCATGAACGATCTCCAGGGTCGTATCAAAATAAGAACAAAATCGTAGCAAGTTGTTAAATCTGACTTGGGCTCCTAGTCATAGTCAGTCGACGTAAATACAGTAACGGCCGGCAAATTATCTATCATATTTTTTCAGATACATTTGCAATTTTGTTTTATTTAATTTCTCAAAAAAGGCTTTAGAGATTTTGATGAAATTTACAATATAAAGGCGTATGAAAACGACAATTCGATCAAACTACAGGTACAGTTCTAAAATGATTAGTTTGCCCAAGTTTTCGCGGTAGCCCGGTGGGTATAAAATTGTAAAGTAATGATGCAATATACATACATTAATTTTCAAACCAGAGGTTATCGAGGAAAAAAAATCCATCCATCTAGCTTTTATTGTTGGTAAGATTCGCTATTAAGTGTTTTCAAGTAAGAAAATCAATATTCATAACATATTAATTGGTGTCTGTGAAGTCCCCAATCCGCATTGTGCTAACGTCGCTGCCACGTTGCCACGTGCAGTGGGACGTAATGGTCGTGATGATGATACAATAATAGTTTTTATTATATAAAATCTTATTTCACGAATTTTCACTAATGAATACCCGGAAAAATTGCAGTATTAGGTATGATAGATTTTTTGCCGTTACTGTAATTGCTAATTAGCTTTTATAGACGCCATTAAAAAAATACGAGTGATCGGAAAGATTCGAATGCACTGTACGCAAAAGTTCAAGATATAATTTAGAGCGAAGGCCGCGAAGGCGGGTAAAGACTAATTATTAACGTGTGCTTCCAAATAATATTATGTGGCAACCAGTAAGGTCAGCTTTAGAATTGTTAATTTTACCAGCTACGGCCAACATTAAGTGAGTACATGAAAGTGCATGTTTTGATGTGTTTTATACATCAGTAATCGGAGCGAAGTGAGATTCATAATTAAAAACATTAAGGAAATTGACAGCAGGTTTAGAATAGAAATGAGCCATAAAATGTATAATATTGAATTAATGATAAAATCTCTTTATTTACATACAAGATATATACAGTGGTACTACGTAAACGAAATTAATAACTAGCTTAAATCTAAAATAGGCCCTTGAGGCATTGTACCAAGGATGCTGGCGGCATTTACTCGCTGTATCGCAATGCTGATACGTTGTGCGAGGAAGCCGCCAGCTCTTCGGTCACCAGTTACGTCAACCAGACGCTTCGCGATTTCTGCAAACAACTTGTGCGCGCTGAGACCCCATGGACCTAGAGTTTCAATTTATACATTATACAAATACATGCTTCGTAACATCAGTTAATAGTCCTTAATTCCGAATTACTGAGTAGGCGACATATTCAATTGCAAATTTTGACATAGGTATTTATCGCCACTTATCGTAAAATTTAGCGATATGGCAACCACGGCATTTTACGAAGCACATAGAGGCCCCATTTCCTTATAGGTATTATTTAAGTTTCGATGGGTGTTTTCTACAAACGACTGTCATCTTGGCTAAGCCCGCTGATGCCCGTTTATCAAAAGCTTGTAGCTTGTAATACAAGTGGAAGTCCCTTTCTAACAAAAGCTGTCAAAAAGAGACTTCCACTTGTATTACAAGCTACAAGCTTTTGATAAACGGGCCCGTATACATTTTCTGGCACCGAATTCTGTAAGTCATGGTAATCAGAGGACGACACAGAATGTGTCTGAACCTCAACAAAGCATTGTCATATTGTGAAACTTCGGCAGATTAAGCAGTCAATGTCGAAAATCTCTGCTCACGGTCCGGAACTGCATTATCAGTACATCTTACACAATTATATTAATGCATAAGTATATAATTTAACAAGTGCAAGTCGGACTCGCCCACCGAGGGTTCCGTACTTTTTAGTATTTGTTATAGCGGCAACGGAAATACATCATTGGTTGGTTGTACCCTTAACTTGCTGCTAGAAGAGCGGGGTCTCCTGTCACAAGTATTGCAATACTTACTAGGAGGTCCCAACCCATTTTCAAATTGTAACACAATGATTGTGACCAATAAACGATTTTCATTTTCATTTTTCATTTCATCTGTGAAATTTTCAACTGTCTAGCTATCACGGTTCATGAGCCTGGTGACAGACAGACGGACAGTGGAGTCTTAGTAATAGGGTCCCGTTTTTACCCTTTGGGTACGGAACCCTACAAATCAAAATTTTAAAATTTTTCACGCAATTTATATTTTTGAACTATTTTTTAGGGTTCCGTACCCAAAAGGTAAAAACGGGACCCTATTACTAAGACTCCGCTGTCCGTCTGTCTGTCACCAGGCTGTATCTCATGAACCGTGATAGCTAGACAGTTGAAATTTTCACAGATGACGTATTTCTGTTGCCGCTATATCAACAAATACTAAAAAGTACGGAACCCTCGATACGCGAGTCCGACTCGCACTTGGCCGGTTTTTTATGATCCTGATTCGCTACGACCTATGATCTAGTTGGATGCTGGGACACCTAAATAAGGTAGGTACTATACACGTAGAGTCAGACTAAGATTAAGAAGTGTTATTTTAAAATCAAACTTCTATGAAATTATGACGTTTAAATAACACTTGCACGTCTGTGCTATAAAAATTGCTGCAGAGTTATCTTAGTCTTACGTTATCTACGTCCTACTCGCACAAAATAGTAGATTGTTAACCAAGGGATGAAAGATGCCTTTCACCCGAGTTAAACACGACTCTACTTTTCATTTCGAATACGATGAAAGTAAAATGCACGTGTTTTTGAGAAAACATGACTAGATGCCAGTTGCAGCATCCACACTTGACAGACTGATCAACGTCACCCGATGCGCCGCGGCGGTTTACTATGAAACTTTCCATACGGTAAAATTTAACAGTTTGGTGCAACGGATCACCCTAAGTCAGGGGTCGGCAACAGGCGGCCCGCGGGCCGCATGCGGCCCGCGACCCTCCTTGGCTATTTTGTATATAATTTTGACAAACGACAATACCTGATAAAGTCATAAATATTAACAAAGTGCGGCCCGCGTCAATTTCGTTAACTACTATGTGGCCCTTGGCTGCTAAAAGGTTGCCGACCCCTGCCCTAAGTAATAAATTTTTATACTATTTATTAAGGGTGCTTTTGATTTACAGTTTATGTAAAGTACCATAAAATCAGGTAACTTTCGTCCACAACTTACAACTACGGTCAAAATTCAAGTTCCAGTAAAATATGTATAAGTATTTTTCAAATTATGTTAAATATATAATATAGACAGAGCATTAGTGTATCTATAAGCTCCAAAATAAATGTAACGAGTACAAATCATAAAGGCTCGTTAAGAATCAACGTTAAAAACTGGACCATAGTTGTACTTAAGGACTATAGTTACCATTTTACGGTATATAAAAACTAAAACCAAATTTCAATTGTTTATCTTAAATAATTGGACTTGAGATTTAGAGACTAGAGGATGCGTAAGATAAGTTACGCACGAAACATAACGTAACATGGTAACGTTTGATTTTTCTCCCCATAAATTTTCATACCCTGAATAAACTCCAAAAAATAAATCAGATTTTTAGTATTAGTTAGATTTTAATCTTACGGCAATTTATTTTGTTTTACGCGAGTGCATCTACGAATAGTTAATTGCCTACTACGAGTACATGACGTTTTTGTTTTGATGTTATACATGTTTACCGAAACACAAGGCTAAGATGAAAACGAACTCGCCGCCTTACCTATGACCTCAATGTTAAACATACAACTTAAGTACTTAATTTGTTAACTTAACTAGTAGTTCGCCCCGAACTGAGAACTCGTGGTTTGCCAAAAACTATATCTTAGAGCGATTGAATCTGTTGCACCTACTTAGTCTGCAATGAATCGAAAATCGCGTGCTGTGGAGCCCTTAACTGATAGATTTATTAAGTTACCATAAATTTAAAAAAAACCGGCCGTGCGAGTCGGACTCGCGCACGAAGGGTTCCGTACCATTACGCAAAAAACGGCAAAAAAATCACGTTTGTTGTATGGAAGCCCCACTTCAATATTTATATTATTCTGTTTTTAGTAAGTAAGTAAGTAAGTAAGTAAGTAAATATTCTTTATTGCACCAAAATTATACATTTTACATACATGTAAAACTACAAAGAAATATTTAAAGAAAAAATAGAACCAGGTAACAACAGGCGGTCTTATCGCTAAAAAGCGATCTCTTCCAGACAACCTTTGGGTAGCAGGAAATGTAGAACTCATACAAAAGTCAACAGGTAGTGCAAAGAGCTAAATATGGAGACTATTAAACACAAACACACATACTACAATTACTACTTATACATATAAGTATTAAAACGAAACCTAACACACAAATAAATATACAATACAATATATATATAGTATTTGTTGTTATAGCGGCAACAAATACATCTGTGAAAATTTCAACTGTCTAGCTATAACGGTTATAACCCTAATAAACTGTGTATCTGAGGTAAGCCGTAGGCCGTAGGTAATGTCTTTTGTTAAATGAAAAATACCTATATTATGTTTATTTTATTTCGTTTTTATCTTGCTAATTATTTTAAAATAGTAAATTTAAAAACTATTAGAAATGTGTAAGCCAAGCAATTTCATTTGAGACCAAACTCGACCATACTTTCTTGCAAATAAGATGTCCAGAATAGCAACACCCCTCACAAATAGCTTTTTAGCCTTCTAATAAGCTCTTCTACCTCAATACTGCTCATAACTTAAATGACTAAAATATAATGTCCGGCAAAAAATCGTAGAAAATTATTGCGGGCGCCACTTCCTACGTAACTGTCATAGTTTTGACGTAAAATGTTCAAACGTGGTAACAATTTAGTATGAATTTTTTTTAGTACCATTTTATTTAATTTTTACTATTTTATGTCGCACTAATGAGTACACGTTTACCCAATTTCCTTTAAATTAGAACAAATTTACTTAAGTTATTGTCCATTGAACTAACATCTGATAGTTCAGCTTAAAAACATCGAACTGAACGTAAGAACTTTGCTTCGTTCGCTCGTTCGATTATTGACGTAATCATGTTGGGAGATAACTACCGATCGGTAACTAATTAAAAACTCTTAAATATCATCTTAGCCTCGCCGTCAGTCTGTTTTCCAGCAGCATTTAATAAGCCATAAAAGATATTGAAATACCTACATTTATTTGTTTTCCGGTGATTCTTTGATTCTTGCAATTGAGTAAATAAAATGGACGTAAATGTAAAAACCTTCGTTGTGCGGGTTGAACGATTCCGTTATGGCAGAAGAAGACTGGCGAAAATTTTCAAGCGATTTACAAGCTGATTGCTTATATAAAAATATATTTAGAATTCTTCAAGATGTCCAAAGATGTGACTAAACACTTCCTACCATTTGGACACCGGTTCGGTTATTCGCTTTCCATACAAAAAACAATTGCGTTTTATTAAGTCATTTATATTCGTTTTTTTATACAGAAATCACGCAAAAAACTGTTAAGGTCTGTTAAGACACTTAAATGTTCATAAAAGAGCTTAAGGTGAAGTGGAACTAATCATATGGACATGGACTATATAAAATATGATCAGCGGCAATCCGTTAGTAATGATAATGAATCAATGTAAGGCTCCTAGATGTGTTTGGGCTAATTGTATGTATTTATCATGGCCATATGGCCATATTTATGGTTTATATAAACGAAATTGTTAAATGTTTAAACATGTTTTCATAAGAATTGCTGCAACAAACGTTTCGTTATTTCTTAGTTAAAGTAGGCCTAATATTCCCAATGTTTGAAGACTTATTTACCACCTCTATAAATTGCTGACGGGTACTTTGTCTTAATACTTCTGAAACAATGCAGTTACCGGTCTCCAGTCAAACTAAGTGTCATTTGCTTCCGCCGATCTAATTAATTGTTCTTATGAACATCCAGTCGTGTCGCGTTGCATGCAGTTGAATTCACATGTCTGTCGTAAGTTGCTTTCATTTGCCTGATGTTTTGGATGGTTCACGCCACAATCTCAGATTACTTAGCTCGCGGGTTGCGAACTTTGCTATTGGGCAATTGGCTCCTTTCACGGAACAGTTTTTATTCCTGCTTGCCCACTTGTGCCATTAAGTAAGAAGACATAGATCTACTTGGATCTACTTATAAGGCTTTTTATCCGACAGCACGACTCAAAGGAGGGTCATTCCACGCGCATCTCTATAAATCGTAATTGTATAAGAAAAATAATTAGGACAATTTGTTCATTCTGTTTGCGAGGCTGGTGGTGGTGGTGGATGGTAGGGTAGGGTCCTACGTGTATTAGGTTATACCTAATGAAACTGTATTTGTTAAACATTTGCGCTTTTCTACATTAAAGGTGTAATAGTAGGTACAATCGCCATCAGATATATCAGAGCGGCTATAGATGCTCACAAATATCTGAACACGCCAGCGTTAGAGTGCGTGTTCAGAAATGAGTTTTTTGACCCAAGTGAGTGTCAAGAAAATATGACATGTTGTGCCAAGTCAAAAAATTTGTGACGTCACTTTACCTAACTTATTTAAATTATTTTATTCGCTGTTCAGTTCAATCACGAATAGTTAAATAACAAGTTTTTGGAACGATAGTCGTTTTTAATCGTTTAATTTTCTTTTCTAATCTGTTTTGGGTCATAAAATTGCTTTTAAGTATTTCTTTTGTCAAAAATATTAATAATACATAATTTGATTTGCCGATTTAATTAAAAAAATGTGACGTCACACCAGAGGGGAGGGGTTTGCCAAATGTGACCAAGTGTGACAAGGAGGGGGGAGGGGTCAAAAAACAGCAAAATTCGTGTGACGTAATTAATGGCCCTTTCCATAGAAAACGAAGCGCCGGAAGCTCCGGCCCGGCCCGCATGTTCATGACTATTTAACCTTTCACTGAGCAGGAAAAGCGTGCATTACATGGCAATATTATTATTTAATACTCTTACTGACGATTTTAAGGCCCTTTCAATAAAATTACCTTTAATAAATATTTATTTGATCATTTCATAGAAAATTGTTGTTATTCAATTGATGATGATGCACATGTAACTTATTATAGGTAATAGAAATTCAATGTTTTATTAGTCAACACCAAAGATAGATATAACTCCGTAATAGATGGATACAGTCTAAGGAAAAAACGTGCCTCGAAAATAAAGGAAATTTAATTCTCGTTCAGAGGGCGCTACTAGCTTTGGCCAACTGTCGTATAGTTGACGGTTTCGTTTGTTATTTAACAATTTTAACGCATATCAGTGAAAGAACATGGGTCAAAATCATAAAAATTATTAATGCAAATAAAAAAAATCATTTATCCATATTTAAATACATATTATCGTATTTTGAAAAATATTTATTTTTAGTTTTAAAGTGTGTCGACAGATGGCAGTGAATTTACTGGGGTTACAAAATTTACTATGACAGTACCGCTCTAGTATAAGTTACTCTATGGTCAACACGCAATGAACCTATTGTAAGAATTGTAGGTACCCATGTTTATATAACAAATATTATACAAATTGTAATTTTAAATTATATTACTAATTTATGATTGTTATTTAATTTTGTTATAATTTGATTTTTCAATGTGACATTTTTCCGAAAAAATATTATTAGATATAAAAAGAAATGTTTAATTTAAGAATATTTGTACCCCATGTATTATGATAAATTAAGGATGGAAACACAATGTTGTCAGACCAATTTAAGGTGCGTTGAGGCAAGATTAAATTTTTTATGAGGAGTAAGACAAAAAAAAACCGTATGCTAAAGCATTACGGACGACTTTTCATCTTACCCCTCATAAAAAACCCTTCAATCTTACCCCAACGCACCCTATACCCTTTTTTATGCAAATAAAGTATTCAATATACCTACGACGTGGTACCGTCACCCACACTGTTAACCGACTGTTCGTAAACCTTATTACAAAAGGCATAAAGTCCACCGATGGACAGTTAAGTGTTGCTACCTACACCTGCGTGTTAGTGTGTGGTGTTTGTACTACCTATGTAATAGTTATTTAAAATACTGCTTAGTTTAGCTTAGTTTCAAAACAAGTCCTATCAAGCATGACTAAAGTGCTTTAAAAACTAACATTAACATTATAGCCGGCGATGCTAAATGTGTAGTTACTCGAGCGTCGTAGAGACCTATTGGAATCGAAATATTAGATGATAAGAAGAAAAAAAGGTTATATAAAGTTTTTTTTTAAAGTAACAGGAAAGCGTCTAGAGATTTTATTTTAATTTCGGGGGGTTGATGGTTAAAAAAACGTTAAGTAGATTGTGGATTTGGTCGTTTTGGTCCAAGTTAATGCTTTAATTTTTCTATAACTGAATATGACATCTATTAGTACGCATTTCCTTCTGACGACCAGAAGTTCGGCGCCCGATTTTCACATTGTAACCGTCAGATTAAGGAAATGCGAACAAATAATTGACAGATTTAGTAATAGCATAATTATAGCGTTAGTTTGGACTAAAATGACCAAATCCACAATCTGCTTAACGATTTGTTGAACCCCCATCACCCAACGCTCAACATAAATGAGGTAAAGGTAGACTTCACGGGATAGATCTTATCACTCATATCTCATATCTTAATCTGACCCGCTCGAGTAACTACAAAAATCCCCTCTTGGGCTCCCCAACCATTAGATAGTATGTCTACGGATTTTACTCTCGTCTCAATGTAAGCCTAGCGGTGTATGACGGTTTGACGTTGTATTACGCGCACTTTGTATACAATATTAACAATATACAATGGAAACATTACTGACAGACACTAAACAGGCTATTTACACCTTGTAAAACATTGTCGTTTGTCACAATTCGGTGCTCCCGCGATTGCGTAGGTAGTGTACAACCATCAGATATATTTGCGAGGGTTTTCACAAATATCTAAAGTAGAGATGAATATGAACTTGGCCGAATACGAATATTCGGTTCAGCTCATACCGAACCGAATATTCGGTTGAGCTAAAACTGCCTAAAACGCTGAAAACAAGTTTATTCAGAGGGCCTACCGCGAACACCGAAGTTTGCAAATTGCTGGGATCTTTCTTTTTCATCGCGCGATACGCCATCATCAGTCTCCCTTTCACTGTTGGTCCTAATTAAAAAGAAGAGAATACAAACATACAAACAAATTACAGTAAAACTTGGTTAAGTGGGACCTGGATAAGTGCGAAACCTCTATAGCTAGGACTCATGGTGCAGTCCCGACACTTTAGCACTAAATTACCTATGTTAGTGAGTCAAAACGAACCTTTATAACTGGGATTAGTACTTTCGATATTATAGTCAAAATTACCTCTATAATTGCGACAGAGTGTATGTTACCTTTTCTACTGAGATTTTACTTGAAGGAATACTCTTGCTCAATTGTTTTTTAGGGTTCCGTACCCAAAGGGTAAAAACGGGACCCTATTACTAAGACTCCGCTGTCCGTCTGTCCGTCTGTCACCAGGCTGTATCTCGTGATCTGTGATAGCTAGACAGCTGAAATTTTCACAGATGATGTATTTCGGTTGCCGCTATAACAATTTAACAAATACTAAAAACAGAATAAAATAGAGATTTAAGTGGAGCTCCCATACAACAAATGTGATTTTTGACCGAAGTTAAGCAACGTCGGGCGGGGTCAGTACTTGGATGGGTGACCGTTTTTATAGATAATGGTACGGAACCCTTCGTGTGCGAGTCCTTCTCGCACTTGGACGGTTTTTTAGGGTTCCGTACCCAAAGGGAAAAAACGGGACCCTATTACTAAGACTCCGCTGTCCGTCTGTCCGTCCGTCTGTCTGTCACCAGGCTGTATCTCATGAACCGTGATAGCTAGAGTTGAAATTTTCACAGATGATGTATTTCTGTTGCCGCTATAACTAGTAATGTTATAACACAAAACCGATTAGGAAAGAAAATTACACTAATAAAAACAATAATCATTCCAAAAACAGGTTACCTATTTTTATTTTAGCGAAAAATATTAAAAAAATTCGGTTACTGGTGAAGTTAAAGTGACGTCACAAAATTTGTGACTCCCCCTCCCCCTTGTCACAACCTGTCACATTTTCTTGACCCCCACCCTCCCCCTAAACGTGTGACGTAATTAATGGATGACCCTTCTACAGTATTTTTTGTCAGTTGTCGGGTACAATCGTAGGTATTACCTAAGTTATATTAGGTATTAACAATGAGAAAATTTAACCACCATGGCCCAAATGGACGTTTTCACCGTACACAATTTAATAATTCACCGATGACATCATCACAAAACCGCCATATGTTACGAGTTATCATTACAAGTCGAATTAACCTCTCGAGCTCAAGGCGTCAGAGATGACGTGCTGGGAGCAAGCCACAATGGGTTGCATCAGCTCGTAGGAACCGCTTCCGCTCCAAGACCAAACTAATTCACAACACATTTCGTATCGTATGCGAGAACGTCCAATATAACTTTACATTCACATCGGTAGCAGCCAAGTACGCATCAGCGATCACGCTTCTACTGGTTCATCAAAGGTAAAGCGGTCGGTGAGCGCGATAAATCCAGTTCAGACCTCGCTGTGAGTGGGAGATGCCTTTTAGTATATAACGCACGACCACCGACCCCTAGGCAAGCACTCATCGTTCAGCTTCAAGCATGAAGGTAACTAAATTATCATTACACGAATTCGGCAGTATTTAGGTTTTAAACATTAAGCTCATCATCGTATTCATAAGTACCTTTCATATTTTTCGGTGAGATAATAATTATGTCGCTGCAACAATAACGATGGCTTGTAATGATCTAAGTGTGAGAGGATGCTTTTTGTGAATACTTGAATAGTATTATAAGATTTATGAGGAATCAGCGTTAGAACTTAATGGCTAAACTATAAAAGGCTTGATTGCAAAATAGCTTTATAAACAAGCTATACGTCCCAGTACTAGACGCTCAGTTTTATTAATGTAAGATATTGCATATTGCTATGGATTTAAGTTTGGTTTTATTCAAGTAATCACGCAAAGTCGAGCATTGAGATATTTACCATTAAAAATGTAATAATCTTTGGCGGTGACAGTGTTCTAAGACCTACGAAACCAATAAAAAAGTTTATAGTTTCTGTGGGTAGCCCTTAAATTAGGGCACACTTTTTCTTTTCAAGTTGCTTTCGAATTAAATGAGAATCAAGAATAGCAATAAAGCAAGACAACAACTGTTATTTATAAAAACTAACCTCTATTCCAGGTATTCGTGTGCTTGTTGGCTTTGGCCGTAGCGGCGCGCGCTGGCTCTCTTGGCTGGTCCAGCGGCGGCGGTGGCGGGTACGGCGGCGGCGGCGGCGGTTGGTCGAGCGGCGGCGGCGGCAGTGGCTGGTCCAACGGTGGTGGCAGCAGTGGCTGGTCCAGCGGTGGTGGCGGCGGCTACGGAGGCGGCGGCTGGTCGGGCGGCGGCGGCGGCGGTGGCCATGGCGGTGGTGGACGTAAGTTAAACATTGTCTGCTACTACGAAGGCAATTTTGAAAGTCATTTCAAGGCATTTTATGATCAGTATGTTATATGCATAGTGTATGCATATGTTACCCATATGGGACTAGACGTACCTATAGGGCACCCACTTTGACGCACGCTATGCACAAATGCAAGAATGTGTATTCATATCGCAACTAATAAGGGTAACATGTAAATAATTGTGTCTTCATTTTAATATAAGTTAAAGTTAAAACTCATTACAATCGCGAGCCTAGCCGTGTTCCGTAGTGTTTATCCGGTTCAATGTACATAATATTCCTTTAAAAATTCAAGTTTACAATTGCATAGTTGCACGCTGACAAGTTTCCAATCTCATTAGAAAACTTTAAACATAATTTAAAATAGACAACTTATAACAACTTACGCTTACTTAGAAATGCCTCAATTTAAAAACCTGAAACATAAACCTTGCCAGTAAATAGTAAATTACACCATACACATTATATATCTAAGTCGCACCCTTCTTTGTTCTATTACAGAAGTGAAGATCATTAAAATCATCACCACCGGCGGCGGCGGAGGTAAGTTCACGTTCACACACTAATTCTACATCCTCACGGTTAAATCCGCATGTTTTTAGATTTTAAATGGTCAATTTATGCACTTATCATCCCTATTTCCACAACCATTCCGAAAATTTCGCGTATTTGCAAAAGGTTTTCTTTTTAAACCATTAAATCAGAAAATTCCGGCAAAGGTTTGCAATGTGATTGTATTTGCGACAATTGCGACAGTAAAATAACGTGATCAAAAAAATAACTGTAAATATAGGGCGACACAATTGTCTGATGTTTTTTTCTTAAATAAATTATTGTTAAAAAAGCAACCGTTAGCGAGTATCTAAAGTTTTATTTTGAATGTACAGGCGGCAGTGGTTGGCCCAGCGGCGGCGGCGGCGGCTGGAAGAGCGGAGGCGGCGGTGGCGGTTTCTCCGGTTGGCCCAGCGGTGGTTCATCCGGTTGGTCAAGCGGTGGATCCTCCGGTTGGCCCAGCAGCGGCTCCTCCGGCTGGTCGAGTGGTGGCGGCAACGGTGGAGGATGGAAGTCTGGTGGCGGCGGCGGCGGCGGCTACGGCGGCGGCAGCAGCGGCTGGTCGCTCGGCGGTAGCAGCGGCGGATGGAAATCTGGCGGCGGCGGCGGTTATGGCGGCGGCAGCGGCGGCTGGTCGCTCGGTGGCGGCGGCGGTGGCTGGAAGTCCGGCGGATCATGGTGATCACCATTCTTAGCTCAATTGTCAACAATACATTAATACTTTCATATGAATTAGTTTTATTTACACTTTACCTTGTCTGAATCATACGCTAAGGGAGTGTCACAGTACACACGAATACGATGAAAATACCGATATTTTTTTTTTCAATAGGTACAACCATGATTCTTCATAGCTATTTCCTCTTCGCTGTAAAGAGCTAATATGACTGAAATATATACACGTCACGTATCGGAAAGCATTAAGGAGTATCGGAATATCGGAAGCAGAGAGTTGTGCCATTGCCCATTAGTATAGCTATAGCATAGTTAATAGGTATACTTATGGCATATTTCAATTACATATAACTGTTTTTTGTGCAACAAGACCACCAAAGTAATTATTGTATACCTAAGACTTGGTCTTGAGTAGCACATATAACTTTTCATCTCACCTGCTAACTTATTGGAAAAAAAAATACAACAAGATATTATTTATAAATATAGGTAGGCATGTATCACTGGTATAAATTATTAATCGATTTCATTACTTATTAGATTATTTTAAAACGGGTCACTCACGTATTATTAAGTCGAAGTGATTTCATTACTTATATAAAAGGAAGGCCCTGTTAATTTAAACGTGTAAAGGAAAATAGCCGGACATAAGAAAGGACGAAACAAAGTCACTTCACAATTACTCGGTCAATATGTTACAAATTAACTAGGTTCATTGGTTTAATGGCTCCTCTACACGATGGCCCATCGCTGGACCAGCGAGATGGCCATGCGATGGTTATGGCTCCTCTATAGTCTACACGATGGACCAGCGAGTCGGCCATGCGATGGTTATGGCTCCTCTATAGTCTACACGATGGACCAGCGAGTCGGCCATGCGATGGTTATGGCTCCTCTATAGTCTACACGATGGACCAGCGAGTCGGCCATGCGATGGTTATGGCTCCTCTATAGTCTACACGATGGACCAGCGAGTCGGCCATGCGATGGTTATGGCTCCTCTATAGTCTACACGATGGACCAGCGAGTCGGCCATGCGATGGTTATGGCTCCTCTATAGTCTACACGATGGACCAGCGAGTCGGCCATGCGATGGTTATGGCTCCTCTATAGTCTACACGATGGACCAGCGAGTCGGCCATGCGATGGTTATGGCTCCTCTATAGTCTACACGATGGACCAGCGAGTCGGCCATGCGATGGTTATGGCTCCTCTATAGTCTACACGATGGACCAGCGAGTCGGCCATGCGATGGTTATGGCTCCTCTATAGTCTACACGATGGACCAGCGAGTCGGCCATGCGATGGTTATGGCTCCTCTATAGTCTACACGATGGACCAGCGAGTCGGCCATGCGATGGTTATGGCTCCTCTATAGTCTACACGATGGACCAGCGAGTCGGCCATGCGATGGTTATGGCTCCTCTATAGTCTACACGATGGACCAGCGAGTCGGCCATGCGATGGTTGAGAGCACGCACTATGGAATGGACCACGTGTAGATGCGTACGCACCATCGCTGGCCCACTACCTTTGATGTGCGGACGAAACACCGACACCGTGGCCATTCCACCGCCATCCCGCCGCGCCACATAAGCCATCCGACACCACTAATACCCTCTCTACACGCTGGCCCATCTTAGTGGGCCAGTATGATGGCCCATAGAGGAGCCATAATATCACTCAACTTCTATTCTCGAATGTTATCATGCAAGCTGAAAAGGTTAAAATCCTTTATAGGCAAAAATAATCTCATTTATAAAGGGATTTGCAACTAACCGATGTTGTAGAGTATTAATAAAATAAACTATGTAACGTACGTGCTGGACACTGTTCCAATAGTTGCCACCTACAACCCTAATTCCAATCAATTAGTGATTAACGGGCTGTCGACTATTACATATAGTGCTAGTTGCAACACCCGCACTTGACAGGCTGATCAATGTCACCCGGCGCGCCGCGGCGGTTTACTATGAAACTCTCCATACAATAAAATTTAGCGAACTCTTTAACGATGACAAACAGTTTAGTGCACCGTGCTATACCAATCTAGACTGTCAGTTTAAAGTTGTTGTTAAAATATCCGCTACAGCTTCTCGTGACGGTACGGATGCGAGAGGTCAATTTTAAATGACTACAGCGTAGTTCCCCTGAATTAGAGCGATGACCGAGGTCATAATGGCTCTATTAGACGAGTCTAATGACTTCATATATGTATAATACTCAGAGAAAAGGTCTGTTGAAGTCTAATTACACGAACTTGGTGGTTAAGTATTCGCATCATCTTTGCTAGATGCCACGCGTTGTCCACTTTAAGGTACCATAGGCATATACTATAATAATATAATTTTATTCAGACAAAAACAAATGAATGTTATTCTTGGATATGCGCCGCCTCAACCCGACTCGCTCAGTATTCTATGTAGGAATTCTAAAACGTATCGCCGACGACGACCGGTCTGGCCTAGTGGGACGGGTCCCTGCGTGTGAAGCCGATGGTCCTGGGTTCGAATCCCGGTAAGGGCATTTATTTGTGTGATGAGCACAGATATATGTTACTGAGTCATGGTTGTTTTCTATGTATTTAAGTATTTATATATATTATATATATCGTTGTCTGAGTACCCACAACACAAGCCTTCTTAAGCTTACCGTGGGGCTTAGTCAATTTGTGACTGTGTAAAAATGTCCTATAATATTTATTTATTTTATCACCGGAACAGCATCGCATGGCCTCGGCACAAGTACAACACAAGAACTCGCAGTTACCGCGCTTCCAACTGGTTGACTTGACACTGTTCGCACGTCACTTCGATGTGCTATAATACGCGGATAGGGTTGTCTCGCTCAAACGTCGGAGCGTCGTGCGAATCACATCCAGTGTGATAACCGCCTTTCCGTGATGGTCTCCCAGTAGGCGCGGCGCTGTAACGGCTCGGCCACGACGCCCACGCCGCCGCCGCCGTTGCCAGTCGCGCAATGTCGTGGCCGAGCCGTAACGCTACGTCTTACGTAGGCGAACACTCGTGAACGCGAAGCCAAGCGGCGCGGCGCGGCGGGCCCAAGGCGTTCGCGTTCGCAACGAGATCGCCCACGTAGGACACTTCTATACGTATCAAAGGATTGATTCACCCCACGCCGCGCCGCACCGCGTCGCGTTCGCGTGTTATTCGCCTACGTAGTACGCTGCGTAAGCGCCCTGTCGCCCAGTCTCAAGTCAACCAGCCCCAGTCGTGCCTACCTCTGAGGCGTTTAGTCGCTTCCGCTACGTGCTTACGTATGGTTGACACCTAGTTGAGGGTGAGCAGTTGAGTTGGAGCGGCGCTGGTCTGGTGTCGAGCTTTTTAAAGTGCTTCATTCAACCTTTAAGTAGTACTTAAATAGGTAGTATAAAGAACGTCAACGCTTTTCTAGTTAGTAAAGGATCTTAACAAATTCTACGGATCTGATCTTTTGACCAGAAGTATACTAAGAATAATTGTAAACAGCGGCATCTATCGGTAAATTGGCTTACTAATTTGCGCAACCTGTATGTATGTTGTTTTTTAGGGTTTCGTACCTCAAAAGGAAAAAACGGAACCCTTATTGGATCACTCGTGCGTCTGTCTGTCCGTCTGTCACAGCCTATTTTCTCCGAAACTGCTGGACAAATTAAGTTGAAATTTGGTACACATATGTAAGTTTGTGACTCTCATATCACATAAAAAATACATTGTTAAAAATTGTGTAATGTACGGAACCCTTGGAACGGGAGTCCGACCCGCACTTGACCGGTTTTTTTTTATTTGATTAAGTTTATTTTGAATTTAAATGCTATCATCGTTACTTCGTTAGGTCTTTGTGACGAGAGGTAATAAAAACCAATGGCTGTTTTAAGTTAAATACGAATGAATTAACCTACTATGGTTCCTATTAACTTGCCACAGGTGTCATGTAACTAGAGGTAAATTTAGTTTGTCTGCATGAGCTCAAGGCATCAGAGATGACGAATTGGGAGTCAAGCACAATAGGTTGCATCCGCTCCTCGAAACCGTTTCCGCTCAAAGAGCAATCTAATTAAAAACACATTTCGCATCTAATGTGAGTTGGTACACTATAACTTGACCTCGAGACCAGTAAGAATTAGATATGCATCGGGGACCACGGTTAAGCTGGTGCCCTTCAGATAAAGCGAGCAGTGAGCGCCGTGAACCAAGACTAGACCTCGACGTGCGAAATGCATTTTGGTATATAATGCACAACTACTGACCCCTTGGCAAACATTCATCGCTGAGCTTCAAGCATGAAGGTAACTAAACTATAAATTACCCACAATGCACGAATGTCATAAAAAAGTTGCATTTAAAAGTCAGCTTCCTAATTACAGTAAAACTCGCTTAAGATTCTGAAGGAGAAAGGTACCTATTATAGTATGAATTTTCTCAAATTATTTTTACGCCTAAGACTAATAATATGAGCGCTCGACTACATTGAGGTGGTCGATGCGCGATGGTCCTACATTGCCAAAACATGTTACAAGTATATAGATTTGAACCTTAAAACCACCACGACACAGCCGCTTTTTAAACAACATTGTGGATTTGGCACGCGCTCAGACACGACAGCCCACCGCTCACACGACAGACGTCTGCTTTTCACTCAGACTCAGAGAAGACATTTGCTTTTGTTTAACAAATTAGGGTCTGAGGTGTAAAATTCATACTATACCTAATCATTTAAAAAATGACAACTTCCTGTCTGACCGGGGACGTGGGAAATCGTGTTAAGCGGGTTTTACTATACATAATGTAAACGTTAAAAAGTTTGACACCTTTCTTTTATACCTCTCATATGTTTATTATCGAGATTTTTAACCCCCGAACCCGAGGAATGAAAAATCTTCGGTCAGTTTGAAAGCTCGAAGAACACTGATACGAGTAACACACTCACGCACTAATAACTCGTTACTGTTACGGGCACCTTTGCCGGCTTTCATGAGGTGATAGCTAGACGTTCGTTCGGAATTATATAATCTATGGTTCGGGCAGGTCACCCTTTGGTCCCTTGTAAGTTTAGCATAGGGTAGGTATATTTTTCCCTTCATATAATTGTCAGTAGGCACACAGACGTGCTTCCAAAAATAAATTTAAAATCTAATGTTAGAAAAGCAAAAGTTAAATAACAACAATGCAACTTCTGAAGACACTAACCTCTATTCCAGATATTCGTGTGCTTGTTGGTTTTGATCGTGGCTGTGAACGCTGGCTTCATCGGCGGCGGCGGCGGTGGCTGGTCTGGCGGCGGCGGCGGCGGTGGGTGGTCCGGCGGCGGCGGGGGCTGGTCGGGTGGTGGTGGCGGCTGGAAGTCTGGTGGCGGCGGCGGCGGTTGGCGTGGCGGCGGCGGTGGCGGCCGTAAGTTATCTTTATGTCTTGACCATGACAACGCGCACCGATAACAAAACAACAAGCCAATCCTTTTTGCCATGGGGTAACCATATGAGCCGGCACTATATTCATGAACATCATGAGTGTCATGGGTTCATGATACTCATGCACTGTGACGCATATAATGGACGGAGGCATAAAGTTAGCGTTGTGACGATGCTGTTTACATTTTTATACATATTCTTAAGATAGTCGTCTTCATGACAGTGGGCGTACCGCGTACTCTCTATCACTCTTGTATATTCGAGCGATAGAGAGATAACGAAATTTCGATTTACGGGGTAGACCCTCAGATGTCGTCCTGAGCTCTGTGTGGTTAAATTGATTCGAGAAATCCTGTCAAGAAGAAACGTGTTTTATATCTTTAGGTAGTATAACTGCTAAAATTTGAATTTTATCTCATGCTAACAAAATGTTAATCACCTTAAATGATAAATCTTCGTCTTCCTCGCGTTATTCCGGCATTTTGCCACAGCTCATGGGAGCCTGGGGTCCGCTTGACAACGCGCTCCGCTAAGAATTGACGTAGGCACTAGTTTTTACGAAAGCGACCAGAGGGCGAACTTAGGCCTTGTTAGGATTGGTCCGGTTTCCTCACGATGTTTTCCTTCACCGAAAAGCGGCTGGTAAATATCAAATTATATTTCGTATTACATAAGTTTCGAGAAACTCATTGGTACGAGCAGGGGTTTGAACCCGCGACCTCCGGATTGAGTCGCACGCTGTTACCGCTAGGCCACCAGCGCTTCTAACTACTAAAATTAGAATTTTATGTTAATGTTAGCATGAGATAAAATTATAATAATCATCTTAAATACGAAACATTAATCTATTAAAGTGGATATGAAAACCTACTTATTGTTTAGAAAGTGATAGTAACTAGAATCGTAAATTTTGTAGCAATTTCGGTGCAGCATTGTTAAATGGATCTGTAATGGGTACTCCATAGCAGCTAAAATTATTGATTAAAGTTAATGACTAATACTCTGTACAGAAATCATGAAGTGCATGAAGTTTATATTTGAACGAAATATGTTTTATTCGGATGTTTGTTACCGTTATATCATGTTACAAATGCATTTCCGTCATCCGTTTTTAAATTACCATTTAATTACTTAAAATTATAAATAAAAAGTACAAAAATTTGCCCGCGAAAAGCTAGTGAGCGAAACGCTCGAAACGCCACGTGACGTCACGCGTTCGACAGATTAGTGTCATTAGTAGCAAACTCGTAGCAAACGTCAGTTGGGCCGCCCAACGTGTGACGTCATCACGCTCTGTCGAATTCGCGCCAAAAATTATGAGCGTTTCAACCGCTCAAAAATTTTCAACATTTTAAATATTTTTTAATAAAATAATGTTAAGGTTTACAAAAGTATTTTTATCATTTCCGGTGTTCCAACGATATAAATTATGAATCCAAAAATAAAAATAAATTCATGCATGGAGCTAATTGCTTTAATTCAACTAAAATTACAACGTCTTGTTATAAGTGTTATAACGTAGTTAAATAGGTACAGTCGCCACCAGATATATCGGATCGGCCGAGGTGCTCAATAATATTTAAACACGCACTCTAACGCCTTGACAACAGAGGCGTGTTCAGATGTTTGTGAGCACCTTGGCCGCTCCGATATATCTGATGGCGACTGTACCTAAAATTGCTCTCCAATGGTAATAAACATTTACTATATTACGTACTGAAATACATTTTATATGTAAAATTATATTACTTTTTGTACATTTACAGAGGTAAAGATCATTAAAGTCATCAGCAGCGGCGGAGGTAAGTCTACGTTCACTCACGTCTGACTAATTACCTACTTGATAATTGTCTAATATCTATAGTTCAAGGATTAGCTGAGTTCAGTAGGTACTAGGTCGATCTGTATACAGTCCAGTTGACAAATCTCTACAAGTATATTTACACGCCTTTAAGACACTGACAATAAAGTCGTGTGAATATATTTTTGGAACGTTGGTTTGTAAAGATGTTTCTGAACATGAACTCTACCGTACCTATAGATTACGTTATTTATGACCCAAAACAAAAAATAATAATATAAACAGGTGTTTACCGTGGGTATATGTGAATGAATAATGTGTATTTATGCTAGAGAACGTTTGTCCGCCGAAGGCTGGGTCATCCATTCGCTCGATGACCCGAGGTTTCGCAACCGCGCAAGTTATTCCGAATACAGAAGATGTTTACTTTACAATTAATCATGTTTTACAATTTAACGACGATCATTCGAGGTCTTATGTTATTGGTATTGCTATGAACCAATTTTAGTTTTCTTATCTAAAGGTGACATTCGGAAAAGGATCTTAGTATTAAAAACAGTAACTATTTCTGTTACTGATTTGGTAAAAATATAAATAATTTATGTACCCAGGAAAGTTCAAGTTAAATTAATTCATTAAAACATTTAAAACCCAAATAGATATAATAACTACAAATGTGAAATAAAAATCGTGAATGTTTTTTTAAACTTGTCAAATATGAAATAACGTATTTTTAGTTTTTTACATATATTTCAACCGGTTATTATTTTAATTGGGTAATTCTTAATTTGTAAATTTTATGACACTTCTCTAATCGGTTATTTTTTGAACAAGTATGGAAAACTAATTAGCAATGAATTTCCCACTACTAAAGATTAATTTAACTTATAGTTTTGGCGCTATTTGTTTACGTTACGTATAAAAACGTCACTTATATGTGTCGAAGTTTAGTCAAGGGTCCCGCTTTGTCGCTTACCATAAGGACGAGATTTGCTTGTATCTTTATACGAATAACCTGTCCGAACGTCCTTACGGCAAGCGACAAAGTGGGACTTTTTGTTTGGAAACGACACATATTTACTTACATTAATAATGCTTTAATTTCTGAGCTTATCTCAAGATGCGTCCGTAAATTTACATGTACAGGCGGAGGCGGTTGGCGAAGCGGTGGTGGCGGCGGGGGCTGGAAGAGCGGCGGCGGCGGGTGGAGTTCCGGCGGCGGCGGCTGGAGATCCGGCGGCGGCGGCGGTTGGAAATCTTGGTGATCCCATTCGTAGCTCCATTATCAACAATACATGAGTACACCTCTCACTATGCACTCGTTTTATTTTTACCTTAACTGATTTATCGCCATAAAGGTCAGTCCAGACGGGGCAATTTTCGCCCAATCTGATTAAATTGTCTGATCAAATCAGATGGTGTGGACAATAACAATACAATTCGTTTAAATACACAATATTAATTATACAGACACCCAGCAACAACTGTATTTGTTATTGATAGAATAAACTTCATAACGAATTAAGTAAATATTATACCACCAAAAATATTTTCATGTAAAATGTTGCCGAGACTCGCACTGTCAAAAAGTTATCAGATCTCACATAGAGCCAAGCTTCTAACTCTATACGCCCTAACTTCACAAACTACACCTTAGTCAAAATATGTGGCTTGGCCGTTTCATTGAATAAATTTTTCACCCTGGCTCCCATGTAACGTAGTGCTACACTACCGTGCCCCCAGATTATGTAGTGAGTGATAATAAAACATCTTAAATAAAATCCGCGATGAACTCTCTTATTGCTATTTAAAATCCCTCTATTCCCACCGACTCGATATTGGGTCATATTAGCAAAGCTGTGATGTCTGACTGTCGCCGCCGCCGGTCGCGTGTTAATTTATCAAATCCCAGAGGTCGGCATTAGATAGCCGAAAAAACCTTGAATATTTTAACTTTAAGTAGTAAAGTAATTGAAATCAAACCTTACCTTTTCTGCCACTGATATACCTTCAAATCATGCATGCGTTATTATTGCATTATTTGAAAAAATCATCTGATCCTGTCTAGGTCTTCAATGAGGCTAAAAAAAAAAACCAAAAATGTATAAAAGAATTAAATAAAACACTTTAATTTCTAACGTACACTTGAAACATTCATATGGCCGGCCTTGTTTTAAGGATTATTTTTTATTTTTCATCTTTTTAGCTTGTCTTTTCTTCCGGTTGGGATCACAGTTCTCTTTGTCGGAGGAGTTGTTGCTGTCTGGCGTGGCACTGCGGCCTCGCCTTGGCCTCTTGTTTTGGAAACCAGCTCCATCTAATGGATTCAGGACACCAAAATCACTGGAAAAAATAGAAACATGAAAGAGTTAATTTAAAGTTCAGAATATACCTGACATTTAAATATTCCTTTTCCAAAACAAAGTAATAATATAAGAATTCGGTGACCTTATCTTCAATGCATATTTTATGCATAACACACATTACAAATTGTCTGACTTAAATTACCTAGGTAGCTAATTGATGAACATAAAACTGTTCTTTGGATCATACCATAAAACTTTGAAAAGAACTTTGTATAAAATTTTCTATGCAAAGTGTCCCATTTTCATTGCTCTTAAATGTATTTATGAGCACTTAATGATATATTATAAAAACAATTAGTTGAAACCCTGTCAATGACTTGATGTACAGTTTTAGGCAATATTAGTAACAAATGCCCGCTAATTAAAAATTTCAATAAATGAATTAATACCAAAAAGTTTCTAACTACAAAATTGGCTCAAGAAAAGTGAATATTAACTTACTGTTCACTGCTATGACCAAATCTATCCATATTATCCTCCTGGATGTTCTCATCGGCCTTCTTAACTTGTTCCTCTAAGACTACATCAGTACAAGAAGTCTTTTGAGAATCAGTCTCTGGCATATCACCTTTTACCAAGTCTGCAGTTTCAATATATTCTTTCATCTTAGAAATAAGTGATGCAGAATCCTCTTGTGATGGCTGTTCAAACCCAAAGAAGGGATCTTCCACTGTTTGAACTGCAGTTGACTGTTTTTTACCAGGATTACAATCAACTATACTAATTGTAGCTATGAAACTTTTGTTCTCTACAGTTATAGAGACTTCATTAGACTTAATCGGAGTATTATTGTGTGACCACTGTTCAATATCAGTTAAAGTGTTCATGCTAGCATCAATGCATTGTGAACAGTTTTCAAAAAGGTAGCTCTTTTTCAAAAATGCCACATGAGACGTTTTGTGTGAATGTGGAGAATTTTCTTCAGTATCTTCTATTATTTCCACAGATTCCTCCAAACTGGCTCTGTGCACTTCTAGGAGAGCCATTCTATCTTTATCAACAATCGAATCCTGTGTGTCTTCTATAGTACAGCATTCTTCAATTTCAATTACATTCTCATTATTTTGATGGTTGCCCTCCCCTTTGGATTCCACAGGTTTGGGGTCATCAAATTCTTGCTTCAATCTTTTAGCACCCCAAGCCTTCTTAGCCTTAGCTTTTTCAACAGGTTTTAAGAAGTTTTCTAGACTTGTGTTACTCGGTGTTGTAGGTGTTTGTTTTAATCTTGGTCTTTTTCTTTTCAATTGCCTGGTTCCTAACTTTGGAACATTTTCTTTTTCTTTGTCTTTCACTGGGGTGGAATGTGTCTGGTTGTGGTGAGTATTTACTTTAAGGTCTGAGAAGGGTGAACGAGGCTGCGGCCCAAAGGAAGTTTTTGATTGCTTGCTCAACCATTCTTGAACATATGATGTTACTTTATTCATTGTAAACTCTCCTGGTGATGATATCTCTTCTCCAGGAAATATGGTACTGTGTCTATTTTCTTTACCCTTTTTAGACACATTCAAGCTTTTCCTCTTATTGAAGTACTTTGCAGGAGCTTGTATGCATTCTGGGAACAATTCTTTCTCAACTTTTAATTTTTCGGATATCCTCTGCCTCTGGTACTCTAAAAATTAGAAAGCTAACATTAGTAACGTATATGTAAATCAAAATAAAATATAAAATGGGGCATTTTCTATGAAAAGGTACCTTATTGTCGATGGCGCTTACGCCGCACAGCGTCACGCGGCATTGTATTTATATCGGAGCATCGTTTATAATGGCGTAAGCGCCATCGACAATAAGGTCCCTTTTTATAGAAAATACCACAAATAATAAATATGTATTATACACCTGACCTACCATCTGATTGTAAAGTATCCTGAAGAGATGTTGAGGCTTTAGTGTAGAGGACATCCGATAGAGGTCGATCGGAATTTGGTTCCATTAATGGTGCACAAGTTTGGCACTCGCCATTGGCCACGCAGTCACTACAACCAGGGTGACCGCAGGCGAATATCGCGCTCCCATCCGCTTTATCACTGCTAAAATTAAGAACAATAAGCACATAGTAATAACAAAGAATATGATAGACACTCTACAAAAATCAAGTAGGCAAGTGGGCCTAGAAATGAATTTCAGTAAAACAAAAATTATGACAAACTCATCAAAGAAGCCAATAATCATCGAAGACATACCACTAGAATATGTCGAGTCATATATTTACTTAGGCAAACTAATCTCTTTCGAAAAAGAAAACAACGAGATGGAAATTGACAGAAGAGTAAAAGGAACATGGAGAAAGTATTGGAGCCTAAAGGAAATTTTCAAAAGCCAGATACCAATAAAGATTAAGAGGAAAGTCATGGATTCCTGCCTATTGCCATCACTCACCTATGCCTGCCAGACGTGGAAATTCACGAATCAAATAAAAAATAAAATAACCTCCTGCCAACGAGGTATGGAGAGAAGCATGTTGAAAATCAGAAAGATTCAAAAAATACGGCACTCTAACATAAGACAAGCATCTGGAGTAATAGACGCCCTAACCTACTCAAAAAGAATGAAATGGCGGTGGGCAGGCCACGTAGCCCGCATGAGCGACGGTCGCTGGACAACGGCGCTAACTAAATGGCCAGGACCGCTAGGTAAAAGAAAACGAGGAAAACCAAGAGCCAGATGGGAAGACGACATCACACATACGGCTGGCAAACAATGGACGACACAAGCCAAAGATAGAGACCGCTGGTCATCTCTGGAGGAGGCCTTTACCCTCAGCTGAGAGGGGTTCTCGCTTGACATTGCTATTTATACTTTAATATTATATTACTATTGACTATTGACATTTAAACTATCAAGCTGCATTTTGTTGACTCTATTATTCTATTAATTATAAGGCATGAAAATATTCAATTTAATTAAATGTATTAAACTTAATTAATAATTAATTAATGCCTACTAAGGAATTTATCAAAATTTGCATGACAGAATAGGGAGATATAGAAATGTACTGTAACTTTTTACGAAGCACCTTTGACTATAAATTTAATTCTATGAGTGTACTTTTTCTTATATCTGCGAGAAATAAAAGGCTTTTTTTATTTATTTTTTTTTTAATAACAAAGAAACATTTCAATAATTATATTGCGTCTTACCAAAGATCACAGCGTTTGAACTCGTCTGTTCCCAATTGAACAGCGAGATGTTTACGCAAAGCATGCATCTAGTAAACAATTATTCCATGTGTATATTGTTAGAATACCTGTTTTCACGTAAATATTCCACTCAAATTGTCTCATATAACATAAGTTCAGGTAATTATTTGGTTCACAAAAACAGACGCAAACGCAGCTTTCACCTTCACCGATAACTTGAACTTGAATTTGACAATTTAGATGACGTGACGTGACAGGGGTAACTTTTTACGACGTTTGTCCAAAAGTCCAAATTGAGCTTTGAAATTTAAGCTCGAATTTATTTTTATAAGAATCAATCAATTTTTTATTGATAAAATATATAGTTGATCAAACCAAATTGTCAGTAAATAAGAACAAAAAAAACTATACTTACTCATCCTCTTCTTTTAGGTTCTAGTACTAGTGTAAGACAAAGATAGCATGATTTTTTCTGTCTATGTTTGAAATGAGACAGCGCTTTGACAAACTATATCTTCCTTTCACTAGTATCCAAAAGAAAAGGATTCATTTTTTTTTTTGTTCTTATTTAGCAATTTGGTTTGACCAACTATAGACACATAGTTTTGTCATTTTGTTTGACAAGAAGCCCAAAACCAAATTGACAGTAAATAAGAACAAAAAATTATACTCATCCTTTTCTTTTGGGTGCTAGTACTAGTGTAAGACAAAGATAGTATGATTCTCTCTGTCGTGTCTCTATTTATGTTTGAAATAAGACAGTCCTTTGACAAACTATATGATGTGTCTATAGCGTTGTCTCGCTTGCACACCTCCGCAGTAACCGACTGGCGTTTGGCGTCTGTGTGATACTGTGTGATAAAACTGATAGTGATATATAATCGCCTTAGTTGTCCAGGACGCATCCACGTCTCTCTTCCCTTTGTGCGGACAAAATACGCACTGACAAATTAACTTTTAGGGCCACCCCATTTTTTTAAAAATGTTTTTGCATATAAAGTAAATAAGATAAGGTCCTATGCTAAATCAATGGGCTCTAGGGCATGGAGTCTGATAGAATTAGAAAGTTTTTATCTATCTAGTGGTAAATAAAACACAGTAATGTATTTGCAAAATACAGTTTATTATGTTGATCTGGCTCATTTCTAATTACGCACTCGGCACTACTGTCTAAAGATAGCGGCAACAAAACGCTAGAATTAATAAAGAAGTATTAACACATTTATAACTATAAATGCAGATACAATCACAATTACTTCGTAAAATGCAGTCACACTGCAAACTTAAACTACGCAGAATTCTTAATTCACATTTCAACTGGCACAAATACAATATAAATTATATGCTTCATTTGCCTCGGTATTAGCATTTAAGAGGTATTATTAAAATATGAACAACTAGAACATTAACTAAATATTACAATAATTTATAGTAAACATCAAATTTAATTAATAATTAGGCATAACATTATCATCATCTCAGGAAAATATAATACTAAAATGTAATTACAGCCCTATTGTAGATAGTGTAGATTTTAGTAGGGCAAGTGATTATTTCCGTTCATAATTGTTTATATTAGAGCTGTTTAGAGTTTATAAAAGGCTGTACAATAGAGCCATTAGAGGTCATAGATAAATGTATACTTTTATGAGATTCAGCCGTATGTAAAATACATTAGGTAGGTACTTATAGTTTGGCATACCATTTCAGCAAGATAGCAGAAAGTGTCCGGCGAAAAGATACCCAGATATAATCCCCTTTAGACATTAGTCGGTTTTGCCTTAACCAACGGTGTTACAATCTTGAAAAATGAAGGACCACACGAATCCGCCGCCAAACCCGGCAGGTCGTCCAAGTCGGCCAACCCTCCATACAAAAGCCAAAAAATTTTCGCGTCAAAATAATGTTTCTTCTACTTTTTCCTAATCAGGGCTATAACCGCGAAAACCGAAGTTCACAAATAATTTCTTTGTATTACATTTCTAGAAACTAAAACTAGGGCCAGACATATGTACATAGATATACTTGTATGTTCATGTCAAATTTCATCGGCGGTGGCGGCTAGGTTCGTGCGACTTATTTGAACAATAATAAATTTGCTTAATAACATCGGTCGGTAAAGTAACATTAATATATGGAACAGGGTCCCGCCCGGTATCCCCTTCGAGGGTTTGTGAAGGGGTATTTCATAAGGCTTTGCTTACCACAGCCGTTGCTAACTAAAACCCTTTGATTTGGCTTTTTAAGCGCTTCATAATACGGGTAAGCTGATACCCGTTCGATACCCTTTCCTTAATCGCTAACCTCTTGCCTATTCCATTTTAAACTTTCTCTTCGTAAAAATAGAATCAAATATTGCTCATTATTGCTCATCTGGTATAGTAAAGGACTGAGTGACTAGCGCGTTGACAGCACAGCTGTCCTAATTTTTTTGAATTAGGAAGGGGATACTCTTTTATTTGAGCGGTATTTGAAAGGGAAACCCCTTCCTAGAGCTAAGTCGAATGAACGGGTAAGCAATTCCCCGAATTCGGGTGAAAGGGAAAGCCAATCGTTGGGCTATTCGATAAACGACTAAGCAGGCTTTTTTTTGTGAAGGGGTGGACGGGTCCCTGATATAAAACACTTATTGCTACATAGGTTATTAAACACAGGTTAACATAGGTAAACATAGGTTATTACACATGAAATTAAACGATACTATCAAAATTAAAACGTAAACTAACCCATTCTTAGAAAACGACACAAAATATACATACAGTTTTAGTTTTGATACTTTTAATCACTTGCTTTAAGAAAACACGTAATGCAGTCTTAACGTTAACTCGACGAGAATAGTTACTCCAAGATATACATATGATAATAATATATTATACAAATACAAGGCATACCTACAAATATACCATTCCTATGAAACGAGTTCTACACACTGAAGCACACTTCAAGTTGATTCTACGATACTTGTATGTTGTAGGTAATCTGAATATAGTAAGCACAAACAATTTCGTACATTGCCGCGCCATTTCCTAATTCCTATCTCTATCGCACGCGAATAATTATATTGCTGTCTCGTCGATGATGGCGGTCATTGCCACTGTGCAAACGGGACAGGGTAGGAAACGGCGTGACACGTGAAATTCTTCGTGGTTAGCGTCCGTGCTTTAGTTCGCACGATTGTGTTCATGTCCGATACAACGTCCACATTATAAACTAGGTACTATCGGGGACATTGGCGGTGAAACAGTTCAGAATTTTTTTACCTCAATCCTTACGAGCGAGCTAAATTCCGCCTCCCATAGAGATAACCAATTACGATGCATTTAGGATTATTTATCTTAATATTAAATAGGTAAAAGCAGGTAATGAGACAAACAAATGGTAATAAAGACAGTTTATTAGTTGTTGTTGTTTCGGTTAAGCTTCGCCTCCCCATAAAGATAACCAATGAGGATGTATTTTGGATTCCTTATCTTAGTTTGAAAATGCCGACCGTCACAAAGACAATGGACGACAATAAACTTTGCCTGAGTTAACCTTTTGTTTTCAACACCTACATTTTTAAGTGCCATGCTATTGGTCATCACTTTTATGCTATCCACAAACCGCCTGCAGGCGTTTAAACGATTTTTGCCCTTAAGGTGGTTCACGGCGAATGTCCCCGATTGTACTTTTATTAGGTTGTACTGAGATGAATTGATGTATTTCCTCAGTTGTTTTTTATCTCCGCCACGGCAGAACCAATGTCTAGCAAAACCACAAAAGTTTATATTAGAGGAAAAATTCACCGCTTCAGGCAGGACATATTGTTAAGATACGTAATTTACGTTAGATGTCGCTATGCGCCTCCCTAAGGCGTGTAAACAAAACGGCATGAATGTAAAGATTAGCACGCTTCGGTAGCTCAGTTGTGGTGGTTGTTCCGAAAGGTCGCAAGTTCGTGTCTTGCCCGAAGCAATGTATTTTTTCCATTTGCAGTATCGCTCGCAGATGTATCTGCTTGGTAAAAATTTGTTCTACCAAAACCAATCAATGTTCAGTGTTACTATTAAAATAGAATAGTATAATATTTTATTCGTAAGCACAAACGAACAAGACATTACATAATATAAATATAATATTATAATATATATATAATATTATTAGTATGCGAAAGAACAAAAATGTTTTGTCAAAACGAGTATATAAACGTGTGATACAAAATGTGTGATCGGCGGGAGGATTATTTATAATATAATTACGATTTAATGAATTACCTTCACTATACAGTATAAGGAAAGGTGTATAGTTTGTTCAAAGTTTCATCAAGTCTTTATTACATTTATTGCACAGGTTTTGAAAACCCAAAAGCGTTTCTGTATACAATACAGAGTGTTTTATCACAGACAACATGAATGTTACGTTTAAGTACAAATGCTAAATCAATAATTACATTATTAAAAGCATCAAGATAATCACAGATAATAAGGTGAAGAGGGGTAAGACGAACACCGGGGCAAGATGACTTTATTTTTTTTATAAAACATATTACAATGATTGCCTTAAAACTAGAAATTCTGCTTCCTACATAGGTATAACCTGTACTTTAGGGTAAACAGCGCTCCTCTCCAGAATATTAGTTGCAGGAGATGTTTTTCTTATACAATTTAAGATAAAAATTGAAAAACATTTAGAATCATTAATACTGAAAATTTAACTTATAAATAATATAAATCTAAAAACTATTGTATGTGTGTTGTAATTATGTTCAAAACCCCTTCAGTGTTTTCGTAACTTTATAGAATCGTCATAGTTTTCTATTACCGTATGTTTGCGTGGCGATGGACGGCTGTGTGCAGTGAATGTCTGAGGTTTTGTTTATAATAAATAAAATATATAGTGTTTGTTTAGCCCCGAGATAAATAAACTATGTTATTTTACCCTATTTCACCTTAGGTAAGAAAAATAGAATATTTAATAGAACAAATATCCATATCTAACAACTACTAGGTACTACCTAATTAATCTTTTTTCAGTGTTGTAAGTTACGGTTAGACTAAACTTTACGCTCTTTCAATGATTTTTTACAAATAAAAAGCGTTAAAATATTGATACAATTAGCGCCACTTGCACCATTCCACTAACCCTGGGTTAACCGGTTAAACCTGGAGTTACCATGGTTACCAGTACCCTGGGTTATTGGGATGGTGCAAGTGGCGCTAAGTTATCCCTGTGTGCATTGATGCAAAGCAAAAGGTACCTGCGTTACGCTTAACTCTTTCGAGAACATTACTGAGGGGCTACCGCGAACCACGAACGAAGTTTTGCCTCTCTGACGCACTTGTAAATTCGAACGTAGGTGCGACAGAGAGGCAAAACTTCGTTCGTGGTTGGCGATAGGCCCTCTGGTAAACTAGTAAAACAAAACAACATACGGTATAAATAATAACGGATTTTAAAAGTCCCCGGCAAGCTCGGCCGAATTTCACCTTCCCATACAAACGGAGTTTCGTTCTCATTTTAAAACTACGTGTTGGATTGTAATGAAACTTTGCATTTACACTGACATGAGGTATATCTAGGTCTGTAATTAGTTTATATGGCTCTAGTATATAAAACAAACGAAATAACGCAAAAACAAGTTTTGTATGAAAAACTTAAATGCGCTGCATTATTTTTTTACTATTGTATCTGAAGCTACATGAACTAATTACAGACCTAGATATACCTTATCCTATTGTAAGTACAAAGTTTCAAATCAATCTAGCTAGTCTTTTTAAAAATGAGAGCGTAACTACGTTTGCATGGAGAACCGAGCTTGCCGGGGACTCTTAATTAGTCCGTTTAAATGCAAATCCTGCTCTTTATTTAAGCAAGAAAATTTACATTGCAATATCGTTTATTGTAGACTTCCAAGGCTTTATTGTGCCCCTGGTATAAAAAATAAAACTTTCACTAGCCATATAAACACCCGTAAACAAAGATTTTGTATTGACATAGGAGACGGTAATCGCCAGGGTTGTCGCAATAGAAATTCATGTAAAACACTCTGTATACTAAATTCTCTATGTTAAAAGCCAAAATCATCCAACCGGTGAAGAGCTCACTCGGTCAGATAATATCTTAATCTTAAGGCAGCTATCGCACTGGTGCGATTTCCGCAAAGCTGTCAGGGCAACGTTATGCCCCCTCTACACTATTAAACATGAATAGTGCTGTGGCCGCTGTATCGCACGCACCCCGGGCCGTGGGGAAACAGCATCAGTGTAATAACCGCCTAACTTCACATAGGGTATTTGACTGCTAGTCAAATCAGTTTCTTTTTTCAAACTGTTTAAACGATTTGCTACTATGGAGTATGAAACACTAGCATGTGACGTCACGATCAAATTACCTACTATTTATAGTTTTATACGGGTTTTGAAATAGAAATTATGTCTAAAAATAACTACTGTCTACGTTTCTCTATTAATCTTCCGGTGCTCTATTTCTTGCATGGTGTAAAATAATTTATTTTAAATACAGTCAAATACCCTATGGCTATAATTTTAGTATTTTTTACAGTCAACATAACAAGATCAACATATTACATCATTACATCTAAAATCTATCAAGTACTACATGCACAGAAAATACTTAATTATATCCTTTGTTATATATTTCTAATTTCAACATTACAATACCCTCTGAAGTATTTGTATCGCTTTTTGTACATTTCAACTGCTCGAGCACTGCTTCATTCATGCACATGATTTTGAAATACACTTTCAGTTCAATGAAAACTGATCACTTTGTATTGAGATTTCAATACAACGTGAAACGTTTTTATTGCTCTAAGTGTACATTCAATTAATTACTAAACCCTTGGCTGTATCTCACGAACCGTGATAGCCGGACAGTTGAGATCTTCACAGATGATGTATTTTTTAGATTTAACATCTCTTTTATAATCAATAACTCTTTGTATGCGGCGGTCAAAAGGTTCAGTAATTCATTTAAAGAAACAGTTGACATAAGGGGCATTTCACGTCAAGCGGGCAGCAAAAAAATTGTCAGGTTCTGGATTTTGTTCATAGTTGGATTAATTGGACCTATATGTGAATTAAAAAATTTGGCATCATTACTTTTTTAATATATTGCTTCGTTAACAATTTATACGCATTTGAAAAAACTACAAAATTTGAGGAACGGATTTTTTAAAAATTATTATTGCAATTCTTTCAGTGGATTTAATTATAACTAAATAGTGATTATTTGAGAATATTAGTTGATTTCTTTGAAAATTTATAAAAAAAGTTTTTTTTATCTTTTTTTCATATAACAAACCGGAAGTTAGTATTAAATATCTTTTTTTTTCCAACTTCGCATTTTTTTATATTTTTTATTTTTACACAATAATGTAGCTTATGGTGTACTAATGTCCTATAATTTTTTTTATAATGGCATCTCGATTTGTTTTGAAGATTCATGAAGTAATTCGAAAGTACTGCGCGACGCTCCGTACTGAGAGGTAGTTCTATGTGGCAGTCTTTAATGGCCAATTACGGGTTTTTTTACTTTTGCGTAACGGAATTAAAGCAATAAACAATATTTCATCGGTTAAGATGTAGAAAAGCTAATGATGTATTATTCAATCGTGCCTTGTAGCGCTATCACTGATCAACCATATCTTGGAACTGAAAACAAAACGTTTATGTTTTAACAAAACGCTAGAGGTAACTTAATAACTATAGCTAGGTTTAGGCGGGGTATGTCACATGCTTAAGAGGTCACTTTCGAGTTAGGTCACGTTCTGAGGACGTCACTTTCTGTACGTCACATTCTGAGTTCGTCACATTCTGAGTACGTCACTTTCTGAGAACACCACTTTCTGAGGCCCTCGCTTTCTGAGTTCGTCACTTTCTGAGTACGTCACTTTTATAGCAAAGTAATATTTAAGCGTATACCTGCATTAACAATGGATACCAGCAATCATATTAGCTGTACGGCATAAAAACGGCCGTATGCCGTACAGCTGTTATGATTGCTGGTATCCATTGTTCATGCAGGTATACGCTTTAATCTTACTATGCTATAAAAGTGACGTACTCAGAAAGCGAGGGCTTCAGAAAGTGGCGTTCACAGAAAGTGACGTCCTCAGAAAGTGCCGTTCTCAGAAAGTAACGTACTCAGAATGTGACGAGCTCGGAATGTGACAAACTCAGAATGTGACGTACAGAAAGTGACGTCCTCAGAACGTGACCTAACTCGAAAGTGACCTCTTAAGCATGTGACATACCCCGCCTAAACCTAGCTATAGTTATTAAGTTACCTCTAGCGTTTTGTTAAAACATAAACGTTTTGTTTTCAGTTCCAAGATATGGTTGATCAGTGATAGCGCTACAAGGCACGATTGAATAATACATCATTAGCTTTTCTACATCTTAACCGATGAAATATTGTTTATTGCTTTAATTCCGTTACGCAAAAGTAAAAAAACCCGTAATTGGCCATTAAAGACTGCCACATAGAACTACCTCTCAGTACGGAGCGTCGCGCAGTACTTTCGAATTACTTCATGAATCTTCAAAACAAATCGAGATGCCATTATAAAAAAAATTATAGGACATTAGTACACCATAAGCTACATTATTGTGTAAAAATAAAAAATATAAAAAAATGCGAAGTTGGAAAAAAAAAGATATTTAATACTAACTTCCGGTTTGTTATATGAAAAAAAGATAAAAAAAACTTTTTTTATAAATTTTCAAAGAAATCAACTAATATTCTCAAATAATCACTATTTAGTAATAATTAAATCCACTGAAAGAATTGCAATAATAATTTTTAAAAAATCCGTTCCCCAAATTTTGTAGTTTTTTCAAATGCGTATAAATTTTTAACGAAGCAATATATTAAAAAAGTAATGATGCCAAATTTTTTAATTCACATATAGGTCCAATTAATCCAACTATGAACAAAATCCAGAACCTGACAATTTTTTTGCTGCCCGCTTGACGTGAAATGCCCCATAATACTGATCCACTCACACTCCATGATTTTGTACATTTCATATTAATTGGGTAAATAATTATAATTTTATTATATAAAAGAGAGTGATAATCAGAAGGATTTCAAATACGCATAATTCTATTTTTATTACGTTATTATTATTTATTTAATAAACCTTAGAAATATTTTGTCATGTATGCGCAACATTTTCCATTATTCATAATTTAAGTATACCTACTGGTAATGTTCAAATTCGGCGGGGAAGTGCATTAATAATGAGGTCCGGTTCACTTGGGTACCTTAGCAAAATAGGTACAAATTCATTTTGCCTGACACAACGCAAAATGTCGTCTCTTTATAAGTGTGTTCAAGTAGTTCTAAATGTCGGATAATACTTTGGTATTATCACTCACAATTTCATCATATTGGTGTCTATTTTCGGAACTACCCGAACACACTTTGGCATTTACTTCGTTTTTACCAGACGAGCGGGCTTAGCACGGTAGGATTTTTATCGCCTGTCACCATGCCTGTCACGTTCTAACAAGTATGTAAGTGCGAAAGTGACAGGCATAGTGACAGGTGATAAAAATGCAACCATGCTGACACCGCTGACCAAGTGGCTACGCAATAGAACAGTAGGCCAAGCACATGATTGACGCGACAGTATCTCGCCGCGAGATAGACTACCCGTCTTTTACTAACTGTATGAATTAAAGGTGGACAGGTAGTCTATGTCGCGGCGAGATACTCTCGCGCCAATCATGTGCTAGCCCGGCTGAAGGAATGAATGTTAAAAATACAACCTAGTTAGAGTTAGTCCATGAAAAGTCTGCAACGATTTTGATAGAATACGCAGTGCAAGTGTCATAAAATTTCATAGAAGCTTGACGTTTAAATCAACACTTATTTCACTGCGTGTGCTATCAAAACCGTTGCAGACTTATCTTAGTCTAACTCCTTTATTTTTACAGATAACAAGAAAAGAAACGCTCACACGTAGCTGACATAGCGTGTAGAAGGCGTTGGTCTCGGTTGACGCCATATCTTCCGTCGCAAGTTTCGCGCGGCGTGCCATATCTTTTGTTTCCTTCTAATTTACTGGCTTTACGCGCCCTCTTAACTGATCTTATGTCTTTTCAATAACGTTTACCATTTGTACAGTGTGGTATAATTCTTATTATTAAAACTATAAGCTCGTCTCGAGACTATCCACTTATATTCAGAACAGCAAACCGGTTCAATATTTATTAATTATCGACTTTATGGCTTTTGCCAGTAGATTCATAATCAATCATCATGAATCAGATCAGATGTAGCTTGTGGTGGGCATGCGCTAAGAAGGCGCGTGAACTGTTTGAATTTTAGTGAATGGTTTCTCGAGACGAGCTCAGTTTAAAAACTAACCCCTTATTCATAAAACTTTACGGGCCTGATTAAATTAAATTATGTTTTATCATAAACTGTAATAGATGTCATATATTAAAGAAAAAGTGACGAAGCCCTCCAGTGGTGAAGGCCGGATTCGAACCGGCATCTTTAGCTATCGCGGCTAACGCCATGAACCCCTAGGCCACCTCGCCACGGCGGTACCCGTCCCAATTTCTCGACTAAATACCATCTTAGTAAGACTAGGCGTCTTTGACCAACTCTAAGGGCAAGTAGTGCGCGCTTGCACCTCCTATACGAATTCCTTACGGAATTACGATATAGCGAGAGAGACTGATGCTGCCATCTATGAACAACTTTGGGAACAAATGTTTATGTTTATCAGTCCAAATTTATAAGTCAAAATGACAGATAAAGACAAACGATTCATAGCTAATTCAGGCCAATAACGCGTTTATGAAAAACGCCATAACAGTTTAAGTGCCAGTTGCACCCGCACTTGCCAGACTGATCAACGTCACACGGCGCGCCGCGGCGGTTTACTATGAAACTTTACATACAATAAAATTTAGCGAACTTTTAAGGGGTTACCCGAGGTTTTCATTGATTTTTGACAAGTTTTGAATTGTATCTCCTACTTTTGCACTACATATAGAATTATAAGACAAACGGCTATCGGTTCTTCAATCTTTTATCTCCATTTTTGTCTACCGGATTTTGAAAGAATTGAATACTTTTTTTTATTGTCTAAAAAAACACTTTCTTCGTATCTCGATTGCTGTGAAAGATCTCACATATTCGAAATCTACATATTTGGGTTCGTCTTTGACGTCTAAAAAATTTGTCTAAGGTTTTTATTTTACACTAATCAGCACAAAAGTTATGGCCCGAAAACCAGTTTTTTTTTGTCTAAAATTGTTCAACTGATGCGTAATATCTCTGATGAAAACAATGAACTTTGAAGTTAATATGGGATACTATATTGCTTAAAGCCGTTGCTGTTAATCTTATAAGCTACAAATAACATTAGAAAACTAAGGGATTCAGATCGAAGGTCATTGGGGCATGGGATCCCCTTAACGATTACAAACAGTTTGGTGCAACCGACCCTAACATACGGCATCAAGCGGAAACCAAGGCCCCTATGTAACTTACATGAACGATGTAGCCGCTCAGCGCTCGCGCCTGGCGCGCTTAGCGCGACTCGTGTTAGCGTCATCATCGTCGCGTCGCTTCGCGGGCGCCTGCGGCCGCTGCAGCTGACTCTGCGCGGTTAGCTGCAGCTGCAGCGCATGCGTGTTCAACCGCTCAGCTAGCAGCAACGGCTGCAGTGCCGCCATCTTGTGACTGTGCAGGGTAACTCGTGGTCGGCTGTTGACGGCCGCGGTCAATTGCTCCCGGACGGTTAGCTCCCCGCTTTCCGAGTTGTTGTTCCATTTGTTCTCCTCCTCTTTGCTCTCGGACTCGGATTTGTCGGAGTCGTCGAGGCTGCATATGATGTGGACCTGGATATAATGGAAATAATAGCGCGTTAGTGTCACGTTTTCAGGTTTATTGCAAAAATAAAGTCTCTCTGTTTTCAACTTTGGTTAAGAATATGGAAGATGTTGAATGGTGATGATGAGAAATCGATGGTCTAGTTACATTTTATTGCAGTCGTCGTCAATTTCAAAAACCGGCCAAGTGCGAGTCGGACTCGTGAACGAAGGGTTCCGTACCATTACGCAAAAAAAGCCAAAAAAATCACGTTTGTTGTATGGGAGCCCCGCTTAAATATTTATTTTATTCTGTTTTTAGTATTTGTTGTTATAGTCAAAATACATCATCTGTGAAAATTTCAACTGTCTAGCTATCACGGTTCATGAGATACAGCCTGGTGATAGACGGACGGACAGCGGAGTCTTAGTAATAGGGCCCCGTTTTTACCCTTTGGGTACGGAACCCTAAAAAGGATAAAAGTACCTGCGCTCGAACTTCGGCGTCGAATTTGGATATGGTGCTGACCAGCGGCTTTGCCCAGCCTATGTGCAGGATGGGCGTCTGGCTACCCTCTTCCCATTTACATATTCCGTCGTAAAATCTGGAAACAAGAAAAAAATTCTATGGGTGGTCTATGTATTAAAAGCCAACCTATGGCACAGGGCGGACACGCTGTACATCAAAACTCACTTGCGTTTTAATGTGTGAACGGCACGTCTGTACACGCGGCATGCGTCATTGTGTGAGTAAGTTGCTTAAAAACAGTACTGAGCGGTCGGCAAAAGGTCGTCAATCTGCTGTCGCGGGGCGAGGTCATTCGAGTCGGGGCGGGGCGGTGCGTAGCCGTTCTGTATGATAATACTATTACTTATTCTGTGCCTATGTAGGTTGTCTATGTTATGGGTTTCCAGTATTCTTCTTGTTCGTGTAAAGGGATCAAACTTTTTAAACCTAAATTTTTGTCTGCCAATGTTTTGCCACTACTAACCCTCTTTCCAGTATTAATATAATAGTAACATATGGAAAGAGCGTTTTGTGGCGATTGTTGCATAAGTTATAGAGTCTAACTACGCGATTACAAAAATGTTGATTTGTAATGAAGGAAAAACATGATTCTAATTTATGGAATTTGGGAACTATTATTTTGCGGTTAACATTATATTAAGAGCCACACGAACCTAGCCGCCGCTATACAATCGACTTACTCTCTCATTTTAAAAAGACATTCTTAAATAAAATGAAATTTGACGTGATCCAAGTTATTCATGTCATTACAGCATGCCATTTTAACAATGAACTAGCGACCCGCCCCGGCTTCGCACGGGTGCAATGCTGATGTATTATACACATAAAACTTCCTCTTGAATCACTCTAGCTATTAAAGAACCGCATCAAAATCCGTTGCGTAGTTTTAAAGAAGCATACACAGACAGACAGCAGGAAGCGACTTTGTTTTATACTATGTAGTGAAGCGTAACTTCGATTGTATGAGAGCGACTTTTTATAGCGACGGCACAGAATATATATAATAGTACTAGGTACAGAAGATTCACTCCCTAACAAAACGCGACTACTACGCGCAAGGCGGCGCAAGCGCGTGCAGGCGTCCGTTCCATAGCGGTGTGCGGCAATTACTATGGCAAAACCTCAAAACTGAGGCGGCCGCATGTACTTGTAGCGACGCGACGAAATCGCGGAGTGAGACACGGCTGGCGACGGGTTCGTGTGATTCTTGCAATCTCACCTTAAAAGGGAAGCAAAACATTCCGGATCTTTAAGAATCGACCGCGCCGAATGTCCTGAGCTCTCAACCTTCATTAACTGGGGTATTAGCTCGTTGGCGATTTCTGAAAATTCCTTGTAGATTTCTTCATCGTCCCGAGAATAGTTGTAACTGCAATAAAACATAGTTGTTTTAGACTGAACTGAATTATTAATCGCAAGTTTGTACTCTTGTTTAGTTGTATATAATTTCACGACATCAAAAATCTTTTTAGAAACCTTAACCTTATTCTTAAAGACCTATCAAATGATGTGTCACATGTTGCTATTTACTGAAAAAAAAAAAAACTGTTTTAGTTACATGTATGGAGTGCCATCCTTAAAAATATATTTTTTTAAATAACTTTTAAACTTAGTAGCAGCTCAAAAAATAGACCAATGCTCCAAATTTAGAATTTAGAATTTCTTATAGTTTTTGAAATAAATATGGCACAGGCACAGGCATTAGGACAGACAGATGGACGGACGGTTTTTGCCATTTTGGCCACGAAACCCTAAAAAGTGAACATTTTATTTTGTCAATAATAAATATGAAGATAAAAAAAAACGAAGATAAAAATCTTATTCTACAGGTATTAAAGAACAAGTGCGAGTCAGACTCGCCCACCGAGGGTTTCGTACTTTTTAGTATTTGTTGTTATAGCAGCAACCGAAATACATCATCTGTGAAAATTTCAACTGTCTATCACGGTTCATGAAATACAGCTTGGTGACAGACAGAAAGACAGACAGGCGAGTCTTAGTAATAGGGTCCCGTTTTTACCCTTTGAGTACGGAACCCTAAAAAGCAGGCCCAAGGTATCTTTGACATGCTGCCACTGTATGTCATGACTCATATAATATGCACTACTTAAAGTCACTTCATATCAATATGAAGGGTACACAGAAATAACATGTCTAGTCACTTTTTTGAAAAACCGGCCACGTGCGAGTCGGACTCGCGCACGAAAGGTTCTGTACCATTACGCAAAAAACGGCAAAATCACGTTTGTTGTATGGTAGCCCCACTTAAATATTTATTATATTCTGTTTTTTTTTAATATTTGTTTTTATAGCAGCATCAGAAATCTGTGAAAATTTCAACTGTCTAACTATCACCGCTATCACGCGGTTGATGAGATACAGCCTGGTGACAGACGGACAGACAGACAGAGGGACGGACAGCGGAGTCATAGTAATAGGGTCCCGTTTTTACTCTTTTGGTATGGAACCCTAAAAATGAGATTTTTAATCTCAAAATGTAGAGGTTTCAATGAACTATAAGTTACAGCTTCTGTGACGTCTAATAAATTAAACCTAAATATAATTCCTTTTTTTTTCACTTTAAAAACACCTATACACACGAAAATAATATGGTTAATTATGTATTGTTTTGTTCAAACCGCGATAACTCAAAATTTTGTCAGTGACTAGACATGTTCTTTCCTTGTACCCTTCATATATTATATTCGAATTTAAACTTAACGTGAGTTAACCGTAAAATTAACTCAATGACTCATATATTGCTATATATCCATAGACATATATATTACTTCGTAAAGACTGGCCTTACGAGCTCTATAAATGGGGCCGATACATTGGAATCAAAATCGCATTTAGTTACACCAGCGCGCTCAGTCGTGTGGCGAATTGCGCAGTGGAACGCTTATATTACTTTGTTTACACCAATGGCGAAGCCACACGACTGAGCGCGCTGGTGTAACTAAATGCGATTTTGACTCCAATGTATCGGCCCCATTCGTAGTGCTCGTAAGGCCGGCCTTTACGAAGTAATATATATGTCTATAAACATAACCTTATCTATCAAACTATACAAGCGATCATAAAGGTATTCAAAGTACATACTGACGAATGACGTCACCGGCACACGCCCAAGCGTGAAACGCTTCCTTGTACATCTTATGCCGATGGTAATACCCTCCCTGAAACGTGTACGGGTACACATGCCGGTCCTCATAGTGTGTTCTTGAGGAACGGATCGCTTGCGTGTATAAGGCAGCTGAGTCCGGTCTAGAGGCACTTTTGGAGGTGTTTTCGGGAAGTGTGTTTTCTGACTGATCGGAGCAGTTTGATAGTTTCATGTATTCGTCCAAATCACCGAGGTTACCCAGCGCCATTGGGTACATGTCTAGGCATCCTGTAAAGTGATTAAAAACATGTGGCAAATGGTATGGATAACATTTTTTTTTTTTACTTTTTATCCTCATAGTTTACAGATTGAATGATGAAATTAGGGATCAATATCCCCCCTTGTAAAACAAATAATTATTATTTTCTTGTTTCTTTAACCTTTCGTAGATATAATGTATATCAATGCTAGGTCAATGAAAAAAAGGAGTTATTTTTGCATTCCATTCATAAATTGAAAAATCAACATGCTTGGTTTTGTTTCATATTTGAGCAATAAAAGTATATGTTATAAATCTGGCCACTTAGCATGACTTGCATTGTCTCGCGCGACTCTAAGTCGCTCTTGAGATAAGGAGCCGCGCGCGACAACGCAAGTCATGCTAATCAGTCTGTTCTGTAATATATTATCTTATTATTTCGGGGGCCCTTGCGTGTAGGTGTTCTTTTGTGAAAACGCCCCATCAGTGATGTCAGTTTTGTATACAAATAGACAATCTAAACAATACAAAGTGTGGGTAGTTGGAAATCTTTCCACACTAAGAAGTCGTACCATACCATTAATACCCTCTTGAATTCGAAGGGCGTAGGAGGGTAGACCTTGACAGTAAAAGAGATGCTCTAAAGGCCCGACCACCTACGGCCTTAACCTATCACTACGCTGACGGAGTCCTGACATGCCCTCGGTGTGGACGAGCACTGCAGACGAAAATTGGATACTGCAGTCACATGCGAGCGCACGAGCGGGCGGACCAGCTCAGTTCCCGCTCCTAGACATAATTTGCAGTCGCTGTGGCCGAAATCGGTCGGGAGAGAGAGAGAGAGAGACCCTCTTTTATTTGAGTCCAGAATTTGGCGTAAAATATTGGCTGAATGTTGGGAGGGTTCTTAAATAAAATACATTGCTGTGTGAAATCAATTTAGTACTAAAAAGTATGTACTACATATAGTGTTGGTAGGAACTCGCGACTTTGACGACTAAATTTAGTCGACTCGTTTTTACGTTTTAAAAAACTTCCTTAAAAAAGGACTTGAGCTTTCCGAATAAAGACTGCACCAACAATTAGCTCCATGCGTTTTTTTTTGTAATCATAATTTATATCATTTGAACACCGGAAAAAATAAAAATACTTTTGTAAATGTTCACATTATTTTATTAAAAAATATTTAAAATGTTTAAAATTTTTGAGCGGTTGGAGCACTCATAATTATTGGCGCGAATTCGACAGAGCGTGATGAAGTCTCACTGTACGGTCCAACTGACGTTTGCTACTAACGACACTTATGAGAACTAATCTGTGACGTCACATGACGTTTCGCGCGTTTCGCTCACTAGCTTTTCGCGGGCCAACTCTTGTACTTTTTATTTATTATTTTGAGTAATTAAATGATAATTTAATAACGGAAATGCATTTGTTACATGATATTGTTGGAGACAATATTAAAATGAAAGGCCCTGGTCCCGACCGTGTCTCCACATAAATAAATTTATTTTATAACAATAAAAACTGATACATATCTTCCATTTTCTTATTTTTATTCAGATGTTTCTACCATAGACAAAAGTATAACAAAAAACCTAAAGAGTTTTGATAACTTGTGTTCGGTTATGAACAGATATAACGGTAACAAACATCCGAATAAAAAATATTTCGTTCAAATATAAACTTCATGCATTAGGCTAATTGAATTTCAACATATTTAAAAGTCTGAAAACTGAGTTGAGTATTAAAGCAGAGGACTAGAGGACCCGAGTCTTAACCAACACTAAATTTGTATGTACATACATATCAAAAACATTTAAGGTGCAAGAAATACTTGATTTGTTAGTTAGGTATTTAATTTCTAAGTTTCTAAGTCTTATTTTTAGAACTTTTCTTCCTGTTTTATTTTAAGCAGATTTTAATAAGTTCACAAATCTGCCTAGTCCGATAAGCGTGATATTACGGTGCATTTTATGAATAATTCCTAGTCATCTTTATCATCATCATTTCAGCCATAGGATGTCCACTGCTGGACTCAATAGACTTCCAAATGTGCAGGATAGAAGCAACCCACATCCAGCAGTTCCCTGCAAACCAGGTCATCCAACCACCTTGCTGATGGTGGGGGGATTCCTAGTATAAATAAATAAATATTATAGGACATCCTTACACAAATTGACTAAGCCCAAGAAAGCTTGTGCCGTGGGTACTCAGACAACAATATATAATACAAATATATAAATCGCATGAATACAGGAGCAAATATCCATGCTATCATACCAGGATTCGAACCCAGGAACATCGGCTTCATAGGCAGGGTCACTACAGACAAGACCAGACCCAGCGTCTAATCATATGTAAACAAAATAAACAAACCATTTTCATAAAGAAGCCAGAGTAGCCTGTGCTGCATTTGTGCCACTTCATGAACATCAATGGTCGGGGTGAGAGTGATGTTGATGGAAGACACCAGTGCCGCCAACTCCATCAGCCGGGTGCACACCACGGGCTTGCCCGCTACATACAGCCAGGAACGGGCCAGCATTCCATCTTCTACGGACCGGCCTCTCTTGTCCTCATTGCCTTTTCCGTGCCATGTCACCTTATAAAGTTGGATTATGAGTAAAATTGGAACTGTTTTTGGTCTAAAGAAAAAACAAGATAAGCAAAGGCTATAAAAGCCTCGTAAAAATACTTAAAGCTTTAATAAGCTCTAATATTACTTATGTATAGCCAGCAAGAGAAGTAGCTAAGCAGTCCAGATAGTCCAAATTTTCTACACACTCACTTTAATAGCAAACATTTGTTGAATTCATTTCCAATACCTTGCCCACTTAGAACTTCTCGATCGAGAAGTTTTCTATAGCAAATTTGTAAATAGGCAAGGTCTCACTAAGTTTACATCTTCGACTGCTCATTGAATAGCTTGGAAACAAGGCTTACCTCTGCTGTTTCAGTCCCGTCTTTCCCAAACACTACCCAAGCATGATCCTCAGATAGCGCAAGGTGCACATCCCTCTTGCCAAGCACTTGGCATCCCGCGGTGACGGCAAAAGCCACGCCAAAGCAGTCAAGCTTGTTCCCAGTGAGAAAGCTGTAGATTGACTGCAGGTGCGCGCGGTCCTTGTAGTAGCTGCGCGTCAGCGAGTTCCACACCACGTCGGCCACCCGCTTCACCAGCTCGCGGGTCGCATACTCGCCGGCCAGCAGCTTTGCGTCCACGCCGCTGCGCATCAAAGACACGAACCGCTCGTGCAGACCCTTCACTTCCTCCCATTCCACGCAAGGAAATTTAATCTTGGCAAGCTTATTTGTCAACACGTTAATTATGTTTACATCTTTATCGCAGTTCTTAACATTAGTTAAGTTATTCTCAACTGCACCGACGATGATAGAAAACAGAGACAAATCAGGCTCATTGCCACTGCGTAGTTGTTCTTCAAACAATTCGTATACTTTTTGTATACTATCGATGGGAAATACTTTTTTATATTGTGATAATTCGGACATTATTGCTTCGCATTATATTACACTGTTAAAACAAACGTTTTTGATTGAAATAAATAAACAACCAAATGAAACACCGGCCTGCATTCCCTCTACAGATTAAATATTTAATTGCAATGTATTGAATGTATGCACCTGCATCTTATATGTGTAGTTAACAAGAGTATATTAAGATATGTTGGTAGTACTGAATCACGTAATAATTTTGTCAGGTGTCAATAATGAAACCGCAGAGTGTAAAGTCTGCTTAACTTAATAAATTGATATGAGTGATATGACATACGTCATTGTGATATTTGTGATTTCAATCCTAGTTTATTTACTTTACGATCTACGTAGCAATTTAGTAATACTGTGTAAAATACAAGTTAAAACTCTAATTCTAATTAAAAAATATACTTTTAATAATTGATTCTAATCCTTCCTCGGCTACGCGTAAAGTGCATTCAATGAACACAAGCATATCCATCAGGTACCACTTGCTTTAACAATGAACAACGTCCTACATGAAAAGCAAAATAATCGCTACCGTAAAAAGTACAAATTTATGAAAAGAAGAATTAAGAGCTTGATACTAGTAAGTACTGCATTATGTATCTTATGAACTACTACTACTACTAGCCTTTGTCATTCATTTACTGTGAATGTTTAAATCTTAATAAACAATTCCAGGAAAATGCTGCGCTTTGTGATGAAGTTGCAAAAATTCAAGAGAGTATAATAATTGTAAAAGATGAGAGAAAGTTTCTGCTGCGGAAGCTACTGGAATATCTCAATAAAGCTGAATTCTCACAACAAAACTACAGACATGATACAGCCACTAATGGACCTAGCACAAAACTTAAGAAGAGAAAGAGTTTAGAAGAAAATGGTAAAAGCATTTCTTTGTCTTAACAGTTGTTGTGCCAATATTTTTGATCACCTCTTACCTCTAAAGCAAGAGAAAGAGATACTGAAAGGATCAAAAGCAGGATTATGATAAAAAAATACAATTGTAAGTTATTTTAGTCATGTTATAATTAAAACTACATCAGAAATGGTAAGGCAACTTACTCTACTGTTAGCCACCTCCCTAATTTTATCAATCTCAAAAATCAGATAGGGCAGGTTATGCTAGTTACATTTAGTTGATAACCAGACCTACATCTGTTTATTGAATTTACTAAGTAAAGCCATATAATTCAGTTACAATTTTGGAAAAGTTATCTGAAATTTCATAGAAAAGGTAACTTTCATTGTGAAAACGGAAAATTTTAAATCCCCATACAAAATTATGACAAGTTTCTGAATTTTTTCAATGCTATGGTAATTTGGAAATTTTCCGATGACACATCAGTAGTTACAATTGGTTAGTCCAACATTGGAATTTTAATGTATAGTTCTCTATGTATACTGTATAGTACTAATAATCTTTTTGACCGTCATTTGCTGTATCTAAACATGACCTGTACCTGCCCCATCACCTGCCGGCCTAGCACATGATTGGCACGACAGTATCTTGCAGCGAGATAGACTACCTGTCCCTCTTTAATTCAAATAGTTAATCTATCTCGCGGCAAGATACTGTCACGCTCATCATGTGCTAGGCCTACTGTGGGCACAAGCGCAACCACTCATTATATTTAGGGTATCTTTGCATTGAAAGGTTTTTGAACTATTTTGTGATGTGTTTCGCTGTGTTTGTGAATAGTTGTAAACATTTATTTTAGTGAAAATCAACTGGTTACAGGAAATCTGTTAATGGAAAGTAATATGTTAAATAATAATAATAACAGAATACAGAGATCGATTCTTTTTTTTCCACCAACTTAAGAATATAATCACATAAAAACTTCAACACATTATCTCTTAGCTCTATATAACTTAACATAGGCTTTATTATTTTAAAATTATTCTATTGGTTCAAGTCCAGGTCCATTACTAATTAGGGCTCGCGGTCGAATCCGTGTTTCGTTTACACGTTTCGAATACCCGTTTCCGAATAATACGTAAACGGTTTTCTGGCCCGTTCCGCACGTTTAATTAAGAAACGTGTAGTTAAGACCCGTGTACACGGATAAACGGGTATTCGAAGATACGTATCTTATTTATCCGTGGCTCCGGACACGTCCTTGACGATAGTAGCGAAGGAACGAACGCCAGCTACAAATGAATAGACAAAAGATTCATGACGAGTTTCTGTCATATTTAACCTTATTCCGTGGGTCATAGAGTCGAAATTCAATAAACGGTTTAGAAAACCCTTTCTTGAGCAGGTAGTTTTTGCTTGCAATAGGTATTACGAGTATTCACGCTTCTTATCAAAGTAGTATTTTATATAGCACTTTAAATAGCTACTTTTTTTACGTTGCGGGTTAGTACCTATTAAAAAAAAAATTAGAACCATCGAGTTCAGTATGTAGGCAGGAAGTCAAACAAATGTTCGAAATTGGCATTAGGTAAGTATTTATAAAAAAATACATTTTTAACTTGCTTCTTTATTTTTAGTTTAATTTGAAAACATGATATGAAATTGTATTTCTTGTCATATAATGTAGTGTAGGTACCTAGGTACACCTTATAAAACAAAGTCTCCCGCCGCGTCCGTATGTCTGTCTGTATGTTCGCGATAACCAGACCTCACCTGTGAATGAAGTTTTTCTTTGGGAATGTTTATGTGTATATTTTGTTAAGGTTTTGTTTAAATTGGTAGAAATATGACGATGTTTGCTAATGAAGTTAGCAAAATCACGCTGGCCAGGAGCTTAATCGGAAACGCTGCCTAATCTATTTGAGATATAACGACACAATGTATGGTGGAAAAAAGTCTACAAAAAAGTGTGCGATGGCTGTCTGTCTATATTTTAAGAATAATTAACCCATTATTAACTTCTAAAAAAACCGGACAAGTGCGAGTCGGACTCGCCCACCGAAGGTTCCGTACAAAATTTAATTTTAAATTTTAGTTGTTATAGCGGCAACAGAAATACATGTGTAAAAATTTCAACTGTCTAGCTATCACGGTTCATGAGATACAGCCTAGTGAGTGGTGACAGACAGGTGGATGGAAGTCTTAGTATTATTGGGCTTCCGATGTGAATACTTGTTACAGAATGTATTTTATTATGCTTGACTCTCCATGCGAAGCCGGGGCGGGTCGCTAGTTATTAATAAACACTTTAAATCAATTTGATAAAATTGCACCTTCTCAATAAATTCTAATTGTTTTTGCTCTAGGTACCTCTTACCATAGTAAAATGCTTTTTAGTGCGGCGCGGCTACAAAACAATGGAAAACATTTTCTTGTGCAGATGTTTTGACCTTATTACAACAACATAAAGCTTATAATTCGCGGTGACACTTGTGATAATAGTTTGGGAACCTACATGTTTTCGACGATGACAAACAAAAGGATATTGGAAACAATGGATGGATGGACCATTTAAGTTTATTACCTGAACGCTAGTGAGAAAGTGACCAAAGTGAATTATGAATGATTACCAATTTAAAGATCTATCTTAATGTATTTAGCAATATTATCGCAAGTTATCCAAGGTAGTATGGGTTTTTATGGTTCTTGGGTAAAATTCTGCTTTTCATTTGAGCATGATTACTCGATAATCCCGCTTTTGTGTACCTAACTTTTTTTGCGCCGTTGGCAGGTTTGTTGTTTTCGCAAAGCAGTAATACACCCGAGATAAAAATAACCAAGAAATAATTAAACTATTATTTTTAATTTTTATTGTATTCTGTCTGCACACCTATTATTAACGAAAAAATACTATACCATTATGTAATTATAAAAAATAACTATGATCGATATCAAATTTATGTAATTAGCTTAGAAGCAATCGGTTTTATTAAATGATATAAATAGTTTAAAATAAAAATTATATATACCTACTATTAAACATAGGAAGATGGCTCAGTACCTATGTTTTATCAATACGGTTAAAAACAATTTAAAAAAGTAATTGTGCGGTATTATGAAACCACGATGCAAGTGAAACTTTTTTCGGATTGTAGGCAAAAAAATTCGGAAATTAATTCGAATTACGGTATTAAAATAGCGGTTTTAATGTTAACTTAATAAATTGGGGCGATAGAATAAAAGTTTTACTTTTAAAAATCGTACGACAAACGAATTCATCTGAAGTCAACATAATAATAGTGGAAAGTGGACCTTGTTACCATTGTACATTGGCTCAAACTGGTTCGGAGTATTTGGACCCGTTCGGAACGGTCTTAAGTACCCGTGTAAACGGAGATACGTGTCTGAGATACGTTTCTTGGGAACGTTCCTTCGAAACGTTTTCGAATCCCGGCGGTTCCGTGTAAACCGGGTTCTTAGTACCGCCGGGCTTAAGAACACGGGTATACGTTTCGGCGTGTAACACGGATACCGGGAGCCCTATTACTAATGGGTCAAAGCCAGGACCCGGTCAAATTACATTATAAGAATGTCAAACACTGACATTAAGTATTATATTTATAACATTTTTTGCACCCATCAACCACCCATTATATCGCACAAACAATACTACACGCTGTTAACTATTTTCATCGTCTTCCTCTTCGTCATCATTAAATGACAGCAATTGACTTTGCTTTTTTTGATTGGAGTTCTTCTTGCTTGCCTCTTTTCCTTTTTTGTCATTTTCATCTTTCTTTGACTTGGATTTAAAAATAACCCGTTGACTAAGGTCCGCTTTAGTTTCTTCCGCTTCTTTCTCTAACCGTTTTCTCTCCACCTCTGCCTCCTCGGCAGTGAGGTCTCCCGGTTTCAAAACTACAACTTGCGGCTCTTCGCTTTCTGTATCATCCACGAAATCTTCCTCGGCATTCTCAAGCGGGTCGAATTTTCGATTTCTGTCATCGTATCCAGCTTGTCTCTTTATAACTTTGAGGAACTCTGGGTCCTCTGGTTTGATGTAATTCACATTCCTTTTTCTATTAGCCATAATGCTGACTGGCAGTTAATAACAACTATGTCTGGTACCTATAATGAGGTACATTTACATTCAAGTCGAATGATTTATACTTTTAGAACATAACACATTATTATTTTGACTGAAACTAAAATAAATCAATCCAGCAATGAAGATAACCTTGAACCAAGCTTCGCAAGCTTGATTTTTTTTCATTGAAACGTCAAAAATTTGGCACAGATAGTGAAAATGAGGAGTGACATTTTCGGAACAATGTGAGAATGTTCAGGGGTATAAAAATAAAAAATAAAACCAAGGGTGCGAAACTCCTCGCTTCGGGCAAACGGCTCCGGTTTGGCTCAGCCATGAATCTAGTATAACTGGATCGGGCATGAGGGTGTAAAGCCTGACACAAAAAAAGCGTGATATATGATCACGCGCCATGTTGCGGAATTTCACCGGAACTAATTTTTTCATACTATACTGAACTGTCTCTCCACTTTGAAAACCTTAAATAGCCGAAAGGGATAGTGCCATATATTAGAAAGGGATAACATGATTCGACCCTGAACCGCTGTCAAACTTCGCTTTTATAGGAAGTGTTTAGTGGCGAAGGGTACTTTATCATTTGTTATTAAGTAATATTGCCCTTTTGCGTTTCGATCGACGTTCTCTCCCATATATGTCTGCTGTGTACATTCTGTGTTATTTAAAAATTCCGTCCAACTTTTGCTTCGGCAAGCAGGAAAACCAGTAGGATTATCAATGGATTCGGAAAAGTACATGTGGGCTCTCGAATGACTACAGGTCTCTGGAACTTTACGAACAAACATTACCTAATAAAATCATTAAAAAAAATGTACATAGTAGTAGATAAAACTTAAAATAAATATGTTCAAAATAATGTTACCGAAGAGAAAAAACATACTGTCACACCCAGGTTGTGGTGATTCACCGCTGTTTGGGTAAAAATCAGCATGCCCACTGTTAGCTTTGACGCTCAGGGCTCCACTGCACGTGTGTATTACGTCTACAAACACCGCGTCTGATGAGTCCAGGATCGACGCGCTCGGTTTCTTTGGATCCTCGAAGAGAGGTCGTGCTGGATCAAGGCCTGAAGATATAAGATAATTAAGTTATGTGGGGCTAGTCAGTGTGAATGCCTCTATTCTCATGTGTTCGCTAATGTAAAAATCTGTTCTGTTAGTATTTTTTATTCTAAATTACCCACTCTTGAATAAATCATTTAAGGAGTTTTCGGAATTCATAATTACCGGTGACTCTTCCCACTGTCACATTAGTTTCGACGCAGCAACCCTCATCAAGTGTGCTCCGAGGCTATGTCCGATTAAATGCAATCTGTCGCCGGAAATATTGTACAGTTCGCAAAACGCATCTAAAAATTGTCCAACACGTGCCCCCACTTGCCCTGTGCTCTCCACTACAAACGGATAGATATAGTATTTCGCCGTATCACTCCAGTCCACAGTTATTACTGCCATATCTTTATTTTTCAAGTAAGCATCCTTGATGCTCATGACCCTGCCGCCTTCGGCAGATGATCTCCAACCGTGTGTTACCAATTTTACCGGTTTATTAGACAACAGTCTGGTCATGTTTGTACCCCTGGGTGGCTGTGCTAATTCGTTTAGATTCGTGTGAATGGATAATCCCCTGAGAACAATTCCAAAATAACAATACTATAAAAAGCGGAGGTATTAAATCTACAACAGAACACAAGGAAGCAAAATATATTTACACCGGGGGCAACAAAACTTAGGATTTAAATGGTCCCTGAAATTTCATTTGGTGAAAACCCACATTAACCACCCAATGATTTAATTTCTTCAGTTGCAAGGTCACTGTGAGGTTTCGAGGTATACGAACCTTATGTACAATCTGTATTGAATTTCCATATATTGCCCTGTACGCAACTGTCTCCGATCAGTCGCGGTCAAATTAACGAAATGAGGTATATATGCCATCTCCATCTGGGAAGTAAACCCACTCCGTTCCGTAGCCAGGGTAGGATTTGGAGCTGTGATTGGGTCCTCCATAGGTGTTTACTCCAACCATCCACATTTCATCTGCAGTAGGTACATTAACAGGATTAGATTTGAGTATCATCATTTCAGCCAAATGACGAACATTGCTGGACATACATTCCGCAACGATCGCTACAATACCATGTGGTAACATGCGTCGGCATATAAATATTAATATGAAGGTCTTCGGCTAACTAGGCCAGAACTGAATGTAAACTTGTGATGTGATATATGCATTATTATTATTATTTTTGCCTCGTAACTACTTAATGTACTTAAACACAGAAGGATATTACCTTCATCGATACGTTTTGCGTAGTAAACGCACGTCAACTGCAATATGGACAAAAGTTTTCAGTAATAATTCAACTGAAGTTTCCATTTTCAAAACACACACGTCTTAGCACAGCTACGCGTTATCTCGGTCGTAAATAAATAACAAGTTTAAATCATGGTTGATGAATTTAACAACACTATAAATTATAAACTACCTAATTGAGAACTACTATTTGTATGAAATTCTCGAAGTAATTATTTGTTAATAATTTTCGTAGTTGGTACTACGAGCGAGGTTATACCCACATAGCCTAGACTCGTATCCAGTTTCAATACGAGAAGGGGCAATTTCTTATGTGTCGGGCATCTTCGCTTGTAACTATATACAGTACATCCAATACGGTTCCAAGGACCACTTTATAGAAGACTGTAGGTTTTTAACCTAATAAAATGGACAACATTAAGCACTTTCTATTTAATAACATCTTAGATCAATACACAGAACAAACTAGGAAATTAATTACAGCATAGAAACATAATATATTACATTTAAAGTCCGTTCGGCGCAACGGGCGATAGATCGTCCCTACCACCGCGCCGCGTTCATCACTCGTGGGCAACACCCGAGCAATTTGTTATAATATAAGAAATAATTGTAAATATTTGTTAACAAGTAATACGTTTTATTGCTACCTACAGTGAACTGCAGAGGTATTTGACCCCCTGCGTACAAATTTACATGCAGAGGGAGTCAGATGTCGCGCGTCGCTGCAGCTGACTGTACATAGCAGATGTAATAATACTAACAATCATCATCAAGCTAACAGAAAATAAGAACCAACGAGGTCTGCGACACTATGGAAACCTCAATGAAAGCAAAAAATATACATACTCCTCAATGTGAATGGGTTAACTCCTCTAGGAACTAGAAGAGCCACGTGCAACTTACGAGCCGCGGCAGCTCACAACTACTCACAAGCTGCACGTGGCTCTTCTAGTTACTTCACCCCTGGGTGCCCCGGTATACTCTGAACAAGAAACTACTAAGCAGATGTATAATTAATGGTCTGAGCCATGATGAGCAGAGCGCCCGCAACAATTTTTGGCATCTATACTTTATAAGTACTTGATAGAATAATGTAAAAAAAATAAGGTGTATATAGTTAATCCATTTTCGGTACGGAAAAACGATCGATATTCGCATTGTTGCGGACACGTCATTGTCTAAATAGAAAAGTGACGTAACCCCGCAATGTTAATTTCCACTAATTTAAGTGGTATTATTCATCAAATTTAGGATTTTTATGCATGAAATATCAGCCTTTATGCATTCTTTATGAAAATAATATTATTGTTTTCAAACGTACAGTTTTGGCGCTTAGTAGCGATATTAAGAGATCCCATAGCGACACTGATGGTCCAGAAATCACAAGTAAAGCCACGTCACACGGCACCATTTTTTTTTTACTTTTGTTTCTGTTTATTATTTAATAGTAAATCAAAAATATTATGTTTTTTATATGTTTTCGTATAAATTTATAACACATTTATTTTATATTACTTTAATTTCATGTTTAACGAGTGTATTACAAAACGAAAATAACCATAGACAAAAGTAATGCGCCATGTAAGTACGCTTTTTCAAGCTTCATGAAAACAACGGACTATGAAGTGTGTATGGAAGTGCGTTAGACTGATTGCGCCGCAAATTACTTTCTAGGTAAGGTTTGTACGGTTATATTTTTATTAATTTTTTAATAAGTTTACGGGAAACTATTTTCATCCGCACCCAATACTGATATACACTTTTCAGAAGAATCAGAAGTAGTTTGTTGTATGACATACAGGGTGTGTGCTCCTTATTTTCTAATTTTACTGCAAAACAGTTTTTGCAAGATATCTAAGCCTAATGTTAAGTTTGGTTTATGTATTTCTTAGCAATATTGCCTTCGATAGTATATAAAAACACTTATATGACGTATCATTAAAGTATTGGTAGTGAAAAGAGGTTATAAGATTTTGTTCTCTAAAATTCTACTTTTATGTATTTCAGTGTGGCACGAGGTGAGGCATGAATGTGAATAAACCAGCCTGATTTGGTTATTAATAAGAGAAACGAAGACAAAACATTTTTTTTCGAGATCACAATGACAACTTTAGAGCAACAAGCTTCCAAACTTTTGGATTTTAACCAAAAGCTAGACATTACTTTACTGGACAATATCGTGGGATGCCTGTACTCAACCGTAGGAGAGCAGCAACGCATCGCTCAGGACATTCTGACCACACTTAAAGAACACCCCGATGCCTGGACTCGGGTTGATACAATTCTGGAGTTCTCACAGAATCAGGAAACAAAATACTATGCTTTACAAATATTAGAACAAGTGATACAGACGAGATGGAAAGTTCTCCCGAGAAATCAATGTGAAGGAATAAAAAAGTACATTGTGGGTCTCATTATAAAGAACTCATCCGATCCTGTCACTATGGAAAGCAACAAAGTATTTTTGAAAAAGCTTAATTTGATTCTGATTCAAGTTTTGAAAAGAGAATGGCCTCACAACTGGGAAACATTCATTAGTGATATTGTGGGTGCCTCGAAGACCAACGAAAGCCTTTGCCAAAACAACATGGTGATCCTCAAGCTCCTGAGTGAGGAAGTTTTTGTGTTCAGTACCGGCCAGCTCACTCAGACTAAAACCAAACATCTGAAAGATACCATGTGTTCGGAATTTAGCCAAATATTCCAGCTCTGTCAATTTGTACTTGAGAATTCACAAAATGCCCCACTTGTGGAAGCCACGCTTCACACTCTATTAAGATTTTTGAATTGGATCCCATTAGGCTATATTTTTGAGATGAAACTCATAAGCACACTAATATTTAAGTTCCTCAGTGTGCCGCTGTTCAGAAATGTGACCCTGAGTTGCTTGACTGAGATTGCAGGTGTTACTGTTAGCAATTACGAAGATCAGTTTGTTGCCCTGTTAGTGCAGACGATGGACCAGCTGGAGACTATGCTGCCACTCACCACTAACATCCGTGATGCATATGCTGCTGGACGTGATCAAGAACAAGTGTTCATCCAAAATCTTGCTCTGTTTCTTTGCACCTACTTGAAGGAGCATTGTCAACTTATTGAAAGACGAGGATTGACCAATACGTTGATGAATGCCTTGCGCTATCTTGTGTTGATTTCAGAAGTGGAAGAAGTAGAAATTTTCAAGATCTGTCTGGAATTTTGGAATTCCTTAGCTGCTGATTTGTACAAAATTGCCCCCTGCTCCCAATCATCAAATCTAGTTCTGGGCAAAAGTATGGGCAGGAAAGCTCTCTATGCTGATGTACTAAGCAGCGTGCGCTACATCATGATCTCGAGGATGGCCAAGCCTGAGGAGGTCCTAGTGGTTGAGAATGAAAATGGTGAAGTAGTGAGGGAGTTTATGAAGGATACAGATTCTATCAATTTGTATAAAAATATGAGAGAAACGCTAGTGTACCTTACTCATTTGGACTACCAAGATACAGAACGGATTATGACAGAGAAATTGCAAGCTCAAGTGCATGGCTCTGAGTGGTCTTGGAAGAATCTGAATACATTGTGTTGGGCCATTGGGTCCACATCTGGTGCAATGATGGAAGAGGACGAGAAGCGCTTTTTGGTAGTGGTGATTAAAGAATTATTGGGTTTGTGCGAACAGAAAAAGGGCAAAGACAATAAGGCTATAATTGCTAGCAACATCATGTATGTTGTGGGACAATACCCGCGCTTCCTCAGGGCTCACTGGAAGTTCCTGAAAACTGTTGTAAATAAACTTTTTGAATTCATGCACGAAACTCACGACGGCGTTCAGGATATGGCTTGTGATACGTTTATTAAAATTGCGTTGAAATGTCGTCGCCACTTTGTGACCACACAGGTTGGCGAAGCATGCCCATTTATTGAGGAGATTTTGAGCACAATCAGTTCCATTATCTGTGACTTGCAAACTCTTCAAGTTCACACTTTCTATGAGGCTGTTGGATACATGATTAGCGCACAAGTGGATCAAGTTGCCCAGGAGCAATTGATTGAAAAGTACATGTGTCTGCCCAACCAGGTGTGGGATGATATAATTTCCCAGGCGTCCCATAATGTGGATATTTTGAAAGACCCTGAGGCCGTCAAACAGTTGGTCAGCATCCTTAAAACAAACGTGCGCGCATGTCGCGCTCTCGGGCATCCATATGTGGTGCAGCTTGGCAGAATATATCTTGACATGCTGAACGTCTACAAAGTAATGTCAGAAAACATAAGTCAAGCAATTGCACTAAATGGAGTCGCCGTCACTAAGCAGCCTCTTATTAAAAACATGAGAATTATCAAAAAGGAAGCATTGAAGCTCATCTCCGGCTGGGTTTCACGCTCCACGGACAATACCATGGTACTGGAGAACTTCATTCCGCCCCTCCTAGACGCCGTTTTATTGGACTACCAGAGAACTGCAGTTCCCGATGCGAGAGAACCCGAAGTATTATCATGCATGGCAGCCATAGTGTATAAGCTGGGAGGCCACATCACATCAGAGGTGCCGAAGATATTTGATGCAGTTTTCGAATGCACCTTGGAGATGATAAACAAGGATTTCGAGGAGTACCCGGATCACCGGACAGAGTTCTTCTTGCTGCTACAGGCTGTGAACACGAACTGTTTCAAGGCATTCCTGAGTATACCGCCGGCACAGTTCAAGCTCGTGTTGGATTCTATAATTTGGGCATTCAAGCACACGATGCGTAACGTGGCCGACACGGGGCTGCAGATCCTGCACCGGCTGCTGCAGAACGTGGAGCAGCACCCGCAGGCGGCGCAGAGCTTCTACCAGACGTACCTGTGCGACATCCTGGAGCACGTGTTCAGCGTGGTGACGGACACGTCGCACGGCGCGGGGCTCACCATGCACGCTACCATCCTGGCGTACATCTTCTCGCTGGTGGAGGCGGGCCGCGTCACGGTGCCGCTCGGCCCCACTCCGGACAATGTCCTCTACATACAGGTGAGCACTCATTACAGCACGCCACTTAACTCAGTCAGACTGGCTGTGGGGTAGTGGTGCATTTGTGACGAGACGACCAGTCTGGCCTAGTGGGTAGTGACACTGCCTGTGAAGCCGATGGTCCTGGGTTCGAATCCCGGTAAGGGCATTTATTTGTGTGATGAGCACTGATATTTGTTCCTGAGTCATGGGTGTTTTCTATGTATTTAAGGATTTATATATTATATATATCGTTGTCTGAGTACCCATAACACAAGCCTCCTTGGGCTTACCGTGGGACTTTGTCAATCTGTGTAAGAATGTCCTATAATATTTATTTATTTATTATTTGTGCAGTGCTTTGTGTTTTAGTAAAAAGCAACTTCATTTTAGACTAAAATGTAGTTTTTTTTTTCATGTACTGTATCCTAACTTATTTATTCAAGAAATAGGGCCTGGGAGTGTAGTCTAAAACCCGTTTAAGATGATGTATCATCCAGAACAGATTGTTGACAATTACAGAATAGTCCTGGTGTTGTGGGATGCATTAGTTATGAATATTTCAACGACTGGCTACACACCACAAGGTTAATATATAGATATACCCTTAAATAGAGAAAAAACTGCATATACAGTCGAAGGCAAAAATGTCGATCCAGACAAATGGCCAAAAATATGTGAACACGACTTTATTGTCTAAGGTGTAAGAGCGTACACATATTTTTGAAACTTTGGGAATTTATATATATTTATGCCCTTGACTGTACATTGACTGATTAGAACTAATTTTGAAGGTCAATTAAGTTTGTAAATAATTTGTTAAAAACATTTTAGGAAAAATAACACTATGTTTATCCATGTATGAATAATGTATTATTATTTGTTTCCAGGACTATGTGGCGAACCTGTTGAAAACTGCATTTTCTCATTTGACGGACAATCAAATAAAGATCACTGTGCAAGGGCTGTTCAACCTGGACCAGGATATTCCAGCCTTCAAGGACCACTTGAGAGACTTCTTAGTTCAGATAAGAGTGAGTTTATTTATCACTATTATACACGATACAAAATACATACATATACACGACTGTACTGGTTACTGTGCAGCAAGATGTTATAACATGTTATAAGATCAACCCTTGAAATTGCAAAAAAAAACCAGACAAGTGCGAGTCAGACTCGCCCACCGAGGGTTCCGTACTTTTTAGTATTTGTTGTTATAGCGGCAACAGAATACATCATCTGTGAAAATTTCAACTGTCTAGCTATCACGGTTGATGAGATACAGCCTGGTGACAGACCCGTCTGTCTGTCACCAGGCTGTATCTCGTGATCTGTGATAGCTAGACAGCTGAAATTTTCACAGATGATGTATTTCGGTTGCCGCTATAACAACAAATACTAAAAACAGAATAAAATAGAGATTTAAGTGGGGCTCCCATACAACAAACGTGATTTTTGACCGAAGTTAAGCAACGTCAGGCGGGGTCAGTACTTGGATGGGTGACCGTTTTTATAGATAATGGTACGGAACCCTTCGTGTGCGAGTCCTTCTCGCACTTGGCCGGTTTTTTAGGGTTCCGTACCCAAAGGGTAAAAACAGGACTCTATTACTAAGACTCCGCTGTCCGTCTGTCCGTCCGTCTGTCCGTCTGTCTGTTACCAGGCTGTATCTCATGAACCGTGATAGCTAGAGAATTGAAATTTTCACAGATGATGTATTTCTGTTGCCGCTATAATAACAAATACTAAAAAAGAACGTAACCCTCGGTGCGCAAGTCCGACTCGCACTTGGCCGGTTTTTTTAGAACGTTATAGGAATTTACCTCTACATATATCTGCGATCTGAGAAGTCTTAGTAATAGGGTCCCGTTTTTATCCTTCGGGTACGGAACCCTAAAAAGCGCTACGACTTTTTATAAAATCCGTTTTCTGAAGCTACTGCGTCTTAACTCCATTCCAGCCAATAGGAAACCAGCTTGATCCTAAAAGGGATTATTAAAACATTCTGCTGAAAGGGACTGAGAAAGGTATATGTTATTTCCCCTTCGCTCTTAGCAGCTAAATGAGAGCGCTGGTGGCCTAGCGGTAAGAGCGCGCGACTTTCAATCTGGAGGTCGGGGGTTCAAATCCCGTCTCGTACTAATGAGTTTTTCGGAACTTATGTAATATGAAATATCATATTTACCAATCGCTTTTCGGTGAAGGAAAACATCGTGAGGAAACCGGACCGGTTGGAAGGTCAGATGGCAGTCGCTTTCGTAAAAACTAGTGCCTACGCCAATTCTTGGGATTAGTTGCCAAGAGGACCCTAGGCTCCCATGAGTCGTGGCAAAAAGCCGGGATAACTAGAGGAAGATGATGATAAATGATGATGCTCTTAGCAGAATTGATAGTTGTAATAACCTTTTAACGCTTGTATGGTCTGATTGCAGGAATACACGGGCGAGGACGACAGCGACCTGTACCTGGAGGAGCGGCTGTTCTCGCTGCGGCAGGCGCAGGAGGAGAAGCGGCGCGTGCAGCTTTCCGTGCCCGGCATGCTCAACCCGCACGAGCTGCCCGAGGAGATGCAGGACTAGGCCCGAGGTGACCACCACCGCCACTCGCACGAGCTGCCCGAGGAGATGCAGGACTAGGCCTGAGGTGACTGCCACGGCCACCGCCGCCACCGCCGCGGGGGCGAGAAGCGAGTAACGATGCCCGAGTTTTTACATGGCCGTGTTTGAACAAGCAAAACGTTTGTAAACGGTTTCTTTCGTAAAAAACCCCTCGTTCTTTTTGGTGTATTCCCATCAATATAGCAAAGAACTGTCAAAATCGACATTTGTATAAAAACAAAGGAAGAAACCGAGGCGGGACGAGATGGGAATAGTTTCATTCCCATCTGTCTCCGCCGAACACAAATGGGAAGGAGCCATTCCCATCTGTAGCCGGCGGGAACAAATGGGAATGAATCCTTGCCATTTGTGACCGCCTCGGTTTCTTCCTGTCTTTGATACAAATGTTGATTTTGTTAGCTGCTGTATTGAACAGTTAAAATCCCTGACCGGGGCAGGCACAAGTGGGAATACACCTTTTTTTAACAAGTCAAACCAAGCTGGCTCTGCATCGCATTTGCATTGAAAAAGTGTAGCTGTCAGAATTCATGTCAAATTTCTATGAAAATATGACGTTTTTTTTAAGACACACACTTTGTTTTGTTCATGTTCATGCAGTTAGCTAAAATTGACTCTAGTTGGGTAATAACGTATCACAGACACATCTGAAAATCACACCTAAATAGTTCGGCCTTTATTATTTTCTACGATCACGCAAATACTGAATACTAAAACATGTAAACCTTTTCTGTTGTCATCTTATGCACGTATTCTAGCAAATAAAGAATAGTAGATTGTACAACAAGGGCACAAAACGATTCACATTTATACGAGGCAATTTATTGGTCCGAGCGGCAGCGAGGACTAATATAGCCGAGGATAAAAATAGGCGTTTGTGCCTGAGTTATACACACTGCTTTTCACTTCGATTGTGAGTAAAATAAAACAATGGCAAACAAATAAAATACATTTAATTAAATTTTAATGTGAAATTTGAACAATTAGAAGATTACGTACTTTTGTAGCCAAATATTGAGCATCGGGAGCGGTGTTTAAGAATGTATCCACATGGTTTGCCGTGAGAACCTTTGATTTTTTGGTTTTGTGCCCATTAAAAAGTCTTTTCAAAAAACATGTAAGTTTCACATAGGGTTATTCACGTCGTTTTTCACCTGCAACGTACTCTTAAGCATAGAGTACACACTCCATAATGTAGGCGGCTTCAATTTCTTGGACAATTCGTCGAAATATGTTAAGAAACACACCTTCCGAGAAAGTAACGACTAGTTTTTCGGCTCTCCAACTCATGAAATTTTCGTATACAGTAAGATATTTTTGTTTGGATTTCTGCGGCAATAACTGCTCGATAACATTTTTCGCTTTCCTTTCCATTATTAGGCGAAACTGTAATTTCCTCCTCACTCGACGACATTATTAACAATAACAATCGTAAAACAGCAACAAATTGCAAAGCCGCAACAAGAGCTTCCCGCCAATATTCTTTTTTTTTTTCTTTTTTTTTTTAATTTTTAACACGTGATATTTACCTTAAGCCGCGAACGCGAGTGTAGTGTCGATTTCGCTGATTAGCGAACTGTCCACACTCGCGTTCGTGGCTTCGCGCCGCAATTCGTGTGGAGGGCGCTTTAAGTCTTTATTCATACTGCCAAATTATAACTACATTTTGTAGTTTATTTCTATAATAACTATGCTGTATTGTAAGATTTTAATGATTTAGTAATATATAAAACACGGATTATTAAAAAAACGGGCCAAATTAAGTGGAATAACAATATTATCCGAATATGTTTTATTGTGTACTATGGCAGTGATTTGATTGTCTTAGTCTTTAAAAAAATATTACTTTGTGCACTAGAGCATAAAAGTAGCATTTTGTGTAGCATACATCTAGCACAAAGGAGAACTTTACGAGCATGAGAAGTGAAAATTCTATTCTATTCTATTCTAAAGTCAAATTTAAATATAACTGGATAGATTACAGAGAATTTTTTTAGTTCTATTTGACATATTTCCTTGACCATAGACAATAATTTGAGCCAATCTTGAGTTTTGAATTTCGGATGTGTTTGAGAAGGCCTTTAATGTATGCATATTTTTTGTTCGCACGGGAATTTCGTCTACACGTACGTTTTAGAAGTTGGCCGATCGCTACTCGCTTTATCGTCGCTGATCAAGTGATCAGACAGCTGCCCTCTCTTTTTGTAACTTTCAGATACTAAAATGACATCGCGTTGTTTATTTATGACCTTAAATTGGGAGATACAACGAATTAACTGCGGAACTTGAGGTAACTTTGTAAAATTTACTTAACTTATTCGTTTTAGGGGGATAATTGTAGGTATAATTGGTGATATAAAGTTCTTTAAGTTAAAGTAACTTAGTTGACCGTTATTGCATTAAGAGCCCATCAACGTGTTCACTAGCGCCACTGCTAAATAATTGTGATTATTTAAAATTAACGATAGATATTCAAAAAAGGGGGCCGCTACGTACTGTATTTTGTATTTAGGTACCTTTTGAATACATTATAAAAGTTTTTATGTTGCTGGATTCGTCGATCTATGCGTCTAAAGTTAAAACGGCCGTTTTTGTCTTGAGTTCATAGATCGAATAAGGATAGATCCTTTTTTGAATATCTTTCGTTAATTTTAAAATAATCAAAATTATTTAGCAGTGGCGCTAGTGAGCACGTTGATGGACTCTTAAGGTTAAGAATGGTGAGTTAACTATGTCAACAATCTGTACATTTTTTATTTCTTATTTTTTTATGTCATTGTACCTACTACTTTGCTAAGTTTGCCGCCTTGTGGGTTTCTTTCAACTGTCATTTTAGTATCTGGAAAATATTAACTGAGACAAGAAAATTATTTGACCGAGGAATCGAATATTCTCGATAACTCTCGAGTCTCTTAAGGCTGCCCATTAGGATAAACTCCTATCTACGCCGAAGACTAGTAACAGTTCACTAAAATACGCTACAACCACTTGACACTACGAATTATGTTTTCGCAGAAAACGGTCTACAACGGCCAAGTCAATATTAACCCTTTTCCAGGCCGCACCAATCTGCAAGGTTTTCCCAAAAACTCTTGTCAGTAGAAAAAGGCGCGAAATTCAAATATTCTATGGGACGATATCCCTTCGCGCCTACATTCTTTGAATTTGCCGCCTTTTTCGACAAGATTTGATTGACCAACTATATATTCCAATTAATCCACCTTAGAAGATTCATTGAAAGTGTAATCTAATTTGAACCTTAAATCAGGATCTTAAAGTTGAAATTCTATTGGTGGCGATATGGTCAATAAATCGTACTATGCCTGGAAAAGGATTAAGAACTGTTGGCACGACAGAAAATCGATAAAGATTATTTTTTTAACCCACTTGAACAGTTCATGTAGCTTGAATTGAAACCTCAAAATAAACGGAAAGAAAATATCGTTTTTAAACCAAATTCAAAATTAATTGTATAGAAAGCCAGATCAGTGTGATTTCGTATTAGTTTAAGGGCGCTGTGACGTAATATAATATAGATCAGGATTTTATACGGCTTATATAATAGTATTTTTATATATTTGGACACAATGTTAACAACGCGTTGTTATAGCAACCCAACTGTGATTTTCTAAGGCATTGTTTACCAATTGTGTGCGATCCACAACAAATTACGCATATTCCGGAGACGGCGGAGACATAGACCTAGTATTATATAGATGAGCTATTCGGGTGCGCCTGTGAGGGACAACATACGCAATGCGACAAAATTAAAAACACGTTTTAACATTCCTGACAACATTAGGTCGGGTTATTTGTTACCCACCATAAACCACACTAAATTTACGGTGGGGAATATAAAAAAAAGTAAGACTGTGACAAAGACAAACAATAATAGCGCTTTCTCTGCTACTCCTACTGAAAGTTCCATAAGTGCATCTCGTTAGGTCATCTGGCCCCCTGCCCATTTCATCTCTATATTATTGGACCTCTATGTCCGGAGAAGATATAGTTGGTCAAACCAGGGACCGGACAACCCTTTCCGCCCTTTAAACCCTTTCAATGGGCGACACTTAAACACGGCTAACACATTGAAAGACTTTCCCTTTTGAACTGCAAGCCCATGCATACCCTTACCTTTGTCTAACCCTTACCGAAAAGCTAACCAAAAATAAGGCTAGCTCTTAATAAGGGTTACCCTTATCTTTAAGCGCTTTTTATAAAGGTTTCCCTTTGCGTGAAAGAGACAGGATTAGTATATATCTACGGTAGTGTATGAAAAGGAAAGAAAATACGTGCCTAGTCAAAGAACGCCGCCGTCGCCGTCGACGATCGCTCGGATTCGAAGTAATGTGTGCTTTATGAACAAGGTAGACTACTTAAATTAGCACGCTTATATGCTAAAAGGGAAGCCCTTTATAAGGCTAACCCTTATAAGCAATATGCAAGGTGTTAGTGAGCGGATGATAAGGGTTTTGTAAGGGTATTTGGGCTACCGATTACTTAAATGTGGTAGCTTTATATAAGGGTTTTTAAAAGCAAAACAAAAGGTTTCGTCTGGCAAAGGGTATGGTGAGTTAAGGCATATGCAATATCCTTATAAAACCCCGATAAGGGATAGCGGGCCGGTCCCTGGGTCAAACCAAATTGTCAGTAAATAAGAACAAAAAAAACTATACTCATCCTTTTCTTTTACTACGGTGTGCTCTGGCCTTTAATGGGGCGGCGAATATTTAAAATACGCCTCTGGAATGGGGTTGGCCGGTCGAAGTATTTAGCAGATGGCGCCAGCATAGCTTGCCCTGTCAATCCCTAGAATTGTGTCAAATTTTTTTTTAATGGAATTTTATGCCCCAGATGCCAGCCCTTTAAGCCAAATCTCATAGAAAAAGGGGCTAGCTATGATGGCGCCATCTATGCAATCCTTTGACAGTTGCCAACCCCATTAACAACCCAACGTAACACGAATAGGCTCATTCTGCTTCGACGTTTTGGTTTAAAAGCTAATTAGTCCATTTCCTACCACTGACTCCTCCCTCCCTCCTTCACTGACTCACCGCCAATGATATAATATTACGTAATGAATATCTTCTTTCTGTAAATGTGGCTTTTTGGATACAAGTTGTCCTGATGGGCCATATTAATGCCAACATTAATATGGCCCATCAGGTCAACTTGTATATTTGACACAGACCAAGGTTAATCGCATGGAAAGCATTGCCTTAGAGAAAACCAGAGAAGACAGCTTGTAGTTAGTGGTTCACGAGTTAGCGGGAGTCACGTGCATTGTAGTTGGCGAGCCTAGTTTACGCTTTTCAACTATTATTTGTAGCATTTAATACTTATTAAGGATCAAGTAATTTCAATAGAGTTAGCCCCAATAACTACTATTATACTATTTGCTCGTTTAGTGTGCGTTTTAGTTCATAAAATAAGTGCACAGTAAAGCGGTCTCGCGGGATTTCTTGTTTTGTACGAGATCCGAACCGAGATGTCGCTCGTGTCGTCTAGTTTGATACTGAGCTAAAATAATAAATAACATAGTATGTACTTATGTTATTTTGCCAAAATAACCTCTTAAGCTAAGCTGATAGGGGTGACTTCTTCGTGTCATGTGTATCACAATTCACAACATGTGATAAAGACAGTAACAGCATGCCACTTGGATGGAAAGTCACTTGTATAAGCCCAGCTACAATATTTCGAATGTAAATGAGAAACGATTTAATATGAACATAACTGAATAACCTGCCAATTTCATGATTCACGTTTGATTTAATTTTAAAGTACTTTGATGTTATATTTGTAAGTTTTAAAATTGTATAATAACGATAGGGCTCGGCTCTGTAGCGAGGCAGCAAGACTAGTGGTTAAGATATCACATTTAAGTGGACTGTTATCATAGTTTTACGTGGATGCAAATCTTGTGCCTATAAAATATTACCTTATTCTGCCAGATTGTACAGAGACCGTATGGAACATGTAAGGTGATGAATGCTAGGAAGGTTGGATCACAAACCACTCCGATAAGGGCATATTTTGCCGGCACAAGTCGTAGGTGGGCCTTATTTAAGCAAGCATTAAATCATGCATCAATTTACATTGCTAGATGAGATAGAATATTTCTATGTTTTTAAGTAATCTTCAAATGTAATGAAATCTCTGTGATGGAACCAGTGTCGGATGTTCAACATGTGCGCTACTAAAGCTGAGTATTATTCGTAGATTCTAGGTAAAACTTTATGAAGTGAATTGCTGTTAGTAACATTTTTTATGTTTTGTTTAATGTTGTCTCAACTAATTTCATGATGGTTTGGGAATCTGAACACTCAGGGTAGTATCCAAACGCATTTTGGGCCCGATTAACTGTCAGTCTTTCATTTTGTGTTTGAAATAAACAAATAAATATTAAGTGATGTGTCTCTTTTAATTGGGTTTCCTACTCCATAGCCTATACTTTGAGCAAGGAAATAAATAAAGTGGTGTGCAAGGAAATAGTTTTTTTATGTCAAATATCTCATTTAAGAGCCTATCAACGTGCTCACTAGCGCCACTGCTAAATAGTTGTGATTATTTATATTTAACGATAGATATTTAAAAAAGGGGGCCGCTACGTATTTTTTATTCAAGTACCTTTTGAATACATCAAACTAATTTTTATGTTGCTGGATTCGTCGATCTAAAACAAAAACGGCCGTTTTAACTTTGGACGCATAGATTGACAAATCCAGCAACGTAAAAACTATTATAATGTATCCAAAAGGTACTTAAATACAAAATACAGTACGTAGCGGCCCCCTTTTTTAAATATCTATCGTTAAATTTAAATAATCACAATTATTTAGCAGTGGCGCTAGTGAGCACGTTGATGGGCTCTTAAGATACATTTTTTTATCGCTGACTGTACATTTCTTTAAATTTTATGTCATTTCTTATATAATCTGTGGTCATGTACAACGCAGCGAACGATTCTAACAAACCCAAGTTCAATGAGGTTTCGTTGTTTTATTTCCTAGTTCCTACGGCCATTTTCTGGTTTTCGGTCTCTATCATCAGATCAGGTCGATGTCATCAAAATATGGGGCATTTTCTATGAAAAGGGATCAGCATCGACAATAAGGTCCGTTTTTATAGAAAATACCACATATGGTACTGGTTGCTCTCATATTTTGGAGGACCATGCTCTTAAGGGGTTATTAAATTTATTCGTCGCCGGACACTGCTAGAAAAAAAAGTTAGACCAATAAAAGTCTGCAACGATTTTGATAGCATACGCAGTGCAAGTGTTATTTTATACGTCATAATTTTATAGAAGTTTGACGTTTAAAATAACACTTGCACTGTGTGTGCTATCGAAATCGTTGCACTTTTCTTTGTCTGACAAATAACATCTATAGCTGGTCAAGCAAATCTTGTCAGTAGAAAAGGCGGCAAATGTAAAAAATGTAGGCGCGAAGGGATATCGTGCCATAGAAAATTTGAATTTCGCGCCTTTTCTACTGACAAGATTTGCTTGACCAACTATACCTTTATCTGTATCGCTCAGCACAGTGTCCTGAAAAAGGTTGCGATCTAATAATCCCTACCTATATATACATCCATACTAATATTATAAATGCGAAAGTCTGTCTGTCTGTCTGTGTGTTACCTCTTGACGCTTAAACCGCTGAACCGATTTAGTTGAACTTTGGCGTAGAGATAGTTTGAGTCTCGGGGAAGGACATAGGATAGTTTTTATCCCGAAAATAATCCCTTAAGAGGGTGGAATTGAGATAATAAATGAGTTGCTTAATATTTGTGTGCATATTATGCTCAAATTGAATGATTGCTATAAGACTTTCTCCAGGCGCTATTCTTACTCTAGCTGGGGTTACTAAGTCCACGCAGACGAAGTCGCGGGCAAAAGCTAGTTTATGATAAAGATGAGTGATTTATCGCAGTTTAAGGACTAAATACTACTACTACTAGCCTATCTATCTACTGACAAAGTTAGTTTAGATGTTTAAATAATAATTAAAAAATAAGCTGTTTTTGTTTGATGACTTAGGCCCCAAACGCACGAGAGCTTAAAAAGCGTTGCGTTTATGACGCACCCATAAGTAAGAGCGAGATAGAGATATCGCTTTCGCGCTCTTACTTATGGGTGCGTTACAAACGCAACGCTATTTAAGCTCTCGTGCGAATGGCGAACGCGAGTGTGCCGTGAATACTAATTCCTTTAAGGTTAGGCTAAAATGCGCTTCGCTATCCGGAATTCCGTCGCGTGTGTAGTGAACTTATGTGGTCATTTGACATTGGCCACTTAATACGCCTGTCATTTTTATCTGTGGCATCATTTTATATTGTCTATGGTAAGTCAATATTCATTTTTTCGATTTTATTTCTATTTTTATGTCATGGCAATGGCGTAAAATCAGTCCTTTCAATTCAATCATTGATCTCAGTGTTAAATTCTGAAATAACCTCATTTATTGATGATTTAACATTTACCAAAACAAACGGCACTTTAAAGAGGAAGAGATGGCTAACACAGAAGAAACGAGCAACGATTCCGCAGAAGATAGATTGGTGCCTAGTGAGAGCAATGATGCTGGGTTATCACCTGATAACGTCGATGTAAGTTCTCATTCTACTTATCATACTTTGACTATATATTTTACGGAATAAAGCAAGAATAAACCACACTAATAACGATGTCTTCTTAGATTTGAAAAAGTATGTTGACTAAAGTTAAATATAAATCATTACCACTGCAAATACTATGCCAAGGTTCGAAGTTTTTATTGTAGGTAATGGTCACGGTCAATCTTTTTTAACCTGTACTACAAAATATTTCAGATTAATGCTCAAATTGATGAACAACGTGCAAGAATGCAGCCAACCAAAATGGAATCGTTTTTTGCTATAACTAAATCCTTGATACTAAGGGCTTTGGTTGTGTATTTCATCACCTCAATGTTCCGTCAGCCGGCTGCTCCTAAACCAGAAGTGAATTCTCCAACAGGGGCCCCGAGGATTCCCTCCATCAATATGTTTTCTAATGGGACAGAATTAGATATGTTTTGTTACTTATCTGAAAAGGAGTTTTTTGGAAAATTTGAAGATGCAAAGTTAATTTGGAAGCATGAGGGTATTACCTATGGAGATTGGTATGCAGGACCAAACAAGGATTCAACCTACACATTTTCTAGTACAATTGAACCTTCACATTCCTTAAAAAATAATGGCTCAATTTATCTTCATGTGTTTATAGTTCAAGCAGGAAAGTCACCTGACCCCATAGACACAGAAAACTATGCCGGGGACTTCGTCACCTATGGCAAAAAGATGGTTAACAAGTACAAGAAGCTACGTTACATGAAAACACATAACTTACTGACTGGCCAGACTGAAAAGTCAGAGGAGGAACAAATAAAAGCGGAGACTTTAAAAGAAGAAATAGTATCTCATTGGCATCCCAATTTGACTGTCAATTTGGTGACGGATCAGACCAATTGGATGCAAGGGAGCGTACCACCACCTCTAGACGAGTTCATATACTTTGTGCCTGATGGCAAGTACTACAAGCCAGCTGTGTTCCTAAATGACTACTGGAATATGATGAGAGATTATGTGCCAATTAATTCATCTACAACTACTCTTGAGTTGCAGTTAACTTACCAGCCATTGAGTTTGTTCAAATGGCAGTTGTACACAGCACAAGCTATGAGAGACAAGCTTAGCATGTTCTCAGCTCTTGGGGCCGAGGAGCAAGATGAGGAGCAGGACACCGTTAAGGAGCTGCTCCTGGACACCTCCCCATATCTTCTGGCACTTACCATATCAGTCTCTATACTGCACTCAATATTTGAACTCTTGGCGTTCAAAAACGATATTCAGTTCTGGAACAACAGGCAATCACTTGAAGGCCTCTCTGTAAGATCAGTATTTTTCAATGTTTTCCAGTCAACTGTTGTACTATTATATGTTTTGGACAATGAGACTAATGTTATGGTTAGAATATCATGCTTCATAGGGTTACTGATTGAAATATGGAAAATTAACAAGGTGATGGATGTGAAAATTAACAGAGAAAGCAGAATACTTGGTATTCCAACATTGAATTTCACAGACAAGGGATCCTATGTACAATCAAGCACTAGGGAGTATGATACCCTGGCATTCCGTTATCTCAGCTGGGCATGCTTCCCACTGCTTATTGGTTATGGAGTTTATTCCCTACTTTACCAAGAGCACAAGGGATGGTATTCTTTCGTTCTTAATATGATGTATGGATACCTCTTGACTTTCGGATTCATCATGATGACGCCGCAGTTGTTTATCAACTACAAACTCAAGTCAGTTGCCCACCTCCCATGGCGAATGATGACATACAAGTTCTTGAACACATTTATTGATGATATGTTTGCATTTGTGATTAAAATGCCAACTATGTATCGTATAGGCTGTTTCCGTGATGGTACGTATAAAATACCATTATTGAAAATATAATATATGTTTAAGTTTATGATTTCATTATAATAGGATTATTAATTAGTATTTAATTTGTAAATAGTAGGTAGTGATATCCATTAATTATTCTCAAGTACAAAGCCTGCACCAGCAAACGTCTCTTTTTGGCCCAGTGATTGACTGGTAGAGAATGCCTTAAGGTATAAATTAAGTCCACCATTTGTATTATTACAATTGATTGACTGTTTGATCATGTTTGTTTCAGATATTGTATTCTTTATATTCTTATACCAACGTTGGATCTACAAGGTGGACCACAAGCGGGTGAATGAGTTTGGCTTCTCCGGTGAGATGGAGCTGCAGCAGAGCCAGGAGAAGAATGGCACTCTGGCCATAACTGAAGGCGAGCCCGCTGACAAGAAAAATGACTAAGGCTTTTTGCCTGAAATATAATATTGTTGTTATCAGAACTTTTCTGTCCTTAATCTAATAATAGAAATCGGGCAAACATATTTATTATAATCTAGTTAATATGATTTATCTTACATGATGCTGGTGTAAGCTAGGGAAAGTAAAAATTTCTGCTAGGAATTCCGTTGAACATTCTAGCATAATTCTTTACAGCTTGTGTTATGTACACAGCATTAAATACTCTGTAGCAGTCAAATAGTTTGGTACACCATACTAAATATATGGTGTACTGAACTATTTGACTACTTTGGTTGCTAAGTATTTGACGCTGAGTGTACATGGGTATGTTCATGCCATTGCTGTTTTTATTTACATAATAATATGTATGAAGTGCGTCTTGTGGATGAGTGAACCTTATGTCTTGGTTTAATTAAATTTGCATATGAATTAAAGTATTATACAATGTCTTGTGATTGAATACCTACGTACAAACATTCTATTAATTACCAAAGAACTTTGTTCTACTTTTATTCAAGTTCTGACAGTATTTTGCTATTTTGTATATGTTCCAGAGGATAGAATAGGAAGCCACAATTCTTGAAAAGGACATTTACTGCGCGGCCACACACACGACGAGTGGTATGGGAAGTAGGCAGAGACGTAGTGTGGCCATGTTACTCGTCATGTGTGTGGCCGCGACATTAGAAATACCCTTAGTTATCTCAGGCTCTAAGCTGAAGATATTAAGGACGATGTTGCAATAACTACCGCCTTATTGGTTTATTTACGCAAGAACGTGGCCCACTTTTTTAAAGACTTCATATCATTCTTTACACTTATTTCTGATTTTAAAAATATCAATAATTGTTATAGATTTTAGTTAAGCCCGGTTCACATTCGTCTGTCGTGTCGTGACGCACTTCGGTTTCATACATTAAATATGATTGCGTGCACTTTTGTCTGACGCATCGTGCATCAGACAAATGTGAACGCAATCATATTAAATGTATGAAACCAATATGCGTCACGACACAACACAACACGACACGACAGACAAATGTGAACCAGGCTTTAGGATTGTTAAGGTTTATTGAATTTATTATTCAATGTATTCTTAGCAGGGTAAAAGAACAAGCGACTTAATGAAAAGGATTTGATTTCACTTGAATAATATGCGTCTCGTGATGTACCTAACTATGACGTATTTTGATAGGTAATTTATTTCATTTTGACTAGACTACTTACTACTTACTTGTTCAACAAGGGAGCAGTTATTATTTACCCTTCGCGCTGATACTGAGATCCGAGCAAGCGAAATATCCCAAAATTGAAAGGTGAGCGTAGCGAGTGCCTCAAAAAGTGAAGTCTAGAACCCTTCTTGAACCTTGCGAGGGTTTCGAGGCACGAGAGGTGAAGACTTTAAAAAACCATCCTACCAGCTATAGTGAAAAATCAAAAACATGCACTAAACTGGCACAAGATGATAAAAACTTTTCACACTTTCGAGCGGGGATTCAGGCATCAACTCGTCACACCAAAATGTTGTTTTAACCGGTCATAGGTACCACCAAAAGCAAAATTATTTGTTTCAATCCGTCACAAGATTAAGTCACATCGTAGTTTTGTAGCTATTGGTCACACTGCAAATTTTTGAAAATGAAAATGTGGGTGTGCATCGGTTCCAATTTCCAAGTCACGATTGTAATTCGATTCATAAATATTTTTGTGATTTATTTTAGAATATCAACATGTTTGCAGTTTGATACTTTCGACCATTTTCATTTAAGAGTTACGACGCACTTTAAGTGATAGCAAATTCTCTACTAGGCGAATCTTATTTCAAGTATCTACGTTATTCCACTCTCTTATCGTTAGATCGTTACTGAATTACTTATTTCAGTATTTGCAGTGGCGGATTAGCCTGGGGCCTCTAGGCGGCTAGTAGTTTACTACTACTAGCCGCCCCTTTCTCGGCACTATCTTGCTTGCTGCCGCCCCTAACGTCTTGTCGCCCTAGGCCCGGGCCTACTTGGCCTTAGGGCAAATCCGCCACTGAGTATTTGTTCTTCGAATATTATCGATTTTGTTAAAATGTATAAAGTATTGATTATTGTGGAAATAAATGGGTATAGTGTGCGGGAGGTAAGGTGATACGACAGAGGATCGTACAGCCGAGGGCTTACAGCGAATATCTTCGATCGCTCGCAAGATCGATAGGATAATTAAACGAGCGAACGATCAAAAATGTTGGCAGTAGCAGTAGAACCTCCGACTACGACCCGCAGGGGTCATGTTCCTTACTTACCGCCTGTTATACTGTAAATGAGATTTGATCTATTATTGATTACCTGGACAGTAGATAAAAGGCGTAGGTTTAGTAACGTTTTCATTGACAATCTTACACGTTTTGTCATCATTGAACATTATCTTACTAACGTAGAGAACCAGTATTTTGCGTCACGAGTTGATGTTTTGACAAACCATAGAAGCGGAGCGTGAATCTCGCGACCTAAACGCGTAAGCGCCATTCATTTTTAAGGCGCTTACGACGTTTTGGTCGCGTGGTACAGGTTGGGATTGAGACAATTTCATTGTTTAGTATGGCGTCTGTAGTAATAATAACTCAATGTTTCTCATGTCAATGTTTGAACCATCTTAGGTTCAAGCTAATTTAATTGACAATACTAACGGTGTAAGAGTTGTAGGAAATGCAATAAAACATGTAATTAAAAATACTTCTTTATTCTTTTAATCTGAATTATTAACATAACTTTAAATTAAACAATTAACATCTTATCTTTTGTAACATATCTGATGATGTTGACATGATACATTTGAATAATGATTATCAATTATTCAAACATCAAAGGACACTGATAAGAATCATACAATCATCATTTAGTTTTCACTCTCTTGATTTATTTTTAGTGGTCGTGCCGCATTATAATGAATTATTATTAATATAATTAATGTCATTACCGGGTCAAACGCGATTAAATTTCATTAACTAGTGAAACCTAGCTGAAACGTCGGAAAATAGACAAAATAATGAAATTTAATCGCGTCATGACATTAATGAGGGCTAACGCGTATGAATTCGCCGCTAGGGGCGCTAGTGTAGATGGTGGTCTTTTCAATAGTTCGAAATGTCAAATGTCACTTGTCACTTCAATGACTGATAGCTTTTCTTTAGTCTATGGATGGTATAGAAAGGATCGTAATCTCTTATGGCAGAATTGTTGTAAAAGTGGCCGCGTTAAACTTTAAATAATAGTTCCTAATCTCTCCGGTGGCGCTAGTTAGGCTCTGGGACATGAGTATAACATGAACCATATAAGGCAACAAATAACCCGACCAAATTACGTAGGTTGTTTTTGGTAGTATTTCGGTGTATGGTGGCGCCGCCTAATTACTGTTTTTTGATGGACACTTTTCATAAATAGAGATTTGGCTCCTTTATACAGTCTCCATGCTTTAGTCTTTTGGACCACCATCAACAGAGGCGCCAACTGGTGAGCAAAAAAACGATAGCCCTCATTATGACAAAACGCGAGTTTAAAGTGTAATATGCTTGGAGGATGAATTATTAAGCCAGGGATACACTAGGCGACAAATGTCCCGTGACACGTGTCGTCAGCGAGGTCGGCCCGTCAGTTGAAGTGGCGCGACGCTGCCGGACTTCACTAGAGATGTCTGGCAACATTAAGTAAAATTTGTCTCTAATGTGTGTCATAAGTCGGGCGATGTCGTCTGACGTATCTTGACATGAAATGAATTAACATCCAACATCGCTGGCGACGCATGTGATCGAGCATTTTCCCCTAGTGAATCTACCCATGCTAATCCTGGTAGCATTTATACGTCATTGTGACGTCCGTTACGTCATTATTACGTATAAATGACGTCATTATGACGTCGCTGACGCCACTTTGCTACCTGGGAAGGCAGTTTTAATAAGTTTCAACCACAACACATTTATTGCCACCAGCCACACAGGACACCCGCGCCAGGCCACAAAAATTTAGTCATATAAACCATAATATACCCCATAGACGGGTTTTCGGCATTGAATGTGTTAAAGAATTTATTATCACTCTTGTATAGTTCAGATTTAGTTTGTCATGAAAATACAAAAGAAAACAATTTCCAACGGATCTGGCATAGAGATTAGAAAATCGTTATTTAAATCATAATATCACAGTCATTATAACCTATTAAATGATTTCACACAGTACCATTAATTCGTAACACCATGCTTATTAAAACACCAGAATTTTTATCGTGTTGTAGGTTCGTATTCCATCCTGTCCAATTTCTTGGTCCAATGTGCATTGCGTCTCACTCTCTCACTAAGCAAAATGTGAGACGCAAATACCATCCGTAGACGTGTTACGTTTGGTGGGCGGTAGGTACGAAGATAATAATAGTGGTTTTAATTACAGATGCCCTAGAATATCTAGATTGATTATAGGGGGTTTAACAGTAGATAAAAGGTCTAAGCAAACACGAGTGGTTAGTTTCAATACTTTCAATCTATTAACATTTTGTGCTATACAACCTTAATTCTTTGAGGGTCGATAAATGCGTCCTGCAGGTTTGCCGTTTTTCTTTGTATCTGAATTGTTAAACCTCCCTAAAAAAATAATGTTCAACTAGTTTTAACTTCAATACAGACATCATACACTAGTAGTAAAATGTTTATTAAAATTTAAAAGAAAATACTAGTACTCATAGTAGACTCGTTTTTTCTACTTATTCTCCAAGGACTTGCCCAGGTTATAACTACATTTTGACTTCTACAATTAGTCAGTTTGACACAGCGTTGAATAAAAACAGCAGTTCAACCGCTGGAGGGTTCAGACTATTCAGTCTGTCCCGCCCAGCCATAAAGGCCAGCCCAGACGGGATGATCAAATCGACTGATTTGATCAGAAAAAAAAAATTTTTGGCATCAATCTCCGATTTTAGATTTATGGTGATATTTTAGGCCTCTTTATTTAAAAAAAATGCCCCCAAACGCAAACAAATGTCCACAAACGCCACAAACTGGTATTCCTGCGTCCGCGCCTCCATTTTATCGGTCAGACATATTATGACAGAAATTGTCATAATCGGCGAGCCAAATTGGCCTTTGCGTCTGCACCACCTGATTTGATGACACAATTTAATCAGATTGGCGAAAAATTGTTCCGGTCTGGACTGGCTTTTAAAATACAGTATTCGGAAACGCTATCTAGTCACTAGTTCTAATTTTATGGCACACTTGGTTTAGTTTTAACACTTACTTTGTAATTTTGTTTTAAGACGTATCGCATAAACAGAGTCATTCCCACTCGTTACCACCAAGTTGTTACCGGTGGTAAAAAATAAATCCCAGTAGATAGTGATATTCAAGTGAATTTGTGGGAATAATTCGGTGGTAACAGTTGGGCATGACCACCACAAATAGGAGATGCGGCCGCAATCTGAACAGCATGTGGAACACTATGCCAAAAGGAATTATTCTTCGCAAGTTTTTAATCACAGTCCGTTCGCAAACGTGAGTTATCAGAAACCATCGCTCTTAATTCAGCTCACTCGTATCGCGGCATTGGTACCTTAAACTCTATTTATAGTATGAATTTTCTCAAAAAGCCATTGTTTCTTTTGAGCTAGCGGTGGGCTACCGTGTATAAGCGCGTGCCAAAGCAACAATGTCGTTTAAACATGTTTGTCGTACTTGTAACATGTTTTGGTAATGTAGGACCATCGACCACCTCAATGTAGGCGAGCGCTCATATTATTACATAGATTTGAACCTTAAAACCACCACGATACAGCCGCTATTTAAACGACATTGTTCCGTTGGCACGCGCTCAGACTCGCAGAAAAGAAACAATGGCTTTTGTTGAACAGATTACGGTCTTAAGCGTAAAAATCATACTATGCGCGAGAATTTGCAATATTCGATACTTTCATAAAGTACAACGAATTCAGTACAAGGTTCTCAATCCGTCAAAATAGGATATTTTTAATTTGATTGATGATTCCCTATCTTTTTTAGATTGAAATAGAGTGTACATTGTAATGCACATTGGGCCTTACGAGGATAAAATTATCGTCGCATAACAAGTTTGAAATTCTCAAAGCTCGTTCGCAAAACGTGAGCGGAAACCATCGTCCCTGTCTCTGTTTAGTGGTTTTCTGGCGGGTGGTGGCCGAGGTTACCGGTTGGGGCAGCCGGGCGCCCAGTGCCCGCGGGCGCGGCAGAGGAAGCAGCGCCCGTAGCCGCCGTAGTAGGCGCCGGGGAGCCCGGGGACGTGGCGGCGCCGTCGGCGACCACCTGCACCAGCTGCCCGTTCGCCATCTGATTACACCGTTTCATTAGGGTTCCGTAACCAAAGGGCAAAGATAGATATAACTCCGTAATAGATAGATACAGTCTAAGGAAAAAACGTGCCTCGAAAATCAAGAAAATTTGATTCTCGTTCAGAGGGCGCTACTAGTTTTGGCCTACAGTAGTATAGATGGCGTTGACGGTTTCGTTTGTTATTTAACAATTTTAACGCATATCAGTGAAAGAACATGGGTCAAAATCATAAAAATAATTAATGCAAATAAAAAAATCATTTATCTATATTTAAATACATTCTATCGTATTTTTATAAATCTTTATTTTTAGTTTTAAAGTGTGTCGACAGATGGCAGTGAATTTACTGGGGTTACAAAATTTACTATGACAGTACCGCTCTAGTATAAGTTACTCTATGCAAAGGGTAAAACGGGACCCTATTATTAAAGGCTGGCGTCCACTAGACTCGCCGAGGCGAATCGAATCGAATAATTCGCCTTCTATACATTTACTATGAACGGTAAATTCGATTCGACGCGCCGCGGCTCTTCGTCAATAGACGCATTTTCATAGTAAATGTATAAAAGGCGAATTATTGCGATCCGCCTCGGCGAGCCTAGTGAACGCCAGCCTTAAGACTCCACTGTCTGTCTGTCTGTCTGTCACCGGGCTGTATCTCGGATCATGAAAATTGAAAGTTGTCGACTTGTTTTTACCCTTTGGGTACGGAACCCTAAAAAGGAGTAGTATAACTCACGTATTAAAATAAAGCCACACCGTATATGTAAATTCATCAGATATTTCTGATTTCTACTGAACTTTCATTTTTCATAGAAAATTAGCGCCAGTTTTAGTGAAACGATCTACAATACCAAATGCAAATGTTACCGAGCAAACTTAAGAGTTTCAAGAAAAAAAAAATGCGCATGGACTCACCCTGACCACGTGGAACACCTGCGACACCGGCGCCCCCTGCTGGAAGTACGCCCGCAGCGCCTCCAACGGCACCGGCCCCGCCCCCCGCGGCACCGGCCCCGCCCCCCGCGGCCCCGCCCCCACCCCCCGCGGCACCCGCACCGCGCGCAGTTCCCGCGTCGGCGGCGGCGGCGTCGGCATCCAGGTCAGATCCACTGTCGGTATCGGAGCTGGACGAATAGTGGCCGCGGTAGTCGCGGAAGAAGCGCCCGCCGCGCCCGAAGAATACGTCGAGAGGGTGTTCGTAGTCGCTGTTGTCATAAAAAATTAAATGTTTTTTTGTCAAAATAGTTATTTTCAACACACTTGCTCAAAACGACGTTTTTATTCCACCGATTTTTGGCTCATAATAGTCATAATCCTAGATATTAAACACGCGTGCTCTTTCAGTGTATTATTCCACTCGTGCTTTTTCATTATATTATCCGAGTGAGTTAAGAAGCTAACTGATTGCTAATAATATGCATGGAAAGGGAGCCTTCTTTAATTGGTCGGACTGGCGGGCACCGGCGCGCTCCTCGCGCCTGCGCAGTGCGCGGCCGGGGCGAGCGAGGGCCGGCTGGCAGTACGAGTATGACAGATGAAACACACAATACTAACTGTAAAAACTATTAAAATTTGATTAATGTGAAAGTAATATTGTCTTCGGTTACCGCGATAGTTACTCATGAAATAAAACTATGAAAACGGATTATATCGCGTATATTGAATTTATAATACATCCCGACGTTTCGAACTCTTTACAGCGTTCGTGGTCAACGGGTGAGGTCATTTAGTTCGTGGTCACCCGTTGACCACGAACGCTGTAAAGAGTTCGAAACGTCGGGATGTATTATAAATTCAATATACGCGATATAATCCGTTTTCATAGTTTTATTTCATAATGTGAAAGTTTTTTTTCTCGCAAGTGTGTTGAAAAACGTCGTATGAAACGCGTGTGCATTGGTCATTACACACATCGGCTTTCTTATAGCGCGCTCGCTTACAGCTCGCGCGCACAATATCGCCTCGTGTGTAATGACCAACTTAGCACACTTGTATCATAATGTACTATTACGATACAAGTGCGGAAAAGAGGAAATTCGAAACGAGTGGCGATAAATTAAAACAGACCGCAGGGAGTGTTTTAAATCGACACGAGTTGCGAATGATCCACAAAATTGCACAAAATCCACAATACTGCATATCGTGTCCGCAATATTGCATCGTCAATTCGCCGCCCAACAAACATGTGAAGTTCCAGCTCCATCTCAATTAAATAATGAGCAGTGGAACTAATTTAGTTTGCATGATTTGATTATAATATAAACAACGGGACAGGGGAAACTATAAAATAACTTGTTAAAATAGTCAAGGTTAAGAAGTACTAAGACAAGGGTAAGTAAGCTATCCAAGCCCCCTCTCACGAAACCTTCTAGACAGCTGACATTTTCAACCTTTCAACCTAAAAGTGATAATGACTTAACGAGAGAGAAAGGTATATTATTTAAAAGGTATTACAGTAAAAGACGTGAGCTAGTTCAACACTGATTTATTATATCCAAATGTAGGTAGGTACAGTATTGTACAACTTCCCTAAACATAGGTAATATATTACTGATATATTATATGAATTCCATCCCACGAAACTTAAAATTTGCGCTAATAATACAATACAATTATATACAATTATAATATAATACAACTCTTTACTGCACACCTCACACATTTTACAGAACATAGATAATAAATTTGAGTAAATGACAATTTCATGTCTATACACGCAGATGTGAACGAATTGATCAGTGAACGAAGTCGCATCTATGAGGCCCTTTCCTCTCAATGTGTATTCCTAAGGTAACAAAGTCATTAGTCGAGGGGTCGCTTCGCCCACGCCCTAGCTACGCCACTGTATGCACGGTATGTTCTGTGCGTTACTTTTCAAACCAACGGCGGGCGAGAACGACCGCTCCCGAACATTTACGAACACACCACACAGACGTCGCGGGCGACGGGTGAGAACGACCTGGGCAAAAGTACGATCACAAGTTACTCACTCGGCGGGACCCCAGTCATATTCGTCGTCGTAGTTCTCGTAGTCGTTCTCCTCCGGCCACGATTCCTCCCCGTCGTTGTCGCTCTCGCTGGCGGTTGAGGAGTCGTCATCTGAATTACCTCCGCTGAAAACAGATACGACATATTATTCGAATGCCTGATAACACTAGGGCAAATTAACTTGAATGACATTAAATCTCTCCAAACGGCCTCTACGTGTTGGATCTATATCCCCATGCACGCCATATAAATAAATGACCGGGCCATAATAATAATGGCCCCCACAATTTACGAAGTCTATTTTGCGCGTTGCAGGGTTTTGAATTTCGAGCGCTTGATTTCGTGTAGTCGTCTTCAATACTAACTTTATTCATTTCAGGCATTTAAATTCTACTAATAGAATTGAAAATGAGTCGTCAATACCACTCGATTCCCAATTTCTATCACTCGTATTTCAAAAATAAAATTGCGCCGTTTTCCACAGATTTTCGAGTGACGAAATCGAGCGCTCGGAATTAAAAAATCGGCCCCCAGGGTTGACATTTACACTTCACAGCAATGAACAGGGGGGGTTCCTATGCTGCCCTCTACTTCATGCGCGGTCTTATTCCCAAACTATGGGGTGGGAGGAAGCCTCTGTGCTTTGTTGCGGCAAAGCGTAAAATGCCGCGGCAGAATAGGGATTTTGGTGTTGTGAAGTTGGGGGTTAGGGGTAGAGCATAGATTTGTCTATACGCCGCGGATAACATAGGCTACCTTATTTAACTGACTTTCAAGAAATACTACCTGCAATACCTATATGAAAATTGCGTAGTTGAAAAATATATTTTTTTGCTCGTAAAAAATTAAACTTGTACATTGAACGACACATATACTCGTAATGGTGGGACGGTTGCATGCAGCAAATATTGTAATGGCTCCTCTACACGATGGCCCAGCGTAGGTCAGTCCAAGGGACGCAGCTATGCGGTGGAATGAGATAGCAATATCACTTGCTCCCTCTAACGCATAAATGCGTCCCTTGGACTAGCCTACGCTGGGCCATCGTGTAGGTGAGTCATAAAGCATACCGAGTGGTGCCGGCGTAGGAAGTGGTCGCCTCCTTAGCCGCCAGCTCTGCGAACAATACAGCTTCATAAGATCCCGGTATACGTACTACTCTATTCTCAAATCCTAGGATACTTGGGGAGCGTTTTTAGCAACTTTATCTCAAAAATTGGCACAGGCATTTTACGAATGCTCGTTCGGGTATATTGTGAAACAAGTAACTATATTTACGGAGATGCGGAGTTATTAGTAAAGTCAAGAGTAGGTCTAAACTAACACACAAGTCAGTTAATGAACCAACATTCAACGTCCCCAAAGCGGGATTTACATTACGAAATTAGTGGCGTATAATTAATGTCGTGACTGTGGGTTCACGAATAGTTTCACGTGTAATTTATAACTTTCGTAATGCATGCATAACTTTCGCAATGCATGCATTACGAAAGTATTAAATTACACGTGAAACTGTTGGTAAAAAACTACTGTCACGACATTAATTTCACACCACGAATTTCGTAATGTAAATCCCGCTTTAGGCCCACTTGCACCATCCTACTAACAAGGGTTTAAGCGGTTAAACCGTTAACGGCGTTAACCCAGTTTCAAATTGTACTGGTAACCATGGTAACTCCAGGTTTAACTGGTTAACCCCGGGATAGTGGAATGGTGCAAGTGGGCCTTAGATACCTACAAATCCTACAATACGATTCAATCATACCTAACGCTACCGTACCCATGTTAGTAACACAATCGATTGGGTTTAACATAAATAACTAAACTAAACGTTGTACATATGAAGCTGCATTGTTCGTCCAAAACGCTAAATCCTTATTTTTTGTCTGACAACGCAATTTTTTTTTTTCTTTATTTAGGATTACCAACAGATAATACATCTTACATGCTCTTAAATCTATATAACAATCATGACTGATGCTTATCTAATTATAGGTAAAGGTAACCACAACTTATATAAGTGTCTTGTACCTGTGAACAATAGTGAACATGCAGTAAACTTATGGCTATATGAAATTAGTACATTACATTAACTAAAATATTAACTATAAAAATATTTGACAGTAGAAAGAGACTTAAAAAAAAGAGAAGGCAAATTTAGACAAAAAGAATCGAACTCCGGTAAACATTCATAATTCATTTATTGCTTTTATGGGTTTTACAAGATTTTAAAGTATTTACATGTTTCAGCATAAACCCCGTTGGGGCTCAGCAATATGTGGTATTTTCTTTAAAAAGGGACCTTATTGTCGATGGCGCTTACGCCATTATAAACGAAGCTCCGATATAGATACAATGCCGCGCGACGCTGTGCGGCGTAAGCGCCATCGACAATAAAATGCCCCATATACATAAGGACTTATTCTAGGACTTAAAAACTAGCACACACTAGCAAGTAACAATTTGGAATATGCGCCTTTATTTACTGACAAATTAGTTTGCCAGATTACATAACTAATCTATTTTCATATCCGTCGCATAGTCACCGGGGTGAACCGGTGAAACCGTTAACCCAGTGTTAAATTGTACTGGTAACCATAGTAACACCAGGTTTAACCGTTTAACCTAGTGAATGGTGCAACTGGCCCTTACAATACGCCGGCGGCGAAAAAGTTTGGTAAATTGGTACCTGTCTGAAGGTAAGCGGGTATCCCTTACCCATGGACTCTTGCAAGTACATGAGTGCCCCCCCTGGGGGTGCTGAACCTTTCAATCCCTGTAATCTTCTTTCTTGATGAACCCCATATTGAAGCTATTTGATAAAATGCCGATAAATCGCAAAAAACTCGATAATTTATAGTCTAAGTACGACTTCCGCGCATTGACGAGCTAAATGAGCACTATGAGCAGGCCCTACTGCAGCCATACTCAACTTTTTTTTTATGAGGGCCACAAAGACGGTTTCGCTTTGTAGCTCCGGGCCGTAAGATGGATTTGCTTAAAAGTGACGTTCGGATGGCAAGGTTGTGTCTACACCCGGGTCAGCTGCCGGGCCACCTAAAAAAGCCCGGCGGGCCGCAGGTTGAGTATCGCTGCCAGTAAGGCGCTATTTTCATATAGATTCAATTAGAAATCAACCTTATCGACAACCGACAATGTACCTTTTGGTTGAAAACGTCACATATACGCTAGATGACGCAAATACCACGATTTGTATTGAAACCAAGCGTGCCGACTTTTTCATGCGAAATTTATGCATAATATAATTTTAAAATTACGTATACAGATAAGAAATATGTTCTTGCCTTTGGGTGCTCGCAATTTTTGGGCTGTTGCAGTTAATTATCATGCAACGAAACATTTTTTAAGTTTTCACGGACGTCCGGCTGCAAAAACTGACGCGCGTGGACTGTAAAGAGCGACGGTCAACCTCGACGCTTGGTCGGGGTTCGGACACTCGAAGTATATGCATTTGCGTCTTCTAACTATGGTATATTTATTTCTGTGATCGCTGCCCTACTGTAACGGTGCAGTGGGGGTAAGCGGGGCTCCCTCTATAAATAGGCACACAGAAATAAGTAGGCATAGAGTGCTCACTCCATACATCAGTTTTGTTACCAAAACGACTACTGTGATTATCAAACTATGTACATATTACTAATAAAGCCTTTAAAATTATAAAATGTGCCATTATCAACCAAATGGGTACTTATTGTCGGTTGTCAATAAGGCGCTATTTCCATATAGCTTCAATTCGAAATCAACCTTATCGACAAGCGTCAATGTGGTACCTTTTGGTTGAAAACGTCACATTTATTTAATAACTTAGTTAAGAATTAGCTTTAAGTTTTTGGTTGGGGACTGGGGACTGAAAATCAGCGGTCTCGCTGAGTCTCATCCATTTTACTGCACAAATATTTGTTATTCTATCTAATTGTACTCGCAATTCATTGGTTTTTTGTGTTGGTAAATAAATATCTTTTTATTTATTTATTATTTTCGTAGTCGACATCTAGCGTCAAGTAGCGGAATTATCAGTACTGGTACTCGACACTAGATGGCACGTGTGTCGCGACTGAAGAAAAGTGCAACGACGACGACGCATTGACGAAAAGCAATAGCTCAACAATTTACACCTAATATTACAAGCAGAAGGACTTGAAAATAGAGTTCCGGTTAATCCGGTTATAATATTAGCTGAAAATTAGCTCCATGCATGAATTTATTTTTGTTTTCGGATTCATAATTTATATCGTTGGAACACCGGAAATGATAAAAATACTTTTGTAAACCTTAACATTATTTTATTAAAAAATATTTAAAATGTTGAAAATTTTTGAGCGGTTTAAACGCTCATAATTTTTGGCGCGAATTCGACAGAGCGTGATGACGTCACACGTTGGGCGGCCCAACTGACGTTTGCTACTAAAGACACTAATCTGTCGAACGCGTGACGTCACGTGGCGTTTCGAGCGTTTCGCTCACTAGCTTTTCGCGGACAAATTTTTGTACTTTTCATTTATAATTTTAAGTAATTAAATGGCAATTTAAAAACGGAAATGCGTTTGTAACATGATATAACGGTAACAAACATTCGAATAAAACATATTTCGTTCAAATATAAACTTCATGCATGAGGCTAATTGTTGAGCATTAGACTTTTCGTTCGTCGCGAGGTCGCGACACCGAGCGACCGAGTAGCAGTACTGATAATTCCGCTACTTGACGCCCGATGTAGACTACTAAAATAATAGTCATTTTGGTAACAAAACTGATGTATGGAGTGAACACTCTATATGCTTATTTATTTCTCTATGACAAAGGCGAGGTTCCAGGTTGTGAGGTCGGCCTGCGATAGTGCTGTAAATAATTAAAGGTAAGGTAAGGTAAGGACGTACCTGCTCTCGCGTTGAGGATCTCTTGCCGCTTTTGTTTGGTCTCATCCGATGTTTGCATCATTCTCTCGATTAGCGAGTCCAGTACTATGCTCTTGCACTCAGATGTTATTACTGTCCTGTAGAAAACACGAAATTTCCGTATGTATACAAAGTATGTACCGATAGCTATAAATACAACCGACCCGAATATTCTTGACAAGATCAAAGACAAGTAACTTAAAAAAAAATCCGGCCAAGTGCGAGTCGGACTCGCGCACCGAGGGTTCCGTACTTTTTAGTATTTGTTGTTATAGCGGCAACAGAAATACATCATCTGTGAAATTTTCAACTGTCTAGCTATCACGGTTCATGACAGACGGACAGCGGAGTCTTAGTAATAGGGTCCCGTTTTTACCCTTTGGGTAGGGAACCCTAAAAACTGTCCATATTTAAATTTCGACCAGCAAAAGCTGAAACCAAAACACTGTAACAATATATTTCACTCAGTTTACAAAACAGCAGACCTATTATATTTAATGTACAATTGAACACTGGGATTACGAATAAATAAACAAGCATAATAAATAAAACTTACTAAGTTCTTTGGTATTGTCATTAAATTATTCAAAATAACACTTCCTTACTGTAAAATCCAAAATAAAAATTCCTTGGGATTATACTGAGCAACTTTTACTATTGGAGCAACCCTGAAATCGGGATAAAAAATTTGGCTGTTTCATATATTTTGGCTGGTCCATTTCTATGGGAGTGTAATTTTTTTTTCGCAATTTCATTGTTGGTTCCATAGTAAAAGTTGGTCAGTATAATCCCAAAACCTGCCTGACAACGGGAATGCACTTATTTTTTAGCCACCCTGTATACGCACCTGCAAATGGGACATTCTCGTTTGTTCTTCTTCCATTTGTCGATGCAGTACTTGCAGAAGCTGTGTGAGCATCCCAGGGTTATGGCATTGATGAAGAGTTCAGAACAGATGCTGCACTGCAGCTCGGTTTCTATGATGTCTTCGACGTCGGCTGTTTTGGAGCCCTCGCCCACGCAGGTCACCGTTAGGCTCTCGAGGAGGGATTTCTTTTCGGTTTCTACTGATTGTAGCTGGTGCCGCACCTGGGGAATTTAAAAAATAAATAAGAAATGACCAGATCATAGATTAGAAAATTTTGAAAGAGCTTATATTATTACTATGTCAGTTTGACAAATAGAGTTAATTTGAGTGATATGCCCAGTTTTTTGAGCGAAACCGAATTAGAAATGGGGAGATCCGACTGTCGACATGGCTCAGACAGTTCCAGTGCTAGGCTTAAGAAGTGGGCAGGACACATTACTTATAGAACTGATAATCACTAGGGCAAAAAGGTTCTAGAGTTGCAACCTCTATCTTTCTCCCACACTTACCTTCCCCAGCTGCGTCTGCGGGAAGCTCTCACCTTCTCCAGCTGCGCCTGCGGGAAGCTTTTACCTTCTCCAGCTGTGCCTGCAGGGAGCTCTCACCTTCTTCAGCTGCGCCTGCGGGGAGCTCTTACCTTCTCCAGCTGCGCCTGCAGGGAACTCTCACCTTCTCCAGCTGCGCCTGCGGGGAGCTCTTACCTTCTCCAGCTGCGCCTGCAGGGAGCTGATGACCTCGCTGGACTGTTCTGCTTGCTGCTGGATCCGGTCGGCCGCTAGCGCTGATAGTTCTATCTCACGTTTCTTTATGTGTTCCTGTCAATCATATTTTCAACGTTTTTACGACCAGGATAAGATAGATAATTGTATGCAAATTTGATTAACCATCTCCTGTAACTGTCCATACATATAAATGAGACTAATACCATAGGAAAATGATGACGAGAGTGATCACTCCATACATGAGTTTCCTTACTTAATAATAATAAGTGGTAGTGGTAAGTTTAAAAGCAGCTAAAAACTTTATAATTATTAAGCTTAAGTAAATCTTATTATTAGAAAAGCTCGCTTAGCCTTTTCGACGCCGTGTCAAACACAAAAACTGTCATCCAGACGCCACGTCACCGAAGTGTCAAAACTAAAATTGAACTTTATGCATATGTACGTAGGTCTAAGTTGCTCCGTGGTCTATGACCGATTAATCGGTCTTTGGCGTTGAACCTACGGCGCGTATTGTATATCGGTCATTGGCGTCCAAATTATATTAATTATATTGTCATTAGTGAGTTACGAAAACTAACATAGTTTTTAGGTTTCAGTTTGTAGATTACTAACAAAATGTATCTTGTTATCTAAATAAATAAACGTTTTTTATTATTATATTTAAATTTGAGATTCTGGTGTGTGATTGATTAATTGACATTACCTCTAATGTCTGTACGGACTTGCCGGCATCGGCTTCAGCCAAAGCAAGTTTCTTTTCGATTTCCGCACGCTCCTCTATCTAAAAGAAAAATGTAGACACTCGTAATATTAATGATTTACATAAACAAATGGCCCTAAAAGCCTCAAACTTTGGCAGCTGGGACATAAACATCATTAATGTCAATTTGTTACATTGAAACAATAAACATAAACGCAATATTTGTTATGAAAATATGACGTTCATACTATACTTTGTTCTGTTCAAATCAGGGACCGGACAACCCTTTCCGCGATAAAACCCTTTCAATGGGCAACACTTAAACACGGCTAACACATTGCAAGACTTTCCCTTTTGACTAACCTAACTTTTGACTAACCCTTACCGAAAAGCTAACCAAAAATAAGGCTAGCCCTTAATAAGGGTTACCCTTATCTTTAAGCGCTTTTTATAAAGGTTTCCCTTTGCGTGAAAGAGACAGGATTAGTATATATCTACGGTAGTGTATGAAAAGGAAAGAAAATACGTGCCTAGTCAAAGAACGCCGCCGTCGCCGCCGACGATCGCTCGGATTCGAAGTAATGTGTGCTTTATGAACAAGGTAGACGACTTAAATTAGCACGCTTATATGCTAAAAGGGAAGCCCTTTATAAGGCTAACCCTTATAAGCAATATGCAAGGTGTTGGTGAGCGGATGATAAGGGTTTTGTAAGGGTATTTGGGCTACCGATTACTCTAATGTGGTAGCTTTATATAAGGGTTTTTAAAACCAAAACAAAGGGTTTCGTCTGGCAAAGGGTATGGTGAGTTAAGCCTTATGCAATACCCTTATAAAACCCCGATAAGGGATAGCGGGCCGGTCCCTGGTTCAAATCGCTGCAATGCCGACATTGCATGCTGCAAGCTAACTTAAACAGGCTCTAATCTGTTTTTTTTTAAATCTGGCTTTTACCCTCAAGGGATCACACATCGTAAAAACATAACAAACAAAAGAAAAGTCAATTTTATAATGGATGTGCGAGAAAGAAAGCTTAAATAATAATAATAATAACCCCGCGGGGGCAGCTTGTGGCGAGCTGACGGTGAGTGGCGACACCGCGGACCCCTATGCCTGAGGGCCCTTTCATCTGGCCCTCGCCTCTGTGCTTGCCTTGACTGGCCGGCCAGAGTGGAGTCGCAAGAGCGGGACCTATGCTCCAGGTTGCAGGCAGACTCACCTCTCGACAACCTCACAGCCGCTCTGAAGTGTTGCTCTATTGTCGCACTGTGCGTGCGGCCGTTGTAGGGCCCACTAAATGAGTTGGCGAGTCACCACCTGTCTTTAACAATTTTGAGACTGATTGTCACGGCAGGTGTCCGCTAGTCTCTCCCATAGCCCATTATCCAGTCCATCCAACATTCAAATCTATAGCCCATGACCTTAGTTCCCATCGCAGCACAAAAGTGCTGCACTGCAATAGTCTTTGCACCTGGCGGGGACCATCTCCTGATGTATCACATTGTGCGTTCGGGGATGATATCCGCCACGTGTATCCCTTGCTTTTAGAATAAATTGTCTTAAAGGGCCTCTGCGCTGTTGGCTTCGGCCCCACGCATGCCTCCCAAAGGTCCGGGACCCCATGGTCCCGTGATATGGAAAGAGACAAATAATAATAATAATCTGTTTTTTCTGTGCCTAAAAGTTAAGAACACTAACCATAACTTCTTGGTACAATCGGGGACATTCCCGGTGATCCACCTTAAGGGCAAAAATCGTTTAAACGTCTCGCAGACGGTCAGGCCATATCATAAAAGTGATGACCAATAGCATGGCACTTAAAAATGTGGGTGTTGAAAAAAAAGGGTAGGTAGTTTATTGCCGTCCATTGTCTTTGTGACGGTCGGCATTTGAAAACTAAGATAAGGAATTCAAAATGCATTTTAAATTGGTTATCTTTATGGGGAGGCGAAGCTTAGCCTAAACAACAACAAGTAATAAACTGTCCTTACTACCTATTGTTAGTCTCATTACCTGTTTTTACCCTTTTCTTTATTGACATAAAGAATCCTAAATGCATCGTCATTGGTTATCTCTATGGGAGACGGAGTTTAGCTCGCTCGTAAGGATCGAGCTAAAGTTTTTCTGAAGTGGTTCACCGGGAATGTCCCCGATTGTACAACTCCATTGCCAACTACGTTAGAACCGGTTTTATGATTTATATCCGGGTTAGAGCCCCAATAGAGTCACTAAAGTAAGTCTGGTAAATGATGGCCCAGGTCTTTGTCATTTACCCTCCTTTTTCCAGGAGGATTTCTGCCTGAAAAACTTTCATCAAAATCCTGTAATAGTTTAAGCAGTGAAAAGGTAACAATCAGACAGAATCACTTTTGCAATTACACTACCGCTCATAACTATTTACGCACTCGTAAATTTTTCCATACAATTGTATACAAAATCGACTTTCAGTATTATACCGCTAAGTCGTAGTCGGGTAACAGTGATTTGTGCAGTTTACTTTTTTAATTTAACAGACATATCGAGCTTCAAAATGATGTGCAGAATATTCATGTACATTGCCTATTTACCAAATGGCAAGCGTAAAAAAATCCATAAATCGTTTTCCAGTACAAAATCGGTTTATTTTGTATGAACATAAGGGTTTTTTTTTAATTGTTGCATAAAGTAAACTAGAAATTTTAAAGGATGTCTTTGGCAACAATTTGAGCCTCAATATATTTAACTAAATAAAATATCAATGAAACATGTAAGAGAGTCATTTGCCTGTGATCGAGCAGTATGATTTTGAAAATATTTTTTGTATACAATTGTATGGTGAAAATTGCGGGTGCCTAAACACCTTTGTGCAGTAGTGTACATTAGTAATAACACCTACTAGTTGTTTAATCTTTAATTTCTCCTCATCGCTGAGTTTCTGGAGGTGTTCCTTCTGCTGGTTGAGGAGTTGTTCCGCTTCTCGCTTCTCATTTTCATGTAACTCTATCTGTTTTGCAAGATTACTCTTTATACTTTTTAATTCTTCTTCTAACTCTTTTTCTCTGAGTAGTTTTTGCTCTTCTAATTCTTTCAGTTCCTGTAGAAATATAAAGAGATATTTTTTAGTGATAAATACTATATTATTGTATGATTTGTGTAACTAAATAAGCCATGAATTTTACACGAAGATAATGCATATTTTTTTTTTTATAAAATTGAGTTCTCTGAAATAGACTCCAAGTTTCTAAAAAGACAGTTGAGAATAACCAAAGATAGATATAAGTCCGTAATAGATGGATACAGGTCTAAGGAAAAAACGTGCCTCGAAAATCACGAAAATTTGATTCTCGATCAGATGGCGCCACTACCCTTGGCCTACTCTCGTATAAAGGGCGTTGACGGTTTCGTTTGTTATTTAACAATTTTAACGCATATCAGTGAAATAACATGGGTCAAAATCATATAAAAAGAATTAATGCAAATAAAAAAACAAAAACTTGACACAATTCTAGGTATTGACAGGGCAAGCTATGGTGGCGCCATCTGCTAAATATTTTGACCAGTCAACTCCATTATAGGAGCCTGAAAAACTGAGCTGAGTTAAAGCAGAGGACTCAAAGGACGAGTCTTAGCCAACACTAGTGATTGGTTTGTAATTTTTTGGTCAACACTAGTGATTGGTTTTTTGTCTTATGGAAATTAAAAAAAATACCTTTTCTTTAGCAAGTCTAAGTTGTTCTGTCTCTCTCCGCAGCGTCTCCTCCAACTCCTTCTTTTCTTTTAGCCGCACTTCTTCCTGCTCCCTTATCCTGGCTTCTAATTTGTCCAGCATCTCCTGCTTGGAGGAACTCTCTCGGTTCAGCTCGGATAGGAACTCGTCCCTCTCTTTTAATAACTTCTCTTTGAGAGAATTATTTTCTTGAATCAGCTCTGACTCGGTTTCATTATGTTTAGATATTTGCTCCTGGAATTTTAATAGTATATGTATTTTTGATGGAAGAAATGGGAGGAGGCCTTTACCCAAAAGGGATCCATACCCCAAGAAAGAAGAAAAAATAACAGAAACAACAACAGCATAAAAACATATTTTAACCAAATTTAAAAAGAAAAAAAAAAAAAAACTAAATAATGGAAAAGAGTATGGAAACAAAGAGGCTATAATAATAATAAAAAAAAAATGTATATTTTTACTACTATACAGTAAACAAACCCTTAATACACCATGCTTCACACAAGCCAGAATATTGAAACTTGGAAGATTGTCTGTCTCCATCTCTATTACTCTTTTAATAAGAGAGAAGAGAGTGATAGAAAGGGAGGTACAGAAGTTTTGATTTTTCAAGGTACTGATAGGTTTTCAAATTAAAACGTCTGGCTGACTCTTAGGCCCACTAGCACAAGCCCACTAACCCGGGGTTAAGCGGTTAAACCGTCAACCCAGTGTCAATGAATGGTGCAAGTGGGCGTTACATAGCCTAGCCACTAATCCCTATAATGTTGTTGTACCTGAAACGTCAAATACATGAAGGCTGCTTTTATATTGAGGTGGAGATGAGAGGAGCCACATGCAGAAATCAACCTATAGCATTGATTGTAAATGTTGTAATTCAGCACAGCAGGCGGTCTAGCATGAGTTGCGTTCTCGCACGCAAGTCCCTACTTCAAGTCGCGCTAGATGTACGGAGTCGCGTGAGAACCCAACTCATGCTAGCAGGTCAGACTATAATCAAAGCTATTGGTTGATCCCGCACATTTCCTCTCATCTCTGCCTCAGTGGGAAGGCTGCCTAAACCCTGTGTTATGTTTGAAACCTTCAAATCTTAGACACAAATGGTTTTTGTAGGAAATTATTTTTGTAGTTACAATTCCTGTATAGTTGCAGCGTTTTAACTGCTACTACAATAATCTCTTAAAATATAATCTATTTCAGATGGATTTTAAAAGTTACCATTATACTTACCATTAAGGATGCTATTTTCCCCTCCATTTCAACTTTAACGGCCACCAGCTGCAGATCCCTCTCCTCGATGAGCAGCGCCTTCTGCTGCTCCACCTCATCGTGCTGCCCTTTCAACTTCTTTATCTGAGCCGCATAATCATCATGCAGTTGCTGCTCTTTTCTACTTAGATCTAACTGTAATTGCTCTTTTAATCTTTTACTAGTGGTCTGCATGTGTTTCGCATTCTGGATTTTCTCCTCAATATGCTGTATTTCACAACTTTGGGACTGTTCAAATTTCTTTTTGACATTATCAATAAAATCATGGTTCTCATCTGCCTCTAGTTTTCTTCTCTTACATGGCGTCGACTGTTCACTACCTGTACTCACGAATTTGTACACAAATTCATTGGAAGATTCTAGCTTTATGACATCCTGATTGTTTAGTTTGCGCTTTTGGCCTTTGCCTAGTTTGTTTCCATTTACTTCAATGCCAAAGGAACTGCAGTCTTCTAATATCCAGTTATCGTCTATTTTTTTAAACACACAATGATCTCTAGACAGACAAACGAACGGTATAACAACTGAGTTTTGAAGACCACGACCAAGTTTGAACTGAAAATTTTAGAAGTTAGAATAAGTAACTATAATGACCGCATGTGTAATTCTACAAGCTAATAACAACTTATTAATGATAGCATTGATTGCAACATGATTATTATTATGTTTTCGAGTACTTACATCTTCGGAGGTAATTGCGATTCTTTGGAATTTTACAAATTCTGGCTTTAAAGGTTTTGAGGAACATAGTATCGGAAACTGATCTTCCATTTCGAAGAATCATAAAAAAGTGTACAGTAAGTACATTTGCATCGATACATACAATTATTGAGTTATTTTAAAATAACAAATTACGAAAATCCAGTATAAAGCAAAGCATTGATTCGAAAAACAAAGTCAAACAATGTGTCAAAATAGGGTTACCTGTAATTAAAATTGAAGCCCTAAGACGACCACACCGTCCAGCATCGATCGTGTAAAAGCCATAACACACCATCGCACCGCACCAAGGTCATTGTGCGACGCACCCATAAGTAAGAGCGAGAAAGCGATATCTCTCTCGCTCGTCTCTTTCTCGCTCTTACTTATGGGTGCGTCGCACAATGACCTTGGTGCGGTGCGATGGTGTGTTACGCTTTAAGGTCGTCGCCGTACGTGCGTTAAGGCCGCAACTATAAGTTAGAGCGAGAAAGAGATATTTTGACCGCACCAAGGTAGCTGTCCGGTGCGGTAGTCTGTTACGGCTTTTAAGGACGCTGCTATGAGTGAGAGCGAGAAAGAGGTGCGGACCGTATTAAAGTAGCTATAAAGTAGCGGTTAGTAGGGAGTCATTCAGGATTCAGGAAGTATCTATTGGCCTGGATGCAAGTTCTTTAAGCCAAACGTTGGCCCAATATGTCTCTCAAGCCATTTCCGTCAGTAGAAAAAAGCAGTAAATTTAACAAAATTGGCGAAAATTTGAATCTGCGCCTTCAGATGGAATCAGGAGTTACGTACCAGAAGTACCAGAATGAAAACCAAAGAGTAAAGTAAGTAAAGAGAGCCCACTTGAAGCATTTTGTGGAAACTCATTTGAAAGCACCATCTCTGACTTGCTCCCGAAACTAACTATGTATTGTGCGTACACATACATACATATACATACGTACGTGTACTTTCATCCTACATAATATTAGGTCTACTTGGGCGGTTCACAATTTCACAAGTCAATTTTTTGTTTGATTTCTTGTAACTTATAAAAGATTTTTTATTACAAGGTATCAAACAAAAAATGTACTTGTAAAAGTTGTAAAGCACCCAAGTAGACCTAACATTATGCAGAAATGGTTTTAAAAAGTGGTATTAATTTAACAAAACCGGCCAAGTGCGAGTCGGACTCGCGTTCCAAGGGTTCCGTACATTGCACAATTTAAACAATGTATTTTTTATGTGAAATGTCTTTAAAAAACCCATAGGGGTCGGATCAAAAACTAAGTAATTAAGTCCGATTCACGCTTGACTGCACATTTCTAATAGGTTTTCCGGTGATCTATAGGTAAAGAACTATTTTTTTTTAAATTTCTGACCCAGTAGTTTGGGAATGGTTATTTTTTGCCTATTTTCTTGAATAACTTCTAAATTATTTATCATAAAATTAAAATATATATATATATATATATATATATTCTCACAATGAGTTCTTTCATTTGATACATTATTATTACAAACTTTATTTTTTAATTTTCTCATTTACCCCCTAAAAGTGGCCCCCGTGGGTAAAATTAATTTGTTTACGTTCATATCCATCTTTGGGTCACAAACTTAGATATGTGTACCAAATTTCAACTTAATTGGTCCAGTAGTTTCGGAGAAAATAGGCTGTGACAGACGGACAGACAGACAGACAGACAGACGGACGATTGATCTTTTTTAAGGGTTCCGTTTTTTCCTTTTGAGGTACGGAACCCTAAAAACGTAAAATAAAGTATGGTTCATGAGATACAGCCTGGTGACAGACGGACAGACAGACAAACAGACAGCGGAGCCTTAGTAATGGGGTCCCTTTTTTACCCTTTGGGTACGGAACCCTAAAAAATAGAGTCATATCGTTCGAGCGCCAAAATAACTCGTCAGAAATGGTATGGATGGCTTTCATCCCTTGGTTAACGATCTAAGATTATCTTCTATGCTATAATAAGTAGGTACATACTCGTAGGTAGGTGAGGTATCTTTATTCTACACAGGAAATAATAAGTAAAACGACATAAAGTACATTTAAGGCCATTTCCCAAGTCTGTTGATTAAATAAATAACACTTGAAGTGTTCCTTAATGACGTGATACCCAAGACATGTTTTGAAAAACGTCCTTAATGAGATTTTTCTTTAGAAACTCTTGGGGCGGTGAGCGTTCTCTGTGAAGAGGCGGGAATGGAAGCATATTTCTTGAGGGATAAAACGAATAGATAGAGGTCTTTAATATAAACGAAGCAGACTTTAGTACTCTCGAAAAATGCAAGCATGGCGGTTGGGTAGTGGGTTGGGTACACTGTGAATTTTTAAAGGCCAGACGGTTTGGCTGGTTCGTGCCGTGGGACTTGCGATGAAAAATTTAAGTTCGACGTTTTAGGCGTCGGGCCTTTTAGGAATTAGGTATGTGAGTGGATGGTTATCTAAGTACGAAGAATTTTATATATTGAAACGCCATTTCCTATCGCTATCGCACGCGCATAATTATATTGCTGTCCTCTAGCCCGCACATATGCGCTTGCGATAAAGATAGAAAATGGCGTGTCAATGGCGCTTATCACACTGGATCGGATTTGTAAGTCGGTCCGATGTTTGAGCGAAACAACGCTATGCTTGTATTATAGCGACATCCCGCTCGCACATCGGAGCGACGTGCGAAGGTAGGTAACAAATAACCCTTAGGTAAAAAATAGTCCTTATATACAGGATGGCTAAAAAATAAGTGCATTCCCGTTGCCAGGGAGGTTTTGGGATTATACTAAGCAACTTTTTCTATGGGACCAACCACGAAATCGCGAAAATAAGAATTTACCCTCCCATAGAAAATGGACCAGCCAAATTTTTTTTCGCGATTTCGGGATTGGTCCCATAGTAACACGTTTTAGTAGTAACTTACCGTATTTTAGGTTAATAATAAAATTCTCTCCTTAAAATTTTGTATGAAATTACAAGCAAATATATCAGCCTTCGTGAATTAAGTATCCTTAGTCCGAAAATGAAGCTTATTTTAAAAACTGTAAGTAAGTACTAGAAATAAAGTACGTAATAGTATTATATAATCTGTGGTAGAGTTTTACAAATGCTGTAATTCTGTAATGCGACATGCTAGAAACGGACCATAAAATTTGAGGTGATAGAATAAAAGTTTCACTTTAAAAATATATAGTTTAATATTATAGGGGCTTATTATATTATAGGGGTTTACCGAAGACATAAATCATTATTATTTTCTAGGAAGTATTCTGTGTAAAAGGTTTTTCCCCTCACTAGCTCGGAAAGCCGTCTTTTATCCTTTAAAACAAGCGGGGAAAAACGCATTTTATCCACTAGTGGGGAAAGTAATTTGACCTTGGATGGAGCGTGTTAAGTAGCTTGACAGATAACAAAACGTAAAACGCTCATAATAATGGTTCGTTCGATATTACTCGTAATTATCATTAAATAAATGGTTTGAGAATCTAATAAAAAAGACCAAATTTAGCTTTATTTAATAATTTTAACTCAAAAACCTTAAATTTCCATAAGAAACGTTAGATTTTTTATTTATATAAATATAATTCTGAACGCACAAGTTGAGTCGATGCAAATTCAAAACGCATCGTTGACATTTCATACGTCAGAACAGAAACGTCAACATTGTCAACAATTTTTTTACTTAAAAACACTTCTTACCGACTCACGTAAAAATCAGAAGTTCCAGTGGTTTCTGTTATAATATCGTAAAAAAATAAGTGATTCCAGTAATGAAGATGATCTAACGCCTGTGGATGTTGCACTTTCCTCGCTATAGTGAGGGGAAAAGTTTTGTGTTACACACAGGTGCAAATGTATTTTACTTCTCGTGTGTTGAAACACTCGCTACGCTCAGGATTCTATTTTAGAACCACTCGCTTCGCTCGTGGTTCAACTATAGAATCCTTTCGCTAGCTCTCGTGTTTCAATTCCACACTCGCGGGTAAAATACAACTTTGCACCCTTGTATAACAAATAACTATTATCATGCAGTTCTAGAGCGCAAAGTTAAATTTTACCGTCGCCAAGGCAATACAATAAAATGAAGTTTTCTTCTCCGCACCAGACTGAATTCACATTGAAATGAGGTTGGTTAGTGAAAATAAAAGAATAAAAGTAAAAAGCAGTTTAAACTAGTCTAAGTTTCTCCGTGTTGGGCACAGAGAACAGAGAATCAAATCCTACAGAAGTTTGACTACCTCATTGATCTAGTATATTTTATATAGATGTGCTAGACGCGTGCGCCCGTGAGGGACAGAACATACGCAATGCGACAAAACTATAAACACTTTTTAGGGTTCCCTACCCAAAAGGTAAAAACGGGACCCTATTACTAAGACTCCGTCTGTCCGTCTGTCACCAGGCTGTATCTCATGAACCGTGATAGCTAGACAGTTGAAATTTTCACAGATAATGTATTTCTGTTGCCGCTATAACAACAAATACTAAAAACAGAATAATATAAATATTTAAATGGGGCTCCCATACAACAAACGTGATTTTTTTTGCTGTTTTTTTCCGTAATGGTACGGAACCCTTCGTGCGTGAGTCCGAGTCGCACTTGGCCGGTTTTTTACATTCCTGACAACGTACCAAAAACAACCTACGTTATTTGGTCGGGTTATTTGTTATTGTTACCCACCATCCACCATAAACCATACAACATTTACGGTAAGGAATAAAAAAAAGTGAGATAATAAAGTCGCCGTGTATAGTCCGACAAGAAATTGTAGAAAATTATTGAGGGCGCCACTTCCTACGTAACTGTCCCATTTTTGACGTAAAATGCTTATGCAAATAAGTTTACTCAGTTGATACACTCGGGTCAAACCCAAAACTGTGTTCACGTCTTTCCTGTAGACATACCCAAAAGGGCTATAAAGATTAATTTTCTTATTTAACCCTTATCCACATGAAAAGGTACTCCTATTATTTGGATAGGTATGATAAAATCATTACCTACATGCCCACAAGCCGAGTGAGTTCACATAAACAAGCATTACGTGAATTACGTTTTCTGTGTCTTAAGCCACCGCGCCGCTAGTCCTTTAATAAGAATGATAATACCTTTTATCTATTTGGACTAAGCCGACTCATTAACTCCAACTTTATGCCGGGATTTCCATTCCTACCCTTTTTAGTGTAAGGTGTACCCAAAAAAACTGCAAATCTATGTACAGTTTAGCCGTTTGGCACACGCATACTAGAGGTCAAAACAAAATTTTTGACCGGTAGTTCCTGAAAAAAAATCCCTTAGGAGGGCAGTGCGGAGTTATTTTATTTTTGTATGGGATTTTTTTTAGAAACCTGTCGTGTGTGGTATCATATGAAAGGGCTTTTAGAGGCGATTCTAAAAATATACCACATCATTACATTTAAATTTTTTTTTTAATTGAAACAAAAATAGTTTTCAAACATACCAAGGGCAAATTTAAAAAAAAGAGAGGAAAACCGAGGAAAAGGTGGATGGAATGTGTGAGAGATGATATGAAACGAATGCGAGTGAATGATGAGATGACGGGCGAGAGAGAGGTATGGAAGAAAAAGACATGCTGCGCCGACCCCAAATGAATGGGACAACGGCAAGCGAATTCAAAATTTCTTTCTTGGGGTTAGATATTACTTGTACACGTATTATTTGTGGTATATTGTACAAAAAAAAATCTGCCATATCGTATCTGGAGGAGCCCAAACTTGGTGTGTTTAAATAAAACATTTTTGTTTTAATAAAAAAAAATGCCTGAAATATAATGTGGTATATATCACACATGTTCCATACAAAAAAAATGAGCAGTGCCAAATGGCTAAACTGTACTTCGATTTGCGGTTTTTCTTTGAAATTGGGCTCGTACGGCTTCCACTATGTGGCCACTTCATAAATATATCCACATTATTTTGTTAACTCGCACTTTATGCGTTTTGTGTTATTTTGAAGAAATTTGAGCCGTATAAAAACATAGTTTGTCAAATTAAATCATAATAACAAAAGCGAACTTAAATAAGGTAGGTATTATTTTCCAGTTAATCTTGGAGGAAATGAAATAAATAGAAATAAAGGTAAAAGACGTCGAGCAATTATCCAGTAATATTATAGCTAAATAGAATTTTGAAGTGTCGAAATCGACACTGATATATTATATAAGGTTGAAATGTATTGTATCGTCCACAGAAGTGACCTATTTCTAAAATGTGTTTGATGTAATGCTTGATAAGTGACGAAAATACAAAGTGTAATTGCTTAGGCTTACTTAAATAAGTGACTTCCTTTTCGCATAGTTATTATGGACCTCCATAACGACAGCTATAAGTATTGGTTCTTTGCGTTTGTCTCCGCTCCATAAGCAATAGCAATGAGAGTAGCGTTAGGCGACACGCAAAGGTACCCTAACTGCGTCCTGAGTCCTTTCATCGTAACACCCTTCCGTGGATATACGTATCAATAGGTCTTAAATAAATAATCAGAAACAAGGGCGGAAGGGCCTAAGTGCAGGACATTAACAAGGGTCCAGTCCAATTTTCGTCCTGTCCACGTTGATATATTGGGGCCGATGGGCCCGCCCGCGCCGCTCCGACTGCCCGACGACACAACACAACTCATTTACTTTTTCACTAGACTGAGAAATAATTGTGACGGTTTAATAGCGCTTGACGGGTATTTATTTACCTACACACCCATCGCTTTTTGCTGACTTGGGTCTGTGTTGTTTGTAAGTACTTACGTGTACGGCTGGAATCAGAAATTCGTTTATATTTTACGCGTTGCCAAAATGTGTACCTACTCGTACATAATATGTGCCGTTTTCAACCAAAAGGGCGCTTGTCAATACAGCGCTATTTCCTTAAAGCTTCAATTTGGAATCAACCTTATCGACAATGTGGTGCCTTTTAGTTGAAACGTCACATAATATATGTACAGTCAAGGGCATAAATATATGTACATTCCCAAAGTTTCAAAAATATGTGTACGCTCTTACACCTTAGACAATAAAGTCGTGTTCACATATTTTTGAGCCATTTGTCTGGATCGATATTTTTGCCTTCGACTGTGTAATTTGGGTAGTGGAAAAAAGATTTGGCCAGATGTACACGGTGTACACCAGCCACAAAATTGCATGGCCACTTTATAAATGTATTCATTCATAATGAGACCATGCAATTTTGTAGCTCGCCATGCACCTATCTGCAATTGTGTATGGCCACTTTATAAATGAATTCCATTAATTATGTGTCCAGCTTATTTGCAGCTCGCTGTACTTTTATATTTTATAAATGATATACTAAATTAAGGCCCATACACACCACATGCGCTTGCTTCCGCTCATTGTGTGGTGCTTACAGTAAATTTTTCCATTTTTGATTAATTAATTTATTTTAACTTTATTGCACAATAAAAATAAGTATAAATGGCGGACCTAATGCCTTAAGGGGTTATTTAAATAGAAAATAAAAACTCTTTATTTACATACAAGATATATACAGTGGTACTGCGTAAACGAAATTAATAACTAGCTTAAATCTAAAATAGGCCCTTGAGGCATTGTACCAAGGATTCTGGCGGCATTTCTTCGCTGTATCGTAATGCTGATACGTTGTGCGAGGAAGCCGCCAGCTCTTCGGTCACCAGTTACGTCAACCAGACGCTTCGCGATTTCTGCAAACAACTTGTGCGCGCTGGGACCCCATGGACCTAGAAGTTTCAACTAATAGAAAATTATATTTAAATAACCCCTTATCCATATAAAATTTGTATTTCGCGCCTTTTTCTACTGACAAAGTTGTTTGACTGGCTATAGAAGGCAAATTAATCCTTCACTAAGTGTGTACTTGTCCAGTACCAAAGCGTACATTTGTGGAGCGTGACATTGTTGTTTTACATGCAGCTCTGTTTGTTTTTAACTCGTAATAATGTTTATGTTTGTAAGGCCTACACGTGTTTGCTTTTAGCTGTTGCTATATCGTGTCATCGTTACAATGATTAACAAATAACGATGTAATAATGTTGTTTTGTAGGTAGTATCATAGAGTAACTTATACTAGAGCGGTATTGTCATAGTAAATTTTGTAACCCCAGTAAATTCACTGCCATCTGTCGACACACTTTAAAAAACTAAAAATGAAGATTTATAAAAATACGATAGAATGTATTTAAATATAGATAAATGATTTTTTTTATTTGCATTAATTATTTTTATGATTTTGACCCATGTTCTTTCACTGATATGCGTTAAAATTGTTACATAACAAACGAAACCGTCAACGCCATCTATACGACTGTAGGCCAAAACTAGTAGCGCCCTCTGAACGAGAATCAAATTTTCTTGATTTTCGAGGCACGTTTTTTCCTTAGACTGTATCCATCTATTACGGAGTTATATCTATCTTTAGTAGTATTTACAACCTGCAATTCAAAAACTAAAAACGTGTCTCGATGCGATGTTGGAACTGTAATGAAAAGTAGTATTTAAATTTTGTTGTCTGTTTTGGGATTAAAGTAAGGACGCCGGACGAAGTTGATTAGTCTGTTCCTATCTGTATCGCACGCGCGTAATTATATTGGTGTCCCACTCGTACAGTGTCATTGACCGCCGGCGTCATGGGTGGGACAGCGATACATATAATCATAAAGTTAATATTTAGTCTGTGATTGACTGCACTAACTACCTATTATACTTACTTTACTCTTTGGTACTAACATTGTATTTGTAAAGCCGCGTATCCACTAGAGGCAGGCTCGGGTCGAGCGAAGTGGAGACGCTGCCTCAACCGCGTGCCTTTGTCGCTGTCGAAAAGCATTCATTTAAGCATAAATTTTAGGTCTGTTATTCATTCTAAGGGTTGGCAACTGTCAAGCCCGCTTCATACTACACGGCACGAAGCCGAGGAGTGTGGAGTCGATTTCGCTGATTAGCGAACTAGACCCCACACTCGCGTTCGCGGCTTCGCGCCGCGATTCGCGCACGAGTGTGGAGGGTCCTTCAAAGGTTTGCATATATATGAAATTTGGCTTAAAGGGCTGGCATCCAGGGCATAAAATTCCATTAAAAAATAACTTTGATACAATTCTATAGATTGACAGGGCAAGCTAAGCTGGCGCCATCTGCTAAATACTTCTACCGGCCATCCCCATTGTCATCAAATTATATTTAATGTCGTTATTATAATACTTATATGTAAAATGCATTAGTATCAAGCGCCTCGTCGAACGAACTATAAAGTTCGTTCATAAGAACTCGAAAAAACCGGCCACGTGCGAGTCGGACTCGCGCACGATGGGTTCTGTACCATTACGCAAAAAACGGCAAAAAAATCACGTTTGTTGTATGGGAGCCCCACTTAAATATTTATTTTATTCTGTTTTTAGTATTTTTTGTTATAGCGGCAACGAAAATACATGATCAGTGAAAATTTCAACTCTCTAGCTATCACGGTTCATGAGATACAGCCTGGTGACAGACGGACAGACGTACGGACGGACAGCGAAGTCTTAGTAATAGGGTCCCGTTTTTACCCTTTGGGTACGGAACCCTAAAAGAAATAAATGTTAATTTATTTAAATGATTTATTAGAATGGACATTACAATTCAGTTATTCAAAGAAGATACGACGCTTTTTGCTGTAACAATAACATAACAAACAAGTTAGAAGATTCATTGCACCGGGCGAGGCTGTTTAAGGCGACTAGTGTCCACAACGACCTTGACCAAACACGTGGGCATAGTATTAAGCGCGTAGGTACCTATTTAATGGGTACTTACTTACTTTTTGCATAGAGTAACTTATACTAGAGCGGTACTGTCATAGTAAATTTTGTACCCACAGTAAATTCACTGCCATCTATCGATACACTTTAAAACTAAAAATATAGATTTATAAAAATACGACAAAATGTATTTAAATATGGATAAATTATTTTTTTTATATGCTTAATTATTTTTATGATTTTTGACCCATGTTCTTTCACTTATATGCGTTAAAATTGTTAAATAACAAACGAAACCGTCAACGCCATCTATACGACAGTAGGCCAAAGCTAGTAGCGCCCTCTGAACGAGAATCAATTTTTTTTGATTTTGAGGCACGCTTTTTTCTTAGACTGTATCCATCTATTACGGAGTTATATCTATCTTTACTTTTTGTAAGGTAGAATTATTTTCTCATTCAAGGTAAGTAATTAATATAATAAAATGATAAAAATAAAATATTTATTTCCAGTTAACGTTACAACAACGGAATATTTATTTATATAAATAATAGCAATATCATAAAAAGAAAATATAACTTATGAACTAAATATATCTATCAATAAAACTACATTAAATCTAAGAACTCTAAAAAATCTAAAATTAAACACGCAATATAAAAACTACTGAAACACTGAAAGACGCCTCACCGCGCAACCCCCGGCGCAAAGGTGCCCATCACACTCGCTGCGTTACCGCGTTGAATTGCGAATATTGCGATGGACCAGGAATTACCCGGAGCGCGGGTCAAGGTAAGTACTTAGATACAACATCCGTAATCCATAAATGAAGAAAATACAAATATTCTAAATGCCCTTACCGGGATTCGAACTCGGGCCCTCCGGCTTCGTAGGTAATGTCACTACTGCCTAAGCTATGGCCGTTAAGAGTCCCCAGCAAGCTCGGCCGAATTTCACCTTCCCATACAAACGGAGTTTCGTTCTCATTTTAAAACTACGCGTTGGATTGTAATGAAGCTGGATTGGAGCTTGCCGGGGACTCTTTAACTTAAAGAGCCTTTAAGCTGATAAATATGAATATTCCGCAACATAAGTCGCCTTAAGGCATTATTAAGGTTAAAAATGTATCCGCCCACCTACATACGTACGACTGAATAAATTGTTGGTACATGTTTGGGATATTACGATGAGATAGAGACACATTTTGGCAATAAAAAAACGTATTTACAATAATTTCGGTCTTGTATCATGCGAAAATACTTGTAGGGAAAATATATCCTATAAGTAAACGTCTCATATTTTCTTTAGGAGGGTTGAGCAGTGAGCCACACACGCATGCCTGTTTTTAATATGTAGGGGAGACTGGGGGAATTGGGAACAGCGGGTAATTAAAAAAGTGAGATGTACTTGCTAACTGCACTTTTTTTTAAACATAAACATAAGGAGGTCTTCATGTGCCTAAGTGGGGTCTCTATTGTTTCCCATAAAGTTTTAAGTCATAATGTATTGTTTTTCCGCATTTTCGTTGGTCATAATTTGTTTTTTTGCCATAAAACAAACCTGACCTAAACTATCTATAAGATGACCTTACGAAAATCCTGAAAAGTTAACGGTTTCAGAATTATGACTAATGATAATCTGACAAACATTACATTATGACTTTCAATAACTATGTCAAACAAAGGGATCCGGCTTAAGTGACTGTAAGATTCGGAAGCTACGCACATGTGGTCACGATTAATCGAACAAGATATTTTCAACGTTTGTTATAATTTTTATCACATATCATGATAGATGTAAGCATGAAGTTTTTGAAGTTGAAGACTCCAAATTTTGTTACTATCTTTTACATGGTATCTGCTTTCATACCCCAGGTGGTTTTAAGTTCACCAAAATTACAATCACGAGTGATGCTCATTTTGATTAATATTATTCAGTTAGGGTAATTAGGAACTAAGGAAACGAGAGCGTTCTCAATTACCACTTGCATTTTCAATGATACTACATAATGATTGAAAATCCAATATTTTCTTCTTTGTAAATTGTTATATATCCCGTGACGTAAAAAAAGATCCATTAAAAGTGATACTAAATTGAAAAACTTCTGTTTGTATTTCCTGCGCGGACTGTTTCCCATTACCCCATACGGTATCGGGTAAAAAGGAACGGCAAGGTTTTTGTTTTCGCCCAAATTTAGTAGGAGAACATTAACTTAAAATTATTCTTCTGTTTAAATTAGATAGACAGATAACCAAAGTAACGGTTAGCATAAATAATAATTTAGCTTATGACATTTGACATCTTTTTAGAGCGTTTGATGTTGTGTTCCTAATATTTGCCAAATACAGCGAAGTGTGGTGCTGTCATTACAGCTGCAAACTCATTGCAAACTACTTTTTATGACAGCTATGATATGGCGACAAAAATTGCCATTATTTCGAATTATTAATTCATAACCCGGAGCTTGAATCCCAAACTGATAACTTATAAGTGCACGAAAATTTTACGTACGCACTATCATAGTTTAGTAAAATATAACCTGAATTAAGTAAAATTTATACGCTATTAAGTTGCAGTCGTGTTTTTCGCTTCATAGACGTGATTGTGACATCGTATACGGACCAGGTTCAATCGATTGGAAAATTTGAAACGTTCCATTTCCCTCGCGGAGAAAATCAGCCAGTTTCCAGGCGAAATGGGTACGGTGCGTTGAGGGTTGCCCAATTTAAAACGTTTCGTACAATCGTGCCGAAAGCGCACCTGGGTGAACTCTCTATCTGGCAGATCTTATTAAAAGCGGCAGCCATTCCGATCACGTAGACAATTATTCGAGTGAAGTGTGCGGGCTTGAATCACTAACCTTACTGAACGGCCAACTTTTACAATAAATCCATCGCGGCCTCGACACTTAATCAGTCCTCCGATAAAAGCTTTAATCGAGAGTTAGAGTGCGGACTTAAAGGACTCGACTTATTAATTCAGCAGCGGGCGTTCGAATGCGGCTGAAAGGAGATTAATTAAAAGAAATTGAAGGTGCGTGGGTAATAACTTCGTTGGCTTTAGGGCTAAGCTACTTACGGGCAGATTTATTTGCGGATTTTTTTTAAGAGAACGTTAATGTGTTTGTATTTTAATTTAATTGTTGTATTAAAATGGATTATAATAAAGAAATCGGTTCCCCGAAGTATTAAGAAAAGCTTTTATTTTAGTAACACGCCTATATGATTCAGAAAGCTTATCGTATAATGAAACCCGTATTTCCCGTCAAATCAGACATCAATCCGAAGCATAATTGCTGCCTTTGTCAGATAACCTTTTTCGTATGATATCGGCGCCAAAATTGGCCACTCAGGAATCCACCCGAGGCGCGAGTGGCTGGTAATTTCATTTGGCCCTAATGTACGGGACCATTTGCAGTCTTTGCCATTATCGCGAATTGGGAGTAATGCACAGATAAGAGACTTGGATAATGTAATAGAATCCCTTTGAAGACCTACAGTAGGTAACTCATGTCTGGTAAATTGTTTTAAATATTTATAAGTTCGCTGTTCTATATCTTGGGAGCAAATTATTTATTTTTCACTTCAGCAGCTCGAACAAGCCTACTTTCGTCCTGTGGTCTGAGCACGGTAGCATTTTTATCGCATGTCACCATGCCTGTCACGTTCTAACAAGTATATAAGTGCGAAAGTGACAGGCATAGTGACAGGTGATAAGAATGCAACCATGCTGACACCGCTGGAGTGAGGACAGTGCGACTTTTCGACGATTATGTATCGTATCGTACATATTATAATACTTTTTTTTTCTGTTTATTCTGTGTAATTCGAAATACATTTTAACCTTTAATATGTTCTCACTACGGAGGTGAAAAATTATGTGTGCAACTGTACTGTACTGTACTCGAATAGATGGCGCCACACCTTTGGCCTATACTCGGCTAGATGACGTTTGATTTTTAACAATTTTAACACATATCACTCCTAAGGGCAAGTGACAATTTTATGATTTTGCGTTTTTAGGGTTCCGTACCCAAAGGGTAAAAACGGGACCCTATTACTAAAAACTCCGCTGTCTGTCTGTTCGTCTGTCACCAGGCTGTATCTCATGAACCGTGATAGCTAGACAGTTGAAATTTTCACAGATTATGTATTTCTGTTGCCGCTATAACAAGGAATACTAAAACCAGAATAAAATAAATATTTAAGTGGGGCTCCCATACAACAAACGTGATTTATTGCCGTTTTTTAGGTAAAGGTACGGAACCCTTCGTGCGCGAGTCCGACTCGCACTTGGCCGGTTTTTTACATAACGCAACACATTATGCACATTACGAGCATTACGTTTTATTATTAAAATAACAATATTTATCTGTTAGTTAGTTTTGGAAATAAAGTGACGTATATAGAGGCAATTAACTACATTTTATATACTTGAACATCGTATACTGGTATGTCTGGTATACGCGTATAAAGGATGACTCACGTTAGACCGGGCCGTGACCGGGCCGGAGCTTCCGGCGCTTACTTTTCTATGACATGACAGATGATCACGTGATGCTTTCCATAGAAAACGAAGCGCCGGATGCTCCGGCCCGGTCATGGCCCGGTCTAACGTGAGTCATCCTTTATAGCCGAACCAAGCGGCACTTGATCCAGTACACGTCAAAATTTGTCAATTTTTACGATAATAAATTCAAAGTAGATTCGTAGACCTAAAATTATATGGAAATATTTAAAATTTCTTAAATAATTATAATTTCAATTGTTATTATCATTTTTTTTTACTACCCAGTGAGTTGTATAAGTATGCAGTATGCCCCACTTTTGTTACCCTCCTCCGAACTGTACCGGGCACGGTAGCGCAACTGGCGCAAGTGACTTGCCTCAGTCACAGATCATATAATACTATATCATATAATATTATGCAATTATGCAGTTTACCCATATCCATGCTCATCTATTATATACACCGCATTTGAAATACCATTCTTATTTACCAATCAAGGTCATGATGATGACGCCCGCAGTGAAATCGAATTTCGCTCACTCTTTTTAAGCGTCAAAGCATTTTTTTTTGTGATGGCGGTGTAGAAACATTTGTTTGAGAAAATAAAGAATAAAACACACAGCACAGAAGCAATAAAAACATTTTGCTTTCATTACTGTTGGGTTATCACGAATTAATTCGGATTCGTTTACCTTTAATTTCCACGTCCTCCAACCGAAGTCATAGAAAAGATACAGTTACCTATTATTTAACGTATGTACAAATATATAGGTAAATATATACTTTTAATCATACCTATATGTAGGGCGATTCACGAAAGCTGGCGCGGATTATGTATAATGTTTTTAAAAGTACATCTGGTGCTCCATTACTACACCCTGTGCTGTAATAAGCACATTACGTAACTATCTCGAAAATTTAAAGTGCCATATGCACTGTAAAACGTTGTAAGATAATACACGTGTCAATAGATAATTCGCAACTCGTGTACAGTACAAATCTCGCGCCAGCTCTTATGAGTCTTATGATGGCGAAATACCGAAATTTATAAGAGTGAAAGAGAAAAAATCCTATGCTGCCCAAATTTTATATGAATATTCTTTCTCTTACCCCCGGTCGCTCGGTGGCGCGTCTATAACTACTTGTATATACTATGTCAATGCCCACGAACTACACAATTTCGTTTCCTTTTCTTACCCGAAAGGAGACAGAACGAATTTTTTTAGTTGGCATTGCACAAATTTTAAAACAATATTAGATAACAGGTATTTCAATACCGGTTCCGAGCCCTGGTTTCGAGTCTTTTCACGGCGATCGCTATCTAGGCTATAAAACTTGAGCACGTACTGTTTGAACTTTGAACCTCTAATTGCATTGAGAAGTAAGATAAAATTGCGTTATTTCTGTTAGATACTTTGTCGTTGGAAATCCTGAGGTAAATTGTAAGATTGTAACGGTTGAAATAAAAACGTTATATTTTCTATTCATTTCAAATAGTACGATGTTTTAACATTTTGATTGGAAGTATGAATACTTTCAATCAAAATGTTCTAAGTGGTAAGTAAAAGCAAAAAACTACAGGCAGCTCGTATCGTGTAAGCAGGTTTCCTGGCTAAGTTGGTGGCTGAGCATGTATTTACTGTTTAAGCTTCGTTTTAAAACTATAAATACTTTGCAAGTTCCTCATTGGCGGCGGCACGTTATTCCAACATTTTGAGGCCGTATAGCGATAGCTGCCCCGGAAGGCTGCCGAAGCGTGGCGTGGCGTCAACAAATTGAATCCCACATTTACGGCGGTCGCGGAGCCTAATGCAAGACAACGATAATGTATTTCATGCATGGTGTGAAATAATTTATTTTAAATACAGCCAAATACCCTATAGGGTGTTCAAATTCAACCTGTAATAATAGCTGACTGCAAGAGACGACTGTACCTGCCTAGATTCATCGACAAGAATATTCCAAAGTATTCCAGTCGCTGTCACGTCCATGAATCCGTAGGTATTTTGTATTGTAAAGTTTTATTGCAGCGTCCGCTGTACATTGTTTACGAACAAAGAGATCGCGCTCAGTTTCCGATGCAGCGGATTCGTGCCTTCAACTTAGTGATGTGACAAGAATGAATTCCCGACACGGTAATATTTCTCACACCTTATTAAGGTAAGTACAGATGTAGTGCATAATTATTTTCCATCGTATTTTCACGGAAACGTACGAACGTGTCTTGTTGTTTCGGTCAGTCTCCCTAAAAAAAGTACTGATGTTGACTGAAGTAGCATGACAAATAGGAACGTTTCCGAGAAAGTACCATGTATGGATGGTATAGAAAGGATGCCAATCTCTTATGGCAGAATTGTTGCAAAAGTGACCACTTTCAGCTTTAAATAATAGTTCCTAATCTCTCCGGTGGCGCTAGTTAGGCTCTGGGACATGAGTATAACATGAACCATATAAGGCAACAAATAACCCGACCAAATTACGTAGGTTGTTTTTGGTAGTATTTCGGTGTATGGTGGCGCCGCCTAATTGCTGTTTTTTGATGGACACTTTTCATACATAGAGATTTGGCTCCTTTATATAGTCTCCATGGTACGATGGAAAACAATTATGCACTACATTTGTATAGGTATGGGCACGAGAGTTAAAGTCACGCACACAACTACAAAATCATGTAAGTACCTACCTAATGACAGCGAGATTTTGAAATTAGTATTCTGTTTTCGTACCGTTAGTAAGATGAACCGCTAACTGCAAGATGGACCAAAGAGTTTTTTCAAGTATTTTTTTTGCTTGATTTATTGAATACTGTTTTTGAGGAGTACTTAGTGTAGCTGTGTATGTAATCATTCACCTCAACTCTCCTGCGTGCAATTCCACATTTACTGAGCGAGTGTGATGAAAAGAGTCTTAATCTTATTTAGGTTATTTAGGTAGAATAGTAAGGCCTTATTCTCACGAGCTAGATACTAGGATACTATATGTGGCCTGACGAAGTCTCGATGTCTGCGATGTCTCGCACACCGGAGCGACGTGCGAGTTCGATCCAATGAGAAGACCTTAGCATTCCATTTTGAGGGTTCCCTATCCAAAGGGTAAAAACAGGACCCTATTACTAAGACTCCGCTGTCCGTCTGTCCGTTCAACTTAGTGATGTGACAAGAATAAATTCCCGACACGGTAATATTTCTCACACCTTATTAAGGTAAGTACAGATGTAGTGCATAATTATTTTCCATCGTATTTTCACGGAAACGTACGAACGTGTCTTGCTATTTCGGTCAGTCTCCCTACAAAAAGTACTGAGGTTGACTGAAGTAGCATGACAAATACGAACGTTTCCGAGAAAGTACGATGGAAAACAATTATGCACTACATTTGTATAGGTATGCACGAGAGTTAAAGTCACGCACACAAATACTAAATCATGTAAGTACCTACCTAATGACAGCGAGATTTTGAAATTAGTATTCTGTTTTCGTACCGTTAGTAAGATGAACCGCTAACTGCAAGATGGACCAAAGAGTTTTTTCAAGTATTTTTTTTTGCTTGATTTATTGAGTACTGTTTTTGAGGAGTACTCTATGTAGCTGTGTGTTATCATTCACCTCAACTCTCCTGCGTGCAATTCCACATTTACTGAGCGAGTGTGATGAAAAGAGTCTTAATCTTATTTAGGTTATTAAGGTAGAATAGTAAGGCCTCATTCTCACGAGCTAGATACTAGGATACTATAGGTGGCCTGACGAAGTCTCGATGTCTGCGATGTATCGCACACCGGAGCGACGTGCGAGTTCGATCCAATGAGAAGACCTTAGCATTCCATTTTTAGGGTTCAAGGGTAAAAACAGGACCCTATTGCTAAGACTCCGCTGTCCGTCTGTCCGTCTGTCAGTCACCAGGCTGTATCTCATGAACCGTGATAGCTAGACAGATGAATTATGTATTTACATTGTTAATATTTACTTATTTACAAACCTTTGTATCACTATTATTTGTTATTTGTTAATGTGAATTTAATTTATACTGTGAAAATAATAATGATTTGTTGAAATTTCGTTTGGATTAAATTGTACTGTAATATTTGTTAAAATAAAAAATAGTTAATAATGTGACATACATAATGATGATAATTTAGTATAATTTCATAATGACATAATAATATAATATAAGTATGTACCTATTTAATGATATAATTCGTAATGAAACATTTGATAGAATTGTATAATAACAGAAAGATGAATATGTAGATATATATATTAGAGTTAGTCTCGAAGGTCAGATAGCAGTCGCTTTCGTAAAAACTAGTGCTTATGCCAATTCTTGGGATTAGTTGCCAAGCGGACCCCAGGCTCCCATGAGCCGTGGCAAAATGCCGGGAGAACGCGAGGAAAATGATGAATGATATTAGAGTTAGTGTATAATCACATGAAATTATTACTAACAACACTATTAGCACGTAAGGTTTATCTGTAAGTGCTGATATGTATAATAATAAACAAATAAACTATATTCCCTTGAGCCTTACATCACTACGTCCAACTTATCCGTCTTTGTTCTAACTATCGGTGCTCGACGAAAGTTTCCGTGTCCGCATACATATTATATATTTCGCACCGCGCTACGTGCGGTATCGCAATATCTAAGTTACGATACGAGGGGAAGTGGGACAAAGGCTCAAATGGCCATCACCTATTTTCGTCCGAAACACATTAGCGCGGGGGCTACTACGAACATCGAAATTCGGTACATAATTATCACTCATTATAACATAAGAGAAATAGAGATCGGTATAGAAACTATAGAAGATCTGCGAAATTTGTTCGATTTCAATTTCAATACTTAATTTCCAAGAATATGGTACATACAATGTTGGTTAGTAAAAGGTGTTAGGTCAGCATATTCTGCCGGTATGCATCGGCGTAGAAATATTTACATAACTATTTAGGTACATGAGGAATAAAAATAAACATTAAAATTAAAATTCAGCCAGGATGAGATTAGCAGAATTTATTAACAATTCATAATATCAAATATCATCTTAAAAATTCATCTACAAAGTAAAATATTGTCCAAGCAACCACAGAAACATTTTTTTCTCAAATTGACATATCGGTAGAATTTTGAGGTCATCTGGCACTCATTAAATATTTTTACAGCCATATTGTAAGGCATTTGACTTGGTCACTTTTAGCTTTTGCTCAGGTTGATAGCTAAAGTGGCTTCCTGCTGGGCCTTTGCTTATTTATCACTTCATCATGAAGTGGAAAAAGCTGAGGGTGTATTTCTTAAATGTATTGACAAGGCAATGGTAGAATTTAGTAATTTATTAATTTTCGTTAGTTGCGGTTGAACCCTTGGGTGTTTTTTTAAATTGCTTAGAGAGAGCGAGCGAGCTTTGACACAGTAGGTTAAGTTAAAACTAGCAATGATTGGACCATTATGTTGTCTTTAATAAAATAATTTTGAACTACGCACTTTTGCGTGGTCGCATCAATAGGACATTTAACTTAACTCAAGTTTTTTCGTAACAGAAAAATTTTGTCCGTCACTGACATTCGACACTATATGTATTGTTCAAACCGTTCAGACTGTAAAGTAGACCAGGTACTCTAGACCAAAGCGCAGGACGACATTTAATCCTATATTTGATTAGAGTAGGTATAGGTATATTGCTCGTTACAGAGGTTTATTAACATATTCACTGCCAAGATATATAAAATCAAAATTTATAATCTCAAAATAAAACTGAGTCACCGCCCGGCAAGCTCGGCCGAATTTCACCTTCCCATACAAACGGAGTTTTGTTCTCATTTTAAAACTACGTGTTGGATTGGAATGAAACTTTGCATATACAATGACATGAGGTATATCTAGGTCTGTAATTAGTTTATATAGCTCTAGTATATAAAACAAACGTAATAGAGCAAAAACAAGTTTTGCATAAAAACTTTTTTTAACTATGGTATCTGAAGCTACATAATTTACATAAACTAATTACAGACATAGATATATACCTTATCCTACTGTACAAAGTTTGAGAGCAAACTAGCTATTCGTTTTAAAATGAGAGCGTAACTACGTGGTAACTACGTTTGTATGGAGAACCGAGTTTGCCAGGAACCTTTAAAAATTATCCAGTTTGTACATAAAATATCCACAACACAGGCTTCGTCAGGTGGCCACAAATGCAAATCAGCAACATGCTTCGTTCAATATTTGATTTCAATCTGTACTCATACATTCCACATTCAATTTATATCGCGCTTTGTACAATTCAGTTAGCGTGCCCTTTATTCACGAATTCCCACTTCAATATCAGAACAAGTGTGATCTCTGGCAGCATATACTTGCTACAAATTAAAGGGCCAGCTTATGCTGGGGATGGATACATATAACACATTCAGAACCTGGTGAATGCCATGTCAGATAGTGTGGGGAAACACAAGTCTTATGACTCTAAATTTGAGATACATACACGGTGGCTAAAAAATAAGTGCATATTTTTTAGCCACCCTGTATATACCTTACATAACAGTTTACTTATAAGATTGGTTTTTGAATAGGGGATATTACTGCAATGTTCACCAGAGTGCAGCACTAGCCAGGCATTAGTAAACCATAGAGTAACTTATACATAATGTGCCTTTAACAGTTTTTTACCGTTTTTTTGCGTAATGGTACGGAACCCTTCGTGCGCGAGTCTGACTAGCACTTGGCCGGTTTTTTAAATTGCTTGGAGAGAGCGCGAGCGAGCTTTGATACAGTAGGTTAAGTTAGAACTAGCAATGATTGGTACCGAAAATCCCGGTTCTTTTAAACAGTACCGGTTCTGCAATCCCTGTGTAACCTAGTTTATTTCACGATCGCAATGACCCTGACTCTTGTTAGAATTATAATTATTATCTACGTAAAGACGTCTTTAGGTTATGAGTCTATTGTAAGACTCAACTTTAGCCAACTCTAACGGCAGGTATTTTATGAAACACGGCATGCCGACACTCGGGCGCTCGCAGATGAGGGACGTGATTCAATTTGCATGGTATGATGGGCGCATTATTCGCTTGCTGTCGCGGCCCTTTCCGTCCTAGTGCGACAAGCTTTCATTCTCACTCGGTATGTGTCTCATCGCGAGATAATGCACTCAAATGAGGGCTAAATACGTTTGTGTCGTGAGTGACTAATGTTGTAATATAAATTTCTCTCACATAACTATTAAAACTGATGTTTTTAAGTGTGACATGTTTGGAGATAGTTCTCAGGTCAAAGGCCAAACATGATAACAGGCCAACAGACGATCACAACACGCTACTGTTATCGGTGCTAGGGTTATATTATAGAGGGATGGATGATTGATAGTGATGAACGAGTGATTCTCCATACAAACGCAGTCCTCATTTTCCTCCTTGGATATTGAGATAAAGACAAAGACAGTTTATTATTCAAGTAGGCATATTATAATGCGCTTATGAACGTCAAATAAAGCTCTGCCTCGAGAAGATTTGACATTATGAAATATATTTATACACAATTTATTCTATACTTTCCACAGATGCGCCCCTTCGTTTTACTTTTTCGATTTTTTATTACAAGCAAGGCTTAAAACTAGTCGTATCTCGTATCAACTCTAATGGCTCTATTATGTTACTAAAAAACTGAATCTAGTTCTAGTTTAGACTAGTATGAGTAAAGACTTGCATTGTTTGCGTCCGCTCCCACCAGAATGCCCATATGCTTGTTTTTCAGCATATAGAACAAAAGGTAATTCATTTGGCAAACTATAGGGGACCACGATTCCCGACAGAGTTAGTGTGAAGTTAGTCGGACGTCCGTTTATTAGCGGGACTTTTTCTCTTTATTCGGCTGAATGCAGCCTCTGCATGCCACTTAATTGAGTTGAGTAAACGAAATTTTAAAAAGTTAGAGGCCGGTTGTTTTAAACATTAACCACAAGTTTGATAGAGGGTATGACAGTCGTTTGCATCATTTGTAGAGTTCCGTAGTCAATAGGTAATTGTTTCGCCACGTCCGTCTGTCTGTTCGTCTGTGGGCAGTTTCGTACTACACTACATACTAGAGTTTTTTTAAAGAGTACCTAGACTTTTTAGAACAATTTTAAATAAAGCTATAATCACATTTTAACACGTTTCTTTGTAAGAATAAGAATATTTTTTATGCGTGCTCTTTTAATTACATAGTATATTGTTACGAGCGCCTGAACTAGGAATATAATCCCATAATACTAATTTAAAAAACAATAAAACAAATTAAAATAATGAACATAGAGATATAAGTTAGGTATTGAATTATCTTACACTTAATAGTAACCACAAAGTAGGTCGATCGTGTTTTTTTTATTATTACGTTGTTATTAGCTTACCTTAATAATAGTTACAAGGCACAAGAATTCCATTTTGATAGGTTTACGGTCAATAGGGCAATAGTTATTTGTTATACAAGGGTGCAAAGTTGTATTTTACCCGCGAGTGTAGAATTGAAACACGAGCAAGCGAAAGGATTCTATCGGTGAACCACGAGCGAAGCGAGTGGTTCTAAAATAGAATCCTAAGCGTAGCGAGTGTTTCAACACAAGAGAAGTAAAATACATTTGCGCCCGTGTGTAACACAAAACTTTTCACCTCACTATAGCGAGGAAAGTGCAACATCCACAGGCGTTAGATCATCTTCATCACTGGAATCACTCATTTCTTTACGATATTATAACAGAAAACTCTGGAAGTTGTGTATTTTTACGCGAGTCGGTGAGAAAAGGTTTTAAGTAAAAAAATTGTTGACAATGTTGACATTTCTGATGTATGAAATGTCAACGATGCGTTTTGAAATTGCATCGACTCAACTTGTGCGTTCAGAATTATATTTAACATCATTATAAAAAAACAAACGTTTCTTATGGAATTTTAAGGTTTATGACTTAAAATCATTAAATAAAGCTAAATTTGGTATTTTTATTAGATTCTCAAACCATTTATTTAATGATAATTAATATCGAACGAACCATTATCATGAGCGTTTTACGTTTTGTTATCTGTCAAGCTACTTAAACACGCTCCATCCAAGGTCAAATTACTTTCCCCACTAGTGGATAAAACGCGTTTTTCCCCGCTTGTATTGAAGGATAAACGACAACTTTCCGAGCTAGTGAGGGGAAAAATAAATTCTATTCACACAAAAAAGCGCAGACTATCCTGAAACTGTGAGCTGTGAAAAATTTTAGATTGGCAAGTGTGACCGTATCTTATTGCTATAGTCTTCATCTTCTCAAATGACTTTTTCGTCTAAGACGGTAATCTGTTAAACAAAAGCCATTGTCTCTTTCGTGGGAGCACTTGGCCATTGTGTGCCATTGTGTGTGAGCGCCGCACGTGCCGTGCCACGAGCCCACACAAAAGAGACAATGGCTTTTGTTTAACAGATTACCGTCTAAGACGAAAAAGTCATTTGCGATGATGCAGACTATACCATTGGTAGTGAAAGTAATAATTGATTAGAGTCTGTAAAGGAGACCGCGGGGTGGTCCGTATAGTTTAGACCGCCACCCGGCCGTCCTAATGAAGGGGCCATTCCATGTCCGCTAGCTTGTCCTACATGGCGACAATATAACAATGCCCGTTTGCTACTTCGTCCGAGTAGAAGTAGTTGAAACTTTCAATTCCGTTTTCGTCCCCTTGAGGGTTGAATTACAAAAATCCTTATTCAGTGCAGCCTTACAAGTTTTACAACTGATATGATGATGATTATCACTACTTTTGTGATAAATGACAATGTATTCTATGAAATTCTGAAGGACAACTCGGCAAACTATTAAAATAAAATTCAAACAGTCAAATCGCACCTTTTACAAAAGCAGTCATCATATGTGGCGTTCTATGCCTAAAGGGGTTTTATGCTCCATGTGCATATGCACATGTGCTTATGGACCCTTTAGGCATGGAACGTCACACATGGTAGCTAGCCCATTATGTCACTTTCTCGAGTCTTATCTCGCCACAAGTAGTATAACTTAAATCTTCTCGGGTCAGAGCAGAGGTGTAGGGAGAGCCGGCGTAGGTAACTTTATTTGACGTTCATATTTAAGCGCATGCCTACTTTAATAATAAACTATCTTTATTAACTAAAACGTTCTAAAACCGGAATTACCTATAATGTCTATTTCTGTGACCGGGCGGGGCCTCATGTGATCCCGGCCGGCGCGGTCTGGGCGCTAATGAAGCGCGCGATCAACGTCCTACTAAAGAATTTCGGAGTGATCTTGGGGTGGATTTTTTTGAGCGCACCTTCCCTTGTTCATTAGTGTAATTAACTTATGCCGCACTCTTCCACAATTCGTTGCGGATCCCTGACTCCTGCTAAATTACTGTGGCTCACAAAAATCTAAAGGGCCTTGTGTTTTTACGTTACTTTATTGAACGCGAATTTGAGAGCTTTCAGCCTCGATAAGCATTGCTTGGGTGGAATTTTAGCTATCGTGACATTTGAAATCTTGCGACATGGCTACCAAAAAAAACTTCTTGTTCTATGAATATATTGCGAAAAGCAAAAAGTTCTGTAACGGAGAAAAAATTCTAAAGTGGCATTCAGTATTTATATAACATGTATATAACCTTAAACTGACGCGGCTTGCCAGCGTGTACTTATTTAATGAGATAACTGCATTATGCCTTTAATACTTTTAATGAATTAAAACTTCATGTATTTTGATAGTTCTAACTCCTTCCCATTTGTATTAAAATTATTTTTACAAATTTCTTACTTACAAAATACATTTTTTTAACTTTTTTGAGTCCAGTGTCACTTCTAAAAGTGGAATACTGCTGTCGTGAACGAAAGAGTCGTTAGGTATAAATGGTATAATGACATCGTTTGATCAATTTGGATCTGATAGGTACCTTCATTTAATGATGATTCGAGTGAATTACTGATGGTTTTCAGTATGTATTAACAGAAATCATGACGATTATGGCTCGATCCTCAGGTTCGTGTAGTGTTCTGTGTGCCCGGCGAGACTCGAAATCAGCACTAGCCACATAGCTTTTTCCCTCTTGTCGTACAATAGTAACATTACGATACAAGTGCGAAAAACACGACCGAAGGGAGTGTTTCAAATCGACGTGAGTTGCGAATTACCTATTCGCACATGTATAGTACAACGTTCAAAATTTTACATTATGGTCCTTTAAATTTTCGACAGTCACGTAATGTGCTAATTATTGCACTATAGTTCGGTAAAGTAGCACCATAATATGTACCGTAAATAACTATAAAAAAAAAAATAAAAAAAAAAATTGTGTTAAAAAACTTCGTACGAATTGAGAACCCCTTTTCATATTTTGCGGGTGGTAAAGGGTAAGTTTCAGATTAATACGACAACATTATCATTTGTTTGTGTAGTTTCACATCCACGGGCTTAGGGGAGACAGTCGGAGACAATGCGAACATGCAATATGAAACTTGTCTCAAGTAGTTTCGTCTCGTCTACGTTGTAAATTGATCAAGCCATTTGTTCCGTTTTAATATTTATTATGCGCTTTTTTACACGTTCAGGTACAAATTTATTAAACTCTGTAATTAATTCTATTCATGTCATGAATTAAGCATGTAAAATAGTTAAGTAAGGTTGTAAGCTGTTCTTTATTAGTTTTTATTACACAAATATCTGAAGGGTATTCGGCAGACCTTATACATAGTTAAAGTACCCAAATTGATAATTTTCCAGAAAATCCGTATAAGCTTCTAGTTTACTTATTAGCAATATGACGGACCCTTTAATGCTGGGAGACCAGACGGAGATAACTGTTTTCTGTAGATTTATCGAAACTTGTCCAATGTCAAGCATAATTGTACATTCACAAAGTACAATTATTTCGGACAAATGTTACTAGTGAAATAACAAATCAATGTAGTCTCGTCAACGATTTCCGTATAAACGTCAGCGCGTACAATAGGGAATATTACGCGAAACTGCGCAGGGGGCGCCACTACCACAATCTGAGGGTCTATCACAAAACAAGAAAATCGAAGTTTCGTTATCTAACATCTTTGTCACTTGCATATTCGAGCGATAAAGAGGCAGAATTTCGGATTCGCGTTTCCCGGTAGGTCCTCTGTAAACAAACCGCCTTGGTGCATCAATGTCATATTTTATTATCTCTGAAAACTTGTCAAAAAACTATTAAAGGCACGGATACATAGTTACTCTATGGTTTACTAAACGGGCTACTGCTGCACTCTGGTGGCAGAACATTGCAGTAATATTTGGAGTTACGCTCCTTTTTCTTTAAACGGAAATGTTTGGCCACACTTTAATATGTTTGTATGATAAATATAACAGGTTATTATTTATTTATATGCTTATTGCTCATGTTACCATGTAGCCGACAAATAAAATACAGTTTTATTAAAAAAAGGGTAATAAAAAATAATATGTACCTATATACCCTATTTGTCGGTTAGAAGATCCATTGTCGGTTGTCGGCAGTAATATTTATGTGTTTCTGGCAATTTCCTGCAACTAGACGCTGGCATGCTAGCGGAATTAGTTTTTGCACAGGACGAGGCAGCGTCGAGCAAGGAGGGGAGAACGGGGGATCTGAGGGTGCACAGACGCGCGACCACCCTTTCCACAAATTAATTAAAATAATTTGTTGAAAATGTCACAAATTTACCAGTCCCACGGCTTGTTAGTGTGTTCTCGTTATTTGGTAAACGGGAAAGTATCTCGGAATACAAGGACTCCCCTAGGGATTGGCTTGGGGATGTTGAAACTAATCGCCTAATTTGTTGCTGTAATGTCAATATATATTTTGATCGTCAAGTATTGCTTTTGAGAATATAATTGTGGTATTTATTCTTCATAGAATAGAAAAAAAATACTAATGGCACCTGACTTAGTAAATTGAAAAGAATAATGTAGGTACATCTTTAGAAGTTTGAGTTCTTATGTCTGTTAATCATTTCAATATGATTTTTTATGTTCCATTGTTGCAGTGCACATGTTTATTATGGTCTGCATCACCTCAAATGACATTTTCGTCTAAGACGGTAATCTGTTAAACAAAAGCCATTTGTCTCTTTTGTGCGAGCTGTCGGCGTGCCACGGCGCGTGCGGCGCTCACGCACAATCGCACACAATGGCCAACCGCTCGCACAAAAGAGACAATGGCTTCTGTTTAACAGATTACCGTCTTAGACGAATAAGTCATTTGAGAAGATGAAGACTACACGTCCATACAAATTTACAGAAATTTGTATGCAGGGCGGATGCCTTTTCTCAGCAGCTGACTGTGCATACGATAGTTACGCATTTGTAGGTTATAAAATTCTGCGTATACTCTAACCACGCTAATTTTGCACAAACTTGGCAATAAGAATATCCCTATAAGCTTCATATTTGTAGCTTGGCATGAAATGAATACTTAGCGTGGTCCGACTCTATCTACAGTACCGGCCAATAATATATGATGAATACTGCAATGAAATAATGTGAATTACAATAGGAGACTCAGCATATTACTAAAACGGCTCTAATAAAAAAATGAAGCGGACTATTATATTTAAAAAAAACTATAAAAAAACCATTACATGAGACCAATTTTTATCATCGCTCGCACAAAGGACTACTATTTACTAGATTATCTTTTATATTAGAAATTAATTATAAAAAAAGTCGTACCGTAAAAGCATGGATGTGATGTGATATATTATTGGCCGGTAAAATGGTATATTTTTTTTCCGATTACAGGTGTCAATACGAATTGATTGATATATCAATCACTAAAATCGGTGCACCCGTTTTGTGCCTACAATTTTTTTAAATTTTGCAGCCGCCATTTTGGAAAAGGTCCGCCATCTTGAATTCTTGTGGATGAAATTTGTGTTTCCTCGGATGAAATCATTCAGATTGGTCCCTAGTATCACTGGGAAAAGCGGGTTGCTTTCTGCATCAAGTGCAGCTTTCGATGCATATATCGCCGTAACCGCTAGTACTATTACGTTACGTCCCTGTTACTTACACCACAATGACCTTGATAGGTAATCGAACTTTAGAAATATGTTTTTGGTATGTTATCAGTTATCAAGTACTTGCAGCCCTTCTCGCTTGTGTTATAAAACTTATAAACGAGATAAAAAATTGTCACAAACTTTAAGGTTAAAGTTAGTGACGATCGCGGCTAATATAAGTTAGAAAACGCGTTTCTTCAACAGGGATGTATCTGTTATAATAGCAAAGATAGATAGAACTCCGTAATAGATGGATACAGTCTAAGGAAAAAACGTGCCTCGAAAATCAAGAAAATTTGATTCTCGTTCAGAGGGCGCTACTAGTTTTGGCCTACAGTCGTATAGATGGCGTTGACGGTTTCGTTTGTTATTTAACAATTTTAACGCATATCAGTGAAAGAACATGGGTCAAAATCATAAAAATAATTAATGCAAATAAAAAAATCATTTATCTATATTTAAATACATTCTATCGTATTTTTATAAATCTTCATTTTTAGTTTTAAAGTGTGTCGACAGATGGCAGTGAATTTACTGGGGTTACAAAATTTACTATGACAGTACCGCATAAGTTACTCTATGATAATAGTATTACCTTTACAATATTATAATGTATTCGCCGAAGTATCCAACTGAGTTTGCCTCCACCGCCCACCCCCATAACTTTGCTTCTAGATGCTTCTTTAATCTATGCTATCCTGTTTAAATCATGTTAAGGCGGGACTGCAAGTGCTGCACCCGACGGTGCTAATAACTCTAAGATTGCACTTTAAAATATTGCACTAAGATGATAGTGTTAGTCTAACTAAGTGCCTCGAAGCGCCAACAAATTTGATTAGCTCTATTAGAGACTCATTCTACGCGATCACTTGCCATTCTGTGCATATGCAGCCCGGATAGCAGGGCTGCTATATGAGAAATTTAAACAGTGACTTCTTCAATGAACTCATCGTTTTTTCATTGGACTCTTTTAAGAATAAGAATAAAGAATAAAGATCATTTATTTTCAGCTAAAGGTTACAGACATTCCAGGGGTCTCCGCACTAGGCAGTGCCTGTATCGCGGGGAACCAATTACAATTTAAATATCAGACTTTGTTACAATTAAAAGGAAGGTGTTGTGGTGGTGGTTGGTGTTTTGAAGGAAATATTTATGGTAGAAGGTATTTTCTATAAAATGGGACCTTATTGTCGATGGCGCTTACGCCATTTTTAACGATGCTCCGATATAAATACAATGCCGCGCGGCGCCGTGTGGTGTAAGCGCCATCGCCATATTATATCGATTTTTAAATTATTAAATACTTTCGACCGACTTCAGAAATTCTTATAATACCAAAGTAGCAAAGAAACATGCAGCCCGATTCAGACAGCTTCTCACAAACGTAGTCCCCATTTTTCTTTCTGTTTTGAACTGGTTTTGACACGACTTTTATGATCGTCGTGGTGATAAGCGTGCATCTCACGCACAACGTTCACTTAATTTTGCATGCACCAACCGACCGACCGACCGTATCGACCGTAGTGACCTAAATATTTTGAAATATGTCTCACGATAGTTTAATTTCGATTACAATTACAATAACTGGTAAATAGCTGACTTGTTTAATTTTCCTGGGTTGAATTTGTGGTTCGGTTCCGGAGACCAGCAACAATCGCATAAAATTATGTGACGGATAATCTTTCATGTATTTTGGAAGTACAAAAAGTATAAAAATCCAAGGAAGCTACGAAACCATGAAAATAATTAAGGGGTTAAAGAACGCCTGACATCTCAAACATCTAAAGTGAAATTGCAAATGGCAGTGTTGCCATATTACGCTTACGTGCAAGCAGAGACAAACAAATTATAAAGACGTTATTTATAAACCCGCTACCTAAGATCTCAAACCAATCTACTACAAGGACGAGAAACATAATATAAACAATATGGCTTAAGTAAATTATTTAGTTAGTTCATCGACATCTATGTATATGCGCCTTGGTGTTAGGAAAATAGACTGGCACTGTCAATAAATTCACGACGACTAATCGAAGCGCTCTCGAAGGGCGTCAGTTGGGCGTCAGCTCAATAAAGGGCGTTAAGGCGTCAGACGGTAGCAGGGTAAATCGTGATAAACTTGCGCCTTTACATATAGCCTTTATAGACTACGTCGTAGTCACTACGATGTAGTCAAAGGTTACGTCAATAACCATAACATCTTTACTTCGAGTCAGTGCGGAAATAGTAGTCGTAGAATTGGATCCCATACATTTCACGACTCATCTCTTTCTGCACAGAGTCTATCAGACATATAACATCTATTCTTATTATTCAGTGGTCTCTGGTGCGAGCATAAAGTTTGTTCGTGTAATGACGAGACGTGACTTCTTGACTCGGAATTTTTAGCGCGCTTAACAATATGTTGATGCGAGGTCACGGTACGCGTGTGGTGTAATATTGCAGAGATGTGATATCAGTGTCGGCCGGTGCATAGTCGCCACTCGCCACACTTCACAGGGCAGGGGGCTGATTTTTGAATTTCGAGCGTTCGATTTCGTGATTTTCCCTTCAATATATCTCCACTACTAGGCATTTAAGTTCTACTAATAGAATTGAAAACGTGTAGTCAATACTAGATTTTCAATATCTATTGCTCGTATTTCAAAATTATCAATTCGCCGTTTTCCACAGACTTTCGTGACGAAATCGAGCGCTCGATATTCAAAAATCCACCCCCAGGCGTTAGATGTAAAAGTGTACTTTATATTTGTGACCACTAGTTAAACATATGTAACAGGTGTATTTGGGTTATCCTGAATCCGGTTAACCTCAATTCCATTATATGATTCATATCGAAGTCCATTTTCGGAATTAGCCGAATACACCAAATACTTAATGTATGTCGTAGTCAAATTGTACCTAATAATCCGCCGTTTATAAATAAATATTATAAAATACAAACGTCGTCGTCATTTTACAAGATATATAGCACACCAATAATAAGCGGGCATCTCGCTCGTTTCTTCCCAGAACGTGCAGAATGTGGAATGAGGTATTTCCTTTGCGCTACGACATCCCAGGTAGCAAAGTGACGTCACCGACGTCATAATGACGTCATTTATACGTCATAACGACGTAACGGACGTCATAATGACGTATAAATGCTACCTGGGATGGGGTTCTTCAAGAAGCCGGTTAGGGTTCTCAAGGGTCGGCAACGCTTAAGTGGCTCCTGTGACGTTGCTTATGTCCATGGGCGACGATGACCGCTTCCCATCAGGCGACTCGTCTGCTCGTTGGCTGACATACATTAAAAAAAATTTGTAGTAGCCCTAAAAATTTAAAACACTCAAAATCTAACGGACGAAGGCTCAAAGTCCTCACGTCCGTATTAAGTTTCGGCCCCCTTTTAAATGGCACCCTGGAGCAGCGCGTGCTGAGCAGACGCTCAATGCCACAATATCTGCAGCTGCAGACGTGCCATTTCTATTATGACGATTCATGTGTTTGAGTGATCACTTTGTAGATTGTGACTCTACAATATTGCACAAGCGCTCTGTGACAGACAAGTTAATCATTTAGACTTCGCATAGTATTTCGTTTTGGCTAATCTTCTTAAAGCAGAAAACAATACAAACTCACGATTATCGTCTTTTTTTATGCTATGCACACTTAGCATTACATTGTATTCCGTACGACTACGAAGTTTAAATAAATAAATAATCCATACTAATATTATAAATGCGAGTGCGTCTGTCTGTCTGTTACCTCTTCACGCTTAAACCGCTGAACCGATTTAGTTGGAATTTGGTATAGAGATAGTTTGAGTCCCGGGGAAGGACATAGGGTAGTTTTTATCCCAGATGTCATCTTTTAAGGGGGTGAAAAGGGGGGGGGGGAAGTTTGTATGGGAAATCGATAAAAAGTTGATTGGATAAAAAATAAGCTACCCAAATCACAAACTCCATGCAGACGAAGTCGCGGGCAAAAGCTAGTAATGAATAAATTAAAACAACAAACAACAAACAAACTGATTAAGCCGCACAGTAAGCTCGTGAAGGCTTGTGTTAACGGTTGTGCACGATTATAACGATATTACGGCACATAGAAAACACCCATGACACATTAAGAACACAGGACACACACACAATAATAATAAATAAAACGTTTATTCAAAGAACTTACAACTAAATACTTATGTTCTTCTGTCAAACCACAGTCGTTTGTTGGCAGACGATCTGAGCTCAACTCAATACACAAATAAATAAATAATGCCATTACCGGGATTCGAACCCAGAACCATCGGCATCATATTCTAGGATTGCTGTGCATGCAGTCTGCATTACAGACGATCAGTCTTTATTGAATACTTGTCTAGACTTCTCCGGAATAGTGACTCCGCTTGGGATGAAGCAATTTATTTCTTTGACGGTTCTCGTTCGACTGGTAGCGAATTGTTGGTAGTTATATTTGAGTCGCTTTTTTGAATGAAATATTCCTAGGCGTAAGCCGTATTTCTGATTTACATCATCATCATCTTCCTCGCGTTAGGAGCTTGGGGTCCGCTTGGCAACTAATCCCAAGAATTGGCGTAGGCACTGGTTTTTACGAAAGCGACTGCCATCTGACCTTCCAATCCAGAGGGGAAACTAGGACTTGTTGGGATTAGTCCGGTTTCCTCACGATGTTTTCCTTCACCGAAAAGCGACTGGTAAATATCAAATGATATTTCGTACATAAGTTCCGAAAAGCTCATTGGTACGAGCCGGGGTTTGAAGTTTGAACCCGCGACCTCCTGATTGCAAGTCGCACGCTCCTACCGCTAGGCCACCAACGTTTTCCTTTCTGTACGGTAGTACTATTATTTATTCTGTGGTATGAGCGAAATGTCTAAAATTACACGACAGACTTAGTGCGGCTGGGTGTACTGGCAGACAAATCGTTGAATTGACAAGATTACTGATAATTCGAAAGTTGAAAACACGTTAAGGGTTTGTGATACGTCAAGCATAGGTCCCGCATATGAATGTTTTTGGCAAAAATTTCATTTTTGGTACAAGATTTTATCGCTGACTGTACTTTTCTTTCTACGGGTAACAAATACTCATCGAGACAATTCTAAAAACCCCAAACACAATTAGGTTTGTTTTACCACAGAGTTCCTATGGCCACCTGTCTCCATCATCAGATCAGCTCGATGGTACCATAATATTGCATTGTCACCGGACTTACATATGTATGCAAATTTTCAGCTTCATTGGAAGTCGGAAAGTGGGTCAAATTTAACTTGCAAGATTTGACCCGTACATACACACATAGGTACATTGCAAGTTAATAAAAAGCTTTTAAAATAGACGTACATTTTTAAGTAGGCTTCAAGTTTCACTGTAGGTACTCGTATTGCAACAGAATCGCATTTTTCACCGTCGTTTGAGAGCGGGCCCGGAAATGGACCTGCGAAACACTAACGTTTGACACTTCCTTTCATGCAGCCTAGTTTCCCGTGATATCTAGCTTTGACTATTTACACAGATCACCTTCGCACATATAAATTGCAATTGACAATATTTTAAAATGACAATATTTAAAAACGCACGGGCAGTTCAACTAATTTACACAAAACCTTTACAAATTATACATATAAACCTTCCTCTTGAATCAATCTATCTATTAAAAAAACCGTATCAATATCCGTTGCGTAGTTTTAAAGATCTAAGCATACATAGGGACAGACGAACAGACAGGGGGAAGCGACTTTGTTTTATACTATGTAGTGAACTTAGGTAGTGGTAGTGAAGTGATAAAAAATTCGAAACATCACCATGACATTTGACACTGACAGTTGTTCGAGTTTTATCTCGTGATTAGTCATAGACATAGTATAGTAGTTATAGGCATGAAACCGAGCGACCAGGGGTAAGAGAAAGACATATTCATGTATTGACAGGTTAATGTATGGCAGCATAATCCTTTTTCTCTTTCACTCTTATAAATTTCGGTATTTCGCCATCGCCTCGTACCTATGCTGCCATAACCCGCCATGAAAAAAAACCCGGTCGGTGATAAGGACAAAGCATGGCACTATTTTCTCTTTCCTCTTATATAGGAATCGCAATAAGACTATCTTTCTCTATCAAAGAGTGTCAGGCCATTGTTATTAGTTTTTTTATTCTTTATTTAAGAGCTTGTCACTGTATCTCTTTATTAGTTAGAATAAGGTGAATTTCACCCTTGCAATTTATGCCGTGGTTTGGGTTTTCGTGGCGTGGTTGCATCACTTTCGTTTGCCATGTAAGAAAAAGAGATGCAATACGAATGTTTGGGCAAATGCTGTAACAAAATTGTGACATTAAATACTAGATCCATTTCAGTTGCGTATATATTTTGGACCTTTATTAATTATTTAAATAGGTACTGTAAGAATGTATGTAAAGCGATATCTCTTTCTCGCTCTTACTTATGGGTGCGTCGCACAATGACCTTGATGCGGAGCGATGGTGCGTTACGCCTCTTAAGGGCCACTCGACAAAATATATTTTCCGTTTCACGAAATGTCAGCACATTCTTTAACATTATTTGAAATGTAAAAAAAAGTGTACATATGTGTAAAAATATCAAACGGAATATTTTTGACAATTCGAGGCAAAGTTTTTCTTACATTTAAAATATTGTTAACGATGTGCTGATATTTCGTGAAACAGAAAATACCCTTGCATCGGGTACCGACACCACAGAATAAGTAATAGTATTATCATACCGACACATCGGGCCCCGTTGGCAAGTGTCCGGCGACCGTGTGGATCTAATAAGCCCTAAAGAAAGTATGATTCTCTCATAGAGGTAGCCATAGAGATTCTGAGGGCCTACCACGAACCACGTTCGACGTGTTGCCTCTCTGTCGCAATTGCAAATTCGTACGTAAGTGTAACAAGGAGGCAACACGTCGAACGTGGTTCGCGATAGGCCTTGATAGGCCCTCTGATTCTTAATTTCAGACCGTTTCGGTTGCACCTAAAATGGAGTCTGTGCAGTGTCGTCTATGTTAGACTGTGACAGCGCGTTATTTGAACACATGTAGTAAATAAAGCGGCGTGTGCACATATATCTGGCGCTATCGCGAGCCGTGTCCGGCGTTTTTGGGCCGGAACCGTGTATGAGTTACGGAGTCCGGCGGCGTCCGGTCGCCGGGCCGACTCGAAAACATGATATCCATCCCTGTGCGAGACCGTCACGGGAAACTTTCACAGCGGACTGATAGGGTTACCAGTAATTAATAAAAAAAAACATGGAAAATCACGACTTTTCTTTAGTTTAAAAATAATTTAAAATCAGGATCTTAGTTCCAAATATTCCGAAAAGCCTAGATTAATTAAATCGGTGTCAGAAATCCTGAATAACTAGGATCTTTTATTAATTAACTGAACAAACAAAACTATCGAGAAATGATATAAATACTCGACCCATTAAAAAAAGTTATCCTGAAAGTCGACGCGCTTAGTCTAACCAAAGATATATATAATTCCGTACGGAGTTATATACAATCTTTGGTCTAACTCTAGTATTTCATTTGATAAAATACTTTACTAATTCATCTTATTTTAGATCATCAACCGAATTCAAGCGATCCGATCCGGATTTATGTCTGGTTAGCTTTAGCTTTATAGCTATATCCGTATTAAAAGCAAGCACACAAATATTAAGTAGATTTATATACAAATATATATTTGCTAGATAAATGCACTATACTTTAAACGTGAATTACTGTCTGATTTGAAGAACTCTTCGGCTTTTGAAAGTCGGTTAGTCCTTACGCCTTTTCCTGCCCCTTTCCTGACATATCCTGTATCCTGGCAACCCTACCTAAACGTAGTTTCGCAGTAATGCGAATTAAATTGCAGGTAAATTATGACTAAACTGCTGCAGCTGCTAAAGTTTCTCAATAATGGGGTTTTGCGTTTGCACGGGAAAAAACTCGGTTCGCTGAACATATGTAGCGCGGGGGGGGGGGGGGGGGGGGGTATTGGTGGCGTTTAAGGCCCTTTATCATTAGATCAGAAAGCTACACCATGTATCATAGATACATAGGTAACAAAGGGAAGTAATGGTCTATATTTCTCTCAAGGGTGTCGGTGTCAAACATTCAGTCAAACAATTCCCGGTTGGCTACTCGCAAGCGTGTAGACATCTCGAAAACCCCAGTAGGTATAACGTGACCATGAGATAACCTATGCGTAATCGGAGAGCTTACTTACTTACTTATACCGGTTTCTTTAATTCTTGACTCGCGTATGATAAGTAAGCGATAATTAGTTACAGCGCCGTTCCGTGTTGAGTAGCTGAATAACATTGGCGTTGGGCGAGCTTTTGTAAGATAATTAAAGAGAATATTTATTAAGTTAAGACTAAAATCGAATATTTTTCAAATTTTCAGTTAAATGGCTACAATCTGAAAAAAGTTTCGATATCGCATCGCTGACTCTTGGGGTAGATAACAGTTAAGTATATACCTAGAATTTATTTACTTTTGCTTGTATTGATTGTTTACCATCATTTTAAACCGGTAGTTAATTTGTCTGCCTAATAGGTCTAGTGAGTAACCGAATAAGTCTAGTGGGTAACCGAATAGGTCTAGTGGGTAACCATATACACGGTGGCTAAAAAATAAGTGCATTCCCGTTGCCAGGGAGGTTTTGGGATTATACTGAGCAACTTTTACTATGGGACCAAGCACGAAATCGCGAAAGTTTTAGAACCCGTCGCATTCACAGGACAAATTTTGACAGACATGTTTGACCTCCACGGTACAATATGAAACCAAAAAATACGGGCCACATGTAGGCAGGTATGCGCAATAATCAAGGCAATATGCACTCGCAAGCGCCAGCAGCCCGTATCACGTGCCATGCAATCTGTGTAGGCACATCAGAATTTAATAAAGGTCGACGTACATACGTAATATTCTCAGCTATCGAGTTCACGGAACTTGTCAACAATTGGCCGTTTGCCAGTGCGAGGAAATGCATTTGTTGCAATTTAGACCACGAGCGCTGCGCCCGGCGGATTGAACAAAACACTCCGCAAGGGCGGCAACGGACGATTGCTCGCCACAGAAACACCAATAAAACCTACTCCGGCAAAAAGCTCCATGTTTGCAATTGAAAAGGAAAATCATTACGTAACAAATTTGCCGGGAAAGGAATTTTCCGTCGCACGATTCAAAGCAACTTTACGCTGCGGTCCGGCGGCACATAATTCATGCCACTCAGTGAAATATAATGCGGATGTCCTCGTAATGTACGACGCGCAACTTAATCCGGGCACAACTTTTTCCGCTTGCAGATATTTATATAAATGGGTGGTCGCGGAACGGCCGCGGCCTCAATGACCCAAACGCGGTTTTTACCGCGCGGGTGCGTGCCACTCTACCCTTAGGCCGCTTCCCCACTTGGCGGGGCGGTATCGGTGCAGTACGCAGTATTTCTTCCTGATTGGCGCGCCCGCGACTCAGCGCCAATCAGAAAGAAATACTGCATACTGCAACGATACCGTGCCGCCAAGTGGGGACGCGGCCTTACATGTAACGCTTGAGAAGCTTTTCTTGGAACTTCTGTCAAGAACCATTCCACCAGAGAGCAGTGTCGCTATGTAGGTACTTTGGATTGTTCTAGGACGCCGATGTTTTGGCTTAAAAAAAATTAAGGATCCGTTCTATCACTTTCAAATGATAAGCATTAGGTACATAAGCGACACCGACAGATTTGTTCCTATCAGGTAGACTTGTAAAATCGTTACACACTAGCTTAGAAAAATTATAACTCAATCCAAATAAGTATGACGTGATATCGTTGTCTTACTATAGGTAATATCTAAACAAGACTTAACCTAACGCGTGACGAAAATGTCCCTATATTACACATTACACCTCATTTCATCTCCCGTATTCACTATAACCACCTACCTATAATGTAAGAAATGCCTGCTTCCTACATATATTATTAAACATTACTCCAATTTTTCGAAACACTAAACGTATAGAGACTAATAGCTTTCAAATCATCAATCCTATCATTCCAAAATGCCTTACCGAACAAACAGTAGCCGCAATTTCCCTTGAAAGTCTTTACATTTAATTCGATTAATACTTAAAGGAATAAAACGGAATTAGATGTCTCCATCCGTTGTCTCGAGTCTCTTTGTTCGTCTTGTTTGTTCTGCTAATTGTACGCCATCGTATTTACTGGGCCAATAAGGATCCTCAATATCCTCATAAATCTGCAACGCATAAAATATTTCCTAACTCACTTAACTCCTATATTTAATATTGTTGGTTGGATTTCTTTCAAAACATCCTCAATACTTGTACACAAATGTTTACGTTATGTTAACGTTAGAGTACCTATATATGCAAATTGCAAACTTATAAATTCGACACTCGACAAGAGCAGCTACCTATGTATATGTACCATTTCGTAGACATAGTATAGTAGTTATAGACATGAAACCGAGCGACCAGGGGTAAGAGAAAGACATATTCATGTATTGACAGGTTAATGTATGGCAGCATAATCCTTTTTCTCTTTCACTCTTATAAATTTCGGTATTTCGCCATCGCCTCCTACCTATGCTGCCATAACCCGACCATGAAAAAAAAACCCGGTCGGTGATAAGGACAAAGCATGGCACTATTTTCTCTTTCCTCTTATAGGAATCGCAATAAGACTATTTTTCTCTATCAAAGAGTGTCAGGCCCTTGGTACCATTTATTGTTGTAGCACAGTACAGGTATAAGTGGTCCCTCTGGCCTTATTTAAATATAAATAAATAAATAAATATTAGGGGACATCTTACACAGATTAACCTAGCCCCAAACCACAGTGTAAAATGTAACAGTGGGTCGATGCCTTTGATGTTTGCGTAAATGCCGACACAGGGTTGTCATTGTCACAGACTTTTACACAACTGCCCAAAATTATATTAATAAGACATTCTAGCCCTGTAAGTAGTACCGAGCTACTAACAATGGCCCCTCGCCCCTCGCACCCCGCACGATTGCCCTGTCTAGACGGCTTCGTCGAATGAATGTATTGTTTTATTTTAGACTGTGCCCAAACTAAGGCCTTTGATTTTTAATTTATCTTATCTCTTAAAATCGGCCTCGTGGTTCCTAAGAACAAATTAGTTGTCTCATATAGTGTTTGACTTACCCTCACTGCCCTATTTTGATTAGACACCCTGCATAGATAATTTACTCGGTTATTAATGTAGTAGAATATATTTTAGCTATATTTTACGATCGTATTGTCTAGGCTCACATCAAACGGCCATAAACTTGCCTATCTGTTACACATTCAGTCCCTATGTTTGCTGACAACGGGCGTAAATTCAAACGCGAGTGCTTAGGGACAACCTACACAAGACGATAAGGGTGCTGTTTTAACTTTAAGAGCGTTTTCACATTGTTCAATCCACTGACGTATATGTATAGTATAGACAAGCTATCGAGAACAAATTGTGTCCGCGAGGTGTCCGTCATTTTTTGCGTTTGACGTCTGTCACTAAGCTAAAGAATAATCCATAGACATAGTATAGTAGTCATAGACATGAAACCGAGCGACCAGGGGTAAGAGAAAGACATATTCAGGTTTTGACAGGTTAATGTATGGCAGCATAATCCTTTTTCTCTTTCACTCTTATAAATTTCGGTATTTCGCCATCGCCTCCTACCTATGCTGCCATAACCCGACCATGAAATAAACCCGGTCGGTGATAAGGACAAAGCATGGCACTATTTTCTCTTTCCTCTTATAGGAATCGCAATAAGACTATCTTTCTCTATCAAAGAGTGTCAGGCCCGGAATAATCGCATTTTCTTCGAGAGGCCGCGTCTAGTGTATACATATTACTTCAATGGTCGACAGCACGAACCGACTTTGTTTTATACTATGTTAGCGAATAAATACATACTTTAGTTATTAGATCTATTTACAATATGATACCGATCTATTAACTAAAACTCGAATTGGCTTGTATCATTCGCGCGTTCAGTTCGCTCGGACTTGTCCGTAATTGTTTTAGTGCGAGCGAGACGCCCGCGCGTATGACAGCAGACTAATATGATTCCAATATTAATGCAATATTGTTTTGATGTCGTGCACGTTCGAATCAGCCTGAAAAGGTCCGATTATATTGTATTTATCATAGACCTAGTATATACAAGTAGTTATAGACGCGCCACCTAGCGACCGGGGGTAAGAGAAATAATATGCATATAAAATGGGGTTGGCAACTGTCAAAGGTTTGCAGAGATGGCGCCATCATAGCTTGCCCCGTTTTCTATGAGATTTGCCTTAAAGGGCTGGCATCCAGGGCATTAAAAAAACAAAAATTCTACACAATTCTATGGATTTACAGGGCAAGCTATGCTGGCGCCCTCTGCTAATTATTTCGACCGGCCAACCCCATTTGGGCAGCATAGGATTTTTTCTCTTTCACTTATAAATTTCGGTATTTCGCCATCGCCTCCTACCTATGATGCCACCCGGTCGGTGATAAGGACAAAGCATGGCACTATTTTCTCTTTCCCCTTATAGGAATCGCAATAAGACTATCTTTCTCTATCAAAGAGTGTCAGGCCCTTGGTATTATCCTCGTGAGTTAATAACCCGTCTGACGCCCGCCCTTCAAACGTCGATACAGATGAAAAATGAAATGCCGGCCAGACGGTCAGTAACTTGAGCGATATATTACATCGGGGTCACACGTAGCTTACATTAATAAAACGTCTTTTACTCGACATAGCTCGTTTCTAGAGTTATTGTTCTAGTTTTGTTATTATAACCAGCATAGAAGGCACAGTTAGGACTTATAAATTATGGTGCCTATTTAGTTTATCTCGACTGTGACAATTTGAGATAATCATCGAATTGGTATTATATCCAAAACCACCCAAAACTAAATATACTTCCAATAGTTTACATATAAGTCTAACTTTAAGAATCAGATTGATTTAATATTGTACTGCTGCAGTTACTTGTTTAGTTATAAGTATTTGTTTCAATCCATCCATACTCCATCCATACTAATCCATACTAATATTATAAATGCGAAAGTCTGTCTGTCTGTCTGTGTGTTACCTCTTCACGCTTAAACCGCTGAACCGATTTAGTTGAAATTTGGTATATAGATAGTTTGAGTCCCGGGGAAGGACATAGGATACTTTTTATCCCAGAACTCACCCCTCAAGGGGGTGAAAAGGGGGGTGGAATTTTTTATGGGGAATCAATAACCGCTGAACCGATTTAGATGAAACTGATGGGGATAGTTTGTGCTGTGGGAAAGGATATAGAATAATTTTATCCCCGAAATCATCCCTTAAGGATGTAAAAAATGGGGTGGAAATGTATAGTGTGGACCAATTTGGGGGTGAAAAAAGGATGTATTAAAAAGCAGATTTGTTTAAGAATTATAAATAATAAAATAAAAAGCCGTTTATTCACACTAAGTTTAGGTTACATTTGTAGGTTGAATCTATCTTAATTTGCTTAGTGGTGAACCCCTCTTTGGGTGAAGGCCTCCTCCAACTCAATCCATTTGCTTCTGTTTGAAGCTATTGCCATCCATTGCTGCGCCGCCCTCCTGGTGGTCCTCTCCATTTTGTTTAAGAATTAAGGTACCCAAATAACTAATTCCACGCAGACGAAGTCGCGGGCATAAGCTAGTATTATAAATGCGAAAGTCTGTCTGTCTGTCTGTCTGTGTGTTCCCTCTTCACGCTTAAACCGCTGAATCGATTTAGATGAAATTTGGCATAGAGATAGGTTGAGTCCCTGAGAAGGACATAGGATAGTTTTTATCCCGAAAATCATCCCTTAAGAAAGTAAAAAGCGGGGTGGAATTGAGATAATTAATGAAGTGTCTGCTAATTTGTGTGCATAATATGCTCAAATTGAATAATTGCTATAAGATTTTCCCCAGGCGCTATTCATACTCTAGCTGGGGTTACTAAGTCCACGCAGACGAAGTCGCGGGCAAACGCTAGTATATTATATGCTTAACATGCAGTGGTTATAAAATAAGAAGCATTCCTTTATGACTCTTTTGAGATAGGCTCTCCGAAACATGTTGCGCGAGTGACTAAAACAAGTAAGTCTAAACCGTGTAATTATTTAAATATATGCATTTTCGATAGCTGAATTGTGTTTTGGGTCCAAAAATCGATATGGGAAATTAAAATAATAGGGACCTGTTTCAGTTTTTTTCTGTATTACAATTTAGTTAACCCTACTGCAAAAAATAAGCTTCACCTATTAGCGTTAATTGTACCCAGTTGTCAGCGAATGGTTTTTATTTAATATGTGAAATTCACTGTAGTAGTACACGATTAAGTATATTCCATTATTTGTAATATTCATCATCATCACCATCATCATGTCAGCCGATAGACGTCCACTGCTGGACATAGGCCTCCCCCAAGGCTCGCCACTCCGACCGATCCTGTGCCGCTCGCATCCACCGAATTCCCGCGACCTTCACCAGGTCGTCGCTCCATCTCGTTGGAGGCCTACCGGCAGTTCGTCTTCCGGTACGCGGATGCCATTCCAGAACCTTCCGGCCCCACCGGTCATCAGTTCTGCGAGCAATGTGCCCCGCCCACTGCCACTTAAGGTTTGCAATTCTGCGAGATATGTCGGTGACCTTAGTTCTACTGCGGGTATCATCATTTCTGATTCTATCACGCAGAGAAACCCCGAGCATATCTCTCTCCATTGCCCTTTGCGTGACCTTGAGCCTTCTTATGAGGTCCATCGTTAGCGCCCACGTCTCAGATCCGTATGTCATCACTTGTTGTAATATTCTGTCTGTATTGCTGTCTGTTTGTAATATTATAGACTATCAAATAATAATGTTGCTATGTACGAACTCAAACTAATAATATCACTGCGAGAAACATATTTTGTAACAAGTCGACACATATGATGATTGTGACGCAAAATAAAGAAGCCGCAAAGAATTGCGATACAATACAACACAACAACATGAGATATACACACACAGACCAAAACGAGACGCTAAACTTGAGTTTAATGCATCTTAAAAGAGTAGAGTTATTAAAGCAGAACCAGTGCCGAGCAGCTTTTCGTGGGTAATAAAACGCAGAATGGACATTTCGTATGGCTACAACAAGTTAATGACAACACTTACTCTTGGAAGACGCCGTCATTACATTACTGGAAGAATTCTGAGACGCGGCCGCGGTTAAATACGAAAACTTCATTTATTTCATTATTTTTATCATCCTGTGAAACCGCTCATAAACATAAAATTAAAATATGCTCTTATTTGCTCATACTGCATAAAAAGTGTAAAAGTACCTATGTTAGTATATGTATAATTGTAATCTTTTTTTTCAGGCACTCGACGAGACTTTACGTAGGCCGATCGGCTGTTTCCACATTTTCTTGTCCGGTCACAATAATAATAAAAAAATCGGCCAAGAGCGAGTCGGACTCGCGTTCCAAGGGTTCTGTACATTACACAATTTAAACAATGTATTATTTGATTTATGTGAAACGTGAGTGAAATGTCTTTAAAAACCCCGTAGGGGTCGGATCAAAAACTAAGTAATTAAGTCCGAGTCGCGCTTGACTGCACATTTCTAATAGGTTTTCCTGTGATCTATAGGTAAAGATCTATTTTGTGTATTTTTTTCAAAATTTTTGACCCAGTAGTTTCGGAGATAAAGGGGGGGAATGGCCATTTTTTGCCTATTTTCTTGAATCACTTTGAAACTGTTTATCCTAAAATTATAAAAAATATTAAGATTCTCACAATGAGCTCTTTCATTTGATATGTAACTCGATACAGTTTGAAAAACTTTATTTTTTTCTTATTTACCCCCCAAAAGTGGCCTCCCTGTTTAAAATTCATTTGTTTACGTTACACGCCCGTCTTTGGGTCACAAACTTACATATGTATACCAAATGTCAACTTAATCGGTCCAGTAGTTTCGGAGAAAATAGGCTGTGACACGGACAGACAGACAGACAGACGCACGAGTGATCCTATAAGGGTTCCGTTTTTCCTTTTGGGGTACGGAACCCTAAAAAATGTCCTTTATAAAAATTACGAGGCATCCGAAGACTGGTGGTGGTGGTTATGCCATGATATGCTATGCAACGGTTATTAGCTGAAAATTGCTTTTTACGGAAAAGCTAGGTGTGACCCCCTCGATTGTTCGTTTAATTCCTGGCTCGTATCTGGTAAGAGCAGAAATAAATAATTCAGATTACGGACTAAGTGCAGAAATGGGATGTGCCAAAATGGGATGTAACATGTAATCATAATTCAGAACTTGAGCAAACGATCGCCTCTCTCAAAATGGACATTAATGACCGCGATCAGGAGATCCTGAGTAACGATATCGAAATATCAGGCATCCCGGAGGAGACTAACGAGCGTGCATTGCACCTTGCGCTTTCCGTATCTAACAAACTGGGTGTTACGTTAGACGATAAAGATATAGTGCATGCGGAACGCGCCGGACCACTGCGCCGCGGCGAGCCACAAGACGGCGGAGCTCCTAGGCCCCGTCCGCTGGTCGTGAGGCTAGCGCGCCGCGCGCAGCGCGATCAGTTGCTTGCCGCGGCGCGCGTTCGGCGAGGTATCACTACGGCCGACATGGGACTTACGTCAACTCCAAAAACCTTTTACGTCAACGAAAGGTTAACGCGTCATAATCGCCAGCTTTTTTACAAAGCCCGAGCCGAAGCTTCGAGTAGAAATTGGAAGTTTGTATGGACACGAGATGGGTGCATTTACGCCCGGAAGGAGCCGGGAGGTCCGCGTCACCGATTACGAACTGAGGCTGATGTGGATAAAGTTTTTTGCTAATGACGATGTTTGCCTTTATAGCCACCTTTCAAATATTTTTAAAATGCTTTAGCTTCACTATATTGCTTGTACTTGTAATTATAACTGATTACTTTGTTAGTTCCCAAAAGTGTTGCTTTTTTTTATCGGCTAATAACTGGCTTTGTATAAAAAACGTGTATATTAATGACCTTTTTATTTATATGTCAGTACGCTTACGTCACTTATTGTCATCTATAATACTTTCTTGTAATTCCGAAAAGTCTTATGTTACACAGTACACAATACAAAACTACACACAATATTATTATACTTATGAAATATTAATGTTTTATTTTGATTGGCGCCATATAACACTACTTTGTGCATACCTAAACCGCAACAAATTTATCCAAATAACTTTTTCATATAAAATTCAATTTTTAAAGAACAAAAAAATTACGATTGGATTATTAAACCCGGGATCACTTGGTTCAAGGCACGACGAGTTTCTCGTAGCCATGTCGCGGTTCAATGTCGACATTATGGCTATCTGCGAGACCTGGCTGCGTGTAGGCGAGGAGGCTCGCGCACCTGCTCCTGCTGGCTACCGTTTGCTCCACACCCCGCGTCCCGCGGACGTTCGCAGCCGCGGCGGGGGGGTTGGATTTTATCTCAGACGCGGAGTTAACGCGCGGGTTCTCTCGCATCCACCTGCGCATTCTGTAGAACAAATGTGGCTAGGTTTTAACATTAATGGTACAAAACTAGCAATCGGTGCCGCTTATCGTCCACCTTGGCTCAATCCTGACATTTTCATTGATGCTCTTTATGAAACTGTCTCGTCCCTTGGCGAATTCGATAATGTTATCTTGTTGGGAGATTTTAATATTAATCTTTTAGATATTCATGTAAGTAATTCAAAAAAATTGCTGGAATTCTTAACCTGCATGAATCTTACGCAATATGTCAACCAACCAACCCACTTTACGGAGCATAGCGAAACATTAATTGATCTCATTTGTTCTAACATGCGAATTAGCAACGTTACTGTAAATTTTATTCCCACTCTTAGTAGTCATGCTTTTCTTACCAGTGAAATAAACATAAAAAAACAAAAAATGCCACGGAGATTACTGACATATAGACCTATAAAGGATATAAAAGAGGAAAATTTTAATGAAGATATCATCACTATTACCAATGCATTGGAAAGTTGCATGAAGGGTAATGTGTCCGAAATGGTGGAGGCCCTCAATACGCACCTACTTTTGCTTTTTGATGTCCATGCTCCTATCAGACGAACCTATGTTAAAGATCAATCCTATCCGTGGATCACCTTTACTATTAAGGAGATGATGAAACTACGTGATGACGCGCACTCTAGAAGCAAAGTGACGAAACTAGATGCGCATATAAAATATTATAAAGAATTAAAATGAATAGTTAGCGTTGCAATGCATCGCGAAAAAACGGCCTATTTTAATCGAAATATAAATTTTATGAAAAACCCCCGTAAATTATGGAAAAACATAAAAAATAATGTTGCAAACTTTAAAAAAAATGACTCCCAGTTGCCATCCCATCTCAGTAACCCTGAAAAAATTAACGAAAACTTTTTGAACCTTCCGTGTAATAATGATGTTAGTATATCCCTTTTGACATTCTATGAGTTTCACAGATTTGACTCGCATATTTTCAGACTGAAGCCCGTAAGTGAAACATTAGTATTAAATTTAATTAAATCAATTACAACAAACGCACAAGGTCACGATGGTCTCAATATTAGTATGATTTCGCTTACTTTACCTGAATCCTTAGCAGCAATCACAACCATTGTCAATAACTCATTAGAGACTGGTACATTCCCTGAGCAGTGGAAAGTGGCAGTCGTAAAACCAATTCCTAAAAACCAGAATCCCAATGACTACAAAGATCTTCGTCCCATTAGCATACTTCCTGTCATATCAAAAATAATGGAAAAGGTAGTTTGCATGCAAATGACGGACTACCTTGAGGCAAACAACATCTTGCCGAAAAAACAATCAGGCTTTAGGAAGTCTCGAAGCACTGCAACCGCTCTCCTAGATGTTGTAGATGATATTTTGGCTGCACAAGATGCTGGCGAGACTACATTACTGGTCCTGCTTGATTTCTCACGCGCATTTGACACAATTGATACCTCTCTCCTCCTATCTAAAATGGCTTTCTACGGGTTTGACAATTTATCATTGAAGTGGTTTCACAGTTATCTCAGCGGTCGTAAACAGTATGTTAAAATTTGTAATGATGATGGCACAGAGATGGTTTCTAGAACCCTGCCGGTCACCAGAGGTGTTCCTCAAGGCTCGATTTTGGGACCCATCCTGTTTAGCTTATATAGTGCAGATGTCATCAATCACATAAAACACTGCAACTATCATATATATGCGGATGATATACAGTTGTATGCGTCGTTTAAAGTAAATGATACCAGTGCGGCTGTACAAAACCTAAATGACGATTTAAATAACATAAACAGGTGGTGTGGCCAAAATATTCTACACTTGAACCCATCAAAATCAAAATTCATGTTGCTAGGCACACGGAAGCAAATTGATAAAGTTGCAGCACTTGATCCTGTAGTTTCTATAAAAGGCGCTCCTCTAGAAAGAGTCGTTGAGACTCGAAACCTGGGTCTTGTGATGGATGAATGTCTAAGGTTCGAAAAACATATTTCTGAAACTATGCGTAACTGCTTCTATCGGCTTAAAGTGCTGTACGGGATTCGCGAGTGTTTGTCTGTTGATATGCGCATCAAATTATGTGATACCCTTATTCTGTCGAAATTAAATTATGCTGATGTAGTGTTTGGCGAGTGTTTACTAGCTAAGACAAAAAAGGTACTGCAGCGAGTACAAAACGCATGTGCACGGTTTTGTTTCCCTGTCCCACGACGAGCACATGTTTCGCCGTTTTTAAACCAGCACGATCTCCTAAATATGAATTCACGTAGACATCTACACTTTTCCACATTGTTGTTTGGAGTCATAAAAAATAAAGAACCCTCGTACCTACATGACAAGCTTAACTTCTCGCAGCGCGCCATAAGACACGCATCACGACTCACTTTTCCTCCACACCGCACGGTTGCCTTCCGTGGCAGCTTTCGTTTCGCTGCCACCAAGTGTTGGAATGATTTGCCACCACCAGTACGTAATTCGAAAACCGTGTCCACCTTTAAAATTCACCTCCGTAAATTCATACTGGCTAAGCAAAAATGCAACACTTAGGCAACCGTGCACACTCAGTCACTCACACACAAATCGCATAGACACTTACATACATACATACACACAAACATTCATAAGACTTAGGTATAGGCTAATTTTAATTAAGTAATTTGATTGTTATTTGTATTTAAGCTTTCCCTTATTTATTTTTTACATTGTGTTTACTAGTCCATCTACTGGGCCTTACTGAAAATCAGCGTCGCAGAGTGTGCCATGTTGGCTCACACCGTGACACCAAGCTGAGTAAGGACCATTTAGCGCAACCTCATTCTGTTTAATTATTTCTAGTTTTAGTCTTGTTATGTTGTGCTAATAAATGCTTTTTCTTTCTTTCTTTCTTTCTTCTTTCTTTCAAAAATAACTTAACTGCAGACTTCGTTGTTAATATCGCGGCGTGAAAGTGCCGCGACGCTGCCAGGAAGCGTGTTCGGAAACGTTCGATTACAACTCAATTTGATACTAACATGATTTACTTGTTCGTATCGTGATCTTGATTGAAATTGCAGTTTATTGAATTACCTTCTTTGAATCAGGACGAGGGCCTCACCACATGGAATTCAGTCATTAGGAAATGCAGGCGCCAACGAATAACCACATGGAATGCAGTCATTAGTGTAGTTGTGTGCCGACTCAGTGATATATGCCACTTGTCATGACGTTTACTTCGTGGTTGCTGCATTGTATCATTGTTTCGTTTGAGATAAAAACAGGTGGAAAATGTTAATATTCAGACAACCAGCTTTAGCCAGATTCTCCGGCACCACACGTGAGATATATCGCGCTCCGATGACGTTTCGTTTTACGACAAATAGCTCTGAACAAAAATTGCATGGAAATTGACCTAAAAGAATCCTTAAAAATATAGGGTGTACATTGCACGATCAATTAATTTTAATTATAATTCAGATACGTCAGTGCAATATTTACGAACGGCTTCAGACGGTGCGGGCTCCGCGCCAAGTCCCACTCTACTTTATAATTTTAATCTTTCCACGCTTATTGTGATTTCACTGATGACTATTCATACTTTGTAATATTACTCAAAAATAAAAGTGACAATCATGTTTTATACAATATGTGAACTAACAAAAAAGAACAAGAGTAGGTAATATAATATAATTTTTTTAGGTACGTAATATATACAATGATAGTGTAAGCAGTCGCTTGCACAACTAAAAACTAGTGCTAAAAACAACTCTTGGAATTAGGTAGTGTTGTTTATAAATCGAGTCAACGAGGAGTTAGCAGTTATAAATAGGTAGTGCCCCCCATAGGGCCGGGAAATCGGAAAAGCCATCCTCGAAATTAATAGATTACTGTCTTTGCGACTAATTAAAACTTTTGCCTTTTTGATAGACAATCTCGGATCGCCGGCCCGGGATCGGGATTAAATTTGTGCGTCGAATTCGAGACGACAACGAAAACAATTAAATAAGACTTTTGTTTATCCCTGATATCGGAGGGGTTGGTGAGAACTCAAGTCTTATTAGTCTGAATTTGGAGAAGTTTTAATTTGTTTACAAGTTTTATGAGACTGGGTTTAAAAGACTGTCTGTGAGTGGGCAGCAGGGTCCTTTTTTCAGTCCGTCATCATTCTAAAAGGTAATTTATCATCTATATTATTAAGAGTAAAGTTATGAAAATTAACGAAAGACTTCGTGTATTATGCAAAACGCGTCTTAAAATTTGTTATATAAGTTTGGCGTTTTCCTTACAACGGACTCCTTAGGGATACGAAGCCCTACAATAAGACACAAGACAATTTTTTTTATTAAAAACCTCGCCTTCATTACCAGTCTAAAAAATACCGAGTCTAAAAGGGGTAGACGCCAAAGACTCGAGCCTTCGCCAACACTAGTAGGGAGGAAACTCAAATAATTAGTAGGCGCCAAAAACGACGCTAATAGATCTGTAAGATTGATGACGTACGCACAAAGAAATGCTTGGCTCATGCATCAATCTGACACGAAATACATGTTAGCGGGAATTTGCTGAGGTGCTTTTTCAGGTGCCGGAATTCTAAGCAAGGCTCAATTTTGCGTGGCGCGGGCTTTCTACAGCTCAGTTAACAAACATATGTATGTTCTAAAAAACCTGACTAGTAACATAAAATCAATCAATCAATCAAAATGTTTATTTCAGGCAAAAACACAAAGATAAAAATTACAAATTTAACAAAAATACATTAAAAAAAAACGGCTGGGATGTACAAAACTAGCGAAGTTGACAACAGGACACACTCCACACAGGGTCACCGACTTTTCCGAAAGCGCAGGTTCGACCCCATATGGAGTACTGTTCTCATCTCTGGTCTGGCGCTCCACAATACCAGCTCCTTCCCCTTGACTCCATCCAACATCGGGCAGTCCGTATTGTCGGCAATCCCGAACTTACTGACGGCACTTAGTCTTCGGAGAGACGTTGGCTCTCTTTGCATGTTCTACCGTCTGTACAATGGGGAATGTTCCGAAGAACTTTTTGATCTGGTGCCATCGTCTCGTTTCTATCACCGCACCTCCCGCCAAAGGAGCAAAGCTCATCCTCACTTCTTAGACACATGGCACACCATGAATAAGCGGGCATCCCGCTCGTTTCTTCCCAGAACGTGCAGAATGTGGAATGAGTTGCCTCCTGAGGTATTTCCTTTGTGCTACGACATGGGATTCTTCAAGAAGCGGGTATTTAGGGTTCTCAAGGGTCGGCAATGCTTAAGTGGCTCCTGTGATGTTGCTTACGTCCATGGGCGTCGATGACTGCTTCCCATCAGGCGGCTCGTCTGCTCGTTTGCTGACTATCACATAAAAAAAAAAGCATGACGGGTTTTTCTCCATAAAAAATCTTTGTACTTTTATTTGACTACAATTCCTGCTAATGTTAAAAAAATCTGGGTTACACACAACTATGGGATCTTACCACTACCTAGGCGATCATAACATTCAATAGACCAATAATAAAAGCAAGACAAATCATAGTTAGGTTCAGGAGGTTTCCTTGGTAGCCGAGGTACAGATTTTATGTTTCAGGTTAAATGGGTTTCAAGATTGCTAATAGTAGTCAGGGCTTCTTGTAATCGAGTCGTGGGCATGGTAGGTTACATATGGTAGTACATGTTGTTAAGCGGAGTGGCGAGTTTATATGGGTGTAGAAGTAGGGCTGTGGGGCTCTATGTCAGATGAGACTTATACAGTCATCTTACTGTATAAGTTTGATAAGACTAACATTTCCAACGAGTGGTGATATTGTGCAGAACGAGCAAAAAGGTGACAACAAGAAATGTTTGAAGAGAAAAATATAAAAATCCTCTAAAAATAAATCGTAATTTTTTAACGTATAAAATTTGAGCGTATAAAATGATCACAGATTAATCCAGCTAGAGGTACATTTCATCCGTCGGTTTACCGAGCATCATGCAATAAATAAATAGATGAAGATATGCTCTCAAAATACATTTAACTTTATTCTTTATCGGTCAAGTAAAAAGTAAATGTGTTTTTATACTTCTAATCAAAATACTCAATCTCTTTTTGGGAGACTAGAATAGCGGCAATTGTAGCTCGGTAGAACCGCAACAAACTAACCAGACGGTGAAACCATACCTAAATAGAAAAAGTAGCAGTAGTAGTTTTGAATAGTAGTTAATAATACCCGACATAACTTTGCGTTCGTAGTTTCTGTCATGAATAGTGTCATATATAGTGTAACAGACTGAAAGGCCTAAGATGATGATAATATTATCATCATCATAGGCCTACACGATTTAGTGTAATATTTTATATTAGTAGTACTCAATATTATTATGTCACGTCGTCCACAACGTGTCCCGTCCCGCACTATGCTGTCCCGCACACTCCGCTGGCTCCACAGAAAACCAGCGCCGTTGACCACGCTAGTCGTGCCAGCTGCATTGCTGAGTGGAGACCATTTCGGCTTCACATCTCTATTTCTACTGTTTCGTTTATCTTTGTCTTGTATTTGCTATATATGTGTTGTATCACAGATTATATAATACTATAATGTGTTGTCTGAATAAATGATTTCTATTCTATTCTATTCTATTCTATTATGCTATTTCGAGACTTTCATTTTTACGTTATTTAGCATTACATATGTGGAAGCTTGTAATTTGCATTTAGTAGATAAGTCTATTAACCTATGTATATTAGGCAGTAAGCATCCCGAATAAAATAAAATAAAATAAATAATGGTAGGGCAGAAAAAATAAAAATCAGTCAAATAAAAGTTTTTGTCAAAAAAATAATTTTTGATAAAAGTTTTTATCGCGGACTGTACTTTTCTCTCAACAGGCAACTAATACTCATCGAGACAATTCTGAAAAACCCAAACACAATTAGGTTGCGTTGTTTTATCATTATCACAGAGTTCCTATGGTTACCTCCTGTGTCAATCATCAGATTAGCTCTATGGTATCATAATATTGCATCGTCACCTGACTTACATAATAGGTCTAAACCGTAAAATTATTCAATGCATATTTTTACAAGCTTTTATTTAACTAGCAATATTTGTATGTATGTATGTTCGGGTATGTTCAGATACATACGTATCTAAAGTTTCAGCTCAATCGAGTGATAGGAAGTAGGTTTAATTTAGCTTGCAAGATTCGACCCGAACATACATACATACATAAAATATTGCTAGTTTAATAAAAGCTTGTGAAAATATGCATTAAATAATTTTACGGTTGAGACTCACTTGTTTTTAGTGACTCGCGTGACATGTTTCGGAGAGCCTAGGTCTCCTTTCTCAAGCACTAACAGTGCGAGCAGCGTTCACGACGGCCGTGTATCGCGTACTGCGGCGCGTAACATGTCGCGCGAGTGACTAAAAACAAGTGAGTCTAAACCGTAAAATTATTTAAGGTTAGTATGTCTTACAAGTCACAGCAGTTTTCGTGAGGATAATCCACCACCATCACCACCACTTACCACTACCACCATTACTACCACTAGCTTTTCGGTGAAGGGAAACATCGTCAGGAAACCTGCATACTTCCGCGAAGAAATTCAAATTTGTATGTGAAGTCACCAACCCGCATTGGGCTAGCGTGGGGACTAGTCCAATCCCTCTCGCGCATGAGAGGAGGCCTGTGCCCAGCAGTGGGACGGTTAAAGGCTGAAATATATATATATTTTTTCCTGACATTTCAACCTCAATGAGACCCTACCATCCATACTAATATTATAAATGCGAACGTCTGTCTGTCTGTCTGTCTGTCTGTGTGTTCCCTCTTCACGCTTAAACCGCTGAATCGATTTAGATGAAATTTGGCATAGAGATAGATTGAGTCCCTGAGAAGGACATAGGATAGTTTTTGTCCCGAAAATCATCCCTTAAGAAAGTAAAAAGCGGGGTGGAATTGAGATAATGAGAGATGAAGTGTCTGCTTATTTGTGTGCATAATATGTTCAAATTGAATAATTGCTATAAGATTTTCTCCAGGCGCTATTCTTACTCTAGCTGGGGTTACTAAGTCCACGCAGACGAAGTCGCGGGCAAAAGCTAGTAATTACTAAATTGAACATTTATGTATGTATGTAATGAGGAAATGATTAAGCAACATATACTTACATTAACATCGATCGCTTTTAACTTTATTAAGTACTTTACAAATTAATTGTGAAAATATTCCTCCATTTGATTATGAAAAAATACGTTGAAGAATTTAGGCACGAAAAATGTTCATAATACAAGTTTTCTATTTTGCTATCAAATAAAGATCGCACAAAGCACCATTTTCATCAGATTCGCTTAAGGATAAATATATTGGAAGGCCATTTCTCCAGTATTATCAATCAGAGAAAAACGCCTGTCCCATTCGGAGTGGAAGTATCGGCGAGACATTAATTGAGACGGAGATGATTTATTTCTGCTAACATAAAAACGCAGTGCTCTGTATCAATCATTCGCGGCGGGGCGTATTGTCTATTGTGCGGAAAACATGGACTGTCTACTAGGACCTATATCTAAAGTAGGACCAAGATAACTCTGCATGGCAAATGTAGCAATGTGAAATAATAATTGTTAGAAAGAGACACAATCAGAGAAAACATGTTTCAGGACTTTTATTAACGTGAGCCAGGCCCTAAACGTGTTCGTGAACGTAATTGAAATCCCTTTAAATTCTCGCATTTTGTAACATAATTAATGTCATTACCGTTTATATAAACTAATGCCGGGTAGTTTAGTGTTGTTTACCAATATCGCAATATACATTTTGCTGGGACGTCAGTCTTCCGTGACCACATAGTGCAACCTAGCTGAAACGTCGGAAACAAGGTAAAATAATGAAAAATCGCGTTAGACCCAGTAATTGCGCTCTCATATTCAGCTAGTAATCATTAAGTGGTTGCCTTACATACTGTGAGTTAGCGAGTTATGCGGTTATCAAACTGATGTAGGTCCGCAGGCCGCTGTGTGGTGTGTGAGCGAGACAGCGTAGGTATATAGTGATATCGCAGTTCCAGTTGCACACCGGACCTGCGTGCGGATCCGCATCCAATGTGAAAGGCTGTCTTATCTAGGTAAGTACGTAAGTAAAAAGTAAAAGAAGAGCGCCTCGAGGGACGGCTGGCGGCTCAATTAAATCTGGCTCTACCTACACGGGGCTCTATACACCTAATAGTTTCTCATGGTTTTTTAGTTTTTATTTATTTGGACTATATACTCCAAGACGGTGGCCAAAAATAATACTACTGAAAGACAGATAAAAATAATACTGACGAAAGGAAAGAAATATTTGGAAGCTGCACTTACTTGAAATCATTGGAAACACAAAACTACAAACTGAAATTAATGTCAACAACGTGAGAAAAAGTAACCAAGGACCGTGCCCGATTGTGATTCGTTCCATAAATGTATAGTTGAATACAACACGAGATACATAACATCAGTGAACGGAAATGAACGGAAATACATATAGTATTAGAATCGTAGACGTGCCAATCGCGTCGATTGATGGTCCCTGACAGTTCAATTTTACATGGAGTAGCTGTCAAGTAGTTTGTTCTGTTTGTAGACATTTTTTGGAAGTTTGGCAGACTAATTTATTTAGAAATGTAACATAAGTAAGTAATAAAAATGCGGTAAAAATGTAATAGGTATACTTAATATATTAAATGTAATAGGTATACTATAATTAGTATTTAATTTGTAAATAGTAGGTAGTGATATCGTTTAATTATTTTCAAATACAGTACAAAGCCTGCACCAACAAACGTCTCTTTTTGGCCCAGTGGTTGACTGGTAGAGAATGCCTTAAGGCATTAAGTCCACCATTTGTACTTATTTTATGTGCAATAAAGTATAAATAAATAAATAAAAACATATTTCTTCAATTATTTTTATAAATTGGCTTAAATTTATAAAAATATTGAAGAAATATGTTTTATCGAAAAAGTGTCGAAGGAACTGTCATGTACTTACACTAGTTAAGGGGCCCACTGATTATCAGTCCGCCGGGCTATATCAGCCTGTCAGTTAGAACAAAAATTTGACAGTTCCGAACAACTGACAATCGATTGCCGATGCCTACGCCGCTACGGAACTGCGTAGCGCGTTCGCGCGAGCTTCGTCGCAGTTCGCAGTCGTAGCAATGGCGAGTGTCAAGTGCTTTTGCGAGACTTTTGTTTTTGTAGTTCGCACATTTTTAAGGTACCGTTCTGATTACACAGACTACACCAGCACTACTGCAGCTGTATTGCAGCGCGACATTGCTGCCGGAAATGCAGCGACATCAATTTACGCTAACTTAAATGTTACGAAAGTATCGCACTGTTTATTCTTATTTAATAGGTACACATTATTTAGTATATTTACCCGACTGCCAAAGGAGGAGGGTAATGTTTTTCGAGTGAAATGAATGCCAATCACAAAGACATACGTCAAGGTCTTATCAAAACCAGTTTAAAACAGTAACAGGTTGTTAAATCTAAATTGGGCTCCAGGCCTGTTTTTATATCGTTGTCGTTACATATTGATTTAAAAACCAGCCCGCGCAGCATGGTTCCCCTATCACTAAGTCCGTCACTTTCGCACTCACATACTTGTTAGAACGTGACAAGCATGGTGATAAGCGTACCGTAAGCGTACGTAATATTTCCCGTGTTCACTCCGAACCGTCCGTAATGTAATAAGGGTCATTTAAAAATTGAGAGTCCATTGCCTCAAATTGGCAAAATGAATTTATTCCTAAACACCTTAATTTGTTTGTTTCCTGGCTAAATAAATTTCGGCGAACGTGCCATCCCGTTGGGTAAAATTACTATCTCTAATGATAACCTGATTAAAGTGACAAAAGTTCGTCCGTGCGTCGCGTGTAACTGTAGGTGTATTATAAAACAGTCAACTGGGCTAATTAATGAAATGACAGGGTAAATAAGATAGGGCTGAGCGGGGTGCCGTGATAATCTCTTCGGATGCGTAATTTTAATCCTTAAGGTTGTATAAGTATGAATGAACTCTTTCTGAAGTCTAATGGGGTTAATTTTGTTTTAAAGATATAATGATATAATGTTCCAAATTAAGGAAAATGTACAGAGGAAAAGAAAGTTAACTTCATCCGTCAGGCCCTCACGGAAATATCTACTTGTTCCCCCTCCTTCCTCCACGAAATTTTATGATGAACGTTTCGAGCTATTCGGCTGTGGAACAGCCTGCCGTTACATAACTATTAGGTGTGCAAAAAATCTTCAAAGCTTTTAAACCTACTGAAACATCATTACTTGTCTCTTCCTTAGTGTGCTGCTGTGAATATATTATGTAAGTATGACGTATATATGTATAAATGTTTGCTATTGGGATTTATTGTTATTAGGGTTCCGTACCCAAAGGGTAAAAACGGGACCCTATTACTAAGACTTCGCTGTCCGTCTGTCTGTCTGTCACCAGGCTGTATCTCATGAGCCGTGATAGCTAGACAGTTGAAATTTTCACAGATGATGTATTTCTGTTGCCGCTATAACAACAAATACTAAAAACAGAATAATATAAATATTTAAAATATAAATATAATTTTTTTATAATTTTAGGATAAATAATTTAGAAGTTATTCAAGAAAATAGGCAAAACATGACCATTCCCCCTTTATCTCCGAAACTACTGGGTTTAAAAATTTGAAAAAAATAAACAAAATAGATATTTACCTATAGATTACAGGAAAACCTATTAGTAATCGCAGTCAAGCGTGAGTCGGACCTAATTACTCAGTTTTTGATCCGACTCTTTCGGGTTTTTTAAAGACATTTCACTCACGTTTCACATACAAAATACATTGTTTAAATTGTGTTATATACGGAACCCTTGGAACGCGAGTCCGACTCGCACTTGGCCGGTTTTTTTTAAGGATGCGTGCACAATGCACATACAGCTTATATTGCACACTTATAATACATATATTGAATGAACGAATATTTGAATGGCAGAATAAGTTGTCTCACTTTTTTTTTTAATAATTAAAGACGGAAATTGGTTTTTGATGTCGTCTGCGCTTAGCGTCGTCTGACAAAATCGAAACTCATCCACGAATTGCCCTTTCCCGGCCTCTGCAATAATTTACTATTATTTGATGAATAATGAAGTATTGTAGACTCTGTTAAATCCACTTTAAAATCCAATTTATAGCAAGCAACTATGTAGGTAGGTGTATAGTTCATTATTTTAAATAACGAAACAGGATTAAATCATTTCATCCCGTAGATAAGTTTATTTGTAATTTGTGTTTCATTCGTTAGTGTTGTGCGATATTAATTTAATCATTATCAATATTTTAAATAATATCAGAAAATACAGTGTGGAAAAAAAATAATGGGCCCTGGAGGAAAAGTGCCTTAAAACCTTAATTTAGCTCATTTTCTATACAGTTAATGTTAATTTCTCCAAGAAATATTAGGTCTTACACTCGTCTGTCGTACAAAATATCCATAAAATCGAATATTTAGCACTTAAGAATATTTTTAGAGAAGCGAAATTGAAGAAACAAAGAAAAATCTTTGAATGCAGTTCTGTTTCTTTTACAAAATAAAAGAATATTTCCTTTAAGTAAAATGAGCTAACTTAAGGTTTTAAGGCACTTTTCCTCCAGGGCCCATTACTTTTTTCTACACTGTATATCTGGTCTCCTGACCGTTCTTTTGTAAGAGCATTTTTGACTTCTCCGAAACCATTAATTTTCGCTCAACATTCTTACAAGTATATGGGGGTAAAATCGGAAGATCATTGCCTTCCTTTAGTTACTTTCTAGAGCTTATATCTTCTAAATGGGTCAACAAAAAATTATGAAAAAAATAAATATGCATCTTCACTCTATGTACAATAATCGTAACATTTGACTTTTTTCCTGAAATTCGTAGTATCACCGAAAAAAAATAACACGACAGGCCGTTTTGCGGCTAACTTTGCTTATAACTACTAAACGGCTTAATCGATTAAAAATATTTTTAAACTAACAAAAATGTTTTAACAGGTTTTACAAATTCAACATAGCTTTTGTTAATCAAAAAATATTTTCACGTACGATCGCAGTGAGCAGGGTGCGGGTATAGAGTACAGAGACGCTGAGACGCTCAAGGCCAAATCAGCGAGAATCGTCTTAACATTACAGTTTTGAATTATTCACGGTTCGTTTCACTAGACTTATAATGAGCGGGATATGGACCGTGATAAGTGATTACCATGAGGTAATGTGTAATTCTTTTTTGTAATTTCTTTACCTAATTGTAATTTTTATTTGTAATTTTAATGTGTGTATGTTACTATGGAATTTGTCTAAAATAAAAGCATTTTATTTATTTATTCGGCACAGTCATATTTTCTGAGAACTGCCAACATAATTCCCGTATGCACAATAATGGACAATGGTCAAAGGTCCGATCCGATATCGGATGTCGGAAGGAAGTAAAATATCAGATGTATGTGTTTCTCTGTATTTATGCATTTAATAAATCATTATTACCAAAAAACGATAAATAACGAAAAAGGCGGACTTAATGCCAATGGCACTCTCCTGCAGCAGTTTTTCTCATAGGCGCCTTCCGACATCCGATATCGGAAACGCGCTTCCGATAAATTCAGCCATGTCGAAGCCCCCTTAAAGCCCTTTTAAAGATCATAATTATTGTGTAGCTGTGTGTAACGACTCCAAGCGGCCACCATTATCTAATGTCATTAGATTTTTAATCATAAATTATACGTCAAAGCCGTGACAAGTTAAGCGCTAACGCAACCAATAATTTTAAGTATGTGTTTATTGACTAAATTGAGTGACATATTTACAACTAATATGGCGACAGTTTTCGTGTGAATTTGAAAAGCCTTTTTAATGTCTGTCTTAAAAAGGTTTTTCAAATTCACACCAAAAATAAATCTAGGAGTTAGGTAATCCAACACGGTAGAAGCCAATTCAAAGTTCCAAGGGTTCCGTACATTACACAATTTTTAACAATGCATTTTTTATGTGAAACGTTAGTGAATTGTCTTAAAAAAACCCGTAGGGATCGGATCAAAGACTAAGAAATTAAGTCCGACTCACGCTTGACTGCACATTTCTAATAAGTTTCCTGTCATGTACAGGTAAAGATTTTGTGTATTTTTTTTTATTTTAAACCCAGTAGTTTCGGAGATAAAGGGGGAGGGGAATGGTAATTTTTTTGCCTATTTTCTTGAATAACTTCTAAGCTGTTTATCCTAAAATTATAAAAAAATATATATTTGAATTAGTCACAATAAGCTCTTTCATTTGGTATGTAACACGATATAGTTTAATTTTCTCATTTACCCTCCAAAAGTGGCTCCCATGATTAAAATTAATTTGTTTGCGTTACATGTCCACTTTCATATGTGTACCAAATTTCAACTTAAGTAATTGGTCCAGTAGTTTCGGAGAAAATAGACGGACGGACAGACAGACAGATCGAGTGATCCTATAAGGGTTCCGTTTTTTCCTTGTGAGGTACGGAACCCTAAAAAGGCCCATTTAAATAAGAAGGAATTCCTAACCTACACATATTTGCAACGGTTCTAAAGTTGGTTGGACACTGGTTAGGAAAAACGTATAAAAAACTTAATTCTCCTTGTTCGCGCAGTCAATAAAGACTCCCAGGTAATAATTCTGAGGAGTCTGTTATTTAAAGCGTAACTCACGTTAATATTCTGTTCGTTCGCTACCTCGCTAGAGTTCAACAAGCCAGCAGCTAAAATATTGAAAACACGGTATAAATAATTCAGTACTTATTCAAAAATTTGACGAAGATATCCAGAACATTTGGAATTTAATTATGCCTAACTATACAATTCCATTGATTGTGTAGACGCAGATGAGATATGATAGCAGATACTCCCCTATCAGGCAGTAGAATTTTTTAATGAGAAAATTAGTTCTAGCCCTGGCTCGTACCAGTGACTTTGTCGAAATAAAACCAAACTAAATATTATTCCATAAACATGAGATAGAAAATCAAAATAATTTCAACAATGAATTGTAAATTTTTTAACATTAGGAAAAAGGTAAACAATCTTGACGTGTCTTTTTTATTGAAAAACGCTTTAAAAAAATAGTAACTATTACTTATTTAAGCAAAAGAACGTAAATCATCGTATGATTTCTAATGCTAAAAAAACTAAGTACCTATAGTTAAGGTTCAACGGTTAAAACGGTCTATTCCTTTATTAGGTTGCAACCGGGAAATCGGTAAGCGCCACTTGCACCATCCCACTAACCCGTGGTTAACCGGTTAAACCGTTAACCCAGTGTCAAATTGTACTGGTAACCATGGTAACTCCAGGTTTAACACGTTAACCCCGGGGTAGTGAATGGTGCAAGTGGCCCTAAGGAGGTTATAGTGTCGTATCTACGATTACATAGGGTTATGTAATCCGCGGTGTAGGTATGTCAATATGGCGGAACAGGGCGCGAATTTACATAAACATGCAATTAAAGTGTAGATGGCGAACTCCTCGGGCCCTGATAATATTAAAGTGGACCCCTTCAGTGTCTTCAGAAGATTTATATGTACGACTATGTACATATACGTTTGTACACTAGGCATCTAGATATGAGTATAAGACTGTATCGATCGTCCAGTGGCGCCCTCAGGGGGATTGTGTTTTCTAATAAACCAAATCATTTCTGTATAATTCAGTATAAGTATTACAGTTGTGTCCTACTTAATACTAAATTTTGTACATCCACGTACACCTCACCCGCTTAGCTACTTCATTCAGTTGCTGACTGTTTGACTGTACTCTCTTTCTGGTCAGATGGCTTGGCGGTAAAACCCTCGTCCGTGTTTTTAAACAATACATTTAAATTCTTGCGCACGTATACGAGCCTAAGCAAACGATGGGATTATAAGTTTTAATGGGTTAAAAACGAGTGTATTGTTCAGTTACTTTATTAGAAACTTTTTTAATGGCAATATTATTTATTTGTGCATTAAATTACCATGCTCAAGAGCATTTTCACAAGAAATTGTAGCATATCTTTTGTTTCAAATAAATTGGGTTATTTCTACTCAGAATCACGAGGTCTGAGGATACTGGATACGAGGAGGAAGTTGTTTCAATCATTATTAATTTGTTCATTCGTTAGTTATGTATTTGTACCTATTTGATGTTTATTATTATCATATATCTATCTTTGTCATTATTGTGGTGTTATGGGCCTTTTGAGTGCCACGTCGACCAAGCAGTGATCTATTGTGACGGCCCTATAAAGTTCATTACTAATGCCCGTTGAATCGAGGAAATTCCAGATACTTTGGGCCGTAATGTTCTGTAGGTACAGACCCTATGAAGTCATAGGGTTACAATACATGTCGCCCTAAGAGGTACTTCTTTTTGACATTAGTGGTCCGCAGGAACAAATAATGTGCATTGCAGTCTCCTCTGACTCCTGGCAGCAGGTTTGTCGCGTCTTGTTTCTTTCCAATAGGCTAGATGACAAATTTTCATTATTGGTACAAATCGATCAGGTGTGTTTTAAAGATCAAATGTCTATTTGGGACACATTGTATTAAAGCAATACCAAAGTCAGAAATTATAGTCAAGGTCCGACAGTCTTACCTCACTCGCGAAACGCTCCTAACAAAACGATAAGCGAAGGTGACGTCAAGGTCACTGAGAGCCCATCTTGAAGTATGGACAAAACAAGAAAATTGCGTTTTTGTCGGTGAAATATATCGTTTATTATAGTTGCTGTACAATGTTTTTTTTGGATAAAATGTAAGGAATCAAATGGTACCCTTACTTTTTAACTTTTTGGAAGTTTAAAAAAAAAACTTAATTTTTTGAAACTTTCTGGTCCTGTATTTTTGTATTATTTCCATATATTATTTTAATATCCACATTATTGTGATAAATTGCTCATTTGCTATCTATTTTACTTTATAAAATTCAACATATGTTATCATCACTATTTGTAACATGTGTTTGTTCAACTTATAGTGTCCTGTCAGTATTCTACCCAGGTAGCAAAATGACGTCAAATGACGTCATTTTACGTCATTTTGCTACCTGGGTAGTCACCGCCGCGCAGGTCTTGTGTCTTTTGATATTTTGTTCTTTAGCTTTTCATCATCATCATGTGCTTAATGCGGCCGGCTGAGAGGAATTTGTTTTCGATGTCATTATTCCCTCTCACAATTCTGATCTAGGTATGTTTATTAAATTAACTGATTTGTCTTTTACTGAATCAGTGAACTTCTTATGGTATTAATTGTTTGTCAGTGTAAAGAGAATATATTTTTCGATCTATATTTAAATATTTAGTTATTTTTAAGTGTTTAGGTACTTACGTCTATAATGTATTACGTGTGTATTACAAGGTCACCTTCCCATTTGACTGCGGCTCCCCCAATAAAAACAAGGAAACCTAAAACTTCAAAAATATTACAAGTAAAGTAAGAAAAACAATATTACCAACATCAATGAATCAATTTACGTGCTAATCTAAAATAAAGAGAATATTAGTCGTTAAAATAAGATAACCATTACGATAAAGTATCCCCGAATCTTTGTTATCGCACGTTTTCGCCACGAGAGATCAAAAACGATTTGTCATAAGGCATCGTCAAGATTATGTCCTTAATAAATTTCATGGCCCGCCAATTATTTACACGTAACGGGATCTGAGACTCCTCTCGGGCGACTTAATTTATGGAGACTTTCAACGCAGGGATTATTCTTAACTTAACCTACTTTAAAAATTGGATCTTAAAGGCACAAGTTTTCTGCGATGCATATCAATTAAAACGATATTAGTAGCTGTCATCGGTTAACCTTTTCGACGCCGTGTCAAACACAAAAGCTGTCACTCGGACGCCACGGCACCGAAGTGTCAAAACTGAAATTGAACTTTATGCATATGGATGGTATAGAAAGGATGCCAATCTCTTATGGCAGAATTGTTGCAAAAGTGACCGCTTTCAGCTTTAAATAATAGTTCCTAATCTCTCCGGTGGCGCTAGTTAGGCTCTGGGACATGAGTATAACATGAACCATATAAGGCAACAAATAACCCGACCAAATTACGTAGGTTGTTTTTGGTAGTATTTCGGTGTATGGTGGCGCCGCCTAATTACTGTTTTTGATGGACACTTTTCATACATAGAGATTTGGCTCCTTTATATAGTCTCCATGTTTATGCATATGCACGTTGGTCTATGTTGTTCTGTGGTCTGTGACGGATTAATCCGTATTTGGCGTTGGACCTACGGTGCGGATATATCCGTCGTTGGCGTCGAAAAGGTTAAAAACAGTCGGCGACGATAAGTAGACTTATGAAAGGTTAATTGACTTAGGAATGAAGACGCGAATGAGTATGGTGTTGACGGTTTAATTGGCAATTTTGCAAGTTTTGGACTGATGCGTTCAAAAACAGCAAATTACGGGCAGCATAATGGTAAACTGGTTCAATTTTGCCATGAAAAAGTGAGGCATTAATTACTTTGGCATTTCATTTTAATCTAATACAATCTGAGTCTCTCGGTCCCTCGGTTGCTGTTATTATTGAAGGTGTGCGATAAAGAAAATGATTATTTTAATGCCGTTAAGAAGTTAGGCATAAACATCAAACAATCGTCCTCATTATACCCAAAATACTCGTACGTCGACAAATTAATTTAAGCCTCTCAAGGATTAATACTACATAATAAGATAAGATAAGATAAGATAAGATAAGATAAAATTTATTTCATTGAAAATTATCCAAAAATACAAACAATCATAATACGCTTAAATAGTTACTTCTATATTATAAATGTACAATCATTACTTAGAAAAGTAAACATAAAATTTAAGATCTTGTAAGCAAAAATTGTAACTGGCTCTAACATATTTTACATCAATACCTAAACTAAGTAACTTAATACTTGTATCTTAGGTATTTCGTGTTAGTAGGTCAATGTAGTGTAAGTTAGGTGCTTATTGAGCAAAAACAATAAAGATTATATTAGTACAAGAACGTAGGTAAATAACAGTGAATTAAAACGTTTCAAGTTTGACAATACATAATAAATAACAAAATAGGTCGTTTATTTTAGAGATAGGTAGTGAGGGGTTTTAGGCGCCCTCGTAGTCTATGTTATTTAAATGTCTTATTTGGGCAAATAATATAAAATAACATTTTCCCTTGTCGTATCCAGAGCAATCCCCTTGGTTTTTTAGCGAAACACTCTTTTTTTTGAAAGTATGTATGCATTTTTTAATAAAAATTAATATGTACGTAGCAAATGACATACCGGTATTAAAAACTAGTTTCAATGTCAAGCTACAAACTAGGATCTGATTTACAATAATGTAATGCGAAAATAAAAACAAGAGGTTAATTTGAAAGAGAAACTTATTCACTTTAAATAAGTGCTTTCTTTGTCATTACTTGATTATTCCAAGCGTTAACAGCATTTTAACATAAATTATTTCTAACAGTATCTACATTGATATTGAGAAAGATTTATTCTAAAATGCAAACTCAGGAGTGCGGCAATAAAATTAACAGCAATGTCATTTCGACTTTATTATACCAAGCGGTCCGCACAGACGCGGAGCATGGAAGAGTTCTCATAATTCCCTGGAGTTAACGCTCCCGGGAGAATCACTTTCATTTTCACTTACCGCCGCGTACTGCTCTATAACCATTAAATCCTGTTGTTTACTGCTCGCCGGCTCACTGAGCTACCCTCCTCTAACTAACTTATTCACAGAGCGAACTAAACATAAACCAGAGATGAGCCCTGCTTTATAGAACCACCTCAGGAATTTTATATCGCCCAGAGTTTTGAGTCCGGTGTAACCTACGTTGTAAATTATGTATTCAAATTGAAGGACATTGAAGCGATAGCTCTGCTCTGCCCGCCTCGCTCTGACGGATGAATCGGAAAATGAAAAAGTTTAAGAGCCAACAGGAGTGGTCATTTCTCCATACAAACGTACTCGACTGTTTCCTCCCTGGTTTTTGAAGCTAGAGGAATGATTTTTTCAACACAGATTAATATTGTCAATATCTGTGTCGGTGTGTTTTGCTTTTTTTGATATTTTTGTTTTTTAAGGCGCTAGAGCCCTTCAAACATGGCCAAAAATGGCCTCACTGACTATGCCGCAATGAGAGGCGTGGTATTCAAAACTGGTATCAATTAGCCAAAAAATCAAAACAGTCCGACACAGACAATTTCATAATCATTTAGATTTCCAAATTTGGTTACGATTGCTTAAGTTTTGGAGGAGGAAACAGTCGAGTACGAAACCTCGATTTTTGAGATTTTTACGCAGGATTTTTCGCCTAAGCTGCAGTTGTCCTTATCGCACTAATTTTAGGGGCGGGGTCAAGTTTCTAAATACGTACACGGACAGAAAAGTGATGGGCAATAGTCGACATTGAAAGTCGATAATCTAGTGATGTGATAAGTTATCGATAAACCATAACAAAGTCGCGATTTGCCTCTTAGTAGGCGAAGTAAGTAAAGTGAGTATGCACTTTGGCCTCAGGGGATATCGTTTAACACTATTTATTATTCCTTGGTTCATACAAAGCTGAGCTGACGCACTAGCTACGAGATTAAGTCCTGGCTACCCCCCAAAAAGGGAGGGGAAAAGTCGGCTTCTGCGGTCCAGTTTGCCTCTATTTCTACCTATCTCTTGATATGAGATCAAATTTGGTATAAATTTTGTGTAAATTAGGGACGAATAATTTATTTTAGAAGTAATAGTTTCACATTTTCATACACAAATCTGAATATACGAACGAAAAATTAAAACTATATATAACTTTTGGTCACAGATTTGCTCTTTAGAAGCAAATTGTGGTGATTTGCACTAAAAATTAATTACACAATTTAGTTTATTCATTCTTTATTTAGAAAAGTATCAGTTCTAAGTACGTATTATTATATTGCTTTATATTTTACAATTTTCACTATTATTCAAAAATTTATTTTAAACAAAGTATTAATTTTATTAAAACTTTTGTGACGTGATCTCATGAAAGGGGCTCCACGAGGCGAAATACTTTTTACGCCAATTATTTTCTTTTTTTTAAATTTACAACAAAGACGAAAGTTCGAAAAAAATGTGGTTACTTAATAATTGCCTAACTTGTTGAAAAAATTACTTTACATAATATCAATTTATAACCGTAGTATTCCATGATATGTTTTAAATACACCATATTATTTCCTAATTTTTAAAAGAATATTTAATACCTTTAAAATAATATCTGTCTGTCTGTCTGTCAATCTGCCTGTCCGTCTGTCACCAGGCTGTATCTCGTGAACCGTGATAGCTAAAAAGTTGCAATATTTACGGATGATGTATTTCTGTTGCCGCTATAACAACAAATACTAAAAACAGAATAAAACATTTTTTTAAGTGGGGCTCCCAAACAACAAACGGGATTTTTTTTGTATGAAAAAAAAAAACATATTTTTTTTCCAAAAACCTATCGTGTGTGGTATCATACGAAAGGGCTTTTTGAGGCGATTCTAAAATTATACCACATCATTACATTTTAGCCATTTTTTTGTAAATTAAAACAAATATAATTTTCAAAACACACCAAGTTTGGGGTCAAGTTAAAGGGTTAAGTAGAACTGTGTCACTTTGTATTGAAAAAAAAACTAAATAAATTTTTTATTGCTTTTTTGGGGTTACATATGAGGATATCACGTATCATTTGTACAAAAAAAATCAGCCATATCGTATCTGGATGAGCCCAAACTTGGTATGTTTAGAAAATTCTTTTTCTTTCAATTTAAGAAAAAACCGGCCAAGTGCGAATCGGAATCGGGCGCCGAGGGTTCCGTACATTACACAATTTAAACAATGTATTTTTATGTGAAACGTGAGTGAAAGGTAAATTGCGGTTTACGATTTATAACGTATTAAAAAAAAACTACTAACTAGATCTCGTTCAAACCAGTTCTCGGTAAAAGTTGGCAAGGTAATGTACATCATATATTTTTTCAGTTTTATCATTCTCTTATTTTTAGAAGTTAGAGGGGGGGTTACACATTTTACCACTTTGGAAGTGTCTCTCGGTCTCGCGCAAACTATTCAGTTTAGAAAAAAAATATATGAGATACCTCAATATCATTTTTGAAGACCTATCCATAGATACCACACACGTATGGGTTTGATGAAAAAAAAAATTTTTGGGTTTCAGTTCTAAGTATGGGGAACCCCTAAAATTTTTTTTTTCCTATTTTTGAGTGAAAATCTTAATGCGGTTCACAGAATACATCTACTTACCAAGTTTCAACAGTTCTTATAGTTTCGGAAAGAAGTGGCTGTGACATACGGACGGACGACAGACAGACAGACATGACGAATCCATAAGGGTTCCGTTTTTTGCCATTTGGCTACGGAACCCTAAAAATGGCTAAAATGCAATGATTTTCAGAATCGCTTCAAAAAGCCCTTTCGTATGATAGATGAGAAGTATACGATAGGTTTAAAAAAAAAGTTTTTTTTTATACAAAAAAAGGTTTCAGCACTCCCCTCCTAAGGGAATTTTTTTTAGGAACTGCGGGTCAAAATTTTTGTTTTGACTAGTATATACGTGTACCAAACTGCTAACCTGTACATCGATTTGCGGTTTTTTTATGCGAACAGCTTCCACTATTTTTTTCACCACCTTGAACCTTTTGTAGACTAGACTATTGTCCCAAAATATTGGGCGACGACCGGTCGTCTGGCCTAGGAGGTAGTGACCCTGCCTGTGAAGCCGATGGTCCTGGGTTCGATGATATGATATGATGAGCACAGATATTTGTTCCTGAGTCATGGGTGTTTTCTATTTGTATTTAAGTATTTATACCTATATATTATGTATATCGTTCTCTGAGTACCCATAACACAAGCCTCCTTGGGCTTACCGTGGGACTTAGTCAATCTGTGTAAGAATGTCCTATAATATTGATTTAATATTTATTATTATTTATTTATTTATTGGGTTTCATATTTATTCCGATCAGAATTAGGAGCTCTTCAATTTATACCTATTTTTATCAAAATCTGACACATAAATAAAAAAACGGACCATCAATAAAACTGTATAATTACATCAAAGTAAGAAATATCACATGTCACATGTTTCTTTATTATGATAATTTTATCTAACCTGAGGCTTTCTTTTTTTCTATTCAACGGAGCCGGAGAGCGGCAAATTTGTTTTTCAAGACGCTTGCTCGAAAAGATCTTATTTCATGCAGGTGTACTGAAGGGAAAAGGCCTATATTGTTCCCGCGGGAGTTATAGCTTTCTTTTTTAATTAGGTATGTCACTAATTCATACGAACCAAGTAAGTTATAAGTAAAATACTTTGTTTAAAATCAAGGTATAAGGGAGTTTTACTTTTAAAATACTCACGACTATAATTTAATATTTTTGTTTATCATATTTAAAAATATTTAATTGGATTAATTTAACAGCCGTTATCTTGTATGTTTTTATACAACAATGTTTTCTTGTATGTCCATGCTATGTTATGTTTTTTTACTATTCTGTAACTCGAAATGTTAATTAGATTGCAGGTTGTAGAAGGATATTGAATTTAGTTACTAAAAACGCGAGCGGCGTGAGGCCGGCGAGGAGCGCAAATAACGTGCGCGTCGGTGTGCGTGCACCACACACACTGGGATACTCCCTCGGTACGCGGTACCGCCCCCGTCAGCGCGACGACGATATTCTCTTTCAAATCTCAAAATTGAGTTTGGTCTCGGCTCCTGTTGGCTCTTAAATTGCTTCAACCATTTTGTTTTGTTTGTTAGTTTATGCTGGTTTGAAAATGAACATAACATCAAAGGCTTAAAATAAATATCTGAAACAAAACTTGGTGAAATTAGGAAAAATAATTTAACAAATAAGTTAACACTTATATTTTGTATAATGAAAAGGTGCGATAGAAAATTACATACGATATTTAACAATTGATGGATACCTATTGGTGTACCTATTTAAATATTAATTTAGGGTCCCGAAAGGACCAGCCAGGACAAAACGTACGTTTTACCAAAGGAAAATAAAATAGGTAATTTAAAATACTCTTCTAATCTATCAAACCCAGTGGAGAACTAGGCTTTGCTGGAATTTGTCCGGTTTCCTTACGATGAATCTCTTCACTGAATAGCAACTGTAGGTAGTGAAAATCTAACAAATTTGGGTATTTATATTTCGTACATACTTAAGTTCCGAAAAACGGTCGTGTTTCATACTCACGACCTCTGCTCGCTAACTCGGCCACTGGCGCTCGAATCTGGCATTAAGTTAACAATTTGAATACAAGTGAGCCGCGCATGTGGCGCGTCTGACGATACTGGAATGAACAGTTGGAAAGGAAAGGTCCGCCATTCTTATCTCATCCCAAATATCGGTCACGTACCAAACTCATAATTTCACGATGAAACACCGCATGGGCAGAGCGTGCCCTTTGCGATGTGATTCACTGTTACGATTACCCGCATCTCCGGAAACTGAACGCGTTTTTCTTAAGGAAACAATGATCCACCTGAGGAGGGAAAACAAAAAACGCCATTACGGTGAACGTACATAAGTACTTGGAATACATGACTGCCATTATTTAAAGAAAACACGGTTCCAGAAACGTTACGCGGAACTAGCGTTTTTGAAGATTAATATTGATATACCTACCTAGGTAGTGCTCATAAATGCTTGTTGCATGGGTAGAAATATTATTGTAGGTAAAAATAGTAAAATATTCAATGGCTTGTTTGCTTACATAAATGGAATGAACAGTTGGAAAGGAAAGGTCCGCCATTCTTATCTATCTTATTCTTGTCTATCTTAATTCATCAATGTTTTCAAAAATCTTAAAAAACCGGACTTGCAGCTGTAGAGTTATCTTATGTGGGACATTTTCCCAGGCGAACCAGGGAATTTGTATCCTATTGAATTTAGGGGGAAATTACTTGACAGCTACTATATTGTATCCTAAAATATTTGCCTAAATGCGGGGCCATAGTTAATTTCTGAAGTATGTACCAATTTACCAAACAGCAAAACCGAAGCATAACCGTGTGGGCAGGACACTGTGGATCCGATTTACACATTTTCACGCTGTGCTTCGGCGGTTTTATGTAACGCATCAAAGAGGTGGTTCTGTCACATGATTCACATGTATTTGGTGCGGGTTTTTCTTCATGTTAGCAGAAAGTAATAATTGAAATGACAATGAACTGACCATCCATCATGAAATCGCGAACTTAGCTGTGAAACTGCAGCTACCTCCTCGGTGTTTCGAGTTTTACATTTTCTTCGCTCTGCGAAGTTGCACCTCTATACTTATCTGTGCAATATGTGTGGATCAGGCTTATCCTTTTGGACGCCAATGACCGATATATCGGCACCGCAGTTCCAACGCCAAAGACTATTAATCCGTCACAGACCACAGAGCAACATAGACCTACGTGCATGTGCATAAAGTTCAATTTCAGTTTTGACACTTCGGTGACGTGGCGTCTGAGTTTTGTGTTTGACACGGCGTCGAAAAGACTGATAGTGTTGCAGCGTAATTTAATTAAATACTAACTTTCGTTTGCCTGACTATTGGACGCCATTTGGAAACGGTTAGCGCCGCGGTTCAGGATGACTCACGTTAAACCGGGCCGGAGCTTCCGGCGCTTCGTTTTATATGGAAAGCATCACGTGATCACCGGTCATCTGTCATAGAAAAGTAAGCGCCGGAAGCTCCGGCCCGGATCCGGCCCGGTCTAACGTGAGTCATCCTTCATTCGTCCCAGTCCGTGACAGACTATTACGGCTTTACTGTCGACAGACTCGTGGCTCGTGTGGCTCTTGCCCGTTATTTCCGTCGCTTAACAAGCGCAATAAAATCCAACAGTCAGGGTAAACCATTGTAACCTTGACCTCGGGATCTGTGTAACTATACATAATCTGAAAACGCTCTTAGTTATACTGGATTGTGTTAGCGTCAGTCCTGGCTGCGTTTGGTCAGCTAATAGAATAACAGCCCGATTCGAACTGTAAGATACGTCAAATAATGGACAATAACTGGTTGAACTTAAAGGAATCGAACGGAATCAAAATGAGTGGTGTGATTAGCAAATGTAAACGTGAAAAAACATGCAGTCTCAAAAGGATACATAGATATAGGATAGGAGGACAAGGATATTGTGTGCGCTAGTGTGTAAAAGTCACAATTCTAACGTAAAAATGAATAATGAAGAAGTTTATTTTTATTTTTATTGTTTACTTAGTTTGGTAGACATAGTGACCAGCGACTGCTTTTTATATGAGAAGACCAAGTGCAGCAGTTTTAAAAGCTTCTTAGCCAATGCTGATAGAAATCCTCGCCAGTTTGCCTGCGACTAAGAAGGTAAATGTCATGTTCAAACGTTAACATAAATAGGTGCACACGATAAAACTCCAAAAAAACAACATTTCAAGCATGGAGACTATATAAAGGAACCAAATCTCTATGGATGAAAAGTGTCCATCAATAAATTTTTAAGAACAAAAAAACCGACTTCAATGGGGGATGCCGTTGAAAGGTTACTTATTGTTGATGGTGCACTCCAGACAATGAAATGAAAAAGACAGCATCTTTTGCCTAACTAAAATGAGGTAAAACCACCCACGTTTCTAGTAGCATTTCGTTTCTGTAAGGGTCATAGTTCTAACCTAACCTAACCCAATGTTCTGATAACATTTCGTTTCTGTGAGGATCGCAGTTCAAAAAAAAGTCCAGGTCCAAGTTTGGGTCTGGGTCCATAACGAAGAGAATAAAACGCCAAACGTTAACTATGTGTCGTTGAAGAGTTCCATTCTGATCATCATCAGCAGTTCCACTTCATCAAATGTCACTTTTTTTATGTAAAAGCTGGATTTGTTGATGAAAATACAAAAATCACTATATGTATGCCTTTCTCATTTGAGGAGTTCCCTCGATTCCTCATGGATCCCATCATCAGAACTCGAGCTTGACAAAAATGTGTCTTGAAAACCTAACTTGCTTACCAATCATAACGAAGAGGACAAATCGCCAAACGTGAACTATGCGTCGTTAAAGATTTCCATTCTGATATTTCTGATCATCATCAGCAGCTGCACTTCATCAAATGTCACTTTTATAAATGGAAATGCTGGATTTGTTGATGAAAATACAAAAATCACTATATGTATGCCCTTCACATTTGAGGAGTTCCCTCAATTCCTCATGGATCCCATGATCAGAACTCGAGCTTGACAAAAATGTGTCTTAAAAAACGTAGCTTGCTTACCAATCATAACGAGGAGGACAAATCGCCAAACGTGAACTATGCGTCATTGAAGAGTTCCGTTCTGATCATCATCAGCAGTTCCACTTCATCAAATGTCACTTTTTTAAATGTAAATGCTTGATTTGTTGATGAAAATACTAAAATCACTATATGTATGCCTTTAACATTTGAGGAGTTCCCTAGATTCCTCATGGATCCCATCATCAGAATTGCATTTTGACCAAAACGGGACCAATCTGTATGTATATACTTACAATCAAAAAAATAATTTTCAAAATCAGTCCAGGAGTTATGGAGTAACAAACATTAAAAAAAAAAAACAACCGAATTGATAACCTCCTCCTTTTGAAATCTTGAAGTCGGTTAAAAACAGTAATTAGGCGGCGCCACCATACACCGAAATACTACCAAAAACAACCTACGTAATTTGGTCGGGTTATTTGTTGCCTTATATGGTTCATGTTATACTCATGTCCCAGAGCCTAACTAGCGCCACCGGAGAGATTAGGAACTATTATTTAAAGCTGAAAGCGGTCACTTTTGCAACAATTCTGCCATAAGAGATTGGCATCCTTTCTATATAATCCATAATTTCAAGTCATTGACTATTTATGATCTGTACTTCATTTCAGCACCTTGCCAACATTTCAAAGCGTGAGGCATTTGCCAAAAGGCATTCGTTTTTCCGTACACACGTACTTGTGTAAATAGCGACACAACGCCAACAAAACAGCCAGGTGGGCAAGCTTTAAATAAATCGTTGATTTCGCATTAGAATTCTAAAGGGTGAGTACTGCGGGTTAAATAAACAAGCGTCATGTTTGCCCGACCCGACAGGCTGCGATAGAGCTGAGCGTTACTTTCCGTGACAGTTCCGAAAAACTGTTTTAAGTGAATAGGATGTCATTCCAGATTTAGAGCAGAGCCCAACTGGGGAGGTACCTCCACCTTACAGAAAACCGCAGCCAAATAACACTAGAGCCTACTAATAGTGTTGTGTTCCTGCCGGTGAGTAAGGTTGCCAGAGCTCGAGGGAGAGGAGTTGCAGGCGTACATAGGCTACGGAGACTGCTTAACATCAGGCGGGCTGTATGCTTGTTTGCCACCGACGTAGTATAAAAAAAAAGAAAAAGAAATACAGTATATAATTGTCATTTGTTTTTAGGTAAATAAACTATTACAACCGAAATAATTTGGCGAATCATGTTGCGTGACTGCGTGTACAAAACTTTGTAACAGGAATGGACAGGCACAATAGTTTTATAACGAATCGCGTCACCGTTGCGAAGTATAGTTAATAGAAGTTTTATACGTGGCATTTCAATACGGAGTATTTTTGTTTTGTATGACCATACTCTGAGGGGTGAATATTATGTAGGTCATACTAAACAACTTTAACTATCGACCCAACCCCGAAATCGCGGAAAAAAACCGCTGTTCCAAAGAAAACATTGACACATGATTCGCCGAAATGTAGCGAAGAAGTTTTTTTTCGCCATTTCCTGGTTGGCTCCATAGTAAACGTAGTTCAGTATGACCTACGTATTCACCCCTCGGAGTATGGCCAGACATAACTAAAACACCCTGTATATTTTTTACAAAATTAATGGGGAAGCTATAGAACATATTTGTTTGTACACGTCTCATCGAGATACTATATATTTTTAAAATCGTTTTCCATTATTATTATTTATTTTATTTTATTTTTTTATTTTAAACTTTATTGCACAATATAACAAATAAAGTACAAATGGCGGACTTAATGCCTAAAGGCATTCTCTACCAGTCAACCACCAGGCTAAACAGAAACAGTGATAGGTGCAGGCATTGAACAAAAAAAAAGCAGAATAGGTAACTTAAAACATGTTATGTGATAAAAAAGCAGTTATATTAGGTTTTGCGGAAAGCTGAGTGGCGCAGCTCTACTAAGGGACTGTATCCATCCAAATTGCACACGGGGTCAACAGGTTATACGTAATTACTTTTGAGCCGTTCCTGAACGTGTGCTTGCGAAAAATAAACGAAATGTGAGTGTGTTTATTAAACCCAAACTCACTTTACCGTGTTTATGTTAATATTACCATAGAGTAACTTATACTAGAGCGGTACTGTCATAGTAAATTTTGTAACCCCAGTAAATTCACTGCCATCTGTCGACACACTTTAAAACTAAAAATAAATATTTATAAAATACGATAAAATGTATTTAAATATGGATAAATGATTTTTTTATTTGCATTAATTATTTTTATATGATTTTGACCCATGTTCTTTCGCTGGTATGCGTTAAAAATATAAATAACAAACGAAACAGTCAACGCCCTCTATACGAGTGTAGGCCAAAACTAGTGGCGCCATCTGATCGAGAATCAAATTTTCGTGATTTTCGAGGCACGTTTTTTCCTTAGACTGTATCCATCTATTACGGAGTTATATCTATCTTTGATATTACTGTCTAATGGCCAAAAAATACAATCTCGGGACTTATTGCCTTAACTTCTGCCTGGTTTATGTAAAAGTTTAACCTATACCTAGTCGAGATCTCAAAGCCGGTGTGGACAAACATGACGAGGACTGGTTAGAAAACCTTAGGCAGAAAAGACTCCGCGCTGCCAGACCTCCTCCCTTGGACTCACGTCATGTTTGTGATTGCTGTGGCAGAAGATGCCGCTCTGGTATTGGACTCTTAAGTCATCGCAGACGTTGCAATCAACCCGTAACACCTGATTTTACCTGACGCTGCAACAATCATCTGCTATAGATGTCGTGGCCAATGATGATGATACATATATGAATATAACATACATATTGGCCCAGATATTCGTGTTGCAAACATAGATTTAGATATGCAGAACTATATTTGCACAAATATCCAAGTGAGTTCTGGTTCTGTCCCAAGAGAGTATGCCCTGGGAATATCCGTGCATTTCCCGTCCCGTACCACTTTAATTGAAGCTTTAGCAGCGTTCTCGCATAAATAAGTAGGTAGGTAAGTACTTTAATATGCTGCTCAAATTATTGGATAAGTCGGTAGTCTGTCTACGCTAAGCCACTATTCATAAAACAGCAAACTTCCATTATTTATTTTCTTTTTCTGACAACCATAAACAACACCAAGACAACCCCATCAACAAGCCACCACCACCGTCCATACCATGTCATACTTGACGTACGGCGTGGCGTGCTGACTTAGCGTAAATAGAGTAGGTTGAGTTAAACACTTTTGACTATGAATGAAAGACCATTGATTATCCTATAAGTCATCATCGGTACCTTTACGGCAACCACCAGTTTGACACTGACATATTAGTGCGAGCGAGATGTATAAAATTAAGTTACGCATACGTTAGCGAATATGTCAGTTTGACGTGCGTGCACAGACCTGTCATTTTTATGGTGGTTTACCTACATACCGGAACATGCTGCGACACAACACCAAGGTAAAACACCAACACTAATCGACTAACCTAGGTACTTGCAGACAGGCGAAGGAAGCCCGCCCGACGATCAACCCAGGTCTGTCACGGAGGCTGCGACTGCTGAAGAGGCCACAGCTCCGGCTACTAACTAGAGCCATAACTGGCCACGCCCCACTAATCAAGCACTTACTAACCATGCGTGTTACAGATAGCCCCCTTTGCAGGGCATGCATAAAGGCAGAAGAGACAGCTGCCCACGTCATCCTCGAATGTCCAGGGGTGGCAGAATACCGGGCACAATACCTCGGTTCGCCGGGGTCTCTCCCAGAAGTCGTCGGCAACATCAAGGGTCTGCTAGGCTTCCTGGAAGAGTTGGGTTGGCAAGAGTAGTGCCGTCAACCCATCACGTAAAATAGGCGCATTATATGACGTCGAGTTGCGGAAACCAAGCCCGCGAAAACCTATAACCTATAACCTACCTACATACTTACGTTTTTGTTAGTTCACGAGTATGTATTATGGATGGCAGATAATTGTAGTCTATAATAGAGTATTTTTAATATCGAGTTTGTTCTATTTGAGTTGTGTCAAAACCTTTATAAATAGGACTAAAGAATACCTATGTTAAGATTTATTGTGAATGATGATTAAATGTGCCATTTTCAACCAAAAGGGTACTTATTGTCGCTTGTCAGTAAGGCGCTATTTCCAAGTATATTTCCCTATATTATTTTATTTCAACCTTATCAACAAGCGACAATGTGGTACTTTTTGGTTGAAAACGTCACAAATAATGTAGGTATCGCGCTACAAAACACCGTGTTCAATATACCTAATACGATTTCGAAGTTAATACTATGGTATTAGATTGATGCTATTAAATGAAATTAATGAGAATTCAGACTCGACAAAAGGTCCAATTATTTCTGATTTAATGCGCTTTAGGTATTTACTGTTGATTTAAAATATTTAAACACCGAGTTTTGCTGGGTTTGCATGGACTTGAAAGTTGCTTGTATATAACTTTTGTGCTTTTGTTGCTTTCTGCTTGATACAATGGAAAACCGAATTATATCGATGATGAACCTCGGCTGGATTAACTTGTGGCTAGATTAACTAAAAAGTTAGGGAAAGTCCTAATACTATTTTCGCGTAGCACACGGGATCTGGTATCCTGCCCTCACTGACCAATAAAAAAACTTTTTCCGAGTCCCCATTTAGCTGTTACTAGTACCTATAGGATAAAATAGCACAATGTGTTGCTTGAACTTTTACAAAAATACGAAAACACAGAAACATTTCATCAAAGTTGTTTGTTTGTCGTTACTGGTTAGGAGCGGGCGAGGGTTATTTCGTTTCATTTTTGCGTCTCGCCGTGTCAATATCGTATTAACTTATATTACTTGCCCCGATGGATATTTAACACAGCAAAGGATGGCAATATTTGACGTTTAATAGGTCCTAGACTTGATTTCTTTTTGTAAAGTATTTCTAGGTATTGAAAGGGATAAGGTATACAGTACCGGCCAATAATATATCACCATGTTTTTACGGTATAACTTTTTTTTATATTTGTACTTAAGTAATTTCAACCTCACTACTTTAGGTAGTCTAGTAGTAGTCCTTTGTGCGAGCAATAAGTAAAATTGGTCTCATGTAATGGTTATTTCATAGTTTTTATTAGTGATTTTTTAGTAATATGCTGATTCTCCTATTGTAATTCACAGTTTTAAAATTACAAAACAAAATACTTAATCCCACTTAATTATATATCTAACTGTACTTCACTTAACGATAACGTCGGATCGTGACACCAACCATCCATATTAAACCGCATAATTACGCGAAACTCTTTTCACGGACAATTACTTTTATTTATTCATCTTTTATGTTTTGCATTTTCTCTTTAACGACGAGAAGCCGCGTCTTTGTTCGCGATTAATATTCTTTCTTAGAAAATGAGCGTCTCCACCGTAACGATTTAAGAGCCCGTATAGAAGTTGTGCCATACAATGACAATACTGCCGAAGTTGAACCATTGAATTGAGGCGTATTGAACTCGCTTAAGTCAGTACAAAGTTATTTCTGAGTATTAACGTCAAATTCGTGACGTAAATTTTGAGATACTACTCGTACGAGTACACGCGGGAGCGGGACAAGTAGGTAGTAAACGGTATGTACAATTTAAAGTACCGTATTTTTGTAGGAAAGTTCAATATTTGGTGATAGACGGACATTAAAATACTTAGATTACCCTACTCTTATATGGATTTTACGATCTTAAAAGTCCCCGGCAAGCTCGGCCGAATTCCACCTTCCCGTACAAATGGAGTTTCGCTCTCATTTCAAAACTACGTGCTACGTGTTGGGTTGTAATGAAACTTTGCAAATACAATGAGGTATATCTAGGTTTGTAATTAGCTTATATAGTTCCAGTTTATAAAACAAACGAAATGGAGCAAAAATAAGTTTTGTATTAAAAACTTAAATTCGCTGTATTTTGTTAACTATGGTATCTGAAGCGACATAAACTAATTACAATCATAGATATACCTTATCCTATTGTAAGTACAAAGTTTCAGAGCAAACTAGCTAATCGTATCGTTTTAAAATTGAAGCGTAACTAATAAGTTTGTATGGAGAACCGAGCTGGCCGGGGACCCTTAAATCAGCACTTAGTTATTGCAGAACATGTAGGTATTCTACGATAGCTATCAAGATAGGTTTCAAGATGCTACGAGGGAACCAAAGTCTACACCGGAGGGACTTACCGGAGAGGTTCATAATTAATGCTACGCAGTTGGGTTTCTGCTATCACATTTTCTGCGGCTGCAGACTCATATATACATGCTGCAGATAAAAAAATAAAGTTTTTATTGTGTATTTTACGCGCTAAATGTGCAACTTTTACTTTTACTGGTTCGTGCGTATGATGAAATTGGCTTGAAATGGATTTTTTAATGAAATTAGGACTGTAAAAACAAATTGAATGCATATTTTAAGAGCTCTGAAATAAAAATAGGGAACAAATCAAATTAGGTTTATTATTATTTTTTATTTGTGTTAGGCTATCAAATAATTTTCAACAGGTAACGTTAACATTTTGATTATTGTTAAGAGAAAACTCAATATTTAAATACATACTTAAGAAATAGAAAACTAGTGTTCAATTTGATGTTAATACTTAATAGGGGGTATTACTGCAATGTTCTGCCGCCAGAATGCAGCACTAGCGCCTATCGTAAACCATAGAGTAACTTATACATACTGTGCCTTAAACTGTTTTTTTGACAAGTTTTCACAGATAATAAAATATGACATTCATGCATCAAGGCGGTTTATTATAAAGGGCCTACCGGGAAACGCGAAAATCGAAATTTTGTTATCTGCCTCTTTATCGCTCAAATATGCAAGAGTGACAGACCCTCAGATTGTGATGGATTATGGTAATGGTGCCCCCTAAGCAGAGTTTCGCGTAATATTCCCTATTAATAATGCAAAATGCGGCCATAACGAACGAAGCGAAGTCAAATAAAACCTCCATTCCGAAGCAACCACGCCCCAGCGTTCCGCCCGAATTGAATAGATATCGCCGATTCCCAAAGATCCGGATTAAGATTAATCGCAGTTTCACCCCATGTAAATAAAGTAAAAAAAAACGTAAATCCTTGGCAATCAGACCAAGAATAAAAAAAAACCATCTCCAAATAAATTCGTGTTGAACTCTGCCGGAAGGGACCCGGAAGTCTTGCCGCGATCGAGGGGAAAGTAAGGAACTTTGACCGGCCTTCAAACAAACGAGGAACGCACTAACACTAGCTAACTTTATATAATCTTATGGCCTTTAAGAAGACATCGCTTTTAGATTCTGGAGCTTGCATGCATATTTATTCATCTCACATCTTTGGGCTTTGTTGGAGTTGTTTTGCAAAGGTTTCTCGCTACTTGGAAACTTATACCGTTTCGGTGTTTGCGTTCGCATGCTGGTACCTAATTAAGATATCAGCTTGTAATAGTAATGTTATCCATTTTCTTTATGGAAACAATGTTTTAAGTTTAAAATTTAACACATGCTTGGATTGGAAATTGACATTGAAAGAAAAATGTGAGATAACATAGTGTCGTGACACTAACGTTGACATATACAGGGTTGGGCAGATTAAGTGTCCTAGTTTTAAATAGCCGTAAAATTAAAACAAAACTTTAAATTTCAATATTAAACTTGTTTTTATTTTGAGCATAGGTACTCTATATTTACAAAATTAATTCATTCGCTCAAATCGCTCTCCTTTAACATGTATAACTTTACGCATAGAAGGAGCATTCCATCGATTTTTTAGACTTTCCGAGCCTGGTTCTTTTTTGGCTTGCCTTTTTATAGTGGTATCATCTTAAAGCTGCTTGTTTTCTTAATAAACTGTTTAATTTACATTTACTATAATACGCAAATACGCCAATACTTTGTCCTACACGTAGACATTGCATAAATAAAGAATTTTGTTAAAAAAAATTAGATGTATGTTTTAGTAGAAACAAAATCATAATAATGTTTTGTAAGATAATTAGCACAACATTTGAAAGGCTTGAAATTATTTTACATTCATTCCCAAAAACTGACATCAGAAAATAATTCTTTTATATCAATTATCTTAAGAACAAACTTCTGAATTCAATATTCAACTTTGACGCCAGCCATACCACAGATTATATAATAGTACTCGTGTATCAGAAAACAAATTGTAATAGGGGATATTACTGCAATTTTCTGCCACCAGAGTGCAGGACTAGCCTTTTTAGTAAACCATAGAGTAACTTATACATACTTACTGTACCTTTAACAGGTTTTTGACAAGTTTTCAGATATAATAAAATATGACATTGATGCATCAAGGCGGTTTGCTTACAGAGGACCTACCGGGAAACGCGAATTCGCTATCGGCCTCTTTTTATCGCTCGAATATGCAAGACGAGAGACAGAAATTTTCTTGTTTCACGATAGTTTGAGATTGTGGTATATTCCCTATTGGTTATTACTCCATATTAAACGCGCTCATGGAAGTGACGTTTGATGGAGGCCTTCTTAATTAAAATGCACGATTCACCCGTTTTACTTCCGTGATAACAATTTCCCATAAGTGTCTCAAAGGTAGTGATGTGTCTAACGTTCGCGGAAAGATTCTTTTCTATTCATGAGAATAGAAAAGAATCTTATATAAATGTGGTGGTGGTGTGGTGATGTGGTATAAATCGGTGGCAAACAAGCATACGGACTGCCTGATGGTAAGCAATCACCGTAGCCTATGGACGCCTGCAACTCCAGAGGCGTTACATGCGCGTTGCCGACCTTTTAAAAACCTGTACATTTTAAACTCGTTTTTTGAAGAACCCCATACTTCTTTTTCTGTTTACAACTTTACACAGCAACACGGTGAACAGCGCGTAGTACACTGTTCTATCAAAAATAAATAGGTTTTTAATTTAGGAAATCTTGTTTCGGTCCTTAAAATTATAATGTAAGTATAGCGTAATCTTGCAATCCAACAAGTGGCCCTGGTATAGGTATGTAAAATGTCTGTGTGCAAATATCTTAGAAGTCGGGCTGTCGGGCTAAAAGTATATTTGAATTTTCACTTGAATGACATAGACAAGACTTCTTCGATTCAAAACTATACATAATTTTCTTATGTTACTATGAATTAAAAAAGTTACCTACCATTTTAGAACGTACCGTCATATAGGTAAGATGTAAGGATCATATTATTATTATAATAAAAATAAATCAAATATGCAACTCTTTATCATTTTTTTAATAATATACCTAATAAGCAATAAATAATTGCGTCGTACAAAAAAAAAAACTTATAATTATGTTGTTACGTACACCTTGTGGTTTGTATCCCCTCGTCACGTCACTACTCAAAGGGCAAGATGTCACCGGCGCGGCGTGTACTGTGAGAGTGTGTACACTATCATGGCTGCACTCGCCACCACTTCAGAAGCTTTTAGTGATTAAGTAAAGCATTTTATAAAATGCATCAGCTCGCTTTCCGTCATTTGTTTTTAATTGTTGCGAAAGAGTGCGGGCGGCAATGATAGTGGCGGTTTTTGTTAGAGGCTGCTGCAATATTTATTTTTTTAATTGCAGAAGCAGTAAATATAAGAAACCCGATATTTCCATAAATAAAATAGCAGCCGTTCCTTAAGCGTTAGATTTTATGCGTTATGCGTTCACATCGAAGGTCGGGGAATCAAATACAATACAAACTCAAATCATGGAGATTCTTATAACTAATTTTTAACAAGCAGAAACGTCTGCGATCCAGAGGCCGTGAGTTCAAGTCTCACCCAAGGCAGTAATTTTTCCACTTTTAAATTTATTCTTAGAACTTACTCGTAATGTACGAAATATCGTAGTGGTAAGAAAATTGGACTAATCACAATTAGGCCTTGTTCTATTTCCCCTCTGCTCTCCTACCTCTACAAACTATACGAGCCTGAGAAGCAAAAAAAACCTTACATATATAAAATAAGCCTAACTTAGACAAGCATAATTTTATAACTGCTAAAACGTGCAAATTAGTACCGTGTGAGGTGAGACATTTGCAAACAAAGCAAAACGTAAAAGTACTTAGCATCGCTGCAGATTTTTCCGTTTTTTCTCCGTTTCGCTCCGTTTCTATCGGCAAAGAGAATGTGTGGCAGAATTTCCCACTATCCTTCTAAGACCCCCGGTACAATTTTTTGTGCATATTCCATAATTTATTTTAAACTTTTATTGAATAGCAAAGTTCCAAATTGAAAAACAAAACAACTGCTTCTGGGTCTCAGGAAGCTATGCAAAGATGATATAAATAATAAATATTTTCTCGAGGGTCTGTGTCGATTCGAATCCTGTTTTTGACTTTAGCTCAATAAAAAAAAATCACGAACATAGATCTAAAATTATGCAACAAAAGCTAAAAATATGAAGTGCTTCTGAAAATTGGCAATATCACGTGGGAACGTATCGATTACTTTTTTATTTAAATGTACAAAAAAATAAAATAAAAAACATGATATTTGCAATCCCGGGCACGCGTATTTTATATGTAGTTTATTCGTATACAGGGTGGAACAGAACGAACGACCTTTACGCAAACTGGGAATTGTTTAGGCTACGTACTTTATTTTTCACTTATTAATCACGTTAATGTTTCTAACCGTTTGTGAGATACAGTTTGTTAAACATTAGTGCAAAAATCTGTATGTTTCAACCCGCTAGTAGTAGTAGTAGTCAAGTAGATACGATGACGTCATGAACGTAAAATGTAAACTCAAATTAATGACATGACATGTGTCAATTAAAAATGTAAATAACTTCGTAGGGTTGTCACTAATATTAACATGCTTAATTTTAATGATTTTGTTTTACATTTTAATCCAGCTTTGCGATTGTAATAACTCGATTGTAGATCGCTTAGATAACACTGTCCTTTCAGCTCAGTCGCTAGAAATGTTCCACCCTGTATAACCACGCAATATACGTTGGGACTAAAATTGCGTGGTATGAAGCCAAATATGTACGTCTATCTAAAACGCTTCATACATCTTAATTAATTCAATCGTCCTAACTAGCATCCTATCTACATAGTTAGAATCCTAAAAAAAATCGTTCCTAGTTAGCGTAGTCATGACATACTAAACGCGGTTATTTGGCAAAGTGCCCTGGCAGCAGCAGAGCAGCCATTATTACGAATAAATAAAACGCGGTTACACCTTTACGATTTTGGATTTAGGATTCTGAATTAAGTAAGATGTTTAAAGCGCTTAAGTCTGGTACTTACTGATACAGAGTAGGGTTGCCAGGCGTCAGGATTTTATATCATGACATGATTCTTGTTTCTTCCAAGAGATTTAAAGCATTACCTTCAGCGTGGTTATATGATCTGTGGCGTGGTCTTCAAGCACGTCCCGGGTGCAACCCAAACTTCAGTTGGGCAAACGGACTTGTTGGACAATATAAGACATGTTATCCAATTGTTATTAATGGTTCGAAAATGAGGATATGCCTGGATTTTCTGATAAAATATAGTTATGTAATTAAAAAATGTTTACTGTTTTTTTAAGTTTTATACATTTCATTGATTTTAGGTTAAATTCTTTGCATTTTTATTTAAATCTGTCTAATTGAAAGGTACATTAGACAACGATATTATAAATATCCGGAATATTTTTGACCGCCTCCTCCTCCGGCTCCAGCTCCACCGACATGTATTTGTGTGTTTTCATTTCATTTCAATTATTTTCCATTCAATCAGCACTAACAGCTAAACCTTACGTGCTAATGCATTAATCGCTAAAAACAAAAAATAGAAATACAAATTGCAAAAAACCGCAAAAAAATCACGTTTGTTGTATGGGAGCCTCATTTAAATATTTATATTATTCTGTTTTTAGTATTTGTTGCTAGAGCGGCAACAGAAATACATCATCTGTAAAAATTTCTACAGTCTACCTATCACGGTTCATGAGATACAGCCTGGTGACAGACGGACAGACGGACGGACAAACGGACAGCGGAGTCTTAGTAATAGGGTCCCGTTTTTACCCTTTGGGTACGGAACCCTAAAAACGAATTAGTAAATTAAATCTAATGTTTATCACAAATATTTGTTACTGAGTTATGGATGTTTTATATGTAAATAAATAAAATAAATAAATATTAGAGGGACAACTACTAATGGGTACTAGGCGACGATCTACGATATATACATACTTATACATACATATGTGGTATTTTCTATAAAAAGGGAACTTATTGTCGATGGCGCTTACGCCATTATTAACGATGCTCCGATATAAATACAATGCCGCGCGGCGCTGTGCGGCGTAAGCGCCGTCGACAATAAGGTCCCTTTTCATAGAAAATACCGTCTAAGTAGTACCCCCAACACAAGCCTTATTGAGCTTTCTGTGGAACTAGCTCGATCTGTGTAAAATTGTTCAATAATATAATATCCTGATTTTGACAGGATTTTTTACATTTATACTTGGTAACCCTACGCCAGAGTTCGTACATCAACCAAATATTACAATCGATATCCAATTATAACTGTAATCACTGTAATCAGCTTTAGAATTACCTGGGAACACAGCCATTAGATCAATGATGAATATCGCAACATGATCCTTCAACAAGCAAATCTTAATACGGTAATAAGTAGGTATTGTTCTCGGGGTGACGTGACGGGGACGGATTTTATGGCAGATGGTTAGGTTGCCACAATGTAGAATACGACGCGGACAAAGCGCCCGAAATAAGTGTAGGTTAACGCTATCTCTACTGAGCTCGTTCACTTACCTGTACTAACAATGGCATTATGTTAAACAAAAGCCATTATTTCTTTTGTATGAGCGCGTGGCCTTTGTGCCTGCGCGCGTGGCCAATTGTGTGTGAGCCTCAGGCACAACAGAATGCCATTGTTAGTACAGGTAAGTGAACGAGCTCAGTAGAGATAGCGTTAACTATCCTATCCTTATTGCCTATAATTATAATAATGTAGTGAAGTGTATAATTATAGTAATGTAGATCTAGGAGTGTTGTGACAGTAACTTATTACGTTTACGTTATTATTAGTACACTAGCTTTTGCCCGCGACTTCGTCTGCGTGGAATTAGTAATTTGGGTACCTTATTTCTTAAACAAATCTCCTTTTTAAACCATCCTTTTTTCACCCCCAAATTGGTCCACACTATACATTTCCACCCCATTTTTATACCCTTAAGTGATGATTTCGGGGATAAAAGTTATTCTATATCCTTTCCCACAGCTCAAACTATCCCCATCCCCATACCAAGTTTCATCTAAATCGGTTCAGCGGTTATTGATTCCCCATACAAATTTCCACCCCCCTTTTCACCCCCTTGAGGGGTGAGTTCTGGGATAAAAAGTATCCCCGGGACACAAACTATCTGTATACCAAATTTCAACTAAATCGGTTCAGCGGTTTAAGCGTGAAGAGGTAACACACAGACAGACAGACAGACAAACAGACAGACAGACTTTCGCATTTATAATATTAGTATGGATTACTACAGAGGCCGTGAAGTAAGGGGTTGCCGGCCGAATAATAGACGGCCTAACGTACTTAGTGAGGCCGGATAGTTATGACGCCTACAACCGATGCCGATGTATGTAAGTATAGTGCTTTGCTCAAACATGCAATGAAATAAATAAAGAACTCTCCACGAAATCAGTTTAATTTCTAGAGAAACTAAAAGTAAAATAGACACAAAAAATAACTAACACCTATCACCTGTAGTTTTCAAGTATCCTTGATCTTTGACTATCTTTGTATCTTTGATTTTTTAGGGTTCCGTACCCAAAGGGTCCCTATTACTAATATTCCACTGTCCGTCTATCTGTCTATCTGTCACCAGGCTGTATCTCATGAACCATGATAGCTAGACAGTTTAAAATTTTCACAGATGTTGTATTTCTGTTGCTGACATGTGAAAGTCCGAATGAGACATTTGAAAGTGAAAATGAGATGAAATTGACATCTCATTGAACTAGGGTCTCTTATAAGTTTAAAGGGTACTGACTATCAGTCCGCCGGACGATATCGGCCTGTCAGTTAGAACAAAAATTTGACAGCTCCGAATAACTGACAGGCCGATATCGTCCGGCGGACTGATAGTCTGTGGGCCCCTTAAAGTTCATTATAATACGACATTTACAACTATGTTTCACAAAAACCGTTCCCGTTTTGAAACTACTGCTAAAAGGCAATTAAGGTGATCAATTCTGGTGAGCGATTGGGTCCTCGGATCGTCGCGGTCCCGCCGATCACCTCCCCTCCCACACCCCTCCCCTCGCCGGTTCATTATGCAGCCACCCACGCCCCGCGCCAATCACATACCAGGCATACCAGCGCAATATTGCCGTCTCACTAGAGATTCCAATGCTGATTGTCGACAGTTTTGGTGGATTTCGGATTCGGAATACTTGGCGACCGGATATCTATGACCTGTGGTCATTTGGTGACAAAGAATAGGTATATACTACAATGGAATTTGATAGAAGTAGAACGAATTAATAAGACAAACAACGTTTTAGGTCCATTATTATTTGTTGCTCTTACCTTTTGGTTTTGAACATTAAGAGAGCTCGTATTAATAAGCGTGATTAAGTCCCCGGCAAGCTCGGCCGAATTTCACCTTCTCATACAAACGGAGTTTCGTTCCTATTTTAAAACTAAGGGTTGGATTGTAATGAAACTTTGCACATACAATGACATGAGGTATATCTAGGTCTGTAATTAGTTTATAAAACAAACGAAATAGAGCAAAAACAAGTTTTGTATAAAAATGTATTTTGTTAACTATGGTATCTGAAGCTACATAAACTAATTACAGACATAGATATATAGGTACCTTATTCTATTGTAAGTATAAAGTTTCAGAACAAACTAGTAAAGGATGACTCACGTTAGACCGGGCCGTGTCCGGGCCGGAGCTTCCGGCGCTTCGTTTTCTATGGAAAGCACCACGTGATCACCTGTCATGTCATAGAAAAGTAAGCGCCGGAAGCTCCGGCCCGGACACGGCCCGGTCTAACGTGAGTCATCCTTTACTCGTATTAAAACTAGAGCGTAACAGCGTTTGTAATTTGTATGGAGAACCGAGCTTGCCGGAGGCCCTTAAAATATTGCGTCAAAGTAGCGATAAAAAATCTTAAATTACAATTTCTAAATGTAATATTTGAGATATCAAATAAGATAATTAATACTAGTGTCCTTACAGTAGATGTATTGTCTAGACGTGTAGAATAATGAAGAATATATTGGAAATATTAGCGGCCTACGTGACATGTAATAAAGATAAAGCTATACGATAAATAAATAAATATCAGAACCGCGAGTACGAGTTGGTGACTTTTTTCTTTTCCATAACGATAACCAGTGGCGTAGCGCGGACCAATCTTGCCGTGAGCGAAAACCACATTTGCGAGGCCCTTTTCAATGTGTTTTCCCAAGGTAATAAAACCTGCAACCTGTCTTGCGAGGCCCCCCTAAGTGCGAGGCCGTGGGCGAAGGCCCCATTCGCCCACGCCTACGCCACTGTCGATAACTGTTTAGTTTAGCTTTATTGTCAACAGACATTTTGTTGAGCTTTAAGCTTCAACTGTTCAGAGTATAAGTTTGAACACTTTGAACTGAAAGCACTCGGTTTATAGCGGTAATTGTGCTCAGGATAATTGGAAGAGGTCCCCGCGGCGTACAAGTTATATTACAACGTTGAAGTTTTATCTTGATCCTGGTTACACGTTAACTCATAAAATTTTCAAGCTCAGCAGCCATTTTTATTGACTCCTTGTGCACGTAATAACAATGTAGAAAATCACGAGCGCTCAGCTTTTAATGAGGATTAAAGATTAAAAATTGCATTTAACTTAGTTAACTTGATACCTTATTAATAAACCGTTTCACGGGTAGTATGTTTAGTATTTGTACATATTTGTAAAATTATAGTTGTACAGGTCGAGTCACAAGCGCACGAATGGAATGAAAGATTGAATGAAAATATCTATGTATGTATCACATTAACCAATAAAATGGTGGCGCTGAGTGTATACCGATACAGGTGTCATAAGTATAGTTCATTCCATTCGTGCCAGCTTTCGTGAATCAACCCTTAGCTCATCATCATCATCATCATGTCAGCCGATAGACGTCCACTGCTGGACATAGGCCTCCCCCAAGGCTCGCCACTCCGACCGATCCTGTGCCGCTCGCAACCACCGAATTCCCGCGACCTTCACCAGGTCGTCGCTCCATCTCGTTGGAGGCCTACCGGCAGTTCGTCTTCCGGTACGCGGACGCCACCCTTAGCTACATTATTATAAATAAATAAATATATTCTAACAAAGTGTTGAAAAAATTGATGCTACCTACCTAAATACATAATTAAGTACAATGCAATATTGGCCACAAAAGGTACATATCGACAAACCGACTTAACATTATAAAGGAGGTATTCTTAAAAAATCTTTGCGTTCCGATGTTTTTAAATACTCGGTAACTTAAATATTTAATGTATCGACAGTTTGTTAACTACAACAACATTAGAACAACACTAGAATATTACCTGTTCGGCGGCCATTCCTTTCGCTCAACGAGCGCATCTTCTCAACAAACTGGCATGAATGACAGGCCAGTTCGAACGTACACTGACATCAGAATGACATCTAAATAATGTCATTGTTAATCGTGCATTTCGCTCGTACTTGTCTTTACTTTCGTATTGGGCAAGCGAGACGCACGATAACTAAATTTTCATTCAGATATAATAATAATGTCAGTGTGCGTTCGCACTGGCCTACTAGGCCAAAATAGGTACCTGTGCAGGTTCAACTAGAGATGTTGTTGAGGGGTGTGACATAATTTACTGTCACACTATACACGAAAATCACGAAATAAAGCGATTTTTAGTGGTCCGTACCCACAGGGTAAAAACGGGATCCTATTACTAAGACTCCGCTGTCTGTCTGTCTGTCCGTCTGTCACCAGGCTGTATCTCACGAACCGTGATAGCAAGACAGTTGAATTTTTCATATATGATGTATTTCTGTTGCCGCTATAACAACAACTAAAAAGTACGGAACCCTCGGTAGGCGAGTCCGACTCGCACTTGTCCGGTTTTTATAATAGAGATTATTATGTAGGTACCTAGGCAATACGATAAAATGCACAAATCAAATTGATAATTGAGACGAAGCACTCGCAAAGCGATGGTAATCTCCGTCCGTCGTATGAAGAATAATCCCGGTTGGTCGGCATTGTGGCCGGAAAGCTGCTCCTTATAAAATAAACTCTTGTTGCCATGGCCGGGGAGTCAGCTGGAAGTGTTTTTTTTTTTACTACCAAGACAGTCATAAGCCCGTATTTATAGACGAAGAGCTAGATCTAGAAAAATGTATACCATTCCGAGAGACATGAATTTAGTGTAGAGACAGTGGAGACACTAATGGTAATGTCAATCAAATTTTCAGGGTTTCGTCACACACACACACACACACATACACACACACACATACACATTAGCATGCAATTTCCAACTCATTTAAGTTTAATTTTTCTTCCACATCCCTATATTTGATGTTTTGTTATTTTAATAGCTTATTAATGTAATTTCACTACATTGTAACTTACTTTTAACAGTAAATCTTACTCCTCGTCTTCCGGGGTGAGGGCCTGGAGATCTGTATTACAGGTTTACGCCTAGTTTAGACTCCAGTCTCTCACAAAGGATATTATAAATCTAAGTTGTCCTTTACTCTATTTAAAAGTTAATATGTTAAATGTATCCTTTGGTGAAAATAAATATATTTTATTACTATTATTATTTTATATTTTACCTAGAAACCCTTTTAGTTTCGCCATGTCCGTCCGTCCGTGTCTGTCCGAGGATTTGCTCCGTGATCGTTAGTGCTAGAAAGCTGCAATTTGGCATGGATACATAAATCATGCATTGCGACAGAACGGTAAAATAAAAACTATTAAAAAAATTAGCTTTTTCCCAATAGTGTGGGATATCGTAGGATAGGTCTTTAAAAACGAATAAGGGTCTTAAAAAACGGTTTTTGATACATACATACATAATCGCTCCAAAAAAAAAGTGTCAACCCTCTAACTTTTGAACCATGGGTCCAAAAATATGAAAAGAATCGTGAGCTTAATAAATATTTTCAATTAAAACTATATCGAACATGATCGGTCCAGTCGTTTTCGAGTTATTGCAAAAAATATTATTTTCTTAGTAAAAAGACGTACGCGCTGCAAAGGTTATTGCTTGTAATGTACATGATACTTACTAATAGCCCCCGTTTGGCCTATTTTGTCAAAGTGGTAACGAAACTACTACGAAATGAAAATTAGCTCATTAGGTGCTACGGTAAAACACAACACAGATTTTACTTTATTACAGAAAATAATATAGCGAGAGACATATAACACAAAACATCGTACACAGTGTAACTTATTCTTTCAAGGGATATCTTCCAGTTAACCTTTGAGTAGGAGAGAGTTAGAGGGTGAAAATAAATTATTGAATTAATTTTGAATTTACCTCTTTTCGGGGCTAGCTCTTAGCCTGTTACACAGGTAGGCCGCCATGCGTGGCCGCGACAGGGCGGCATGCCTGATAAGTTATTTCCGCTATAATATTCCGAGACGGTGAACCGAGTATGACGCATGTATTAAAGCATTTAATCCTGCTTTGAATTCATTATAATGGCTGGATTTGTGAACGTCTGTGGAGCGTATATTATTATTAAATTATAATCTATGCAGTAGGTATGTATTTATGTTTTGGATTAAGGTACGGTAGGTTACTAATTATTTTCTTAAGTAGGTCTTTACAAGTCTAGGCCTTTTTACAAGCTTTTTATTAACTTGCAATGTACCTATGTAACTATGTTTGTAAGGGTCAAATCTTGCAACTTAAATTTGACCAACTTTCCGGTTTCTGATGAAGATGAAAATTTGCATACATTTGTAAGTCGGGTGACAATACAATGTTATGGTACCATCGAGCTGATCTGATGATGGAGACAGGAGGTGGCCATATGAACTCTGTGATAAAACAACGCAGACTAATTGTGTTTGGGGTTTTTAGAATTGTCTCGAAGAGTATTAGTTGCCTGTGGAAAGAAAAGTACAGTCAGCGATAAAAGCTTGTACCGAAAATGAATTTTTTGCCAAAAACGATTAATTATGCTGGCGATTGATTGATTATTTCTTGATACTTTTTAGGGTTCCGTACCCAAAGGGTAAAAACGGGACCCTATTACTAAGACTCCGCTGTCCGTCTGTCCATCTGTCTGTCTGTCACCAGGCTGTATCTCATGAACCGTGATAGCTAGACAGTTGAAATTTTCACAGATGATGTATTTCTGTTGCCGCTATAACAACAAATACTAAAAAGTACGGAACCCTCGGTGCGCGAGTCCGACTCGCACTTGGCCGGTTTTTTTTATGATATATGAGGCAAACGAGTAGACGAATCGCCTCATGGTCAAGCGATTACCGTCGCCCATGGACACCTGCAACACCAGAGGAGTTGTAAGTGCGTTACCGACTGCTTCATAAAAATTTGTAGGCTGTAGGCTATTGGGTCAAAATTTGTAAGCTGTAGGCTACTGGGTCAAAATTATTTTCGTTGTCTTGTTTCTGACCACTCTGTCACGTTTCTATTTTTGTCTTTTATCAAATAAAAAAAAGTGTGTGCGTGTAATCTTTACGGGCGATTGAAGTAAAACTTCTTTGACGTGTGTCCTATTGTGCGTGTCACACTACTGAGCGTTACTTCCGTCAGAAAAAAATCTGAGTTACCCTCTAGTCGGGCCTAAAGAAGTTTTACTTCAAAAAGTTGAGTGCTATGGCATGTCTTTCTAGCTGTAAGGTAGATTATGATTATCTTGAGGAAAATTAAAGACTGAATTTCACCCCATACAAAAAGCTCCACTGCGTTTTTTGGGGACAAAAACCAAGACAACGAAAAGTATTTTGACCCTACTGCCTACAAAATAAATAACAATAGATGGAGTGCAATATAAAAGGTAAAATGTATAAATTCCATAGAAGTACCTAGTACGCACATATGTAAGAATATACAAAATATTGTCTTCGGTTCCCGCGATAGTTACTCAAATCCTCTCGGGTCCGAGGTGTAGGGTTGGAGCCGGCGTAGTTTTTATCGCGTATATATATATCTTGAATATGGTAGGAGAAAGGCGAAGCTTATTAAATACCATAAGGAATAGGAGAGGCAAGATGTTAGGACACCTAATACGAAACGACAACTTTTTCCTTAACATCCTGGAAGGAAAAATTGAAAAGACGAGAGGCAGTGGAAAGCCTAGAATCACATACCTGAGCCAAGTAAAAGAGAATGCATCGTACGAGCAAATCAAAAGACTGGCTCAGGAAAGAAAGGACTGGCAATTACTCCACCGACAAGAGCAAAGCTCTTAAGTGATGATGAAGATGATGATATATATCTTTACTAGAAAATAATTGTAGTGTATAACTAGCTTTATGAACCGAGTTTGCATGTACAACCAGCCTTAAAGTTTATAGTCTATGATTGTTCATTATTTTTAGTATGTGTGTATTTTTGCACTTTGTAATTTTTCCTCAGTCACCCGTTGACCACGAACGCTGTAAAGGGTTCGAAACGTCGGGATGTATTATAAATTCAATATACGCGATATAATCCGTTTTCATAGTTTTATTTCAAGAATATACAAAACAAATATGGGGCATTTTCTATGAAACCCATTTCATAGAAAATGCCATCGACAATAAGGTCGCTTTTTATAGAAAATACCACATATATGGAATTCACACCTAAAATCGAAATACAGAATACTAACCTGTGATAATTTTCTAAGTTTGAGAATACCTATTCATGAATTCACATACCTATAGTGGGTAAGCGGGTGGCCGAAACGAAAGACCGTATGATTTTATCTCAATTGACAGTAAAGTTATGTATAAATCCTAATCTAATAAATTTTCGGTGACGGACGGACGGACTAACAAATTGTATGCATTATGTAGGAAACATTCAATAATTGCTACTTATGGCTAGGCTTTATTTTGTTTTTATTGAGTAAATCGTAACGCGATTGAATTGAATGCAAATATTGCTTTGAACGGCGCGATCTCTACCTGAGTTGTAGTCCCACCACGTGCATAGTCCTCGCCTCAGTCTAACTGGTATAAGTGTGGACTATTTAGGAAAACAACCAAAATAAAAGAAAATTAATTTTGTATAGAGTAAAAAGTTACTTCGTTAAATAAGTTTCTCGTCTTTTTATATCAAAATTATATCAACAATTTCAATTTTAACTTAATCGGTAAAACAATATACATTGTGTTTGAATTTTTATAATATTGTAACCTACTTACATATAATATAACACATAACATTAGACCTAATAGTTAGACATTAGGCAGAAAGCGGTAGGCCGTTAGCTATCATCACTACTTTTTTTTTGAATTTCGGCAGGGGTTTGATCGCGTGGCTAGGGCTAGGGCACTAAATAGCTGAGCATTCGATCCAATAAATAATCGAGTCAAGCGATGGCGCCTGAGCCATACGTGCAAGGGCATTACCACCTCAGCCGCACACTATGAAGCGAGAGTTCGTCAAATATTGACAATAACATCATTGCGAAGTAATGCCAAGTACCGGGAAAGTATGACAACGGTCTTTGTCGACTGAATGAAACTGGAGCCCCGTAACAATTGTTCCTACTTCGCAACTTTTGCAGGTAGCTACTTAAAATTCTTTTATATCGAATCTAGCCTTTGAATTTCTAAAAGTTTACTTTGGTGCGGTATAGTCGTTATGGAGTTGTGTGGGATACAATGGAGCGGTATTATTCGTCCTTCGCTACAGACATTCCGACGTTTCCAACACAATTTCCCTTTTAGCCGGACACTCGGAGTCTTTGTGGCCAGAATTTATCGATTGACAAGTATCTCACGGCTCTTCACGGACCCATCGTCGTGTTTACTTATCTGCGAGCGGGCGATCGAGGACCGATAAAATTAATGATATAATATTGTCGACTGATAATCTTTTTTTACTTATATTAAAGTGATTAATGATGAGTGTGATCATTTAATTTACTTAACCGGTCTGTTACTGGTTGCATTTGTAGACTAATACTACCTAAGGCATAAAGGCTTTCAAAGAGGTCATTGTTTCGAACCTTAATTGGCTCGTAGTTCGTACCAATGAGTTTCTGGTAACATTATGTACGAAATTCGTTTTCGATCAAGTGGTTGTTGGCTCGGCTAAAATAGGAAAATACGCGTATACTGTACTATTAATTTGAGAATTCTGTTTACGACAGATTCAGAGAGCTTTTGCAAGAACAAATCCAGAGTTTTATGAAGTTACATAAAAAAATAAGAAAGTTACCGCCGTAGTACTTTTAGCCTTTACAACGCTTTCCTTTAAAATCCGGATTTTGCACTTACCTCAGTATACTTAGGAGGTATCAATATAAGTATACCTACGAGAACCAAAACAATTTCTCTTTAAATTACGAAATTTATATTTTATCTCCTATATGCATAATAAAATTAAATAATAAGTAACTAAACTAAAATAATTATTATAAAATTAAAACTAGAATTAAACTAGAAACAATAAAATTAGTTGTGATATCAGCTAAGCCCTCAAAAACAATTATTTACGGCGGTACTCCGATTAAAGTATTATTTAAAATTCCCACAACATTCGAGTTAGATATAGAGGCTCTAATGTGTAAACATTTGGTTGGGTATTCAAACGTCAATGGCGCTCGGTGATTAATTTCCTTTCACCTAGCTGTTAATCGCTAGCAAAGGCTTTCCACGGAACTCCAAACAATATAATCATGTTTGATTTTAAGCTTTGCTGACTTCCCGCGTTTCCTGGTGAAATATCGTGTTCTATATATTTTCACTCACCTGGGTCACTTCTGGATGAGATTGGCTCAGGACCGGGATAAGTGGCGTACGCGAGGAGAGGCCTATGCTCAGCAGTGGGCGATAGAAGGCTGATAAGAAGAAGAAGATATATTTTTAAGGGTTCCATAACTAAAGGAAAATAACAATTTAAAAAATAATCACTCCGCTTTCCGTCTATCTTACAAGAACTTCATTAGAATGAGGGAAGGTATTTAACTTGGGCGACGATGACTGCTTCCCATCAGGCGGCTCGTCTGCTCGTTTGCTATCACATAAAAAAAAACTTAGTAATTCTTAGGTCTATCCCGTAAAACAGTTGTAATATAGAATTTTTAAGTCAATGTAATCAAATAATAATATATGTGGTAAATTATAACCTTATGGGACACTTCCAGTTGACGAAACTATTAATAATAATATTACAAAAAATACTTTCGTGCCCTTTTTCATACCTACTTTCTATACTTTAGTGGTTTTAATTAGGACAAAAACGGAACCCATGGTGCGCGCGTCCGACTCACATTTTTATGGGGAAGTAATTAAATGATCAGCCATTTTTAAAACTGATCTGCAAAAAAAATAGCCATTAAATCATTTGGGCAGCATACAAATATGTTGCCGGCAATAAATAAAAATCGAGCTTCAACTCTTGTTCAGCAAATAATTCACAAACGGTCAACTTTATAACCAATATCCATCTGCTTAATAAATAGTTGAGCTGCAAAATTATTATTTGGTTAGCAAGATTTAAAAATTGGTTGGCAGTTTAATTGAGACGTATGCATATTAAACAAATGGTAATCTGATAAAATAAGATGGGTTGCGGAATCGTGTGCATTTCATTCGATGATTATTAGCAGTCACATTGCGGTGTTTTAACGTATTTGTTGGTGATATTAATCCATTTTGGTCCACAAACTTCAACCTTCTTTAGAAACTAAAACTTTGTTTGCTTGGTCAACCCCATATTGTGTCCATCGCGAAGACCTTGGCAAGTGTAGAAACGAAATTAGACAAACAAGTTTTAAAAGCCCTTCATGAATGTTGGATTATTTCCCACTTCGACCGCCATTACGTGGGCTTTCAACAACAAATAGACTAGGAAATTAGTAATATTTGGTAATTCTGCTTCGAGCATCAATTACCCAAATGGAATTCTAGAATAACTACTGAAAGCGGTATTCGACTATTTTCGATCGCAGTTTGTTATGTTGTACCTTTATTCATTACATTTATTCAATAAAGTTGTAGACGGATCTTGTACCTACCTAAGTTGTAGACGGATCTTGTATCTACCTAAGTTGTAGACGTAACTTGTACCTACCTAAGTTGTAGACGGATCTTGTATCTATCTAAGTTGTAGACGGATCTTGTATCTACCTGTTGTAGACGGATCTTGTATCTACCTAAGTTGTAGACGGACCTTGTATCTACCTAAGTTGTAGACGGATCGTGAATCTACCTAAGTTGTAGACGGATCTTGTATCTACCTAAGTTGTAGACGGATCTTGTATCTACCTAAATTTTAGACGGTTCTTGTATCTACCTAAGTTGTAGACGGATCTTGTATCTACCTAAGTTAGTTGTAGACGGATCGACTTCATCACAATTTTACAATTTTAATTTTCACTTTTCTGGAACGAATTTTACCGTGAATTATGGTCTAAGTGCCAATGAATTTCGAGTAGAAAACTTAACAATTCGTCACCGAGCTCGCCTAGTTTTCACAAAATTGGTGAATAATAATCATTACGTCAAAAACAACATGGAATACGGGTCCTGAAAGCGTTTGCGTCATAGGTATCAGCACGAGTCGGTAAGCATATAGTACCTACCCTAGGGCGGCATCCGAGCTTTAGAAATATGATATCGATTTATTTTACCTAGGTACTCTCTATGAATATTACATATCCGCAAGATGCGACCTTAGCCTTTCTACAGTCTGCAAAAAAAGAGAAATAAAAAAGTGGCAACACTGTAGTGTCGTCCCGTTTTTCTTAGATTGATTTGAAAGGGACGATACTACAGTGTTGCCACTTTTTAATTTCTACACTTTTTTGCCAGACTGTACACGTATTCCCGCAACACGACTGGACAACTCCACTGCGCATAGTGTGACCGCATCTTCAAAACAAACAGGCCATTTAGAGTTTTAGTTATTAGATCTCATTCCGATATGATCAGTATCATGACAAAGTGGCATTTCTTCAACCAAAAACGTCACTTGACACTGAGAGATCCGCTCCGCACCTATTATAATTCAGATCATTCCCTATAATTGAAATTAGAATACGCCCGCGCCCGCGCAACAATAAATAAGCGCAAGTGTGACGCACAGAGCTGAGAGCATAGACCTAGCATTACATAGATGCGCTATAATAATAAATAAATAAATTCGTTTATTGACAGGCAAGTGACACCCATAGAAATGTTACATACAAATAATTCAAATAATTCAACTAAAATACAAAGAAAAAACAAATAATAAAAATTAAAATAATACGATATGTACTAAATAGCACATATATAGTCACTTCCGATTCCCGTCCCGGTGCACAGATAGCCAATATCGGAAGATTTGACTATCCGGATCCCTGAAAATGGTTTTTATAATAACGTTTTCTGAACAACTAAGTACCTATTGCTATTATGCTTTATGCTATACGCGTGCGCCCGTAAGGGACAGAAAATACGCAATGCGACAATATGATTGGTTGGTTCGATTTGTTGCCCACCATAAACCATACTAAATTTCCGGTGGGGCATAAAAACAATGTGAGACTGTGACAAGGACAAACAATAACAGCGCTTTCTCTGCTACTCCTACTGAAAGATACATAAGACTATCCCGTCCGGTCATTTCCCCCCACCCCTCATGACCGATCCAGTTATACTAGATTCATGGCTTAGAGTAATATCATATCAATATCAAATCAAGATCTAGTTTTAGAGTGAAAATGCGGCTCCTGTATTGAAAGTGACTCATTCATGGCAATATTACCGCAATAGCTAGTTTACTTTCTATATATAGGTAGGACCGAGACCGTCAATAAACCACACGACAAAGGACCACGGTTGAATCGACAGGTTATTACAAGTCTTGCCTTGGCTGTGTGTGCGTGTGTTTGTTTATACACTCGCACTGAACGTGCCTATAATCTACAATGAATAAATGCTCACAGATGCGGCAAGGCAATTTGTTCGCTGATAAATACCTATGCTGATTAGCAAGTATTTTAAAAGTAAGTAACTTAAAGATGCCCTTCACATAACGCCGAGCGAACATGCGCACCAAAGAAATGTGCACAAACGCCATTTGCGCACCAACAATTTTCCGGCCCACTTTGTAGTGCCCGTAAGCGTCTGCCTCAATCTTTAATACCTAAATTGTTTTTTATTCTATACCTAATAAACTAGAGGGGTATATTTTAGAAGGGGTATTCTTTTTTTTTTATTGACTACACAGTTTGGTCGACATAGTGACCAGCGACTGCTTTTATTATGAGATTGGTGACGTGGCTGAAAGGGCCGCGTCACCACGTGACCAGGGACCGGACAACCCTTTCCGCGATAAAACCCTTTCAATGGGCGACACTTAAACACGGCTAACACATTGAAAGACTTTCCCTTTTGAACTGCAAACCCATTCATACCCTGACCTTAGACTAACCCTTACCGAAAAGCTAACCAAAAATAAGGCTAGCTCTTAATAAGGGTTACCCTTATCTTTAAGCGCTTTTTATAAAGGTTTCCCTTTGCGTGAAAGAAACAGGATTAGTACATCTACGGTAGTGTATGAAAAGGAAAGAAAATACGTGCCTAGTCAAAGAACGCCGCCGTCGCCGCCGACGATCGCTCGGATTCGAAGTAATGTGTGCTTTATGAACAAGGTAGACGACTTAAATTAGCACGCTTATATGCTAAAAGGGAAGCCCTTTATAAGGCTAACCCTTATAAGCAATATGCAAGGTGTTGGTGAGCGGATGATAAGGGTTTTGTAAGGGTATTTGGGCTACCGATTACTCAAATGTGGTAGCTTTATATAAGGGTTTTTAAAAGCAAAACAAAGGGTTTCGTCTGGCAAAGGGTATGGTGAGTTAAGCCTTATGCAATACCCTTATAAAACCCCGATAAGGGATAGCGGGCCGGTCCCTGCACGTGACTTTTTTACTGCTTTAATATAATGGGTTCTATAAAGACATTTGATACTCAAAACCGGCTCAAAACAAATCTGATCGACTGATACTAACCATAAGGCGGTTTTCATATGCGACATCAACGTTCTAATTCTAACGGTACATCAAACTGAGTTTCGTTCTCATTTTAAACCTACGTGTTGGATTGTAATGAAATAGTTTATATAGCTCTATCTGAAGCTACATAAACGAATTCTAGTCGTTTTAAAATGAGCGTAACTAAGTTCGTATGGAGAACCGAGATTGCTGGGTACTCCCAAGTTCCAAGTGGCCTGTCTGCTTTATTTACTCTCGTCCCATGGGCTGATCCGGGCAGGATGTCGCACACACCCACACCCGGAATCCACACAATATAAAAGCTCGTAACCGTCTTTGATTCTGGTCTGATGGTTAGGCCGCAGTGAATAAACTTAATGGAAAAACGATGCTCGATCGATAATGACCCTATACCCGTTTATGGACTACTAGCTGTTGCCTGCGGCTTTGTCCGTGAGGAACACGTTATATAATAATTATGTATAATAACATTCCTTAATTTCCAACCACGGGTTCATCCCCTGGTTTTCGGGATAAAAAAGTAGGTTTTGTGACAGGTGATTAACGTAGGTTTATGCTAAATTGCTAACCCGTTGTGATTTTTCTGCCGTTTTTTGCGTAATGGTAAGGAACCCTTAGTGCGCGAGTTCGACTCGCACTTGGCCGGTTTTTTTAGGTGGCTTAACTTAAAACGTCTCTAATATAGTAAAGTTAGAGTTTTGAATGATTCACGGTTATATCCCGGTTATTACGGTCTATATCCCGGTCAATATAAGTCTAGTATAGTAAAGTTGATCATATTACAACATTATTTTCAAAAAGTAATATCTCCGTAACTACACAACGTAGGAGGTTGATCTTTTGTGTTATCGATAGCTTATTTATTGTAGATTACTGGGATATGCATAACTCCATACCCGCCATAAGGTACCTTTAGTAATGGGACGTTACTAAGCAAAACTAGGTACATAGTTAAAAACCGGTCTGAATGTTCTGTTTCCCAGAACTGGTGTGTTATTGACTTTTGCTTTTATGTATCTGTCTGTATCATAGGTAGGTAATACTAGTACAATATAGGTACTCGTATTGACATCAATATCCTTTGAATAAAATAAAAAATCGATTTACGTAACGATCAAAATCGGTCGTTTACCTCTAGTTTTAATGATTTTATTTTGTACACTGCTTTTTAGGTTAAGGCAGCGATTGTTTAAATTAGGCTAGTGGCATAGAGTAACTTATTTTGCATTAATTATTTTTATGATTTTGACCCATGTTCTTTCACTGATATGCGTTAAAATTGTTAAATAACAAACGAAACCGTTAACGCCATCTATACGGCAGTAGGCCAAAGGTAGTAGCGCCCCCTCTGATCGAGAATCAAATTTTCTTGATTTTCGAGGCACGTTTTTTCCTTAGACTGTATCCATCTATTACGGAGTTATATCTATCTTTGCTAGTGGTAATGCTAAGCCCCTGCTGCCCGTTGGTATGTCTGTCAGCGGCCTGTACCTTACTTATGCAACGCTTTTACCTACATAATTTACGTTTTGATTAACGAAAAAACCCGGTTTGGCCTAGTCCGCCCTGCCTAGTGCCTACGAAGCCGTTGGTCCTGGGTTCAAATCCCGGTAAAGGCATATGTATTTATGCGATGTGCTTTAATGTGTCATGGATTTTTTCTATGTACATATATAAGTATTTATATATTATAAAATTTCTAAATATTAGGTCCTTGCCTATAAAATTGGCGTTTTTTTCACAGATATTATTTTGTACGTAATTTAAATTTAATCATTTCAATTGCAACTTCCAATTATTTTTTAATTTCAACAGTAAACTATGTAACAAAGGTTTTAAGTACAAATAATAGGTTTCTTTTTTTATTTAGTGTTTCAAATTAAAGCTTAAAAGCCACCCTTTTCATGTGCTGCCGGTTCAAGTGTTTCAATTACAGTTTTATGATGCTAACTATTTTTAAGTAATTAAGATATGTCTAACGTAGCTTAAAAGTTTTCAATATTCCTAACAAAATTCTGTTTGGCTTGAATTTAACATTGAATAATCCGCAAAATTCAATGTATATAAATCAGTTGTCATAAAATTTTCCGTACAAAACGCCAATTTCATAGGTAAGGACATATTGCTGCCTAGTACTCATAACATAAGCCTTATTAAACTTACTGGCTTATTCAATATGTGTTTGAATTTTTCACATCCATTAGTTTCCTAAAATTTGACATTTCATAAATTTACGCGTAACAACATATAAGCCGCGATATCGCATGTTATTCCAGTGAAAGGAACATTCAAGTGGTACTTATTACGGCCAAATAATATAGCCTTAAATCGGGTAAGTAGTTTTAAAGTTGCGGCGGAGCGGGTCTGGCGGCGCGCAGATTATTCCTGAAATGCGAAACCGCAAGCGGCGAACTGCTAGGTACTGTAAAAGGCATATCCTCCGTCATTTTCCAACCCTCCTATCTCATTTGCCTGGCTTTTAAGAACATACAGCCTTAGGTTATCCCGTTAAGCCTCCTATTCCAAAACCACGCGGGTTATTATGAAACCGAGCGGAAAATTAAGCCGTAGATATTTACAATGTTCATTTCACTGCCAGGACTCATTCTGTTGATTTCAATAGCGTTTATTGGATGCATCGTGTATAGAATAGAAACATTTTATTGGCAAAGTGTGTACAGAAGATGACATTTATACAAGAACATTATATATTATATTGAAACAGATTCCAATCAAAGACTTCAGTTGTATTACTTAAATAATTTAATTCTCATCCAATATGTTTCGATACATGTAACAAGAAGAATCCTCAAATCAATAATCCAAAAACTTCAGCCTAACTTTTTTAAACATTTCAAATTCGCGCCAAAGCAAACCGTGCGACTTTTAAAAAGTTAAACAGTTCTCTCTGGCAATAAAATTGCATAAGAAATACCAAACTTATAATAAAATTAAATCTACTAAAATAATAATATTAACAATATTTTGTACATTCTAATTTTTATATAAATATTATTTAGTCAATCAATTAAATATAGTCTGTCAAGGTACTGTCTCATTTCAAACATAGACAGAGATAATAGCACCATCTTTGTCCCACACTAGTACTAGCACCCAAAAGAAAAGGATGAGTATAGTGTTTCTATTCTTATTCACTGAAAAGATTTGCTTGACCAACTATATTTGCAATTGTAACTCTTTTTTTAAAAGTAACACCATCATTGGCATAGACCAGAATATTGAGATTCTGCTAAAAAACAATGATCTCTATTTCCATGACATTAAAGTTGTTTCCACTTTGATAACGATAATGCTGTAATAAGTTGGTTGTTACTCGAATATAATATTAATTATATATATTTAATTGACAAAACATGCTATTGCATACTTCAATAACATAAATTCCACCAACTTTTAACATACTATTTGTATGAAACTTACAATATTAAGGTTCAAATTCTGTTTGTAGTATCATGGAAATTACATTCTTTTCATTCATTCAAGAATGTTTATTACGGAATTTCATTTACTTATAATGAAATTCATTAATAAATTCTGTATCTGTTCCCTACGATTTCTTTCGGTAAAATTCAAGATAGCGAGGGGCTATTTCAAACCTCTGGGATTATTTATCAGTAGGTACTTATGTGAAAATGTCACTTTTAACGTTTGTGACATGTGACATTAATAAATCAAAATTAATTGTAATTTCAATTTATAGGAAATTTATAGGTTGCCAGAGCTCAACGAGGGAGAGGAGTGTTAGGGTCGGCAACGCGCGTGTAAATCTCCGGTGTTGCAGGCGTCCATAGGCTACGGTAACTGCTTACCATCAGGCGGGCCGTATGCTTGATTGCCACCGACGTGGTATAAAAAAAAGGAAGTAAGTAAGTACCTACTTAGGTAAATTTTCAAAAAAGGAAAGCATCACGTGATCACCGGTCATCTATCATATAAAAGTCAGCGCCGAAAGCTCCGGCCCGGACTTGTTCCGGTCTAACGTGAGTCATCCTCAATTTTGCAGCAATTTATATTTAGTGTTTTTCGATGTTAATCTACCTGACACCTAATTAGAAACCTTGGGTGGCTTGGGTGTAAAAGGTGTCAACATTAATTAAGATATGTTAAATGCCTACATTAGTTTGATGCTGGGCTCATAAATTTAATTTGCCCTATCACCCGAACCTCGTTATGAGAGAAATAGTTTTTGCATTTTGGGAATTTAGGTACTTGAAACTCGAGTTACTTAATAATGCCCTATAACATAGTCCGTCCCAAGACTATGTTAAAAAAGGCATTTTACTTATTTCATCAGTTTTATAGCATAGCAAAGGTTTTATCGCATAGGCCTAATATTTATAGAGTCAGACCAAGATAAGTCTGCAACGATTTTGATAGCACAAGCAGTGTTATTTAAGCGTCATAATTTCATAGATGTTCGACGTTTAAAATAACACTTGCACTGCGGGTGTTATCAATATCTTCAGAAAAGTTATAAAGAACAATGAAGTAGGTAAGTACACAAACTTATGGTAAACTTGAACTTTCTGTATGCACGTATATCAACATGCATTTGATGCAACTTGTTACCACAGATTATATAATACTATATGTTGTTACCATCGATTTTTTTCTGTAGGTAATATTTACCACCTACTATTACCAATTTGGAATTTACCTTTATTACATGTAGGTACCTACCTCTTTTACCTTATCCTTCTACGTTTAGCTGTGACGGAACAAAAAATCAAAACAGGAAGGAACATGATAAAACTTGTCACATGAACGCGAAGGGAAACGAGATAAGAGTTCAAATCGCCGTGTAAGGCTTGTGTTGTAAAACTGTGCCCGTTTCGCCGGGAACATACACGTTGAGCTTCGCCTACAGCAAACAAAAGTAGACCTTTCAACTTAATCTCTATTTACGCCAGCGATAAGTCTACTTCGACGTTGAACAAACATCACCTGGGGGTAACAATCAAGAACAGTTTGTCACCGCCACTTTAAACTAAACCGTATGCCTAACCTTCTAGAGTCTCGTCTCGCATATTACGTAAGTGTCTTTGAACTGGAATCTTATGGAGTCACGATATCATTTACGCCGTGAAACTTGCGCTGTAGGCCAATTTACGAGTGGCAAGCTCCTGGTGAAAACTTGCTGACTCGCCGTATTACGGATTCAGCTCCATTGAGCTGTGCTTGTCAATTAGGCAATCTCGGTATATTTATGAGCAGAGCGAGATTAGGTAGTTAGGTACCTGATCGAAAGTTCTGAAAGGGTTTTTAGTATAGGTATTACCCGCCAATCGCCAAGACCGTTGATCCGCACAGTGAAAGATTATTTTTAAGAAAGCGAATGATCTCAATTTAAGTATTTGACAAGTGCACCAAGTGCACCGTAACTCATAAGTACTACAATGGATAAATTTACCAAATGAGTATTAGACTTTAGATAAAAGACAATTGTGCAAATCTTTAAATAAAATATGAATTTGTTTACTTTGAGTCAATGATGTTATGGGATAGGCGAATCATGCGCAGCCGTTCCGCGTGTTGACAAGTTTCAACTTGTTTAGGTAGTCCTTGACATATTTTGTAAGTGACACATCACATCAGACATCACACATATTCGATTTTTTGTGAACTTTGAATCAAAGCAAATCAATAGAAACGCTTGAAAGCCCTTTATTATAAGTCTGACGCTAACGAGTGTTGATTATATTGAGCTCATTAATAAGGGGACGATGTTTCTTATAATATTTTCGTAACGGTGTAGGTATCTAACAGTTGGGTACTGATGAAAACCTTCCAAATTGTTCGGGTTTCGAACCCCTTCACCAGTGCCTGGTTAAAGAAAAGTATAATAAGGATGGTGCATACATCTATCCTCGAAGAAATTCTAAGGTATGTGTGTAAAATGTATTTTGACTGTTATTACTGTTATTTGATAAAATATCCTCTTGGAACCATGCAGCAGTGGAACGAATAGAGATATCGGAAAATTATAAACTATAAGTAAATATAATATCTCTTCATACATATTTATAGAGCCTACTGTTATAGACTCGTTGTTTGAGTGACAAGAAGACATTGCAGCATTTAAATAAATATTGTAGAGATTTCTCCTGATTTAGAAAGAAAGCTGATTTATGCTTATGTTTATATATTCTAAGATTCCCTAGGGATTTTTAGCTTCAGTTGGTATTGTAGATGACCGAAGTGGAGGATTAGATACCTGTCCGGAGTCCTGACTGAAATAAGCCCGGGGGTTTAGCAGTTTAGCTTTTTCAAATAAGATGGGAGTGGCTATATAAAGCTTGGTAGACTGACGAGATGGGTATCGCGTGTATGGGGCCGGGGCGACACTCGTTATGTTGACCACTCTTAACAATAAGTACAGACCGAAACAAGGCAATATAGGTTATAGGTAGACTGGCCAACAACTATCAGTATGTGTAAGGTGATAGAAGTAACAAAGATTGTTTTTTATTCGTGGTTTGCAATTTTCTACTCTACTGCCGTGTTGATGGCGAACAGCCCGCATTTGTAAACGCCCATAGTCTCTCTGTCTACTCAGCAGTTTCTTGGAAGCTATAAAGTGAGTCATTTAAAAAAAGATTTGTCATTTAAATAGGTAAATGGTATGGCGATAAGGTACATTTACAGTAATAAGTAGTGTATTTAAGAGGGGGCTAACGCAATATTGTTAGTTTTTATATTGAATTTTTACATGTTTAAATTAAGGGCAAATGCACAAAAATCACAACGGAAACTAGACTATATTTGCAAGTGCGGACTCCTACTGCAACCTTAAATGGTAAAAGTTGGCTCGATTAAAACAATCACGAAAACATGTCTAATTTTAATATTGTCTTCGGTTACCGCGATAGTTACTCATGAAATAAAACTATGAAAACGGATTATATCGCGTATATTGAATTTATAATACATCCCCACGTTTCGAACCCTTTACAGCGTTTGTGGTCAACGGGTGACTCAATATACGCGATATAATCCGTTTTCATAGTTTTATTTCATGTCTAATTTTAATTTATTTTCAGTTGTAAGTCATTACCCCGCATACCGTGCAACCTACCATAGCAGAATAATATAGTATAAAAAAACTAAATATATATCCGAGGGCCCTGATGAGCAACATTTAAAACAAGTATACTCATACTCATAAAGCCAATTTACATGTAAAAATAAAATTAGGTTTACAGTTAAAATTAAAATTGAGATCAAAATTAAAATCACTTAAAATAAAATATACAATTATAATTAAAAACAATAGCTATATTTTCAATGATGAGATAAAAGGTAAAAACCTGGGCGATTGCCATATCTGCCGTCGCAAATGTTTGTCCGGTGTCGGCATGACTAATTTATATTGCGGCTTTCTTGCACTAACGATCACGGAGACCTCTGACATAAGATAAAGGTAACAGTTAGAGTAATTAGTAGTGTAGGTGACGACGGGCTGGGGTCCGGAGCCCCGGAGTCCTGGGTCCCACCTGCGGTCGGCCACAAGAGACCACTTCAACAGATCGCCCTCCGGGTTGGGTGTTGGGTCTACACGGCTGATATTTACTACCGATGGTACGTGTCAGACAAAGAGATGACGATATATGTTACTTGAATGTTAAGGCGTTTCCCTGAGCCAGAAGGCGAAAAATCTCCTTATATGATCATATTTTTCTAAGAGACGTTGATATTCGTAGACGTGGAAAAAATATATGTAGTTCTTGATTATATTATCTTTAATTTATAAGCTTCCGATACACGAATTATGACACTTCGCTCGATACAAGTAATTCCCAAAGGAACCTCTAACTAGGACTTTTAATCCAACTTTACTCGGTTATTTATAATATGACACTATAAAAAAAGAAGAAAAAACAATCTTAACTTAAATAGTAATTTGACCGCTTTCGAATTTCGATATTGTAAGGCAACGTTTTTAAAATAAATAAAAATCGACAAAATTCGATCAAAATTGACACTTGGCGCGCATGGACTTTCCCGTTCTTTCTTGCGAAATGTGACAGTGATAGCGGCAAACCGATGGAACGGCCTTAAAACCTATTTCCCTCAGGGGATAGATTTGAGAAGAATTAAGCAATTAACATCTAAATATCCGAACATTTTCATATTTATTTATGATATAGGAAAAATAGGCAATATCGGGTGATGCAGTTGCATGGTCTGACTGAACTCGACGCAATGCTAAACTATGCCACACAGACGACGTAAGTACGTCGTACATCATAACCGATATTAAATTCCTTACCACTGAAGCGCTGCTAGCAGGCTTTCTTCATTTTATTATTGTTCCTCTAAAGGTGACTGTCCAATTGTAACTGCCGCTGCACTGCAGTTGCGACGTTACGCGGTGCCGCACTACTGTAGCAGCACGACTGCGGCTGTTGCGGCGTGCAGTCGCGACAGCGTTCGTTGATGGCTTGTCAATGTCAAGTCATATAATGTCATACGTACAAATAAAATACTAATTTACTTTTGTATTTTTTACGTGAAGAAGCGAGTGACGATAATGCTACATGCTACATGAAAAAGAAGACCAGTTTGCCTTTATACAATAGTCAGAGTCCGACGAAGGCAGCTACGCAATATTAATAAAAAATCTGATATTTAATGGTGATCCTTTATTCAGATAATATTGCCGATTAAATGAAAAGCAATTCAACATTGAATGAGACTTAATAATTGACGAAATACAATCAAATTACTCAAATAAAATTAATGCAGAGGAAAAATTATTCTTAACATTAAGGTAAGTTCACAATGTGAAATTTTCTTCCCCATCCTCTTGCCTAAATGCGTGACCACCGCACACAGCAATCCGACGGAAACGGGACTCATGGAGTTCGTGATATATACGGGGGGAGTGCGCACTTGATCCACCTGCATCACGTATAGGTACTCGGCCGTCAGAAACGTGCGGCTGGATTTAGAAGTCTGTAATAAACGTCCCCTCAAAACCATGCCAGGTAGGCTCTTTTAGCAGGCCTTTTATTGATTTCTGCAAAGTGATTCGTAGGTTCTGGAGATGACGATGCGACACGTAAGAATAAAATTATCCAATGGTGGGCAGGCAGTCGTTCGGTGTTAGCAAAATATTACAGATTTATCTTTCTAAGTATCCATATTAAGCCAATTTTACTTTCCTTAGGTACCAAACAGTGAAGCATGATGAATAAAATAATTTGTAATTTACACTTCATATTGTCCAGTTGCAGGTGTGAATGGGCGACGGCACTCTATGATATGACCGCACCATCCATATAAAACTTGACGGGCGAGACAAGAAATCCTTTATGAAGAAAGATATTTCCCTCGCCTTGGCCGATAGAAAGAACTTTTAATAAATTAATTTGAATAATAAATGGTTTCCTCGTGTTGGTGTGAAGAATTACGTGTTGCACTATAACAAAGTTTGTTTAACCCTCATGCCTTGAGACCTCCGCAACTGTCAATATTCTAAATTTTAAACCATTCGCTTCTCTCGTGGTTCAATTTTGTATCGTTTCGTATGTTTGGATATCAATATGTTACCATGAGGTATTAAATAACATCTTTGCCCCTTGTAATAAAAATAAATGATTGCTTCTTTTATTTAGCTCAGGAATGGCTTTGCAATGACAAAATGAGAAATTGTCACCATAAACGACATTATATAATATGATATATTACAATACAATTACAGTTGCCAGGAATATTCGGCAACTATTCGGTATTTAGCCACTTTGCCGGATATTCGGTATTCTATTTGCCTCTCTATCGCTCGTGCCCTGTCGAGCTTATAGCTATCCTCGCAAAACTACAAAAAAATAAAAGAACAGTTTATTTAATGAATCTATAAATAATATCGTCGTATTATTTGAATCCCTAAATCAATAATCTCAAAATACGCTAAATTTGTGAAAGCTGATTCCACAAATCTGCCTTAAGTTATATACCTTAGTTTTATTGGATGTATATAATGTACAAATTTCTAGAGAAGGCGGAGAATGTAAAGTTATAGCAAGAATAGTGCCTGGGCGTGGGCATAGATTTAATAATAAACTATGCAATTATTTTCTGGATCAACAAGAGTAGAACCTAAATCAACTTCAACTGAATGCTACTAAATAAAGCCCTCAATGTCAACCTTACGTGCAGAACATGTTGAACATATAATGTATGCACTTTTTTGGGAAACAGGTTTTTCGTAAATTAATAAAAAAGTAAAAAATAAGACATGTTTTATTTTTCACAACTCTTTATTAACTTTAGTTTTGTCCGCCATGATCGTGATATCAGCAGCTTGAGCCTTGAACTGCAACTTGTAGGTACCTGGAAATTAGAAATTATCTTTTCAGTTTCATGTTGTATTTTGAATATAACTATGTATTTTTGTATGTATATGATTTATTGCTTGCAAGTTGCATATATGTATGTCTGTTTGTTGAATTTAACTTCAAATCAGTAAAACGGAGCTAGTAGCGAACAAGCTGTGTTAAACGGTTTGTCTTTAGATATTCTGGCCACATCATCACAGAAAATAAATAGGTAATAGTGACCCGACCACCAAAATGGACTTTTAAATATTCGTAGTAAAATAATATTAATTTTATACTTACATCGACGTGATCGTCACAGCAATATTGTGTGTAACACTTGAAGTATTCCATTCCACATTTACTTCACGACAACACCGTCTTTCACGTAGGTCTTCGCGGACTATAATTTTTGTAAATCATTCCCACAAGTGAAAACAAGGTTTTTGATATATTAATCAATCAAAATCTACTGTTTAGGTATTAAAAATTATAAATCAAATCGTAAGAAACTAGCGGTTTAACTGAATTTTTTTATTATGACAATTGATGACAATGACATCTTTGACAATTACGTGAGTGACGGATTTATTTATTATGGTTCGATAACTTTTACTATACGATGACATTATTATATTCAGCCTCGCGAGAAGGTCAAAGGTTTGTTGAAATATCTTCAATCCTCGATTATTATATCGCAGCAAATGTCGGAAACTGTTTAAAAACCTAATATCTCGAAATGGTTTTCGAAAAAGAACATTAAAAAAAAATTAACAATCCTAATTAGAGATTGGATTTTGCAAGTAGTGAGTGAGAAGTGCGACTGTGTGCACGTTTTCCCCCGCAAAAAATGGCAGAACGATTTGTACGGTAAGATATCGCTTGGGCTCCTCCCTTCCGACGTGTCGGAAGCCGGTGTTGCTCGAAGGGTTTGCCAGACTATATAGGTAGTTAACTTCCGAATTTGACACTCTCTTTTTCGGACCTATCATTCTAGTTTCCTAACTGGCTCTGTGATACTCGTATGGCTCAATATAGATAAGCAAAAAAGTTTACAGTAGTACTACAGTCGCCATCAGATATGTCGGAGCGACCGAGGTGCTAAATATATCTGAACATGCACTCTAGCGCCTTGACAATAAAGGCGTGTTCAGATATCTGTGAGCTCCTTGGCCGCCCCGATATATCTGCGATATATGGCGACGGTACCATCGGGGTTGTTTATCCGTGGGTGTAATAACTCCTTAGAACGTAGTGGTTATATCCTCTTTGCTTAAAACTACTAATATCTGTGATCTAAGACAATTCAGTGCAGGTGACAGATTTGACGTGCGGTCTGCAGCCGCAGTTGCAATAATACACCAAATACGCAAAAATGGCCATGCTACGTGCAGTCGGTCTCGTCATTCATTTTACTATGGAAATTGACAATAACACCGACGTGTCGGAGCAGTAGTGCAGCTGCGGTCGGGAAAACGTTAAAATCACCATATTACGTGCAGTCGATATCGTCATTCATTTTACTATGGAAATTGACAATAACACCGACGCGTTTGGGCCGCCGCAGTAGTGTCGGAGCAGCAGTGCAGCTGCGGTTGGAAACGGACAGTCACCTTTACACTATCGGCCTGATTCGAACTTCAAAAATTTGCTGAAGATACGATATGAATCAGTCAGTGTCAAATCTGACGTTTTTGTTTGAAGCAATGTCACTTTTGACACTGACATCTGAGCAATATCGTATCTTTAGCAAATGTATTGTAAATTAAAGTTCGAATCAGGCCGTCAAGCTTAATAATATTAATGGTTTGAAGAAAAATGCCTGAGTAGAAAAATGACTACTAAGGCATTTTTCTGCGAATCATTTTATAAGGGAAAATTGAACACGTTACCTTAGAGCTCATTTGTGACGTTTTCAACCAAAAGGTACCACATTGTCGCTTGTTGTTATTAACAACAACCCCATAAACCTTATGGTTGATTTCTAATTGAAGCTATATGGAAATAGCGCCTTACTGACAAGCGACAATAAGTACCCTTTTGGTTGAAAATGGCACATTTCATGTTTTAAAGACTCGTAAGGATTCGATAGCAATCATAATATAAGTAGGTATGCAAGAATTCGCTTTGACAACCTTTGAGTCGTGAAAACTCGCTATAGTTAACTACAAATAAGAATTCACTTTTTACTTACGTTTTTTATATCTAAGTACATACATATTGTAAAAATATCAAATCAAATTCAGGTTTAATGCAAATCGGTAAACCCTCCTTACAAATAGCATGGCGATAATTATAAAGTTGGCTTATCGAACAAATTGTTTCCCACGTAGTTTACTCCCAGAGCTTGTACCACTTGTGTCTGACTCCATCCCTTTCCGTAGTAGGGTTACCAGATTATTCATTTGAATAATCCTGATACGTTATACGCTTTCTGTAATAGGGGATATTACTACAATGTTCTGCCACCAGAGTGAAGGACTAGCCTTTTAAGTAAACCATAGAGTAACTTATATATACTGTACCTTTAACAGGTTTTTGACAAGTTTTCAGAGATAATAAAATATGACATTGATGCATCAAGGCGGTTTGCTTACAGAGGACCTACCGGGAAACGCGAATCCCAATTTTGATAGATAGACGAGATATGGTAGAAAGTGACGTGCCTATGAAACGCCTACATTTGTGAATTCTGATGTGATGGAAAGCAAAAACAGGCCTAAATTCTACAATTACGACACACGACGACTAAGTCGAGTTACAAAATTTGACAATTTACCTAAACGATTTGACGTTACTCCGTATTGTCACCAGTTTATTAACATAAAAGCCGTAGCAGATATTGAAATAAGGTTTATCAAAATCAAGGCAAATCAAATTCGAATGCCATCCGAAGATTCCTAGTAGCTAGTAGTCACGAAAATCCCCGTAATCTGGTAACTCTTTTCCCGGATGACACCCTTCGGCCAAATACTTAACTTGTTAGTTGTTTTACGTTATTCAGTGCCGGATATTAACTCGAAGGAACGTGTTACCGTATACGAACATGTTAAGTGTACCTACCACGTTTGGCACTGAAATACTCGTAAACCTAGCGTGTATCTAACTTACTCATCAGCATCATCTCGAACTGACATATTAAGTGCGTATATGTCAGTGTTGACTGTTGACACTGTCAGTGACTCATGGTAACGACCTTACCTAAGCCACCCTAAGCGCCACCTGCATCATTCCAGTTAACCAGTTAAACCTGTAGTTACAATGGTTACCAGTACCAATTTGACACTAGGTTAACGGTTTAACCGCTTAACCCCGGGTTAGTGGGATGGTGCAAGTGGCGCTAAGGGACATTAGAAAATCACGCGTAGACATAACTAGAATTTCAGGATACCTATCTCTTATATCATTTATTTGTTGCAACCATGGTATTACAAGATGTTCTTTTATTTTAGTCAGTATACAGAACTACATGGACCCTACTAGGGCGTGGCAACATTTTATGACCATAATTAATCTTAAACTAAGTTGCGCACAAACATAAAATAAAGATAGAATATAAAAATGCAACATATATTTGCTTAAATAAAAGAAATGAATTGATATAAAAAAATGCAACATACCTATTTGACAATGATATCTAAATGATGTCATTTTGTTATCAATCGTCTGTGCATCTCGCTCGCGCCAATACATGTAGCACGAATGTACGAACAAGTACAAGCGAAAAGCACGCGCAAATGATAACAAAATATGACATTAATAAGTTTGAATTAGCCTCTAGTACTAGAGCGCGCGGTTGTTTTATTTATGCGAAAAACGTAGTGTTGAACGCAGGCGATCAACTGAATGTAGGAAAAATAACATTTTACATTAGATAATCTGATGACACCAAGTGCCAGTTGCACCATCCGCACTTGACAGACTGATCAACGTCACCCGGCGCGCCGCGGCGGTTTAAGTACTATGAAACTTTCCATACAATACAATTTTGCGAACTCGACGCGAGCTTGGTGCAACCGATATATCGGTTTACGCAGTAAACGCGGCGGTAAGCGCGTTGTCAATTATTTATTCTGAGTGACTCGCATGAGTTCAACGCTGCGTTTTTCGCATAAAACAACCTAAACGTATAACCAATATCCTACGAAGCTTCTACATAATTGCTAACATTTAAACACTCTCGCTTTAGCCATTTGATTTGGCAGCTAGCTAAGCTACGTATAGTTGAATGAAGTTAAGAATAGGGTACCTATGTTCAAAATAAACACGTACCTGGCGAAGGTACAATCGAGGTCGTTCTCCGTCCGGCCTTTGAGTCCGACTAAAATATATTTATTCATGGACGTGAACTTCATTTTCAACCGCTTTTTAAAACGAAAAGGTTTTTCTGAACAAATTCAGGAAAACCATTTCGTTTTAAAACATACATAAAATCAAAACTTTATATATGTGTTCATGTTTATCTTGAGTGTAGCAATGACTTATTTTTAGTGCTCCGTACGAAACTTTGTTCACGGAGCACTTACTTATGGGATCACTTCGGTCTTGCAAATCCGTTAAATGCGTTTTTTAACAGAAAACCGATAATAATATGGTTGTTGAACGATGGAAACGTATTATAAACATTTGTGTTTTATTTTGAGTAGCAAAGCAATTGTTATGGCATTAGTTAGTTTTAATAAAAGGGTATTGTGAAGTGAAGGTATATGTTTAACTTTCGAACTCAAACTTATAATTATTATTGTTTTAATAGCTCGGTAGGTAATTTTATTTTAATTTAAACATAATTATACCTGATTAAACATGTGGTGTTGTTATTGGCGATGAAAATTCCTTGCCTTCCATAGTACCAATATACTTACCTACACATTTCTCTCTCATTCATTGATATTAATCTGTTGTTGAATTTGTTTTCTTTTGTGGTGCAATAAAGTATATTTACTTTAATTTACTTACTTACTTACTTAGTGAGTTAAAAAAGATGTTATACTCGAAAAAATTACTATAATAAATCGTAATAACAAGAACTAATATTATTCATACACTGCTCGGCACAATAGATTTCCCGGCGAATGCAAAATTCCCCGACAACCAACAAAAAGCAGGAAGCGGTGCGGATTATAAATACGTGCCGTGTTTGGCGAAGGATGTTGATTTTGTCCCGATGGTCCCGTCTCCCGGACCTTTCGGAGGTTCTCAGCCTTTGTTCCTGCTTTTTGTACTTTCCGTATTCGTTACTGCGTTGGAATAAAGTTTCTTCATTTTACTTTGATCTTGAGACCGAGTTTAACGGCTCATTCGTGCTTTAAATTGAAATGTGACAAAGACGATTGGATACGATCTAATTTTGGTTTGAATGGGTCCTTATTAGCACCGGTATTGGAAAATCTACGATACATGATACAAACAAAAACACATTTGAGTTATTCATCTATGGATGCCTATTGATGCCTATGGTCATAAAAGCTATAGGTTACCTTCTACACCTTATGACCTTCAAATTCATCTTACGGATACAGTTCACGAAATATAATTTGCACCGATTCACCTTACAAGTTGTTCGAGAGATTGGACCTCAAAATAACTGACAGGACAATATTTTTACGAACAAATAATTTTTTCGCCCCGTCTACTTTAGTAAGCATATTTGATATTCGCAGTTAAATAGTAATATATTATATTATTTTATGCTCACTGTGAGTCTGTAGACGGTTTATAAGCTTTCACCGCAGATATTATATTTTCTGAGCTGCGCAACTTTCATGATATTGCGTGGACGAATTTTGATATAGCGGCCACATGCTTGGCTTCCTTTCATCTTACAGTGCTCTGTGTCCTGTGTCCCACGTATTTTGGACGCGACAGGAAAGTTGGGAATCGAGGTAATAATACACTGTAGAATAGTGATATTTATTTCTAAGTGAGGTCTTGTTTACAGGGGCGTAAGGCGGAAGACGGTTGTGGTGATTTGCAGGCGTCTTACCGCGAATGCCTTGGATTGGCTATCGCACTTTGACATGCAACTTTACTATAGGTAACCACAACTGTATGTTTTTTTTTGTTTAAAGTACAGAAGTAACAAAGGACTCAACTACCTTTTACTTACTAATCTGTTTAACTTTTACTTATTCTGTTTAATTTTCTTTGAAGAGCAAATTTTTTGTGGCAAGCGAAGTAAGGGCATTTGGGCAATCTATTTAAGTATGAACGCCTGATTAGTCAAATTTGACAAATTTACACTAAGGTAGGTATACGATTTTAGAGATAAACCACTTTTAAATTGCGCACCCTCCCTGGAGGTAAATACCTACGCCCACATCGAAAATAATCATATTATATACACGACAAAAGTACCGAATTTTGTTATGTCAATAAGTTTAATTTGCATTGCGTCAACAAGGTCGGTTTTAATGTTAGCGTAGGTGCTTTTATATAAGCAAGCATTGTTACTTTATTTCTCCGAAATTGTATGTTTGTTGTCTTTCTGAATATAATGTCAAATGTTAATTAACAATAAATAAAGCCTTACAGTAAAAATTAAACTACAATTAACTAAACTAACACTACTATAAAATTAAAAATCTAAATCTAAAATGGGCCCCCGTGGCATGGTGCCCCTATGCTGGCAGAAACCTCATTATAGTGACCGGAAAAAGACAGGGAACCATTTATTCATGTTGTACAAGTTGTAAACTTTCCATTGGAACTTATTTCGTTCGTCAGACAAATCGGTTAAATTTAAAGAAAAAAAATTATTTTCAAAAATTTATTAAAAATAACCTTGACCATATTTTTTTAGGCAACCCTATTTATTTATGTTCAGGAACATATTTTCTTTCATAAAATAAGTTTTATCCGTTAGACGTATCGGTGAAGGTCGACCATATATAACGTATCTCCTACGGCTACTATTAAGTGAGAGCTTTGTATTAAGTCGGCGTGCCATAACATTGGTTCGGTATTTATTAATATCGGCGCGACCTTTATCGCACACGCACGGCGGATACACCTGTGCGCGCACCTGCCGGTGCAGGCGGAGATGTTCCGGTCAGCCGAGCTAAATATTACACCAAATTGAAAATGTAACTATGAGGTACTCTTATCGGCTCTCTTGGTTTTATTTCCACGGCGCAATTCGCCACACGACTGAGCGCGCTGGTGTAACTCAATGCGATTTTGACTCTGATGTGGCCCCATTCTTAGTGCTCGTAAGGCCGGTCTTTACGAAGTAATATATATGTCTATGATTCTTACGAGTACAAATACTCCCGATAAAGTCATTTCTGAAATAATAAAAATCGGTTTATCTGCTTAGGACTTGTAATACGAGAAAGCTATTATAAGCTATTACTCTATTCTGCAGCTGACTGTACATACACGTACTTTATGCAAGTAAATAGCGAAATGATGCCTGCTTTTAATTTATAAGATCCCAGAAATTATTGTTTAATAACTACAAGTATTAAGAATGCCGTTCTTAATACTTGTAGTTATTAAACAATATATTATCTTCAAACTATTGTCTTAGTTTTGATCAAAGATAGATATAACTCCGCAATATGGATACAGTCTAAGGAAAAAACGTGCCTCGAAAATCACGAAAATTTGATTCTCGATCAGATGTCGCTAGTAGCGACATCTGATCGAGACCTTTGGCCTACTCTCGTATAGAGGGCGTTGACGGTTTCGTTTGTTATTTAACAATTTTAACGCATAACAGTGAAAGAACATGGGTCAAAATAATAAAAATAATTAATGCAAATAAAACAAATCATTTATCCATATTTAAATACATTTTATCGTATTTAAATAATTTAAAGTGTGCCGATAGATGGCAGTGAGTTTACTGTGGTTACAAAATGTACTATGACAGTACCGCTCTATATTATATCCTCTTTGGTACACAAAAGCAAACGTTTCCAAAATTATCAAAAATATGCCGCAGTAAAAAAAAATACAACGCATTTTTGGGCCTGTATGTGTCCTTTGAAAGCACACCTCAACTTTTGGTGGCAATCACATTGATGCATTACAGTATATTTTTATCACAAAGATAAATTACCTCGATTACTTCCCCTAACTGATGTTGAAAGCACTTCGAATTCGTACAGTGATTACACTAGGACGCGTGACTGAAGTAATCAATGTTAATCGATGTAATTTGGTTGGAATTAAATTACACAAAGTCATCAGTGATAATGAAGAAAATTGGGTGTGAAGCGTGTTGGGAAACTCGCGAAGCGCGACACGTTTCAATCAGCCTATGGCTGTGACGTCACGCCGTGACGTGAACGCAATTCATTAGGCTAAGGGTTTGAACGGTTTAATGACGTCACACCGGCTGTAGGATATGTACACACAGCTGCAAAAGTGCATATCCACTTTATAAATGGAATTTGTTCATTATGTGGGTATGCACATTTGCAGCTCACTTTACCTATAGGGTAATAGCTATTATCACTTTTTAATGATTGCTGACGAAGAACGTATATGGCGAAGTTTGTTCTTCTAACGTTGCGCACGCACAATAGAACTAGGACTAATGACCCATAGACGGCATAGACACACAAGTACCCACTTACAATAATTCTGATAGAAGGGAGTTTTAAAGCAAAGAAGAAGGGGAGACTAAGGAGGTGCATGGATCAAGTAAAGGAAAAATCAACGTCGGCGTCGTGTCATATCAGGCTATTGAGGAGAATGCAGAGGACCGACATAAGTACATGGGGAAATCACGGGCAACAGTCTAATTCTTAAATATACGATGATTTGTCATTTTAAAATAAAGGAAATATTCACCCTAGTCCGAGATTACTCACAGCTCTGCGGGGTGGCGTATGCTATGTTTTATGGCCGCATCTTTCGTCGAAAGTTTCGCGCGGCGCGCCATACTTAGGTTTATCTTTTACTTCCTTCTCATTTCCTGGCTATACGAACCTTTACAACTACAGTATTGGTTTAAAGACGAATGTTATGTTTTAGATGCGCATAGATCGGATCCAACGGCTGCAGATCAGTTTCCGGTATAAATAAACTCGCGGGCTGGAAACAAAGCGCAATTTTCTCAAGTATCGATTCGGGAAGACGTCGAGTTACCAAGAACTTTGCTCGGTTTCACCCCAACTCGTTAAAGAATACAAAAAGCTGGACGTGTCATTGAACCTAATACATATTTTAAGATTGGTTTGACTTAATGTTACAATACTACCTAGCTAGCCGACGAAATCGATACTACACCTACTGGGATTGGTTTGCGTCGTCTGCGGGAGCAAGAAGTGTCCGAAGGCCCTAAAGGTACTGTCCGCGCGCGAATTCCGTGCACGGCTGAGGAATGTTAGGAATGTTGGGCGTCATGACAGAGTGGTGTCATTTTGTTCGTACTTACGGGCGCGGCGCACACCCTCCCACTTCTCGACCGAAATGTACGAAATTGGCGCGCGGACAGTATTTGTATTGTCATAACTCGCATATTGTCTAGTTATTTTAAATGACTGCAATAAAGCTATACAAAAAATAAGAATCACAAAATGGAATGAAAAAGTTTTCTACAGATAACAGGTAGGGTAATCAAACTCGCGCATCACCCCATGTATGTACATAAAAACCGGCCAAGTGCGAGTCGGACTCGCGTTCCAAGGGTTCCGTATATTACACAATTTAAACAATGTATTTTTTATGTGAAACGTGAGTGAAATGTCTTTAAAAAATCCGTAGGGGTCAGATCAAAAACTAAGTAATTAAGTCCGACTCACGCTTGACTCAGTAGTTTCGGAGATAATGGTCATTTTTGCCTATTTTCTTGAATAACTTCTAAATTCTTTATCCTAAAATTATAAAAAAAATATATTTGAGATTCTCACAATGAGCTCTTTCATTTGATATATAACATGATATAGTTTGAAAAACTTTATTTTTTAATTTTCTCATTTACCCCCCAAAAGTGGCCCCCATGTTTAAAATTCATTTGTTTGCGTTACATATCCGTCTTTGGGTCACAAACTTACATATGTATACCAAATTTCAACTTAATTGGTCCAGTAGTTTCGGAGAAAATAGGCTGTGACAGACGGACAGACAGACAGACAGGCAGAAGGCAGACAGACAGACAGACGCACGAGTGATCCTATAAGGGTTCCGTTTTTTCCTTTTGAGGTACGGAACTCTAAAAACAGAAATAATAGTAGTTTTATTTGACGGTCTGTTTTGAATAACTTTTTTTGTAGAAATTACTAAATAACGTTTTCTGTCGGAAATATGTCCTCGATAACAAGGAAGTTGAAAATTTCGTATGGTACCTATTCGTATTGGAAGCTATTACCCTCCTACTTACAGCTATGTACTTAAATAACTTAGCTTTCTATGGTTCACTTCGTTAAAACTCAACAACCACCAAATAACTAAATGTAATGAACTCTAACCCATAAAACTTCACCGGCTTGATTTAATTAAATTATGTTTTATCCCTTTCTTACAAATAAATTAGTCAAATGACAGATAAAGACAAACGATTCACAGCTAATTCAGGCCAGTAACGCGTTTATGAATAATGCCATAATTCTGTATTTATATATTCAAGCTAACACGAGCACTTCTAATGATAGGTAAGAATCCGGGTCGAGGCGGGGTTGGATAAAATTCTTCACCGTCCTAGAACCATAAAGTACAATTTTGTCCACTCCCCGCAAAGCCGTAATGAGATATTTCTCAAGTATAAAAACTGAACAACTTTTCTGCAGTTTTAAAGCCAACTTTGATACCTACTTTAAACACAGTTTTTTCCGTAATTTTAGTAGAATACTCCACAGTATTAAGGTTTTTATCGTACCTATATGAATTTTAAGGTACGAAGTATTTCCGTATGTGGAAGATTTTTCTTTTGTTTTTGAATACCAACCTATTATTTAATATTTTGAGAAACCTTTATAGCAGAATATACCTTTTAGAAACTACGTTCCTTCTAAAATAATAAAGGTGTAAAACACTGCAAGAAATAAGCTAAACAGCTCCTTGGCAGAGCGCCGGACCGACTTCAGCCATGTAATTATTACACCATTTTAATTAAAATTGCGACTAACCTCATGTCTTACATTTCCCCGAAATGAAGTGGAATTACAATTTCCACTTTCAACTGCTGCTCAAAGTATTATTTCCATAATTTGTTTTAATTTTGGGAAGTGTGCGACTGTGCGCGTAAGTACATTAATTTTGGTTTGAATACTTTATAGTCTTTCGTGCTGAGCTTGTTAAAGATAAAGTCATGTGCATTTAGAATTCGATTTATTACAAGCTGACTGCTGAAAAAACAACAACTTGTGCTTTAAATATTGGCTACTCTCTAAGCATTAAAAAAAATTTGGCGTGGGCGAATTGAACTCAGTGAATCAAATCAATATTATTCTAATCTATTATTGATTTGATTTTGACTTTAAAATAGCGAATAGTGAACAACACGCGAACTCGAAGCGAATCGATGCGGCGCGGGGTGAACCAATCCTAAAGCCGTGGGACCGCCGCCGCGCCGCGCCCCGCCGCTTCGCTTCGCGATCGTGAGTTTTTCGCTATTCGCTACGCAGCGTCTTGCGTAAGCCAACAACTCGCGAACGCGAAACGGCGCGGCGCGGCGCGGCGGGCCCACGGCGTTCGCGTTCGCAACGAGATCGCCCACGTAGGCCACTTCTAATATAGGTATCAAAGGATTGATTCCCCCCCGCGCCGCATCGCTTCGCTTCGCGTTCTACGTAGTACGCTGCGTTATACATCAAATCGATAAAAATTTGCTAGGCCTCTCAACGCTATACTTCGAGATCGGATAGTATATAAGCCAAAAAGGCAATAGCCAACGGAAGCTATGACATTAAAAATAATATAGTCAAGAACTACATATATTTTTTCCACGTCTACGAATATCAACGCCTCTTAGAAAAACAGGATCATATAAGGAGATTTTTCGCCTTCTGGCTCAGGGAACCGCCTTAAACCCCGGCAAAGATTCAAAGCAAGTCCTAACTGAATGTTGTTCGACTGAATTAAAAATATAGCTTTGTTGCGGCTTTCAACAACTGTTTGAGCAGTCCGAGCGCATTGGTTCCACGTTCCACGGGGAAAGGTAGCCGACAGGAACGTCAAACGTTTGAAGTGGCCTTTTGCAGGTGGCCGTCCACAATCAAGGAATAGCTGTGTCGATAGCCCTAGAATATTATAATAGTTGGATGATTTATTTTGAAACTAACTTTCCGTCAGTATAGATCTTTTTAACCAGCTTGAAAAACAAAGGAGGTTCTCAGTTTGACCTGTATGTTTGCATGTATGTATGTTTGTCCGCGATTAGATATCTCGCGTTTGGCTGAACCGAGTTTTATCTGAAAATATGAAGCGTAGCTATAATAAAAAGAATTTCACTAAAAAACTAAATGTAGAATTAAGGCAAGTTTGAGAGATAAAATTAGTGGCAGGGTGAAGTAGAGAATGATGAAAACCGGGAATAGACAAAAAAGCACCCCGAATTTGAAAATGTGGCAAGTTCGGCACTTTTTGTACTGTACGTTTGTACTTACTTTGTATAGAAAGCGGTTTGGGGCGGTCGTCCACTTTCGTCCTAAAGTTCGTTGTTGTGGGCGGCCCCAAAGAGGCAATATTAATTACATTATTGTTGTTTTGTAAGTACCCAAAAGTTAAAACTTTATTAACAAATTCAGAATCAGATTCAGTTATATGATATGATGTTATTGTATATTGGAAAACTGTTGTTTTCGACTTAGTCGGAAATACTGTTGCGTTTGCGTTTACCCGGTACATGTATACCTACTGCTCATATTTATTACCGTAAAATGGGGTGAGTAGGGTTCGCGGGAAGAGTTGGGTTATGAATGGGAAGAGAAGGGATGAAAGGGGGGTGAGATGGGATTTTAAGGCTACTGCTACAAAAATAATGTATACCAATTTAAAATGGAGCTATAGTAATACCTACATATAATAAAAAAAATCGATCCAATAGTATTCCAAAATCACCTTTGTATGAAAACCCATCTCACCCCAATTACGAGGGACTACGGGGTGAGGTGGGATTTCCTGTTTATCGTCAAAGTTATGATGTGACCAAAAATAAAATAAAAACTAAAATACAAACGCCCGGAACACTTATTATATACACCATTCAGTTTGCATGTTTATGTAAAAATTTAATGTTATCGAGGTTTGAATGTCAGTTTTGCTCCTACTCGCCCCATTTTACGGTATGTTACACAAAATTATATTAATCCTATGTACGTATGTATAATTTGGCGGTAAGAAAGACACATTGAACTTTAAAAGGTTCATCGCACTCGCCTTGTTAAACCCGTCAAAGTGGAAAGCGCTTTCAACCCGCCAATTATATCTGGATTGGCGCACAAGGGAACGACACTAGACTTGCTTAATTCAGAATTGGAAAAAATCGGCCAAGTGCGAGTCGGATTCGCGCACGAAGGAATCACGTCTGTTGTATGGGAGCCCCACGTAAATATTTATTTTATTCTGTTTTTAGTATATATTTGTTTTTATAGCGGCAACAGAAATACATCATCTGTAAAAATTTCAACTGTCTAGCTATCACGGTTCATGAGATACAGCCTGGTGACAGACAGACACAGACAGACAGACAGACGGACAGTGGAGTAGTCTTAGTAATAGGGTCCCGTTTTTACCCTTTGGGTACGGAACCCTAAAAAGACGTTTCCCATCCCATGTAGGAAAATGCAAATTGCGGGCTGTTCCCGATAGTTGCCACCGAGTTGAGTTACCGGTTTTTTACAGCTTAACATTAACGTGCTGAAACAATTTTTAGAAAATAAAAAACCTTCATTTTAGACTTTTGAAATCATAGAACTATTGTTATAAATGGTTTCTAGACCGCGAGCCAGGCGAAAATTTCGTCAATCATCGCCTTCCTCGCGAAAACTCGTATATAACGGCTATTTAAGATGCACCCTAGTGGAAGTCAGCTGCCGCTCCGTTGGTGGGTTGAGGAATGGCAGCCACCGAAACACGTAAAAAAAAAAAATGTTTTTAGTCATCGCCTTCCTCTTGATACTTTGTCAGATGGTAGTTTAGGTGCTATTGATAGTAAAACCAATCGTCAGCCGGTTGTATCGCGGTGGAAACATCGTCAGCTGGTCACATGAACTTGTAAAAAAAAAAAATGTTTTTAGTCATCGCCTTCCTCTTGATACTTTGTCAGATGGTAGTTTAGGTGCTATTGATAGTAAAACCAATCGTCAGCCGGTTGTATCGCGGTGGAAACACCGTCAGCTGGTCACATGAACTTGTAAAAAAAAAAAATGTTTTCAGTCATCGCCTTCCTCTTGATACTTTGTCAGATGGTAGTTTTGGTGCTATTGTTAGTAAAAACAATCGTCAGCCGGTTGTATCGCGGTGGAAACACCGTCAGCTGGTCACATGAAAATTTAAAAAAAAAGTTTCAGTCATCGCCTCCCGTTTGATACTTTGTCAGATGGTAGTTTAGGTGCTATTTATTGATAGTAAAACCAATCGTCAGCCGGTTGTATCGCGGTGGAAACACCGTCAGCTGGTCACATGAACTTGTAAAAAAAAAAAATGTTTTCAGTCATCGCCTTCCTCTTGATACTTTGTCAGATGGTAGTTTTGGTGCTATTGTTAGTAAAAACAATCGTCAGCCGGTTGTATCGCGGTGGAAACATCGTCAGCTGGTCACATGAACTTGTAAAAAAAAAACTGTTTTCAGTCATCGCCTTCCTCTTGATACTTTGTCAGATGGTAGTTTTGGTGCTATTGTTAGTAAAAACAATCGTCAGCCGGTTGTATCGCGGTGGAAACACCGTCAGCTGGTCACATGAACTTGTAAAAAGTGATAGCATATCAGTAGTGTGTTTGTGCCGGTTCTAGACCAAAACTTTTCTGCTAGGGGACAACACTAATCTAATGAAAAATACTGCAAAAATGGAAAGTATATCCACCTGGTGCATTAAAACATTCAATGTATTAGAGGAAAATATTTACAGATAGAACTTTATTGAATGATTTTGATATTGATATTTTATGTATTACTGAACTAATAATGAATTAATGCCTCAACTTAATAACCACCAGGTGGGAAGTTCGTTCACCAGACCTAGTTAATTCGGTCGTTAATTATATTAAATAATAAATAATAAATCATTTTTATTTCGAGTAACTTTACAGACTCATATAGCTTGTGTTAGTAAGTACTTATAGCTATGTTAATGCTTACATCTATCACTATATATACAGAATAATTATTATCACAAAAATTAACATTACAATAAATAATAAAAAATAAGCAATATTGAAATGAACTGACTTATGTTTCTAGAAGTACATACCCAAGTAGCTTATACATAATAAGTACTTCTAGAAACATGCATGTCCTCACAGTGCCTCATATATGGGCAGTCAAACCTCTCGGCTATCAACCGCAGGATGGGGTTGGGGCTGGCCCGCACCCGGCGCACCAGGGATGTGCATCGTTTGCGCATAGTCGTATAAAAGCAATCTATGCGTGCTTCAGCAAACATCCCTGACGCGCTGCAGAAGCGAGGCAGCCCCACCAGGACCCGGAACGCGTTGTTATATTGGACCCGGAGAGCCCCATAGGCCCGCTGCGTGTAGTATGTCCATAAGCTGCACGTATAGAGGGAAGTGCAATATGCTCTAAAGAGAGTTAATTTCACCTCCCTAGTACATCGCGCAAACTTACGCGCAATCATGTTTGCCCTCACCGACAGGGCCCTCCGTTCACGCTCGATATCCATGTTGTCTTTTAGGTCTGAGGTGACAACATGGCCTAAATATTTAAAAGCCCTCACCCTTTCCAGTGGAGTACCACTCAGGTTGATGGGAGGTACCTTGGGTATCCGATACCCAGTAGGTTCAAACACCATGTATTGCGTTTTACCCACATTATATTTTAGCCCATGATGGATGGCGTAGGTCTCGCAAATACATAAAAGTTTTCGCAAACCACAAGCCGACGCGCTCAACAAAACCATATCGTCTGCATAACTCAAATTATTCAGACAAACTGTGTCGATATGGCAGCCGACATGAGTTTTGCCGAGCGCCTCGAGAAGCTCATTTACGTAAAGGTTAAAAAGTGTGGGCGAGGTCAAACCCCCCCTGTCTCACCCCACACTCCAACCGATACGGGTCCGATAAGGTACTTGACCACAGAGATGGGCAAAATGTAATCGACTAACGATTAACGATTAAGATTACAAGAATTAATTGCGACTGACGATTGAAAACGACGATTGATCAATCTTAGTTGCATAGAGTGCAACTAATTTAGTTGCAACTAAATTAGTTGCCGATTGATTTCGGACAACTAAATTTTGTAATCGACTAATTAGTTAGACTATTTTCTCGCGACTAATGTTAGAAGCAAATTGAATAGAATACCTCGGTATGACTATGTTGACAGACTGATTAGGACATCTTAACGGATGTTTTAAAATAAAATAGTCATGTATTATGAAATAAAACTATGAAAACGGATTATATCGCGTATATTGATTTTATAATACATCCCGACGTTTCGAACCCTTTACAGCGTTCGTGGTACCCACATACTAAAATAATGAACAATCATAGACTATAAACTTTAAGGCTGGTTGTACATGCAAAACCAGCCTTAAAGTTTATAGTCTATGATTGTTCATTATTTTAGTATGTGGGTATTTTTGCACTTTGTAATTTTTCCTCAGTCACCCGTTGACCACGAACGCTGTAAAGGGTTCGAAACGTCGGGATGTATTATAAATTCAATATACGCGATATAATCCGTTTTCATAGTTTTATTTCATGAGTAACTATCGCGGTAACCAAAGACAATATTAGTCATGTATTACTTACGATATTTTGACCGTTTCTAAGGAGTGAGATCTGTTCTCACTATTATTTTGCTACTAAAGTAAGTAAGTTTAATGACCACACGTTGAAAACAAAATAGACCGCGTAGATAATAAACAACATGCAGATGTGTCATTCAATAGAACGTGTTATTTTTAGAAGATGCGTCGGCACTTGCACCAAAATGCAACAAACAACTTCCAGTTCCAGGTAAGTAGGATTATCCCATTGTTTTGTCACCGCGTGACACTAAAAAGAGTTTTACTATTGTCAGAGACAGCAAAATATTGATAGTTTCTATGTCTAAGATTTACTCAGTATCGTATAATTCAAAGTATTAATAATGTTGGTGCACTTTATTTTTTGCGATTTGTAAACAATGCAGTTTTTCGCTATTACCAATATATCGTTATAATAATATTATGGCATTATTTGCATTGTCATTCAAGCATTTCAAATTAAACGTGTATACATAATTTTAGGTCAATCGGATGAAGACATCTGCTTCAAATAAGTCGCAAAATTCTACCCAAACTAACATAGTTACAACATACGAGTACCTCCGTATGTTACATACATACGTACTTGTAGTTACATATTGCAAGATAAAAAATGCAAAAACGGGCGACTACGTAGTTTGAATATAGATTTAATCGTGAAATTTAGTCGATTGAAACTAAAACTAATTTAGTTGTTAGTCGAACATTCTCACAACTAATTTAATCGCAACTAAATTAATCGCGATTAAAAAATGACGATTGATATTTTTAATCGATTGATTAGTTAACTAAAAGATTAATCGATTAATGCCCATCTCTGCTTGACCATCTAACGCTATTGACCTGATTTCCATACCAGTACCTCAGGATTTGTATGGTCTCATTAGGTAATTTAATGGCTTCTAGTTTTTTCCATAGGATATTGTAGGAAACCAGGTCAAAAGCCTTAGACAGGTCTAAGAAGCACGCATAAACTGGCGTCTTTCTGTTTAAATAGTAATTGACAGTGTGCTTAAGGCACAGTATTGCACTTTCCGTTGATAACCCTGGTCGAAAACCAAACTGGTTGGGGTTAAGGCTCACGTACTTATTTAATTGTACATTAAGCACACTATCAAATACCTTAGCAATAATAGTCGCAAGGGATATAGGCCTGTAGTTATTGGTGTCGGACAAATCTCCAGTTTTATTTTTGGGTACAGGAATAACTACAGTTTTCATCATATCCTCGGGCAGATAACAGTGCCTTACACACAGCGTATAAAACAAAGCTAACACTCTCGAGATATGGGGACCCGCATTTTGAAGGTGTTCGATGCTGAGGCCATCGTGTCCTGGGGGATTTGCCTCGGGTGATAGATTTAATAGCCTCTGCTACATCCTTAGCAGAGTATCCCGGTCCAGGTTTCACGTTGACCTCAGCACCGTTCATCTCATCCTGCGACCGCACAAGAGGTGATTTGACAACGAAATGATCTTTAAAAGTGTTAGCTATGTCTTTGGTGTCAGTTTTGCCATTAACACTCACAGGGCACGAAGGTCGAAACTTCATGTTGTTTGTGGCGTTCCAAAATGACCGGAAGTCCTTTTTGGAGTGCTGTGAAGCTAGAATATTCATTTTTATTTGGGTTTGATGGTCCTGGCACCATTTTAAGCGAGATTTGAATATTCTTCGCGTTTCACACATCTCATTAAATAACCTGCCCACTTCCGGTCTACCACAGAGTGTCCACTCGTGAAATTTCTCTCTTGCGGCCCTGTGCGCATCGCTGACATTAAACTGATATTAAATAGTCATTTAAAATTTAAGGAACGTAAGGACATTGTATCCATGCCTGTTGAACGATGCAGTAGAATTGGAGCAATTTAGAAATATTTGAAAGCATAATGGAATCTGTCCTACTTAAAATATCACCTTCTAGTAAGAAATTACTTATATAAATGCTATTATAAAATTAATGAATATTTCACATCTGTAATTGAATAAATAATTTTATGTAATAGTAATATTGTAAAACCGTAGGTAGAAATGAAATCATGTATGATCTGTATCCCGATGATGTTATTATTGTATAACTTATTAGTTATAGTACGTAGCTAGTAAGAAAAATTTGCATGCTTCTTTAAGTGAAATGTACGCATCCAAAATTACCGTCCACCTATGTTCATCACTACATTTGTACAAATAAACACATCTTTATCTTTAACTGTAAACCTAGTTGAAACGTCGAAATAAAAGGGAAAATAATGAAATTTAATCGCGTTAGACCCGGTAATGACATGAATTATGTGTACAAAACGTGAGAGTTTAAAGTGTTACATCTTTACAGATATACAGATCTTTATTGGTAAAATAAAGTACATTTTACAAGTCACAAATTCTTAAGAATAAAATAAAGATAAAATTATTATACACAATAATAGGTTAATATAAATGTTTAGAGGAAGTTACGATATGGAATCAATGATCATTTCGCATAGACATCATGAATTCGTCGATCGAGTAGTAAGCCTTTTCTACAAGTAACGATTTTAGCTTTTTGTTAAATATTGTGTCACTTTTCGATTCTTTTATATCGGTCGGTACTGAGTTATAAAGCTTTGGTCCCATAATATTTAGTGACTTTCGTGACTTCGCGAGCCTGCATTTAGGGGCGAGAAGAATAGGCAACCTGCGGGCTGGGCCACTGCGGGTAGATCCACTGGATTTATACAAGTGCATATTTGTTCTGACATACGTACATGCGGTCAGTATATATATACACGGTAGCGTTAATATCTTGTGTTTTTTAAACAGAGATTGTGCAGGATAGTCAACGGGTTTGCCATCAATAATACGAAGGGCGCGTTTCTGCATTCTAAGCAGTCTATCTCGATCAGCAGCTGTACCCCAAAGATCGACACCTTGAGAAAGTATTGCGCGGAAATATCCATAGTAGGCGGTCTTTAAGTTCTCAATAGATAAACTGGGTGCTATTCGGGACAGCGCAAAACAGGCTGAGGCAAGTCTGTCGCAGGTGGATTGTATGTGCGGGGCCCACGTTAGTCCTGAGTCGATTTGGTATCCTAGGTATTTCACAGTGTCTACTTGTGGGATTTAGGTGTCATTTACTACAATATTCAGTTTATTTGTATTTGTATTTTATAGTCGAAAATGAACAATATTTGTCTTGTCAAGATTAATTAACATGCCATTTGCAGAGAACCATTTTTCGATTAAACTTGTCACGTGACAGAGTTTGTACTTTAAATTGTTGAAATTATCCGCTTGTACAATAATACAGGTATCATCCGCTTTATCTTAAAATTGCTCCCATTCTACTGCACTTAGTTCTATAGTCCGTTCAACAGACATGGATACAATGTCCTTACGTTCCTTAAATTGAAACTGACTATTTAATATAATTAACGACCGAATTAACTAAGTCTGGTGAACGAACCCCACCTGGTGGTTATTAACTATTAAGTTGAGGCATTAATTCATTATAGACCGCGAGCCCCGAACAGTTTCCGTGATCAATCACCTTCCTCGCGAAAACTCGTATAGTGGTTAACGCCTATTTAAGATGCACCCTACTGATGATAGTTTAGCTTCTGTTGTGATTAAAAATAATCGTCAGCCGGTTGTATCGCGGTGGAAACACCGTCAGCTGGTCACATGAACTTGTAAAAAAAAAATTGTTTTTAGTCATCGCCTCCCGTTCGATACTTTGTCAGATGATAGTTTAGGTGCTGTTGTGAATAAAAACAATCGTCAGCCGGTTGTATCGCGGTGGAAACACCGTCAGCTGGTCACATGAACTTGTCAAAAAAAAAAAAAAATTCAGTCATCGCCTCCCGTTTGATACTTTGTCAGATTATAGCTTAGGTGCTGTTGTGAATCAAAATTGGCTCGGTCAGCCACCTATTTTCTACCAAGCCACTGTTCCCTCTTTGGGTCCAGATATTTGATCCAAGTGAGTGTTCAGAAACTTTTTATGGAAAATTGTATATAAATTTGCTATATGATGTTACGAGTTATTTACGAAAAACTAAAATACCTACCTTTAGGAACAACCGTGATCTGATTCAGTTGAAATTTAAATTACTTCTTTATGTCCGATGACAGTGTAATAATATGCTAATGCAAAAATAGACGTGATCAGGCGGGCTAGCACATGATTGGCGCGAGAGTATCTCGCCGCGACATAGACTACTCGTCCCTCTTTAATTCATACAGTTAGTAAAAGACGGGTAGTCTATTTCGCGGCGAGATACTGTCGCGTCAATCATGTGCTCGGCCTACTGATTAGATATGAGCGCCGCCGGTCAAAATTAGTCGGCGGCGGCGACGAATCGGCGGGATGGCCTTAAAAGGCTTGATGTAGGTAGGAATGCAAAAAGAATTCAAATCAAAATTAAGGCAGAAAAATATGATTTTGCCTTGAAAACGTTATAAAATCAGCACATTATTCATTTCAAGGACAATTTATCGAATAATGGTTATTGGGACCGTGCACGAAGACAGCGCCACACAGCGGTTGCAACTATAGGCTTGTATTTTATCAAAGTATTAAGCGAGCAGTAAGTATATCGTAATAATTTCAGTGAAAACTACTGAACGGATTTTTATGCGGTTTTCACCTATGAATAGAGTGATTCTTGAGGAAGGTTAAGTCGTATAATTTGTTAAGGTTTTGTGTAAATTGGTTGTAATATGACGATATTTGGTAATCAAGTCAGAAAAAAATCACGCTGGCTAACACATTTAATCGAAAACGCTGCCCAACCCGTTTGAGATATAACAAAACAATGTATGGTGGAAAGATCTCTCTTTCATTGCTCTACAAAAAAGTCCGCGATGGTGTATGTCTATCTTTTAAGGATAACTTACTATACCCATTCTTATCTTTACTACAAAAAGATTTCATAGTATGTGGTATTTGCAAAGCTATTTACACGGATACAGTATTAATAATAATTACCAAATTAAATACGTCAGTTATATTAAGCATTTCATACAGATTACAAAGGTCCCTTACACCATACAATTTAAATTAATATCTCAGGAGTAATCGTAAATTAAACTTCCATTTCGACCCATATAACTTGTATGAAATGTTAAAGACGCTAATCCGTTAGTTCAGTTAGTTGTCAATCTTTACCACCTTATGCGCTGACAAAATATCTATTTTCTGATTCGGAAAGTAGTAGTATCTACAAGGTCACGAGGGAGTCCAAGGGACGCATTTATGCGTTAGAGCGAGAGCGAGCAAGTGATATTGATATCTCATTCCACCGCATAGCTGCGTCCCTTGGACTGGCCTACGCTGGGCCATCGTATAAGAATGTACAAATATATTGAAAAATTTATAAGAGCCATTTATAACGGTATTACGTTCTTTAAAATCGACAATCAGGATACCATGGCCATCCCAAAAGATTGTGCACATCAGCTTTTTGGTGGACTGGTGCACCTTCGCTTTAATAGGGGGCTTTTCGTTTTTAAAACGCCACTCAATCGACTCGCGTTTGCTCTCGGGATCATAATAAAGCACCATTGTTTCGTCTCCAGTTACCAGCCGTTTAATTATGCTTTTAGGGTTTTCGCCACAGAGCTCCAAAAATTTAGAGGCACATTTCACGCGTTCTTCTTTCTGAACAGCTGATAGAAGTTTAGGTACCCACCTTGCACTGACCTTACTCATGTGAAGATGATCGTGAATTATGCGGTGGACGGTGCTCTTAGAAAGCCCTAGTCTTGCTGCTATTTCTCTGATCTTTAGGCGGCGATCACTTAAAACTTCCTCTTGGACGCTGTTGATATTTTCAGAAGTGAGGACCTCCACTGGTCTTCCATCATGTCCCAGATCTTCGACAGCTTCCCGACCAAATCGAAACTCGTTTACCCAGTTTTTTACGGTGCTATAAGAAGGAGAAGACTCGCCGAATACGCCATCTAAACGATCTTTGATTTGAGCGGGAGATAATCCTTCTTTAAACAGGAATTTTATGACACTTCGGTACTCAATTTTGGACATTGCTATCCAATAGTGCATAACATGTCATGACATGTCGCGCAGAAATGGGTCAGTCCAGGTCATTATGGGACAACCTGGTACACCTGCTCTTATTAGGTACTATCTTTGTATACCAAATTGAAAAGCAATAAAAATACTTCCTTTACTATTATGGTTTTGTTATATTCATTCAACTCTTTTAAATCTTTTTTACATAATATTAGGACTACTTGGGCGGTTTACAAGTAATTTTTTTTGTTTGATATCTTGCAATCAATAAAAGTTTTTTGTTACAAACAAAAAATGGTACTTGTAAACTGGCCAAGTAGACCTAATATTATGTGGGACGAAAGTACACGTATGTATGCATATGTAGTTGTGCACGCACACATATATACTTAGTTTCAGAATAAAATCAAAGATGGCGCTTTCAAATCAGTTTCCATAAAATGCTTCAAGTGCTCTCTTTACCTATTATACTTACTTTACTCGTTGGTATAAATTATCTATTGGCATTTTTATCTGTCACCTCTCCAGTTATATAATTCTTAAACCTCCTTTATAGTTATGTTAGCCTGGTACATGTATGTATCAAACAAGTATACACAGAGAGAGAGGGAGATAAGACACCGTGCTGGTCGAGCGAAAGTTAACTTTAGTGAGTTAATAATAGAGTATAAAATTAAATTATCTATGGTAGCGATTTATTCTTGATTTATTAAGAAGAGCATCAATTACCCTACTTTCGGGAAATTACCCTATTCAACTTACTGGTCACACTCTTGTATTTGTATGTTCATAGTTATGTTCGCCTGGTATATGTATGTATATTATGTATGGTATAAATTAAATTATTATGTATGGTAGCGTTAAACGTTTAACGCTGTCAGTTGGAAGTGCCATAAGAAGTTTCACTTCAAAAAATATTTGAGATTCTCACAATGAGTTCTTTCATTTGATATATAACACGATATAGTTTGAAAAACTTTATTTTTTAATTTTCTCATTTACCAAGTGCTTAAGATCCATTCCTTCGACAAGGATTCCCATTTCCAGCAACAAGGATCTATGGAATCGATGCCACCAAGTCCCGGTCAAACAAGAAATCGCGAAACGGAAGTGGAAGTGGATAGGGCACACCCTCCGAAGACCAGATGACAACACGGCCAGGATTGCTTACAAGTGGAAGCCGCACGGGAGCAAGCGACAGGGCCGGCCGGCGCACACGTGGCCAGGGCTCGGAACCGGTATTTTTTTTAAACCCCGAAATAGCCCAATATTTTGAATTGTTTTATGCTCATTACGTAGGACTGAATCATGTATTTAGGAAACAATTTTGCATTATTAAAATGTCCCATTAAAAATGAAATTATAAACAAAAGAACGAAAAAGAACGTAATAATACCGGTATTTTTGTATGGAGCAAATACCGGTTTCCGACCCCTGCACGTGGCAGCGCACAATCGACGCTGAGCTGCGGGCAGCAGGACTGAGTTGGAGGGACGCGAAGCGCGAGGCGCAGGACAGGAGCGGATGGCGACGTCTCACGAAGGCCCTTTGTACCGATGGGGTACCATAGGACAACAACAACAAACAACAACAACAACAACATTTACCCATGACTTAAAACAACTTCATTTTTGAATTAATAGATAGACGATTTATTTTTAAAATGTGCTTCATAAATGGTCTCCAATACGAGTACCTATAGTAATTCAGTTGCCAAATAAATACTTGTTACCTTTCTGAAAACAAACAAAAGCTGTAACAGCATTAAAACACTACTCATATTTATATGTATAACTTAGCTCCGTTTTAGTTGCTAATCTATTTATTTTAGTACTCATTTAAATTTATTTAAACAACCAGAATTAGATTAATTAGTTGACCGGTAAAATACGTACCCACCGTGGTCCTTTGATTCATTTCTTTCTCCGAAAATATTGGAAGGAATGGATAGAAATGAATTGGAGGGGAATGAAGTTTCAACGTTTTTTACTTTTAATTTCTTTATCGTCTTTGTGGCTAGAGGGTATCAAGCAAAAGGAATGAAAATATGTATACCCAAATGCTTATAAATAGTTAACGATCTTTTTCATGAGATTAATAAATTACTATGTATAAGGATAACAATGAGTAAATTAGCATTTTACAAATTCATGTGACCAGCTGACGGTGTTTCCACCGCGATACAGCCAGCTAACGATTATTTTTATTCACAACAGCACCTAAACTATCATCTGACAAAGTATCAAACGAGAGGCAATGACTGAAAACAATTTTTTTTTAAAGAAAGAAAGAAAGAAACAAAGAAAATACATTTATTTTAACATCAACCAACAAGTTCACAAGTTTACAAGTTCACTGACCACCTAAACACCTAAACTACCACCTGACAAAGTATCAACCGGGAGTCCTCAACCCACCAACGGAGCGGCAGCTGACTTCCACTAGGGTGCATCTTAAATACTTTGAATGTTTTGATGCACCAGGTGGATATATTTTCCATTTTTGCAGTATTTTTTATTAGATTTAGTGTCGTCCCCTAGCGGAAAAGTTTTGGTCTAGAACCGGCACTAACACACTACTGATATGCTATCACTAAATATATGAAAGTAAATTAACTAAAATTTTATTGAAACTCATGCCTGCTCTGCACCTAAAACAGTTTTTTGTGCAGCAGCAACACAGCAGCATCTGACAAAGTATCAAACAACGGGACGGGAGGCCATGACTGAAAACAATTTTTTTTATATGTTCATGTGACCAGCTGACGGTGTTTCCACCGCGATACAACCGGCTGACGATTGTTTTTACTAACAATAGCACCTAAACTACCATCTGACAAAGTATCAAGAGGAAGGCGATGACTGAAAACAGTTTTTTTTTTACAAGTTCATGTGACCAGCTGACGATGTTTCCACCGCGATACAACCGGCTGACGATTGTTTTTACTAACAATAGCACCAAAACTACCATCTGACAAAGTATCAAGAGGAAGGCGATGACTGAAAACAGTTTTTTTTTTACAAGTTCATGTGACCAGCTGACGATGTTTCCACCGCGATACAACCGGCTGACGATTGTTTTTACTAACAATAGCACCAAAACTACCATCTGACAAAGTATCAAGAGGAAGGCGATGACTGAAAACATTTTTTTTTACAAGTTCATGTGACCAGCTGACGGTGTTTCCACCGCGATACAACCGGCTGACGATTGGTTTTACTATCAATAGCACCTAAACTACCATCTGACAAAGTATCAAGAGAAAGGCGATGACTAAAAACATTTTTTTTTTTACAAGTTCATGTGACCAGCTGACGGTGTTTCCACCGCGATACAGCCGGCTGACGATTATTTTTATTCACAACAGATCCTAAACTATCATCTGACAAAGTATCAAACGGGAGGCGATGACTGAAACTTTTTTTTTAATTTTTCATGTGACCAGCTGACGGTGTTTCCACCGCGATACAACCGGCTGACGATTGTTTTTACTAACAATAGCACCAAAACTACCATCTGACAAAGTATCAAGAGGAAGGCGATGACTGAAAACATTTTTTTTTTTACAAGTTCATGTGACCAGCTGACGGTGTTTCCACCGCGATACAACCGGCTGACGATTGGTTTTACTATCAATAGCACCTAAACTACCATCTGACAAAGTATCAAGAGGAAGGCGATGACTGAAAACATTTTTTTTTTTACAAGTTCATGTGACCAGCTGACGGTGTTTCCACCGCGATACAACCGGCTGACGATTGGTTTTACTATCAATAGCACCTAAACTACCATCTGACAAAGTATCAAGAGGAAGGCGATGACTAAAAACATTTTTTTTTTTTACAAGTTCATGTGACCAGCTGACGATGTTTCCACCGCGATACAACCGGCTGACGATTGGTTTTACTATCAATAGCACCTAAACTACCATCTGACAAAGTATCAAGAGGAAGGCGATGACTAAAAACATTTTTTTTTTTTACGTGTTTCGGTGGCTGCCATTCCTCAACCCACCAACGGAGCGGCAGCTGACTTCCACTAGGGTGCATCTTAAATAGCCGTTAACCACTATACGAGTTTTCGCGAGGAAGGCGATGATTGACGAAATTTTCGCCTGGCTCGCGGACCATATGTATTTAAGAGAGGGCGTAACACCAGGAAGTTATAAGGAAACAAAAGATATGACGCGATGTGCGTTAGTTCAGTAATCAGTGTGTTTTTATTGCTTTCATAGGTTGTATAAGTTGGTACATTTTATTGGTTCAGTTATGAAACCCTGTAGGGCACTGCAATATAACTTAAATCTAATTTAATTACTATGGCTTAAAGCTATCCCTAATACATTGTTTATAATGACTATGCATCATAATATATGTATACATACATCTTTTAACGATTACAAATATTCCGAGGTTCCGACGGAAGATATGGATCCAAAATGTCTGAAAGAATTACTAGCAAACAGTTTTCTTAGTGCTCCTTATCTTAACGTTTTCCTAATCGCGTCTGAAGGAGCTCCCTAAGCTACCTAATGCTATTAAGTGTCGTAGACACGAGGTTTTTAGGAAAGCGATCGTCTAAAGTAAACGGGAAGCTACTCTTGGTTAGGATTACGTAGACAGATATTTCTACTACATATTAAAAATTCATGAATGACGGAGCTGCGGAGGCTATTAATGTTCGCTAAAGCTCGGACCGATTAATTATACTAGTAGTAACTTGTCTAACTAACAGCAGCTACATATAGATGGATATCTTTAATCCAAGGTTTATTTCTAAAGTGGCTTAAATCTTACTTAGTTGACAGATATTTTTACGTTGTAGTTAATGGATATCAATGTAATATTTTGCATATAACATCTGGTGTTCCCCAAGGTTCACACCTGGGACCTATTCTTTTTAATATTTTCATCAACGATTTGCCCAATTAGCTTTACTGAGTCCATCTACATGTTCGCTGATGACCTAAAGGTAGCACGAGTGGTAGATATACGTCAGTCGTTATGGCCATCATCTCGCAATTTTCGTTTGATATATATTATGATATTTTTAGTCCATAACAGTCATCAAGGTCGCTTATTTATTAGGCACTTAATTGAAAGTGTCCAAACGCGGCACTTGGTCTAGTCTTTTTCCCAGACTCCTTAATTAACGTAGTCGGTTCGGTAATAATCGTCAATTATAATTGTTATTAGTAGTTCCGGCGGCCAGCGAACTGAGTAACTAATGTTTCAATTCGGACAGTTATACGTACTCTTGAATAATGGATAAACTAGTTTAGCTAGATATTTCGGGAGCAATTATGGTTGGCCTAATGAGGTATAAGACGTGTGAGAGGTTTTCATTTGTTTAATTGCTTGTTTTTATTAGGGTTCCGCGCCCAAAGGGTAAAAACGGCAACGTAATACCAACGACTCCGCTGTCCGTCCGTCCGTCCGTCACCAGGCTGTATCTCAAGAACCGTGATAGCTAGACAGTTGAAATTTTCAGATGATGTATTTCTGTTGCTGCTATAAAAACAAATACTAAAAACAGAATAAAATAATTATTTAAGTAATGCTCCCATACAGCAAACATGAATTCTTTGCCGTTTTTTGCGTAATGGTACGGAATCGGCTTTTTCAATTTTAAAATTTATGCTTTTATTTCATGTATCAACCGACTTCTAAAAAATTACTTAATTAAACATTGACTGATTGATTGATCTACATACAACATATTTTGAAGAATGTTTATAATAATGAGGTGCCGCTAAATGTGCCTACTTTGCTACAAAATTCGAAATTTAATTAAAATTTTAAAACTATTACATATATTGCGGTAGGTATATTGATATATACGCCAATTGAAAGTAGATCATCACCACTAACATGTTGTAACACTTATATGAGGTTTTAATATTGTTTTCGTATATAAAAAAAGTTAAACACAATTACCCGGTGGGGAGCAAAAGTAGGCACATAAGTACACAAAGTAGTAAAAGTAGGCACTTAAATCAATTAGCGACTTACTCCTCTATTTAGTTACACTTAGTTAAATAGGATCAAAACAGCGCATTGAAAAGTAAGTAATGGGTTGATTAGCTATGGAGGAGGTCCCGGATTGGCTTAAAGCAAAGCTTCTCTTAGAAGCTCGCTTAATACAATCTTGCTTTTATCATTAAGCACTAACATAGAAAGGAGCTTCGGGTACATTATAATTATATGCCATTATATCTATTTAATTAAATAAATACCATTTTGTCATAATGTGCAATATTTTGCATTTTTTGGCAAAGCCTTCAGTTTTGCTTTCAAAAAGTTTAAAATACGGTCCTCAAATTTAGGGGGAATAACCATATTAAATCGTTGGAGGGTAGATTCACTCGGGGGGTGTAAGAATGTTTTCAGACATCGGTATATTTGAGGACTGGAAAAGTGTAAATTTAGCTCAAAAAGTTTGTACTCTGGATCGTAGCGGTCTCCTTTAGACTTGTTTTTCAGATTCTTTTCCTCAACAAGTCTTCACAAATGAAACTAGCATTCAGATTATTTTGATGGGATTTCTTTTTTATTCTATTTAATTCATGCTGAAGCTTCCTTTATTTATTTTCTGTCTCCTTATGTTCAACTCGAAGTTTACGTTTCCGGGGTGTATTAGACGAAAGCTCTTGTGTTGTTTGTGTAGTATTATCGCTAGCGTTGTCTGACGCAGTTTGTACACATGATGACTTCTTATCAGGACCTTTAATGGCAACTGCTGATAGAACGTTGATAAATGATTCTTGCGTTTGAGTCGACATATTTTTACTGTCTTCGTTTGTATTGAGGTTGGAAGTACTTGGTTGATTTAGTAGTGATTTTGTGGGTACCGCATCAGGTTTCAGCTGTGGTACGTACTTTATCATAGATTCGTCAAAATGTAGCGAGCAAACAAAATGACAAGCGGACTTTGTTTGAGTTGTTAATAAATCAGGCCTCCCTATTATTTCAAGCCATGTACGGCGCCTGAAAAAAAAAGACGTTTAAAAATAACTTTTTAAACTCTTTATGAAATAAATGAATTGTGAGTAGGAATAAGCTTTTGTATTCACTATAAATAATATAAGAGATTCCCGTTAAGTAGTTTCAGAATTAAAAATTTAAACATTTCGAAATCACTGTGTTAAAACTTCGTATTTATAGTGAGGTTCTCCTGTGCCATCTTCATTTAAAAAATAAAAAAATGATATATTTTTTGATGACACTGACACACACCTTTTTCTTTGCTTCTATAAGTTTTCTCATAAGATTTCTTCATATTTTAGAAAGAATGAAAAAAATGTTTGTTTGCTATATTATTTTTTACAAGATTCAATAATTACACATAAAATAGGGATTTGATATGTGCCTGTGCCTGCCTGTGCTTAGCAATGTGCCTTGGAGGATGAATTCCACCATGACGCTGGTCTTCCGCGGAACCTTAAAATACTATTTTCTACACCTATGATAGAACTAAACTTTAGTACCTATTAAAACATAGCAATAGACGTACCTAAAAAATTGTAAACATTATTAATTTCTACATATAAATATACATATTAACCAACAAAATATAAATACATATAATGAATTTTAGATTTATTATTTTGTTGAAGTCAGTTTGTTTGTTCAACCCTTTTTAATCTATCGAACGAAATAAAAAAAAATCAAAATGTAATTGCAGGTATAAAATTCTGAAATAATTTACAGTAAATATAGACGTGTGGCGGTATGCGTTTCTCGGGACCACGTCATAACGAAGTGGCAACCCCGGCACGCATGCCGGCAACACTACTTCCTTCTGCGAATCGATCCGAAAACGTCATACCTATTGATTTCTTGCTATACACGATTCAAACCTATACCTTCTTTAATTGATTATCTACACGTAACGAGACACAGACATACGTCGGCCTGCGCCGACCGACAGACGCTTATTCCTATCCATCGCAAAAATATCAACGAAATCTAAAATTATCGGACATTGCCCATTGCGTAAGTACTAGGTAAGGTAGCTACAGTAGGAATTACCTATAAAAACAACACTTTTATGTATAATACCTGACTCAAAAAACTCCTTAATATACGATTTACATACTTATGTTCAAAGAAATAAGTGGTGACAAAATTCATAAAGATTTAAAATACTACTCACCTTTCTTCGTCTCTCGGCAATGAAAAAAACGACAAATTTTTCTTTGTTTTTTGACTTTTACACCCATCTACTGCACAATAATTACGTGGTTTCGGCATTTCGAAGCGTAAACGCGGGAAACATGCGGTGCGAGCGCTCAGGCGGGCGTTCGGCGGCCCTCTGTCGGTTGTATCGTTGAGGATACGCCATTCGCACGCCGAGCGGTACGCGGTACGCATATAGCGCATGGCCTTGAGCGAGTGACGGAGGCCTGCCATTATGCTGGTTTTAAGAAACGTCAACTTGATGGACAGAAAACTATGGATGGTATAGAAAGGATGCCAATCTCTTATGGCAGAATTGTTACAAAAGTGACCGCTTTAAATAATAGTTCCTAATCTCTCCGGTGGCGCTAGTTAGTCTCTGGGACATGAGTATAACATGATTACATGAACCAACAAATAACCCGACCAAATTACGTAGGTTGTTTTTGTAGTATTTCGGTGTATGGTGGCGCCGCCTAATTACTGTTTTTTGATGGACACTTTTCATACATAGAGATTTGGCTCCTTTATATAGTCTCCATGCAGAAAACCTTAATGATGAATGACTTTTTCTCAAAAATGGACGGCAAAGTCGACGTTGCCGGTTAAAAAGTAGGTCGCGAAGTGCGTGGTTTATGGTCAGTCAAAAAATTAAAAAGTTAAAAACATTGCAGTCTCGATTTCGGGACTGCAATGTTGCATACAAATTCCATTACTTGTCGAGTTCCAAACTTTTTAAAAAATGAAGTGGTCATATCAAATGAAGGCATAGGTCCATTAAACAGCCAAACAGACGATCAGTTCTTATTATTATAATGTTGGTACATACCACGACTTAGGTGTCTCAAGTCTCAAATAGGTTGGCGTATTTTCAGCAGAAAAATACACTTCTATTTTTAATTTAAAAAATAAAAAGGCGGCAAAGCAAATCTTTTTACTTTTTTCTGTGAAAATATATACACAAGAACGTTGCTTCTGTAAAATATTTCTACTATATTTGTTTTTATTGCGCCATTTTTGAGAAAAGCACTATATATGACTCGGCTGGAAGGCTACTTGCTGGCTTCGGATTCAATTAAACGCACTCCCAAGGTCGTCCGTTTAAAACGAGCCAGCAAGTAGCTACGTGCCTCGCCAATAATGTACTATTTGACTGGGGTCGCAATGTCGGATTTGCAGTCTTGGTTTGCCCTAGGCCCCATGCCTTGTAGTAATAACTACTAGCCTCCCCTTTCTCAGCACTGATCTTGCTTGCTGCTGCCCCTAACGTCCTGCCGCTCTGGGCCCGGGCCCAGGCAAATCCGCCACTGACTGGGGGCTTCCCGTTTCGAGCGCCATCTTTACACTTTCTTGTACTAACTGTAAAATTTTCGTAGTATTTAAAGCTCCTAAGACCTTGATACTGGCAAAATGGCCCACTGGACTGAAGCCATAATTTTAAAAGAATTAATAAAAAAAAGTCATTTATTGTCGCAGTAAAAAGAACAGTAATAACTAATAATAATAACTAATAATTACATACTTAATACTTTTTAGGGTTCCGTACCTCAAAAGGAAAAAAAACGGAACTCTTATAGGATCACTCGTGCGTCTGTCTGTCTGTTCGTCTGTCACAGCCTATTTTCTCCGAAACTACTGGACCAATTAAGTTGAAATTTGGTATATATATATGTAAGTTTGTGACCCAAAGGCAGACATGTAACGTAAACAAATTAATTTTAAACACGGGGGCCACTTTTGGGGGGTAAATGAGAAAATTAAAAAGTAAAGGATTTTAAACTATATCGTGTTACATATCAAATAAAAGAGCTCATTGTGATTTTTTTTTATAATTTTAGAATAAACAGTTTAGAAGTTATTCAAGAAAATAGGCAAAAAATGACCATTCCCCCCTTTATCTCCGAAACTACTTGGTCTAAAATTTATTAAAAATGTGCAGTCAAGCGTGAGTCGGACTCAATTACTCGGTTTTTGATCCGACCCCTACGGGTTTTTTAAAGATTTAATTCACGTTTCACATAAAAATTACATTGTTTAAATTGTGTTATGTACGGAATCCTTGGAACGCGAGTCCGACTCGCACTTGGCCGGTTTTTTTATTAATATTGTCTTCGGTTACCGCGATAGTTACTCATGAAACGTTCGTTGACCACGAACGCTGTAAAGGGTTCGAATCGTCGGGATGTATTATAAATTCAATATACGCGATATAATCCGTTTTCATAGTTTTATTTCACGGTTTTTTTATTATTATAATTAATGACTGACGTTTCATGTATCAATGTAGTCTACAGTATAGCGGTACCACATCATTGTTTAGCAATTTGTATTGACTGATATGGTCATATTCTCTAGTGCCTAGCTGATGACTAATCAATAGGCAAGGTCTTTATCAATCAATCAATATATACTTATTTCAGACCAAATTACAGTCCATATTTGTTAGTTAAGGCCGTTCCATCGGTTTGCCGCTGTCACTGTCACATTTCGCAAGAAAGAACGAGAAAGATCATGCGCGCCAAGTGTCAATTTTGATCGAATTTTGTCGATTCTAATTACTTATTTAGAACTACATATATTTTTTCCACGTCTACGAATATCAACGCCTCTTAGAAAAACGTGATCATTTATAAGGAGATTTTTCGCCTTCTGGCTCAGGGAACCGCCTTAAGTTATGTAGTCTGTGGTTAAGTACAGTAAAAACTACTTATATCTATGTCAGTTTATCTGTATCCTAAATATCCTAATCCTATCCTAATAATAACTTATTTATTTATTTACAATCTTGGTACTTTATTGGAGCATGCAGCAACAGCCAATGTCGTTTAAAAGGGTTATCTAGTTTAACTAACATAGCGGTTTCACTCACGTGTTTTTAGTCACTCGCGCGACATGTTTCGGAGAGCCTAGGTCTCCCTTTTCAAGCACTAACAGTGCCTGAGTGAGTGAGTGGGTGAGTGAGTTTAAATTCGATTAGGGTTATCTAGTGTCTCTCCTATTGCCGCTAAGAAACTGTTGATGCTGCCACTGCTGCCTCGCACGCGACACATCTGGGAGGCTACTCGTTTGCGCATATTGCATAAAAATCATCCATGCGGGCTTCAGCAAACATGCGCTGCGCATGCGATGCGCTGCAAAAACGCGGCAACCTCAACAGCATTCTATATCCGTTATTTATAGTAGGTTTAATTCTAGGTGTGGGTAATTTTAAATTTGCACAACAATTACTCAGAACTGTATGACGCATTGATCCACGAAACATGAATTGTGTAACAGAGGCGAGTCACCGTTAACTCATGTAGTAACTCTTGCACAATTCGAAATCGTGTGAATTATCCCACACCAATGCTCACGGACCTTTTTCTCAAATGTGCATATCTACAATATATTTTTCACCACACCAGCTGGTAGGCTCTCTTGATTGTTCAAAAACTGATGAGAAAGTTGCATTTTATCCACATGTGTGGCAAAGTAATCAAATGCAAATTTTGAGTTGTTTCCTTATGTGGGCTGGTAGAATTGACTTTCAAATGATGATTTTGAAAGATAAATATATAATAACATTCATTTCGAATGGATTTGGTTTGATATTTGTGGTATTTTCTATAAAAAGGGACCTTATTGTCGATGGCGCTTACGCCATTATTAACGATGCTCCGATTTAAATAAAATGCCGCGTGGCGCTGTGCGGCGTAAACGCCAGCGACAATGAGGTCCCTTTTCAAAGAAAATGCCCCATTTTACAGTGCCTAAGTATTTTCCTTGTGTTGGAGTGGTGAAAAAAATTGTGTTTCAGTCGGGGGCAAAATTTGTTTAACCCTCGTGCCTTGAAACCCTCGCAACGCTCAAGATTCCTCTTTTCGAACCACTCGCTATGCTCGTGGTTCAATTGGAATTTTTCGAAAGTTAGGTTTTATCTTAATTTATTAAATGCATAAATAAACTTTAGTTATGCGTTTAATAAATCATTATTACTAAAAAACGATAAATAACGCAAAAAGGCGGACTGAATGCCAATGGCACTCTCCTGCAGCTGTTTTTGTCATAGGCGCCTTCCGACATCCGATATCGGAAAGGCGCTTCCGATAAAAACAGCCATATCGGAGCCCCCGTTAGCTGTCGGAACGATAATATTTGTTTGTGTGCATATGTCTAGGCATAATGCTTGTTGTAGTATGCGTGACCGCTAAATACGGCGCCCGGGCGCGCCCCCGCGGCCTGACTACGCGGATATAGGATCCTACATCCGATATCGGATCTGACATTGTGAAAACGCTCTTATGCGTGGTGAGGTGGAATGAAACCATGGGGTGGAACAGCAAGCGCGGGCAATACTATGACACACGTGTTGAATTATACAGCAGGGTGCAGTATATATTTTAACACAAAAGTTACTTGCACCTAAGTAATTATTCTAGGCACACAGGTGCTTGTAACTTATGCCTCATTGTTTAATTTGTACTTCAGAGACTAACTTGTGTAGATGCCTAACACACGACTCGCAATAATTAAAATACGCGTATCTATTTCATTTAACTTAACATACCTGATGGCGTCTCATTTATACTGGCGGGCCTTGTTTCATAAAGAAGTAAGCCTTCATTGCTTTATGAAGCTAAAGTCAACTTAATTAAAATGCGCAAGTGAATACACGCGCTAAATGGAAACCTCTCACCTGAGACAGCTGTACGAAAAACTTTGTTTCTAAAATTAAATCCTATTTTAGAACTGTTCTATTCAACAAAAATATAGAGGCTCGCGCTCAATTGTTAAGCAAATTGTACAACAATAAACTTTAACAAACGCTCCCTAACACAATATCGGAGTTCTTAAAACAAAGCTTTTCAACTGTAATAATATTTAGACTTTAACTTTAAAATTCCGAATACAATGCCACTGACAAATATCGGGCCGGCCTTCCGTTTACGTTTGCGTTCGCTCATCTGATGTTGTCATAACAATCGAGCCAGTTTTGAGATTCTCCGAATGTTGAATGTGTGCTTGAGATGTTACTTCTTCTTTTATAATGGATGGTGCATTTACGAGTAAACAAGGTCGAGTGGCTGATAAATGATTTCCGTTCTTAAGCTCGTCGCTGCTACCAGTTCACAATATGTATTAGTGAAATAAATGATGTATTGTCCTCTGTAGTTCATTGGTTTACTACTAATAATTTACTTCTCAATGCCAAGAAAACTAAACGTGTAAGATTCACTTTGCCTATAATGTACAGCATGCGACTATGCGAATGACGCTCAGGTTGTTTTAAAAGACGAAATTTTAGATTTTAATGATAAAGCTGTTTTTCTAGGCCTTTTTTTTCTGAGTGGGAAATGCATTTACGCCCCGTCCCCCCGGCCGCAGGAAGGCCATTGATGGGGGGGTGTGTGGGACTCGCCGCTCCTGTCCCCTCTCAGCTGTCGAGAGGGTTTTTCTAGGCCTAACCTTGGATTCAAAATTACAGTGGGGTACGCACATTTCTACACTGGCCGGTAGACTAAGTTCAGCAGCATACGCAGTTAAAAGAATCCGTCAACTTGCAGATGTTGAGACAGCACGGCTAGTGTATTTTGGATATTTCCACACGCCAAAGCAGGTGCTGCCCCCTACAGTTCATGTACGTTCGCTTGTTGTATTGTAGGTTCTGCCATCTTAAGGCTTCAGTTTAAGCTTGTACCTATTTGACATTTACACTTCGCGCCAATAAATAGGAGCTTGCGCTGCCCCCAACAGTTCATGTACGTAAGGAAAATGTCAAAGACTCAAGGTCTAATAAATATAAAAATAATAAATCAATGTCAAGGACAAAATAAAATATTTATTCTGTTAACTGTATCTACTAAATAACTGTCATTACAGCGATGTCGATAATAACAGTTAGTTACATATTATTTAAGCCGGCTATCAAATATAGGTATTATGTTGTCAGAGGCACATAATAACTAATGGTTTATTTCTGATACTGGCGAAGGCGTTCATACACCGTCGTAGGTAAAGAAAAGCAATCACTTGTCATTTTAATACTGCAGCCAGTCATTTAGTTATATCGCCATAAGATAAGTAGGTATACTAAATAAAACCGGCCAAGTGCGAGTCGTACTCACACACGAAGGGTTCCGTACCATTAACTATAAAAACGGTCACCCATCCAAGTACTGACCCTGCCCGACGTTGCTTAACTTCGGTCAAAAATCACGTTTGTTGTATGGGAGCCCCACTTAAATCTTTATTTTATTCTGTTTTTAGTATTTGTTGTTATAGCGGCAACCGAAATACATCATCTGTGAAAATTTCAGCTGTCTAGCTATCACAGATCACGAGATACAGCCTGGTGACAGACAGACAGACGGACAGACGGACGGACAGACGAACAGCGGAGTCTTAGTATTAGGGTCCCGTTTTTTACCCTAAAAAGAAGATACTTTATTGTGAGGCGATGCGCTTGGAAGAATTTAACGCGAAAATCAGACCAACGGCTTGGACGACTCACACATGTCACGTACCAGACGCACGAGCGGACATCAAACAATTCTGTTTGTATTTAATGACCGTGAAGCATCTGTACAAATTTTAGTGTTCTTTCTTCCGTGCGAGGCTTTCTGTCGTTTACCGCGAAAGTGAAATGTTTTACTGTATTAGAAAGCCTTGGAAACCTTATTAGCGGGGAACATATGGGCGGCAGCCGTGCATGCACGAGCCCTGGGTGATTCATAACGCTTATCGCCCCACTCAACCAGTAATGTGTGGTATTCGAGCGGGCTTTCGAAAGAAACCGTAAGCACACTCACTTTTTTTAGGGTTTTCTTTTCATAGTCACAAACTTTTTAAGTAGCTCTCTAAAACATTTAATGAAATTATAACTAGTCATCTGTGATAGAGGGAAGGACCATCGATGATTCATCAATCACATTTATTTTTTGTGTTGTGTTGTGTTGTGGGTAAAAAAAGTCTCCAGGTATTTTTATTCACTTACTTTCTTTTAATAACGATATCTAACGGTGGTTGCAGAGGATCGGGACTTCATGTTTCTGGGTAGATTAAATAAAACGTCCTAATCTAAACAAATAGTACTTATTTTAATAATTTCTTTGTTTCCGCTACCCAAAGGTTATCTAGAAAAGATCGCTCTTTAGCGACAAAACCGTCTGTTGTCTACCTCTGTCATTAAGAGGCCGGTGTCGATTTTAGTCGCAAAAATGTAAAATTGATAAATTTAGTCGACTAAATCTATCATTTTTACATTTTTGCGACTACAATCGACACCGGCCTCTTAATCAATTGATTTGTTCTTAAGTTGTGTCTTACTGAGTTGTGCCAATAAAGAGTATTCTATATCTACATAGTAGAGGGTATGTATTGGGGTCAAATTATACTAGCTTCAAGTTTTAAGCTGGGGCAACTGTGTGTTAGCTAAGCCAGGTGTGTTGGCAGATGACGGCGCCAAAAAACGTCGCGAGCGTGCGGGCCGCGTGCCGCCGCCTGGCGGCTGACGACGCAGCCGCCCGCCGGCTGCTACCGTTCGCTAATTATTTACTCATTATGACGCCCTTTGTTCCTGACAGGGTTTAGCGTAATCAGTGTTAGCGTAAAATCGCAGTTTTAGCCGCGAAAACAAAATTGTTTGCATATTATCAGAGGGGAATTACGCGTTGTGTCTTACCAGCTTATTTGGTTTAGCATAGGAAGGATGATATGCAATACGAATATTTTGGACAAATAAGGCGAATGCGTAGACAAGATGCCAATCGTTAACGCGCCGTAGCGAAAAAAACGCAACTGTCTCTGCCCCACTATAAAGGAAGGATTCTCTCTATCCATAGGTAGGATCCTATAGAAGTGGCCTACCGCTCGTGAGGGACAGAACATACGCAATGCGACAATATGATCGAGTAGATTTGTAGCCCACCATACAAATTTACGGTGAGGAATAAAAAAAAACCGGCCAAGTGCGAGTCGTACTCGCGCACCGAGGGTTCCGTACTTTCTAGTGTTTGTTGTTATAGCGGCAACAGAAATACATCATCTGTGAAAATTTCAACTGTCTAGCCATCACGGTTCATGAGATACAGCCTGGTGACAGACAGACGGACAGATGGACAGACGGACAGCGGAGTTTTAGTAATAGGGTCCCGTTTTTACCCTTTGGGTACGGAACCCTAAAAATGTGAGACTGTAACAAGGACAAACAATAATAACGCTTTCTCTGCTACTCCTACTGAAAGATACATAAGACTATCCCGTTCTGACAGTTCCCCTCACCACTCATGCCAGATCCATAATAATTAATAGATTCATGTCTCTATCACTCGATAACTACGCTACGCTCATCATCATATACTTAAGAGTAAGTCTCTTGTCGGTGGAGCAATTTCCATGTTTCGCGGTCCTCTGCCTTCTCTTTGACAGCCTGATACGACACGATGTTGAGTTTTTCCTTTATTTGATGCATGTGCGCTTTCCTTGGTCTTCCCTCCTTCCTCTTTGCTTCAACTTTCCCTTCTACGCTACGCTACGGAGCGTGAACGATTGTCATGTTGTCTACGCACCCTGAACCGAAAGTTAAGTGTATACGATTAACACGGTTAAGTACCTAAAAATACATTATTGACATCACAAATGCAAAGTTTAAGAACTAACCCAGACTCAAATAATGATGTCATAATTATTACTTATCATTGATTACAAATTACAAATTTATTTACATACAAGATATATACAGTGGTACTACGTAAACGAAATTAATAACTAGCTTAAATCTAAAATAGGCCCTTGAGGCATTGTACCAAGGATGCTGGCGGCATTTCCCCGCTGTATCGCAATGCTGATACGTTGTGCGAGAAAGCCGCCAGCTCTTCGGTCACCAGTTACGTCAACCAGACGCTTCGCGATTTCTGCAAACAACTTATGCGCGCTGGGACCCCATGGACCTAGAGATTCAACTCCAAATGGAACGAAATGATACTCTCTACCGAGGCTCTTATATTTATTACGTTTTAAAATTTCGGCGCTTTCCGCCGCTCCGCCCGCTTTTACATTAGTCATTTGGATTATTATCATTTGGATTCTTGGTGAAAATCGTCCTTGAAGTTGAAAATAGTGTCTTTTCACCCCGGTTCACGGTACTATATTATACTAAATTTAATAAATAATATAGTCAAAAAATTCTTTTAACGAGTAAAAAGCATTTTGTACCAAAAAGTCCAACAAATATTTCCTAATACCTACGCAATTTAAAAAGAGAATCCGAAATGCCTATTTCGGATTCTCTTTTTAAATTGCGTAGGTATTATTATACAATTTGGGTGCCATGCCATAAACACTTTTTGCACGCAAGGCTGTTTTTGATTGCTGATATGAGATTTTGTGTCCCTGCCGCGCACTATTATAAGCAGGAAATTGTTTAATGTTTAATCTGAAGGCAGCAATTTCAAAAATATATAAACATGGCACAGTTAATATTTTCAACAAATTTATTGTTATCACATGCATAGGTACGTATATCTACCTATTTACTTATTGAAATGTTCCTAAACGGAATGGACTAAACTTAACACATTAATACGTATTTAGAATAACAGATATTTAAACAAGTACTTAGGTTTTATTGTAGGTACACAAATATTTCAACTTACAATTTAAGCATTATTACTTAATCTTCTTGAAAAATAGATTTCTTCAATTTCTTAAATTACACAATCGTATTTTTGCAAGTGAACCGTTAACTTATTCCTCAATTCAATAATTGTAGATACATACACTTACATACTTTACGGAAGTGCATAACAGGTTCTACGAGTATTTGTGTAGGTACATTTCGATGCCTGATGTGTTTCATAACATTGACAAATTGTTATTAAGAATCGAACGTTTGTTTTCTAATAATAATACACTACACTACTTGCTTTTTTATTACACGGAAGTAACGAGTATTGATATAAGTAAACCAATTTAATTTACATTTCCCTCGTCGAAGCGCTCTACCTACGCAATTGCTGAGCTGTTCACAGCGTAGAAGGAAGGAGGCGTAATCTCGTTATCAATGACACTTGATTGGCCGCTATTCAGGGTTGAGTGCATCGGGCCATGGTGCTACGTACTATCACGGATTCCAGGCGGCCGTGCCCGAGCTTGTGGTTAACCAAGCGTCTCAGTAGTCCACTAATTATCGCTCTACATATCGTCGACCGACAAATCTACCTATATGCTATGCTTCTTGCCATTGATAACATAAGCACGGTACGGGTGTCCTATTCTTGTTACTTGTTTAAACACGCTACGTGCTTTTACGAAATTGGGATTTATTTTTTTACGCAAAACGTGATTCCGACTATTACGAATATCCATTCATTTTTATGAATGAAAATGCGCTTAAACGCCACATCCTGTTATATTGTTTGGGATACCTGCGACGGTCCCCGGCGTGGCTATTTATAATTAGTCGTCTACCTGGCCTGTCCCGACGTGATCTCAACAAATAGTTTAGAATTCTATAACAATTGAAGCGGTTTGGTTAGCGGCGCGGCGGCGGCGAGGCTCACTGAATGCACCGCCCCACCACCGCTCAGGTATTTGTGAATGAACGTGACGGGCTGGCGCAGGGGACCGCTCGGCCGCCGCCACTCTCAGGTAGAAAATTACACTTTTGGAATTCTTTCAACACTTCGACTGTTGCGGAGCTACTCTGCGCGCTGGGCCGCGAAGCCGCAGCGCGGGGCGCGGGGGCGCCGTGGCGCATGCGTTGCGTTCTTTTTACACAGACGATCCCTCTCTCCCTCAGTTGATTTACAGCCGCCGCGGATGCGTGCTGTGCCGTCATGTGTCCCTCACCAACTTTTTCGAGTAGTGACGTGATACGGTATACGAACCTAGTGATGAAGTACATTCGGTGCGACTGACTCGAGAGGATATTGTGCACACGATATCGCGGAACATTGATCGGAGGAAATGCAGTGAATGTGACAATTAGGCGTAAATTGGATAAATATGAAAATGAGGTGGTTTATAGTGACAGTGAATGTAGTGATGTGGAGAACTGTATTAGCCGGCATCGCGCCCGCTGGGTCGTGTCCCGCGGTGTGCGAGTGCAAGTGGAAGGGTGGCAAGCAGACGGTGGAGTGTGTCGACCGCGCGCTCATCACGGTGCCGCAGCCCGTGGACCCGGCGACCCAGGTGCTGGACCTGTCGGGCAACAACCTGCAGATCCTGCCGCAGGACGCCTTTGCGCGCACCGGGCTCGTCAACCTGCAGCGGATCTACCTCCGCAGCTGCAGCATCGGCCAAATACACGACCGAGCTTTCAAAGGCCTAACTAACCTAGTTGAATTAGATCTCTCTCATAATCTACTTACTCAAATACCTTTCAATAGCTTCAGGGACGCCCCGTTTCTTAGAGATCTTACAATAGCGCAGAACCCAATCTTAAAAGTTCATTCTGAGTCATTAAGTAATTTGGGAAGTGTCGTGAAGCTCGATTTATCAAAATGTGATATAAGAGAAATAGCTCCTGATTCATTTAGAAATCTAAAATCATTGGAGTCGTTAAAACTGAACATTAACAAATTGAGAGAGTTACCGCTCAATTCCTTAGAAAAACTGGAAAAATTAAGAGCAATAGATCTATCAGATAACCATTGGACGTGCGACTGTCGGCTCCGCGAGCTAAAGCTTTGGCTAGGGAAGCGGAAACTGCTGTCAACGCCGAGCTGTTCCGCGCCGACCAGGCTCGCAAATCGGCCATTTTCGGAGCTAGCCATCGAAGAGTTCGCCTGCAAGCCGGAAATATTGCCTGTCAGTCGACATGTCATGGCGGACGCCGGGGGAAATGCCACTATCACATGCAAGACGGAAGCCGTGCCGAGCGCTAACATTAACTGGTATTGGAATGGCCGCTTACTCCAAAACGGAAGTCATTTCAACTCTCACCAAAAAACATACATCTTTGAGGAAGGTGATGCGAAAAAGAAATCGATGTTAGTATTAACTAATCTGCAAGTCTCCGAGCCTTTCGAGTTTTACTGCGTCGCTACTAATAACGGCGGCAATGCGGAAGCCAATTTTACATTACACATCAGTCAGAGCAGTTTACAAACAACCCTGGGAAACGCTCAAATTGCGAGTCTCGGCGCTGCATTATTCATACTTATTGTTATAGTTTCATTGGGATTATTAATTACATTTGTACGATTTCGTCCACCACCCGCGTGCGAAAGCAAAACGCCTAACACACTGGACAGAGTGGTGTCGGGTAATGAAGTGCATCCGGCCGTGGCCGACAGGCCGCATGGTGCGGTGCTAGTGAACAGGCAAGATACTATGAATTACAATGACCCCAAATGTAACCCGGTGCTGAAGCCTCCAAGAGTGAGCGATATCCCTTACACCACTAATCACTACGAAGGCAGAGGCAGTCTCGTGACCGCCGGCGGGCCGGTAGTGGTCTCACCGACAGCTTCAGCCGGTATCGATCCCGATCTTATCAATGGCACGAGGCCGGACAGTGCCACTCGACCGGGGAGTGGCGAGTACGCACGCGAGGGTTCCGACTCCTTATACCCGTCTGGCCTCTGGGATCAAATGAAAATGGCGCAAGCCAGCAATCTAGCTCGGGCGGTGAGCTCAGCGATTCCGGCGTACTACAACGACCGGACGCCTATAATCGAGAACTGCAGCGTGAACGGGTCCCAGGAGGAGCTGGGGTACATGAGTCGGACGTTCCCACGTTCGCATGCGGCGACGGCGCCGGCGGCGGCGGGCGACGCGCCGTACCCGGCGGACTACGGGCTGCCGGTGGCGGGCGCGGGTGCGGGCACGGCGGGCGCGCGCACGCTGCGCGTGTGGCAGCGCGCGCCGCCCGTGCTACCGCCGGTCATCAAGAGGGTGCTCACCATCACGCGGCCCTCGTCGGAGGAGAGCTTTCAGGATGGCTGTGCCACTGATGTATAGATTTTATAAATATTGCAATGTTACATATCTACGATTTAAGTGAAGAGACGACAGAATTGTAAATTCATACGTAAATTAAGAATGGTATGTATTAACTATACCTAAATAGGCCTTAGTGTAATATTTTTTGTATGATATAACTTATTTATATAGATAGATAAGTATTTGGAAAGTTACTTTGGGTCCCTACGTAGGATCCGCGACTGATTAGTTGAAGGATGAATCTAAGTGTAATATATTATTAACGTGACGTGATATGGAATGGTATTGACTATGATCGCCAAATAATTAAATAACGTTTAAATATTAAATTTCTTCGTTGTTGAGTCGAAGCCCGGTGAAGTTGCATAAAACAGTATAATATATTATGTGTAAGAATACACAGACTTCATTATTATTATCCAAAGATGTTGAATTCCTGTCAAGATAAATGTAAAAATAATGTTATTACACGATGAATGTTGTTCGATGTACGATAATAATTATATGTGTATTTTTTGTTGAAAAGAATAAAATTGCTAACTGAAAATAATAAACAGGGCGTCTGTCAAACTATATTTTTTTTGTTTTATTATGCACCTTAACAGTCTATAAGTACAACGTTTGGTTTGGATTGTTGAACACTTATATTTAGCTACACTTAAACGTAACTCAGGGAAAGAAAGAAAAAGATGGATTGATGATATCATTGCAATTGCAGGAAAGACTTGGGAGAATAATGCTACAGGCAAAGAGACATGGAAAAAGATGGAGGAGGCTTTTACCCTCTAAAGATCACACATCGTAAAAATATAACAAAAGAAAAGTCAATTTTATAACGGATGTGCGAGAAATTGCTCTTAAATAATAGTAATTAATAACTACACTTAATAGATAATTCGGACAAGTCATGATAAACTACCTTTTCTGACTCTATAGGCTCTCATTTTTATGTTTATAATAATTTGTTTCATTAAATTTTCACCAAAATTATCTTAATTAAATTTAGAGGTCCTATTTTAACCGCCATTTAAACATTCTCGCCACGTCATTTTATTCCCACGGTGGATATTGTGTATTTTCTTTGTATCAAGGTTACGTTGTGTTCAATATTTTTATATTGATTAAGACATCGTAGTAATAATCGTATACAAATCAGGTAAAATGAATAGATTCAGTTAAATAGGTACATGTCGTATTCGTATATCGAGGTAGGTGGCACGATTCCATCAAAACTTTTAATAGGTCCATCAATCAGGGAGAAACGTTCTCAAATCATGTTTATTTTTTAATCGCTTCAACTCATATCTTTCATATTTCACTTATTTGGTACTGAAAAAGATAAAAAAAAGGAATGAAATCATGTTAACAAGTGACTTCCACATAAAAAAATTACTGTATTAAAATAAAATTTTATGAATATATTTTTGTAATTTCAAGTAGTCAAATATAATTAAATTTGACAAACGACATGAAAAGCTTTTGTTAAAAAACACATTTGAATTCGCTTTGGGGTTGGGATGTTATCATGTTTGTACAACTTTCGTTGAGTACATACGTTATGAGTAGTTTTGTTTGAATAACGTTAAATTGACTAGTTAACTTGTGTCATTACCATAAATTGGGCTATTACGGTTATTACAGATCGGCTCATAAATTACGCCCAGTAGATCCACCTCTATTTAATTTCTGATGACACCATTTACTGTAGTTTGTGATTGACGGTAAATTTAAATAATTCATTCCATTCCTAAATTCTATGTTATAAGTTACAACATGATAGTAATTTTGTGGCGTGTTTTAAATATCGCCTTTATTTTTGATTATAATTATGTATGTATCTTTATAATGAATCGTATAAAAAACCATATATAATTATATAACCACAAACCAGATCTAATTGTCCTGTATTTTTTTCTATCGAACATTAATTAGGTACGAGTTAATACTCGGACTCGCCAACCGAAGGTTCCGTACTTTTTAGTATTTGTTGTTATAGCGGCAACAGAAATACATCATCTGTGAAAATTTCAACTGTCTAGCTATCACGGTTCATGAGATACAGCCTGGTGACAGACGGACAGCGGAGTCTTAGTAGTAGGGTCCCGTTTTTACCCTTTGGGTACGGAACCCTAAAAATGGGTCAATCTTATTAACTTCTCTATTTGCATTTTCCGGAAAGCAAACCAGGTGAGAAATAAGAGCCAAATCAAAGTACGGGATGTAAATATTTACGGTACAAGTGCGGAAAGTAGGAAATTCGCAACGAGTGTTGACAATTAAAAACTGTAATAGATGTCATATATTAAAGAAAAAGTGACGAAGCCCTCCAGTGGTGAAGGCCGGATTCGAACCGGCGTCTTTAGCTATCGCGGCTAACGCCATGAACCCCTAGGCCACCCCGCCACGCCGGTGCCCGTCCGTATTTCTCGACTATATGCCATCTTAGTAAGACTAGGCGTCTTTGACCAGCTCTAAGGGCAAGCAGTGCGCGCTTGCACCTCCTACACAAACGAGTGGTGACAAATTAAAGCACGACCGAAAGGAGTGTTTTCAATCGACACGAGTTGTGAATTGCCTATTCGCACGTGCATTATACAACGTTTTACAGTACATATGGCCTTTTAAATTTTCGACATAGGCACGGAAAGCGCTTATTCCTAAAGTAGCACAAAAATAATAAAAATATCAAAATAGAAATGTTCTGGTCACCTGTTCAGAGGAGATGAGAAGTGAAGCAAGCAGATATCCGAGACGTTCCCAAGGGGATGCAAAAGAAAATGCGATCCATAATTCAAAAGGAGGGATTATGATATTCGCCAGGTTGCTGGAGCCTGGCATAGTAGCACAGGATTGAAATGAGTGGAGAAGGTTGGAGAAGGCCTCTGCCGACTGGCAAACAAACATGCAGAAGATAGAGTTGCAGGCGTCCATTGGCTACGGAGACTGCTTACCATCAGGCGGGTTGTGTGCTTGTTTGTCAGTTTTGCACCGACGTAGTATAAAAAAAGATAAAGAAGATTGATATACTTGAGTATTAAAACAACCAGAAAACTTCTCATTACTGATAAGGGGCTATAAGTAAATAGAATTAGTATTATACCAAGCCAAGCTGTGTATTTGTATGTCACTTTATTAGGCAATGAATTTGAATGTCAATTGACACAAAAAATACATATCTCCTCCTTCTTTAATTTTTGAGAAAAATTACAGTGAAATTCGGACAGACGGACAAAACCAAGTTGTTTTGTTATTTTTGCAAATGATTCCTAATAAAGAGGTACGAACAGTAAGTATCTAAACTTTTATAGATCTATTTACAGTTTATATTAAATAATACTCCCAAGCTCTCTCTTTGGGGATCTATCAAACGAGTGCGAACGTGTGATATTGCCAAGATGGCGGAACACATTTTCCCCTCATAGAAAGCCTGCTTCTATTGTCTTAGATCTAGATTTGTTACCATAATTGAAGCAAGAGAGAAACGTGGCTATTCTCTATTTACTCAGTGCAAGTAGACGTATGTAAACAGTAAACATGGCGGTCTCCTTATGGGAAGAGGGAGGGTAACTGACAACAATTATGACATCTTTACCTTCCTTGTGTTTACTGCAAACTTCAAATGAAGCCAAGTTTTCGTAAGAGTGGCGGTTGTATATTTTATGTATTTTCTGTGATTACATACGTAGTGTTGTAGGCACCGCAAATAAAACCAACTCTTGATAAGTTTTAATAAATTACGACCAGGGGGCCGATTTTTTAAATTTTGTGCGCTCGATTTCGTATGGCTATCTTCAATATATATATATATCTCCACTACTCGGCATTTAAATTTTACTAATAGAATTGAAAACGAGAGGCCAATACCACTAGATTCCCAATATCTATTGCTCGTATTTCAAAAATATCAATTCACCGCTCTCTACAGTTTCTACAAATTAACCAGTGACGAAATCGAGCGCTCGAAATTCAAAAATCGCCCCCCTGGCCGACAGGCGTTATTTTAAGGGACATCGCTTTTTAATGTTACTGCAGAAACTCTATTTTTAAAATATTCCATGTTATGTATTTCCAAAAATAATCAGTTAATAAACAAATCTATTAAATACATATCTAACGTGTGCCACATCATTATATATATAAATATTTTAATCGTCGGTTACATGTTACAGAAAGTAACCTTTAATATCGTTTGTAGCAATCAGCATATTTATATTTACAGAAAAAATACTTAAACGAAGCAGAATTTGTATACGCATTACGCACATGGGTTGACTTTGAATTTTGGCCTAAATTCCATAACCGTTGTACACACAACATGGCAGGCGTTTATTTTTTCCTTATACCAAATTTTGCATCATTCCGGGCATGAAAGTGGATGAAAATCGACTAGCAATATTACCTATAAATTACGCAGTTACCGGCTTATACATGTAAGCGTTGTAAATACACAGTGTGGTTACGTCCTAATAAAACGGGACCCTATTACTAAGACTCCGCTGTCCATCTGTATGTCTGTCACCAGGCTGTATCTCATGAATCGAAAACTAAAATATTAATTATTTATTCAATTGTTAAACGTCATATTAATGCCAACGCACGTATATGACTAGTATATAAACCCTGTTCATCCTCAATAAATCCTTGCCTTTTTTGCCACTGCTCATGCGAGCCTGGGGTCCGCTTGGAAACTAATCCCAAGAATTGGCATAAGCACTAGTTTTTACAAAAGCGATTGCCATCAGACCTTCCAACCCAGAGGGGAAACTAGGCCTTATTGGGATTAGTCCGATTTGCTCACGAAAGAAATAGTTCATAAAAAAGAAAGGCATGCAGAAAAAAAACATTTAGACGCTAAAAAGGACGATGCACGATGTTTTTCTTCACCGAAAAGCGACTGGTAAATATCAGATGACCAGCGACCCGCCCACTCACTCCGCCCAGGCTTCTCACGGGCTACACAAAACCTTAACATTTTATTTGCATTTTATACACCTAAACCTTACTCAAGAATCACTCTATTGATAGGTGCAAATGCAAACCGCATGAAAATCCGTTCAGTAGTTTTTGAGTTTATCGCGAACATACTTACATACAGACACACATGGCGGGGGACTGTTTTATTAGGTGTAGTGATTTATCGTACATAAGTTCCGAAAAACTCAGTGGTACGAGCCGGGGTTTGAACCCGCAACCTCCGGATTGAAAATCGCACGCTCTTACTACCAGCGCTCTTTATGAATGCGATAAATAATTCAGTAAAGTAATAAATAGGAACCCAACCGGCGACTAAGACTAAAATAAAATATTCAAGCTCGCAGCGGCGACGCGAACACGCGGAGCTCTTCGAAGAAAACCGGTTAGCTTTATTTAATTTCCGTTCAATTCATTTTTTTATGAGAACCAGGCCCGTACTGAATGGAGCAGAGCTTAAGCGGCCTCAATCAATACAAAGTCAGATTGGAGGGGCAATAAGCCGGACTTATTTAGTTCGCAGGGATGGTCTACTGTTTCGACTTTCGTAGAATTCACAAGAGCTAGCGGGCGTCCTTAGTGTTGTTTCGTCCTTATACTTTGTTAAATTATATTGTAAAAATATATTGTGACATGGCTGAGGCTAATTTGGAAAAAATTTGATTTTCTATCTAAGTAAACTTTACGTTAATGTGACGTTCGGATTCAGACTTCAGTATTGCAGGGCGACATTACTGCCGACTGCATTGCTGTCGCAAATGTCAAAATTCCGGACGGTAACATAGTTTTTTTACATTAGAAGTAATATACTGTTGCAGTTAACTCAATTACTGCAGGAACGTCAAAATGTAAATTTACCGAGAAATTTATATTAAATTTGACCTTTCCTGCAGTATTTAATGTACAACTAAATAAGACTATCATTTTTTAAAGGTTTCAAACTGAAGAGATTGTTCTGTAACACGAATTACCTATTCGTATTACATCTTATTCTAAGTATATCTAATCGAAAGCTCTTGATCTTGACGTACCTACCCGTATCGTTCTCGGCTTAGAACACCATAACTTTATGAACTGAACCGGTGAGCTCCATCTTAGGTCCTGTCTTCACTTTCCATCAGGTGTGACTAGGGCCAATCGCCGATCAGTTTATAATAAAAAAAAAAAAAAAAATCGGCGGATAGTGTAGTTTGATAAAAGTTGAATGCGACTTTTCCTTCCATTGCGATAATAATCGTGGGAGAGTAATGAGATAATCTAAGCACAGAAAGAACAAACAAAAATTCTTTTGCGGGTTGTATACACTCGTCGAGAGCCTCCCGCCAAGAGTCTCGTCACCGCTCCGACGTTACAATTTCTTACTTCGTTACTTCGCCGGCATTACAATTTTTGCAAGTTACGTCGCTAGTTTATCTTAACGCAAAATATTTAAAACTGGGCTCTCACTAACTTTAACTTCAAATTGTTTTGGCTGAGAGGACACTGTCCAACTCTACCTACCAACTACTTTTGTACCCCGCAGAACTTGGTCTAAAATTCACATTTAGTTTTGTGGGAGATACAATTATTATACTGCGTATTTTAAGCAGTCGCAATTACACAAACATTCAAGAGCGACATTAATTCTTCAAGTTTTCTTGCTTATTGAAAAGATTTCGCTTAAAAGACTTAAAAGACTGTAATTTTAATTCTATGCGATATCTGGAAGAATCCGGCGCTCGCCAATCCGGCAAACTCACTAATCCGGTAATTTGCATTGAACTATTATTACTAACGTATAGAACTGGCACGGAGTACCAGTATTTGGCGCCATGAGTTGCTGCCGTTTTGGCATCAAACCATAGAAGCGGAGCGTGAATATCGCGACCTAAACGCGTCAACGCCATGAATTTTATGGCGGTTACGACGTTTTGGTCGCGCGGTACAGGTTGTGATTGCGACAATTTCATTGTTTGGTATGTCGTCTCTATAGTAATAATAACTCAGTGGTTATTAGCGCGTCAGTTGCCCTTCTCTATAATCCAACAGTTTACAAACCCGAGCGCCGGATTACAGAGTGGTTGCATTCGATATGTAAAATTTATTTTTAATACAGTTGCTCAAAAAGTGCTACTTTACGTAGCTGTTTAGCGTGCGGAAAGTTGGTTTTCGCGAACTAGTGCTTTTTACTTTTCCGATTTTTTTAAATTTATACTTGTTCCAATTCATGACTACTTATTGATGAGTGTTAATATTAGTTTCCTTTAAACGTCTTAATCAACATAAAAACCTACTGTTAATGTAAGAATACGAAAAATATACATATTTTATATTTTATTACTTACTTCTTCATCATTATAACACGTCTATTTTTTTATATTGAATATTGAAAAACCGTTCTTAATAAGTTGTCTGAATGGAACGACGGAACGCCTGTCAAAGAAGAGGCGTTTTTTCATTCTGCTTTAAGTTTCCAAAGGCAACATTCGATATTGTTTTTATAAATGTACGATACACAAATAATCGTAATTAACGATATTTGGGTAATAATAGTACAATGTTTTATATTTACAAATGTTTCTGTCTATAAACATGCATTTAAAAAAAAAAAACTTTCATTGAAGTGGGTTCAACAATAATAACACCCAGCTAAAAAAACACCTCTTCATAATGTCAATGTCAATGATGTCACAGAATTAATAATATAAAAGTTTCGAATTCCTTACTTGTTGTTTTTCTTATTTTTTCGCAACTGTATTAAAAAACGTCGTTCGATACACGTGCGGAAATGTCATTCGCCACTCGCCCCGAGTCTTGCCACGAGCCGCAGGCGAGTGGCAAGATATCTCGGTACTCGTGGAGTAATGACCTGCTTTCCGCTCTAGCATCGAAATGTACTATTTCTACATACCTAAAGCTTTTACTGATATACAGCTCTGCTCCAACAATCCGGCATAGGGAAAATTTAAGGTAAGGTAATTCGAATCGGGGCGGGGCGGTGCGTGGCCGTTCTGTATGATAATATATTACTATTACTTATTCTGTGGTATAGGTAGGTACTGTATTTGAAATTCTATACTAGACATCGCATCACAGAGTTAATATTACAGTCTATAAAAGCGAAATCTTTCCGATAAGCAAGAAAACTTGAATAATGAGTGTGGCTCTTTCTAAAGCTATTGAATAAATGACAGCTAAGATAAAGACGCTTCAGAACAAACTTATCGCGAGCTCATGGAAGAGCTAAATACAATTCAAATATTTATTTTAACTATCAAGATCGCTACTCGAGGGCCCATTGTTAAGGGAAACATTACTTCGTCAGCGAAAGTCCGTTACAGAGCGAACGTTACGACAAGAAAGCGTAAAGCCATTCTGGCTTTGTTGCAGACCACTTACCTATTCGAATAAATTGCGATCGCAGATCTGGCAGAAAGGTATCGAAACGAGATTCGGTGGTTCCGTTCCGGGTAAACTAATCCAGAGTAAACTACGCTGACGCAGCGGAAAGCAATAAGGACAGGTGTAGTTTTGTATGTGTGATAGTTGTAAAGCATTGTCTATGATTCTTAGCTGCCTGAAACAAATGATTTCAATTCAATCACAGCGCATCTACCCAATTCAGTTACGTTCACATTTTTACCCCTACGTAAATATATAGTAACAGAATTTGAGTTTTAGATGTAATATTATTGTATACATAGAGATGCTAGAGGTAATATTGTTGTTTGGTTGTGTAATGGGGTTGGATGAAACTAACAGGCGTATTATGATTTTAATAACAGATTATAAATAAGAATCTAATCCATAACTAATCCAGATCTAATTCATAAATTCATCATCTCATCTTCCTCGCGTTGTCCCGGCATTTTGCCCCGGCTCATGGGAGCCTGGGGTCCGCGTGGCAACGAATCCCAAGAATTGGCGTAGGCACTAGTTTTTACGAAAGCGACTGCAATCTGACCTTCCAACCCAGAGGGGAAACTAGGCCTTGTTGGGATTAGTCCGGTTTCCTCACGATGTTTTCCTTCACCAAAAAGCGACGGGTAAATATCAAATGATATACCGTACATAAGTTCCGAAAAACTCATTGGTACGAGCTGGGGTTCGAACCCGCGACCTCCGGATTGCAAGTCGCACGCTCTTACCGCTAGGCCACCAGCGCTTCATAATTATCTAAAAAGTAAAAGAGCACCTCTTAGGTTATTTTTCTTTGACGCTTAGTTATGCGGAGTTTGTGGTGGGTAGTCAATGAGCCCGGTATGCCCATTACTAACCGAGGTATCCAAGCTAAACCAGAATAACTCTACCCCGACATTCGTCGCAAATATGAGTAACTTGAGATCTGGTTTCTGCTTTGCTGAGGCTAACTAGAGCTTACGCTAGACCATGGAATTAATAGCCGTAGAAATATCTGCGTATAAGGCTCTCTCCGTCGTAATTTAGCCGCTACTGCTTGTGCTTTGTTTTGATAATTCGATAAAATTAAAACCATTCTGGGAGTCCGCTGGATAAGCGCAGATTTTAATTTAAAGTTTAAAAAAAAACAACTATGTTTTTCTAAACCTTTTTTACTCTTCAACGGACAGAATTCAAGTGGAAAATCTTCCGTGTCCGAACTTAGTTCAGTAAAGCCCGGAGACCGGAGATGGGAGTTTTAACGGTAAGCAACCTTTTTGATCGCTTCCAACAGTTCCAACCATTAAAAACGTGAGTTGTCGCACAGTCAGCATCAAAAGTAGCGATCAGACTACGCGTCAAAACTGTCTAAAGTGTCTAAGTGTGTAATTATCTAATAGCTGAAAAAAAAAGTGACATGTCTCCGCCTATGTTTAGATGAATAAGGCGGTAGCGAATTCTTTTGAACGCGAATTGTACAGATTTATCACTATTTGGAAAAGTATTTGAGGGTGGCAGATACTTGGAACCGTGAGGACAAGTTTGTTATAAGGATTGATGTTCTGAAGATACATTTCTCACCCTTACTACAATTATTATAAGGTCCAAAGCTGTTAACATATCTTTGACGTCTGCTTCCATAATCCACAAAGTCATGTCACCATCCTAAACCTTATTGTAACCAGATAAGGTCGAAAGGTCTGTCATACTGGTAAGATGGGCTTTACCGTCCGGCTCGCGTCGCTGAACTGGTCACGCTCCGGCGACCACTTTGGTGAAGACGGTTTTGTCTGTGCGGATGAATTTATCACGACGAATAAGTACTAGAAATAAGTCTTTGTGAACGGTGTGGACGACAGTTTCTGAGCTTATGTATTAGGGTGAATTTGAATATTATTTGCGTCATTTTCAGCAGCAAACATTGCATCACTTTGATAAAATGTGGATCTAATAATCACTCGGTGAAAGCATTCTGTGCCAATAACACGTTGGGAGTGTTAATTTTTTATTGAAAAAGTAGAGACGTGTTAAAAAATTAATACATCTAACCCTTCCTCAAACATCACTTTATTGATAGATGAAAACCGCATAAAAATCTAGTAGTTTTTGTGAGTTTATCGCGAACATACAGCCAGACAGACGCGAAGGAGGACTTTGTTTTATAAGGTGTAGTGAAAGCAAAGAGGATATAATATTATAGAGCGGTACTGTCATAGTAAATTTTGTAACCACAGTAAATTCACTGTCATCTAATTCACACTTTAAAACTAAAAATGAAGATTTATAAAAATACGATAAAATTTATTTAAATATGGGTAAATGATGGTTTTTATTTGCATTAATTATTTTTATGATTTTGACCCATGTTCTTTCACTGATATGCGTTAAAATTGTTCAATAACAAACGAAACCGTCAACACCCTCTATACGAGAGTAGGCCAAAGGTAGTGGCGCCATCTGATCGAGAATCAAATTTTCGTGATTTTCGAGGCACATTTCAGTATCCATCTATTACGGAGTTATATCTATCTTTGGTGATAGTGATGGGGCGAATGGCACTGAAAGTTTTAAAGGACTTAAAGAGACACCCATCGAGTCATCTAACTGTTTTCATGGCCTTAAAGCTGTTCTGAACTTTTTTTTTTGTGTTGAGCTCCTATAAAAAAACACAACATCCTCAAATTTTGTGGTGATATAAAACCAAGGAGAACTTTCGACTTTATTAATTATTAAAGATTTTCACGCCTTCCTTCCTATTTCTATCAATACCTAAGGGTTACATTAGGTGAAGTTCGGATGTCAGCTGCAGTTGCATTACTGTCGTTGTCGCGTCGTCGTTGCACGTTATAATCGCGGCAGTAATGCGGTGGAGAATGTCACTCGACGGCAGAACGAAGATAATAAAAACAGTTTTAAATTTGTTTACTTGACCAAGTAAACAAGAATTAATTAAATATATTCATTTATATTTTTTTATGGAGCCATCTCTTACTTAACGGTGTAAATAATAAACGAGGATTGGCTTTTGAAAAGACTTCTCAAATGTAAGTATACTTCTGTTGCTTTCGAGTTTAGAATATCAATTAGCATCGTTCGTTATAATATAACATAGGAAAATGTTTAGACAATTGTATTGTGCTTTTGATAAAAGTACAACAAACACACCTCGCCTTAAACAATAACACAGCATTGCATGATACCCAGATGTGACCCATGTGCGAAACTAATAATTTAATGCCAATTAAGTGCAATATATCTCTGTACCGATTAACAATCGATTATACTGTGATTCCAGCTATAACTGTGACTCAGGGGACGCGTGGTCAAACATTGGTTACGGTAACTGCTCCCTTGGCCAACCAGGCTATTAGTTGACCAATATTGGGTATATTTTCTAGCTGGTTGACGACCCGGGCGTTCATATTATTAATTGCAACTAGGGAACAAATTTAATTATTTTGATTAACCCATTAAGTGCCCATTGGATTGTTTTAAACCCATTAGAAAACACTCAATCCTACCTAGCGATAGAGATAGCATGTAGAGATAACCTTCAAGGCGTTCGGAACAAAAACTGGATCTGACCATGTAGATACAATTTTTTTTTGAGTAGTAAGTGTGTGCAAGTAAGCGACTTGCGCAAAAGAAGGCCCAGTTCTTATAGACCGCGGGCCAGGAACAGATTTCCATAACCAATCGCCTCCCGGGTGAACACCAGCTGCCGCTCTGTTGGTGGGTTGAGGAATATAGTTAATATATAAATAGTTCATCATACATAGCCGTTAACCACTATAAGCTTGTGTACCTACTTTCAAAATTTCCCTTGTTAGAGGGTGGACATATGGGAAAAATGGCGCCAGTTACAACAGGGGTTCGCGACCTTTGCTGGAAAAAAATACTGATTTTATTTATTTCAAGATTTTGGAGGGAAGAGGGTTGCACCCCTCCGGTTGGGAACTTTTGATTTACAATAATGATGAGCAGTGCGCCTCTGTGTGGAGATTCACTTTCTATTATTGTTTACTAGTAAGCTTATTCTATGTTGTCTTTACAAGTACCTATATAATTATGGTCAGGTCAGGATCTCGACGACTCAAATTAAACTTTAATTCTTAGGTTACAAGGGTTATTCCTTGACAAAATGGTTAAATGTAGAGAGATCTGCACGGCGGCGTCGGCGGCTACATAATGGTCCTTCGAGCCGGATAGTAGCCGAGCCCGACGGCTGCGTTTAGCTACTGCATTATGAATAGTTTTATATAAATAAAAAGTTGCGTTCGCAACAGTATAGAAAAGATCATTGTACTGCTTCTTTATTTCTGTCTTGGGTGTCTTGTTCGTGGAGTCCCAACACCTTCATGTCCTTTCGAACATTCGTCATCCAAGTTGTTTGAGGCCTTCCCATTCCCCTCTTTTTTGTAGCGATGGAAAGGCACTTTCTAACCACATGATCGTCTGGTCTTCTCATTACGTAACATGATGATGCATGTAACTGCGTCGAAATATCGGGAGCTCATAAATAATACAAAAGGTAATCACGGTCTATATCCCGGTCAATATAAGTTTAGTGAAACTAACCGTAAATCATTCAAAACTACACTTATATTTGTTTTGATTTGATAAGTAAATAATATACATGACGAATGATAAGAACAGTTCAAGCTCATAACAGTAACTCTCAAATTTAAATATTTATTAAAGTGATGACCAACAGCAGGAAACGTACGGTTACGGCAGACGGGCAGACTATACACTATGTTAACGAGTATATTTACTTGGGCCAGTTAGTCTCTTTCAGCAACAGGCAAGACAAAGAAATCGAGCGCCGTGTTGAAAACGCCTGGAAGAGCTACTGGTCCATGAAAGAGCTGATGAAGGGTAGCCTTCCACTGTCACTGAAGCGAAAACTCGTCGACATGTGTATCCTGCCCATCCTAACCTACGGTGCTCAAACATGGTCGCTCACAGAGAGTCAGAAGTTCAAGTTGAAGGTATGCCAACGGGGTGTTGAGCGCAGCATTTTAGGTGTGAAGAGGACCGATCGTATCCGGAACACCACGCTGCGCACAAAAACCCGCATTGCTGACGTCGGTGAGAAGACTGCTAGGCTCAAATGGGACTGGGCCGGTCACGTCTGCCGCATGCATCCAGACAGATGGGCTAGCATAGCCACCAAATGGATGCCAGAAGAGGGGCGCGGACCCGGCAGGCCCAGACGGAGATGGCGGGACGACCTAGACACCTTTCTCAACAACTGGCCGGAGGAGGCACTATATCGGGAGTCGTGGAAGACAAGGGGAGAGGCCTTTGCCCAGCAGTGGGACACCATAATGGGCTAGTAAAAAAAAAAATTAAAATTTATTTATGTCTGCTGTTAACCTCAACTCTTTCAAACTTTTTATATAATTTAATATGGTATAGTAGTATAGATACGTTTATGTTTATGAATTTTATGATTCTCATAAGCTAGCGTTCAGTACTATATCGGGCTATCTCTTAGATATGAATACACTATGAAATTCTATTAATAATAAAGAATTTTATTTCGGACATAAATCCATACTTGTTAGTTACATATTACATTAACTTATAAAATAGTGTTAGAAGAATTACAAAACTAATCTTAACCTACATACCTAAGTATAAATTAACCTATTTTACTGCAGTGTGGAGTAATAAATTAGATATGCAATTTTTCATCTCTTTGTACCTTTTACCCGTACATTACTTACGCGAAATACGGGGTTATAATACTTGTAATACATCACGAGGAACATTATCTCAATGAACTGACGCATCTTGTAATGTAGTTATTGACAGTCTTTATCATTCATTTGTACATGACGTACCGGGTAATGGATGGCGGCACACCGACCGAATCAATCAATCAATCCGTTCCCACTTTATCATCGCGCCTAGCGAGTTGCCTAAATTCCCATTCCAGAGCACCAACCGCGAAAAAAGCAAAGCGAAAGTTTGTTATCTGCCTCTATCGCTCTTGCATATTAGAGCTAGAGGCAGGTAAAGAAATTCGCATTTTCTATTTTCGTGGTAGGTCCTCCTCAGGCCACATTGCGTTATTGGTAAAAATGGCAAAATCGACTCTGTTTTGACATTTTGCTGGGACGTCAGTTAGCCGCGACCACGACCAGTGAAACCTGTGTCGAAACGTCGGTAAATAAAGATAACAAAATAAATTTGCGATATACCCGATTATAAATGTGATTTAATATGTATAATCTTTTTTTTAATGTGTTTTTCCCAAGGAAAAAGTCCCACTTTGTCGCTTGCCATAAGGACGCTTCGACAGGTTATTCGTATAAAGATACAAGCAAATCTCGTCCTTATGGTAAGCGACAAAGTGGGACCTTTCACTAGACTTCAACACAAATATCGGTTAAGTGATGCAGGCAACCCAACATTACTTGTAATTCTATCCCCTTATTCATAAACATCATACCCATACGTTGGACAAAAGGGACACACGATTATTAGCGGCTTCTCAACTTTAGTAGGCGTTTATTAATAAGCTTTTCTTTATTTATATATTTATACCTATTTTGGTTTTGTTTACTCGTAACTATAATTATCCTCATAAGAAGGCTCAAGGTCACGCAAAGGGCAATGGAGAGAGCTATGCTCGGGGTTTCTCTGCGTGATAGAGTCAGAAATGATGATATCCGCAGTAGAACTAGGGTCACCGACATAGCTCGCAGAATTGCAAACCTTAAGTGGCAGTGGGCGGGGCACATTGCTCGCGGAACTGATGGCCGGTGGGGCCGGAAGGTTCTGGAGTGGCGTCCGCGTACCGGAAGACGAACTGCCGGTAGGCCTCCAACGAGATGGAGCGACGACCTGGTGAAGGTCGCGGGAATTCGGTGGTTGCGAGCGGCACAGGATCGGTCGGAGTGGCGAGCCTAGGGGGAGGCCTATGTCCAGCAGTGGACGTCTATCGGCTGACATGATGATGATGAACTATAATTATACTACTCTAAGTTTACACTATTATTTCCTTCATTGTACCTATCTAGTCTGTGTGTCTCTCGGTTGCACCAATATGATAATTATTATTATATTATTGGTACTTACTAGCGTAATAGAACGGTCCCTTCTCTGGTGGAAAGCCACATATATGTCTTTATCATTGCGCAGTCCAATCAATAGCTGATATTTAAAGTCTGAATGCCCCTTTTGAACAGACGTCTCATCTACAAGGACTTTTATATACGAGTAGGTTTTCACTTCCTCGTATCCAGACAGTCCTTCCAACTCTTAGTACAGATTAAATGTGAAGCTTGGCTAATAGTGCGAATCCTTCTTATCCAGGAGAGCCTCGGGCTTTATAAATTAGTCACAACTAAGTAGTTATTACCTCCACAGATGTGAGGGCGCTATGAACTTACGTACATATGCGAGGTAGGATAGTCAGAATGGGACTACGCGTTATAAGGGGGCGGACTGAAAATCAGCGCTGTGCGGTCAATTCTTAATGAAATGGCTGGCGCAGCATATCCTGAGCCCGTTCCTTATGTAGCGCATGCCAATTTTTAATGTTATTTGTAAATAAATTCCTGTAATTTCTCTTTTGTTGTGTGGCAATAAATGTTTTCATATTCTTAAGGCTGGCGTCCACTAGGCTCGCCGAGGCGAATCGCAATAATTCGCCTTCTATACATTTACTATGAATGGTAAATTCGATTCGACGCGCCGCGGCTCTTCCTCAATAGACGCTGTTTCATAGTAAATGTATAGAAGGCGAATTATTGCGATTCGCCTCGGCGAGCCTAGTGGACGCCAGCCTTTATAAGTATCGACTGTCTAGTGGCGCCCTCATAATGGGAATTGTGTTTTCTAATAAACCAATTAATTTATGTTTAAATCAGTATACATATATCACTACATACGAGTAGTATAAAACAAAGTCGCTTATTGCTGTCTGTCTGTCCTTATGTATGCTTAGATCTTTAAAACTACGCAACGGATTTTGATGCGGTTTTTTAATAGATAGTGATTCAAGAGGAAGGTTTATATGATCGAATTTAAACTGTTGTGAGACATACTAACATTAAATCATTTTACGGTTTAGACTCACTTGTTTTAGTCACTCGCGCGACATGTTTCGGAGAGCCTAGGTCTCCTTTCTCAAGCACTAATAGTGCGAGCAGCGTTCACGACGACCGTGTATTGCGTACTGCCGCTGCCGCGCGCCGCGTCGCTCGCTGCGCGCGCGCCGAGAACCTAGGCTCTCCGAAACATGTCGCGCGAGTGACTAAAACAAGTGAGTCTAAACCGTAAAATGATTTAATTTTAAGGTTTATATGTATAACACATCGGTGCGAAGCCGGGGCGGGTCGCTAGTTATTAATATTGTTGTCCTACTGATTTCACAACTTTTGGTCTTTGTCACATAGTTTTGTTTTGCTTTATCAACTAAACGGCAAATGGTGGCCACATTTTTCCGTTTAGGTGACAAAGTCAAAAGAAAGTAATATAATTCATAATCTAGGCTAACCGCTATTACCGATTCCGCGTCGACAGGTCTGGGGACACCCTTACATTTGGGTACTTTTAGGGTTGACAAATGGATTAATATTAGATTGTGGTTTGGTACTTACTTAATTGATTTTGCACTAAAATTATTTGATACGAAAAAGTGACGGAGGCTTAAAGGAAGCCGGGAGGCCAATTCAAACTTACATTTTGACATCAAAATGATGTCGTTTTGTTATCATTTGCTGGTGTTTCTCGCTCGCACCAGTACATGTACAGACAAGTACGAGTGAAATGTACGCGGGAATTATAGCTAAAATATGATAACTTTTTGATGTTAAAATGTACGTTCGAATTCGCCTTCGGGCATGTGCATTGAATCGCAACAAATATGGATACGATTCTACGCGGGTTTTGTTGCAACTAGGAAACCCTGCTCCAAATATATCGATTTTATAACAAAAACGAGGGGTTGCAGGGGTTAATGCCCCTGCACAGATCACTGCTTGTGGCTAGACAGTGCATGTGAGTAACGACTTGCCCTCATCGCTTAAATACCCTTAAAGTACTACTCAAAAGTTAATTTAAAATGAGAACTAAGTAAATTGATGTCATATATTCGCTGGAAAAGTATTAAAACCAAACTTGTGTTTTTAGACTCAGTCGTAGGCGACTATTTAGTAAAAAAGATAGTAAGTAAATCGATGATTTGAAAATACGGAAATCTAAGGTTGCCTACATGTTGTATTTGAATATAAACAAATCTATTTAATGTATTTAACTCGTAGCCGTAATAGATAATCCAGTAAAATTCGACGTTAAACTTTTCACGTCCCGATCTTTTTTGTCCCGATTGTTATTTATTTAAAATATTTATTTCGGATAACAAGATACATTACAATAATTAACAATTAATGATTAAATTACAACATTAATAATAGCTAATTAATTTAAAGCATTGTCGAATCATAACATAAAAATCATACATCACTAATAAAAACAAAATAAAAATGAAATAAAAATAGATAAAATATCCGGTACAAATTTGATTTAAAATAATAGATAGTTTACAATATGAAAATTGCAACGTAATAATAATGATGCCCCAATTTATAATGTAGTGAATTAAAATGCAAGTAATTTATCCATATAATACAATAGTTATAACGGTCATATTAACAGTTTATTCGAAGAGTTCGCCGAAGCGGATCTCACGTTACCCTGACAACAATGTACAAGTTGGACCTAGTGTGTGGTAATCTGCGCGCCCCTGTCACTGCAGATCCCCGCCGCGTGGGGCTGGTTCGCTAATGGAGTAGCGAGCTAAAATATGAGGCCATTCTTCTCTGCGAGTCCGAAGGACCCCGCACGTAGAAATTATTTCCAAAATGTAAGAATACCTATATGTATCTATAACTATCGCGCTTATAGAAGATAACCTACAAATTTATGAGCTTTTTATTTGTTATCAAGATAAGTTTTTTGAATTGTTGTCTTATAAAATCTCGATCTAATCAATTTTTTACTAATAGCCACTTGCACCATCCCACTAATCCGGGGTTAACCGGTTAAACCGTTACCCCAGTGTCAAATTGTACTGGTATTGTAATTGTACTGTTATTTATATTTCATAAAATTAAAACTAAGCACTATAAAATTGGAAAAATTTGTCTAACACAAATAACTGCCCTTACCTTCCCTACCCCTTGCCCGGGCCTTAAGCTTTCTAGGCAGCCTCGAGACTTAGAGGAAGTTGGTTCGCTATTTTATTTTCTCATGTTCCATATAGAAATGAAGCTGTTCAAATAACGTACCGGATACGTATTGCCCCAGTCCGCAAGGCGGCGGTTCCCAGGCTAAAAGCAAACTAGATAAGGGGCGGAAGTGGGGGCAACGTGCGATAACAGTCACCTGTACAGAATAGATAATAAATAGTAGGGTAAGCTCGCATTATTTGGTGACACGCCTAATTCGGTGATACAAGTTTTGAAGCATGACATCCAGGAAAGCTAGTGAATTAGGGCCTTTTAGGACCTCATGGCTTCACGGCTTCGGCGGCTTTGCCGTGAGGCCCATTTAAAAGGCCCTAATTCACTAGCTTTCCTCGGTGTCATGCTTCAAAACTTGTATCACCGAATTAGGCGTGTCACCAAATAATGCGACCCTTTATCCAACAGAAAGGACACTTCCTACAAAACCGAAGTTTGACAGCGATTCAAGGACGAATCACGCTGTCCCTTTCTAATGTATGGCACTATGCCTTTTGGCTATTTAGGGTTATCAAAAGTCAAGCCATTATCTTATCTGTGGTCGTGCATGCAAAAGTACGTCAAGTTGTGTCAACCCTAATTGCTCGGAGCAATGCTGAGCCGAACGGAGCCGAGAAAGTCCGAAAGGAGGAGTGTCCCCCCACTGCCTGTAGTTTTTACTACGAGTGTGAGAGTAATAGCAACTAGATAAGTACAGAAGGGCAATGTACGATAAGATCTGCATGTACCAACGTCAAAAGGTGCGTCCGGATTGCCCGATGTGCACTTTCATACACCTGGTAAAGCTTGCAATGAGTTGTGCTAATTAGGCGCGCAATCCACCTTGTCGGCAAGAAATATTTTTAATTGAATTTCATGGGAGTTACTAGGCGCTTTATAGAATTGAATTATATATATAACTAGTACTGCGTAAATACCTGTATACCTACTGCTAGATAAGAGTAAATGTGATCCGGGAGAGGTGGTGCTTCCTGCCGTCATACAGTTTTTACTAGTACGGAGGAATCGTTTCCTGCTCTTATGAACAACATGATGTAGTTAAAATTGTATTTAAAGGAAATAAATAAATTGAAATTTAATTTTACAAACTTTTATTTCTTTACATTGACTTCTACACTCGTGGACAAACTTAGAGGAACGCAAAAAAAAGTTTAATTACAATTTTGAAATTACTTTTAGGTGCTGTAATCTAATAACTAAACCCTTTTTTCATGCGTTCCTCTAAATTTGTCCATGAGTAACATGATGAGATGAGTATGAGTGTGTTTGTGGTTGTGTATTATCTAGTTAATGGCGTTATTCATAAACACGATTTTGACTTATGTATTTGTAAGAAAGCGATAAAACATAAATTAACAAATTGAAGCTTGTAAAGTTTTATGAATAGGTACCTACATAAGAATATCCAAACCAATAGCCAATAGTTATATCATAGAGTAACTTATACTAGAGCGGTACTGTCATAGTAAATTTTGTAACCCCAGTAAATTCACTGCCATCTGTCGACACACTTTAAAACTAAAAATGAAGATTTATAAAAATACGATAAAATGTATTTAAATATGGATAAATGATTTTTTTTATTTGCATTAATTATTTTTATGATTTTGACCCATGTTCTTTCACTGATATGCGTTAAAATTGTTAAATAACAAACGAAACCGTCAACGCCATCTATTTGACAGTAGGCCAAAGCTAGTAGCGCCCTCTGAACGAGAATCAAATTTTCTTGATTTTCGAGGCACGTTTTTTCTTTAGACTGTTACGTTACGTGTTAGTCTATTACGGAGTTATATCTATCTTTGGTTATATTATGAATAGCCAAACGTTCGCTTGATCCCTGACTCCTCAAGCATCACATTTTTAAAGAAGTTTCGAGTGCCTAACTGGGCCAAAAGCTTTGGTCATATCAAGAAATAATATATGAACATTACACGCGATTTAATTAAAACCATATTGATTGGGATGTAAAATATTATGTTTCATTAAAAGTTATCTAATCTAACGTAAGAAAAAATCTAACTATTTTCGATGCAACATCTTATAGAAAACATCTTCAAAACCCACACCTACTTAGACATATATTTATACAAAATACGTATACAATCCTAGCTATGAGACCCCTAAAATGTCCCCCAAATCGCACCCCTACGGTAGGGTGCGATACATCCCCGCTGGACTTTGGCACCCATTTTTTGACTGCTGAATGCTATGATGTGAATTCGGTAAGATATACAAACATTATAGCACCTATTTATTATTTAAATTGTGCTAATAAATAAATTACAAAGTTCTAAACTTATAAATTAAAAAGTCCAAAAGGTTTATCATTAAAACAAACAGAAACAGAATACGCTTATAATTATCTGAAAACAATAGGACTTCAATAAAACTTTCTTTTTCCGCGTTTCGGCGAATGGAATTCTCATATAACAAAATTAATGAAATATTTAAACAGCTGCCGCTCTTTTGATCCAAATAATCCTTTTATGTGCAATTTTCATGGCAATTAACGGGAAAGTTACACATTTTATTGGTCGTCCGGGGCCGAGTTTATGTTTCAAATGCAGGGGATACCAACCGATTACAGAAAAGTTTGCGATTGGAACGGGATCCATCGGCAATCGGTGGCTGAATAGGGTTACAAGATTACGGGAATTATCCCGGATTTGGATCATTTATATTATAAATTATAGTTTTGTGTTTGAGTACAAAATATTTAACTAAAGTGTAAGTAATTCTTAATCTCTCGGGTGGCGTGACGTGACTTCGGGAATCATCTAAACATCAAATATGCACCGCCATTTTCATATCTCAATGCGACAGCCGCAATGTCATGCCGGCAGCCTGTATTGCATTTCCCCTTGAGGGGTTAATAATTAATGAAATCGATGCAGAAAAAATAAGGCTGGCAGAGTACCTACCCTTATTATTGTCATGGTTAGTGCTTTTTTTAAATAATAAAATGAAAGAAAAATAATTACATAAATGCATATTTTCAAATAATAGGTACAGAGGGTACACGCCTTTAGGAATCAATTAAGTTAAAATAGGCTTGCTTTTTTCCAAGCTTTTTCCCCAAATACTAAAATGACAACTCTATTGATCAAACTATTTACTAATAAAATGATAAGTAGGGACAGCCGAATTGTCATTTTAATATCTGGGATATAAAAACAAGGTTTACCTACTATTTTTTTGGCATCAGTCAATCTTGAATAACTACGAAAACCTGCGGATTTGGGGAAAGTTCCGGATAAAAGGGAGATTCAATTAATCGATGGGGACCGAGTAGGGCTCTGTCGGGCCTGCAAGATGTCAGGTTTTTGTCGGCTTTGGATCATTTATCAGAAATGCAGCGTCAGGATTTGGAATGAATGAAGGAATATCAGATAGGAAGATAAGAAGGAGAATAAGGAAGGAGGACTTAGTGAGAGATCTCTGGTTATTGAGCTTGCCTCTGGTCACGACTACGCCATGATTTCATTTCGTATTTTTGATATTAACTATTTTCTTGTAATTTTTGAAATAGGTTATATAGGTATGTACTGTATGTAATAATAATATTTAAATGACTTGAAATTTAAAATATTAATACTTACATCCTTTAAATCTTGAGAAGCTCCACAAGAGCAAATTTTGAAATTAAACTCATAAAGGGGGTGAAATGGGATTGAAAGTTTTTAACGACTTCTACGAGGATGCAATTTCCGGCAAAGGCTAGTTGTTATAACATAGGAAGAAGACCGGTATTTAGATAAGTAAAGTTACCCAAGTATACAAATATTGATAACGTATGAACAATCAGAAATTTTACAATACAAGCCTGGGATCCATATGGTGACTCAGATTACGGGTGCATTTACATATTCACGTTTGTGCACTCGACTCCTGCTCCACCCTATGTACTGTCCGCGCCTTACGCGGCTTATGTTAAACAAAATGTATTGAACGGATTTGTTTCACTTGCCAAGCATCTAGTTCACGAAGGCTGAGAGCGCCGTTTTAGTTGAGCATTTTTTATTGACGGATTTCTGATTTAGATAGCGTCCCACGGTCCTAATACTAGTTGAACGGAACAGTATTTTTTTGTTTGCTTTCGTTCGATTTTAAAACGAAACAAATTTGCGTGCAAGTTGTGAAATGAGCTACCTTCTGAGGTGTTTCCCTTGCGCTATGACATGGGGTTCTTCAAGAAGCAGGTATTTAGGGTTCTCAAAGGTTAGCAACGCATAAGTGGCTCCTCTGATGTTGCTTATGTCCATGGGTGGCGATGACTGCTTCCCATCAGGCGGCTCGTCTGCTTGTTTGCTTCCTATTACATAAAACTATTTTCTAATAAACCATTGATTCAAAGACTGCCATTTTGTTTTCAAAAGATTTAAATCCCCAAAAAAAAAACTGTTATACTTTTCCTGTGAAAGTATATTAATTCCTCACTAGGGGGCCTAGCTAAGATGACAATCATTTGCACTACGACAACGAAACGCTATCTGTCTTATTTACCTTATCTTCTCTTCATACCTTTCCTCTATTTTATTTAAGAGCGATAGAGAGAGCTTTTCGTTTTCGTAGCCAAACGATTATCATATTGGCTAAGCCCCCAGTTTACACGAGGGTAGCGAATGGAGCGTTCTGTTGCGAATTAAACGGAGAAGTACGAGTATCATGCAGGCTTAGGCAAGTGTTTACTGGCCAAACTGAGGGCCTACCGCGAAGCACGTTCGACGTGTTGCCTCTCTGTCGTACTTGTAAATTCGTATGTAAGTGTGACAGGGAGGCAATACGTCGAACGTGGTTCGCGGTAGGCCCTCTGATCGGCTAACCAGTAAGCCGCTTATCGCGGCCCTTCTAGTCCCGGTTAAACAATTATAAATGGAGCGCTAAATAAAGCGTGGTGTCAAGAAAATATGTAAATGTATGAAATAATTAAAAGCGTACCGTACCTTATATTCAACAACTACAATCATCATCTTCCTCGCGTTGTCCCGGCATTTTTGCCACGGCTAATGAGAGCCTGGGGTCCGCTTGACAACTAGTCCCATGAATTGGCGTAGGCACTAGTTTTTACGAAAGCGACTGCCATCTGACCTTCCAACCCAGAGGGGAAACTAGGCCTTGTTGGGATTAATCCGGTTTCCTCACGATGTTTTCCGTCACCGAAAAGCGACTGGTAAATATCAAATGATATTTCGTACATAATTTCCGAAAAACTCATTGGTACGAGCTGGGGTTTGAACCCGCGACCTACGGATTGCAAGTCGCACGCTCTTACCGCTAGGCCACCAGCGCTTCTTCAACAACTACAATATACTAAGGCATATCTCTAGATTTAGACCAAGATAAGTCTGCAACGATTTTGAAAGCACAATCAAACGCGTAAAAAGGGGCCCACTGACTATCAGTCCGCCGGACGATATCGGCCTGTCAGTTAGAACAAAAATTTGACAGTTCTGAAACGTTACGCCACCTCCTTAGCCAGATACAATCTTGAATCTCTTTCCTTAAGACGCTCCTGTACCGATTTAATTTTCTTATTCAAAATTTTCAATAATTTAGTAGATGCCCCTGAACTTTTGCAAAATATAGATTTACGCGTACCCCGCAGAACAGAACGTAGTTGTCGCAATAAAATGTTATTTTAGCATCAAAAGCAGCAGAACTAAACATGCGCAGCACTCATACATTAAACGCACATGTAGGTTGTACAATGAAAAGTGCCAAAACGTGGACATATTTAGCAGCTCATTGAGATTGTTTAAGAAATTAGCTTATTCGTCTTTGAAATAAAAATACCCGATTGTAAATTTAAGATTTCATCATATATCTCGTCACACATGTGGTGCGGCATGAAGTGGTAGAAATTAAATAAAATTAAACAAAAAAAAAAAAATCTCCGTACTAAATTATTGCCATCTTCTTCTTATTAATTTTCTGCAATTTCTTGTCGGACTATATGTACAATATGCATGTATTGTTTGTCATTTGTACTTAGTAATAAGTTTTTATTAATAGTCGTTTACATATAGGAAACTATAGGTCTATTGCCAGAAAAATGTTACTTTAAATACTCATCTGTTTTATAAGACTGTTTGTTTCTTAATAAATAATAACAACTGACAGGCCGATATCGTCCGGCGGACTGATAGTCAGTGGGCCACTTAATACTTCTATGAAATTATGACGTCTAAATAACATTTGACTTTTCTTGATTTAACTCTACCCATGTATATACAGTACAGATCACAAATCACAATAACTAATAAGTACTAAACAGTACTGAAATAAAACTATGAAAACGGATTATATCGCGTATATTGAATTTATAATACATCCCGACGTTTCAAACTCTTTACAGCGTTCGTGGTCAACGGGTGACTCAACAATACAATACAATGAAGTACTAAACAATCATTATTAGCAACCTAAAGTTAACTATGAGGTTAAGCGTATTACTTTAACTGTAAGTATTACTTAAATTAATAGAAATTCAAACACAATGTTTATTGTTATACTGAATAAATAAATACGAATGTGAATATGAATATGAATATGTATGTACTACGAAATAAAACTTAACAAACTTAAGTTAAATTATCAAATAAATCTTTTACAGAAAATGGATTTACTTAGTAGGTTTACGAAATCAGAATGTTTCAGTTTTACTACAATTATACGGTTGTGGGCAGACAACAATCAACAATATATTTATTAAAGATTAATAACGCGAATTACTAACTGAGATGTTTCCGACACTAATATATAATGTTCTAAACGTCGGGTGACATTAAAGGAAAGCTGTACATTAATATTTGAAATAATACTTAATTTTAAATAGCTCCTGGCGCATTACGGCTCCGGGACCAGGTAAATTGTACTTAAGGGAACTACTCTGGACGTTACGGCAAGATTCGCATTTCACAGTTCCCGCCGGAATATGGCCTCAACGAAAACTCAGTATTCTCGTAAGTACCTCTGAATACATACTTAATAATTAGCATATATCGAGGATTTCGGGATATTGGGCTTAAAACTTTTTAAATATAAGATTGTTAACATGTTGCCAAAAGCGACTAAAAATAATAGTGAGTAAAAACCGTACTTATCTAAATATTTTCAAATATGTCTCACGACAGTTTAAGTTCGATTATAAGATTGTTTATTATATTTATTTTATGAAACTTACATTATAACGTCACAATATAAAAAAAAACAGCAAATAGTCCATGCATAAATCGTGATCGGCAATGCAGGCTTCGTCAAGTGGACACAAAAGCAAATCAGCAACAGGCTTCGTCATTTACTTACAAATGATGTAATCCGCAACAGGCTTTTGAAAGACTTTTACAGACTTTTTAATTTGGTTTAAAGTGAAACTTATGAAACGTACGATGGCACCTTTTCATATAATTTCGCTTAACCTGTAGGCGTTTTCAAGACAAACATACCAAATCGAACGCCTGGAGGCCAGTTCGAACTTTGAGATCAAAGTGATGTCATTTAGTTATCAGTCGCGCGTGCATTTCGCTATTACTTGTCCGTACATGTATTGGAGCGAGCGAGACGCACAGGCAAATGAGAACAAAATGGTGTATTCCCATCCGTCCCCGCTGGGCACAGATGGGCACAGAATAGGCGCTACATCGGCTACATACATCATTCCCATTTGTGCCCGCCTTATATGGTGGTGGTCACGTGGGGCGAGCACAGATGGGAATACACCAACAAAATGACATCATTTGGATGCCTAAATGAAAGTTTGGGGAAGTGGTTCTGATTTATTTTCCAAGATTTAATCGACACAAGCATGTAGTTAGGTGGGTGTATTAATAAACGATTGATTGAACATTTCGATATTCTTTTGAACAATTAAATAAAACCGGTTAAGTGCGAGTCGGACTCGACCACCGAGGGTTCCGTACTTTTTAGTATTTGTTGTATAGCGGCAACAGAAATACATCATCTGTGAAAATTTCAACAGTCTAGCTATCACGGTTCATGAGATACAGCCTGGTGACAGACAGATGGACAGACGGACAGCCGAACAGCGGAGTCTTAGTAATAGGGTCCCGTTTTTACCCTTTGGGTGCGGAACCCTAAAAATTGCATCGGAATATATCTCTACTACTTGCTCCATCCAGGGTTAGCCACTAACTCGGGGTTAACCGTTAAAGCCCGGAGTTACCACTACAATTTAACCCAGTGTTAACGGTTAACGAGTTAGTGACTAACCCTGGATGGTGCAAGTGGCCCTTATTTAATATCAGAAAACGTAGAGCCTCAAATCCCTAGTTTTCTAGGTCACAAGGCTACATATGAGTAGAAACGTCAAACGAGTAAGTATACAAGAGTCTGACGAAGGCCTGACATAAAATACTCTTGCTCTTTGATCTGCTCGTAACCTTAAGTAAGAGGGTTTGAATACTTTGAATATTACACAATAGGCGAGTCTTCAGCTTCGCGTGGATTGTCTTCCCTTACATCATAACATTTAATATCCTCGTTATACATTTACAGTGAAACCTGGATAACTGGGACTTCGAGGGACCGAAAATTAGTCTCGCTTAAAGAGGTATTCCACTTATGCAGTGTCTCAGATAGCCTGGTATAAGAAATATCTGTCTCATTTATAGAGGTTACCATTAATAGAGAGAACATAGATTATATTAGTTATAGAGGTGCGATTATTAAATAACGTATTTTGTTATGATTATCTACAGGTTTAAGAATGCTTAAGAATATTGAGACTAAATTTAACATTTATTTTAAATACTTATACAAAGAATTGAATTTGATACATTAAATTGTTGTCACTTTCCTTAGCGGATACTAATTATTATTTTTTGAGTAATACTTAATAGTTATCTAGATTTTAGCTTTCACTTTGATATTTTTTACTAAACTAAATAATGTAAGGACGATACCAAACTAAAACACGAAGTCATTTACGTACAAGTGCAGAATTTTTAGGTAGGTAGACTAAGAATAAGTAAACAAAACGAAAATTTATCTGCAATAGTCCAAGTTAGAGAGGTCATAAATTGACGTTATCTCAGATACAAAGCCCAATACCAAAAAAAAAATTAAAATATAGTCTCAGTAAAAGAGGTAAAATACATTCGCCATCTCAATTATAGAGGTAATAGTGAAGACAAAACCAAAAGAACTAATCCCAGATATAAGGTTTATTTTGTCTCACAGGCTCAGCCCGGTGGCATTCTTATCTCCTGTCACCATGACATGCCTGTCACGTTCTAACAAGTATGTAAGTGCGAAAGTGACAGGTGATATAAATGCAACCATGCTGACATCGCTGGTTCCAAAGCCTTCCAGCCGCCCGGTTAGCATGGATTTTGACCTAGATGATTGCGCTAGTTCCATTACACTGATTCTGGTTTCTGGTCAGCAACTCGGACAAATCTGCACCCGTTTCTCGATGGAAGGATGGTAAAATAAAAAGACGTATATATAGATAAAGTCCCTACACTCACCCCCGTGGCGCTTGTGCAGGTCTTCGGTTTGCTTTAGTTAAACTCCGCTTTACGTGTAACTTCATTTCACACCAAATTAGCCGCAAGTCTCACTTCCTTTAAATATTTAAATAACAAAATTCTTCCACTTTTCATAAAATTCACCGCACCAAATCAAAAGTCAACCGCACAGACCTCTGACATTTTCTTTCTTCTGTCTTTTCCTATCAAATTCAAATTTCGTTCTTTTCTTCTGCGTTTTGTGCGCATGCCCCGAACGAAACTATAATTTTATTATACTTATAATAAAAGGTGAGAATAAAATGAGTTCCGAACATAATGGTATTAAAAGTTAAAACTAAACAACTTTCCGAACATAATGGTATTAAAAGTTAAAACTAAACTGGTAAAACCTGGAGTTACCATGGTTACCAATACAATTTGATACTGAGTTAACGGTTTAACCGCTTAACCCCGGGTTAGTGGAATGGTACATGTGGCGCTTACAGAGGTAGGTAATTTAGTGAAAAGTGACGGGAATTCAGTATTAGAATTCAAATTATTTTATTCGTAAGCGCAAACAAACGAGGTCTTAAATAATATAAAAGAAAACATAGAGTAAGAAGAGTAGTGCCACGAAATGGCCTCATCTCAGCATGTTGCTGGTGGCTTCCAGCGTTCCAGCGCTGATCTATCTAGTATGAGTAACAGCTATGGAGGTTTCTCACTTATCCAGGTACCACTTAACCAAGTTTTACTGTATATTAAAATATCATGCTCTACATTATAATCGAAATCATGAGCTCTTAGTAACATAAGTTCTACAAATCTGGCTTTTGTGTGAACAATAAACTTACCTGATGAGTAAAATGATTTTTCTTCAGGTGTTCGGCAATGTGTTAAGCGTCTGCTTTAGAATAGAAGTAGAGTATTAAATAAAAAAATATAATAATACCAACGAATAACAAACCTATGAATATACAAATACAAATAGGCTTAATAATAATACAAACTAGGTATAAATAAACTTAAAATAGAGGCCCTATAAATAAAACACGTCCTCCAAGTCACTGCCGATGGGCAGTGTGCCCAGAAGGCTGGCTGCATTGCTACGTTAAATGGCAATGCTAATGCGTTGAGCAAAATACTGGCCAGCCTTCTGGTCCCTTGTGGCGTCTGTAAGGCGCGCCGCTATCTCTTTGTATACCCGGCGCGCGCTTGGCCCCCACGGCCCCAGCGGCGTTTCGACCCCAAAAATAATAATATAATATAATATAATAATAAGGACGAATAATATAATAAGGACTTTTGCAACCCTAAATGTTATAAATATGTTAATTGTAGATAATATGTAAGTACACACAGCTGCTGCTACAAAACTGCAAATTACCTATTTTATGAGTAGAGACTAAGAAGCAACGCTAAGCGATTTTCGTAGTCTAATGGATGTTGCTATATTAAGGGTGTCACTTGCGCGTTTTTGACTTATGAAACAATTGTTTCTACTATACAACCTAAAATAATTAATTAATTTGAGGTATCGTGTTGTTTCGTCACCTTGACCGTGGCGAGCTGTGTTTGGTCAATTTCATTATAGTTGACTAAACCGTTTCGGGATGAATATTATAGTTGAGCTGGGAGCCCATACATGAAAAGTACCCAATTACAGTTTGGTATACAAATCATTCAACCGTTACAGTAGAAAAAATACTATAACGGAATCTCCGCCCTGCCTCTTAAGCCTATCGGGCCAATTCGAACATACACCGACATTAAAATAGAATAGACTAGAAATGATTTAAGCACAAACACAAAATAGAAAGATAATACAAAACAGAAAAACATACAAAGGAGAAAGTGAACAAATATCTGTGCTCATCACACAAATAAATGCCCTTACCGGGATTCGAACCCGACCATCGGCTTTATAGGCAGGGTCACTATCCACTAGGCCAGACCGGTCCTCAAATTATATATATTTGAATCATATTATTTAGTTACCGTGCGACTTGCCCGCGCCAATACATGTAAGGACAAGTATGAGCGAAACCAGTCTGACATCAGTTAGATTTCAGTCTGATATCAGTGTACTTTCGAATTGGCCTGTATATTTCGTGTGGCATAGCTCCCAGCTCCCGGCCGCAACATTTACATAGGCACGGCCACCCAAATGGCCCCGGCTACTGTGGCCGCGGTAAACGACTATACCTAATCACTTTCTATTACCGATTAGGATTTACTATAAAGTGAAACTCCGGAGTTAACCTGTGGCACGAGCTTGAGTGAAATTAACATATGAACAAAGGAAGTTCGTTATTTAAAAAGTAAATACAACCCAGTTCTTTTTTCTGTTTGAACGCATAGAAATCATCAATTGAACAGTTTCACAACTTGGTTTAAGAAATGAACAATGACAATTTTGGCGTTATAGGACTAGTGACTCTTAATGAGCACCTGAAGATCGCAATATTTGTAAAACGTCATAAAACATTTTGTGTAACAACTTTCTACTTAATCTTTGTAAATGTTAAAATATAATCTGAAATAGTAGTAGTACTAGTAGTAGTGTGTCTACTTGAAAAAACACAATTTAAAATATTTTCATAAAGAAAATAATTTAATTTGTTCTTAGAATGTTAAAATAATTATCCTTTTTTAATAAGCAAATGTATGGATAAATCAGTTTTTTCTTGTCACTCATTATCATGGTTACGGTCGCGGTTCACTAAAAGCTTTGGTTAAATGCTGTTTAATATAAGCAATCATATTTTTTATGGCAGTTACAAGTCCTTTTAATAATGGGTCATCTACTTAGCATAATATTAGTATAACGTAAATATTATAACATTTCTTTTAACAAACTATGCTACTATATAGTATATATGGGGTATTTCCTATGAAAAGGGACCTTATTGTCGATGGCACTTACGCCGCACAGCGTCGCGCGGCATTGTTTTTATATCGAAGCATCGTTTATAATGTCGTAAGCGCCATCGACAATAAGGTCCCTTTTTATAGAAATTACCACATATTGTCGCCTAGCTGAGGAGACATAATAACAAAAACAAAAAAATTACCCGCCCAGATACCATATCCAATTTCGTTACATAGATCGTCACAAGATTTGCAAGTCACTTAGCCCCACTGAAAAACGGCCACTGAAATCTCAGCTAGTACTTAAATGTAAAATCGTCCACAATGTTAACTGACAATCACTAGTTAAACCTTATTGCCAAGGCATAAGGTTTACCTATGGTGTATTATGTCTTGCTTTTACTTCGTATGGAACCCCGCATAGAAGATCGCTTAGCGTATGTTAATCGACTCGTGTAGTAAGTAGGCTTTTCTTGGGTCAGTTGTTTGCTCGTAAAGAATGTTTCAGGAACATTTCACGAGTGTTTACGCCAGTTGAGCTAATTTCACTTTGAACTCATAGAAAAAGAAACGTTGATGACACTCGGTTAAATGGACATTTGAGTACATTCCTACACAGATCGACTAAGTCCCACGGTAATCTCAAGAAGGCTCGTGTTGTGGGTACTCAGACGATACTTAAATATATAGAAAACACCCATAACTCAGGAACAAATATCTGTGCTCATCACACAAATAAATGCCTTAACCAGGATTAGAACCCAGGACCATCGGCTTCATGAATAACTGATGTTAAAGTGACGTGCAGCCTATGGATCAGCTATACGCGGCAGGCATATAGCAGCGGCAGGTACAGTACAATAACGCGTACAGGGTGATGTTCGGGCCGCGACACTACGCATCGGGTATGTTCACGGAGGGACGGATCGATGGCTTCCACCTTCCACGCGATCATCAGGAAGCGGTGTAGCTCGCTGTTGAGGTGATGGCGCGCCAGCTCGAATACCATCCTGTGCACGTTGGCCGACCGGTGGGACACCGTGGCTAAAGCACTGGATGCAGCTACATGCCCCATTATGTAAAAAATTATATTGATGTTATGCTTGTACCTTGTACTAACCCTAGATTTAAGTATTAGTATGTATGTTACTAACACATTATGGACTTTTGTTCGAAATAAATTATGATTGATTTAGTCGATTTAAGTTTGAAGTATACATTATCCATTTATAATGATTCCCTGAGCGTATTACGTTTTCTTTCAAAAGCATTTCTCAGAAAATGTGTAGTTAACCTACCCTATTTGCGTCATTATTTTCCACGCTTTCCTACCCAGACTTTTATTATACTAACTAGTATTATATTAAAAGAAAACATTTCCTTCCAAATGTATTTATAAGTGCGCTTCTAATAACAAAGCCATAAAATTATAGTTCATGTTCCACTTTATAGAATTGTTCAACATAATTTTAAAAATCTATTTCTTCCAAAGGTCACAAACTCGGCATTCACCTTTTCCTCGTGTTGTCTATTTATTAATGCTAGCCAGTTGAACGGCTGGTTTAATACTATGCCTCGGAATAGGCTGTTAGTCTAACTTTAGCTTAAATAAGTGGTTTCCTTGTAGAAATGACATGGCACGCGAAGCGCGGCGCGGGTTAAACAATACTAAATAAGTACCCCTAATTTTATAACTAAATCTAGTCAAATAGATAGATAATGAGCAATTTATCACAACAAATTGGAAACTTAATAGATAAATTGGAATAATAAAAAAATACAAGACCTCAGTTTTAAAATGTGTGTTTTTTTTAATCATCTAAAAAGAAAAAAACAATGGTACCATTCGATTCCTTACATTTTATTTAAAAAAATATTGTACGGCAACAATATACATAAACGAAATATTTCGCAGCCAAAATCGCAATTTCTTTCTTTTCCATACATCGAAACGGCTTCTAAGCAATAGTGACGTTACATCTTGACGTCACGATGTATTGCCATGTTGTTAGGGGCGTTGCGTCAGTAAACTGCGGGTGCCAGACTGAACAACATTTGTGACTTTTGCATTGTTTAAAGGCAATGGGTTCCATACAGACATTTGATCCTCAAAACAAACCTGATCGACTGATACCATTAATAAAAAAAATGTCAAATACCCTATTAATATAAATTAATGCCCACAGAGACCTGTTCACGGGTAATATTACAGATTTCTTTCTGTTTAGACAAGTTTCTTTCTATTGCACAACAGGCTATGATCTTTGGACTGCAGACTTAGAACTTCATACACACCATGTAATTGGTAATAACCTTACCTACAAATCTTTAGGTCCTGCGTATAAATCCCAGTGAGAGCATTTTTGTGTGTATATACACACACACAAAAATGCTTAAGTAAAAATAAACTGTTCATCTAGATCAGGGGTCACCAAATGGCGGACCGCGGTCCGCATCCGGACCACCGACGTTTTTTATTTTTATGCTTATTTAATAAACTCAACGAGAAACGGACCGCGGATGGTCATTTTATTCTAAGAACCGGACCCCTGAAGAAACTAATTGGTGACCCCTGATCTAGATCAAAGAGGATATAATAAGATAGAGCGGTACTGTCATAGTAAATTTTGTAACCACAGTAAATTCACTGACATCATACACACCATTTAATTTCTTCCCAGATGCTTGTAGGTTTTGTAACTTGGTATCATTTGTTAGAAACGATATACACACCTCTGTCCTATTGTCATCAAGTTAGGATCTAATTATGAACTTCTGGGGCAATCGAAGGAATTCTTCAAACAGGCACAGTGGAATCAGAATTTTTGTAGTTACTTGTACATTTAGCTCTCGGAAAGCGTTATTTGGTTAAGTGGAACTGCTGAAGACTATGATATGATAGCATTTGAAACTATTTAATTAAATCGGTTCCGGTTGGCCTAAAGCAAAGGGGGTGCAAAAAAAAGACAGTTTTTTTTTAGTGGGGTACAATAACATGTCTGTTCTGGCGCTCGCCGGCCGCTACCGCGGCACGCTCGCTTCGCTCGCTCGGCTTCGCGCTCTGTTTGAGCGCGATCATCGCGGTCAACCTAACACACTCCTCCTCGCTTCGCTCGTCGTCGCAGCTATCTTGTCTCTCTGTTACTTAAATTTACTGTTCCAAATGATTGATTTTAATTTGTCAAGTAGTGGTTTCAACTTGCGGGTCAAATATCTCGGCCATTTTTGATTTTAGAGAAAAGTTTTTCCTACAAAACATGCTTATTTTAGCGTATTCTCTACGATAACATAATAAAAAATAGGTGTCATAATAACATCACTCCGATGAAATTTTTTCTAAGTGTCGGCACCCCCTTTGCTTTAGTCCAACCGGCGTTAGTCTTTATCTAAAGTTAACTTTAAAAACTCGTGTAATCCAACTTCTGAAGCGGGGAAGAAAATTTTATAAAAGCTTACAAAAACACCCGTAGGTAACTTTAGGCCCGGCACGAGTAAGCATTTCTAATGTCTTCGACGAACAAAAGCAATTTCGTAGCAGTTGTTACCGCCTTTCGTGTAGATGTCTAATCTGGTAACTTACATATAAAACTAACTTTAACTTAGTTCCAGGTGGAATGGCCTTTTCGAAATACCTTATCTTACCTTACATTATCGGAACTTAACATGAAACCAAACAAAGGAGACCGTACGTAATTAGTTTTAGATTAACGCCCGTCAAAGTATTTATTACGGTGACGTAAAAACGAACTTGCTTTCGCTAGTCATTTGTTTAATTTTTTTAGGTAATAAGCAATATTTATTATTTAATATGTGGAAATGTTTATATATTAATTCCTACAATTATCCATGATAATAACAGAAATCATCCCAAACAACCTCTTACAAATTACTACCTATTACTACAAAAACAAAGTTTAATTATCGTAATTTTATACATGAATAGGTATACGAATTTTATAGCAGGTTTGACTTAACCATTGCTAGAGAAATATGACGATTCCACCGAGACACTGTCGAATTGTGACATCCGATTTTTTACTACAACTTTTGTAGCTTCTAAACTGAACACTAACAATATCCGCACACTGGTCCAAAGAAATTATCGTCAACTTGGGGACCAGTGATTCAGATGTCACCAAGGGATCTTCGGACCAGTGTGCGTATATTGTTATTGTTGCGTGTCGTGCCATGGGCAATAAACTACTCCGTCTAGCCCGAACATTTATATAAACTAATGTCGGGTAGTTTACTGTTGTTTACCTATATCTCAATTGATATTTTGCTGGGACGTCAGTCTTCCGTGACCACAGACTGCTGAAAACAACAACCTAGCTAAAACGTCGGAAATAGGTAAAATAATGAAATTTAATCGCGCTATTCGCGTTAGACCCGTTAATGACATTAATTATGTGTACAAAACTCGAGAGTTTAAAGTGAAAGTAAGTTAGCCTAATTGGTAATAACCTTACCTACAAATCTTTAGGTCCTGCGTAGAAATCCCAGTGAGAACATTTTTGAGTGTATACACACACATACACACAAAAATGCTTAAGTAAAAATAAACTGTTCATCTAGATCAGGGGTCACCAAATGGCGGACCGCGGTCCGCATCCGGACCACCGACGTTTTTTATTTTTATGCTTATTTAATAAACTCAACGAGAAACGGACCGCGGATGGTCATTTTATTCTAAGAACCGGACCCCTGAAGAAACTAATTGGTGAATTTGGTGACCCCTGATCTAGATCAAAGAGGATATAATAAGATAGAGCGGTACTGACATAGTAAATGTTGTAACCACAGTAAATTCACTGACATCATCGACACACTTTAAAACTAAAAATGAAGATTTATAAAAATACGATAAAATGCATTTAAATATGGATAAATGACTTTTTTTATTTGCATTAATTATTTTTATGATTTTGACCCATGTACTTTCGCTGATATGCGTTAAAATTGTTAAATAACAAACGAAACCGTTAACGCCCTCTATACGAGAGTAGGCCAAAGGTAGTGGCGCCTTCTGATCGAGAATCAAATTTTCATGATTTTAGACTGTATCCATCTATTACGGAGTTATATCTATCTTTGTCTAGATGTAGCCTGTGTCATTCTGTTTACCAGCGTTGATTTTTGTAAAGCCGGATGAGGAAATTTGAACTTTGACGAAGTAAGTAATTCATCACGCCAACCCGCGTGGATATTGTCGAGTAGGTGTGGGACAACATCCATCAATCACACAAGTATAATAATACTTATATCCAGAACTAGCTTCTGCCCGCCACTTCGTCTGCGTGGGGTGATGACGATTGATAAAAACTATCCTATGTCCTTCCTCGGACTATCTCCATACCAAATTTCATTTAAATCAGTTCAGCGGTTTAAGCGTGAAGAGGTAACATACAGATATACAGACAAGTTATAGATAAGGAAGAGAAATTAACAGCAGTTTAAAAAAACCTCGAGAAGAAATGTATGCGAAAGGTGGCGAAAGACAAGAGGTGGGACGGGAACGCGACGAATGGTTTGAACGTCTTTACGAAAATAGACGATGAGCAGTCAAAAATGGAATGGTATTGTGCTTTTATACTTACGCCTAGCCGCATAAATTCAAACTTCGATTATGACATTTCTCCGAACAAGAGCACTCTTGAACTCAATCGCTCAATATCATGGAATCGTAAAGGAAACGTAGTCAAATCGACACCGGTACCGGTTTACTAGCAGGGATTCTCGCGATTTATGAGGCAATATGTTTAACGTCTAGTACGCGAACCCTCTCGAACATAACGGGGGTAGTTACGTAAACAGATTGGCCGAGAGCGGGCCGACGCGACGCTGTAGATATCGGCCTACGAACGAAACGGATCTTTTGTAGCGAATCCAGAAGCTTGTAAAATACTGGAGGGTGTGTTTGAGCGTAGAATGATAATTTGAGGTAAGACATGATATGACCTTGAATTACGGCGGCCGTTTACAGTAGCGGCAAATAATCTACGAGTATCATATTTTTTTGAGCATTGAAGCGGTGGTGGCGGAGTGGATCTGACGTCCGACTTACAATCCGGAGGTTTTGGGTTCAAATCCTGGCTCGTACCAATGAGTTTTTCGGAACTTATGTACGGAATATCATTTGATATTTACCACTAGCTTTTCGGTGAAGGAAAACATCGTGAGGAAACCTGCATTGATCCGCGAAGAAATTCAAAGGTGTATTTGAAGTCCCCAACCAGCATTGGGCTAGCGTGGGGACTATAGCCCAATCTCTCTCGTGCATGAGAGGAGGCCTGTGCCCAGCAGTGGGACGTATATAGGCTGAAATATTATTATAACATCTGCATATTTTTTTTAATAATTAAAGCCCGGTGGCTATTAAATTGTAGAGTAATTATGCGATGTAATTTTCAAAACAGGCTTACGGGAGCGGAAAATCGATCTATCTAGATTTCATTTATTTATTTTATTTAAAATTTAAATCAGGCAACAACCCATAATACAAATACCTTACAGACATATATATATGTATTGATATAAGCATTTATTTTATAAAATTATAATAAATAAAATTACAATATTATAAAATTAAAACTAACCTATTAAACCTAAACTGTATACACTTAGTATATAAAAACTTATTAATCAAAAACTAGTCCCGTCAAAAATTTCCTTTTAAGTCCCGAACTGTTCCCTACCTGGCCCAAATGTTCCAAATATGCCAGCTGCGTTGCCACGCTGAATGGCTAAGGATATTTGTTGGACCAGGTAAGATCCAGCACGGGGGTCACAGCCTCTGTATATGTATTATATAAACTTAAAATTAAACACTATTTGTGCAACAAAACGGCGTGGCTCCGTTGAATCGTCTGCTCTTGTGTCGGATTTAGCAGTTTGCCCCGGAACCTCCGAAACACGACACCCTTCGGCCAGAAGTCTGCGCACTCGATGGTCCCCTGCAGCGGTAATTATTGCTGGTAAGATTCGCTGTTGAGTGTTTTACCATAAGAAATTCAATAAGTATTTATAACATAAATTAATTGTGTGTGTAAAGTCCTCAATCCGCACTGGGCTAACGTGGCAGGCTGGCAGCTCACATGCCACTATTGGCCTTTTCTCGAAAAGTATTCTACGTAGAAATCGATTTTTGCTCATGTCGTCTTGGATATGGGTATATTTGGTATCAGTGCGTTCAGTATGATGTCCTGAACACAAATATATGGGATGACAAGCGCGAAAGTAGAGGGGGTAGTTGCTGTGACGTCATAAAGTCGGCAGTAAAAACTTGTTTTTCTCTTTTAAACATACCATGTGGGGTATCAAATAAAAGAGCTTTATGAGTAGATTACAAATATGTAACATAATGTAACATTTTCACTACTTGGTCTAACCAATTATTATTTGGAAATGTTTAAAAATTTCTTCATTTTTTTCATATTTTTTCTCGACCTCCAGCGTTAAATAAGCTTCTTGGTACCAAATCGACGACGACGTTTTGCTCTCCTTAAAACTCCCTGCATACGAATAGCTACGACGTACGCGTACTTACTATACAGATTTATCTTCCGTGATTCCGGCAGCCGGCAGGCTAGATTTTATTGTACTACTTGTTCCTCGTTAGAGCCTGCCAACTTTTGAAATTTTATTTTCCCTAGCCTCGAAATAAAGAGAAAATGTTTTCTTTTGTATGTTTTGTGAAAGCGTGTATTTTAGCAGTTGTTTCATTTATGTCATGCATGTAGGCTATTTTGGAGTGGGACGCATGTTTAATGGTTTTTGTTCTGGCGTGGTACCAGTTAGGTATGTCCTGGTTTGGTTTTCTAGTTAACTATAGTCTGCCTGCAAAGATAATCCATCAGGGATCTAATCATTTTCAGTATACAGTTTTATGTAGGTACAGAATATCGCCGTCTAGTTTATTATTAGTTTAACATTTTAACATTCTAAATTGCATATACCTATCAACAAAAGAACAGCAGGGTCAAACACATTTTTAACCGGCTTCAATTTCATAAGGAGGATAATATATATATATAATTATTATATCTTATTTATTCTTCACTAGCAGTAGATAGATTTTGTAAATTGTTTAGAGTTCAGTCAGTATAGATGGTAATAGGCTTAATTTTTTAGCATTTTATTTTTATTTTCTTATCTAATTTTGACTACTATTCTCAGCACTCACGCAGTTCCGGCAGGTGTCATTGAAACAATGCTACCACGTGCCACGGCAATTAATAGGGCAGTGGGTATGCATACCTAAATAAAGTTATTGATCTAGCGTTCGCGAGGCCTGAAGAAGTGGCGGTAGCGTGGCCCTTGGCCTTTATTAACATCGCTTACCGACCACGGATCATGCAATCGCTAGAAGCAAAACCATACAAAAATATCTACAACAATATACAGTTGCTTTTGATATCGAAATACAGTTATATTGGTCAGTCGGAGTATGTTTCTTGTTAAGGGATGGTAATAAAACGCCTTGCGTGACGTTGGAAGATTCTTAACATTGATTAGAGTTGCGTGGGACTAACGGCGCCTTTGCTGCGACGTTGCCTGCATTGATGTTTTTATTATTTACTAGCCGTTAAGTTTATAATTACTCCTACATCCTGCAGGAAATTAAGGTTAGGAGGAAATACATAAAACTGCAATGCAATTCTGATAAAAAAAAGTGATTAAGATTCTTGTATGTTTAATCTATGGTCACAAATAGCAGCGGCCACGGAAACAAACAGTTTAAACAGGTATATGGTTTACTTAAGAGTTTTGTCAGCTGTGTGTTGAAAGTATGTTATAAACAAATCATATTTGGATTTAATCCAATGATAAAAACTGGAGTAACTAAACGGGTTGAACGTGGATGCGCATTGATGGCGAGACGGGACCAGCGTTCGATTTTTACTTATCAACCTAGTAAATCTGTATAATCTATCCTTGCCGTTTCTTTCCGCTCTGCGCGAAAACATTTCCATCTTCACCAACTTAGATACTTGGCAGTCCCCAATACCTAACTCTGCGTTTCTCCAGAAACTTCCTGCCTCGAACAACTAAATTGTGGAGTGTGGAATGAACTGTCCCGTGGTATTTATTTATTATCAATAGTAATGTTGTCACTCTGTCTGTATGTTAAAACTTATTATCGCCTTAACTTCTGAACCAGTTTAACTGAAAGTTACTCAGCACGTACCTAGAAAGCTTAAGCGCTGGAGGTGGACACAATCTAAAACTAACCGAGCCAGAGCGAAACAATATGTCTAGCTATTTTCAACTTAGTCTCAATGAAGTTTTGTATTTAAAATAACTGAGTAGACTACAAAGCCTACTGAAATTAAATATATTTTTGATAATCCGTCGCCTTAGGCAGGGAAAGGATAAAACAGGCCGAAGCCTACGCAAGCGTAGCCGCGGGCGCAGCTAGTCTACTGTTATACGTTCAGTTGCAACTTTGTCTGTCTGTCTCTCTGTTACCTCTTCACGCTTCCCGCAGAACCGAATTAGATGAAATTTGGTATGGAGATTGGAGACGGATTTAGACACCGGGCAGGGTAGTGTTTAGGGTTCCGTACCCAAAGGGTAAAAACGGGACCCTATTACTAAGACTCCGCTGTCCGTCTGTCTGTCACTAGGCTGTATCTCATGAACCGTGATAGCTATATAGACAGTTGAAACTTTCACAGATGATGTATTTATGTAGCCGCTACAACAACAAATACTAAAAAGTACGGAACCGTCGGTGCGCGAGTCTGAATCGCACTTGGACGGTTTTTATCAATCATTATTATCATTCTACGCATACGAAGTCACGTGAAAAAGCTATAGTATTAAATAATGCGTGGAGCGTGTCCGGCAGAGGCTACTCTTTGATCCGAGAGCCTCGGTCCATCTCCCGCGGCCTTCAAGTTGAACGATAATTTACTGAACAAATTTACTTGACCTTCGTTTCGCTCCCTTTGAGTGTCTAAACCTTAATAGTGATCAAATAGTTATTTTAAGGATCGCCCTAATTACATTTATTTATATACAGTAAGGGAGATCAATTTAGCTGAAATTAATCTACACGAGGTTTAGGGTTTTTGACAATTTTGACAGGCCTTACCTAGAGTTAGACCAAGAAAAGTCTGCAGAGATTTTAACAGCACACGCAGTGTCAGTGTTATTTATAACTAGCTTTTGCCCGCGATTTCGTCTGCGTGGACTTAGTAACAGCAGCTAAAGTAAGTATAGCGCCTGGAAAATATCTCATAGCAATAATTTAATTTGAGCATATTATGCACACAAATTAGTAGGCACTTCATTAATTATCTCAATTCCATCCCGTTTTTTACTTTCTTAAGGGATGATTTTCGGGATAAAAACTATCCTATGTCCTTCTCAGGGACTCAACCTATCTCTATGCCAAATTTCATCTAAATCGATTCAGCGGTTTAAGCGTGAAGAGGGAACACACAGACAGACAGACTTTCGCATTTATAATATTAGTATGGATTCATAATTTCATAGAAGTTTGACGTTTAAAATAACACCTGCGTGTGCTGTCGAAATCTCTGCAGACTCTTCTTGGTCGAATGCGAGGTTTAGACTAGCAAGAACTTGCAAGCAATTTACGTTATATTGCTGAATACTAAGGTAAACTGCATTCAAAATGTTTATCAGATACCGCAATGTTATGAAAATTTTGCATGCAATTTTCATTACATTTCGGTTCTTGTTAGTTTAAACCTCGCTTAACTCTAGTAGCCTTACCACGACTGCCTTAGCACCTTATCAGTGTCAAACTGACATGTTCGCTAACATCTGTGTAACTTACTTTCTATACATCTCCCTCGCACTATATGCGAGTACGAGGGAGATGCATAGAAAATAAGCTACGCACACGCCAAACAGACAGTATGTTAGTGTCAAAATGGTGGTAGCCGTAAAGGTGCCCGTAGTTTAAGATTGGTACCTGAATGGTTTTAGAAGAATATTTTAATTGATGTACTTTGTTTTTAGGGCTCCATACCAAAAAGATAGAAACGGAACCCTTATAGTGCATCTTTTTTATCTCTTACCATAACGCGTTAATAAAACAAAAAAAAAAAAACAAAACTATGAAAACGGATTATATCGCGTATATTGAATTTATAAACGTCGGGATGTATTATAAATTCAATATACGCGATATAATCCGTTTTCATAGTTTTATTTCATGAGTAACTATCGCGGTAACCGAAGACAATATTGCGTTAAGACGATTCTCGCTGATTTGGCCTTGAGCGTCTCAGCGTCTCTGTACCCGCACCCCGCTCACTGCGATCGTACGTGAATTTCGTCTCGGTGCGGCGACTGCGGCGGAACGAGGTTCAAAGAATAACCTACAGCCCAGAGGCGCGCGGCATTTGGCGCTATACCTCGTATTTGTGTATCTTTTGCAGATATTTTGTTGTTTGAGTATGAGTAGATCATGCGTGTAGTGGAGGTCGTAAATTATAATAAAAATATATTCCCTTATGCATTATACTTTACAAGCCTCAATTAGTTAATTTGTGTTTTATCTGTTTCTTACAAATAAATACCTAAGTTAAATCGACGAATTAAGATTTATAGCTAAAGCTTGGTATGTACTAAATTGAGGCGTACAGTGCGTTTATTTTATACAGTTTTTTTATCCGTAGTAAATAAATATAAATAATGCCATTAATAGTTAACTTATAAAATTAAAGTACCTACTAGCTTCATATACTACTACAAATGTGTTATTTTTCGAAGTTCGAAGTTTTCTCAATCATCACGTGGGAATATCATCATTATTAGGGTTCCGTACCTCAAAAGGAAAAAACGGAACCCTTATAGGATCACTCGTGCGTCTGTCTGTCTGTCTGTCCGTCTGTCACAGCCTATTTACTCGGAAACGACTGAACCAATTAAGTTGAAATTTTGTGTATATATGTTTGTGACCCAAAGACGGACATGTAATGTAAACAAATTAATTTTAAACACGGGGGCCACTTTTGGGGGGTAAAAGAGAAAATTAAAAAAAAAAGTTTTTCAAACTATATCGTGTTACATATCAAATGAAAGAGCTCATTGTGAGAATCTTAAATGTATATTTTTTATAATTTTAGGATAAACAGTCAATTCAATTCAATTCAATTCAATATATTCTTTATTTAAATAGGCCTAGCAACAAGCACTTTTAAATTGTTTAGAAGTTATTCACGAAAATAGGCAAAAAATGAGCATTCTCCCCCCTTATCTCCGACACTAGTATACAATTATATAGGGTATAAAATTTTGAAAAAAATACACAAAATAGATCTTTACCTTACCTATAGATCACAGGAAAACTTATTAGAAATGAGCAGTCAAGCGTGAGTCGGACTTAATTATTTAGTTTTTGATCCAACCCCTACGGGTTTATTAAAGACATTTCACGCACGTTTCACATAAAAAATAAATTGTTTTATTTGAGTAATGTACGGAACCCTTGGAACGCGACTCCGACTCGCACTTGGCCAGTTTTTATTACAAGCGCGCCACAACCAAATCAGCGCTTTGCAGTCATTTATTTTTTTAGTGGTTAACGGCTATGTATGATGAACCCCTGTGGACGTCAGCTGCCGCTCCGTTGATGGGTTGAGGAATGGCAGCCACCGAAACACGCAAAAAAAATTGTTTTCGCCTCCCGCTTGATACTGTGTCAGATGATAGTTTAGATGCTATTGTGAATTAAAAAAATGGTCAGCCGGTTGTATCTCGGTGGACCGTCAGCTGGTCACATGAACATGTAAAAAAAATCTTTTCAGTCATCGCATCCCATTTCATACTTTGTCAGATGGTAGTTTAGATGATATTGTTAATAAAACAAATCGTCGGCCGGTTGTATCGCGGTGGAAAGACCGTCAGCTATTAAAACATTATTGTTAGTTTAAAAATAATTTTAATTGATTTAGCCGTTTAGTAAAAATAACCATAGTTAGCCGCAAATTGGCCTGTTTTATTATTTTTATTACGGTAAAACTATAAGTGAAGATTCATATATATTTTTTTCATAATTTTTTGTTTACCCATTTAGAAGACATAATACACCAAGTTGACCCAATGAAATAATTACTGAAATCCAGAAGGAGATACAAATAATAATAGAATAATAAAACGTTTATTAACAGGCAAGGATCACCCATGAAAAATTTACAGACATAACTACAATTACACTATTTAACACTAATTACTACTTAACTAAACCTACAATTAACTTAATAGTAAGTTTTTCCGTAAATAAAAATACGATAGACCGTTTTGCTAGTTCTTAATCGATTAAAATTATTTTTAAACTACAAAAACAATGTTTTTTAACAGGTACTATTCATACATACAACGTAATAGGTAATAGGTAGCTTATGTTAAATCAATTATTTATTGTTTCAAGATGGAATGGAACATTATTCAAAACGTAAAACTTGAATGACATTATAATGTGTCGGTTAGAAAACATTTATTTATTTATTTCAAATGAAGTTTTCTCAAACATACGTATATTATGGTATAATATATATGGATATTATCATTACATTCATTGTAATAGACCGCAAAATACCGTGTTGCGCTCGCTAATGCGCGTCGCAACCAAATCAGCGCTCTGCAGTTATTTATTCTTTGGCCACAATAACTCCGTATTATAGCACTTTGCTTGTGCATAAGCGAACATAGTGCAAGGAAGGCACGGAGCGACGAGGGACACAGCCTCCTCGTCTCAAAGCTGGCACACGACTGCCGGCCACGCCATTTTCAGGCTGCATACGCATAAAATGTGGAAAAACGTTCGATTTCTTAAGAAAATATTTTTTGATTAAGAAAAGCTATGTTGCATTTGTAGAACCTGTTAAAACATTTTTGTTAGTTTAAAAATAATTTTAATCGATTAAGCCGTTTAGAAGTTATAAGCAAAGTTAGCCGCAAAACGGCCTGTCGTCTTATTTTTTTTTCGGTGAAACTACAACTTTCAGGAAAAAAGTCAAATGTTGCGATTGTTATCCATAGAGTGAAGATGCATATATATTTTTTTCATAATTTTTGGTTGACTCATTTAGAAGTTATAAGCTTTAAAAAGTAACAGTTTTTGGCCAAAAACTGCGCGAAGCGCCTTAATAAAACCTCGATGTGAAGCGTGGTAGCGTCACAAAATATAGCCAAATAATTAGTTATTCTGTCACCATATGACCAGCCACGAGCTAACAAAAGTAAAACATATTTCTAGTTATTTTAGCGAAATTCCGTATTTTAGCGTAACTATTCTGTACACAAACTGAATAACTAAACTGACTAACTAACTGAGTACAGATGTGCTGCATAATTATTTTCCCTCGTATTTTCATGGAAACGTACAAATATCTTTCTATTTCAGTCAGTCTTGGTACAAAAAGTACTGAGGTTGACTGAAGAAAATGCGAAGGAAAACAATTAACACTACATCTGTAGGTACAATGATCCTAAAGTGTTGGTTTGGTCGAGAAAGACCGTTTTTTTTCGAACTCTAATTAATACTGAAAAAACGCTGGTAGCTTAACGGTGGGTTCCTTTCCTACCCTTGCTAAAAAAGGAAGCATTTCAATGAAAGTGTTAAGTATGTGATGCTATTTATAAAAACTTATAAGAAATCTAATATTTGGCGTAATAAGTAACATCAATAGGTTTAAATTCAACGGTGTACAGGTATTTTCACTTTGTTAAGATAGCTGCCATTCGCGTCTCATCTCTGGAAAAAGTTGCCCTTTTGGTGGTATGCCCCTAAAAATGAGTTTACTTGGTGGACGTATGTATGTACCTACGATAAATATTTTTAATACAGTTGCTCAAAAAGTGCTACTTTTCGTGGCTGTTTAGCGTGCGGAAAGTTGGTTTTCGCGAACTAGTGCTTTTTACTTTTCCAATTGATGATGAGTGTTAATATTAGTTTCATTTAAACGTCGTAATCAACATAAAAACCTACTGTTAATGTAAGAATACGAAAAATATGCATATTTCATATTTTATTACTTACCTCTTCATCTTTCGCCTCGCCTACGGCTCGTGACAAGATATCTCGGTACTCGTGAAGTAATGACATACTTTCCGCACTAGCATCGAAATGTACTATTTTTATCAGTTGCTTTATTGTAAAAAAACCATAGTGTGGAAATTAGCATACAAAACTGCTAATAAATCAAAGGTGCATGTGTGTGAAGTTATAAGCATTCGGCTAGTTTGAGGCCCATCAAACTTAAATTCGTAAGCTGAAGACACGGGTTCGATTCCCGCCTCGGCCACCGGTGGACTTGTGGACTTGGTCACTTTTTCTTTAATGTATGTTATCTATTTCAGTTTAAATTCGTGAATCCTAAACAAATTAAAAAGTATACAACCAAATGATAACAGAAAATTATTGACAACATTAGTGATACACTATATCATCATTTTCCTCGCGTTGTCCCGGCATTCTGCCTCGGCTCATGGGAACCTGGGGTCCGCTTGGCAACCAATCCCAAGAATTGACGTGGGCACTAGTTTTTACGAAAGCGACTGCCATCTGACCTTTCAACCCAGAGGGGAAACAGGCCTTATTGGGATTAGTTCGGTTTCCTCACGATGTTTTCCTTCACGAAAAGCGACAGGTAAATATCAAAGATATTCCGTACATAAGTTTCGACATACTCAGTGGTACGAAGCCGAGGTTTGAACCCGCGACCTTCAGATTGCAAGTCGCACGCCCTTACCGCTAGACTACCAGCGCTTTTTAGGGTTCCGTACCCAAAGGGTAAAAACTGGACCCTATTACTAAGACTCCGCTGTCCGTCTGTCCGTCTGTCTGTCCGTCTGTCCGTCTGTCCGTCTGTCACCAGGCTGTATCTCATGAACCGTGATAGCTAGACAGTTGAAATTTTCACAGATGATGTATTTCTGTTGCCGCTATAACAACAAATACTAAAAACCGAATAAAATTAATATTTAAGGAGGGCTCCCATACAACAAACGTGATTTTTTGCGTAATGGTACGGAACCCTTCGTGCGCGATTTTGACTCGCACTTGGCCGGTTTTTTTGATATACACTATATGTAGTATAGAAACAGACTAGATACGCAAAAACTTCAACTAAGGATACATAAGTTTCTTGCCTTCAAGTAATTGCAGTGTACCAACCCAACGGAAATAATTTCAGTCCCGACCAGCAACGTCGACAAGTAGGAAATGACGCCACGGAAAAAATCAATGGCCTGATGGATGAATGGCGCCTCCAGTGCATATTCCCATCGCCCCGTAAACCCTCCAGTGAGTGAACACCCCCCAGTGAATGAACAAATTCACGTTTTTTGTCTAAAATAAGAAATATAGCAATTTCTACCACTTGTCGTATTTTTTTTCTTATAAACAACTTTATTTCCTATGCAATGGCAACCCGTGATACATTTATTTTTGACCAGCTTGAATGTGACTGGCGTTTGAAGTTTACGTGTTTCTGATAACAAAACTTCCGTGAGACACAGACATATTAAACATATTAATAAAGGGTCACTCACGTATTTCACCGTATTTTCGACTTAAAATACGTGAGTGACCCGTTATTAATATGTTTAATATACGTGTTTCTGGTTTAGAAGTTTTGTATGGAAAAATTAAATCCCAGATAAGAACAGTGTACGTTTGGAGCAACATATGAAGAGCTTATTTAATGTTTACCTGTACAACGTTTAGTTATTTGGATAGATTAAATGCACACTTTGTCATCGTATTCAGCGATTAAGTCTTTATTTTTTATAGTTCCATTTACTGGCTTATCAAATGTTCTGAAACCAGTAAATGAACGGTGTGTTCATTTACTGGTGTCGTCTAGATTTCATTTTTTTCTAATTTTATATGTAAACGGAATGGTATTGAACTTGGTTAGCACGAGCGTTTGAGACGGTAACGTAACTTGAATAGCACCTTTCCCCGCTTTCTTGCCGAGTATTGTATAAACATGACATGACTGCGATCGGAAAAGGGTTATTATATTGACTACAAAATTGATAAATCGTATCCGCGGGTCAGTTTGTATGCCTGTGATAAGTCGTTTATCTTGCGCCCTTTTTCGGGGGATTTAACAGAAATACTGTTGTTTTAGGAGGTTTTATTTCTTGTTACATGTTAGTCTAGTTCGTTGGTTAAAATTACAGTAGATTTATATATTAATTTAAACGCACGATGTTAAAACAATATTAATCAAGACGGGACTTAATAGCATATAAAATAATATTGTTCCTTTGGCCTTGCAAGGGTTCATCATTTCTGACCATACTTATTAGAGTAATTGTGTTAGTATTTGTCTTCCTCTGATGCTGTTTTGATAATAAATAAATCATATAAAATTGATTTCATGAACGCTCGATATTGGTTTGGTTTGTCATTGCCTTTTAGTTCGTGTAGCTACCGTTGGCGCTAGTTGCATATGCAGCTGTATGTAATGTTCAGCCAAGGTATGGTTGGACCGGACCGATACAGTGTTATGAGTACGATTGTTTTATATAAATAATTTTAATTTAGTCGTTATGTTGTATCTTCTTGCTGTGTAACTTATTTGTTCACTGTATGTTATTTTATGTCTTTTTTTTCTTGTCTGTTATTCCGTGATTCTTCTCACTTGATGGTCTTATCGGAAGATCAGCGCTGGAAGCCACCAGCAACATGCTGAGATGAGGCCATTTCGTGGCACTTTAATTCTATGTTTACTATTATATTATGTCTCGTTTGTTTGTGCTTACTAATAAAATTTTATTATATTTTATTGAAATTTACCTCCCAGTCACAGAAGGATAAAGCATCAAAATAACTGACAGAATCTTAATTGACAAAAATAAGTTTTTATATTATCACGCGATACAATAATTAATTACACGTTAGTCGATTTATTTCAGCTTTCAAACATCAACAATACAATATTTATGTGAACTAAAACAGCTGTCTATTAATGTGCTATTCTCGACTTAATGTACTGCCTTTTTGTGTCTTGCAAATGAAAACGATTACTCATTTCGTATTTGTACCTAGTAGTTTTCAATAAAACACTGGCTGAGAGTCTACAGTGGTGGTATATTTTATAAAATAACTTAATAAAAATAAAATAAAATAAAAATAGCCTTTATTTCTACTATTACTACCTTACAATAGCTTAACTTACAATTTAATTATGTAGTTACTTTATACTTAAACAATTAATTACTTATATTATATGATTGTTCTTCAACAATTACATATTAGTCGCCTCTGTGGCGTAGGCCTCCCCCATGCGTTTCCACATTTCTCTGTCGCGGGCCTTTTGCATCCAGTTAAAATAACTTACTTGCCCTTAAAATGAGAAACAGTGATGGTCCTCATGTCTTGCCCCAGCTATACCTTTGTGTTTATAGTTTTTCAAAGGACTGTCTCATTTCAAACATAGACAGAGAGAATCATACTATCTTTGTCTTAAAGTACTAACACCCAAAAGAAAAGGATAAGTATAGTTTTTTTTGTTCTTATTTACTGACAATTTGGTTTGACCAACTATATATATAAGATTTCTTTTTTTTTTTTTTTTCCCCTGTCATGTCTGCCCTAATCATTAATTGTAATTGGAACACCCGCTAATCTTATTGATGTATATGTATAATATTAATTTTGGGTGAACTGAAAACCAGCTCTGTGGTTGCCAGTCTACACTGCACCACAGCAAATGCTGCTTGTTATTTGTTTAGTTTTAGAAAACCCTGTTTCTTTTTATTTATTTTCTGTTTTATCTTCTTGTATTGTGTATGACTATGTGAGTGGCAATAAATCATTATTCTTTTTTATTAGGGTTCCGTACCCAAAGGGTAAAAACTTATTTTTTTTTTTTTTTTTAATTTATTTATTCACTTCAAATATTCATACAACTTTTGCCAGTATGCCACTATTGTAAACCTCTTTGGTTTATGTAATAGTTGGCGAGTTCGCGCGGTCCGATCCGCGTTTGCTTAATACTATTAGGTATATAATTATATTATACTATTATATATATATATAAAACTAATCTATACACATCAAATCTCTGTATCTATTTTATACATTACTCTAGACTTAGGTAGTATTTTTTTAGTCTTGGCATACATCTGCCGTGGTTTTCAACAATGTTAATGAGATCATACAGTACATTTTTAGGTAAGGTGTTTAGTATACATGGGAGTAGAAAGTCAGTTACTCTTTTACCGTATACATTGTTACTTTTTGGAGTTGTATATGCAGGTAGATAATCTAAGGTACGCAAATAACTGGAGCGAGTATTTTTATCTAATGATGGTATAATTTCACACTCCTCTGTAACTAAGGACAAGCAAAACCTATCAAAAACGTTAATAACTTTGCAATGTTTAAATAGACCCTTTTTATCATTTTTATACTTTCCTTTAATTTTATTTGGTACAATTGTTTTTAAAAGTGCTGATTGTAGGTTATAGATTTGTTTCAAGTAGGTTTTGAATGTCCGCCCGTAGCTTGTGATACCATAGCATATAATTGAGTCGGCGAGTGATAAGTATAGCATACGTAGTGTATTATATGGAAGTTTGTATTTAAGCAATGATAAGTTGGCCATGACGGATCTAAGTTTTGAACATATGTGATCTATGTGTGGTCCCCAATTGAAGTTATTATCTATAATTAGGCCTAGGTAGGTGTGGTGTTTGACAAGTTCAAGTGTTTCGCATTTGCAGTTATTGCTAGGGTTTCTTATTAGGTATTCTTCTTCTTCTTCTTCCAGTGCCATCTCCTACCGGAGGTCGGCTATCATGAGGGCTATACGAACTTTAGACGCAGCCGCGCGGAATAATGAACGTGTGCTCTGTTTGAACCTCGTTCGGAGATCTTTGAGCCATGAGTTACGTCTTCGTCCGGGTGATCTTTTACCTTGGATCTTTCCTTGGATAATGAGTTGAAGGAGTTCATACGAAAAACTTATTACGGGACCCTATTACTAAGACTTCACTGTCCGTCTGTCCGTCTGTCTGTCACCAAGCTGTATCTCATGAACCGTGATAGCTAGACAGTTGAAATTTTCACAGATGATGTATTTCTGTTGCCGCTATAACAACGAATACTACTGTTTACTATACTATACCTTTTTTGAAGAACCCGAGTTATTGAATTGAATTGAATAACCTCTGTCTAACTAGTAAGCAAATGATCCGTGGAGCAGAAACTGTAGTGAGCCGTCTTTCCTGTGAGAGTCGATTTCGTCGCGGAGAAATTTCCGAGCCCGTAACAAATTTGTTGACTTTTTTATCGATCACACCGCGTCACGGCCTTTGCTGTTCCCATCTGTCTTGGGCGAGCCGAGCCCGTGAACGCTCCTACCATATACTACCATATATACTGCCATGTTTGAGTGGAGCCCGCCTGAGGAGTTGCGGTCAGCCGGCCTAACCAAGGTGACACTGACAATCGCTTGCGCTACGACAACGAAACGCTTTGTGTCTCTCTATCACTCTTCCATAATAGTTCAACAGTGACGCAACGCAACGCAACTGCGTTTCGTTCGTTACGGAGCGTAAGCGATTGGCATGTTGGCTACGCGGCTTGATCATTTTTAACACTTATTTATTAAGGTGCATTGGCGTAAGGCCATTTATACATTGCTCTCGAATGTATGAACGGCCCTGATTTGCAGCTCGCCGCGTCGCGCGCCGCTTACGTCCAGCCAGCGGCCTAATTTCGAAAGCGGGGTAATTTTGAATATCGCTAATATCTACTAAATCAGAACCACTTGATACTTTGACACTTACACTACTGCAACGCTTACCGAGGCATTTTGCTTACTGTTGCTACAGTACCTCCAGTTTAGTAAGATATTTATAATTTACAAAATTTCCACTTCGGGAACTTTGGAGGAACTTGGGGGAGGCCTATCGATGGAAAGCAAGACAATCTTGACTCCAATGTCTGACAGCGAAAATATAATATGTAGTTTAACTTTTATTTTATTTTTTAAGTTAAGTAAGAAATAAGATGTTTTATACTCTATTTTGTAAAACTAGTTGATAAGATTGTTAAATAAACACTTGTTGAATTGAATTTTCAACATTACACCGCTTTCAAAGTTACCTCAATGCACCTTATACAAAGACACCATGTTGTATAGAAACAAAATCTTTTGTATGGGAATCAGAAAAAGTTCGTAATTGTACTGTTACATTGCTTATTGAACTGTCCAGCGTCGACAACGTTGGTATGTCTGTTCCATCTGTCTATCAGCAATCCTGGCGGATTCACATTAACCGCTTCTCCATGCAAACTTAGTCCTCATTTTCCTCCTTGAAATAGAAATAGATATATTTATTTGCTTAAATATGGTAATTGCATACAGGTGTCAAAAGTACTTAAATTAATTTATTATCACAATTTAGGCAAAATATGGCATGCAAACTTAAAGCTAAAAAAAAACCCCTTATTACAATGTCAAAATAATACAAAATCATTAACATAACATGCAAGATACGTAGAATTGAAATATTACCGTACATTACAAGTTTATTTAACAAAGAATTTTATTTAAAGTCACTATAATTAGTATAGTATTATATAATCTGTGCTATAATTAAAATAAATACGTTAACAGAGTAATCCAGAAAATCGTTTAAGGATTAAAGCATTTATCTTTTAACCATTTGTGTAATTTGGTAGTAAATAATTTACCCGACAAATTATTTGAACAATATTTTTATACAGTTTATTGTTTATTAACCATTTTGCATACTGGTTGGACTCTTTAGCCATAGATCGCCATACACAATATAAGGCCAAGCGATCGGCGGAGGCGTGCCGTGCGATTCCCTCATATCGCGTCATTATCGACGCTACGGAAGCGCTCGACCGTGCGCGATTACGATTCGATTCCCCTTTGAGGACTCGTGGTTTGAGACACGACATCCATTGCGATCGTTAATCGAACTGTTTTTGTTTTGTTTCGAAATATTTAAAGCTTACGAAAAAAGTGAGCTTCGTAAAATAAGTACTTAATCATGCCATGCCGTAGAAGTGGTACATAATTTAAACAGTCATAGGCCAAATAGTTGAATGTTCCTTTTACCTAATTACGGCATTTAAATATTTTTTTTATTAAATTTGAAATATGGATAAAGAGTGACTCATGCTAGACCGGACCGGGCCCGGGCCGAGGCGTCCGATATGTCATTAGGGTTCCGTACCCAAAGGGTAAAAACGGGACCCTATTACTAAGACTCCGCTGTCCGTCTGTCTGTGTGTCACCAGGCTGTATCTCATGAACCGTGATAGCTAGACAGTTGAAATTTTCACAGATGATGTATTTCTGTTGCCGCTATAACAACGAATACTAAAAAGTACGGAACCCTCGGTGCGTGAGTCCGACTCGCACTAGGCCAGTTTATTTTTATTTTTCTATGATGGCTAATCGGTGATCAATAGAAAACTAAGCGCCGGGAGCTCCGATCATCCTTAAAGGTATCTTTGCTTAAAAGTTGCCAAATTATTATCTAAGCTATAACTTACTTATGCCATGCTAAAATAGATTGAAGTTCTTGGGAACAAGAAGTTTCAGCGTAAACGATAGTTACGCTAGTTCTTAAGGGACATACTGCCACCTAACATTCCTTGAACCAAGCTTTGCTTCTGTGAAGTTGGCATATCAAAGTTTAGCAGATCACGTTTTTATAGCATGCACCATAGTTCTAGAGTTCCTGATACTTTTTAGCAATAGTTCTGGCGTTTTTATCGTAAAAACCAAGACTGTGGAATTTCACAAAATCATATGCTAAGTTCACACACTAAGTATATCATTTACAGTACATATGGTGCTACTTTCTCGCACTAGTGCGTAAAAGAGCACTTTTCGTGCATATGTCGAAAGTTTAAAGGGCCATATGTACTGTAAAACGTTGTTCGATACACGTGCAAATAGGTAATTCGCAACTCGTGTCGATTTAAAACACTCCCTGCGGTCGTGTTTCAATTTATCGTCACTCGTTTCGAATTTCCTCTTTTCCGCACTTGTATCGTAAATAACTATTTGTTACAAATGGGATAAAAAACATATAGCCTCGACACATGGTAAAAAGGCATCTGAGAACATTCAACACAATTTTTAACTATTCTTTTAATTATATGATATACGATATAATATATGATATGCTGATGTCATTTAACAACGCACAGACATATATTTGGTTCCAAACGAAAGCTCTTGCTCTATTTTTTACAGAACCTAGGAGTTCTCGGTTCTAAATCGAGCGAGGAAGCCACAAAAAACGTAACTTTCATAAACTTCAAATTTTTAAAAATACAAAAATATTTTTAAAAGTATTTTGAGTCTAAAATGACAGCTTTGCGTTTTATGTAGTACAGAATAAGGCAGTGCCTGGCCCTAGTGTGACCTTTAAAGTGTAGAAAACGATTATCTTTGAAATTTAAATTTTTCAGAGCAGATTTGGGGTAAATTTTGGTCTTAAAAGATAGATGTGTGTCTGTAGTATATAAAAAAGTGGAGTTCTAGGAATCTTCAACGGTTTAACGCTGTAAAAGTGTGATAAAATTTAAATTATAAATTTCGATCTAGTCTAAATACCTACAGATGTGACCTGCTGAAACATTTTCAGCAGATTTAGGCTTGAATTTGATCTTAAATGATAGCTGTATCATCATCACGTCAGCCGATAGACGTCCACTGCTGGACATAGGCCTCCCCCAAGGCTCGCCACTCGGACCGATCCTGTGCCGCTCGCATCCACCGAATTCCCGCGACCTTCACCAGGTCGTCGCTCCATCTCGTTGGAGGCCTACCGGCAGTTCGTCTTCCGGTACGCGGACGCTACTCCAGAACCTTCCGGCCCCACCGGCCATCAGTTCTGCGAGCAATGTGCCCCGCCCACTGCCACTTAAGGTTTGCAATTCTGCGAGATATGTCGGAATGATAGCTGTATACCAGTAGTGTATAAAACAGCGGAGTTCCCGGCAATTAATTTACTTCAAAAGTGAAATTAAAATTAAGTTTGAAATTTCGATTTAGTAAAACTACAGGACGTGTGCTATGCTGAAACATTTTCAGGAGAGTTAGGCTCGAATTTGGTCTTGTATGATAGCTGTGTTTTCGTAGTAGACGTGTGCGCCGCGCCGGCGCGGCGCCGCCGCGCCGTGGACCCCACGCCGCCGCCGCCGCCGCGGTTTTAAAAATTCGCGCCGTGAGCTAAATTTTGAAAAATTGAATTTACCGCTAGGCCGCGTGCGACGGCGATCAAGGACACGGGCGGCAGCGAGACGCGGGGGGAAATGATTTTGGAGATGCTAAACAAAACGGTGGCGGAATTCGGTTTGTGCGATAAAACCCTTCATGTCGTTACTGACGCCGGATCTAATATGAAGCGAGCTATCGCACTGGGTAACTTGGATGGCCATTTGTATTTGGGCCATGGGTTACACAACCTAGTAATAGTAGACGGAATAAAACGCGTCCCAGAAGTTGATGCTGTGGATACCAAGTGTAAAAAAAATTCAAAAGTATCAGGTATCGTTTGCCGGACCTAGAGATAGAGGTGGAGACAGAACAACGTAAATTTCTGCAAGAAATAGATAGCGTTGGTGAAGATATTGAATTTGTTCTATGGTTGACGAAGACTTATCATCACCAACACGCGAAGACTGTAGTGCCCAAACTACTGTCTCCTTCAACAATGAGTTCGGTGAGGTAAACCATGTGCCGACCGTAAAAACGTCGACACCTACACGTTGCCATAGTGTTTTGGCCATGCTTGAGAGTTTGGCTCATTTCTGCAATCGTGGTCCGATAAACGAAATGCTGACGAAAATCGGACAGGGAGAACTAAAACTTATTCAAGCAGAGTGGAACATGTCCATGATACGGTTTTTGAAGAAATTTCGTGAGGCTGCGGCTGTCGAAGTCCTGTCTGCACAAAAGACCGCCTCTATAAATTTAGCACTTGTACTCAGGACAGAATTAAAGCACGTACTCGATGATGTACCTGAAGATGAAACACTAATAATCTTGTCTTTAACAAATCTTGTCACTAATAATCTTGTCTTTAAAAAATAATATGTTATCTAACATAGATAAGAGATTCCCTCTGTCTGAAAATATTGTTTGCGCAGCGCTTCTAGACTAGATTTTCTGGTCTAAAGGAAATTGACGCTTTCCTCGAAAAACAGCACACCACGCGTGCAGTTTTTCTTTCGGAAATGATCAAGCGATTTGTCGACCCTACTGACATAGCTACACCAGATCCAGTCACAATGCCAAGTACTTCAAAGACCGATACAACTTCCAGCCTTTTGAATAAACTGTCATTAAAACACAGCAGTTTTAGTTACGATGAGTCCACAGATCCCGCTTTTCAGGTGCTGGAAATATCTGGCTACTGCGGTTCCTAAAGAACTAGTGGAGCAGTTAAATGGCAGTTAAAAGTTTTGGCGTGAAAAACGTCATTCTCTTCCTTGGATCGCTGCACTAGCCAGAGCTGTACTGGCAACACCTGCCACCAGTACGCCCAGTGAACGGGTGTTTTCAGTGGCAGGATTCAGTGGCAAAAAGCATGTAATTTATAATACGCACATAGGATGTGCAACTTGTGTAGCCTGCATGACTTTCTTGATGGCCTAGTAGCGTTTATTGTTTATTTAGCAGTTTAGGTTAGATGAACAATAACGATTGCATTATGTTGTTGTTTTTATAAATATAGTTAAAAAGCTAAAAACTCCACTTTGTTTTTAATAAGAACCATCGAACAACACCCGACGACCTTGACGCCGGCGTGGTCCAGCCACGCCGCGAAAAATCTGCGGCGCGCCGCCGCCGCGAATTTTTATGGCGGCGCACACGTCTATTTCGTAGTATGTAAAACTACGCACGCTTTCCCTGCACTAAAACCGATATTGATGGAATTTAGCATGTAGACAGTAGGCACGTTTGGGCGTAGGCAACTTTATTCTTGGAATCCATTCCTTTGGGGCTCTGACCATTAATTCCTTCAGTTTTGAAACGTACTGTGGTAACCACGGAGTAGGTTAGTAGTTTATGAATTCATGGTGGTAACAGCCTGCTATAGCTAGTCACTATAAGAACTGAAGGTATATTCTAAAGGTGAACTGACAGACATTTTAGTAATAGGTATTTGACTTTACTCAATTGTTACTGTCGCCATCTTATGGTTCGTAAAAAAAAACAACATATGAGCTAAATTATTTATGCCTCGAATAGCGCCTTTGTACACATGGTTTGAATCGTAACTTCTTGCTGTTATAAATGCAGGTATATTTTATGGGCAACGAGCTCTCCGGGCGACACTTTCGTGTAGCTCGGAGTCGCGGCGGCCATTAATAAATCAGTAAACAACACCCGCGTCGCAGATTACCTGGGCGAGAGTTCTAATTGGTTAAGAGCGTAGGTTCTTCAACGATCCAGTGTAATGTGATCCTACAAGGTCTTTGAGATTGCATTCGGATGGCAACACCTAGTCCATTTACTGGGCCTTACTGGAAATCGGCGTCGCGGAGTGACTCATACACACCAAGCTGTGAGGACCATTTAGTGCAACTCTTAATTATGCGCAACTTAATTATTTTAGTTTTTCAGTTGCAGGCAGACCGAAAAGGAGCAGTGTTGTTGGCGCAGCCATACAGCAGCGGGATATGGGAGATGTTACTGTCAATTTCCTTGGAAAGTCGAAGCGGACACTGTCGCGATTAGAACATTCAATCCGTTACTCAATTTATCAAAGAAATCGATAGATAATGACATCGCCGATTTCCCGCTGCACCAGCAGCAACGCAATAGTAATGCTGCTGCTGTCAACATCAGAATGACACGTTTAGCTGCAGATATTTAGAAAATTACATATTTTTCGATTTTGTTGTTATGTTTAAGCAGTGGTGTAGCGTGAACTAATCTAGCCGTGGGCGAAATCGCATCTGCGAGGCCCTTTTCTTTCACTGTGCCGAAGGGGACTCGCGCGAGGCCCCCCTTGGGGCGCGAGGCCGCGGGCGACGGCCCACTTCGCCCACGCCTAGCCACGCCACTGTGTTTAAATCTTGGGTTTCAAAACATAACACAAACCGTAGTCGCTTTGAAACTCGATCGTATCACCGATAAACGTGCCAACGTTCAAAAAGCTATCCGAATAATCCCACATGCGCGGCCCTAATATATGCGGACCGAGGCACCGCTGTCTATTATCCTTAGCTTACCCACCTCACTACAAACTTTGATTACTTGGCGAATAAGATACAACATAACTTGCACAGATAAAGTATACAGATGTCGCTAGTGACGTGTCACGATTGCAATGGCAATTCGCTGTGAACAAGGGCCTGACACTCTTTAATTGAGAAAGATAGTCTTATTGCGATTCCTCCAAGAGGAAAGAGAAAATGGTGCCATGCTTTGTCCTTATCACCGACCGGGTGGCATCATAGGCGATGGCGAAATACAGAAATTTATAAAAGTGAAAGAGAAAAAATCCTATGCCGCCCAAATTTTATATGAATATTCTTTCTCTTACTCCCGGTCGCTCGGTGGCGCGTCTATAACTACTTGTATATACTATGTCTATGGCTGTGAAGGACGAACGGTCAGCTGGTGTAATTGGTAGCACGTTGGACCGGCAATCCAGAATTGTGGGTTCGAATCCCACGCTGCCGAGATCACAGTTCCTTTTTTAATTGTCATAGATATCTGTTTATAATTTATAAGCATAAATTGCCTTTAGAAAGGCACTCACTCGAGCCTGTTAAGTCTAATGAATGATTAACGCGAACTGGAGTGAGACGTCACATTTTTCTTGTGATTAGTGTCGCTTGTGCACTCGCCCGACGCAAAATACGGTTAGCAGAGACAGGTAATATTTAAGGACTGTCAATCTGCACACGTAATTATGGAGTATCGAGACAAACTATTGCGGTTTAACGATGCTTTTTATCAAATATCATGTAATTGTGATTTATCTATAATAAATAAAATAAAATAAAATAAGAAAAGGATAATAAATAAAAAATTGTGGTTATGGGTCTACGATCTGACATCATGCGACAGAGAGCATTTGATAGCAGGTACGTTCCTTTACTTAACATGATTTTGGCAGCAAGATAATACAAATAAAACATAGTAGAAAAGGTAATGTTTCTAAAAATAGAAGTATATATTTGAAAATATTTATCAGTACGGTTTTTACTCACTATTATTTTTAGTCGCTTTTGACGACGTACAACCGCCGCGGACACTCGTGCCTGAGGATGGATTCCCAAAGAATCCGAAACATGTCGCCAAAAGCGACTAAAAATAATAGTGAGTAAAAACCGTACTGATAAATATGTCTCACGATAGTTTAAGTGCCGTGCGAGTATATATTTGGTCACAAAAAGATGCAAATAGGTATTTAAGAATGTCATGTGTAGGTATTGCATGCATAAATTACTTATACCAACTAGAAGTATATGTCGTTGAAACGGTTGAAATATTCTTGAACGGTACCTAGAGTATATTCGGAACGAAATTGTATATTCGAAATTTGAGTGATACCTATCACTACTCGTACTTACACGAAATTACTTACAAAAAGCACGTTTGACCAACAACAAATAAAAAAAATACAAATCTATTAGGTTAGTTAAAAATTTAAATGAATGCCGTTTCTCTATAGTTAAAATATCTGACAATATAAAGAAGGACCTCAACTTCATATGGACATAGATAGTCTTTAAATGTACCTGTCTCTGCGACAAATAATGGGAAATTATTGTAACTGAATAAGATTTGCGGTTCTATGATTCTCGCTCAATAATCAAACTATCGCGTCTAATTGTCTGTCAGCGATGTCGCCAGGTAGTAGGCACACAAATTGGTTGTTAAGTGTATAGTTTGCTTCGCTCACTGCCTTGTTTAAGTAACTTAGGTGTGCTGGAAGTCGGTTGTTTGTCATTTTACTGTCATATTACGTGCCGAGGATGTATCCGTGCTCTAGTTCTTAGGCTGCCTTTCCACTGAAGCGAAGATTTATTTATTTATTGTTGGGAAAGCGGAAAAATACATAAGTTTAAAACGCATATAGAATAAATATAAGCCAGCATTATAGGGCACTAAATTTCGAAAATGGGTCGGTAGCTTTTATTGAAAAATTGAATATGGTGAAAAAAAAACCGACAAAATATTCTGTTTTTTCGGACAGAAAGTAGATTATTCTGAAAACAAGCCGATATCGAAAAAAATAAGCTGAGGCAGATAGATTGTCTATCGTTTAGAAATAGTACATTCGATGCTAGTTCGGAAAGTATGTCATTACTTCACGAGTACCGAGATATCTTACCACGAGCCGTAGGTAAGGCTCGTGGCAAGACTCGGGACGAGTGAAGAATGACATTTCCGCACGTGTATAGAACGACGTTTTTTAATACAGTTGCGAAAAAATAAGAAAAGCAACAAGTAAGGAATGGAATTTGAAACTTTTATATTATTAATTCTGTGACATTATTGACATTGACATTATGAAGATGTGTTTTTCTAGCTTTTATTCGACTAGAATAGATTTTTATTATTGAACCCACTTCAATGAAAGTTTTTTTTTTCAAATGCATGTTCTATAAGACAGAAACAATTGTAAATATTAAAACATTGTACTATTATTACCTAAATATCGTTATTTACGATTATTTGTGTATCGTATATTTATAAATCAATATCGAATGTTGCCTTTGGAAACTTAAAACATTCTTGCAGTAAGAAAATACGCCTCTTCTTTGACAGGCGTTCCGTTCCATTCAGACGACTTATTAAGAACGGTTTTTCAGCATTAAAAAATAAACGTGTTATAATACTTATAATGATAAAGAGGTAAGTAATAAAATATGAAATATGCATATTTTTCGTATTCTTACATTAACAGGTTTTTATGTTGATTACGACGTTTAAAGGAAACTAATATTAACACTCATCAATGAGTAATCATGAATTGGAACAAGTAAAAATTTAAAAAAATTGGAAAAGTAAAAAGCACTAGTTCGCGAAAACCAACTTTCCGCACGCTAAACAGCCACGAAAAGTAGCACTTTTTGAGCAACTGTATTAAAAAATAAATTTTGGAATCAGTTGATAACCGTGGGCTGGACAGGTGCCCTTATCATTGAAAGATTATCAGATTAGTGATCCCAGAGAGTGAGATTCGGCTATATTTCCGAAAGTGATAAAGATAAACGCAAGGGGCAGGTGACAAAAGATGGCGGAGCTTCGTATCGTACCAAATTTTTGAAAATCAAATTTCAATCCAAAACGCTCTACATTGTTCCGGGCCCAAGTGCCCTAACAAATTCGACGATGTCCTTTTTCTATGTCTTAGTATGAACAAAGATAGATATAACTCCGTAATAGATGGATACAGTCTAAGGAAAAAAACGTGCCTCGAAAATCAAGAAAATTTGATTCTCGTTCAGAGGGCGCTACTAGTTTTGGCCTACAATCGTATAGATGGCGTTGACGGTTTCGTTTGTTATTTAACAATTTTAACGCATATCAGTGAAAGAACATGAGTCAAAATCATAAAAATAATTAATGCAAATAAAAAAAATCATTTATCTATATTTAAATACATTCTATCGTATTTTTATAAATCTTCATTTTTAGTTTTAAAGTGTGTCGACAGATGGCAGTGAATTTACTGGGGTTACAAAATTTACTATGACAGTACCGCTCTAGTATAAGTTACTCTATGGTATGAAGTAGGTATTAGTGTTTTAAGACTTCTGAAAATACTATGAATAATTCTTCTTCTTAATCGTTTCGCTCTTGACGGAGTGGTCGTGGTCATCATTGCAGCGATTGGCGACAAGCTGCACAAAATGCCGCCATTCTTCTCTGTAGGCTATCTTCCTGGCATAAGTACTTTATTATCATCGTGATATTAAAGAAAAGAAGTCACTTGACGACTCATTCCCACTTCAATGTTTTCCACATCTTAATTCTTATGTAGGTGTACATATGTTTAAATATCATATATAATTTTTTTTTTTTTTTTTTTATAAACTGATCGGCGATTGGCCCTAGTCACACCTGATGGAAAGTGAAGACAGGGCCTAAGATGGAGCTCACCGGTTCAGTAACAGCCTATTCACTCTTGTTTTAAAGAGACCGAGGTCATATTGATCAGGGAATACAGATGGCGGGAGCGCATTCCATTCCTTAGCCGTCCGTACCAAAAAGGTGGAGGCAAAACGTTTCGTCCGAACGAATGGAATGTGGACCACGAACGGGTGCATACGCTCCCCGCGCCTGGATGTCCGATGATGGAAAGGGGAAGGTGGGATCAGGTCGTGCAGTTCCTGTGCGCACTCCCCGAAATGTATCCGATAGAACACCGATAGGCAAGCGACTCGACGGCGATGCTCAAGGCTCTGTATCCTTGACTTGACAGATGGATCATCGCCAAAGAGTCTATGAGCCCGGCGCTCTACTGAGTCCAGGGCCGCCAGCTGATATTTGGCAGAACCGTCCCATAGGTGGGAGCAGTATTCCATGCACGACCGTATTTGTTTGCCATTGACAAGTTTTATGGTTTCCCCTGATTTGGCCTATGATTAAAACTAAAGGGGCCTACTGATCAGTCCGCCGGGCGATATCAGCCTGTCAGTTAGAACAAAAAATTGACAGTTCCGAACAACTGACAGGCCGATATCGTCCGGCGTACTGATAGTCAGTGGGCCCCTTTAAGTAACCATTGAGTCCGGTTCTTAAGGGGCTTACTGACTACCAGTCTGCCGGACGATATCGGCCTGTCAGTTAGAACAAACATTTAACAGTTCCGAACAACTGACAGGCCGATATCGTCCGGCGGACTGATAGTCAGTGGGCCTCTTTAGTTTCAAAATGTTTGTATTTCACGTCTTCAGTCCGTTGCTATCTAAACATAAGGTAAGTGTGCCGTGAACTTCCTCTAATGGCTACATTAGTGAATGCCTGATTAGAATGCACTCGACATAATTGTGTCTGGCTCGAACAGTGCACGGGAACCTTAGTTAGTATACATTGTTTATGTTATACTTAAGTTATGGTTGGACAAACTTTCTAAACGCATGGAATATAAATGAGTTCAATATTTAGTGTTCACATTTCTCTGTCGTGTACAAATGGAATAAATGGGCACAGCATTAAATTAGGGAAACATGTCCCTATTAAAAACTAAAGGAAAACTGACCAATCCCTCCAGTAGTAGAGGCCGGATTCGAACCGGCGTCTTCAGATTACGCGGCAAACGCCCTGGACCTCTAGGCTAATGGGTCCTGTACACGATGGCCCAGCGTAGGCCAGTCCAAGGGACGTATTTGGGGCATTTTCTATGAAAAGGGACCTTATTGGCGATGGCGCTTACGCCGCGCAGCGTCGCGCGGCATTGTATTTATATCGGGGCATCGTTTATAATGGCGTAAGCGCCATCGACAATAAGGTCCCTTTTTATAGAAAATACCACATTTATGCGTTAGAAGGAGCAAGTGATATTGCTATTACATTCCACCGCATAGCTGCGTCCCTTGGACTGGCCTACGCTGGGCCATCGTGTAGAGGAGCCATAACCCGTCACGGCGGTACCGGTCCCGGTTTCTCGAGTATATGCAATTTTAGGTGTCTTTAACAAACTCTAAGGGCGAACAGTATGTGCGTACGTACAAATCAATATCATTAATAAAATTATTTAATTTGTTCCGAAAGTTGTACGCTTATTATATGAATGCGTCTGACAGTACTGCACCGTTTACAATATTTGAATTTGGAACTACTTGTACTAGTCTTACAATAGTTCATAGTGAATAATTGTTGTCTGAAGTGAGTAAATTGGTGTTTAATATTGCCCCGTTACGCCTTATGAACCACTGGGGTACCTTATGAACAATAACATCAATGTTACCCCTCTGCCCCTAAGTTACTGCCATTGGATTGTAACCGAAAGTGTGGTGAATATGAATACAATGTCCGAAAACTACGTCGATACCGGTTTTGGGTCACAACCAGAAATACAGGAAGGACATTTTTATATTGCAAACTTCTGCAGCTATTTGAAAATTCATTTCGTTCGGGCGATCATCAAAGCGGATTGATTTACATTAACTTTACTCTGCTACCGACATCAATTACACTAAATGCTGAGCCCGATTGACCACTGGTGCCTTTACCCTATTCATCATCATTCTGTACTTAAACGAGCCATTTCAGTGGAGCTTCGCTGCATACTATCAGTATTCATTAAGGTACAGTGTGTTCAGCCTGCAGAGTAAAAACAATCGTAGCGCTTTTTCAGATCTTAATACGGTTTCCAAAAAATATTAGTCACAATCTTGAGGCCATTCTCTAGTAATTAGATTCGAAACCTAATTAACTGATAAAACAACTTCGCTCTATGAAAAAAATCACGAAAACTAAGACGTACAATTAAAAAAATGTTCACTATTACTTTTGCACAAAAGCTATTAACATGGAAATTGCGTCTAAAAATGCGTATCTAATTTTGTAATTAGTGATTGTAGTAATTGATTACTTGTTTTTTTGTGAAAAATAACAATTCAATAATAATGATATTTGCGATTCCGGGCGCGCACGGCCGTCCTCTCAGTGCTCAGCGAGCTGCGTTCGGAGAAGCACCTGAGATCACTGCACCTTAAAAGCAGGTGAAAAATATTATAAATGCAAACTGACCAATATCCATTTTGCAGTTTTATCCAGTAGACGAGAGCGGTGAAAGGAGAAGAGGGGGGGGGGGGGGGTACGGGAGTAGCCTTACCCATTTATTCTCCACGACCCTTGTAGCGAATTGGATTACCTAATCTCTCCACCGAGTACCGAGTTTTAAATTTGTCTAGTAATATCCCGTATTTGTAAAATCCGGGACAAAATATTATCTTAACAGATATACAGAATTTATGAAAGGTGATTTCTTATCATACAAAAGTCGCCGTCGTTTTAAGGATAACACACTAGAGCGGCCTGGGTAAATAATTCATCTATGTGCCAATTAAGTAATTTTAAGGTTACGGGACCCTATTACTAAGATTCCGCTGTCCGTATGTCCGTCTGTCACCAGACTGTATCTCATGAACCTTGATAGCAAGACAGTTGAAATTTTCACAGATGATGTATTTCTGTTGCTATAACAACAAATACTAAAAACAGAATGAAATAAATATTTAAGTGGGGCTCCCATACACAAACGTGATTTTTTTGCCGTTTTTTGCGTAATGGTACGGAAACCTTCGTGCGCGAGTCCGACTCGCACTTAGCCGGTTTTATAATACACCATTTTGGTGAAACCTTTGTAATCCGTGAACGGTTTTTTCCCGTCCGGATTTACGAGGTCCTACTGTGGTTTCGACGCTACGGTAGAACGCACGACACAATCGTAGTCTTATATATACTGTAAGAGTAGAAACATCAGAGTACCATTATAACAATATTTATTAGAGAATCACAAAATATGGGAGTTTAGTTGTGGATAGTATGTGGCGCGTACAACGCCCAGAAACCGATCTACAAAATGGACGACGCTTCTTAGTGATGTGACATTCCGGTTGTCGTAGTGATGTGACGACCGATAAATGACGATGCCGCCTTTTAATACTTACATATACATATGCATAGACTTTTAAAATAATAACTCTTTTCACAGTCGGGTCAGGGAAACTTAATGGACAAGCAAGATATATTTTAGAAGAATTTCCGGTCGCGAGCCGCGGCTGTGGAATAAAATCCCTGCCGCGGTTGTCCCGAGGGACTGTCGTAACGGGCCTTTTCAGGAAAGTACACGGGTAAAGGATTAAATAGCTAAGCGTATGTGATGCCGCTGGACTTGCAATAGGGTATTTGACAATTTTTTTATTGATGGATGTTTTGAGGATCAAATGTCTCTATGGGACCTATTGTCTTAAAACAATACAAATGATGGTCAAAGTCTGGCACCCGCACTTTACTGACAAAACGCTTCTAACCAAAGAGGATATAAGAAGATAGAGCGGTACTGTCATAGTAAATTTTGTAACCACAGTAAATTCACTGCCATCTATCGACATACTTTAAAACTATAAATGAAGATTTATAAAAATACGTTAAAATGTATTTAAATATAGATAAATGATTTTTTTACTTGAATTAATTATTTTTATATGATTTTGACCCATGTTCTTTCACTGATATGCGTAAAAATTTCAAATAACAAACGAAACCGTCAACGCCCTCTATACGAGAGTAGGCCAAAACTAGTGGCGCCATCTGATCGAGAATAAAATTTTCGTGATTTTTCTAGGCACGTTTTTTCCTTAGACTGTATCCATCTATTACGGAGTTATATCTATCTTTGCTTCTAACAAAATGGCAATACATCGTGACGTCACCAAGTAACGTCGCTATTGCTTGGAAGCCGTTTCGATGTATGGAAAACAAGGAAATTGCGATTTTGTCGGTGAAACATTACATGTGCATATATTATGTATATTGTTGCTATATTTTTTTAATGCAGTATTAGGAATCTAATGGTACCATGTTTTTTGCACACAATTTGTACATAATTTTATTAAATTTTACTTCTGTACCTACTCATTTATATTATTTTTATTATTCTATTTTCTTTGTAATTTAATTTTCTTTGTGAGTGTAAATTATTACACTTATGGTGTTTGTAAATTTATATTGTTAATGCAAATGATTTATCTATCTATCCTCGTCGCCCACCATACTCAATTTAAGCCATTGAAATTCAAACCAAAGTATTTGGAAAATAGAGTTGATTTTCCTTTGGTTCACGTTATAAGTAAAAAAAAAGAATTTGCAGTACATATGGTGCTACTTTACCGCACTAGTGCGATATTTAGCACATTACGCAACTATGTCAAAAATTTAAAGGGCCATATGTACTGTAAAACGTTGTACGATACATGTGCGAATAGGTAATTCGCCAGTCGTTACGAATTTCCTATTTTTCGCACTTGTATCGTAATGTACTATTTCAGTTTACCTCAACCTATCCAGGAGTTTCATTCATAACTTGCTAAAAAAGTAATATGTCCTTTAAAAATCACATCGGGCAGAAGGAGGATAATAATTCAATTATTATCAATCCAGCCTTTCTTTATTTAATTTTCTGCTGATATTGAATTAAGAATTTGCAGAATTTAGTTAAAAATCTTTGATAAGTGCTTAGGCAAATCTTTTTAAAACAAAAATAACCCAATTTTACGTAGATAAACACTGGGCTGATTAAATTGTAAAGTCGAATAGATTGTTGGCTCAATCACCTTAATTAATGATTAAACAGTGAGTTACAAATCGTTCCCGGGAGCCAAATTAAAGCTCTAAACACGAAAGATTACCTTTATTATAAAACCGGCCAAGTGCGAGTCGGACTCGCGCACGAAGGGTTCCGTACCATTACGCAAAAAACGGCAAAAAATCACGTTTGTTGTATGGGAGCCCCTCTTAAATATTCATTTTATTCTGTTTTTAGTATTGGTTGTTATAGCGGCAACAAAAATTCACCATCTGTGAAAATTTCAACTGTCTAGCTATCACGGTTCATGAGATACAGCCTGGTGACAGACGGACAGCGGAGTCTTAGTAATAGGGTCCCGTTTTTACCCTTTGGGTACGGAACCCTAAAAACAAACTACGTTGCGGATATATTATAGATAATGAAAAAGAAAGAATGAATAAAATAAGAAAAAAACACCCAGACCAAACAAAAAACAGGGGGCAGACCACCAGCCTCTTGGTGGTCCACTATCAATAGAGACTTGCGAAACCAAGATATCTCATCGTTGACAACCCAGGACAGACCGACCTGGCGCAGACGCACAAGAAGGCGCGACCCCAAATGAAGTTGGGACAAGGGTAGAAGAAGAATAAAATAAGAAAAAAAGACATACATAAATATTTAACATAATTATAAAAAATAGAAAAACTAACTTGCGTTCTGGTATGTGATTATCAGTCACGACCAAACCCAGTTATCAATGTTGAAGTACTTGAAGTTCTTTGAAAATAAGGGTTGGGAAAAATATGTATCCTGAATTTGCCTTTAGTACATAACTTCGCCTTAACTAGCATAAAATCATAATGCACTATAACTTGTATCATAGGCGTTTAGTAATTCAGCATTTGGAATAAGTTTTAGTATAAATATTAGAATTAAAAAAAGAGAAGGCGAAGTTGAGGACGGGCGGCAAAGTTAGGGTAATTTTGAATTTTTATTTTTTACTTTAACCTATTGAAAAGCAGCTACTAGCGATAAGACCCCTGTTGCTTCCTCTATCCAATTGTCTTTGTTTATATTCTTTCTGTGCATATATTTTAAACGAGTCAAGATAAAACGAACAGGGATACATTACTAATCTAAAATCTACTACAACCTAAAAATCTTACCCTAAATTACACTAAATCCTAAACTAACTAACTAATCTACAATACAATACAATACAATTGTATTCTTGTACTCTTGTATATTGTATTGTATTGTAGACTGATACAATTCACCATTATAGTGGTTTAATATCATCAGCTAACAGATGCCCGCTGCTGGACAAAAAGGATCCTTATAATAACCAGTCGGGCGCTGCCCGCGTCTAACAGATTCCAGGGTGCGTAGCCAACGTGCAATCGTCAACGTTCCGTATCGAACGAAATGCCACTGTCGCACTAGTGTGGAAGAGTGATAGAGAGAGATGACTACGATACGCTACGGAGCGATAACGATTGGCACGTTGGCTACGCGCCCTGCAATCTTAGTCCAAACGCCAAATCATCCGACCGCGCTTAATGGAGGGCTTCCTTTCCGAGCTGCAACTTCCGGTGCGCCGACTTCACTTAAAAGATCTCATGCTTTTTGCCAAAAAAGAAAAAGATAATTATAAGAGTTTTTCTTATACTTATATATAAGTATCGTCTCAGTCTGCGCGCGATCTTTGAGGAATGCTCGGGAGCATTTTACTGTGAATTTTCTGTTTTTGTATTGTTATTTGTGTATTTTATTTTTATTATAATTTTTGACGTGTTGATTTTGTCGTTAAAGATTTTGAATTGAATTCAATTGAGCTTTGCACACCCCCTACGTCCCCGCGCTCAATGTACGCGCGGCGCGGCGTACACCGCGTACACCTCCGATGCTTCCTCAGGGCGAAATGTTAGAAACTCGTGCGCAAACTGCTTTAAAAACAGATCTTTGTGTTTTAAACTTTATATCGATGGTATATACGCGTATATAGTTACTAATAAAAGGCCGATAGTCATGGGTTCCAATCCCGGTTGAGGACAAATACCTAATCGTGTGATGAACACAAATATTAGTTCCTCCCATTATAGTTCATCTTCAGCTACTGTTTTGAAGGCCTGATTCAACTTTTTCTTTTATAATCCCTAGGGTCGATTAGGGCCTAGAGAGTTAACAATCATGTAGTTATCACTTGACTTTTCGTTTGCGTCTGTCAGCCCGATATATGTCAGGCGTTTGTTGATAAAACATTGAACGGCCCACGGCCCAGTGATTTCTCATTATCGTTGCTAATAATTAATTTATTTATTTACTTGCGTCTACGTTAATTACATCCGTAGTACCCATATTCCAAAATCCATTAGCTGACACTGAAACAACAGCGTTTTGACGAGGGTTCCGTCGAGTATTTATTAGCACGAAGTGTACGAGGTAGGTGACCCGGTTTGAAAGTGACATTTTTGTAAATGAAGGTTCGAATGACTGCTTAAGTCATTCGAACCTTCAGTCATTTGGACCCGTATTAACCCAACTAAGCTGGGTTTATCTGCTATTAATACAAAAATATCACACACGAGAAAATAAAAAAGGCATTACAAGATTTACAAGTTTATTTCATAACACTGATTTAAACTTTCACGATTTGTGCCATTTTCAACCAAAAGGGTACTTATTGTCGCTTGTCAGTAAGGCGCTATTTCCATATAGCTTCAATTAGAAATCAACCTTATCGACAAGCGACAATGTGATACCTTTTGGTTGAAAACGTCACATTTTTACTCATTATTATTTTCAACGACGGGACTTAATCGCGAAAAACTCGCGCGCCTAATAGAAGATGTTGATGTCAACTTTAGCCAGTCTTCTCCGAGACCTCGGGGACAACGCCGTCCTCCAAACGTCGGAGGTAAATTTAAAACTTATTTTACGCGATTGAGTCCCGTCGTTGTGAATAATAATAAGTTTGTTTCATTTCATTTACTCAAGTTCATCAGTCTTGAAACTTCGTAGAAAGGCATTTTCAAGGCAAAGGTTATTCATAGACGCTCCACAAGCCTGGATTATCTAATATACGTTTGTAAGAAATTGATTAAACATACATCAACTAAATGAGGCTTGTAAAGTTATATGATTTATGAATAAGGGGGTATATTAGTGTTGTTATTTCCTTGAGTGAGAGGACTAAAACTTCGTAGAAAGGTATTTAGTTAAAAAAAATATCCCATCAAAAACATAAATGTGAAATGAGAGCCAAGTTCGATGCTATGAATATGCGTCGTTGTTAAAGCTTAGAACGCACAGCGGTTTTTTTCTTGGGGTTTCAGTCTTTTTTTTACAGAAATTACAGTCGGCCGGACATTACCCAGCCCAATTTTTTGCGGTTCCGGAACCGCTTTTGAAAAAACCGCAGTGTGTCTAAGCCTAATTGTGTTCGCCGGCGAAAGAATCGAGATCTAGGTATATGGGTGCCAAGTTTTAGTTCACTTATGTAATTAAAAATCAGGATTTGACTTGCAGTCTAATTACGATTATTTCCATTAAATTCCTTGAACATATTATGGATGACTTATGCGCCATTTGGCGTAATGGCTCCTCTACACGATGGGCCATCATACTGGCCCACTAAGATGGGCCAGCGTGTAGAGAGGGTAGTGGAGTCGGATGGCTTATGGCGCTGCGGGATGGCGATGGAATGGCCACGGTGTCGGTTTTTCGTCTGCACATCAAAGGTAGTGGGCCAGCGATGGTGCGTACGCCGCGCGTGCGTGGTGTAGATACACGTGGCCCATTTCATCTCGAACATCTCGCTGGTCCAGCGCTGGGCCATCGTGTAGAGGAGCCATAAAAATCGCATGGCCATCTCGCTGGTCCAGCGCTAGACCAGCGAGATGGTCGAGAGCACGCACTATGAAATGGGCCACGTGTAGATGCGTACGCACCATCGCTGGCCCACTACCTTTGATGTGCAGACGAAAAACCGACACCGTGGCCATCCCATCGCCATCCCGCCGCGCCATAAGCCATCCGACACCACTACCCTCTCTACAGGAGCAATAAAATAATATTTGCGTCGGCTGGAATGCGTGCGTGGCAGTAGCCTGCTGCGGAATTTGTCTGAGCACCTGAAATAGTACGTATCATCAAGTCTGATATAATCATTTTTAGGGTTCCGTACCTAAAGGGTAAAAACGGGACCCTATTACTATGACTCCGCTGTTGGTCTGTCTGTCTGTCACCAGGCTGTATCTCATGAACCGTGATAGACAGTTGAAATTTTCACAGATGATGTATTTCTGTAGCCGCTATAACAACAAATACTAAAAACAGAATAAAATAAATATTTAAGTTCCCATACAACAAACGCGATTTCTTTTTCCCTTTTTTGCGTAATGGTACGGAACCCTTCGTACGCGAGTCCGACTCGCACTTGGCCGGTTTTTCGAATCTAAAAATGTGACACGCATCAAAGTTATAGGGTACAAGCTAGCAAATTATTATAAAACTTAGTTGAAAGCACGAAGTTTATAGCGCCAGCCATAACGCTTATAAATTTCTTGGCGCTACGGGACGAGGCACGACTTTGTTCAAAAGGTTAAAACTCCCGGCAGCGTCAACTTTAAAAAAGTGTGACGCAGCGTCAAAGCATGTGAAAAAACGTCGTTGCGTTGAAAATCGAGCCAGGCTTGTCGAAAGGCGGCTGGGAGCGATTTCGTGGTCCGCTGCTCGCCGACCGACACACGCCGGTGCGCCCTGACAATGGGTACGGCTGTGTTCCTGCCGCTAGCAAGCTCCGCGCTTCTAGGGTTCATCCAGAAATCGATATTTTGCCAACTTTTTGAGCCTGTACCCCTTTTTGAAACACGTATAGTTTTGGGACTGAAGCTATTAAAGCTACTTTGCCACACCCCCTCCCCGACCGTGATCACAATTTGTATCTGGATCTTTTGCGGACCCAGCCAAAGATGAAATCATGCTTCAAATGTACTCTTCACTCTCTTCAGTTAAACGTCTTCGTATAAAACTATAATTTGGTTGTGACATCACATGCTAGTGTTTCATATAAATTCCATAGTAGCAAATCGTTTTGACAGTTCGAAAAATTGATTTTACTAGTTAAATACCTTATAATGGCTAACAGGACGCATGCGCTCTGTAAGCGATTGTAATCAGCGTTGCTCCCGCGCTGCACCCGAATTGTTCTAGCTTAATCACGCGTCCTACCATCACAAATAAATAGGGACACTTTGTTCTACTTTCATCGCATTATCGGTGCAGTAGCTTCTAAATAGAGGTAAGTAAATGAAAGTTTCGTTAGGTACTTACGAGAAAACTGACCGCCTAAACTTTGGAAAATAGAACCTTGGAGTTAAAAATATATAGTTTTTTTAACTCCAAGGCAAACATAGACAATCATACTAGCTTTGTCTTACACTAGTATTATTAGCATCCAAAAGAAAAGGATGAGTATAGTTTTTTTTTATTTACTGACAATTTGGTTTGACCAACTATATTTAGGTATATTATATTCTTGAAATGTTGGCCCTACTGCTCCTTTATGTGACAAAAGTTAACCTAACAGTTTTGAACGGTTAGTTTCACTAGACTTATATTGACCGAGATATGGACCGGAATATCGGGAGCTCGAAAACAGTACAAAAGGTAATCACGGTCCATATCCTGAGCAATATAAGTCTGTGAAAAGTTGACCTCTTTGGTGGTAATAGGTTTGACTTTAAAAGAATTATCGACATCATAGTTTTGGATTTATGTAATTTTTGGGATTTTCGCTTTTCAGATGACTTATACCGGAGATATTTTTGAAGAATTATTTACGATTATCAACCGTTTCTCACAACCACATCAATATTCCTCGCTCAATCCTTATAAAATCCTGCGGGTCAGGGCGGCCATCCCTGCCTCCTGATTAACTGTAGTCCAAATGCCTTATACACGCGCTGAGGAAGGTTTTTAACGCTGTATCTACTATATTATATACAGCTCTAGCCATGACTGAGGCACCGAGTCCAACTATTGTTCCGCCGGATTTGTTGGCAAATTGTTATTGTCTAAGGAGCTCTTTAAAGTGCCTACGGATTGTTAAGAGCAATTAATTATGAACGGTTTTGAGCGCTGGTAGCCAAGCGGTAAGGCGCTCTCGGCTTCCAAACTGAAGGTCGTAAATTTGAGCTCCGCCTCGTACCAGTAATTTGGGAAGCAAAGGCAAAGATGACAGTCGTGTCCTTAAAAACTAGTGCCTGTGACAATTGGATTAGGACACAGCGGACCCTAAATTTTATTGCTTTTAGAACGCAAATGGTTTTGGAACGAATATGTTATGTGAATAAATAATCTTAATTGTTTAATTTTTAACATAAATAATAAACATTTTGCGATCCTTAATCACTATAATTATCTACCTATAATAAAATATAATATTATTTAAGTATTGTTAATAAGTTCTCAATAATGTTTTGCCAGATAGCTATTTTCAATTCCCGGAAATTAGGTTTCCCGAGAATTCGTGCACTCGCAGAGCTCAAACGCCTATATTTTTATACGAGCAATCTCGATAGCCGATTTATTTGATTTAATAGACAGGCCATTCTGTGAATCAGTATCTAGGAACTTTGTTAATACTTTTCAATACTTTTTTAAATCATTAAACGCTCATGGCATTATCTAGTTCGTCTAGTTAGTAGGTAGTAGTTTAGTTAGTTATTCGTCTAGTTTTTAGTTTTAGTTCTTAGTTTTTTAGTTTTAGTTTTTTAGTTTTTTTGCGGTACTAGTTAGTTAGTTAGTTAGTTTTGCTGGGCATTTTCCGCAACTCGACATCCAATGTGCCTATTTTGCGTGAAACGAGGTAGCGCTACTCTAACCACCCCAGCTCCTCCACGAAGCCTAGCAAGGTCTTCAGGTTGCTAGTTGCTTCCTTTAGTGTGCATGGATTCCCTAGGTATTTGCTCCTATATACTTCTACATACTTTTGCGGTACTAACACTAGTAATAAGATTGTAATTTTTTGCTAGCCATGACTGTATGAACATTAGTCTGAAATAAATGTTTTAATTATATTTTTTTATTATTTACAAACGCGCTACAAGTCTCATTTAGCTAAGTAATTATCGTTTGTCTTTATCTATTAGTTTGACTAATGTATCCTATTAAAAACATTACAACAAAAAGATGCAATCTCGCAACGTAATTCATCTACAAAAAAAATTGAGATGATTTTAGTTAGTGCCAGGGGATGTTGTAATAAAACCGTATCAATATTAGATATCTTAAATTTTTAATACGTATAATGACTTGGCAACCGCACATAATGCTTTACTAGACCTAATTTAATTAAGTCTTGTAAAGTTTTAAGAATCAGGAGGTATTCAAATATAAAGCTAAGAAAATGTAATGAATTATTTTCTATGAAGTTCCGCAGTGCATAAAATAAAATACCGAGTAAGGCTATGTATCGAAAGCATTCATTTTCGGATCATCCCATTATTTCCGGCTGCGCGAGCACTCAGTAAAAAGTAAAAGGGATCATAACGGAATTTATAGAACTTACGTACGTAAGACTTTCGGCAGTAACTCGTGAAGGAATCGGAAAAGCGAAGGAGGGCTTAGAAAATTATTTCCGAGGGTGACCATCAAACAACTGTTACGATTCGCGACCTTATTGCCTCGAGAAGAAACTTCGCGTAACATAAAGGAAGTTTTATAGACCGATAAAGACCTTTTGAAGGGTCGCCGGTAGAACGAGCGTGTACTTTCGCTTGGAGCTCTGAAATGACTACAAAATTCAGACGATGCTTACTCAACTGTACATAAAACAGATGCTTCTATCGGATCGCTTACGGGAAACGGTCTTTTCCGTAGTTTACATGCCCGCATCTTATTGACCGAAACATAGTGACACTTAACGGGATTTTTATTAAAGGTTACACCGTTTGCAGGCGTGTATTTGTAGTAGAAGCAAGTTGTATTTGTTAATATTATTATTTATATCTGCGCCACGCGCGAACTAGGCCTTGATACCTGCTCGTAAAGTCGTAACTCGTAGAAATATCATTTTATGAAAATACCAGCCAAGTGCGAGATGGACTCGCGATCTAAGGGTTTCATACTTACTTCTCACAATTTTTAGCAGTGTTTTTTTTCTTAAGTCTTATAGTTTCTACATGAAACGAACAATTTTCTGTGGTTTTTTTTGTTCAAAATTGTAGGCCCAGTATTTTCGGTGATAAGGGGGAGCCCCGTTTGCCCCCAAATCCTTCTTCCTCAGCTAGAAATTCCTCGAATCTCCTACTCGACACATCAATTCTTAAAGTTAGTAGTTTCATGAGAAACATAGCTAAAAGTGCACCAAAATTTAACGTCCATTTTCCCGTACAGTTTTAGTAAGATTTTGTCTCCAGAAAAAAGTCTGACGCGCCAAAAAACTAAGTATACAGCTGAGTCTTAAGTTTAGTTTACGAGTTTCCGTCAATTTAACTTCGGCCGAGCTGTCAGGCAACTCGAACAAATTAGTCGGGAAAAATTGGAGGATTTCCACAGGCTTCTAATAAATGGCCTGTTTGGTAAGTAATTTCAAATGGAACGTATTTCAGTGCGGCAGTGTGTGCAGAGTAATTTGTGTTGCTTACGTGTAATGCCTCTTACATTTTGGATATAAATATATTTTAAAAATACAGGTCAATCAAACAAATCGATGTAGAACCACAGTGCTCAATAAAGCTTGTGCTGTGGGTACTAAACAACGATATTTTTTTTATTTCCTTTATTTAGGATTCCCAACAGTTACAGCTCTTAAATCTGTACAATTATAGGTAACCACAACTTATATAATGTCTCGTACCTGTGAACAATAGTGAACATGCAGTAAACTTATGGTTATATGAATTAGTGCCGGTACATTACTTTAATTAACTAATGCTAGTACTTGATTAGAATGATGTTAAATAGTCGATAACAATTATTTACTACTTATACCTATACAAATATTTTCAAATACTTTCAAACGATATACATTAGATTAGATAACGGCAAAAAACATCCGTTACTCACGAACAAAATATTTCTGATAAACAAAAAATACTATTACTATTACTACTGAAGAAATGATAATATCAAATGTATCAAAGTAATTTTTAATATGAAATGATAATGTCTGGTCCGCGTGTTTTAAGCGAAGACTATAATATGTTCACAGGCAATACTAATAAATTGCGATTGCACCATAATCTCGTAATTATCGTTACAAAGTGTTACAGCTAGCTGTGGGGTTCTGATAGGTGTCCAACAAGTAATCCGGCACAGGTGGCGAGAGAAACGACCCCTAATTACTACTGAACATTGATCACTTCCTAGATGCAACATATTTATAATGACCCGCGGTCACCGCACGTACTATTTAGCACGAGACTGCGGTGTGGGCGCCTAGTTTCAGCTTGATTTAATGTTATTTATCTACACACATACCTATACATCATAAACCTAGCTAGTTCAAAAATCGCAAATTACGTCCAGCATAAAGATAAACTGTTTTGTTAGAATACATTTAATATTCAGTCAAAGTAATTTTTAATATGAAATGATAATGTCTGGTCCGCGTGTTTTAAACGAATGGGTATAATATGTTCACAGGCAATACTAATAAATTAGGATTGCACCATAATCTCGTAATTATCGTTACAAAGTGTTACAGCTAGCTGTGGGGTTCTGATAGGTGTCCAACAAGTAATTAATACGTACGTTATGAGACCATCGCGGCCGGCACAGGTGGCGAGAGAAACGACCCCTAATTACTACTGAACATTGATCACTTGCTAGATGCAACATATTTATAATGACCCGCGGTTACCGCACGTACTATTTAGCACGAGACTGCGGTGTGGGCGCCTAGTTTCAGCTTGATTTAATGTTATTTATCTACATACAAACCCATACATACAATTGTTAAAGAATAAAGAATAAAGAATACATCATACACGTACAGGGTTGCGTTCAAAAACCGCAAATTACGTCCAGCATAAAGATAAACTGTTTTGTTAGAATACATTTAATATCAGTGAAAATGTATTTATTGCGTAATAATAAAGTCGAAATTGATTTAATAATGACATTCAAAATATTGTCTTCGGTTACCGCGATAGTTACTCATGAAATAAAACTTCAATATACGCGATATAATCCGTTTTCATAGTTTTATTTAATGACATTCAAACTTCGAACATCTCTGGGAAACAAAGGAATTTTATTAGACCTCATTTCTAGTATCAGCCGAGATGACGTTTTATTCGAAATGAAATAGCAAACAGTGCGACGAGCTCAAATGCCGCAATGGCGGTCGTAACTTGCGGTTCCTGAACACATCATAGAGAACTTATAATATGTTTGTAATAAGTCGCTTTCAGCTCGTTTCATAAGCTTACTTCAATTATGTAGCAGTCACATAAACTACTATTGCAGTGCATTTCGCGCACTCTATTAATTATTTATTTAAAAAATTTAATCAGGCAACAAGGGCCATGTTACAAATACCTTACAGACTATATATGCATTTTATAAACTTAAAAACTAAACACTATTTAGGCGACAAAACGGCGTGGCTCCGTTGAATCGTCTGGTCTTGTGTCGGATTCGGCAGTTTGCCCCGGAACAGGCGAAACACGACACTGCAGCGCACCACAAAAGACAACTATTGCGAAAAGTATTGCGAGAAACACTGATTTAAACTTTCACGATTTTTACTCATTATTATTTACAACGACACGACGACGACACGACACGACGGAGGTAAATTTAAAACTTATTTTACGCGATTAAGTCCCGTCGTTGTAAATAATATTGCGAGAAAGTTTAGAATACCGGTCATGTACTCATGTCAAACGATTTATAAAATAGTTCTGTTTATACAGAGTTATTTGTGCAACATGAGAGGAAAGTTGGTTTTTCTGGCGAGTATTTACTCAAAAACACGAGATGTAAAATAACTTTGCTCTCGTGTTGCACACATAATTATTCACCTCAGTAGTGAGAACATATTAAAGGTTAAAATGTATTTCGAATTACACAGAATGCAGACAAAAAAAAAAGAAAAAAAAAGTAATAAAAGTATGGTGGCAGTTCATGGCCTTCACTAAATTAAAAATCTACTTTGTTTCACTCCCTAGAGTTACGAAAGTCGCACTTTCTTCACTCCCTGGAGTGAGGAAAGTCGCACTTTCCTCACTCGTGGGAGTGACGAAAGTAGGCTTGTTCGAGCTGCTGAGGTGAAAATATTAATCACGTTCATACAGTCGATGATTGCTCGACATATTTTGCTCCATAACGAGGAGCATGGAGCGAGGAGGAGGGTGAGTGACCCGGTTTAATATATTTAATGTGAATATGTCAGTGCCTCACGGAAGTTTTGTTATTAAAATAGTTCTGTTGCTTAGATTTAGATACTGGCAGACAGCGCACAACTATCTATCTTTCTTCAAATGTTGAAGAGCTTCTAATAGAGAGTTCTAATAAGAGAGCTCTAATAACATCTACTCGGATGGCGGCTATAATTATTTAGAATATCTACAAAATTTGAGCGCAAGGAGTAAAAAAAACGGCCAAGTGCGAGTCGGACTCGCGCACCAAGGGTTCCGTACTTTTTAGTATTTTAGTTGTTATAGCGGCAACAGGAATACATCATCTGTGAAAATTCATGAGATACATCCTGGTGACAGACAGACGGACAGCGGAGTCTTAGTAATAGGGTCCCGTTTTTACCCTTTGGGTACGGAACCCTAAAAATTAGTTGTCGTAATTTTAAGTACAGGATAGCCCAAAAATACGTTGTATTTTTTATTAAAGTACCTACGCGTCTTTTACCAAACGTCATAAAAAATTAAAAATATACAATCATTTAACTAAAATAAAACGCATTATCTAAATTCTAGCTTTGATACACAAACGCAAACGTTTGTTAACCCTTTAGGGCCTTTGCACCTTTCAGTAACCCGGGGTTAACCGGTTAAATGCAAAATGACACTGGGTTAACGGTTTACCCGCTTAACCCCGGGTTAGTGGAATGGTGCAAGTGGTGCTTTAGTGGCTAACGGCAAGATATTTGCCGTCGCCGTCGCCGTCATAGGCGTCAGACATTTTTTTTCTCAATGATCGCGTTGTTATATATATATAGTATAATATAAATTTTAGTTCGCACTGGACTGGACTGGAGAATATACTCGTACAAGAAAAACAAGAAAATAAACAAGACCAAGAAAAGTCTGCAACGATTTTGATAGCACACGCAGTGCAAGTGTTATTTTAAACGTCAAACTTCTATGAAATGTTGCTATCAAAATCGTTGCAAACTTTACTTGGTCTAACTCTATTACGCTATTAATTTCACATTTAAAATCGGGTCTATCGCGAATTTATTTTGTTACTTACCTTTATTTACCGACGTTTCGACACAGGTTTCACTGGTCGTGGTCATTTATGTGTAGTGGGTGATTTGAAAATGTTATATCTACCCCAAACTTTAAATACACTTTTCGTCGGGTAGTCACACAAATCTCTGTTTTGACATTTTGCTGGGACATCAGTTAGCCGCGACCACGACCAGTGAAACCTGTGTCGAAACGTCGGTAAATAAAGGTAACAAAATAAATTCGCGACAGACCCGATTTTAAATGTGATTTAATATGTGTTCAAAACGCGAAAGTTTTAAATGTTCTTTTACGCTACTTTCAGTCTTCGTAACGATTTAGCGGTGTCTAGTAGCGATAGTCAAAGCTAGCGATTGTCGGATGTAATATTAGAACGCTCTATAGTGGTTCTTAATCTCTGATGAAAGCAACTATTGATTGTAGGGTTCGGTACTAGAAGGGTGACGCCGGGATGTCATTAATAAGCCTTCAGCTCACCCTCTGCCGGCTGTTTAATTATTTTAACTTATTTGTAAATAGATGGTATGTTCGTAAACACTTAATTGTACTTAAGACAAGTGGAAATCACAATAAAAACTAAAATACACGATGAAATTTAATCGGTGATCAGGAGTTGAAAAATATTAATTACCAACCATAACAGAATAATTTAAAAAGCGAGATCTCATGCAATTTACTTAACTATTTATTTAAACTTTATTGCACAGTAAAAGTTATACAAAAGGCGAACTTAATGCCTGAAGGAACTATCTAATTAATTACAGTTAGTAATATCGTTAACATTAATAAACACTGGATACATGAAGACCCTATTTTTATTGAAGCGTATTTACGTCAAGTGCCATCGATTTGGCGGGGAATTTAACAATTTGACAAAATTGGACCCATGTCCTTAAACTACGTCCAAAAGAGAGGTATGGGCACTGTGAATGACATCTCGCTTTGTGTGGTAGGGCACAGGACAGCGGATGTCATTCCAGATCTAGAGCAGAGCCCAACTGGGGAGGTACCTCCACCTTACAGAAAACCGCAGCCAAATAACACTAGACCCTACTAATAGTGTTGTGTTCCTGCCGGTGAGCAAGGTTGCCAGAGCTCGAGGGAGAGGAGTGTTAGGGTCGGCAACGCGCATGTAACTCCTCTGGAGTTGCAGGCGTAAATAGGCTACGGAGACTGCTGAACATCAGGCGGGCCGTATGCTTGTTTGCCACCGACGTAGTATAAAAAAAAACAATGACAAAATGGTAGCTTATTGCTCATATAAACAACAAGTCACTTTCAGAGCATGATAAATAAAAACTCCGTAGAATTATCCCAATATGTTTAGTTTTTATAATTATGTACGAGTCAGGCTAGCACTTCACCGATTTTTTGTTACAATTACAATTACTATCTTAGTTTTTACGAATATTAAAATCTCGTAGCATTAAATTTCTAATCTCGTAGCAATAAATTTTATCTTTTGTGCAAAGTATCTAACTTTTCTTTTATTCGGCGTTTTATTATCTTGATGTTGAAATTTACAAAAAGATTTGTTACCTTCAATTCATATTTGAATACATTTAATCAGACGTAACTTTATTTACCTTTTACTTAGATCACTTTAGAATCAAAGTACCTACTTAAGTGTACTTAAGTAGAACTTCGTCGGATCGGATATTGTAGAACCTTAGGAGAAACGGAGGTACTTACTTGACATTGTATTAAAATAATAATTATATTGTATTAGCTGAATCCACTTAAGTTAATGTAACAATTTAGAATCTACAGTTTTAATCAGTCACGAAATTTGAAGGTTTGTCAGTTTTGATAGAATCGTAAAGTGACAAATTTCAAATTCCATGACTGTACATTGTGTATTAAATAAGTAAAGTAAAGTAAAGTAAAGTAAAGTATTTAAAGGGCCTGACACTCTTTGATAGAGAATAGTACATTTCGATGCTAGTGCGGAAAGTACGTCATTACTTCACGAGTAGCGAGATATCTTACCTACGGCTCGTGGCAAGACTCGGGACGAGTGAAGAATGACATTTCCGCACGTGTATCGAACGACGTTTTTTAATACAGGTGCGAAAAAATAAGAAAAGCAACAAGTAAGGAATGGAATTCGAAACTTTTATATTATTAATTCTGTGACATCATTGACATTGATATTATGAAGAGGTGTTTTTCTAGCTTTTATTCGACTAGAATAGATTTTTATTGAACCCACTTCAATGAAAGTTTTTTTTTTCAAATGCATGTTCTATAAGACAGAAACAATTGTAAATATTAAAACATTGTACTATTATTACCTAAATATCATTATTTATGATTATTTGTGTATCGTATATTTATAAAAACAATATCGAATGTTGCCTTTGGAAACTTAAAACATTCTTGCAGTAAGAAAATACGCCTCTTCTTTGACAGGCGTTCCGTAAGTTCCGTTCCATTCAGACAACTTATTAAGAACGGTTTTTCAACATTAAAAAATAAACGTGTTATAATACTTATAATGATGAAGAGGTAAGTAATAAAATATGAAATATGCATATTTTTCGTATTCTTACATTAACAGTAGGTTATTATGTTGATTACGACGTTTAAAGGAAACTAATATTAACACTCATCAATAAGTAGTCATGAATTGGAACAAGTAAAAATTTAAAAAAATTGGTCAAAAATTTTGAAAAAAATACACAAAATAGATCTATACCTATAGAATACAGGAAAACCTATTATAAATAGCAGTCAAGCGTGAGTCGGACTTAATTACTTAATTTTTGATCCGACCCCTACGGGTTTTTAAAGACATTTCACTCACGTTTCACATAAAAAATACATTGTTTAAATTGTGTAATGTACGGAATCCTTGAAACGCGAGTTTGACTCGCACTTGGCCGGTTTTTTGCTTGTAGATCGAAAATGACACGTCCGACGGAAAATTTGTTCTAATCATAATGAAAATTGATATCTGAGAATGTACCTTAATATGAATTCGAAGCCAAAGTTGTAAAAAAATGGCCGCCATTTTGAATTACTTTATTTTTGGACCATGCCAAAAATCCGAAGACACCTTTTCACCAGTGTCTGATCCACCAATCCTTGTTGGTAGTGCCATTGTTATTGATGGTGGGTTCCTTCTACATCGAGTGGTTTGGCAATCCAAGGAGAAATGAATCTCCTAAGGCTCCCAAAATTTATGTACAGATCCTGGGATTACGCAAACTCGGATTAAAATCGTATTAATTGGCATTTAGGACCATTAATAGTAAATAAAAGTATTAAAATTTGCTGGGAATTAATTCCTCAAAACGGTTTTTTTTATCTAATTTGATTGGCCTATACATACATTATAGGATACATTTTTACACACTTGTCAGTCACACATATTTACTTATTTACTTTGACCGACCGGTTTGGCCTGTAGTGATCCTGCCTGTTAAGCCGATGCTCCCGGATTCGAATCCCGGTAAGGGCATTTATTTGTGTGATGACACAGATATTTGTTCCTGAGTCATGGTTGTTTTATATGTATTTAAGTATTCATATATTATATATATATCGGTTTCTGAGTACCTACATCACAAGCCTTCGTGAGCTTACCATGGGGCTTAGTCAATTTGTGTAAAAAATGTCCTATGATATTTATTTTATTTTATTTTTATTTTATTTACAAACAAACACTCGTACATAACACACGCAGCTTGGAAATATTAAGCATATACTTACTTTAAAAAAGGCATAAGTCCCTAAGTAAGTTTGAATGTAACTGTACACTATATATGTACACTGTATTTTTGCACTGTAATTTTTCCTCAGTCACCCGTTGACCACGAACGCTGTAAAGAGTTCGAAACGTCGGGATGTATTATAAATTCAATATACGCGATATAATCCGTTTTCATAGTTTTATTTCATGAGTAACTATCGCGGTAACCGAAGACAATATTATGTAACTGTACAGTTTGTAATGTATAAATATGTAGATTAAGAAATCGGTATGACGAAACTGGGTCCTGTAACACAGGGTTTCCTAACTCAGGACACAGGGTCATGATTTTCTGTACTGTAAAATAAATACAATAAACTTTTTTCATACTTCAATGGTGTGATGTGGTCATACCTACTTGGTACTATCAGGACGGACTTTAGCCGCTTCTGACTCAAACTAGTCAAGTGATCACTCCATATTCCGGCACGGGCCCACGAGTGCTGCGTTAACTAACCCCCATTACTTTTAAAACAGCTTTGCGGATATCGATTTTCATTTAACTCGCCTTAAACAGGTCGTTATGGCGTGTTTATAAGTAAAGAGCCGGTCGAAGGGCAATATTGCTCTTTGTGCCCTCGTGAATAAAGGGTGATTAATGGCTGATGTGGTGCACAAAGCGGGTCTTTGTTGCTTGGCAAATATTTGATCTCGCCACGACGTAAGCTGTTCTTTTTGATATCACTGGGTATCGGTTTAAGCGGGCTGGCTGTGTAATGGAGCTGGGATTTGTGTGGATACCTATCCGGGTTCAGGGCGGCTACTGTAACTCGAAATTCGATGAGTCAATGTCCGGTTTCGATCGCTCTTGGTATCGAGTGACAGGGATGCAGATAGACAATTTTCGAATTTTGTTATGCCCGGTTTTAGGTGCAAGCGAGCGATCGCATCATCGATACACCAAGTGAATAAACCAGCTTAGGAATTCGGTATTGTAAACAGCTTAACGAATGCCAACATTCGCTTGTTAGCAATAATCAGTAGGTGTAATCAGTAGATTCGCAAACACCAAAAAGGTTTTTCATGGATTTCCTGTTGAGTTTTGTGCTATGGGTTTGTTTAAGGAAATGTAGGCACCTACAGCTTTTAAAGCATCGGATACACATGTAAATAACACTAGAAATGTAGTTAACTAATTGACTACCATTTTGACATGTTAGAATACAAATGCAGGATCCATAAGAAAACAGCTATTCCTTAAACCAAGTAGATACTGCCACTTTTATGAATAAAATGCTTAGCAACTGACCTGCCTTGAGCATAACAATGAAAATCGAACAAAACGATGTACACGGATCGCGAAGTGGAATTTCCTGCAAGTTCTGTGAGCTGGGAATAGCATTATGCTCTTTTTACTTTGCCGTAGTTGGATATTGCTTTAACTTTGCCTGGGTTTTCAGCAGTCTATATCCTAAAAATTACAGTTGCGAGTAATACGAATCTTTTTGGCGTAAGTATGTGGTTTTTTTTTAGGGTTCCGTACCTCAAAAGGAAAAAAACGGAACCCTTATATGATGACTCGTGCGTCTGTCTGTCTGTCTATCCGTCTGTCCCAGGCTATTTTCTCCGAAAATACTGGACCAATTTAGTTGAAATTTGGAACACATATGTAAGTTTGTGACCCAAAGATAGACATGTAACGTAAAGAAATGAAATTTAGACATGGGGGCCACTTTTGGGGGGTAAATGAGAAAATTAAAAATTAAGTTTTTCAAATATATATCATGTTACATATCAAATGAAAGAGCTCATTGTGAAAATCTCAAATATATATTTTTTATAATTTTATAATAAACAGTTTAGAAGTTATTTAAGAAAATAGGCATAAAATGACCATTCCCCCAGCATTTTAAGCTCACGCATGAAGCTTTACATATATAAGGTAATGTTATAAACTCAGCGCACACAAACAAGACTAAACTCGGCAAGTTAGTTTTGTCAAGTGCATTACATCTATAAAATTAAGTAAATTGTTGAGTGTAGATGTTGTGGAGAGACGCGCTGTTTAAAAATGGTTTATCTCTACATAAATTGACCTATTTAGACATAATTGAACTCCCGTAAGCAATTGATTGACATGCCCATTTACCTACATAGGAGAGGCGCAATTAGCCAACGTATGGACAGGTGATTTATCCCCCCTTTAGTCCTGGCTGTGGATGAAAAAACCAGCTTAAAGTGACCTTGGGATCCATAAACTTTGTGCAGCCAGAGAAAGCCATATATACTGGTTTATTTTAACCTTCGTAGCGCGTGGTTGGCAAGCGTTGGCAGTGGCATCAAGGCTTCGGCCTAACGGCCTTCTCATTTGTATGTAGCAACATAGTAACTTGTATCAATTCGACAGGCCGAAACGATTGATTTCAGTAAACTTAATAATGATGCATTGTTTATATTCACGTTATTCGTCTCCTCTCTCTCCGTCTCTGGAATAATTACGTGGTAAAAATCTTTCGAGTAATTGGCGTCCACATACCTCGAAATCGATTTATACATTTCAGTGCTCAGAGTAAGTAAATAAAAGGCTGGGACAACGCTAGAAAAATGATGAGTGGTCAGATTGGATTTAATAGCGTACCAAACGCATTTGCAGATTTGATGGACTGAAAGGAGGTTGAGGATTCAGTTACTTATTTTTATTCGGTTCTTAGAACACTTATTGCCAGTCATATTCCACATAAAAGCGTTAACAGTATCACTGGATATCCTCCTTGGTTTTCTCGTGCACTAATAAAAGTTCGCAAACAAAAACTATCGGCTCATAAAAGGTGGAAAATATACGGTAATCCTCTTGACAGGGCGGAATTTACATTATTGAGAAAAAGGGAGCACAAATTAGCCACCGAATGCTATAATAATTTTATTTCATTGGCTGAAGACAGAATACATAGTGATCCTACTTATTTTTGGTCATTTATGAAGTCAAAATTCCCTAGTAATTGTGTTCCCGACCAAATGTCTTACCTTGGTGAAATTTCGAAAGATGGTAACACAATTAGTAATTTTTTTAATAGATATTTTAACTCTGTGTTTGTTACTGATTCTTCTGTCTTACCCGATTACTTGCATGTAGCTAATGATTCCCTGATTGATCTTAATACCGTTGATATTTCCGAGGATTGCGTCTTCAAGTTTTTAGAAAGAGTAGATATTAAAAAGGGCAGTGGTGCTGATTTGATTCACCCCCTTTTTATCAAAATGTGCGCCCGTGAATTGGCAATGCCTTTAACTCAAATTTTTATTAAGTCTTTAGCTCATGGTCACTTTCCCTCCTCTTGGAAAAAAGCCTTGATAACACCAATTTACAAAAGTGGCGATGCGCACGTGGTTACTAATTACAGGCCCATTAGTAAATTAAACATATTTGCTAAAATCTTTGAAAAAATCGTTTACAACAAAATTACTTCTGCTTTCTCTCAACACATTGCGCCTAGCCAACACGGATTTTGTCAGGGTCGTAGCGTTGATACAAATCTCCTGACGTTTACCGATTTCATTATCAATAGGATATCTTCTGGCTGTCAGGTGGACGTCGTGTATACTGACTTTTCGAAATGTTTTGATAAAATTAATCACAATAACTTAATCAAGAAACTTTTTGAGCTCGGTATACACGGCGACCTCCTTAGATGGATAAAGTCTTACCTGTCCAATCGCAGTCAGGCGGTTGCCTTGAAGGGTTATACTTCATGCTTTCTTCCTATACCTTCCGGAGTACCCCAAGGATCGCACCTTGGTCCCTTATTGTTTATCTTATATGTCAATGACATGGCATCCTGTTTTCGGAACTCTGAGCACCTCGTCTATGCAGATGACACAAAGATTTACAAAGCTGTGTCCTCGGAAGCAGATTGCCGTGCATTACAGCATGACTTAGATAACTTTTTACTCTACTGTTCAGATAATCAGCTTTTCTTAAATACTGATAAATGTTTCATAATCAGTTTTAATCGTAGAAATGACCCGTTAATTTTCAATTACACTTTAGCTGGAAGAAATATAGCCCGGGTATATTCCATTAGGGACTTAGGTGTTACCTTAGACTCGCAATTGAATTTTAGTCTACATATTGATAATATATGTAAGCGAGCTTATAAGAAGTTGGGGATGATTCTCAGAATTGGACAGCCCTTCAGGCGCCCCAATACCTATAAACTACTTTTCTATTCCTTTGTTAGGAGTATACTAGAATTTGGTTGTGTTGTTTGGACACCTCAGTACCAAGTCCATATTGATCGCCTGGAAAGGATCCAAAATATTTTTTTAAAATCACTTTGTTACAGGACAGGTAATTACTTCGAACGCACTTCGTCAGCAGCGAAGCATTTTTGTGTTCCTTCCCTCTATAACCGAAGACACTACTTAGATGTAATGTTCTTGTTTAAAATTCTTAAAGGTGTGATAAAATGTCCGAATCTCTTAGAATTAGTCACTTTCAGTTGTCCGCACCAACCCCTACGTTCTAGACCTCTATTTCATATCAGCTTTGCCCGCAAGAATTACGCTCGGCACACATTTTTCAGACGAGTCCCAAATTATTATAATAAGCACCTACATGACATTGATCCTTTTCACACTTCCCTGTCTAGTCTTAGAATGAAACTTAGACATAAGTTGTTTTAATATGTCAAGTATAAATATAAATAAGTAAATGTATAAATGTAACTTTCCGGCTTTCCGGTAGGACAACCGTAGGCTCATGTTTTTCTTTTTCTTTTATCTCCTTTTTATCTTTGCTGTTTAGTGTGTATGTTAACATTATGTACTTACTAATGAACCTCCAGGTCTGTTTTCTTAAGTATGTTAAGTACATTTGTACTTCAAACCCATTTGTATATGTGACTGTTTGTGTTCTAAATAAAGTAAAAAAAAAAAAAAAAAAAGAAACCTCCAATCCAGTGGACGTATTAGGGGCTATCAAACTGCCCCCAGTACGCCCCCGTAAAAGGTCAAAAAATCTGGGAGTGAAACGTTCCAAATTCCAAACCGATCAGCATGGAAAGTAGGTAACTGTGAACGCCTTCAGATGTCCAGCTTTGGAGGAGAAAAAAACTAACAAAGATGTGTTGAAATTTTTCCCAAAAACTTATTCCGGTCTACAATGCTTCAAAAAAAAAAGCTTCATAATCATGGCCTAGAAACGTCCACGACCAGATAATTGGACACAAAAAGTAGCCCTGAAAGGGTGATTTATAAAGTTTTCGGATGAAAGGCATTAATAATGGATGTAACAGAAAGCCTGCAGTAATAGGCACGAAAAGTTTTCAAAGTATATTTTCCGAAGTTTTAAAGCGAGGCAAGGAACATTAGCGCCAGTTCTAAACCTTAAAAATTGTTTCCTTTACACAAATTTCCTAATTTATTTGTTCAAGCAGCACTTGTTGCTGTGAAATGTGAATTAATTATTAGGAAACAAGTTAACAAAAAGTGCAATAAAGTTCGTTAAGGAAGCTTAATTTCCGGCTGGGTGAAAGAGGTTGGCATTAATCAAGTGAGATCGGTCTCGACTCTGGATTTCATTACAGATTCTGAACAGCGGACCATTACTGGGGAACAATAGGCATCGCGGGATACACAGCTTAGCCCTGGTGCAAGTGCCAACTATATACGAACCGAGATAATTAACGTTCTAGTGTACTAATTCAAAAGTGGGAGTGTGCGACTGCCAATGCCAAGCGCTGTTTTGTGCGCCTGTCGTAGAATAGGACTGAACGAGGTTGAGGCTGAATTCAGAGCGAACCGAGAGACCGATACGACACTTAAAAAAAACTCTTACTCACCCATCGAGGGTTTCATACTTTTTAGTATTTGTTGTTATAGCGGCAACAGAAATACAAATCATCTGTGAAAATTTCAACTAGCTAGGTATCACGGTTCATGAGATACAGCCTGGTGACAGACAGACAGATGGACATACAGACGGACAGAGAAGTTTTAGTAATAGGGTCCCGTTTTTACCCTTTGGGTACGGAACCCTAAAAACGGAAGCTCCTAATAATCATTATTGTTTAAGTTCTATTCTGAAAGCAAAAACCCAAATACGCTTAACCGGACATGATCGAAATATATTAAATGTATTAATCCTCACTCACTCACTCACTCATGTATGTATCCACGGGGTTTTACGTATTGTCACGTAGTGACCCGTTATTAAATATTTTATATACATAATATGTCTGTGTTTCACGGAAGTTTTGTTATTAAAATCGAAATATATTTTTATATTTTTCTTTCAAAGTCTTTATTAAGAAGACTCATGACAGTCATGACTTTTTTCATATTTACTGTACTATAATTAAGGTAGATTCCTTATTTATCTTAATCAGATTAATAGGTGAGCTGCGTCACATCATACCGGACTCCCCGCACCGCCCGGAAGCAGAGGGCCTATCGCGAACCACGTTCGACGTGTGGCCACTATGTCGCGCTTGTAAAATCGTACGTAAGTGTGACAGGGAGGCAACACGTCGAACGTGGTTCGCGGTAGGCTCTCCGATTCGGCAGAATGTGGTCGTAATCGAACCCACACTCCGGATCTTTATATACCACTTTCAAAAAAACTTTTTCCTAGAACACTGAGCTACGCCAAAGCAAGAACAAAAAGCAAACAAGAAGCAAGAGCGAATCGCCTAGCGTGGTACGGACATGTAATGCGGAGGGATGAAAGTCATGTGACGAGAAAGGTATTACGAATGAATGTGGAGGGAAGTATCGGGAGAGAAAAACCGAGGAAAAGGTGTATGGACTGTGTGAGAGATGATATGAAACGAACGCGAGTGGGCGATAAGATGAAGGGCAAGAGAGGGCATGGAAGAAAGACATGCTGCGCCGACCCCAAATGAATGGAATAAGGGCAAGCGAATGATGATGATGACTGAGCTACGCCACGGACGAACAGACAGGATGTGATATGAAATAACTGTTGTAGTTGACTATATATTTCTAAAAATAACGTTCCACATTTCAATAACTAAAACTCTTTGCTTACCACATAAAGAGACCGCACATGCGGCACATGTAACACTCAGTATATATGCATCTTTCTTTGTTTTTTCTTTTTAAAATTTCTTTATTTACTATAAAATATACAATAATATTGACTTATCTAGTGTACATTATTATCCCGAGTACTGAGTATGCATCATTGACTAGATAATTAAACCCCTTTTGACTTTTGAGTGCTCCAAAATCAACTCACTGACGAAGTGGCTCTTCAAGTTACCTCATTTGCATCTTCTCAGCACCTTTTAGTGCCACAGTTACAACTCAGAAAGCGAAAAATCTGCTTATATGATCATGTTTTTCTAAGAGGCTTTGGTATTCGTAGACGTGGAAAAAATATATGTAGTTCTTGACTATATTATCTTTAACAACATAGCTTCCGATACACGAATTATGACTCTTCGCTCAATACAATTAATTCCCAAAGTAACCTCTAACTCGGACTTTTAATCCAACTTTACTTAGTTATTTATTATGTGATACTATAAACAAAAAAAAAACAAAAAACAATCCTGACAAATAGTAATTTCATAGCTTTTTTGATATTGTAAGGTAACGTTTTTAAAATAAATAAAAATCGACAAAATTCGATCAAAATTGACACTTGGCGCTCATGATCTTTCCCGTTCTTTCCTGCGAAATGTGACAGTGACAGCGGCAAACCGATGGAACGGCCTTAAGAGGAAATAAATTAGAGATTTTTAGGTAAATATCTCCGTCGCGCTGACGGGGGCGGCTCCTAAGATTAGTTCGATATTAGTTGTCCTTAGATGAAAAATCATGCGTAAAAATCTCAGAAATCGAGATTTTGTTCTCGACATTTTCCTCCTCCGAAACTTAAACAATCGTAACGAAATTTTGGAAACGGAATGAGAAATAAATTATCTGTGTTAGACCTTTTTGATTTTTGCGTTTATTGTTGCTGATTTTTTATGCTAGGCGTCTGTTTACGGCGCATATATTTGGCCGTTTTTAGCGCTTTTTAAAGTAACCTAGATCTTATAAAAACAAGTATATTATAGAAAAAAGCAAAACATACAGACACGGGTACTAGAAATATTGAACTCATATAAAAAAAATATTAATCTAGGGTCAAAATCTAGAGGAAAATGTCGAGAACGTTTGTATGGAAAATTTTCCACTAATATTTCCTCTTAACTGCGACTGTGCGCTGCTGCCGCGTGGAGTGGGACTTTCAAACCGAAGGTCACGGGCACGGGTTCTCGTTCAGAGCCATTTTATTGTTGTATTTTTTTTTTCAAAATTTTTATGATTTTTCTACTCAGATTCACGAAATCTTTTGATCCTAATAGGACAAATTCCGTTTCCATTTTTTTATAGACCATGATGGTAAGAGAATGGAAGGAACGAACACACATTATGGAAACATGTATGGAATTCCGGAACATTTTTTTCCTACTAGAAACGAAAGAGCTAGTAGAAATAACATAAAAATACCCAAATCTGAAAAACAAGTGTAGTGTACAACTTAAATAAAATGGCTTACCTATGAGTTTCTTAGAACTTATGTACGAAATATCATTGTTATACCAATCGCTTTTCGGTTAAGGAAACATCGTGAGAAAGGAGGCCTAGTTTCTTGGTGGGATGGTCATGTTTATCGCTTTCGTAAATACTAGTAATGTCCAGTTCTAGGGATTAGGTTGCCGAGCAGACTCTAGGCTTCCCAAGTGAGCCGTAGCAAAATGATGATAGAACAGTTTAAAACATCTTCTACAATGTGTAGACACAGACAGCTTTTAAAAATGAATGGAGCACTTATTCCCAAGATTTGCTTTCAGACTTGACTCGTTTTGACCTTTTGTTAATGGACGTACAATAATTAACACCGACGAGGTTCTTTGTTGAAAAATATATTTAATTTTTTTGTCACATCAAATTTTTTTTATTGGATGTCTGGGTAGTACAACCTCTCTTTCAAAAGATTTCTGGTGTTTCGCGTATGTTGTATATTTGAATGTGTGATTTGCAATGTGTTTTCTTATTAAAGTAAGTAAAAGTATTGATAGACAAACATTATAGATAAGATAAGATAAGATAAGATAAGATATTTCTTTATTGTACAACCGTGTTATAGAGGTGTTATGTGATGTATACAATTCGGGTATACAATGGACACTTAAAACTAAGAAACACTTAACTATTATACACGTACATAGCATAGCTATCAGTACAGGGGACACAGTATCATGAAGAATATAATTCAAAGAAATCCTTTAGTGAATAAATTCATTCTTAATAAGCCATTTTTTTTAAACTACGCATAAATTCTATGCCATCTAACATTTTCAATTCATCTGGAAGCTGATTAAAGACGCGAATGGCAGTAATATATGTGCTTTTATCGTAAGTTTTATTATTGACTGGAGGTAGTTTTAGATTATACTTATATTGAGAGCGAAGGTTGTCGCGGAGGGAAGCTAATGTTGTGAAATAATTCTTGTTGCTCTTAATAAATTTACAGAGTTCGTCTATATATATGCCAGTTAAAGTTAGAAAACCTTTGTCCTTGAAAATATTTCTCAATGATTGTCCCTCTGTGAACCTCTTCTTCTGATTCTTAAGCACCTCTTTTGCTAAATGAATGTGGACTGCACGTCTACGGAATTACCCCAGTATATGACACCGTACGTCATTAGAGAATATATGTTTGCGTATAGTATAGTATATATATATTGCTTAGCAGAAGGTATTAAGCTTTACAAAGTACCGGCCAAAGTGGCCATATATATCGGAACGCAACCTTCTTTCTATGGTAACCAATGTGTGTTATAATATCCCCAAAAGCATTTGTAGTCAGCTATTTTCTAATTTAGTACCTAATGACAGGTCATTTCAAATATTTTTAATGCTGTCCGGTAGTTGTTATATTAAATACCATGAAACCTAATACACAGTACTAGGATCAAAGTTACTCAGTCGCAGTGTATACGCACACAGTAAAACGTTTTACACGGCGCCTGCCAACACAATAATAAAAACGACGTCGCCGTTGAAAACGTGCGGAGCCGACCGATACACATCCTACCTCTACAAGCGCTGCCGCGGTACTGACTTCACTGTTGACCATAGAGTAACTTATACTAGAGCGGTACTGTCATAGTAAATTTTGTAACCACAGTAAATTCCCTGCCATCTATCGACACACTTTAAAACTAAAAATGAAGATTTATAAAAATACGATAAAATGTATTTAAATATGGATAAATTATTATTTTTTATTTGCTTAATTATTTTTATGATTTTTGACCCATGTTCTTTCACTTATATGCGTTAAAATAGTTAAATAACAAACGAAACCGTCAACGCCATCTATACGACAGTAGGCCAAAGCTAGTAGCGCCCTCTGAACGAGAATCAAATTTTCTTGATTTTCGAGGCACGTTTTTTTCTTAGACTGTATCCATCTATTACGGAGTTATATCTATCTATGCTGTCGACTGACTGAGACTGAGGTCGCGAGGTCACGTCATCGGTAATATTGGAGTAGTTTTCAAAAAAATTGCCAAAAAATAATGGTAAAATTTCATAAACACGTATGTATACCAACAGTATAAGTAATCGTTGCAGATTGAGTATAAAAATGACTTCGATATTAAGTACGTGTTGGACCCGGGTATGTCCTTAAACTACGTCCAAAAGAGAGGTATGGGCACTGTGAATGACATCTCGATTTGTGTGGTAGGACACAGGACAGCGGATGTCATTCCAGATCTAGAGCAGAGCCCAACTGGGGAGGTACCTCCACCTTACAGAAAACCGCAGCCAAATAACACTAGACCCTACTAATAGTGTTGTGTTCCTGCCGGTGAGTAAGGTTGCCAGAGCTCGAGGGAGAGGAGTGTTAGGGTCGGCAACGCGCATGTAACTCCTCTGGAGTTGCAGGCGTACATAGGCTACGGAGACTGCTCAACATCAGGCGGGCCGTATGCTTGTTTGCCACCGACGTAGTATAAAAAAAAAGTAGATTTTCGTAGGAATTGACACTTGTTTCGAAGAGAAAATTGAATGCATTTTACTTTAATTTTCTCTTTTTTAAAGGCATGTAAGAAAAATGTCAACGTATATTTCTAGAGTACAGGGTATTAGTAATACAAAATATTCACCTTTAGTAGAGTAACCTCAACATTTACAACTGGGAGCTCACAATTCAGTGCTTCACGCGGTTTTTTGCAAACGACCTTCATAAAAAAAATCATTACTAATTTAATAAGCCCTGTTTCTAATATTTAATCCTATATTCCTAAAGATAAGAAGACGCTCTTATTGGGACAAGTACTCATTCTTTCTAATAATGAGCGAATAGTCCCGTATCCATATAGGAATGTTATCAATTTTAGATTATTTCGACTTTTCTTGTAAAAGCGCTCTTAATTTCTGCAATTTCTTGTAGCACTGTACTGTAGCAACTGTTTCTACCATCTTTATTAAATAAAGTCATTGTCAGAAGGAATCATTATTCTCAATTCAAACCGTAGCACACCCTTGCGACTGTCTAACGTTAAATAGGTCGTTTGCATTCCTCCCAAAAACTCTGTTTTTCAAATACAATCAAATGGTTTTGGTTTGTTGTTGTTGTTGTTTGTCCTAGTAGTAGTATTAGTAGTAGTAAAACTCTTTATTGTACAAAATAAACATAAAACAGGAAAAACACACATCATTTGTATAAAGGCGAACTTATCCCTTACAGTACACGGGATACTTAGCATGGGCATGGGATATATGTGAAATAAAACAAATATATAAACAGTCATGTACAGTTATAATATATAATAGTTCTATACGATATAATACATATGTACAAAAACTACCTAACCGCACACATCTTTTAGATTAAGTTCCGTCCGAAAGCCATAACTTTTTAAGTTCGCCTTTAGCGATGCGACCGACTGACACTTTAGAAGAGAAGACGGCAAGGAATTATTTTTATTTATTTATTTAGCTAAATACGTTAGATGTTTTGAGAACAAAATTCACATTCATCATATTTATAGGTACATAAAAGCCTTAACCCAGAGGTCACGGATTTCAAATAAGTTTTTTGAAATCTATGTACCTGCGATATATAATTCGAAACTTGCCATCTGGGTTTCGATTAAGAAAAACATCGCGACGAAACCGGACTAAAGCTTAGGCTCTTGGGTTTGAAGGCAGCTTTTGTTGTGCCAATTTTTCGGACAAGGTTGCCGAGCGGACTGCAGGCTACCCAAGTGAGCAGTGGCAAACTTCCGGGACAACACTAGGACGATGATAATATTGAATTCGATAAAATGTGTCGGTAATCTTTTTTTTTTGTTATGTTAGATTAGTTTTGTTAGGTTAGTTTGTTAGGTTTTTTTTGTTAGGGTAGAGTAGTAGGTAATTTTAATATTACATGTCAATTAACTTCTTAAGTATGACGATTATTAAAGAAGCTTGATTTGTTTGACTATAACAAGTACCTACCTAATGATGTTGATTTAGTATTTATAAATGATCATAATGACATTGCAGATAAGATTTGATAAATTCCAGGCCGTTTAGTTAATGATATCATTATCTACCAAATAACCTAATAAGATAACATGATCTACATAATCGATATATATATCAGACGATAAAATTACTATCAATAATGTCAACACAGCAACATGGACGAAGCAAAACGAACGTTGCTGGACTTGCTTGAGAAGATTGCTAAGGAACAAAAATATGTGAACAACACGGTAGACCTTAAAGAGGTCAGTGCTGGAGGCTCCAACGTAACCTCTGCGCTTTTTCTCTCGACAATTCGTGCCGATGACAAACCAGACTTGAAACTGTTCGCAAAAGTCGCTCTCTTGAATGACCACGCACGTAAGATGAGTCCTATGAAATGCCCGTTTACTACTGAACTTTACTTCTACACTAAACTTAAGAAGCAATATGAAAGGATAGAAGGCAAACACAACGTTATTGAGGATCACAGAGTGCGCATGCCGAATCTATACGGCTGCTACGACGAATATCTAAGTGAGACCTTAGTTCTGGAAGATTTGGTTGGTCAGGGGTTTGAGAATTACGACAGGCAGCAACCTGCCGATCTGGAATACGTGACAGCGGCAATCGATCTGATGGCCAAGTTCCACGCCTTATCCCTTGCCTTCCACGATGACGATCCGGTTGGCTTTAAAGAGGCAAGCGACACGCTGACGTTGGACATGTCTAAAATGGAAGCGTTGGTACCGATCGTTAAGCCTAAAGCGATGGCTAATGCGCTCGCAGCGGCTGAGGGCGAGAACCGAGAGAAGCTGGAGAAGTTTCTCAAACAGGAACCGTGTCTGCTTCTGAAGTTTATGGACACGTACCGCAGCAAAAATAGGAATATACTCGTGCACGGTGATTTTAAACCAAATAATCTGATGCATAGGCGACGAGTAAGTATTAAGTAACTTATACGAGCATAACTAAGTACATATATTACGTACAATAAGATACAAGGTAATGTTTTAATCAATGAAATCTGATAAGTTTTTATAATAATAATTGGATTTGTGATAAAAGCAATTCAACCTTCTTAACAAGACAAACCACAAACAAAATGTTTAAGTATTATTTATTTTTATTTTTCTATAAAATAATTGAAAAACGCCTGACCACTTGATCTATATCCCAATATTCATCGTACCTGTACTGTACAACAGCCGGGCTAGCACATGATTGGCGCGACAGTATGTCGCCGCGAGATAGACTACCCGTCCCTCTTTAATTAATACAGTTTGAAAAAGACGGGTAGTCTATCTCGCGGCGACATATTGTTGCGCCAATCATGTGCTAGGCCTACAGTTATGATTAAACATAATTATGTCGGTAGGTACATGTATATATTAGTTCTCTCTCTTCTTAGTCGTGCACTCTTGGCAGAGTGGTCGTGGTCATGTCTAGGTTGAGTCTTTCGCCACCACTTCCCTGGTGATGCGACGCCATGTCGCAGCTCTATGTTTGGAGGAGTGAGAATTCTCGTTTATGCTGCAGTGGTGACAGGCTTGATGAGGTCTGTCCATCGCGTTGGAGAGCGCCCACGAGATCTTTTGCCCTCGACTTTCCCTTGCACCACCAGTCGTTCCAGAGTCCCCATTGCGGGAGATGTGCCCGAAGAACTTGAGGATTCGTATTTGCACAGTCGACGATAATCTCTCTTTAATATTAAGTTCCTTCAGGATCGAAACGTTAGTTCGGTACGCAGTCCATGGGATTCTGAGCATGCGTCTCCAGCACCACATTTCCAGTGCGTCGATTTTGTGACGGTTTTGTGTGTGATATATTAGTTAAACGATCGGTATTTAAAAACCTTAAAACCCAACCGAGAGACGGACAGATATAGGCAATCAATATCGATATTATCAATTTTATTATTGCTCTCTAAAAACAATACTCCGCTCAAAATTAACTAGAACTATATAAATGTTCCAGAACGGCAAACTGGAGATCGTCCTAATGGACTTCCAGATGGTACTCGACGGGGATCCGCTGCGGGACCTGTTGTACTTCATCTTCACCGCCACCGACGAAGCCTTCCGTCGTTCACACTATCGCGCCATGCTGAACCTGTACCACGAGCGCCTGAGCGAGGCGCTGCAGCGGTTTCAGATTGATGTTGAGACTGTCTATCCGAAGAGCACGTACAGAGCGCAGCTAGAAGAGGTAAGGGACTCAAAACTCTTTATTATCCAGCAGTGAAGGAAATTCGCTACAGTACTTGATCTGTCTAGTCCGTCGTCACTGCAACCGACGAAGCCTTTGGTCGCTCGCAATATCACGCAATGCTAGACTGGACTTGTTCCACGATACCGACGAAGCATTTTGCCTCGCGGACAATAATAACGTGCTAGACTTGTACCAAATAAGCGCCTAAGCGAGGCGCTGCGTCGGTTTCAGGTTGATGTTAAGACTGTCTATGCGGAGAGCACGTACAGAGCGTAGCAAAAAGAGGTAAGGGACTCAAACTTTTTACCACCTTACTCTTTTTATCCAGCAGTGAAAGACACTCGATACAGTAAGTACTTGATCTACTTAGTTCATCGTCACCGCAACCCATGAAGCCTTCCATCGCTCGCACTATCACGCCATGCTGAACCTGTACCACGAGCACCTGAGCGAGGCGCTGGATCAGTTACAGATAGATGTTGAGACGGTCTACCCGGAGGGCACGTACAGAGCGCAACAGGAGGAGGTAATGGACACAAACTATATCCAGAAGTGAAGGAGACCCGCTACAGGAGGTAAAGTGGTCTTAAACTTCTTATTACCCAGGTACTTCCAGCAGTTGTTTGAAGGAAGTTGGAGGCAATGATTATTAATCACATTCATAACACAGAGGTCGATTTCCTAGTCCTACTTGCATATTTGTAGGCTTATTTACTGCCGTTAACACTTTGCTGGAAATTTAAAAATAATTACGACAGCATAATACTTACGAGTAGAAATAGAAGCAATAAAAATGTCAAGTTTAGAGTAATTAAAGTGCCACTTTATTGAATATTGATGATGCCGACAAGTGCTTGTACTTGACATTTAATTTATGGTTGATTAAACGAAAGGGTGGGTCGCTTTTGTATAAGGTTTTTTTTTTTTCTAATAGTGATAAAAAATTGACCCACACTTTAAGGTTCAAAGTTAAGAATAAAAAAGTTTTGTAGGTATGTCTTTTGTGTCTACCCGCGCAACGACTGAAAATTCGAAAATTTCAGAATTTTACTAATACCTAACATTTTTTAAAGAATTCTTCAACAAAAAAGGTCTATTATTCTATAAAATGCAACGTACATGTTATAAAACGTCTGTTTATTCCAAAACACATAGCAATACGTGTTTTTAAAATTACCATACAAAACGGTCAAAAAGCGTTAAAATCCTTATTGGCTCACAGTATTACTTTTTAGATTGCTATTTAAATTGTTATCATTTTAGATGTTAAAAGAAACAGATGATCAGAGATGTTTAATATATTTGATATAGGAATACTTTTTTAAACTGATTTTGACACCTATTTTCGAAACTGCGTTTTTGGCGATTTTCGAAAAATTTAAACGCAATTCGCGGGTAGAAGACGTCGTAAAAAAATCTGGTGTTTGTTTTGGTCAGGATCACCAATCCCGCACTATTAGAAATCGTTAATATTTTAATTCGACCCACCCATTAAACGACTTGACGTCGATCGGATATGCGATATGCATAGAACGATTACGTGCTACTTAAAACCTAAAATACTGTTGCTAAATATATGTTAAATTTCGCGGGAAACTTCAACCTCATACCTAATATTTTACCAGTCAAAACTAGGGCATGCAATCGGGAATCGAAATCGGGAAATCGGATCCAGGTAATGGAAATCGGTAAATTACCGATAGTTTCTATTCAATCTTTTACTGGTGTGGACTCCGTAGTCAAATCAAAGACATTTAGTCATTTTTTAAAGAGAATAATTTCTAATTCAATTTTTTATTTTATGGCATATAAATTTATTTATAATCTTTAAAAAAGGGTACCTTTTGCGTAACAGTGGCACATTTAAGGGCATAATAAAACCAATAATCTATTGCTCTCAATAAATCTCGAATTCATAATTTAGCCTGTTTTAGTTCGAACCCACGGCATATTTTAAACAAAACCCATGTGTCACTTCCAGTATTCCATGGTGGGGCTCACTATCGCCGTGATCGTGTTACCCATGGTGCTAGTGGAAGAAGAGGATATTCCGAAATTCGACGATGATTACAATACAGATGACTTCGTAGTCCAAGGCAGCAAGCTCTACAAGGAGAGGCTTAACGGCGTGATCAACAATTATGTGGAGTGGGGACTGCTGTGAGCAGGGCTCGGAACCGGTATTTTTTAAAAACCCCGAAATAGCCCAATATTTTGAATTTTTTTATGCTCATTACGTAGGACTGAATCATGTATTTAGGAAGCAATTTTGCATTATTAAAACGTCCCATTAAAAATGAAATTATAAACAAAAGAACGAAAAAGAACGTAATAATACCGGTATTTTTGTATGAAGCAAATACCGGTTTCCGACCCCTGGCTGTGAGTGTCCCAGCCTTCGTTGGTGAACAGCGAGCTGTATAATTAAATTAAATGGCCACATGAATGAATTAATTTGTCTCAACATTCAATACTCAAGAAAATGTGAACTTTCTGTTGTTTTGAATGTGAATTTGCTTGTAAGTAGTGTTTTCGAAATAAATAAGTCAATTTTATTTCTACCGCTTTCTTTTTAAGTTTGTACGAGTAGGTAAGGTTAAGTGGGGTAAGAACAACATAGTTTATTTTGCGCGGGGTAGGATAAACGGTATGAGGATTCCCTACTAGTGTTTATCTTATCCCGGTGTTTCTCTTACCCCATCTAACATTATTTTATATTTGCTAATGCTAGCCATATACGGACGATATCTATATAGCTAGCTATATAGATATCATTCGTAATACGAGTACACTGCATAAAAGCACAAAATTTTCAGCTTTTTTCTGCGGATAAATAGTTTGTGAACACTTTGTTTGGAATGAAACATTCTCCAGCTATTTTTGCGCTGATTTAGAGAGCCATTAAAATCTTCAAAACTTTGCAAAAACGTTCCTAAAACTTCAAACGGATTTAAGAAAGAAAATTAAAGTTTAGAGGGATTGCAAAGTTTGCTCATAACTCTACGTGACTGGTGGCCGTATGCAGTGCGCGGACGCGGAACTGAGCAATAAATCTATCGCACGCATCCTACTGTTGGACTCTGTACGAGTGTTATGAGTTGCCGCCAGTGTGCAGCGGTACAAGCATTTAAAGTTTAAACCAGTACTGTTATTTCTTTACTGCACCGGTATCATGGTTGCGTTTTTGTCACTTGTCATATCATGCGTCACTTTCGCACTTACGTACTTGTTAGAGCGTGACAGGTATGGTGATAAATTATAGACAGCCGTCCATCTTAGCCCCGCTGATCTTAGCTCATAGACATAGCATAAGCAGTTATAGGCATGAAACCGAGCGACCAGGGGTAAGAGTAAGATATATTCATGTATTGACAGTTTCATGTATGGCAGCATAATCCTTTTTCTCTTTCACTCTTATAAATTTCGATATTTCGCCATCGCCTGGTTATGATGCCATAACCTGACCATGAAAAAATGCCCGGTCGGTGATAGACAAAGCATGGCACTATATTCTCTTTTTCCTCTTATAGGAATGGCATTAAGACTATGTTTCTCTAACAAAGAGTGTCAGGCCCTTGTCTTAGCTGGATTTCTGGACGTAGCTTGACAGTGACAGCACTATTAACACAGATAACTGTCATCCCGCGCAAATTGAGTCACAAAAATCCCTTTCGGGGATCTTGTTATTATCATAGCTTGATAATAAATTGTAGCCAAAGAAAAAGTTATACCTAAATACCTAGGGTATTTATTTATACGACCGTAATATAAATATAATCTGCAACCTAGAGAAAACTGTACTGTACATAATTTAACACCACAATTTAATTGTACCTATGTTTTCACAAATAAAAATATTCTGATTCTGATTCTGAACCTACCTACTGGTGTAGTAACAATAGGTTGATATGTAACACAGTAGACAAGAGTTTTTTGGGATGAGAATATCAGCGGAGAAAAGAGACCATCATTGGACAAAATATTCATTTGTTTTGATACATTTGATTTGTTGACGCCATTTAGTCGGTAGCTAGGCTTTGGATGCTCGGGTGAATCATATTTGTTCTCAGGGTAAACTTCTCAGCACGGTACTGTATTAAATTTATCAACTGTGAAATTTGCACATTCATGTATAAGATTCTTGCTATTCATGGATATTAAGTTGAAGTACTGATAATATATGTACATTGTTAACACTACGAGCTGTCATACTGCCGAACTTCGTTGGTGCGCAGGCGAGTGCGCATAAGTTTTCTGTCCAATATAACATGAACTCGAAATCCAACATAATTATACGCAAATAGAGTCACCTTTATACTGGCCAGGCTGTGGGAGAGAGACCTGCATTCGGCTAGGAATGATATACCAATACTGGAATTCGGAGCGACATTCAAACCTCAAAATTTTGATATTGATTTATACGAGCAATTTTCAACGCGTCTCGTTCGCACCAATAAGTAAGTGCAAGTGAAACGCACGGGTATGATATTAAAATGAGATCAAATAAACATCTAGATAGAATTGACCTCTTGGGCAACACGTGCAGCTTCCCATGAGCACGTCTCGTGAACGAGACGCGACCTGTTTTTTTTAAAACTTTTTTTTCCCTGGTACAGACAGTGTGCTTCATAGACAAAGGTAGGCTTATCGCAAATATAGCTTGGATAAACTTTTGATCTTGGAACTCCGGTTACCGTTTAAGAAGTGTAACGCTCTTACGGTAGATGGCTCCCCCAGACCCATATAGTGGTAAGATTTGCTGACTATGAATTAGGTCTTGGTAGCAGAGCGCTCCAGGGCCGATCCAGGAATCCATACTAATATTATAAATCCCAAAGTGTGTCTGTCTGTTACCTCTTCACGCTTAAACCGCTGAAACGATTTAGTTGAAATTTGGTATAGAGATAGGGTAGTTTTTATCCCAGAAATCATCCTTTAAGGGGGTGAAAAGGGGGGTGGAAGTTTGTATGGGAAATCGATAAAAAAGCATATTGGATAAAAAATAAGCTACCCAAATTACTAACTCCACGCAGACGAAGTCGCGGGCAAAAGCTAGTAAAAATAATAAAATTAAAAATCAGCAAGATGACCGCGAAATATTTGAACTATAAGTAACATATATTTTAATTTTTAACAAGCAGAAACGTCTGCGATCGATGCTATTAAGCTTAGAATAAATTTAAAAGTGGAAAAATTACTGCCTTGGGTGAGACTTGAACTCACGGCCTCTGGATCCATCCATTCATCATCCATCAAATTAATTTAGAATGGGTAGCACATCGTAACTGGTGGATTTCCAATATGACTTGGAACTCCGGTGGCCGTTTGAGAAGTGTAACACTCTTACGGTAGATGTCGCTAGGGTCCCCTAGACCCATATAGTGGGAAGATTTGCCGGCTATGGATGAGGTCTTGGTGGCTCAGTTGGCAGAGCGCTGGAGTATCTATCCAGAGGCCGTGAGTTCAAGTCTCACCCAAGGCAGTAATTTTTCCACTTTTAAATTTATTCTAAGCTTAACATATATTTTGTTTGGCTGGATTATAATATGAGATCCATTGAGATCCGTTTGGCATTTTCCTCAGTTAATTTAGTGACAATGCTGAAATAACGAAAGTACTTGCGGATTGTTGTCTCACTCACGCATAGACAAAAAGTAATAGCGTGTTGTGAATACGATAACTTTTACCAAGCTATTATTTTTGCCCGGCTTCTATGCTTGTTATTATTCTGAGATTATACCTACATTGTAGATTTGTGATACCACCTTACCACCCAAGTAAAATAATACCGAAGCCTTGCAATCACGGTGGGTTGTTAAAGAAAAAAAAACTAACGTATTTACAGACAAGACTTATGATTTAAAAAATACACAATTTTATTTTTATTTTATTTCAAAATATGTTTACATGCGCTTACAGATAGATTCAATGCGTCATGGAACTTAAAATTAACATATAAGTAACAAAATTAAAATAAACAATAAAATCGGTTTATTCGTTTATTAGCTAGGATGCCACAGACAAACACATTATTTATTATTTTGTGCACCCTTCTTTTTTAGTCGCTGGTTTAAAAAAAGTCTCATCTCATTCCCAGAATTTAATGAAATGCGCTAAAATGGAACAAGAAGCGACTCATTATGATGTTGAGTTTTAAATTACAAGCAGTAATTTTGAATTTAAGTACTTTAAAATATTACCTAGATTCTACCAACGTAAAATTAATCCTCAAAGTACCTACTTAAGGTTTAACCTAAGTAACCTCGCTTTAAAGAGTTTTATAATGAAGAACGTGTCTACAGGAATATTAAGCAGTGTAGAAAATTTGAAGATAAAATAATAAGGTGACCGACAACGGCCTGACACTCTTTGATAGAGAAAGATAGTCTGATTGCGATTCCTATAAGAGGAAAGAGAAAATAGTGCCATGCTTTGTCCTTATCACCGACCGGGTTTTTTTTTTCATGGTCGGGTTATGGCAGCATAGGCATATGGCGGTGACGAAATACCGAAATTTATAAGAGTGAAAGAGAAAAAGTATTATGCTGCCATACATTAACCTGTCAATACATGAATATGTCTTTCTCTTACCCCTGGTCGCTCGGTTTCATGTCTATAACTACTATACTATGTCTATGGTGACCGAGCACGCTTGGGACTAACTAACCTTTGCAAATTGCAGCCTACATACAAAAACTGTTAATTTAATACACGAAAAGCTACTTGCTGGCTGAGGATTCGTTTTAAACGGACGACCTTGGGAGTCCGTTTAATTGAATCCGAAGCCAGCAAGTAGCCTTCCAGCCGAGTCATATATAGTGCTTTTCTCAAAAATGCCGCAATAAATACAAATATAATAGAAATATTTTACAGAAGCAACGTTCTTGTGTATATATTTTCACAGAAAAAAGTGAAACGATTTGCTTTGCCGCCTTTTTATTTTTTTAATTAAAAATAGAAGTGTATTTTTCTGCTGAAAATACGCCAACCTATTTGAGAAACCTAAATAGTCGCAGTACCAACATTATAATAATAAGTACTGATCATCTGTTTGGCTGTTTCATGGACCTATGCCTTCATTTGATATGGCCACTTCAACTTTTATAAAGTTTGGAACTCGACAAATAATGGAATTTGTATGCAACATTGCAGTCCCGAAATCGAGACTGCAATGTTTTTAACTTTTTAATTTTTGACTGACCATAAACTACGCACTTCGCGACCTACTTTTTAACCGGCAACGTCGACTTTGCCGTCCATTTTTGAGAAATGAGATTTTGCGAATAAATTTTCATAATAGGGAATATTACGCGAAACTCTGCGTAGGGGCGCCACTACCTAAATCTGAGGGTAAATCGCGAAACAAGAAAATCAAAATTTCGTTATCTAACATCTCTGTCACTCTTTCATATTCGAGCGATAAAGAGGCAGATATCAAAATTTCGGATTCGTGTTTCCCGGTAGGTCCTCTGTAAACAAACCACCTTGATGCATCTATGTCATATTTTATTATCTCTGAAAACTTAATATTATTTAATGTATTGGGTTCATGTTATGTATTTCAGGCAGTCTTCAACAGTTTTTACACGACTGCTCAAAAAAACCGGCCAAGTGCTAGTCGGACTCGCGCACGAAGGGTTCCGTGCCATTACGCAAAAAACTCACGTTTGTTGTATGGGAGCCCCACTTAAACATTTATTTTATTCTGTATTTAGTATTTGTTTTTAGATATATATAGCGGCAACAGAAATACATCATCTGTGAAAATTTCTACTGTCTAGCTATCACAGTTCGTGAGATACAGCCTGGTGACAGACAGACAGACACACAGATGGACAGACGGACAGACGGGCAGCCGGACAGGCGGACAGACAGACGGACAGAGGAGTCTTAGTAATATGGTCCCGTTTTTACCCTTTGGGACCTTTGGGTACGGAACCCTAAAAAAAAGTGTATTGTTTTCAGCGTTCATGTTTGTATGTAGGTATGTATGTGAGGTTCTTTATTCAACCATAACTTCTGAACGCCTTAACCGGTTTAGATAGGTATATGATATAAGTAATATCATTGTTTTAACTATCTGTTCTGTCTATAGACAAAAGGAAATTTCATGTGGAAAGCTAGAATTTACCTATAGTTATTATATGTTCGTAACTTCGTATATAATACCGAAACATAACATGGCGACGGTCTCAACTCTGTTCCCAGGTACTCAAATATTACGCAAATTAGAGTAGAGTAGTAGAGAGAGTATCTAAATTTATCAATAGAATTTAATATATTCTTGTTCAATCCACATCGTCTAGCGGGTCGGACAAAAAATCTAATAATGTGTCCCCCGGAGGGATAACATAACTGCAGTCGCGAAGAACTTTCAGCTGCCGCTTAATGGAAGTGATATTTGCAAAAAAATACCAGGAACTTACAATAAAAACAACACTGTGAGGAAAAGTAGGCAAGGTTAAAAATGATAACAAACTAATTACGATATAAAGACACCTCCTTACTTAGGGCCTTAAATAAAAAACTATGCTATGGGGGGTGCGTCTCATAATATATATTTACGTACGCACTAATGTCTTCTTCTTCGTGTAAAGGGATCAAACTTCTTAAAACTAAATTTTTGTCGGCCGGTAGTACCCGTCCCAAATTCTCGGGTGTATGCTATTTTTGAAAGGCTAGGGCGCCTTTGACCAGCTCTAGTTGCGAGCAGTGTTTGCTTGCACCTCCTAATACACGATTACGGTTACGATAACGGTGGTGGGATACGGTTCAATCTTACATTTACATGACCTGCCATGCCAAATACCTGTAAAAACCCATTTAATAACGTTTAACTGTGGCTGTACGTCTTTTTACCATGAACAGGAGACTTTTTGCGATTTTTGCGAACTCAAAAACAGCTGAAGTGCAATGATCATGTTGTCTATATATTTTATTGAATGTCTTTCTTAAGCTCTATTTCTACATTTTTTTCATATTTTTGGACCCATGGTTTAATAGTTAGAGGGGGGGGGGCACATTTTTTTTTGTTTCGGAACGATTATGTCCGAGAATATTCACTTTATCAAAAACTAGCTTTTGCCCGCGACTTCGTCTGCGTGGACTTAGTAACAGCAGCTAAAGTAGGTACAGCGCCTGGAAAAATTCTCATAGCAATCATTTAATTTGAGCATATTATGCACACAAATTAGCAGGCACTTATTACTTTTCTCAATTCCACCCCGCTTTTTACTTTCTTATGGGATGATTTTCGGGATAAAAACTATCCTATGTCCTTCTCAGGGACTCAACCTATCTCTATGCCAAATTTCATCTATATCGATTCAGCGGTTTAAGCGTGAAGAGGGAACACACAGACAGAAAGACAGACAGACTTTCGCATTTATAATATTAGTATGGATTGTTTGTTGAAGACCCCTATTCGTTTTGAAAGACCTATCCAACGATATCCCCCACTGTAGAGTTGGTCCGAAAAAAATTACACCCCCACTTTACGTGTAGGGGAGGTACCCTAATGTTTTTTTTTAGTTTTTATTGTACAACTGTCAGATTTATTGATTTATATATCCATGCCAAATTACAGCTTTCTAGCACTAACGATCACGGAGCAAAGCCTCGGACAGACAGATACACAGACAGACGGACGGACGGACAAACAGACAGACAGAAGGACATGGCGAAACTATAAGGGTTCCTAGTTGACTACGGAACCCTAAAAGTAAGTTAGTATAATTTTAACCTCCGTGTTCAGAAAGTGTACCTACTCGTAATATAAAAGTTTCTACAATAAAATAATGTGAAGTGGAACTGAAATCGCACCAGCAGCGAGAAATTCCGGATTTTATTTTCAAGTGTGGCGAGGTGAGTTTCACCGTTCATTACTCACATTCATTTTACTTCGGCAAGATTAAATAACTGATGAAAAGCGGTAGCTGTAATAACCACCTACGGGTCAATTTTAATTTTCTCTCATTCTTCAACTGAATGTGAAATTCCGTTGTGTACCTAGCGGAATTATATGGTACGACTAGCTGTTGCCCACGACTTTGTTCGCGTGGATTTAGTATTTTCCGATATACCTCTTAAACCCCTATTTAATCCTATCAATAAAACTAATTTCAGTGCTTTTAAAAATGTATCCCCACATTTTTAAAAGCACTGAAATTAGTTTTCTTACTTTCTAATAGGGTAATGTAATAGGTATTTTGTCTTCCTACGTTCCCGTTACTCGTACTCATATCGTTCCTGTTACAAACTTTCAACCCCCTTAAGGGAGGAATTTTTAGAAACGAAGAATTTTTTTTTTTATGTTTCAAGTCCCGCACTAAAAACAACAACAAATAACAAATTCAAATGCTCTAAGAACAAATTAAATTATTTTCTATGAAAATATTCAAATGAAATTCAAATGGACGGGCAATGGTTATTCTAACAAGGAAGGGTGCTACCTGCTACAGTGTATAGCGATATTTGGGCGACTGAGCCACTGTTTGCGTTGAACCACTGTTTCCGCCTTGACCCTACCTAATAATTCAAAGAAATAAAGTTTTTTCAGAAATACCTGTGGAGATGTATTTTTAAAGGTTTCTATGCCAAAAATAGTATATGAAGCCTTCAAGCTTTTGTTTCCTAAAGTTCCAAAGTTTCTAAATAGCTTTACGTGGTGGTAGGTGGATTGGATGCTATTTTATAGGGGGGCCAGAATTTTGGCGCGAGGCGTAAATGTAAAGTTTATGCTTCCGATGTAGCCCACAAGATGGCAGAACCTACGCGAACGATTGATAGTAGCACTTGCTTTGGTAATGTACATGTTTATGTTTCCGATTCAGGTCACAAGATGGCAGACCCTCCAATGCGCACGGTCCCTAATATAATTATTTACGGTCCCTATATTAATTATTTATAGGCGGGCGTTAGGTTTTCATACCTGTCCAGGAAACAGCTCATTTCTAGGTGTTAGCATAGTAGCTTTGTTGAAAGAGGCTCTACGTGCTAGCTCTAGTACCGCGCATGCCTCCATAATGATATAGGTACCTAATAATATGTTTTAGGGTTCCGTACCCAAAGGGTCAAAATGGGACCCTATATTACTAAGACTCCGTTGTCCGTCCGTCCGTCTTCACCGCTGTATCACATGAACCGTGATAGCTGAAATTTTTACAGATGATGTATTTCTGTTGCCGCTATAACAATAAATACTAAAAACAGAATAAAATAAATATTTATTACAGACGTGATTTTTTTGCCTTTTTTGCGTAATGGTGCGCGAGTCCGACTCGCACTTGGCCGGTTTTTATAATGTTTGGGACTGACTGTCCTATGTAGGTTAAAGATAATGACAGACATATAATGTTTTTGGTGAAAAATTCATTTTTGGTACAAGCTTTTATCGCTGACTACTTTTCTTTCCACAGGCAACTAATACTCATCGAGACAATTCTAAAAGCCAAATTAGCCAAACACAATTAGGTTTGGTTGTTTTATCACAGAGTTCCTGTGGCCACCTCCTGTCTCCATTATCAGATCAGCTCGATGGTACCATAATATTATTATTGTATTGTCACCCGACTTATATTTGTATGCAAATTTTGAACTTCATCGGAAACCGGAAAGTGGGTCAAATTTAACTTACATGATTTGATTACAGGCCCACACAGGCAACGGGACAGGGTGAAATAAAACTAAACTACAACTAGTAACAAAATAATGGAAAACGATACAGAAGCCTAAGTGTTACTCAGTAACTTTATTCATCGGAAACCGGGAAGTGGGTCAAGTTTAACTTACATGATTTGATTACAGACCCACACAGGCAACGGGACAGGTGAAATAAAACTAAACTACAACTAGTAACAAAATAATGGAAAACGATACAGAAGCCTAAGTGTTACTCAGTAACTTTCTGCACATTGAGAGCTAATTAGCTAGCATGGTGCCTAGTTACCTAGGCTTTTAGTGGGACTGCCTCGAAAGCTTTTAACGGCTGGCTCGATTAATACCTGCCCTGGGCTCTTACCACGAGTTAGACGGCCATATTCGCTAGCGACTGCGCAAACTAATTCATAATGCATCTACCTCGAACTGACATTATTTGGTGCATGCAGATGCATGTGGTATTTCACCGATATGCCTGTTAAATCTCAATCGCGTGGTGTTAAAAAACCGGCCAAGTGCGAGTCGGACTCGCGCACGAAGGGTTCTGTACCATTACGGAAAAATAACTGAAAAAAAGTCACGTTTGTTCTATGGGAGCCCCATTTAAATATTTATATTATTCTGTTTTTAGTATTTGTTGTTAGAGCGGCAACAGAAATATATATCTGTGAACATTTCAACTGTTTAGCTATCACGGTTCATGAGATACAGCCTGGTGACAGACGGACAGACGGACAGCGGAGTCTTAGTAATAGGGTCCCGTTTTTACCCTTTGGGTACGGAACCCTAAAAAGTGACACTTGTTTCACTTGTTTTATCATGAACGAGTGAATGATGAATAATTTCTGCACTGTTACTTTTGTATGAGTGTGTTAATATTACGTAAATTGCAAGTGTAATTGGTGTAAACCGTTCTTGTAAATAAAAAAAAAAAAGACACGTGCATAGCCATAATTCACATATAATTGTGTCGCTTAACTTCAAACGGATATCTCCATTCGACCCTTTTAGGAAATATCTACCCTATTACCTTTTCTTAATACCATAATCGCATAATCTGACAGTTGGATTTACCCGAGTTTGAAGTTAAGCGACTCAATTATACTTGTGTTTTATAGATACCAAAGATAGATATAACTCCGTAATAGATGGATACAGTCTAAGGAAAAAACGTGCCTCGAAAATCAAGAAAATTTGATTCTCGATCAGAGGGCGCTACTAGCTTTGGCCTACTGTCGTATAGTGTCGTTGACGGTTTCGTTTGTTATTTAACAATTTTAACGCATATCTCTGAAAGAACATGGGTCAAAATTATAAAAATAATTAATAAAAAAAAAACATTTATCCATATAAAAAATATATTTATCAGTACGGTTTTAACTCACTATTATTTTTAGTCGCTTTTGGCGACATGTTTCTATTGTTTGGGAATCCTTCCTAAAAAAAAAATTGTGAGTAAAAACCGTACTGATAAATATTTTGAAATATGTCTCACGATAGTTTAAGTGCGATTATCCATATTTAAATACATTTTATCGTATTTTTATAAATCTTCATTTTTACACTGATTTAAACTTTCACGATTTTTACTCATTATTATTTACGTCGGAGGTGGGTTTAATACTTATTTTACGCGATTAAGTCCCGTCTTCATTTTTAGTTTTAAAGTATGTCGACAGATGGCAGTGAATTTACTGGAGTTACAAAATTTACTATGACAGTACCGCTCTAGTATAAGTTACTCTATGTACGAGTAGTAGATACACAAATTCGGAAGGAGCTCATTGGTTCGAGCCGGAATTCGAAAGACCTCGGTATGGGTTTTTTTTTCTTTGTATTTGTTCGACATATCTTTTGCCAAATGAATCATACAACATGAATGCGCCTTACTTTATCCGGGAAATTCCTTTGTTTGATTGATCTAAAGGACTAAGAAGTTGTAGGTAAATCAATGAGTTGAAAATAAATAAGTATTATAATGTATGGTCGAGCGAGGCCGAAATTAAAAATTGAACCAGCATCTTCAATATTTGCGGCTGACGCCATAACCCCAGATATTTCTAATCACAATATAAATTAATTGAACTATTATTACTAACGAATAGAACCGGCACAGAGAACCAGTATTTTGTGCCACGAGTTGGTGTCGTTTTGACAACAAACCAAAGAACCGGAGCGTGAATCTCGCGACCTAACCGCGTGCTTACGACGTTTTGGTCGCTTGGTACAAGTTGTGATTGCGACAATTTCATCGTTTAGTATGGCTTTTCTATAGTAATAATAACTCAATGTATAAATTCCTAAGAATTTACCACGCGTAGTTTTAAGTGAAATAAATAAATTATATCATATTATTGTGAGATAAATAAATTATATCATATTATACAGTTATAAATAAATAATTAAAAATAAAATAAAAATCATTTATTTCAGACTAAAAGGTCCATACATGGTTAGCAAACATTACAATCTTATTACTAGTGTTAGTACCGCATAAAAACTAAAAATACTAAAACTAAAAACTAGACGGCGAGTGCATGCAGCCCCAGGCCAACGGTTGAGCATAGGGCCATTTTCGCGCTCCATGAACACGCCCAGAATGCTGTTGGGGCTGCCGCGCAGGCGACGCATCAGTAAAGCGCAACTCTTGCGCATTATCGCCGCAAAGCTGTTAACTTGTGCCTCCGCAAACATAACAGAGGCACTACAAAATTGTTATACCAGAAACCGCAATAAATATCGGCTATCAAAAACAAAGTGCGTATCATAATTGTTTAAGCACGTCACATTTCACGAGTCGGAGCTAATTGCTACGTGCCTAACGTTCTTTTTACTATAGCTCGTAAATTTTCTAATAAAAACTTAATTTACCATAGTAAAAGTGCAATTTTTATTCTCCAATCGTCCGCCTTAAACTTTCCAAGGAGGGCCGTTTCTTGCGAGACTTATGAGAGCAACGAGGGGAATATTGGAATATGTTTTTATGAAGCTTGAGTCCCAGTCCCAGACTAGTTAATCCGAGTAATATTGTATAATAAACGGAGAAGTTTGTATGTTTGGATATTTTTATGGTCAGATTTTCGTGAAGTATCCCTGTGACAGTTTACATCGGTTGTGGCGATTAGAAACAGCAGTTACGTCATTAAGCGCGACTGATATATTTTTTCACACAATACTTAAGTAATATACTTTTGACTCAGTCGATTGATCGTTTCGCTGTCAATAGTTAAAAACGCAAATTCAGAACTAATAAATTGAGTCGCTTAACTTCAAACTCGGGTAAATCGCATCTGTCAGATTATGCGATTTTGGTATTAAGAAAAGGTAATATAGGTAGGGTAAGGGGGTCGAATGGATTTACCCGAGTTTGAAGATAAGCGACACAATTGAGACTGAGCAGATTTAGGTTTTGGCGTACCTACATGCAGATACAACGAGGCTCTCCACTGTTTGCTCCCAACGTGTACTTGGTTTCTTCTTTCATCTGAGCAGGACAGGGCCAGATAGCCTGGAAAGGCTCATAATTACTGGCCGCATGGCAAGGAAGCGCAGGGATGGACGTATGGTCGCGCGTCGGGCGGACAGAATAACATCAGTGACCAACGCCACACTGCAGGCTAGCATGCACTGGGCCCAAGACAGAGCGGCCTGGAGAGCACTGGTGAAGAGTGTCCACACTCGTCACGTCCCTCAGCCATGAGGTTACGACAAGGAAGAAGACATGCAGATAGCTTACATATGAGTCGCTTAACTTCAAACTCGGGTAAATCGCATCTGTCAGATTATGCGATTTTGGTATTAAGAAAAGGTAATAGGGTAGATATTTGCTTAGAGGGTCGAATGGATTTACCCGAGTTTGAAGTTAATTGACACAATTGAGACTGAACAGATTTAGGTTTTGCGTACCTACAGATAGCTTACAGTCATACGAGTCGCTTAACTTCCAATTCGGGTAAATCGCATCTATCAGATCTTGCGACTTTGGTAAGTATTAAGGAAAGGTAATCGGGTAGATATTTCCTAAGGGGGTCGAATGGATTTACCCGAGTTTGAAGTTAATTGAAACAATTGAGACTGAACATATTTAGGTTTTGCGTACCTACAGATAGCTTACAGTCATACGAGTCGCTTAACTTTAAACTCGGGTAAATCGCATGTATCAGATTATGCAATTTTGGTATTAAGAAAAGGTAATAGGGTAGATATTTCCTAAGGGGGTCGAATGGATTTACCCGAGTTTGAAGTTAAGCGACACATATAACCTATAAGTATATTTAAGTATGTATGGTTTGTGTTTTAGTCTTATGTTTACGTTTAATAAAGGGATTTTTTTCTCTTAATTTTAAAAAGTATATTAATATATTTTTTATCCCAGCAATCGTCTAATGGAGAGAAATGAAGGCAAACGAATGGCAAAATGGAATCCCTCCGTGTAGCCAGTAGCAGAAGTATCTATTATTGCAGGCAAGGAGTTAAAAAATGAAGTAAATACAACCTTTTTATTAAGGAATTAATAGCGTGTGCACATGATTTTGAACAAATGGCCCACTTAGCAACTCATGCCGCTGATTTTACAACTTATAAACAGACGAGGACGCGGGAAATGGCTAGTTAGAATATATTTTATGGAGCAAGCGGAGCTAATCTGCTAATATTTGAGCGCTCCCCGTAAAGCAAACCGCGAATGCAGTGGCGTGTCTATTAGCTCTAGCTTATACTAAAATCTAGATGACCTAACTGATCTGACTTAATAGAAACCTGACTTTTTTTTTGAGAATTACAATTGCCGCATATTTGTGGCCGCTTTGAATTAGTTGCTGAATTGCTCGGTAGATGTCTCTTTTTAGAATGTAAATAAGGTACTCGTAACGAAGATTTTTCCTAAAACAACTTGCTCCCTCTACTAGACTATGGTGACATTACGTTCTTGGATCTTAATAAGGAATTGCTGAATAAACGTGAGCGCTTACAAAATGTCTGTATCAGGTATGTGTATGGCCTCCGTAAATGCGACCACATTTCTAATTTTCGTAAGCAGCTCGGGTGTTTACCGATCCGCCAGCGCAGGGATGTGCATGTTCTGTCGTTGCTTTTCAACATACTTTTCAACCCCTGTTCCCCATCTTACCTAACCGAGAGATTTAACTATCTGGCTGAAGGAAGTGATCATCGCTTACGTTCTAGTGCTAATCTTACGCTTGCTATTATTATTTAGTACTATATATTTATGTATGCTAGTACATATTTATTTTATTGTATAATGCTATTGATGTATTTTAGTTATTCGTAGACGTTAATATTGTAGTTTTCCTTTTTAAATATTATTGTACGTATCGAGCCGTATTCATGGTCAATTCAGTAACCAAACAAAATAAAAGTAAGTGTTATCGTGAAGCAGCTAGGTATACTATTAGTGAAGTAACAGTTAATAGTGTGATATTAAAGTAAAGTGCTTTTTTATTTCGAATATATATTATGTAGGTACAGGTCTTAAAATCTTAATAGGCTTATAATCATGGATCTTATTTATTAAATTTATCCTCTACCCGCCCAGAGGCCTATTGAACGGTGTACTCCGTTCCATTGTAACTTGAATCTTTATTTCGAAGAATCAAAATTGCATTTGTCTTGGCAAGTTTTGATTTGTGTGCTCAAAAGAGGTACTCTGTATAAAATCTGTGTAGTATTAATAGTCCATCATCGTGTTACTTTACCCTATACATGGTGTGCAGTCTGGCAGGCATGGAGACTATATAAAGGAGCCAAATCTCTATGTATGAAAAGTGTCCATCAAAAAACAGTAATTAGGCGGCGCCACCATACACCGAAATACTACCAAAAACAACCTACGTAATTTGGTCGGGTTATTTGTTGCCTTATATCATTATATGGTCCCAGAGCCTAACTAGCGCCACCGGAGAGATTAGGAACTATTATTTAAAGCTGAAAGCGGTCACTTTTGCAACAATTCTGCCATAAGAGATTGGCATCCTTTCTATACCATCCATACTGGCAGGTTTGCATGTGACAGACCGAATGACGCGGAAACGAGACTATGAATTAAAAAAAGGTTGTATACAAACTGTATGGAAGGTAAAGGTAAGGAAATGAATCTTCATGTATCAAAAAGTGACCTTAAAAAACAGTAAATAGGCGGCGCCACCACACACGGAAGTACCTAGACCATACACCTAGTATTTTATATAAATGTGCAATGCGACAAAATTAAAAACACGTTTTAACATTCCTGACAACATACCAGAAACAACCTACGTAATTTGATCGGGTTATTTGCTGCCCCTCCCCCATTTCATCTCTACATTATTATACCTCTATGCATGGAGACTATATAAAGGAGCCAAATCTCTATGTATGAAAAGTTTCCATCAAAAAACAGTAATTAGGCGGCGCCACCATACACCGAAATACTACTAAAAACAACCTACGTAATTTGGTCGGGTTATTTGTTGGTTCATGTTATACTCATGTCCCGGAGCCTAACTAGCGCGACCGGAGAGATTAGGAACTATTATTTAAAGCTGAAAGCGGTCACTTTTGCAACAATTCTGCCATAAGAGATTGGCATCCTTTCTATACCATCCATACCTCTATGGTTCATGTCATAGTCTCCTATACATTACAATACTCTTTGGTCTCAGAGCCTACCTAGCGCCAACGGAGAGATTAGGAACTATTATTTAAAGCTGAAAGCGGTCACTTTTGCAACAATTCTGCCAAAAGAGATTGGCATCCTTTCTATACCATCCATAACAAGTTGGCCAAAGGACACACGACACTGGAACAGATTACATCATAGTGGAGTAGAGATGCCACTCTTGTACAAACAAAAATTGAATCTTTATTGTTACAACTAACCAGTTCAAGTTATGTATGTAACAGGCCATCAGCGACTAGCGGTGCCATATGGCACCACTTTTTGTATGAAAAAGTAAAATTTAGGCTTCAAATTGCCTAAAATTACGTCAGGACGGTTCCATAATTACTAGAAAATTTTCTAATTCTATAAGACGTAAAAATTCCACCATTAATGGGTTAGACTCGTTGAGTGCCTCCGCCCTCAAATGTTTAATTGGGGATTTCTAAAAATAAAGTAGCCTCACTCAACTTAAGCTTTATATAATACCTACGCCAAATTTTATCGAAACCTATAAGTAGGGTAAACTCGCATTATTTGGTGACACGCCTAATTCGGTGATACAAGTTTTGAAGCATGACACCTAGGAAAGCTAGTGAATTAGGGCCTTTTAAATGGGACCTCACGGCTTCACGGCTTCGGCGGCTTTGCCGTGAGGCCCATTTAAAAGGCCCTAATTCACTAGCTTTCCTCGGTGTCATGCTTCAAAACTTGTATCACCGAATTAGGCGTGTCACCAAATAATGCTAGTTTACCCTACAACATGAAAAGGTATCTAAGAGTTACTTTTTGAGGCAGCGTCAAACAGCGAACCACTCGCGAACGCGAAGCGGGCCCACGGCGTTCGCGTTCGCAACGAGATCGCCCAAATAGGGCACTTCTATAGGTACCTATCAAAGGATTGATTCACCCCGCGCCGCATCGCTTCGCTTCGCGTTCGCGTGTTGTTCGCCTACGTAGTACACTGCGTTAGTATATACCTGTATTAAATCTCATTCTGTTCTATCGAGGCATTAAACTTGTAAGCGATGGGAAAAGTAGCAACGGTGAAGAAAGACGTTTTCACTTGTTTAATATTCACGAGCGTTCTTTGAGGTCCGCGAGGCAAATGGCGCAAAAACGAGCGGTGTACACGTATTAAAGGGGATTTAAGGTTTAAGTATACCAATATTTAAAACGTAGTGTTTTAGCCAGAAATATTTTATTATTTATTTAATTCTATGACGTGACATTGTAGGCAATAGTTATTATAACAACTTTACTATAAGTAGTATAAAGGGGACCACTGACTATCAGTCCGCCGGACGATATCGGCCTGTCAGTTGTTCGGAACTGTCAAATTTTTGTTCTACCTGACAGGCCGATATCGTACGGCGGACTGGTAGTCAGTGGGCCAATTTAGGCTGCGCAACCAGTCGGCAGAATAATAAAGTAGATTCAGTTTAAGCTAAGTTCGTACAGACTTAAACAGAACGAAATTTACGAAATGAAAGTATCAGTAACATGATAAACGCAAGGGCCTGACACTCTTTGATAGAGAATAATAGTCTTATTGCGATACCTATAAGAGGAAAGAGAAAATAGTGCCATGCTTTGTCCTTATCACCGACCGGGTGGCATCATAGGTGATGGCGAAATAGCGAAATTTATAAGTGAAAGAGAAAAAATCCTATGTTGCCCAAATTTTATATGAATATTCTTTCTCTTACCCCCGGTCGCTCGGTGGCGCGTCTATAACTACTTGTATATACATACACTTGTATATATATACTTGGATAAACATTATAATTTTCATATAAATTTGACATTAGTGATGGCACTGCCACATTGTCATTGCAAATGTCATGCAGAGTTAATTAGGTCCGACTCTAACAATATAATAGTCTTAAGTCCCACTGCACTGCGGACGGTTGGGTATCTGGCGCGGGGTTGTAAGGAGCCAGTGGGGATTCAGTTCGATTCCACGGATCTCGTGAAGTACGAATACGCTATATTATTATACCCAACCTTGCAGTGGAACTTGACGCCAAATCAATATGGCGTCATTTCCTGAATTCGGCAGAGGACAAACACTGCATATTCCAACGAAAAAAAGCTTTGTAAAATTTTTACAAATATTTCCAAGATTTTTTTTATCATCCATAAATAAATCTAACCAAAACCAAAATTACACATTACCGTTGACAAGTTCTATCAAGTCAAAACTCAAAAGAGACACCTTATATTATTAAATATTTATAATTTATATACCTAATTTATTATGCTTTTTTTTGCAAACTGTACACGCACACCCGCAAGTAGGGCTTTAGTAAAGTTTTTACCATAATAGGTAGATTGGCATATTTGGCATAGAGGTGCGCCGCACAAGAACAAAGCGAACGTGGCATGTCTTTGTCGGGAACTTGTCAAATATTGCATAGACTTTGCTTACCAAGGCAAAGTCAATAACGCTCCGCGAAAACCACTTTGAAGGCTGTTTCATGTACAGTTGGGACACGGTTAGGTTGTAAGCGGAAATTTAGCGTTCTATTCATCTTGATTTCCCCGGATTTTGGCTTTTTTACACGGATGCCCAAAAAAGGTGTGTAATTTTTTCAGGGTTCGATTTTGTAAGTATGTACAGTGAGCTGCGAAATTGCATGGAGAAATTATAAATGAATTCATTGATACAGTCGCCATACACTTTTTCGCCATAAAATATGCCAACGTCGTCAACGCCATCTAGCCGAGTATAGGCAAAAGGTGTGGCGCCATCTATTCGAGAGTGACTTTTTGTTAATTTCGGGGCACGTTTTTTCCTTAGACTTTATTCATCTTATACGAAGTTACATATGTCTTTGGTATTAATTGTCTGTGGTATTAGGCTGAATTATTTATTTCTGATTAATTTCAATGTAAATGAATTTCTAGTGTTTTACTACTATTGTGATTATGTAAGATTTGTAGGTGCTTAAACAAGTTAAATATTCTTTTCTGTGCACTTACTTGTTCTCTACTTGAAAATGGCAGCAGTAAATTAGTAAGCAAAAATACGATTCGTGTGTATTTCATAATAGTACATTACAAGTGCGAAAAATAGTAAATTCGCAACGAGTGGCGATAAAATATTGACACGACACGAGTTGCGAATTACCTATTCGCACATGTATCGTACAACGTTTTAGTTGCGTAACGTGCTAATTATCGCACTAGTGTGGTAAAGTAGCACCATATGTACCTACTGTAAATAGTTATTTACGATACAAGTGCGGAAAAGAGGAAATTCGAAACGAGTGGCGATAAATTAAAACACGACCGCAGGGAGTGTTTTAAATCGACACGAGTTGCGAATTACCTATCCACACGTGTATCGTACAACGTTTTACAGTACATATGGCCCTTTAAACTTTCGACATATGCACGAAAAGTGCTCTTTTACGCACTAGTGCGAGAAAATAGCACCATATGTACTATAAATTATATTATATGTTTTTATGGTGTTAAAATAAATTTATTTGGTACCTTTATAGGACCATTTTGTTTTATGCCATAAATTTAATATTTTCTTGATAAAAGTCCAATAAAGTCCGTTAAAATTAATTTTATAGGCGCTATAAAGCTTACGGCGGGCGATTCGGCTAGGCAAGTAATGGTCTCAACTTTAGTATAAATAATTTTCAATCAAATATATAGGTAGGACTTGGACAGTTATGCCAGGGTGAGCGACCGTGAGAAATTAATTAGATAAATTCAATGTAAGTATATTATTCTATAATTAATCCGCAATATATGATTATTTTTTGATATTAAAATCCAATTATTGTAATCAGGTCTAAAAACACATAAAATATGCCGAAATATACCGTGGGCCGACTACTGTTCATACTTCTGGTATGGGACACGTAAATATCTGCACCTCGAACAGGGGGCCTAGCCATCATGTGCTAGCCCGGCAGGATTAGATATACCTCATGTCATTGTATGTGCAAAGTTTTATTATAATCCAACAGGTAGTTTTAAATTGAGAACGAAACTCCGTTTATTGGGAAGGTGAAATTCCACCAAGCTTTCCGGGAACTTTTAAAATCTTCATCTTTGTATATACACACAGCCATAAATGATAAATACATATGTTTTTCGACCTTATAACAAAGGCATAAGGTGAAATTGAGTAGTTACGTTGACGTTTAGGCCTGTGACTACGACTAGGACATATTTACTGTTTACTGTCCCAAGTTAAAACAGACTGCCGGGTCTTCATTACAGATCACCAGCAAAAGACACCGTTTGTGAAGCGTGTACAAAGATCACGAGGCGAGCGGCACAGGCGCACTTTTACTTACGCAGCGTATTACGTAAGCGAACAACTCGCGAACGCAAAGCGAAGCGGCGCGGCGGGCTTACGGCGTTCGCGTTCGCAACGAGATCGCCCACGCGTAGGACACTTCTATTTGCTTCGCGTTCGCGTGTTGTAACAAAGCGCTAAGTACGAGTAATAATTAGCGAGCGAGTCGATCACCGATCGAGGTAGATGGTATCCTACGCCATTTTATACTATATCGTCCAAATTTCTCAGTAAAATGTTAAAGACGTTGGTAGGTACATATAATATAACCCGCTTGTCTTATTTAAATCTCAAGTACTGAAAAAAATTGTCCCGCCTGTATGAGCGTACAAATTAGCTTTAGAATCCCTTCACGATGTCTTACAGGAAATACGCGAACGAGTTAAGTATACTTTAAAATGTGTATGACCCAGGAGAGTATTTATGTTACCGTATTACTCGCGTGGTATGTATGCTTCATCAGTTCATCTATTTGATAAATGGTCGATGGTCTTCATGGACCGCCTTATTGACCTAGCCTGTTGCAACACTTGCAACGATGTACTTGGAGTGCGCTCCGCACAATCAATGCATGCAAATTAGAAGACCGGAGCACCCCCCGATACGAATCATCGTGTGTTGATTTCAAATACAGCTTGTGATGACGAGTACCTACATACCAGTGAGCGGGCCTAACTTCATATGGCTTGTTAAAAACTGAAAAGAAAAACAAGTACAGTAACTGGGCGTTTTCTAAAATAAAAATTGAAAACCTGATTCACACAGATCCTGGTGTTTTCTAGCATATTCAATCCTGATGATTTAAAAATGTCCCAAATTTTTTAATGAAAATTGTACATTCCACTACGTCACGCACATAAAAATGAAAAAAAAAAAAACACACAAAACATGACGTAAGTATTGGAATGGACATTTTGGGACAACTTTTTTTCTGAGTAGAATTACAAGAACGTCCAGATTTGAAAGAATCATGCAGGTTTTCAATATATTTATTTTAGACAACGCCCAACTACTATGCTGTATTGACTTGTGAGACCTTGAGGCCTACTTAAATTTTGGATTATGACCCTAGAATTTTTTTAAGTAATGAGAACAAAAAGGCTAACACATTAGATGATTCGCAAAAGCCAAAAACACTATTTACTTCCCTATGATTCTTCATAGAGGAAGTATGACTCCGGTTTTACGCGGAGACGTAAACATTGCCTCTATAACTTAAATCTTCTGTACTTAATTAATGTATCAAATGTTTTCAGAATACAAAAAAGGAATCTATAATCTTATTTACATTGCATTGTTTGAACAACGCTGTTTGTGTTTTAGTCTGATACAATGTAAATGTCATTCGATAGCGTGACGCTGACGTGACAAAACAACATTCGCAAATATTACAATTCTATTGGAATATTTAATAATTAATTTAATAATTAATAATTGAAGGAAAAATTGAAGGGAAGCGTGGTAGCGGTAAAAGGCGCACATCATGGACTGGAAATATAAGAGACTAGTTAAAAGTGAAGAGCATAGATAGACTAATTCGCATGACTGAACATAGAGAGACATATAGACATATGGTCGCCGACCTCCTGGACGGAGATGGCACGTAAAGAAGAAGAAGAAGAATTGGAAAATTATTGTTATCGTGTAACTTTTAAAAGGTAGGTAATATTTCGCCGTTAAGAAAACCATCCATCGCTAATTACGAGCATATGTTTTGTATGAGTCCTTATTTGTAATAATCGTAATAATATATAATGTAATAATTTAATTATGCATTAAAACGGCTATATAACATTGATTGATATGTATACAATTTCATACAATAAATAAATTAGTAGATATTTATGAAAAACGGACCCCTCCTAGACGCAACACGCACTCGTTTAAATTTTCAAACCGAGCATAGCCAAAATTATCTGTTTAAAAATATCGATAACACATCTTAGATAATATATTGTCATTTATTAGACCAAAGAGGATATAATAAAATAAAGCGGTACTGTCATGGTAAGTTTTGTAACCATAGTAAATTCACTGCCATCTATCGACACCCTTTAAAACTAAAAATGAAGATTTATAAAATACGATAAAATGTATTTAAATATGGATGTTTTTTTTTTATTTGCATTAATTATTTTTATATGATTTTGACCCATGTTCTATCACTGATATGCGTTAAAATTGTTAAATAACAAACGAAACTGTCAACGCCCTCTATACGAGAGTAGACCTAAGGTAGTGGCGCCATCTGATCGAGAATCAAATTTTCGTAATTTTCGAGGCACGTTTTTTCCTTAGACTGTATCCATCTATTACGGAGTTATATCTAGCTTTGATTAGACTTACATTTCCTATCCTATACCCAACAAACATTCTATCGCAGCACTTTACTTCGATCAGCATTTTCAGGACGTAGCCTACGTAGATACCTATACGCCTTCATCCAGTTAGACATGCCAATACATCAAGCGGCATTACCGTTTGAGTAATTGCAGGGAGGTGACATCCCTAATGGTAGGAGGCACTCGGCGCCATACGTGGGAGATTTATTCATCGATATTATTTAAATAAAGGACCAGTTTGTCAAACGTAAGACGCTTCATACATTGCGGCTACGGGGTTTTGAATTAGCAAATTGCGTGGCTTTAGGATTACGCATTAAAGAAAACTATAGTTTTGGTTAGTGTTGGCAGAAACGTTAATGCAATTTACCATTAACCAGTACAAATTGAACCGTAAACTGTAACCGTCCGTTACGGTTTACGGTTCAATTTGTACTGGCACAGATTATATTAATGGTTAATTGCAATTAACGTTCGGCCAACACTGGTTTTGGTTATAACCAAATAGTATATTAATATTTATTATTATACATATTTTTATTATACATTATTACATGTCTTTGTTTATCCCGATGTTTGTCTGGCAGAGAATGCCATTAGGCTAATGCCATTTGTACATTATTTTTGAATTGTGCAATAAAAAAAAATAAAAAAAGGTTAAATTTTTAAGTCTTGATACAAGCTTTAATCGCTGCCTGAGCTTTTCTTTCAACAAGCAGATAATACTCACCGAGACAATTCTTACAAACCCAAATGTACTTAATTGGGTCAAAATTCTTTTCGTTGGTTTGTTTTTTGTTCCCAAAAAATGTTACGGAGTGGAGCTTTTTGTATGAGATTAGAACAAACAAATTCGATTAAACTAGGGAACCAATCAAATTATTTTATAAATATTTTTTGATTTATTTTCATTTGTTCTCTCGCTATACCGTAATCCAGTAAAGGATTCGTATAGGAGGTGCAAGCACACACTGCTCGCCCTTAGAGTTGGTCAAAGGCGTCTAGCATTTCAAAAGATAGCATACACCACCGCCGTGGCCGGGTGGTCTAGTGGTCAGGAGATCAGGACGTTAGCCGCGTAAGCTGAAGACGCAGATTCGATTCCAGCCTCGGCCACCGGTGGACTTGGTCACTTTTTCTTTTGTGTATGATATCTATTTCAGTTTATAAATGCAATTAAGTTAATAACCGCGCATATAAGTACGCGATTAAGTCTCGTTTTATAATTTCCTTATTACACGACTGGAAAAAAATAGTTTTACTTCGATAGTTTAATTATAAGTATATTTTCAACTTGTCTTTAAAACTTAAATAAGCTATTGTGATATAGTGCCCGATGACCTACAAAATGTTTAATTAATATAAAGGCACGATACTCTAATCTTAATCTCTGTACATCCCATCACTTAGAAATCGCAACTGTGAGTGATAATTACTCTATTCTTATATTGAATAATATTAAAACCTAAAGCACATTGAAGTGGAGTCACCTTTTCAAATGTTTCCTCCTTCCCAGGCATTATACCTACAAACATTATGACTGTCATTCCATTTCATAACGATTCACTGAAAAAGCCATTACGAGGGGCATCGCTCAGTTATGTAACCATGAAACATCAAAAACAAGAAGATCCGCCGCTCTAAGCCCTGGTGTTCAGAGCGCTACGTGCCTCGAATACGGCCAGCATTATAACCAGTTTAAGGCCCAACTCAGAGATACATCCAGAATGGCAATTAGCAGAATTCCAGCCGTGGGAACGCCACAAAAAGCAACTTTCAATTAAAACCTCGAAAGTGACACGTTAATTGAACGAGTACGCATTTAAACAAAAGCTTAGTGTTTAATTACAATGTCCATCAACGTTTATTGTTTGTCCACGATCTTCGTTTTCAATATTAGTGCCATAAATTGCAAAAGTTACTGGTAATTTTAGCGGTAATTTGAAATTACTTCATACGAACGCAAATTGCGGAATTTACCGACGTAAAGGATTGGTAATTAGGCGCGCTGAAGTAGTGGTAAAGCTCGATTGTTTGATTTGAGCGCGAGCTCGAAAACTAAGTACTCAGAGCTGTTTCGTTGTGCGACAATTCTCGGTGTACCTATATAATCATAGCACGCATCACACGACAAAACCAACAAACATTCAATATTATAGTAACTGACGAGTTGTCATTTCGTGATAACAAAACATCGGCTTATTAGCGTTCATTTGTCATGTTGTTTACACAAAGAAAAATATACTGCCTTACTGGTCAGAAAAATACACAAACAAAATGTTGTTTTCACAACCAACAGAACGTTAATAAGCACAATGTATGAATGTCCTTGATCTGTCGCTTGTCGCCCCGCTGGTCCTGTGCGTTCAGGCCGCAGCCTAGAATAGTCACAATGTTTATTTTGATATTTTAAGCGTTATACATTTAAACAGCTAGCCATAGCTGATGCCAAGAGAAGCGTCGGTCGACCGATGCTACGGCATAAGGACTGCGCCAAGCGAGACATGCACGCCTTCAACATCCCGGTTCATCAATGGGAGAAGCTTGCCGAGGACAGAGATAAGTGGCGCAAACTGGTGTCCGACGGTAGTAAAATCCACAATGTCGCTTGGTTTAAGACACTCGCAAGTAAGCGAGCCAAGCGTCATCAGCGCGACAACTGTTCGCCACGGGCACACTTCACCTGCCTGTCTTGCGGTCGTGGTTGCCGCTCCCGTATTGGCTTACACGGCCATGTGAAACGTTGTCACCCTACCTGACACTGTCTGTATAGTCTGCAATAGACTGAAAGGCCTATGATGATGACATTTAAACATATTAAAAACGGGTCACTCACGCATTTCAAGTGGATATGTTTAATATGTCTGTGTCTCACGGAAGTTTTGTTATTAAAGTTATTACATTTTTCGACAAATATAAGTCATAAGTATCAATTACGTAACAAACTCAAACACAAAATGGAAGAACTTTATGAGTATTTAGGACATGTAGGTCACTAGGTATTAGCAGTTTTTCTGTAGACCTGTTATCCAGAGCAATAAAAGTTACCCGATTTCATTGATCTTGGGCGAATCAAAAGAACTCACAAGAAAGTTTTCTACAATAAAAAAACTTTGTAACCATGTTTTCTTACTTAACACCAGCCTCAAAAGTTTACCAGCGTTTATCATATTTTTATCCGAATAGGTATTTATCGCTTCCTTTTTTAAGATAAATCAGTGGGGTCCCTTTGTTTGACATAATTATTGAAAGTCATAATGTAATGATTGTCATATTTGTCATATTGTCATTAATCATACTTCTGAAACCGTTAACTTTTCAGGATTTTCCTCAGGTTATCCTATAGATAGGTTAGGTTTGTTTTATGGCAATCCTGAAAAGTTACGCGTTTCTGAGAAAAACCAAATTATGACTAACGAAAATGTGGACAAACAATACATTATGACAAATCTATATGGGAAACAATAGAGACCCTAAATCAGTATATAGATTTACAACACACATACACGAAATCATTTCAGGCCGTTAGGCGCTTAAAAATAAATCAAAAAGTACTCGCGAAAGGCGCAACTCGAGGCCTACCGAGTGACTTACAGACCGCGAATCTAAACTGTATTTTCCATTAGTGTCATAAAAAGGTAGCGTTTCGAAATAACGCCAGCCCGCGCCGTATCCACGTGTGATAATGCGCAGTAACATTTTATAAGGGCTGTAAATGTGAGCAGATGGCACAATGCGAATCGCTTGTACAGGCTCCCGCGGCCGCAATCTGCCATTAGATTTTATGCAAACAGTGCCAGAACCCAGAATGATTTCACGAGCACTCCGAATAGAATACCTTTTCAGTTTCGACATCGCCGTAATAGTTTTATGCCGTGTTTATAGCACTTATGAGATTGGATACGGCGGCGTTGAATAATAATTATTGTTCGTCGCTTTAACTTGTTCCAAAACCTATTTTGGGGAGTACGCGTCTATTGACTCACTACTGTTACATTTTAATGTCCAGTTTCGGACTATGACAATAACCACTACACGATGTTAAAGCCGCCTGTTTTATTGTATGCGTATAAAATCCGCTAATCAACGATATTATCGGCATTAATCAAGCGCAAGGCACAGAATTTATATTATACTAGCGACCCGCCCCGGCTTCGCACGGGCACAGAATAAGTAATAGTATTATCATACAGAACGGCCACGCGCCGCCCTGCCCCGACTAGAATTACCTCGCCACGCGACAGCAGATTGACGGCTGTTTGCCGGCCGCTCAGTACTATTTTTAAGCAACTTACACTATGACGCATGTCGCGTGTACAGACGTGCCGTTCACACATAGAAACGCAAGTGATATTTGATGTATAGCGTGTCCGCCCTGTGGCACGGGTGCAATGCTGATGTATTATACATATAAACCTTCCTCCTGAATCTCTCTATCTATAAAAAAAACTGCATCAAAATCCGTTGCGTAATTTTAAAGATCTAAGCATACATAGGGACAGACAGACAGCAGGAAGCGACTTTGTTTTATACTGTGTAGTGATAGGTAATATTGAACAACCCCTGGGGTCCATTACTCGAACGGTATTAGACTAATATTATTAGTGTGTTGCCATGGTAACTCATACGACTTGGCAGTTCGTAGACTAATAATATTAGACTAATACCGTTCGAGAAATGGCCCCCTGGAGGCGCATTGATCTGGATATGATCTGTCAGTGTTAAAAGTGACATTTGGTCGAATAAATGTGTCAAATGGTTGGCTTCCGGTTTCGAGCGCCATCTTGATAGTTAGTATAGTAATTAATTCCTTTGTTTTTTTCTCATTAATATTGTATAAAGTGTATATCGATAGCTTATTATACAGTAAACTAACGTGGTAGTGTGCAGTGAATGAAGAATTAATCTTGAAGCGCGTTTAACGATCATTTTGAAGTCAACGGCCGGTAGCCCACGTGCTTCTTGTAAAGTCCAGCTATCGCTTTACAAGAGCTAATAAAAGCCCCGTACACTGTCTTGTTTAACCGTACAATTTTAGTAGTATTTAAAGCTCCTAAGACCTTGATACTGGCGAAATAGTCCCACTGGACTGAAGCCATAATTTTAAAAGACACTGACAAGCCTTTTCTTCCAAAGAACCAACTTCTAAGGAACCTGTAAACGGCCTGTTAAGTCGTGTTTAAACTAAAGAATAGCCACTAGAAAGTTATCCTTCGGGCTACGCGTTTCGGCAAAAACATATTTCGTGTCCCGCCTGAGATCGTTTGTCACGGCGGGGCTGCGCTCGGCGCCTCCAGCAATCTGTTTGTCCAGCTGCCACCTTCCTTCTTTTAACAAGAGCTTTGCCTAATATCCGGGAATTTATTTTTCCCGTAATTTGTCTCGACACACCGCGGCCGGAGGCGTATAAAGATTTATGGTCACATAATAGCTTTTGATTTTTACGACGTTCTTTGTCGAAAGTCCGAGGAAATAAAATTTGACGTAGTATAGTGTCCGGCGTGGGAGCTCTCCTTGAAGATTATTCCACCTTCTTTGCTTTTGCTCCTACGTTAAATGAGTTATCGAGATTCTGAGATTATGATATTCTGAGGTATGGTTTATGAAACATTTGTTTCAACTACTACTGTAATAGGATTAATAAGTATAGAGATAAACTAAATATTTGGGTTTTAAAAATATCAATTTCATAATTTCCTTAGAGTCCCACGCGGAGTTACTTTGAGTTAAGTGATTTCTGATCAAGCTCCAATGGTTAAGGCATTTACAGGATGGCCCAAAAATACGTTGACAAAGTTTTTTCTTATTATTTTATTATGTACTAGTACAAAATAAGTAAAAAACTAAAACTACAGTCTTTTGAAAGCATACCAGCTACGTAAAGCACAACTCCTTGAAGATAAAGATAAAAAAGTTCACTTGGAGAAAGATGTCGGTTGATTAAGCAACGTGCCGCTACTGAAAAGTGGGAAAAGTACTATTTACTGATGAAAAACTTTTTTGTATTGAACAGGCCCATTATCACCAAAATGACAGAATTTACTCTTCTAGTCGCCTTGGAGAAGCCGCTGTCATTCCTCATTGCCAAAATCCGGATTCAGTTATGGTTTGGGGTGGTATTAGCAGTAGTGTGCAGCAGGGGTGCAAAGATAATTTTCCCGGATAAGTTCAAAAGAGTGGCCACCCTACTCGCCTGATCTAAATCCAATGGATTATAGTTTGTGGCCAATCTTAGAGACAAGGGCCTGTACTACCAAACACAAAAGTGTATTAAACGCTCTAAAAGCAACACTTACGAAAGAATGGGAAAAATATCCTGGGAGGAGCTGCGGCATATCGTTGAGCGTTTGCGTTTGTGTATCAAAGCAAAAGGAGGTTATTTTGAAGACACTTAATTTTTGTTGCATATAAAAGACTGTAGTTTTAATTTTTAACTTATTTTGTACTAGTTACGTAAGTACTTAATAAAATAATTAGAATTTTTTTTGTCAATACCCTGTAAACAAGAAGTGTGGGTCAAACCCCGACTTACTGGTGGTTTCATTACATACATACATACATATAATCACGCCTATTTCCCGGAGGAGTAGGCAGAAACCACGGATTTCCACTTAATACGATCCTGACATACCTCTTTCGCTTCCTTCACTTTCATAACATTTCCTCATACACGCTCGCTGGTTTAGGGTGCCCTTGACGTGGCCTTTCTTCAGGATTTCCCTGATCTGATCAGAGAAAGGCCGCCGAGGTCTGCCCCTTCCAACTCCCGTTTCTACCTCTCCCTTATACACTCTCTTTGTTAGCCTTCTTTGTTGTGTTCAAATTGGTGCAGAGTTAGCTTAGATGGACACGAGTCTAGTCCATCAATAAGAACTTGCACGTGACCACATGTCCAACAATGAAATGAATAGCGTATTGTTTTGTCTACCGTTTCGTGTTTTGTGTATAAGGGCTTGTTAGATATGGTGATCGATAAGGACAGTTCGGCATAGGTATCTCTTTCATGGCGCATTGAGCCTTTCCTCATATCTTCACGTCCGGAACTTTGACGATTGTGTAGTCACAACTGTCACAAGTACGGGTTTACGAGCTGCGAGTAGTTGCTGCGATAACTCGAGAGCCTCGCGAGTTTAAAGGACTCGACTCGGGTCGTGAGTCGAGTCCGACTTTGAAGTAGTTTTCAAGTGAACCTAAAAAGTACTAAATTCATCAGTTATGAAAGGTAATTTTAAAAAGGTACGAGTAAAGAAACACATATTTTTATTTGTTAACCGAAAATCTTATTTTCCAGAAACCAATCGAGTTTCTACTAAATATTCCAGTTTCTAACACCTTTTAGACGTTAATGACTAATCAATCCTTTTTATTGAGCCGTGGAAAAATATAGGACAGTATACGGTATAGGTAAATAGATAAAGACTTGTCTCTAACAAGCTAAGATAACTCATGCAAAAAATATCTATCTCGTTATATCGTAAGGTCTATCGCGATGTGATTTAACATGTGTTCAAAACGCGAAAATTTTAAATGTTATATCCTGTAAGGTATCCGTATACTAGGCCCGAGGTGCAAGCATGTACTGCTCGCCCTTAATGTTAGTCAAAGACGCCTAGTCTTTCTAAGATTGCACATTGGGACTGGTAACGCCGTGACGGGGTATCCTAGAGTTCCAGGGCGTTAGTTGAAGACGGTTTGAATCCGGCCTCCGCTATTGGAGGGCTTATTCGCATTTTATTTAGTATATGACGTCTATTTTCAGTTAATAATTTATATAGACATTCTAATGTGACTACTTAAAAAACACAAATCAAAATGTTTAATAAAATAATTTGATTTGTTCCTAATGTTGTGAAGCTTAAAATACCTACTTAAGTTTTGACATAAACGACTCGAGTCTGAAAAACCGAGAAGAGTCTACAGGTCTCGAGTCTTCTCTTCAACACTAGCTGTAGGTGTAATTAGCTCATTGTGCGCGCGTCGCCACACGTCGTCTTTCACGGGCGTATTGTTTCGGAAAATTATGATCGTCCGCGCGGTTATCTAGCACCATTAGCACCATTATGTCGCGTATTACATTAATATCGTACGTATTGTTGGTAGTTTTGTCTGGGATTAGTTTCTAAAGTCTAGAGAAAAATTATGACAGGTTATTTTTACATTAAGTTAATACATTTTGTAAAATCACGTAAACTTCTTTAAATGAAACAACACGTGAAAAGTTGATTTCATATTTGAATATAAGATACTAAAGATCAACCTAATTATTGTAGTTTACCTGTTTACAAAATCAAAACTCAAATACATACTTAGGTACAAACTTTGTCAACTATAACAATGTATCATTTCACTGGAAAGTTCGTCTTTCTGTACAAGTTAAAGACAATGTTAAAGTAGTAAGGTATAAATAGAAGGATTATATTGAAACTTAAAAGTAGATGTAACTGAATGTGATATACCTACTTACAACTGGGAGAGCAGCAAACATAAACAAATGTTCAAATTTTGCGCTGAAATGTGCAAAGCGTTTTAGTCTAGTTGCCTTAAAAACACTTAAATGTAAATACTTACAGAAATGTAATAAAATCTGTAAATTGTAGCCGTCTAACAAGAGTACGAAACAACCTATTTTAATATTTTTAATCAAGGCATTTACCGGTACCGGAAATCTTGCTGCATGGAATACCTCTTAACAGAACCAAGAAATTCAAGTACCTGGGTCATTGGGTCACGGAGTGCCTCTCGGACGATCCAGACATTGAGAGGGAGCGCAGGGCGCTGGCTGTCAGGGGTAACATGGTGGCTCGCAGGTTTGCACGATGTTCAGGGGACGTTAAGATAACCCTATTTAAGGCATATTGCCAGTCCTTGTACGCGTGCAGCCTGTGGGTCAACTATACTCAGAAGGCAATCAGCGCTTTGCGCGTTCTGTATAATAACATACTGAGGATACTGTTGGGTCTTCCCAGGTACTGTAGCTCTTCTGGGATGTTTGCGGTTTCACAAATAGATGGTTTCTAAGCCATAATCCGGAAACGAACAGCTTCCATTATGCGCCGAGTGCGTGGGAGCTCCAACAGCATCCTGGGTCTGGTGGCAGACAGGCTAGATTTTCCGATAGCACACACACACTGCGAAACTGGCATAGTCTGCATGTTAATAATTAAAATTAATTTTTAGGGTTGACATTTAAATTTATTTTTGACTGCGCATAATGAAACCATATGATTACTATTAATTTTTAATTTTAATTTTAGTATTATTTTAAATCAGTATTTAATCAATCTATTATTATGATCAATCAATTAAATTTTAATGTCAAGATTTATTTATTATTAATTTTAACATAATTTTATTTTAATTCTTATTATAATTGTAACTGTTGTTTTGTTGTGTTATGCTTATTATGTATATGGACCAATGTTGTCTGCAATAAATGATAAATAATAATAAAATTATTTCACCTATATAAGTGTGGACTTTCAAATTTGGCTGACTATCCTTGGATAAATATATATGCTAAGTATATAATTTACACGCAAATTTTCGATTACGACAAAAAAAAATACAAAGTATGTAGTTATTATATTTAAGGTTACAAAATTACAAAAAACTTTAGCCACATTTAAATTAAATCTCTATAATAGATAAATAAATATAGAAACACACTGAAATTGCACCAGGGGATAAAATGCACAGGAAGCGGCCAGCACTCGCGTAATCCCGCGCATCCATCATCCGCGTAATCCGCGCGCGCCGCTCGACACTGGCTTTAATGCGATTACCGGCGTGCTTCGATTGTTCATTAACATAAGTTATACTGATACCTATTGAGATGGAATATACGTACAGAAGCGGAAAATAATCTATCATATTTTTTCAGATGAATTTCATATGAATTTGGTTATTTCCCAAAAACGACTATAGCCATTTTGTTTAAATTTACTATATAGGGACGTACGTAGGGTACATATTTAAAATAATTATTTTGCCCGAGTTTTCGCGGTAGCCCGCGGTGGGTATTAAATTGTAAAATAATGATTCGATTTAATTTTCAAACTAGAGGCTGACGAGGGTGAAAAATCTATCCATCTAGGTTTTATTGTTGGTAAATTAAATTAAATTAAATTTATTTAAGACCAACAAAGGATCAATTTGGTTAGTAACACATTTTAATCTTACAACTAATGTTTAACTTATTAACTATCTACATATTTACATATCTATTTACTTAAAGCACATGTGGAGTGCACCACAGTGGTTCAGGTATGCCCCATCTAACCTGTCAGCATACATGGCCAGGATGCTGTTGGTGCTGTCCCTCACCCTGCATAACAATGAAGCGGCTCTTTTGCGCATGATGGCAGCAAAACTATCCACGCGCGCCTCCGCAAACATTGTTGATGCGCTGCAGTAGCGAGGGACCCCCATCAGCACCCTAAACGCAGGTAAGATTCGCTTTTGAGCATTTTCATATAAAAAATTCAATATTTATAACATACGTGACGTCCCCAATCCCTTAATGTACTTACGTGGCTGCCTATGTTGCCACGTGCAGTGGGACGTAGGTATATATATATATATATATATATATGATCATGATTATGATACAATCACACCGGTGGATCGATGACACCCTGTCGAAAAATTCGTCGATAGTGTATAGGTAGTAAAGTGTAAAGTCTAATTTCACGAATTTCCGAATGAATGCTTGCACGAAAATAGGAATATGATAGATTTTTTCCGCTACTGTATGTAACTCTTTATTATACAGAAAGCACAAATATGCAAATATGGCACAGGACAGGCAGTACAAAGGCGAACTTATCCCTTTAAGGGATCTCTTCCAGTTAACACAAACATCTAAATGATGTCATTTTGATGTCACTGTATGTTCGAATTGGCCTGCGGTAAATTCCATTGCAATTATTTTAGCAAGTACTATCAAGAAAAGTTATATATTTGTAAACATTCAAACAAATTATTAAAAGTATATATAGGTATGTTTGTTTTATTCCATCATGCGCTACGAAGCTACGACTCCTAGCAGCAGAGCTGCGTTCAGTCGCGCTACGCGCTATTGATATCGCGCTACATTGGATTCAGACCCGGGTAGCATTTATACTATTTTATACGTCATTGTGACGTCCGTTACGTCATTATGACCTACAAATGTCGTCACTTGTACGTCGCTGACGTCATTTTGCTACCTGGGGAGGCACAGAATAAGTAATAATAGTATTATCGTAGAGAACGGTTACGCACCGCCCGCCCCGATTCGAATTACCTCGCCCTACGACAGCAGATTGACGACCTTTTGCCGACCGCTCAGTACTGTTTTTAAGAAACTTACACTATGACGCATGCCGCGTGTACAGACGTGCCGTTCACAAATAGAAACGCAAGTGATTTTTGATGTATAGCGTGTCCGCCCTGTGTCAGAGGGGTGTTCTCGAAGTGATTGGAAGTCAGGCCAAATAGAACATACACTGACATCTAATATAAATGATGAAGCGCTGGTGGCCTAGCAAAGAGCGTGCGACTTTCAAATCTTTCAATCCGAAGGTCGCGGGTTCAAACTCCGGCTCGTACTAATAAGTTTTTCGGAACTCATGTACGATAACTATATCATTTGATAGTTACCAGTAACTTTTCGGTGAAGGAAAACATCGTGAGGAAACCGGACTCACCTAGTTTACCCTCTGGGTTGGAAAGGTCAGGCAGTCGCTTTCGTAAAAAACTAGTGCCTACGCCAATTCTCGGGATTAGTTGACAAGCGGACCCCAGACTCCCATGAGCCGTGGCAAAATGCCGGGATAACGCGAGAAATATGATGACTGATATATGGCGTCGCCGTTAGGGGAGCGTCATGGGATCGCTTGCGGCATTCTATCCGCGACGCCCCCGATGCTGAGATGTACCTAAGTCCACACACATCGTAGCATCAATAGTCTGAAATCTCGATAGTTTTAGCAGGCAATTCAATAATTAGCGCTCCCACGAAACCGCGAACATATCCCGTACATAATCCAAAACATGGCAAACATCAGGATCTGTCTGATAAATCAATTACACAGCCGACAGCAGCGCGTGATCGAATCACACGCGCCCATATTTAGGCCAAACAGCCTAATGAAAATGTGGCTGTTACATATTTTGTGCGAAACTTGACATTGGGAAAATTATTTATCAAATTTTACCTTTTACACGACGGTGGCATATTTACAAGGTACCGGGGGCCTAGCTAAGATGACAGTCATCGACAAACGAAAATAAATAAAGTATCGGGATGATAGATGCCACGAAAGGTCACGTGACTCACAAAGGTAGTCCCCATTTTCCTCTCTAGATATTGACATTATGAAAAATGTTTTAACATATTTTGATGTATAGCTTACAGAATTAATGAACGGCTTTTTTTTAAATATTTATCACTATTATTTTTTCGAAACATGTCGCCAAAAGCGACTAAAAATAATAGTGAGTAAAAACCGTACTGATAAATATTTTGAAATATGTCTCACGATAGTTTAAGTGGCTTTTTTTTATTTGGTAGATTTTCGGAGAAAGTCAAGTGATTTCCGATAAAAATACTGAAATCACTATTTGAAGAATTTTCTCGATTACTCCAAGATGCAATCCTTAGGGGCATTCTACGAAAATGTCGCTTGCGAAATGCTTTTGCCTTATATGGCAACTACTTCAATCAAATGCGTAAAGCTCGAGAATATACTTCCAATTTATTGGCCAGGTCATAAGATATTACCAGGCCAAAGTATAAGAAGAATGGCATACGGTAAGCGAAAAAATAAAAGCGTAATGGCACAGGTATCATATCATACATTGAATATATATTCCCGTTATTGTAATGTAAAACCAACACCTCCTTTCAGACCAAAGTGAAATTCGCAATAACTTTGATGAACTAAACTTATTTCTAAAAAAAACTGAGCGCGGCGCGCAAAAATGACAATAACACCAACTTATAAAACATAAAGAAGCATAGTTTAAAGGGTGGGGTCCCTTTGTTTGACATAATAATTGAAAGTCATAATGTAATGATTGTCATATAATCATTAGTCATAATTCTGAAACCGTTAACTTTTTAGGATTTTCCTCAGGTTATCCTATAGATAGGTTAGGTTAAGTTTGTTTTATACCAATCCTGAAAAGTTACGCATTTCTAAGAAAAACCAAATTATGACTAATGAAAATGTGGACAAACAATACATTATGACTTAAAACTATATGGTAAACAATAGAGACCCGTAAAGGGTATTTCCATTTTAATAACTCTGATATATTCGGACTTATGAAACCACGTCTTACTGACATCTACAGGTTGGGTGGTTTTTTCGCGATTTCGTGGTTAGTCCCATAGTAAAAGTTGCTCAGTATAATCCCAAAACCTCCCTGGCAACGGGAACACTTATTTTTTAGCCGCCGTTTCGCTGCAGAGCCACCTGCGCCAAGCTTATCGCGTTTGACTTCATTATTTTCGGATTTGTTGTTTGTTGTTCGGAGAGCAATCAAGGAAGATGAAAAATTCCAGTGCACTGCAGCGACGAAATCAAGAGAAAACCCTCTTGACGTAACCTATATAAGGCAGTTTATTTATTAAATAACTGGATACGAAAACTACAGCATATTAGGGTCAGGATCCTCAAAGAAGACAAGATTATGTATTTAATATGGGTCTATTGTTTGACATAATTATTGAAAGTCATAATGTAATTATTGTCATACAATAATTAGTCATAATTTGTTTTTCTCAGAAACGCGTAACTTTTCGGGATTGCCATAAAACAAACCTAACCTAACCTATCTATAGGATAACCCGAGGAAAATCCTGAAAGTTAACGGTTTCAGAATAATGACTAATGATAATATGACAATCATTACATTATGACTTTCAATAATTATGTCAAACAAAGGGACCCCATTTAATATACAGAGTTATATTATTTGTTTGTAATTGTAAATGAGTTCGCGACTATGGTTTTTGAGTCAACAGCTAGGACTGATTTGTGTTTTTTTTATATATTTTCCTTTTTTAATGTTCTACACGAGGCTTAAGTAAATACTATGCTGGGCTGGATTCAATTAAAATTCAGTTAATGCTGAAACATAACCGGTTGTATTTAAAATTACCTGCTTACATATCTAAAGAGCTCATTAAAGTCATTAAAATAGCATTAGGCTTTAAATTTAACATTATTATACCTATTTAAACCCGGCTTAGCCAAAACAAATAGCTACTTAATGTACCTACATTCATGACGCCGTAAACACTTAAAACGCAAAATAGGGAATTTCTCCCCTCTTAAATGTTTCTTGTTGAAGACCATATAAATCATGCAGAGTGACGTTAAATTGACATATCGAGGCCATAAATCATACTGGAATACCATAAGAGAACAAGTTTTGACAAGGCACTTAAGCTCTGGGGGACAAAATGTATTTACCGAGGTTGGTTCACCCGTGTTGGAAGGTGTGTTGCCCGAAGCTGCAAAACTGCGAAACATCACCTTTCTATTTATTTATTCTGTGGCATCACATACAATAGATATAGTAAAAAAACTGGCCAAGTGCGAGTCGGACTCGCGCACGAAGGGTTCCGTACCATTACGCAAAAAACGGCAATAAAATCACGTTTGTTGTATGGGAGCCCCACTTAAATATTTATTTTATTTTGTTCTGTTCTGTTTCATTTTGTTCTGTGTTGTGTTTTGTTTTGTTTTGTTCTGTTCTGTGTGTGTTTGTTGTTATAGCGGAATCTGTGAAAATTTCAACTGTCTAGCTATCACGGTTCATGAGATACAGCCAGGTGACAGACGGACGGACAGAGAAGTCTTAGTAATAGGGTCCCGTTTTTACCCTTTGGGTACGGAACCGTAAAAATTAAAGCTTAGCTAGAGATTGAATAACTTCAATGTTATATTTAGTGGAAGAGCCAACAAGTAAGTACTTGAAAATGATGTGTTCAAAATTTTGAAGAGAATGAACTGAAATACCTAGATAATAGAGAAAAAAGCCCTTAGTCAGTAATATCCGACCCGAAAAAATCCACGCTCGACGCTCCGGCTCATAGAATGAACCCTTCCGCCCGAGGTTTTCTCAAAAGGAACGAAAGTACGTGTGGGGTTCTCCAAAAAAAGAGCATTCAATTTTCTAAAGGTTGTAGTTAGTAGGCGTCCATAAATTCCAGTAACTGCTTGGAATTAGGCGAATCGTGTGTTTAGAGTTTTGAATGATTCACGGTTAGTTTCACTAGACTTATATTGACCGGGATATAGACCGTGATTACCTTTTGTATTATTTGTGAGCTCCCGATATTTCGACGCAGTTACATGCATCATGTTCACAGGTGACTGAAGATAGCGGGTGGGTGTCAAAGTTGTGTAGATATAAGTCTAGTGAATCGTGTGTTTGTTAGCCACCGAAGTGGTATAAAAAAAGTCTCAATATTACACCAATGTCAAAAGCGCCGAAATTCTGAATTCTATCGTCCGTTTTACGTGACGGGTGTTTTTTTCATTCCCTTTAGAACTATGTAGCCCCACGTCTCATTTACATTGCCCAAATGGTGAAAACGGGACCCTATTACTAAGACTCCACTGTCCGTCTGTCCATCTGTCTGTCCGTCTGACTATCCGTCTATCTGTCCGTCTGTCTGCCCGGCTGTCTGTCCGTCTGTCTGTTCGTCTCTGTCCGCCTGTCTGTCCGTCTGTCTGTCACCAGGCTGTGTCTCATGAACCCTGATAGCTAGACAGTTGCAATTTTCACAGATTATGTATTTCTGTTGCCGCTATAACAATAAATACTAAAAACCGGCCAAGTGCCAGTCGGACTCGCGCACGAAGGGTTCCGTACCATTACGGAAAAAAACAGCAAAAAAATCACGTTTGTTGTATGGGAGCCCCATTTAAACATTTATTTTATTCTGTTTTTAGTATTTGTTGTTATAGCGGCAACAGAAATACATCATCTGTGAAAATTTCAACTGTCTAGCTGTCACGGTTCATGAGATACAGCCTGGTGACAGACAGACAGACGGACTGACGGACAGACGGACAGCGGAGTCTTAGTAATAGGGTCCCGTTTTTACCTTTTGGGTACGGAACCCTAAAAAGTACGGAGTCCGACTCGCACTTGTCCGGTTTTTTTTAAACAATATACAATATTTTGTAAATAAAAATGATAATATTTTGTAAATAACAGCAATTCAAATAACAGGTAACATTCTAGCAATAAAACGTACAATTGCGATTGCTCGATAAGCCTTCATTAGCCTACAATTCTATAGGTTAATTCTTTAAAAAAACAATAAAAGTTTTATGAAAAGCATAACACAGCTATATCGGACAAAGTTTTAATGCGAAAAGTTTATAATTAACGGCTAAACTATGTAGTGATCAAACTCCGGGGAGTGAAAAATGGATGATTGGCTCGGAAACTATGAAGGTTAATGCCCCGTTCACATCTATTCCAGTAGCATTCCAGAATAATGGCCGGCACTGGAGTAAACCGTAACGGACGGTTACAGTTCACGGTTCAATCTGTACTGGTTAATGGTTGATTGCATTAACGTTTCGGCCAGCAATGCGTAGCACCATTCATAAATTAAAATTTAAAAATTCCAGTCCAGGAGCATTCCATGAAATTGTCTACCGTTGTACCTTACAAACGCGAATTTTCTGAAGATTACAGGTATAAGTTTCCTTTTCTATGACAAATGGTCAAAAATATGCACAAAAAAATAATCGCCTGCTTAAAATGTCGAAAAAAAGTCGCAACAGCAAATAAAATGCGTCTGTACGGGACAGCCCGTGGAATGCTCCTTCATAAATTCAAATTCACTGGATGATGAAAATTACTGGAATTAATGTAAACGATTGGATCCAGTCCAGTACTGGATTCGATCACTGGTTTGGAATGCTACTGGAATAAGTGTGAACGCGGCATAACAAACAGGTGTTAATAGCGAGAACATTCCACAACGTTAATTACTAACCTACATTAAAGGGATAGTTATATTTAAAACGTACTAACCTACATATTTAAAGTTTAAATGTTACCTTACTCATCCAGCTAATATTAAATAAGTTTTTTCCCCTCACTAGCTCGGAAAGCCGTCTTTTATCCTTTAAAACAAGCGGGTAAAAACGCATTTTATCCACTAGTGGGGAAAGTAATTTGACCTTGGATGGAGCGTGTTTAAGTCACAGTCCTAAAATTTATGCTTATGTCATCCTAGTTCTGTGGTTTAAGTAGCTTTTGACAGATAACAAAACGTAAAACGCTCATAATAATGGTTCGTTCGATATTAATTATCATTAAATAAATGGTTTGAAAATTTAATAAAAAATACCAAATTTGGCTTTATTTAATGATTTTAAGTCATAAACCTTAAAATCCATAAGAAACATTTGTTTTTTTAAATGATGTTGAATGTAATTCTGAACGCACAAGTTGAGTCGATGCAATTTCAAAACGCATCGTCAGAAATGTCAACATTGTCAACAAAATTTTTCTCACCGGCTCCGACACGTAAAAATGCACAACTTCCAGAGTTTTCTGTTATAATATCGTATTATCGTAAAAAAAATTGTGATTCCAGTGACGAAGATGATCTAACGCCTGTGGATGTTGCACTTTCCTCGCTATGGTGAGGGGAAAAGTTTTGTGTTACACACGGGTGCAAATGTATTTTACTTCTCGTGTGTTGAAACACTCACTACGCTCAGGATTCTATTTTAGAACCAACTCTACTATAGAATCATTTCGCTTGCTCGTGTATCAATTCCACACTCGCGGGTAAAATACAACTTTGCACCCTTGTATAACAAATAACTATTGTCAAAAAGTTCATTTTTGGTACAAGCTTTTAGCGCTGGCTGTACTTTTCTTACCACAGGCAACTAATACCCATCGAGACAATTCTAAAACCCCCAAACATAATAAATAGGTTGCGTTGTTTTATCACAGAGTTCCTATGGCCACCTCCTGTCTCCATACCAGCTCGATGGTACCATAATATTGCATTGACACCCGACTTACATACGAATATGTATTGTGTGCAAATTTTGAGCAAAAGTTTTTTTTGCGATTTCGGCATTATAATATATCACAACCTCATCAACATGATAGTAGCGATGATCTACTTTAAATCGGTGTATTAACATACCAACCACAATATAATAATTTAAAAAAATATATTAATAACTCGTATCTAATTTCAGAGCAAGGCACATTTTACGGCACATTTAGAATAGACTAACTTGAAAGCAATGCAGGAGTCAGGAACTAAAAATAGAGCAGCCGCGAGCCGATCGACTCGTGCAACGCCCACTCAAGTTCTGATAAGTACCACTTGCCAATTATTAGTTCCCGCAAATTTGAAACAAAAAACCTTTTGTTGATAATCTTGCAATTAAGAGGAAAGGGGACACCGCTTCTCTATAAAAACGTACCTCATTTTGAACTCTAGATATTCATCGAATTTAAACTGTTGTCAGACATACTAACATTAAATAATTTCACGGTTAAGACTCACTTGTTTTAGTCATTTAGTCACTCGCGCGACATGTCCGAAGAGCCGTACGCAATACACGGTCGTCGTGAACGCCGCTACCTAGGCTCTCCGAAACATGACGCGCGAGTAACTAAAACAAGTAAGTCTAAACCGTGAAATTATTTAAAGTCTAGATATTGATATTATAATTCTTTTTACATAATTTGGTATATATTAAGCATAGCTATGCCCCTTCGTTTGACTTTTCGATTTTTTGATTATTATAAGAATTAGGGGCGATAAACTAATTCCATACAAATTTTTAATCTCATAGGTAATAATTAAAAATTCGAAAAACAAATCAAACATAGATGTGGTTGATACACATTAAATTGCGTCAAAATATTTTCAATAATGTTAATATCCAGAGGAAAATGCGGACAACGTTTGTATGAAAAAGCGATTTCACGCGGTCGTTCCCTTTTGTCTCAAAACTGCTTAGTGCTCATTAACGAAGTTACTTGGAAAGAAAGAAATTGTTATTACCTATAAGCTAGAAATTAAAAGTAAAATAAAGACTTAAAGTAAATGTAAAGCTTGTACAAAATTAAGTTATTTAAGTTATAGATTAATAGTAGACGATCGGTAGATCCGTTAATATCATTTAATATAGATTTTTGTTAATGTGTTAATTAAACATATAGCATAATAAGAAATTAAAATCTGTCGCGTTAATTACAACAAAATTTCACATTTTTAGAAATGCTGTACAAATCTGAACATAAAAATGTTTGCTATTCTCAAAAAAATCAGTTTCACCCTTAATGGTGTCGTAAAGCATCCGAAAGAAAGCGAATACTGCAATTGATTGAAATAGTTCACGCTTTGCAAGAAGTGAGAACCAGTTTCAATAGTTTATTGCGTTCTCTTACACCATTCACTGTCTGTAATTGCTACATGCTGGTGTAAAATAGCAAAGAGGAAACTTTAGCTCCTGTTACCTTTGTATCATTTGAGAACTACGTAAATAAAAGTGAATTCTGTGTTAAATATAGTCTTCTAACAACATGAGTTCCAATTACAATACACGAAATGCCGGAAAACTAGTAGGTATGTATCGTAAATTAGTGAAATCCAACAAACTAACTCACGTGTTACCTACTTTACTGACATTTTTAACTGTAATAACTACAGAATTTACTTTAACCATCCATACTAATATTATAAATGCGAAAGTTGTCTGTCTGTCTGTCTGTGTGTTCCCTCTTCACGCTTAAACCGCTGAACCGATTTAGATGAAATTTGGCATAGAGATAGGTTGAGTCCCTGAGAAGGACATAGGATAGTTTTTATCCCGAAAATCATTCCTTAAGAAAGTAAAAAGCGGGGTGGAATTGAGATAATTAACGAAGTGCCTGCTAATTTGTGTGCATAATATGCTCAAATTTAGATTGCTATGAGATTTTCTCCAGGCGCTATTCTTACTCTAGCTGCGGTTACTAAGTCCACGCAGACGAAGTCGCGGGCAAAAGCTAGTATGTTAATAATGTGTACCTACGAATATTATTTTTCTGATTAGTCCTAGTGTTACTATTATATTTTTCTTGCTTGACGTGTAAAATGACTTTACAAATAAATGAGTATGAGTATCTTCTCACAGATCGTGACAAATGGAGAATCTATTAATACTATTTTGAAAGATTACGAAAACCCTGGAGATTAACTATGTTTCGACAATTTAACAAGGTTATGTTTTATTGTGTTAAGACGGAGTCGTCGGCCTCCTGGCTTCATCAGGCTCGTAAGTAGACAAACACCGCACATTCACAAAAGGCATTTTGTCCTTCAAGCAGATGCTTTTTAAGTCATCTGACAAAAACTCTTCGATGGTCCTATAAGTACCATAACATAGTGGATAGTAAATGAATCATTGTTACTTTCATTGTCTTCAACTCTCATTTCATGGCTACTCTGCCAGAACAAACCCATCCCTAATATTTAATGAAATGATCTCTAATACTTACTTGGTTACATAAGATAGATGAAAAAGTTACTTATAGAGCGAAGAATTGGGCGAGCTATCCTATCCTACGGGTGGAGTTTCCTATTCAGAGTAAGCAGTGAAAGTCTGCAGGAGATCCCGATTTATCTTAATGAGTTGCTAAAAAACTGTGTTTGGATAAAAAGATTAGCAAGCTCAGAAAAAACGTAACTGATAAAATATTAGAAATCTTTAAAGCGAGCCAATATTTAGTGTAATATTATTTAAACTATGTAGGTAATGTAGAATGACTTCAAATCTGTTCATCGTTCAGTAGCAACAAAACAACGCTCGTCTCAATCGTCTATGGCTAAAGAAAATTAAATTTCCGTGCCACTTAAGCATAGTTACCTACTTATAACCCGAGCGTATACCCCTGAAAGGCGTTCCGTTACACGCAATGGTATATTTATGCGCTTAGTGCACATTCGGAAAGGAAAAGATCGCGTTTCGTACTCGTAACGGAAACATTTCTAAAGTATCGTGAACATTGCGGGCGGGATTCGGGTCACGTCCGAACAACGGGGGCGATGCTGAGCACCTCGGGGTTTGTTGTGATATCGACGCTTTTTTCACTGGAAGGTGCTTTGGGGTAAATGCCGTTTTGATGATTCCAAAATTCTTTTAATATTTTCAGTGCCAAGCGCCCCATTTCCAATATAAAATGAACACATCTAGCGTGTTCTTGGCAGTTATCTTTTATCACGCATGTTGATTTGGCTTTTCGCTGCAGTTCGTTCCGATCACTAAGCATTAATTTATTTATCCTGTGTTCAAAACATGTAGGTAGTCTTTTTTCGTATTTCATCTCCATATACCTTATTACAAGAATTATTGTTATGAAATTGAAATTGAAAATCTTTATTTCCGGCCTGTCGGCCCATATTCTGTTAGTTTACAACTTTAAAAAATATATTAGTTGACACACATAAGTTGTAAAATAAATACATTAATTTAAAATTAAAATTACAAAAAAATTATAAATAAATAGTATTAGTTGGTTATGGTCTGCACGGAATGACAAGAGTCGTGGAATGTATGGGGCCCAATACATTACACGACTTCTCTTTCCGAACAGACTCTATTTGTCTTTAGAGTTTCCTTAAATTGCCAGTTGATGTACAAACACAGAATCAGTATGAAGAAAATAACTTGTGTTTTAGCAACATTAAAAAAAAACACTATTTTGATGAATATGATCAATTTCAAAAACTATGTCAATCGTAAGGAAATTTTCGTATTTTATGACAATACAAAAAAAGTTTACAGTGGAATTTAAAATCAATAGCGTAGGAAATATGGTTGAATTTCTTTTGTTTTCATAACGAACAAACAAAGGAAATGCAACTGTTGCAAATGAAAATGGTATAACCTACATTGAAGTAATTAATACCTACCAGAGGTACAGGTAGAGGAAGGGCAGTGGCCTAAGGTGGCTAACTCCATATCCACTGACCTGCAAAGTTGTCAAAATTACCCCAACGCACCTCAGTACCTGACCCCCACAACGCGGTCAGATTTTATATTGTCGGGGCAGATAACTCAGTAACGTAATGTCCGTGTTACCCACTAACAACGGTACGTGACTCAGTGTTTTACGGCTGTTATGCGAATACGCACGTAAAATATTATTATCACTGATAATCTGATAGTGAATGCGAGTATGTGATTTATGTTTTTCACGTCATTATTATTAAGTTGTAAGTACTTATGCGAAATTTATTAAATACAAATAAATTTGTATATTATACAAAATGTATATGTATAAAATTACATTCCAGAACTAGATACTTACTGAATATTGTCTTCGGTTACCGCGATAGTTACTCATGAAATAAAACTATGAAAACGGATTATATCGCGTATATTGAATTTATAATACATCCCGACGTTTCGAACCCTTTACAGCGTTCGTGGTCGTGGTGGTGGTAGATACTTACTGACCAAAATCTAGCAGCTTAAATATTTGAAATGTAGGACCTCGAAATTTGAAAAGTACTATTTTCTTCAAAAGCGGATTGTACACAATTTGGTATGGAGATAGTTTGAGACCCGCGGATGGCCACAGGATAGTTTTTATCAATCATCATCATCATTCCACACAGAAGATGCGGGCAAATGCTAGTAATAAATACGTATATCAGGATTCTACCCCAGGACCAGCTTCGTAAGTAGACTATTTGACTGAGCGACTGACCAAAATATTCTTCAAAATATTCCTCTTTGTAATTATTTATCTCCACGGGACTTAATCGCGTAAAATAGTTTTAAAATGTACCTCCGACGTTTCGAGGACGGCGTTGTCCCCGTGGTCTCGGAGAAGACTGGCTAAAGTTGACATCAACATCTTCTAGGCGCGCGAGTTTTTCGAACTACCCGCACTTGGTCTTGTTTATTAACTTGAACGTTTTGCGCACTAGGGATGCTACCGGGTCGACACACAACACTCACAATATTCGATTTTTCAACTTTCGATATTTGGGTTCGCTTACACTTACTAATGACTGGGTTCCATGTGCATGAGATCTTAAAACCTTCGTCTCGATTGAAATTTCTATGTTTCTTGATTTCAATGGCTTCACGGATTTTTCTACTATAAAACCCACGATCTGTAGAAAGTATTCCCGTGGAGATAAATAATAATGAGTAAAAATCGTGAAAGTTTAAATCAGTGTATTCCTCTTTGGACCTAAAAAGAGACGTACGTCTGTGTCGTATTGAAAATGAGTCGTGAAAATAATGCAAACGTGTATAATATGATGAATGATTATTTATTCAGAACCTTTATCATTGAAATTACCTTTTACCGGTAAACGTAAGAATATATAGGGATGAAAGTCACTCAATTCTGCTGAGGTAGTTTGGCGCTCGAACTCGCAGTGACCCATTAGCTAGCCATATAGCCATTTTTAACCAAAACTCATAATTATGTTATTTCATATATCCAAGAACACAGTTTTTTGGACAAATTTATAGAGCTTTATAGGTCTTTGCCATGTTTATGAAAGCTCAATAACAAGAAATTGTATCTAAACAAGAATCTTAAACAACAAGCTTACGATCAATTGGTTGAAAAATGTAAATTCTTATACCAATTGATCGTAAGCTTGTTTCCTCCTTCAAGACGTATAAAACCGCCAGATATCACAGGCAGTTTTTGTTTAGACAGAGACATTGTTGCGGACAACCGTTACTAGCTAAATCCGCATCACAACGATGTCCGTCGCCGTGTGTGGCGAACTCGCGGATCTGATCCGAGACGTATCCGGCCGGCGGACAAATCCGTGAGTGTATGACTAGCTTTTCACCCGTGTTAAACACTACTTTTAATTTCGAATACGAGAAAAGTACAATACGTGTTTTTTTAAAACATGGCAAGTATAATTTTTACAGAATTTCTTGAGGATACTTTCAATTAACCATTTAGGTAAAAGTATAGTTATTTGTTGAATGGGGAGGTAAATATCAAAATGGAAATTGTATTAACAAATCCATTGAAAACTAAATTTCATTTGCTTATCGTTAAAAAATAAAAAAACGTACTTGGAAAGTAAAATGCTCTAGTGCAGAAACGTATCACTTTCTGCACACCTTTTAGAACAACAATGACCCTCTTTCAGATCACAAGTAATGAAATAGTACATTTCGATGCTAGTGCGGAAAGTATATCATCACGAGTACCGAGATATCGGGACGAGTGAAGAATGACATTTCCGCACGTGTATCGAACGACGTTTTTTAATACAGTTGCGAAAAAATAATAAAAACAACAAGTAAGGAATACAAACTTTGGAAACTTAAAACGCCTCTTCGTAGGTAGTAAAAGTATGAAAATCCGCCTCTTCTTTGACAGGCGTTTCGGCAGCTATTCCTACCTCTACCTTCAATAGCTATTCCGTTCCATTCAGACAACTTATTAAGAACGGTTTTTCAATATTCAATATTAAACAATAAACGTGTTATAATGATGATGAGGTAAGTAATTAAATTATAAAATATGTAAATTTTTCGTATTCTTACATTATCAGTAGGTTTTTATGTTGATTACGACGTTTAAAGGAAACTAATATTAACACTCATCAATAAGTAGTCATGAATTGGAACAAGTATAAATTAAAAAAAATTGGAAAAGTAAAAAGCACTAGTTCGCGAAAACCAACTTTCCGCACGCTAAACAGCTACGTAAAGTAGCATTTTTTGAGCAACTGTATTAAAAAGATATAAAGCTGTATTTGAAATCCTAAGGTATTCGGTATTCGAAGGCCGGGAGTTTCCGGTTCCCGGCGATATATTTTATTTGAGCACCGGAGCTAAGGCGATCGCCGGCGATTACTGCGGATTGTTGTCGTGATTTTTGAGACGGGTCGTGAAGGCGGTATCCATTTCATTCTGCAAGGATGCATGAGGAAGTTTTGCAGATATTAATTTCGACGACTTTTTTTAAGACGCGCGAAGCGAAATTGCGAAACACGAGATTAGCAATTGCAGCGACTACAGCAAGTTAGGTTTTCTCAAGAAATTCGTAAGAACATTTTAAAAACCTGAAAGAATCCATAGCTAAACGTTCGGCGCAGCAGACGAGGACTTGCGGCTCAAAGTCGCTTTACATGGTCTAGGCCGGCAATGTTGAAAGTCTATAATATTACCGGCGCGCTTCGCCAACTGTTTGCAGCAGCATATTTTTTCATTTATTTATTCATCCTTTATTCCTAATTAAACTTACTGTGCCTAATTGTAGGTGTAAAAGTCGATAAAAGTAAGTATTGTGAAACCTAAACTAGTTATACGGGATGTCCTTTGCCATTGGATAAAGCCGAAATGTACATAATACATTAGGATATTTAAATTCAGTATACCAACCGGTGTAGCGGTTACGAAAAAATTAAAAAATTTCGATTTTTTACTTTGGAGCAGCCTGTATGTGTTAGTAGCTCCTGAGGTAATAAATAGTATGAAACCTTCTTCGACCTTTTTAATTATCTTTTTCATTTCTCATGCTCTGAAAGAGGGTCATTGTTGTTCTAAAAGGTGCGCAGAAAATGATACGTGTCTGCACTAGAGCATTTTACGTTCGAAGTACGATATTTTTAATTTTTTTACGATAAGCAATTGAAATTTGAGTTTAAATGGATTTGTTATACAATTTCCATTGTGATACTTGACTCTCCATTCCATAAATAACGATACTTTTGCCTGAATTTTTAATTGAAAGTTCCCTCAATAAATACTATAAAAATGTATTATTCGTCATGTTTTTGAAAAAACACATGCATTTTACTTTCCTCGTATTCGAAATGAAAAGTAGAGTGTTTAACTCGGGTGAAAGGCATCATTTCTGCCTCGGACTATTGGCGCTCTCACTGCGTTCGAGCGCCAAGACACCTCGGCAGAAATGAGTGCCTTTCATCCCTTGGTTAACAATCTACTATTTTATGACACTAATAAGATTCTGATTTTAGGCAAATGTCATCTTTGCCGCACATTTTCGAACAAATTGTCAAAAACACTGCCAATGATTAATACAGTATCTTTCTTTTTGTTGTTGATTATTGGAAATCTTTTGTTTGAAAAAAAAATTTTTTTTGTCTTGTTCTAATTAAAAAAATATTAACGTTAGAGCATTCCTGAGAAGTAACCCTACGTGGGATTTCAGGTTTGTCCTGTATATCAACTCCAATAAGTAATAAGTACTTAATACTTAATAATCTTACAACACACATTGAGAATCTACAAAGAAATAATGAACAATGTAACGTTTGTTTGTGTTATAGGGCTCAAGCGCTCTTCACAAGTTTGATTTTAGGGCTTCGAAAAGTTGTAAGTACCTTTGACCTTATCATTCTCTAAAGTCTCAGAAGTTCTTCAATTTAATATAGTCTGTTTAGATATTTTGCAAACAAAAGTGACTAATTAGAGAATTAAGTATCCATTTGACAAAGTTGCAGCTTTACGAGCTTTTTATATTTGTTATAAAAATATGAAAAATGTTATTTGGAGCACGTCTCAAGTGGGGAGGTCACAAAGCACTTTACAATTTCATTCCACTTACATTTTGTTTTCTGAAGTATCTTTTCTTAATCATTTTTATGTATCTTAACTAGTACTTAATCTTAACTACTCTAACCTACAAAAGGACAACTTTATTCAATGACCCGAACAAAATCCCCAAAGCAGGTTTCGTCCAAAGTGCACAAAGAGCATGCGTTACTAACTTCGTCCAGTATTTCACAAAATTATTATGCAGTCACAGGCATCTTAGAAACTGATTACCTGAATGACGAACATTTACTAGACTCCTGTCTTTTTTAGGGTTCCGTACCCAAAGGATAAAAACGGGACCCTATTACTAAGACTACTCTGTCCGTCTGTTCGTCTATCCGTCTGTCTGTCTGTCACCAAGCTGTATCTCATGAACCGTGATAGCTAGACAGTTGTAATTTTCACAGATGATGTATTTCTGTTGCCGCTATAACAATAAAAAGTACGGAACCCTAGGTGAGCGAGTCCGACTTACACTTGTCCGGTTTTTCCCTAGTTTATGTAATTAAAACTGTCATCTCAAGTTGCTACCTAAAAAAAACCGGACAAGTGCGAGTCGGACTCGCCCACCGAGGGTTCCGTACTTTTTAGTATTTGTTGTTAATGTTGTTATAGCGGCAACATAAATACATCTGTGAAAACTGCAACTGTCTAGCTATCACGGTTTATGGGATACAGCCTGGTGATAGACGGACAGACGGACAACGGAGTCTTAGTAATAGGGTCCCGTTCCCAGGTAGCAGTGACGTCAGCGACGTCATAAAGACGTATAAATGCTGTTAGGGTTTTTACGGGTACGGAACCCTAAAAACTCACTATCGCAAGGTTCTCGATTCAAAGATATTCCTTTTTGCAGGGCCCGTTATTATGTAGCCGGTATTGAACGCCTCAAACTTGACATTTCTTGATACAGAAGCAGTTCATATGAGAAAATAGAAAGGTCCGCCGATCGCCAACAGCTGACGCGGGCGTGACTCCCCGTATATTGCCAATGCTTGAATAAGTGCGAGCAAGGTAAATCCTTTAGGCCCCATTCGCACGAGAGCTTAAAAAGCGTTGCGTGCGCGACGCACTCATAAGTAAGAGCGAGACAGCGATATCTCTTTCTCGCTCTTACTTATGGGTGCGTCACACACGCAACGCTTTTTAAGCTCTCGTGCGAATGGGGAATTAGCGAACAATCAGAAACACAACCAATTAAAATAAGAGATAAGATAAGACAAGATAAAATTTATTTCATTGAAAAGTATCCAAAAATAAAAACAATCGTTATAAGTTTAATTGATTTCTAACTTTAGTTTTCTCTTTAATTGTATCCTCTTCTCACTTGTGTTGCGTTCGGGGGCCCGTTTCTCAAAAGCTTGTAGCTTACAATACAATTGGAAGTCCTTTTCTAACAAAAACTGCCATAAAGTGACATCCGCTTGTATTACAAGTTACAAGCTTTTGAGAAACGGGCCCCAGTGCCCTTTTCATCAAAAACTTGTAGCTTGTAATACAAGCGAAACTCACTTTTTGACAGCTTTTGTTAGAAAGGGACTTCCACTTAATACAAGCTACAAGCTATTGAGAAACGGGCCCCTGTGCCCTGTTTATCAAAAGCTTGTAGCCTGTAATACAAGTGGAAGTCCCTTTCTAACAAAAGCGGTGAAAAAGTGAGTTCCGCTTGTGTTACAAGCTACAAGCTTTTGATAAACAGGGCACTGGTTGTGATTGCAATGTGACAGGAGCAAAACGTAGTATAAGTAAAGGTGATATGAGTCTTTAAGTCATCGGCATCGCTTTATGAAGCGTGGTCACCAATGCCATCACACATATCCGCTCTTTTACTTGTAAGAAACTTAACTACCTTGAATTGCACAATTTTCAAACTTCAATTACTCATGAGTATCTCTTTGTTGATAATTATAATTGAAGGTCAATGTGGAGACCGGCATATAAATTTTTTGGTTGGGAAGACCGTCATAGGGCGAGAACATTCGTATTTGTATACGTACGTACTTCGCTCAGACGCAGTCCTGTGCCCTGTTTATCAAAAGCTTGTAGCTTGTAATACAAGTGGAAGTCCCTTTCTAACAAAGCTGTCAAAAAGTGAGTTCCGTTTGTATTACAAGCTACAAGCTTTTGATAAATAGGGCACTGCTCTACCGACCTGAAAGTGCATGGAGTATGTGTATAAACGCAAGTGTTAGAAGCGACGAAAGAGCTTGTAGCCGGTCTTACCTGATAGACTGTTTTCTCTACATTCATTGTAAATGTAGACGCAACTGATTGTGTATGGCTACAAAATTTATTTACCACTAACCTACCACTAACTTAGTTTGGATAAACGCAAGGACTTATCTATCTACTCATCGGTGCTCGGTAGCGGCTTGGAATTACGCCCTCGGTCGGAATATATACGATACCAACCGTCTTCACCTTGCAAAACGTTATATTCAGTAAAAGTAATCCTTTACACGCTCGCGCTGACGTATATTTATTCGACATGAAAGCTGAATTAATAACTTCGGATGAAATCCAATGTATAAACGTATTCAGTGTGAAGCGTGTTTAAATGCTAATTATGTTTAGGCCTATTACCTACTTAATCATGCAAATACACAAATTAAGAAAGCTATTCGGAAATATGTAAATGTACCTAAATTGAATCAAAATTAATGAAACATGACTAAAGCTCAAACGCTGCATCCGCCAAATAGGTACGTAAATCGCTAATTGCAGTTCGGGAATATATTACTTTATCTCAATTATTAAAATACAATATTCGTGTATATTATATATTATATAAAACGAGCTATTGAGAGATTTAATAGCTTCAATTTTTTTAATACTACGTCTGTGGCAAACAAGTATACGGCCCGCCTGATGGTAAGCGGTCACCGTTGCCTATGGATGCCTGCAACTCCAGAGGCACATACATGCGCGTTGCCGACCCCAACACCCCGCACCCTCGTTGAGCTGGCAACCAGCAGGAAAACAAGATTATCTACTCTAGTCTAGTCAGTTGGGTCTAGTGTTATTTGGCTGCGGTTTTCTGTAAGGTGGAGGTTCTTCCCGAGTTGGGGTCTGCTCTGGAATGACGTCCGCTGCGCTGTGCCCTACCACACAACGCGATATGTCGTTCACAGTGTCCTCTCTTTTGGACGTAGTTTAAGGACGTACCCGGGTCGTTCCGCCTAATCGTAAGCTTACGTGATACACTTTTTCTTGAAGATTGTCAAGTTGATCATACTTTGAAGACGCTCACTGTGTTATACTGCGGCCTGCGCATTGTTTTATTAACAAGACTACCAGTACCATCAGTTTTGACATTGACATGCTCACGACTACGTAAATTTATACTTTCTATAGGTACATCTGCTCGCACTAATATGCAAGTACGAGCGAGATGCATAGAAAGTAAGTTCACGTGAGCGAACATGTTAATGTGAAAACTGGTGGTAACGGCAGGGGTGCGAAGCTCCTCCTTTCGGGTATTCTCGGCTCCGTTCGGCCCAGCATTGCTCCGAGCAATTATTAGGGTTGACGCAACTTGACGTCGCTTTGCGTGCAAGACCACAGATAAGATAATGACTTTAATTTTGACAACCCTAAATAGCCGAAAGGGGTAATGAAATATATTTGAAAGGGGCAGCATGATTCGTCCCTGAACCGCTGTCAAACTTCGGTTTTGTAGGAAGTTGCCTTTCTGTACGGTAGGCAACATTGTCGCTTGCCATACGGACGCTCTGACAGGTTTTTCGTATAAAGATACAAGCAATTTTCGTCCATATGGTAAGCGTCAATGTTGTACCTTTTGATTGAAAACGTCACATTTGTTCTGTGGTAGCGGTAAAGTAGTGTACAGAATAGATGCAGTGCTTAATTGTTTTCCATCGTATTTTCTCTGAAACATTCGTATTTGTCATGCTACTTCTGTCAACCTCAGTACTTATTGTACTGAAACTGACTGAAATAGCATAACAAGTTCGTGCGTTTCCTTGAAAATACGATGTCAAACAATTATGCACTACATCTGTAGTATAGAAATCATTGAGCCTACTCAATTTACGCGTAATTGTTCAAACTTTTGCTCCGTTTGCCGCAGCACGGTGTTAGTGTGTAAATCAAAGCCATAATCCAATATATCATAGACATAGTATATACAAGTAGTTATAGACATGAAACCGAGCGACCAGGGGTAAGAGAAAGACATATTCATGTATTGACTGTTTCATGTATGGCAGCATAATCCTTTTTCTCTTTCACTCTTATAAATTTCAGTACTTCGCCATCGCCTCCTTACTATGATGCCATAACCCGACCATGAAAAAATGCCCGGTCGGTGATAGACAAAGCATGGCACTATTTTCTCTTTCCCCTTATAGGAATCGCAATAAGACATCAAACATTTATTCAGCAAATAGGCCACATGGGCACTTTTACATGTCATTTTTTACAAGCAATACAAAACCAGTATTGCTTGTAAAAATTGACATGTAGTATCCAGTCTAAATGTCGAATTACACAAAAAAAAAGAAAACTAATAAAAAATATACAAACAACAGGCAATTACTAAAATTGTTTAGAGATGTAAAAGTCTCTAGGTGTCAGAGATAAAATATGTATGATAAATTTAGAAAGAAATCAACAAATTATCCTTAGAGCTGTAAAAAGTCTCCAAGACTTGAATTGTTATATAAGACTATCTTATATATTACTATCTACTATGTATAAGTCGTAGGGTCGCCTATGTCACCATTCCGCGGCAACGCAATATATCTCCGCCCTGAATTGGCAGCTAGTTACCTAAAATATGAAACATAAATATCACGCGAAACAGCTCCGATGGCGAGCTGGGAATTTCTGTATCCATAAATCCGTTCCGTCCGCGACAGACACTTTATTCTTGGCGTGCAAATATTTATCCGACAAACGTGAACCTGTGGCCCGGGCTTCTGGCGTTTGACCTGGGGGCTACCGTGAACGTAGAAATTCGAAGTGGCGTCTATTTGCCGTTCTGTCGCTCTTGCTTATTCGAGCGATCTACATCATTCACACGTATTTTTTTGCGTAGACCACAGGATTGTATACTACTCGGGGTAGTAATCAGGTTAGTATTTGCAGTAGCCGCTTGTACTGATGCGATAACCAGGTTACATACGACTGACGTCAAGTGCGACTGAGGAAAACTCACAGGTCCTGTGATACTAACCTGATTCTTGAAATGTGCAAAAGGTAAGCCATCACGTATATGAACATTTCATGAGTGCGAAAGAGGCAGGCTAAAAATAACGTAGACACTTTTAAGCTTCATAGCGGCCCCTAATAGCGGCCGATTGAATGTACCAAAACGTAAGGTTAGTGGACTGAAAAATAAGAAAATCTGTATGCAGGAGGTACGGAGGGTGATTATAATCTTGGAATATTCTATTACAAAAGCCAATAATTTAAGCAATCACATATATTATTTCTGGATTCAATTCTTCAAATGTCATCATTCCAATTTGGGTCCCACTTTTGATATTTGACAGGCAATTATGTACATTGATGTCAGAGCAAACTTAAGCCAGCATAATAACCTAAGCCGTCGTTCGGTTGTTGGTATTGTCCTCTTCCTTGAATTATTAAGGTCTCGTTGATGTCATATGCGTCAGTGCGTCACATTATATGAGAAAACAGAAACAATTCTGCTTTCTTTGATTAACTGGAGACCAAGGCCTAACCACGCCTAACCTTTAGGAAAATAATGCGTCAAGGGGAATAATTTTGGCCTTTACTTTGTGTAACTTTTGTGTGTCTAACGCGTGTAAGGTACCCATTATTGGTATTGTCCTCTTCCTTGAATTATTAAGGTCTCGTTGATGTCATATGCGTCAGTGCGTCACATTATATGAGAAAACAGAAACAATTCTGCTTTCTTTGATTAACTGGAGACCAAGGCCTAACCACGCCTAACCTTTAGGAAAATAATGCGTCAAGGGGAATAATTTTGACCTTTACTTTGTGTAACTTTTGTGTGTCTAACGCGTGTAAGGTACCCATTACGTCGCCATCTGTGACACACTTTGTTCTTAGCGTGCAAATATTTATCCCCGCCAGACCGGGGGCTGAACTTCGCTTGAGCTTCGAAAGCTAAGCGATCGGAGACGACAAACATTACCGTTTAATATGGCTAAATAGTAAAAGTACACTACCGCAAAAGCCGGAAAATAGGGGATTTCCGGTCGAGAGTATGATGTAAAGATTTTATGAACATTAGGCCGGTTATTAGGTATGTTTCAACCTTAAAATCAATAAGAAACCGTAAAACCGACAAAGCACATTTATGTTTTATGTCTTGTATTTAATGTGTGCTTTATTTCTGAGTATAGTTAGGTACTATTTTCTTGTAATTGCCGCACTCGTTTCAAAATTCTGTTCCGGAAACTGAAACAAATTAACAAATTAAAAACCTCGTATCTGCAACACTCATTTGATGACAAAAACACCCGTATTCCGAATGAAAGAAAAGCGACATTTCCATCAAATGATTGTTGCAGATATGAGGTTGAGTAAGTATAGCGACGTTTATACTCTCCGTTCGTAATACGTGTAAAATTCATGAAAGGAAATTCAGAACGCATTTCCTTTGCGTTCTTTATTTGCGTTACCACAATAGTGTTGGCATAAACAATGGGTTACTTAGGTTATACTTTAGCCATACGAAAAATAAATATATTATTTGTTTATTGAAAACACGTTTACATGAGAATACAGTGTAAAACTAATGCGCCATGAAAGTTAATTAAATTTAAATTACAACTGGTACATTATATCAAAGGTGAGCAATCAAAATGGGCCAGTATGGGGAAATCTGAGAATATGTGTGTGTGTGTGTGTATTAAGAGGGGGCGTAAAGTTGGGCCTTACTGAAAATCAGCGTCGCGGAGTGTGCCATGTTGGCTCACACCGTGACACCAAGCTGAGTAAGGACCATTTAGCGCAACCTCATTCTGTTTAATTATTTCTAGTTTTAGTCTTATGTTATGTTGTGCTAATAAATGCTTTTTCTTTCTTTCTTTCTAAAGCCATACAATTTCATGGCTTTTAGCCCCTTTTCTTATACTTAAAAAGAGGCACCAACCTGATTCTTGTTAAATAACTTGTGCTACTAAATAAATCATTTTTTTTCTTATTAGAAAGGATTAAAAGATATAATAACTCTGAAAATATAGTACTGTTTATATTTCCTCAAGTCCTTCGGCTATCCTCCTAAGTCTCCTAACCCAGCCATACAAATGGAAAACCTAAAATCTGCCACTGAAATTTTAACCTATAGTGCAGGGAATAGAGTTGGTTTTATTTGTTTGAAAATTTAACGAAACAAAAGAAATGCAACTGTTCCAATAGGGAACATTACGCCAAACTCTGCGTAGAGGGCGTCACTAGCACAAGGGCTTACCGCGAAACACGAAAATCGAGTTCGGTTTCTGCCTCTCTATGCTTATCTAAAAGATGTCTATTCACTCTCGATTTAAAAAAATCCTAGTAGACTGGGAATAGATTTGCAGGAAGTGAATTCCACTCCTTAGCCGTTCGCATGATAAAGCTGGATGCATAGCGCTTAGTACGAATCAGTGGCAGAGTACCGACGTAAGGGTGAAACGCAAGTTGCTTTGCCTTTAGTCGCACCTGGGCAAGCGAGAAATGTGCACGTGCTAACGAGCTCCCGCTCACCAAAAGAGAAAGAGACAAAGCTCATGTTTAACAACGAGTATGACAAAGATGAATGGAATGCAAAAATTAACCAAAATAACAGATTTCTTCGTAGGTATAGAAATAAATATAGAAGTGTTTTTTGTGCTCCTTATGTTTGAGTATAACCTATCTATAGTTAATACAATATCATTGTTCCACCCACCATAAACAAACCGTTTTCACGTTTCCATAGTGCTCGTATACCCACGTAATACAATATAGTTGAACAAACAAAATCGTATTTAGTCGTCATAGCGAGCCTACTACAAACACGGCGTTCGTTATCCGTAAATGGGTCAAACCCTTCGAAATCACTGGCTGAAATAGATCGGAGTTATCGGAGGAACCAAACATATATCTACTCGTATCTACCAAACAGTTATTAACTGTAGGAGAGTACCGTATAGTCCAGTACCCGCACCGTGAGTTTTGCAAATTACAACCAGGTGAAACGTAAATTTTTGACAACCAGAAATATCGCATAACAGTGCCCTATAGTAATAAAAAATATATATTTGGGGACAGTCTTACATAAATCGACCTAGGCCCAAACTAAGCAAAGCTTGAACTATGGATACTACCTACTAGGCGACGAAATAATATAGAAAAATACATAAATAGATACATAGATAACATCCATTACCAGGAACAAATTCGCGATAAACAAACAAATAAATGCCCTTACCGGGATTCTAACCCAGAACCTGATTCGTTGGCAGGGCACGACCGACTAGGGAGGCCGGTTATCATCATCTTACAACCATGATCTTACAACTCTGCTACAACGAATAACTCTTTGCTACCGACACACGATACTTTTTTTTTTTTTTATTTTTTTTTTCATCAATTTTATTTAATCAGGTAAATACACATAATATACAACTTAATTACAAAAGTACCGTTAAACCAGTAAGGTTTGTCTCGGTACACCAAACTTATATGGGGTATGCGATGTAATAAAATAAAAAGTAGGTAAATAGGCATTTTAAAATTACGAATATACAGTGCGGAAAAAATTAAGTAAGCTGATTTTACTTTTAGGTAACATTCTTTATTTTTTAAAAGAAACAAAACCGCATTCAGTTTTTTTTATTCGCTTGTCTCGCCCGGGAATCGAACCGACTAAAAATTCCAAAAAATAAACACTTGCTATTTTATTCTACTAGTCGATACAGTTAATGTTTATGATAACATTTCTCCAAGAAACATTAGATCTTACACTCGTCTGTCGTACAAAATATCCATAAAATCGAATATTTAGTACTCAAGATAATTTTTAGAAAAACGAAAAAAAAACTTTGAATGCAGTTTTGTTTCTTTTTAAAAATAAAAGAATGTTTCCTTTAAGTAAAATGAGCTAACTTAAGGTTTTAAGACTCATATGTGTACCAAATTTCAACTTAATTGGTCCAGTCGTTTCGGAGAAAATAGGCTGTGACAGACGGACAGACAGACGCACGAGTGATCCTATAAGGGTTCCGTTTTTTTTTCTTTTTGAGGTACGGAACCCTAAAAAGGAAAAAATATATTAACATTTAAAATAAAAATGTTTAATTTTAATAAAGAAGTAGGCGATTACTTTTACTGTGTTTCATAAAATCAATATAAATGTTATGTTGTTTCAAAGTTTGAAAAACAAACCACTTCTTGCGAGAACATGACTTATAGAATTACATCTATACTTTACGAGGAATTATCGGCAATAAGAAAACATAAAACCGCTTCCCTCAAAGTCTTCAGGGACGGCGCTTGTTCTTTTCACAACTAAGAATCATATTTCTCTCTAGGAGATACAAAGAAAGATTGGTAAAACTCCACACTCGAAACAAACTCTCTGGAGACTCTGCGAGTCGGCACCACCTAGTCGAGAAACGTAGACGCTGAGGCCGTATTCTCCAATGTTCGTACATATCAAATAAATAAATAATAAATAAATAAATATTATAGGACATTCTTACACAGATTGACTAAGTCCCACGGTAAGCCCAAGAAGGCTTGTGTTATGGGTACTCAGACAACGATATATATAATATATAAATACATAGAAAACACCCATGACTCAGGAACAAATATCTTTGCTCATCACACAAATAAATGCCTTTACCGGGATTCGAACCCAGGACCATCGGCTTCACAGGCAGGGTCACTACCCACTAGGCCAGACCGGTCGTCAAAATCAAAATAACATAACAATTGTAGGTATAACTTTCGCGCGCTCGCACGCTCTAAAGCATAAAACAACCATGTGCGAGGGCAACGCACTGATAGAAATTGAATTGGTATTTTAATATTGGGTTTTCTTTTCTGAATCCGGTCGCCGCACGTCTCATACTTACAACTCACAATAATAGGCAAAATACACTGAGGAAGCCATGACACTCGACTTTATATTGCAGCAGAACATTTCGGAAGGGTTTATTTTATGATATTTAGAGAATATATTTTCGATACAGAGAAAAAGAACCAATAAGAGCTACCGTTACTCTGGTAACTTTACACTTACAACTATGGCACAGAATAAGTAATAGTATTATCATAACTATGGTCGACATTCAAGTTGGAGTAATTTATGTATACAAATTTTTGTAATTATTTTAAACAACCGGTCTGGCCTAGTGGGTGACCCTGCCTGTGAAGCCGATAGTCCTTGGTTCGAATCCCGGTAAGGGCATTTAATTGTGTGATGAGCACAGATATTTGTTCCTGAGTCATGGGTGTTTTTTTATGTATTTAAATAATTATATATTATATATATCGTTGTCTGAGTACTGAATGAGTACCCATAACACAAGCCTCCTTGGGCTTACCGTGGGACTTAGTCAATCTGTGTAAGAATTTCCTTTAATGTTTATTTATTATTTATTTATTTAAATATGTACTAAGATTGAAAATAAACGTAAATTCAATAAATAGGCTCGCCATTAATCAACGTAAAAATTGGGCCAAAGTTATAGTATAAGACTATACTTAAGGGCTTATTACATTTGCTAAATTTAGTCATCCTAATTAGACTGCTTAGGATAGCTCGATAGGAAGGACGCTCCTGATTACACTGTTCTAAATTTCCTGTCCGCCCGCCGTAGGCGACTGATTGCACTAAATATTATTACACCTATCCTAACTAGGATGCTAAAATCATTCAGTTTGTCAGAAACAATCCTTGCTCCTAGTTAGCATATCCTTACTTGCTAAACGCGATTATACTTTACTAATTTAGGATTCTAAATCAAAGCAAAGATTATTAGCACCTTTAGTTACCTGAGTTTGCGGTATATGGCCAAAATTGTCCAAGACAGCCAAATATAATTTAGACATCGAACGGTGGAAAGTTTAATATAATTTGAAATTGCACTATATTCCGTAGGTGCCTTATGTTGTTTATCATACTTGCGACGAGATAATTAACACTTATAAACAAAAATAAATGTGAAAATATAAAAAACCGGACAAGTGTGAGTCGGACTCGCCCACCGAGGATTCCGTACTTTTTAGTATTTGTTATGTTAACGGCAACAGAAATACATCACGTGTGAAAATTTCAACTGTCTAGCTATCACGGTTCATGAGATACAGCCTAGTAACAGACAGACAGACGGACAGAGGAGTCTTAGTAATTGGGTCCCGTTTTTACCTTTTGGGTACGGAACCCTAAAAAAGTAATAAAATGTATATGCCCATTCAATAAACTTTTTTTAAATAAAAATATTGATATTTCTAATCAAACTAGTTTACGTAAATATAGCGGCAAAACGCAAGCATTTCGGTTAGATTAATAAACTATCCTAAGTAAATATAGCGGCAAAACACAATCATTTCGGTTAGATTAATAAACTATCCTACGTAAATATAGCGGCAAAACACAAGCATTCGCTTTATCTTCCCTAGTATCGGTTAGGTCGCCGCAGCGCAGTTATTGGTCTACATATTGCATGTATCTGTCACACAGGGCATTGTTTCTTAGAGACTTACTAAGGCGTGTCCATACCTCAGTGGCCTTGATCATTTATTGAGTCTAGCATAGTACCTAGTATGTACTTCGTTTCTCAGTCGTTGTGCCTTTCTCGAGAACGTTCTCTGTTTTGTATGGGAATTGTTCTCGCTCGAAAATATTTCCCATAGGAAACGGAGAACGTTCTCGAGAACGGCACAGCTCTATGTAGTCGTATCTTCTGTTCGTTTCTCTGCTGCAGTTCTGATAATGATCACTGTGATCAGTCTGCACATCTTGACCTGACTAAAGAATTTTTTTATTTAACATTTTCGCAATTTAATTTACAAGTGTAGAGGTTGTTGTTCACACTTCTATATAGGCCGTATAAAACGAACATCTCTCACTTGTATACGCCTTAAGACCCGCGCCAACAGCCTATTTAGCACTGACATACATTTACACTTAATTCAATTGTAACCTCATTTCGGTTTGGAATTTAGTTTCCGTTTCTACGGAACTTCTTAAGTTTGTAATTGGAAAACTATTTTACAACTGTTGGGTTGTTTTGTTAGATACAAAACTTAGCACCACTTGATTCAATTTTGTAAACTTATAAACATTCACAATTAATTTTCACTGACAATGCCCATTAACCAAAGATAGATATAACTCCGTAATAGATGGATACAGTCTAAGGAAAAAACGTGCCTCGAAAATCAAGAAAATTTGATTCTCGTTCAGAGGGCGCTACTAGTTTTGGCCTACAGTCGTATAGATGGCGTTGACGGTTTCGTTTGTTATTTAACAATTTTAACGCATATCAGTGAAAGAACATGGGTCAAAATCATAAAAATAATTAATGCAAATAAAAAAAAAACATTTATCTATATTTAAATACATTCTATCGTATTTTTATAAATCTTCATTTTTAGTTTTAAAGTGTGTCGACAGATGGCAGTGAATTTACTGGGGTTACAAAATTTACTATGACAGTAACGCTTCTAGTATCGTTCCGAAAAGTTTTTTGTCGAAAAATTTGCTTGTACGGTTAGGATTTGGTTGAGATTATACAGTCAGCAGTAATAGTAAATGGTTAACCAAGGGATGCATCAGGTACTTAATTCAGTCGAGGTACTCGTAATTTGGCGCCCAAATGTGGTGAGAGCGCCAATTGTTGACCAAGGTTTAGGTGTAGCTGTAGGTACTGATTTAAATTTTCACGATTTTTACACATTATTATTCAGGAAAACGGGACTTAAACACGTATACGTATACGAGATTTAACCGCGTATATTATATTAAGTCCCGTTTTCATAAATAATTAAACTTGAGTTTATAGTTTACACGCTTAGCGGGTGCTGCCTCTGCGTGCGTCCCATGACACGGGCAAGGAAAGCATCCACACGGTGTACCCCTTACATTTCACTGAAGTGTCAAAAGTGTCTCTACATGTTGGCTTCGTCTCCGCGCACGCCTCCCAAAGGTCCGGAACACCATTGTTTCGTGATGGAAAAGACATATTTTTTTTTATACTACGTCGGTGGCAAACAAGCATACGGCCCGCCTGATGTTAAGCAGTCTCCGTAGCCTATGTACGCCTGCAACTCCAGAAGAGTTACATGCGCGTTGCCGACCCTAACACTCCTCTCCCTCGAGCTCTGGCAACCTTACTCACCGGCAGGAACACAACACTATTTAGTAGGGTCTAGTGTTATTTGGCTGCGGTTTTCTGTAAGGTGGAGGTACCTCCCCAGTTGAGCTCTGCTCTAGATCTGGAATGACATCCGCTGTCCTGTGCCCTACCACACAAAGCGAGATGTCATTCACAGTGCCTATACCTCTCTTTTGGACGTAGTTTAAGGACATACCCGTGTCCACATACCTTGAGATGACATATCTTGAGTTTTAGGTAACCAAAGATGAAAAGATGTAAAGTGTCCCCTAACAATTGAGTTGGCATGTATTAAAGCTCGTCCCGTCAGCCACGCTACATCAGAGACGTTGTAAAACTTGCCCGGCCGGAGTAAGCTCGAAACGAAATTGGCAATCCTCTTCCACAATGGACCGTAAAATGGTTTTCCGTTTTTGCCCGGCCGAGCGGAGCGCTCGTTGATTCACCGGACACGTCGCGGGCTATCGCTAGTCGGGGATTTGTGGAAATAACTCTTTTGCGCCCTTGTATCGAGCCGTCACTTGACAATCACGCGATACAGGCGCCGCAGTAGTTCTTGGTTTAGTTATCTGTATAGTTGAGCCACCTACATGTCTACTTGGCATCGCGCTGTAATATATGGAGTCCCGCGCGAAAACGCAAATCATGTTAGGGGGACTAGTGAACTTTTTTTTCACTCCATCACCCAAGCCAAAAAGGACGGTTGTTTAGGATTACGAAAAATTTTTTTCCTTAAAATAAGGATCACTCACGTTAGAACGGTCCGGGTCCGAGCCGAAGCTTCCCACACTTCGTTTTCTATGACGGGTGATCGGTGATCACGTGATGCTTTATAGAAAACTGAATTGTCGGGCGCACCGGCCCGAACTCGGACCGTTCTGGCGTAAGTCATCATTTCGCCGTTAAACGTAAGTTTGGCGAACCTAGTATAAGTTTAAAATGTACCATACTTTTTTGAAAAAAAAAAAAAAATATCCTTGATATTAAAATTTACACGTAAAACTGAGTACTTACTAACAGGTACTTACTTTAAATTTCAGTACCATTTCGTACCTTGTCACAGTGACAATAGTATGAGGTCCCTAGCGACTTTCATATTGATTATCACCGTGACAAGGTACGAAATGGTACTGAAATTAGGTAAATTCTTTGACTGGTACAGTCCAGGTATAAGTATTTTAAATGTATATTTGTGCGGAATGTTCTGTGACGATATCTTTTTTTTAGAGGTCATGAAAAAATAACTAAATAGGAGATATTTAATTAGGTAGGCTTAAGTAATTTTAGCGCCTGCTGCAAAACAAATTAAGTTAGGAAACCTAGTTTCATTAAACCTCGTTAAATCTAGAATAAATATTGTTCGTGGTTTCGTTTAGCTAAATTGAATTAAAGCATTATTAAAGTACCGGATGTTTGCTCCAATCCAATAAACTCAACCTCAATTAATAAAACTTTATTTTTAATTATTTAGTTAATACCACGTTAATACATAGCGTGCATTTTAAGTGCGATAAACTGTACATACCTACCTACGTATATTTTGTATGAGATGTTATTCATCTTATGTTAGTTAAGTATAATGTTTGGGTATTTACTTTTACTTTACTTTACTTCGCTGACTCAGCGACCCGAAGTGGATCTTGGCTTCCGATACTAGGTTTCGCCATTCGTTCCTATCCTGTGCGATCCGACGCCATTTCAGCCGCCTGGATGTCACATAGGTCCTTCTGGACCTCATCGATCCACCGGTACCTAGGCCTTCCGGCCGGACGTCTCCCAGTTAGTCACCCCAGATAAGCTCTCTTGGCCGCACGATCCTCTCCCATCCTCTCCACGTGGCCGAGCCAGCGAAGCCGAGCAGCCTTGCTCTCGCCGATGATGTTGGGCTCGCCCACCAGTTCTTCCACTTCCAAGTTCTTCCTCACTTCAAGAGCCATCCTCCCGTCTTGTAGGGTCTAAGATCCTTCTAAAAATCTTCCTCTCCGCCACCAAGAGCTTGTTTTCCTCCTTCAAGGGTATTTAGGTTAAAAAAAAATATGTTCAACAGTTGCATAACGGTTATTTTACCGAATCACTTATTTCACTTAAAACTTTTTTTTCGTAAGTGTGATGATGCTGAACATTGTATGGAACATGAGAAGTAGGTATTCAAATTGTACACTCGAGTCATAAAAACACGCGCTCCGTTGACTCGTTGACAATTTTGGTGTTACCTCCCTTATTACACAATGTTACTATAGCTTTGGATAAAGTTTTATTTTGTATTACTTATCTGGAAACTAAGTCGAACGCATAAAATTTACATTTATAACCTACGGATCATTCTTGTCCGAATGACCACTGACTCCGCGGCTCCGGCCACGCGCCCGCGCCGCTCATCCATTCTCCGCCACCAACCTCCATCAATCCCGATCCCCGGTATACCAGATAACACTTAACTTTTTTTGTAAGTTACAGCTCGTAATTATGCTGAGTTGTCTTAGACAAGTCAGTGTAAATAGTGTTTATAAGACAAAGTCCTTCAGTTTTGTGATTTTTGTTTACACTTTGTATACACTCAATTCTTTTGAGCGACACTTCATGATAACAATGACAATTAATTGTTTACTTTCTATAGGCTGTATCCACACCAACTTGTATGGAGCTGTGGAGCAACAATGTGCAACAATAAGTAAGATAAGCTACCTAATGTTTCCGTTGTGTTGCTCACACAAGTTAACTGCGATGTGGATGCACCTAATAACTACAGTTGGTAACTCTTGACTAAGACTTGAGCCTTAACTCTTGAGTCTTGAGCCATGAGTTGACTTCATTGAGTCGTTACATATGTAATGATCATTAAAGTCCGAATGACCAATTTGCGGCTCCGGTCCCGCGCCGCTCATCATTTAACCCCGCCAACCGCCATCAATCGCGATCCCCGGTATACCAGGCCGATACTTACTGCTTGTCGTAATTATGTCAAATATTAGGACCGTTTGAAAGTTAACGTTTGTTCAAGTAATGCGATCTACTGATAATAGTTATAAATTTGTTTTACAAGGGGCAAAGTTGTAACTCCTCGTGTTAATAAGAAATCCGCGCTGGCGAAAGATTCGAAATTGAATCACGAACGTTGCAAATGATTTGTAAAGGGGAATCGTGATTATGTAGGTCATACATTCGTATTATGTTTATTTTCTTTCTCGCGAAACATTGTAACAGTCATAACTATATTTTTACATGTATTACATAATATCGACCCAATGATGGGTAAGTCCACCAGTTGTACTTTTTTAAGTGAAAATTAAACTAATTTAGTGAAGTTCAAATTTCACGAAATAGTACATTTCGATGCTAGTGCGGAAAGTATGTCATTACTTCACGAGTACCGAGTACCGAGATATACTCGCCTACGGCTCGTGGCAAGACTCGGGACGAGTGAAGAATGACATTTCCGCACGTGTATCGAACGACGTTTTTTAATACAGTTGCGAAAAAATAATAAAAACAACAAGTAAGGAATAAAATCTTTGGAAACTTAAAACGCCTCTTAGTAGGTAGTAAAAGTATGAAAAAACGCCTCTTCTTTGACAGGCGTTTCGGTAGCTATTCCGTTCCATTCAGACAACTTATTAAGAACGGTTTTTTAATATTCAATATAATAAAAAATAAACGTGTTATAATGATGATGAGGTAAGTAACTAAATTATAAAATATGTATATTTTTCGTATTCTTACATTAACAGTAGGTTTTTATGTTGATTACGTCGTTTAAAGGAAACTAATATTAACACTCATCAATAAGTAGTCATGAATTGGAACAAGTATAAATTTAAAAAAAATTGAAAAGTAAAAAGCAACCAACCGCGAAAACCAACTTTCCGCACGCTAAACAGCTACGTAAAGTAGCACTTTTTGAGCAACTGTATTAAAAAAGTATTATACAGTCCGGCTAAAATAATTTAGCAGTAACTCCATGAACGTCAAACTTCTGTTAAAACGTGACTTTCATGTTGGTCTAGCAAAATTTAATAATTGCCGCAAAGAGAATAGAGTATAAAGAGGGTTATTGTCATAGTAAATTTTATAGTCAAAGTAAATTTACTGCCATCTTTCGACACATGATTAAAACTGAAAAATGAATAAAAATATCAATAGCAAAAACATTTATTTATATATATACACATATATATATATATATATATATATATATATATATGGATGTTTTTTTTCTAATTACTATTTTTAGAAGATATTCCGGTCAGTATATAACTGGCCCCTATTTCACCACGGTGACCGGCGACAATTGTCGACATCATTATTACTGACAACACAGGCCTCCATGACCTACCGTAACCGCTTACCATCGGACGGCCGGTGTGCTTGTTTGCCACCAACATTTTAATAAAAAAAAAAAAAAAAACATTATATCGCCAGTAAATAAGTATTTTTTAATTACATACATATATATTGTCACTAACATAGGCTAAGAGTTATAATAATAAGTTACTAATATATTATGGAAATTGAATTTCTGAAATAAATAATTATTTAATTAATTTAATTTAATTTAATATTTTGTGTATGTTGTGTGTGTGTGTGTGTGTGTGTGTGTGTGTGTGTGTGTGTGTGTGTGTGTGTGTGTGTGTGTGTGTGTGTGTGTGTGTGTGTGTGTGTGTGTGTGTGTGTGTGTGTGTGTGTGTGTGTGTGTGTGTGTGTTTTGTATTGTGTGTGTGAAGCGCTGGTGGCCTAGCGGTAAGAGCGTGCTACTTTCAACCCGGAGATCGCGGGTTCAATCCCCGGTTCGTACCAATGAGTTTTTCGGAACTTATGTACGAAATATCATTTGATATTTACCATCAGTTGCTTTTCGGTGAAGGAAAACATCGTGAGCAAACCGGACTAATCCCAATAAGGCCTAGTTTCTCCTCTGGGTTGGAAGGTCAGATGGCAGTCGCTTTCGTAAAAACTAGTGCCTACGTCAATTTTTGGGATTAGTTGTCAAAGCGGACCCCAGGCTCCCCATGAGAAGTGGCAAAAATGCCGGGATAACGCGAGGAAGAAGAAGAAGAATATTTTGTGTTCAACATTATATCGATATAATAATATGTACGAGTACCTATCGGAAGTCGATCAATTAGAACTATGACTGTTCAGAAACGCCACAATAATTCCGGTCTCTGTTAGTTGGGATTTAGTGCTCTGCCTCAAAAATAACCCCGTATTATTAAGCGGAGGCTAAACGCTGCGAGCAGACTGTCTCACCTCGCACGTCGTGCAGATGGGATGGCGCAATTTATAGAGCAATTCATCACGGCTCTTAGGAGCATACTCCACTACGAGAACGTCTACTATGGAGATGTTTCCTTATATTTATATACGGTTTACTGCGCGGTGCGGTACTAGAATTAAATAGGTGGAAATTTAACTATTACTACCAGGATTACTATTTTTAACCACCGTCGCATAAAGTGTTATATGTTTGACGTCAACAGCTCTGTGGCATCGTAATGTGGCAAAATTTTCCCCACCTACATTTTTCTAATTTACGAGGTCTATATTATCAAAATACATTATTTATTTATAAATGCTAAACTAGTCAATTCGTATTACTACAGTCTGGCAAAAAAAAATAGAAATTAAAAAGTGGCAACACTGGTAGTGTCGTCCCGTTTTTCTTAGATTGATTTGAAAGTGTGTTGCCACTTTTAATTTCTACTCTTTTTTGCCAGACTGGTACTCGTAATTTCAGAGCCTAATTACAAAACGATTTCGATATGCATAAATGTATATATATATATATGTGTATATATGTATATATTTTTTATGTAATAGGAAGCAAACGAGCAGACGAGCCGCCTGATGGGAAGCAGTCATCGCCGCCCATGGACATAAGCAACATCAGAGGAGCCACTTATGCGTTGCCAACCTTTGAGAACCCTAAATGCCTGCTTCTTGAAGAACCTCATGTCATAGCGCAAGGGAAACAACTTAGAAGGTAGCTCATTCCACAACTTGCACATTCTGGGCAAAAACGAGCGCATCGGTGCATATATTTTGCAGCAATTTACATAATTGCTTATTCACTTAAACTAAAAATTATTATGATGTATTTAAATATAATCACTTGAGGCATTTTGGGAAAAATATGAGGTTTCTTAAGCGAGGTGCACGCTGAACAAACAATTTCATGCTTACTGACAATGTGCCATCCGAAACATTACAAAATAGCGAAATCTCCTTATTAAAAATTCTTATGTATCGGAGTCGAAGTCTTCATGTGAGATTATTCTGAAATTCTAGAGAACTTTTATGCTTTTATCTCACGCTGTTCAATCTGAAGTTCTCAACTTTCGATATAACCACATAAATTGCATCCAACAGTTCGCTTTATAGAAAAACGAATCAATAATACCACAAATCGGAAAGCGTAGCCTCAAAGCAAGTGCCATACCTACTTGTTCATTGTTAAGGCCAAATGTATCTGCGTGTAGTAAACCGCATCACTCGCCATTATTTCAGTTGGGAGCACTTAAAACCCTAGTTCCGTTAACAATTCAATTCGACAACGCAAAGCCATGCTCACAAACACGTGTAAATAAACGGAACGCGGAGGCGGATTCGCACTTTGGAAATATGATGCTTACGTGGTATCAATCTTAGGGTTATCTTTTATAAATATTATTTTTTATTAAATTAGAGTGAAAGTTAGGTTTAGCTATCTCATTATTTGTTAGTTTTTACATAGTTTTTTATAGTAGGTATTAAGTTTATTAATAAAGCATGTTTTACTTATAGGAAACTAAGTCTACATTATAAGAAATTCTAGCTGTTAGCTAATTTACTTACATGTTTTATAAGACTGTTTGTTTCTAAATTAAATAAATTTTTACTTATTTCTACTCAGAATCACGAGCTCGTTCGATCCCAATTGGTGAACTAAATTAAGTCTCCCAAGATTTTTATTAACATTCGGCCGTTTTTCATAGACTTTGTATGAAGGTAACAGTAAAAATGTATGAAAATTTTACGTAACGATCTTGCCACGAGCGGCAGTAATAATTTATCAAAAAATAAATAATCGAACTTTATGATCTTGGTATGAATATGAAACGGTTACCTACTTCAGCTGTCAACAGTGTCATCTCTTCTACCAGATTTATGTTGACAGCTGTCATATCTATAAAAGTCTCATAACAAGATTATAAAGTTCAAATCGCCCCCAATATTTGATTTACTTAAATTAAAATTGCGCCTATATTAATAATATTGATTGCTTTTTTTGGCCTCAGGAATACGCCAAAATTCTTCTCTGCACCCTGTAGTGCGAGCGAGATGCACTAAGCTTGATTTCATTTGTGTCTTATTTATAAAATCTGAATACTCCTCACGGCGTTGTCATCGTGTTTTATTACAACTATTACAGCACTATCGTGTATAATGGTTTATTTATAGAAACACGTCCGTAAATTACAAAGTATACGCTTTGTATCGGGTAGACACAGTTTTAACTAGGGCCAATGGGGCAATGGGTGATTTTGGCATGGTTGCCATTAACATTTTGTAGGTATATTTATGTATACTAGAAGGGATATTTTATGACGTGTAGCCATAAAGACAATGCGACAAAATCCGTCTGTGAGGAAATCTGTACAGGAGCGTATTTTTCTTTTTTTTTTTCGCTATATAGCACAACTTTTTTTGACTGCTGAAAGTGCTGAAACGAATAGCAATCGCTGCTTTGTGGATGAAGATAACAATCGCGTATGATACTTGTATGAAGTAATTGAGACAATAAAAAAAAATTGTTTAAAAAAGGGCTTATTTACGGAATTTCCCGTGAACGGATTTGGCCGCGTTGACCTTACTTTATGAGGGTTTTTTTGGTCGATCAAATATCAGGGATAGGCCTGTAATTAATAAACCATAGCAGAAGCAGGATGATGATACTCGTAGTATAAATTAATAAATAAAAAACCAGCCAAGTGCGAGTCGGAATCGCACACGAAGGGTTCCGTACCATTATGCAAAAAAATGGCAAAAAATTACGTTTATATAAATTTTACCCACCCACTTAAATATTTATTTTATTCTGTTTTTAGTATTTGTTGTTATAGCGGCAACAGAAACACATCATCTGTGAAAATTTCAACTGTCTAGCTATCACGGTTCATCAGATACAGCCTGGTGACAGACGGGCGGACAGCGGAGTCTTAGTAATAGGGTCCCGTTTTTACCCTTTGGGTACGGAACCCTAAAAATTGTTATAAATACGTTGCAATGTAGATACCTACACCGTTGCCAAAAATTAACATACAAAATAACACCTTGCTAACACAGTAGTCTCTAGTTTACCTCATAGCAACTGTATTACATAGCAAAACTTTTTATACTGCGCGTTTTTGTTATATAAATCTGATGCCTGTAGCGAATTCAAGCCACCGGTAACTTGACATTGAAATAGTAATTAGAATTAAATTACTTTATAAATACAGTCAGTTTATCGTAATCTAAATCTGAATCATGCCGGTGCTTGCTTTGTGTAAAAAACCGGCCAAGTGCGAGTCGGACTCGCGCACCGAGGGTTCAGTACTTTTTAGTATTTGATGTTATAGCGGCAACAGAAATACATCATCTGTGAAAATTTCAACTGTCTAGCTATCACGGTTCATGAGATACAGCCTGGTGACAGACAGACGGACAGACGGACAGCGGAGTCTTAGTAACAGGGTCCCGTTTTTACCCTTTGGGTACGGAACCCTAAAAAGTAAAATAATCATTTCAGTATTTTCGGGCTTATTTTTAAATAATGAAATAAAAAGCCTAATTGTAAAGGATAAGGATGATACGCTAGACCGGGCCGGGGCCGGGCCGAAGCTTCCGGCGTATCGTTTTGTGGAAACCACCACGTAATCACCGATAAGCCGTCATAGAAAAATACATGTCGGACGCCTCATCTCGGCCCCGGCCCGGTTAAGCGTGAGTCATCCTTAACCGCTAAAATAAAAATAGGAAAACATTTTCGTATAAAACTATTAATTTACATTTTATTAGGTAAAAGGTTTGCGCTGTTATGCAAACAAAAGCGAAACAAAATAATACAATGATACAATCCATAAGCATGAACCAATTTATAGAAATATAAACACAAAATTATTTTAATACAATCAAAATAAATATTTACTAGTCATTTTTAGGGTTCCGTACTCAAAGGGTAAAAACGGGACCCTATTACTAAGACTCCGCTGTCCGTCTGTCCGTCTGTCTGTCTGTCACCAGGCTGTATCTCATGAACCGTGATAGCTAGACAATTGAAATTTTCCCAGATGATGTATTTCTAATGCCGCTATAACAGCAAATATTAAAAAGTACGGAACCCTCAGTGGGCGAGTCTGACTCGCACTTGGCCGGTTTTATACTTATAGTTGTTTGTTTAACAAAGTTGGGGCAAAGTTGTTGCATTACTCCTCGTGCTAATATTTCAAGTTTCAAGGCAAGCGTGCTCCACCGTAGACCACATCATCACTTACCATCAGGTGGGATCGTGGTCAAACGCCTGCCTATTCATCATAAAAAAAAAAAAAAAAAAAAACAAATTTTGCCACTGAGTGAAACACAAAATTTTTCATCACACCAACGCAAGGAAAATACTAACTGTAGGTAAGATAACAAAGAAAATAAAAGCAAATCTATTCAAAATGAATGTTATTAAGTAAATATTTATCATTCAAAATCAACATTTAAAAAAAAAACATAAGAAAACATCTCAAAATTTGCATTTGATTACATGTGCCTCACATGTGAATAAAATGCAACTTTTTTATTTGTTTTTGAATAATCAAGAGAGCCTTTACCAGCTGGTGTGGAAAATTAACAATAATATTCTACTATTTCAGCATAATCTCGGTGAAATATAGAAACGTAAAATAATCTCGAACCACCGCGGGCTACCGCGAAAACCGAAATTGCGGGGATCTTTCTCTTTTACTCCAATGCAGGCGTAATTAGAGTGACAGAGAAAAATGCCCGCAATTTGCGAACTTCGATTTTCGCGGTTATAGCCCAGTTTGGCGACAATGTGCGCGCCGACACTGGCAGTTGTTTTTGTACTTTTTTACTGGCGACGAGCTAGTTTAGTTCATTTGATTCATTCCTTGGAATAGTCTTAATTTACCGCTCGCCGCTCCGTCGGCGTCAAAGAGAAATTAAGAAGACAGAGTGCTCACTCCATACATCGGTATTGTTACCAAAAAGACTTATTTTCGTAGTCTACATCGCAATACGTAGTTCGGAAGTCCCAGTTTTTGTGTAAGTGTAACAAAATATTTTTCCCCTCACTAGCTCGGAAAGCCGTCTTTTATCCTTTAAAACAAGCGGGGAAAAACGCATTTTAACCACTAGTGGGGAAAGTAATTTGACCTTGGATGGAGCGTGTTTAAGTAGCTTTTGACAGATAACAAAACATAATAATGGTTCGTTCGATATTAATTATCATGAAATAAATGGTTTGAGAATTTAATAAAAAATACCAAATTTAGCTTTATTTAATGATTTTAATTCATTAACCTTAAATTCCATAAGAAACATTTGTTTTTTTAAATGATGTTGAATGTAATTCTGAACGCACAAGTTGAGTCGATGCAATTTCAAAACGCATCGTCAGAAATGTCATTGTCAACATTGTCAACAAAAATTTTCTCACCGACACGTAAAAATACACAATTTCCAGAGTTTTCTGCTATAATATCGTATTGTCGTAAAAAAAATGAGTGATTCCAGTGATGAAGATGATCTAACGCCTGTGGATGTTGCACTTTCCTCGCTATAGTGAGGGGAAAAGTTTTGTGTTACACACGGGTGCAAATGTATTTTACTTCTCGTGTGTTAAAACACTCTCTACGCTCAGGATTCTATTTTAGAACCACTCGCTTCGCTCGTGGTTCAACTATAGAATCCTTTCGCTTGCTCGTGTTTCAGTTCCACACTCGCGGGTAAAATACAACTTTGCACCCTTGTATAACAAATAACTATTTCACCACACCACCTGGTAAAGGCTCTCTTGATTGTTCAAAAGCTGACGAGGAAGTTGCATTTTTATTCACATGTGAGGCAAAGTAATCAAATGCAAAATTTGAGTTGTTTCCTTATGTTTTCTGTTAGAATTGACTTTTGTGAATGATATTTATTTAATACAATCATTTTGAATCGATTTGCTTTGATTTTGTTTGATATTTTACAGCTAACATTTTCCTTGTGTTGGTGTGGTGAAAAATTTTGTGTTTCTCTCGGTGGCAAAATTTGTTTAACCCTCGTGCCTTGAAACCCTCGCAACGCTCAAGATTCCATTTTTCGAATTTCGATTTTGCAATCTATCGCTTGCTCGGATATAAATATTAGCACGAGACGTAAAACAACAACTTTGCCCCCTTGTAAAACAAATAAGTATTGTTACTGCTATGCAAACATTTATTTCAGTGTACAATCGAATACCTTCTAGTCATTTTAAAACGTATTAAACAGAACCTTCTGTCATTGCAGCATTAACTTAGCGGTGAAAAGTAGAAACGTAAAATAATCCCGAACCATTTTGCGACAATGTGCGCGACGACACTCCCAGTTTTTTTTTGTATTTTTAACTGGCGACGAGCTAGTTTGGTTGAATGTTCATTTAGATTCCTCTGCGCCATCGGGGACATGAATAAAACATCCGGTACATAGAAGAAGAAATTAAATGGAATAGAAGTTTATTTTCCTTTTATTGTAATGAATAATTTGGTCTCGAATTGCAGTATCTGAACACTTTTCCGACTAAGCGTGACAATATTTTTATGACAAGGTTCTCGAAATCATCAAGCATCACTTAGAGCTCTTTACCACTGACGTCCAGTTTTTTGCGGGTATCGGATATTTAAAATAATAAACTTTGGCTTAAAGATTCCATCAAATTTAATTTTTTTATGTAATCTTTTAGATACAAACTATAGTTAAACGTAGTTTTCGTATCTCGTGTTAGGCGCACATCTCAAATCTCGTTTTAGACGTAGATCTCGATCTGGTAGTTGAGGCCGGAGCCGCGCTCAGACTTGAGCCGAATGTTGGCGTACGAGAAGCCGACGCCGCCCGCGGTCACGCTGGGTATCGCCTCCGTGTGGTCAAGGTCACGAGCGATGATACCCTGGAATCAATAGATTAACCAAATTGAATAACTTTTACTCACAACTGAGAATAGATCAAATTATATTATCAAATATTTTATTATATTTTTTCAGAATTCAGTGAAATCTCGATAATCCGGCACATCGATGGTCCGGTGTGCCCAGTAATCCGGCAGTAAATGATATAAATGATTCGCCCTTCAATCTCTTTATAAATGGCGAAGTTTCAGATAAGAGTAGAATTTTCTTTGAATTTAGTATTTTAGTAAAATGTATTTCTACGACATTACTAAAAAACACATCTAATATGCAGATTTGCTCTAACTTCTAGTAATCTGAATTTTCCAGTAATCCGGCTCTCTTGTGTCAGCATTGCTGTCGGATTAGTGAGATTGTACTGTATAACATTTACAAAAAAAAAGGCGGTTCCCTGAGCCAGAAGGCGAAAAATCTCATATTTTTCTAAGAGACGTTGATATTCGTAGACGTGGAAAAAATATATGTAGTTCTTGATTATATTATCTTTAATTTATAAGCTTCCGATACACGAATTATGACACTTCGCTCGATACAATTAATTCCCAAAGTAACCTCTAACTAGGAATTATAATCCAACTTTACTTGGTTATTTATTATGTGACACTCAAAAAAATAACAAAAAAATCATAATCATAATCATTATTTATTTATTTATTTTAATCTTTATTGCACAAGAACAAGTACAAAAGGCGGACTTAATGCCTTGAGGCATTCTCTACCAGTCAACCACTGGGCCAAACAGGAATTGTTAAGGTGGGTGCAGTGAGATGCGAAAAATAGTTATTTGTTATACAAGGGTGCAAGGTTGTATTTTAACCGCGAGTGTTTCAACACACGAGAAGTAAAATACATTTGCACTCGTGTGTAACACAAAACTTTTCCCCTCACTATAGCGAGGAAAGTGCAACATCCACAGGCGTTAGATCACCTACATCACTGGAATCACTAATTTATTTACGATATTATAACAGAAAACACTAGAAATTCTGATTTGTACGTGAGCCGGTGAGAAGAACAGTAAAAATTTTGTTGACAATGTTGACATTTCTGTTCTGACGTATGAAATGTCAACGATGCGTTTTGAAATTGCATCGACTCAACTTGTGCGTTCAGAATTATATTTAACATCATTATAAAAAATCTAACGTTTCTTATGGAATTTTAAGGTTTATGACATAAAATTATTAAATAAAGCTAAATTTGGTATTTTTTATTAGATTCTCAAACCATTTATTTAATGATATTTAATATCGAACGAACCATTATCATGAGCGTTTTACGTTTTGTTATCTGTCAAGCTACTTAAACACGCTCCATCCAAGGTCAAATTACTTTCCCCACTAGTGGATAAAATGCGTTTTTCCCCGCTTGTTTTAAAGGATAAAAGACGGCTTTCCGAGCTAGTGAGGGGAAAAAAAATTAATTAATTTAATTTAATCATTATCATAATTATTAGTCTGCATGGTGCAGACTGCCGCCAGTTTTTCAGTTTAATGCCGTTCCATCGGTTTGCCGTTATCACTGTCACATTTCGCAAGAAAGAACGGGAAAGACCATGCGCGCCAAGTGTCAATTTTGATTTTGGCGATTTTTATTTATTTTAAAAACGTTGCCTTACAATATCGAAATTCGAAAGCGGTAAAATTACTATTTAAGTTAAGATTGTTTTTTCTTATTTTTTATTTTTTTTATTTGTAGTGTCACATAATAAATAACAGAGTAAAGTTGGATTAAAAAAAAGTCCTAGTTAGTTAGTGAGTGGTTACTTTGGGAATTAATTGTATCGAGCGAAGTGTCATAATTCGGGTATCGGAAGCTTATAAATGAAAGATAATATAATTAATAAGAACTACATATATTTTTTCCACGTCTACGAATATCAACGTCTCTTAGAAAAATATGATCATACATGGAGATTTTTGCCTTCTGGCTCAGGGTTGACTTAAGTACAAATTACGAATAAAGACTTTGCTTACAAAGTAATCAAACAAAATCATTACGAGGTGGTAACTCCACGTGATAACGATAAATAGAACACGCGCTCATTAATATTTAAACAACACAAAGACCACAAAAGATAATTATTATTTGAAATACGACGGCCTCATTTCAATGTAAACGTTGTTACATTGATGGGAACCTAAATCGACCTACTTCATTGTGACAGAGTTTGATCTTTCAATTAATAATTTAACACTTTGTATAAAAGTCTGTACCTATACCTACGGGTAACTGTGGGCCATTTTACACATTGATTAGTGTTTTTAGGGTTCCGTACCTAAAGGGGGTTCCGTACTAAGAGTACTAAGACTCCACCGTCCGTCTGTCTGTCCGTCTGTCTGTCCGTCTGTCTGTCCGCCTGTCTCTCCGTCTGTCTGTCCGCCTGTCTGTCCGTCTGTTGGTCAGTCTGTCTGTCACCAGGCTGTATCTCACGAACTGTGATAGCGAGACTTGAAATTTTCACTGATTATGTATTTCTGTTGCCGCTACAATAAATACTAAAAAGTACGGAACCCTCGGTGGGCGAGTCCGCCTCGCACTTGTACGGATTTTTTTAATTCATGCCTTTGCTACTTGTGTTTAGTTTAGTGGCAAATGTATGAAGTCGAAATAACACTAATCAATATGTTAACAGAGGGTCTACCGCGAACCACGTTCGACGTGTTGCCTCCCTGTCACACTTACGTACGAATTTACATGTGCGTCAGAGAGGCAACACGTCGAACGTGGTTCGCGGTAGGCCCCGATATGAAGGCCCGCAGCCACACTTACCCGCATTGATATATTGACCTTAGTACTTTATCCTTTTATTCGGCTAGTGCAATGTACCTATCTCATAAACGGATAATATAACAACCAGTGTAAATACCTTTTGCAGGATATTAGCAACAAAAATCCATACTTCCCGTTATACGAACTTTTAATAATGCACAAATAATAAAATTCTTTAAAACGTGAGTCAAACTTATTGAGAAGGAAAAAGTTTAAAAATATGTTCAGAGGAGTATTCACCCAAGTTCATATTCACCCAGTACACCGAACTGATAATGTTTAATACAGCTTCACGAAATAAATTGAATTTTGATCCTCGTAATTATTTTCAAGCAATCATTACCTACGGTTTTCCGATCATTCAATTTAATCATTAAAAGTAATTCAGAAATGGTGAAAAATGTTTATTGTACAACGACGCCCGAGATCTGATTCACTTGATTGTACGTACGTACGTCAATCAAGTGAATCAGATCTCGGGCGTCGTCAAAATACGAGTCCAGACAAAACAAGATTTGTAGCTGAAATGAAGATAAGGAATAAATGATTTTTGCCTGGACAAAGCAGCGCAATCAATTTGCTTTGGTACTTAGTTCGTTCAGATTGAACCTTGAAATCCTTGAATTTCATTACGGAAGTATGGACATGCACGACACGACGACGTGCACGACGTACAACCGCCGCGGACACTCGTGCCTGAGGAAGGATTCCCAAAGAATCCGAAACATGTCGCCAAAAGCGACTAAAAATAATAGTGAGTGTACTGTTTCATTTCCCCTCGTAGGTGTATAATAAAGATCCTGATCGGATTTTAGTTATTTTTTCACATTTTTTTAGAACAATTTTTTTCTGTTGTTATGTATACGGCACGACCGAGGTTTTGAACCCGCGATTTTAGACCGCCATGCACACACATACGAATAAGATGAAGAGAATAATTAAGAATGGTAAATATTAAAATATGTTTTCGTACATAATTTCTAACTTTTTTTGTAATAAAGTTAAAACTGTTGTAACTAATAATAGGAATGAAAAAATATCTTAAGGAAAAATAACATCCCACATTTTATGGGATTACTTTTTTCCCTAAAGAAAATGAAGCGTGGGCTGGCTATTTTCGTATAAAATTCCGATCACAATTGATATTAAAATAATTTATGTTGAAAGTAAGCAACAACAGCAAGATATAAAAATACCAATGTTTACTTTTGTTAGGTACATGGCTTATTCTCGATATTTTTGCCACCATTATTATATTTATACTATATTCTAATGTTGCTTTATGTATGACGGTACTATAAAAAACGTAGCTAAAGCCCCTTTTACTTGTGTGAATAATGTGTAAGTATTGATAGACGCTATGTGTATTATGTGTAGGGTGGAAAGGAGGCCGTTTTGGACGTATTTGCTTTTTTTCATATTGTACATAAGAACGAAACCCTCCATTGCCTCCATTATGCGTGGTCAGACACGTGTTGGACCGATATTTATCAGTAAGTAAAATGAGTCATAATATGTACCTACTTAATAGGCAGGCGGCGGTTAGCGTTGTTAAAGGTAATTAAAAAGTGAAGGAAACGAATCACTTTATATGTATTTTTTTCATTTCATGTCCGATTTATAGGGCCTTATCCTTATCTAACTGCTATCGAAGGTATGTAAATACCTACGCGTTATTATTCGATTTCTAACAAGACTATTTCTTATTTATATTAACTGAAGTACCTACTTATAATAAGTATTTATCAAGAACGTAGGTACTCATGACAGTAACAGCATGATATTGTTTTTAAACATGTTGAAAATTATCTCTGCATGCTGACACGTCATAACGTACAACATATGTCAAACAAAAACACGCAAAATAAACAAAAACGTACGATTGAGATAAAACCTAAGCAAGCTGCAAAAAAAATGTAGACGAACATAGATACCATAGGCAGAGGCAACTAGCTAATGTATAATTAAAGTGTAGATAAATTTAAATAACTTAAGCAACTATCTATTTATAGCAATTAGTTTAATGTTTTACTATCTTACTGCTGTACACGACCTTCATTTTTGTTTCGACATCGAATTTAGACGAACTTTAGCCCCTAAGGCACAGGTGCTTACCTAGTTTAGGGGTCGAAAGTCTGACCTCTCCATACTGTCATGTTTGTACAAACCCTTGTGTAATTGTTTATTATGTAACGTGCTCCTTATGTACAATAAAATATTTTATTATTATTATTATACAATAAATAATAAACACAGATACCAACAGATTTAATCGTTATACTTAAGAGTACCTAAACCTGCCCGGCGTATTCTAAACCAGCATTTAAGCCAGCGGTGTCAGCATGGTTGCATTTTTATCACCTGTCACTATGCCTGTCACTTTCGCACTTACATACTTGTTAAAACGTGACAGGCATGGTGACAGGCGATAAAAATGCTACCCTGCTAAGCCCGCAGGTTTCTACTGTCCCGGTTAAAACACAGAATATTCAACCACATTTAACCCAACAAAACAAAAATATACCTTAATTATCTGTTGTCCAGGATCAGAGAAAAACACCTCCTTAACTCTCTTCTTAAGCGGGATGGCGTTATATTCAGCTTTCTCCTGCCATAACAGTCTGTTGTTAAAACTGGTGCCAACTATGAGGTCCTTGCTTTCCACGTAAAATGCCGACAGGGCGACTACAAAAACTACTAAGGCGATCTTCATTATTAATATTATGTGTTTATAAATTAACTGGTAGCTTCGCTGGTCAGCGCCGGACTGGCTTGATATCGCGACCTGCTCGCCCTGCCCTGTTTACATTCGTACGTACTACCGTTGTTAATGACCATGTGTAAACCTTATCGCGACGATTTAAGGTTGACATTTGTCAGTTGTGTTAGTGCTAAGTAGTGAGTAACAGGAAAAACTTATTGGCTGTGAATTGGATAAGTTGTGTCCAAGAACAATGAGTACCAGGGCTAAGTGTATGCGGTCATATCTCATTAAGAACATCTGCGTAGATGTATTTGCTTGTTGTGATGTGAAGAGTGAATCACATTCGTTGTACAACATTCACATGTGAAATTCTTTGTGCTAAACTATTTTATAGACTAGACACTAAAATAACAGCTCGATTAGCCAATCATCCTGCTTTTGTACTGTACCAATTTTGTACTCAGAGTTGATAGGTGAGCGGAAGTGAATTATCGTATTGGACTGCCAAAATCATAAACCCGATGAAAAAATTGTCGTACGTTTATCAAAAGATCACTAATCCTAAAATTGTTTGCAAAATAAGCTTAGGTAAATGTAAAATGCTCATCTAAATTGCGCTAAAATCTGTTTTAAATCTTAGTATTTTATGATATAGTTTAGCAGAAGGTGTCGCAGAAAGCAAACCGGGACTGGAACATCAGGGGGCATGAGCTTTCTCTGCCAAAAATGTGGAAGGTCGTGCCGCTCACGCATCGGCCTCCACAGTCACCAAACCCGTTGTCTAGACAGCAATGCATAAATCGTCTGCAATAGACAGACGCAAAGGCCTGTGTTGATATAGTTTCGAACGGTTTTGAGGAAATTTTGTAATTTTAGACGCCTTTGACTTAACCCCAAGGAGCCTAACACCTAAAAAGTGCAAATGTAGCCAATTTCTACATTATTATGTTTGATTGAACATGTCAGCCACGCCAGCCAGAACGCCACAGTATAATGCAGTTGCCTTTTGAATGCCACCTTAACGCCGCGTACCGCGTCCAGTAGAGCTAAGATGGTCGGTTGTTTATCATCTGTCATTATGCCTGTCACGTTCGAACGAGTATGTAAGTGCGAAAGTGACATGACAAGTGATAAAAATGCGACCATGATACCGCTGCAGTTGTACATAATTAAAGGTTGACCCATTGGTGGGTTGCGAGCGAAATTTGAATGGGCCCTGAAACACAAGACGACATGCTACCGATCGGGCTATTTTATGCACCCTTTTTAAGACGGCCAAGAGGTGGGTCCCGAATATTTGTCCGTTTTTGTTATGTGGGTCGGAGCCCAGTCAACTTTGGGAACAACTGCGTTACAATATGACGCTTAAGGTTAGCGTACGGCGTAAACCCAAGATCAACGCCTTGCTATATAATGTTAATGGCCGAAAGGTCACTAATAATGTTACTAGAGAATTAATACAGCATTAAAAAAAAATATCCTAGAAATATTGGGAATATATATTGCGCAAGGTTATCTCGTGGTCATCGCATGGCCTCACCTCGTCTAACGTAATATTAGCACTGTTTCAATTATAAACCTTATGGTGATAATATAAGGTAGACATTTGAATGAGTTATATGTAGTTGTAATGCTTAGCGCGACAGAAATGGTGCAGTGATCTCAGACTAACATCATCATCATAGTAATGCTAACGACACAGATTACCTAATAATAGCAGATATGGCACTTGCATAAAAAGAAGGAATTTAAACGTTACTAAGTAAGAAATATGTAATTTGTTTTTTTTTACGGTATTTTTTTTAGGAAAATGAATAGTAAAATAATAGTAGAAATTGTGTCTAAAAATAACTGCTCTCTACGGTTCTCTATTAATCTTCTGGTGCTTTATTTAATGCATGGTGTAAAATAATTTATTTTATATACTGTCAAAGATGATGATAATGATGGTGATGATGATAATAATGTCATGTAGTCTTTTCCTGTGGTCCAGCCTACGAACCTGCCTGTTGCAGACTTTATCACCTTCTCATAAGGTCTGCTGTGGCTTGAAACACGTCAAGTATGTTGTCTTTGTGCGACATCGCCCCATATAAGTGTGCGGCATCCTTGACTCCTTTGCCATCATTTATAATGGTATTTTTTCCTGTCCTCAGTATAAGGTCGATTGCATATTTACTTCGGAAGTCGAAATATGAATCATTGCATTGTGTCGCTATTTACTTTATGATTTCTTTATTTATTTAGTCACATGCACAAACTTACAGCTAAGATGCCAAAACGCTTATACGGTAGAGATATTAGATATAAAACAATCAGAATTAAACATATTCTATAAAATTAAAACATTAAAACAAAACAAAAACGATCAAATAGGTTCAGGTCAAATCAACAGACATCACACATAAATTAAATTAAAAGAAACGGAGGAGAGAATGTCAAACTTAAACTTATGGTGGCTTTACCAGTTTTTAGGGTTCCGAACCCAAAGGATAGAAACGGGACCCTATTACTAAGACTCCACGTCCGTCTGTCCGTCTGTCTGTCTGTCCGTCTGTCCGTCTGTCTGTCTGTCTGTCCGTCTGTCTAGAACCAGGCTGTATCTCATGAACCGTGATAGAAATTTGGTTGGAAAGTTGAAATTTTCACAGATGATGTATTTCCGTTGCCGCTATAACAACAAATACTAAAAACAGAATAAAATAAACATTTAAGTGGGGCTCCCATACAACAAACGTGATTTTTTGCCGTTTTTTGCGTAATAGTACGGAACCCTTCGTGCGCGAGTCCGACTCGCACTTCTCGCGTCAAATGATGGTCCCCATGGACCCTATAACAGTTCATTTTATGGAATAGCTGTCAAATAACACTAGAACCTACTCATAGTGTTGTGTTCCTGCTGGTAAGTAAGGTTGCCAGAGCTCAACGAGGGAGAGGAGTGTTTGAGTCGGCAACGCGCGTGTAATATCTCCGGTGTTGCAGGCGTCCATAGGCTACGGTAACTGCTTACCATCAGGCGGGCCGTATGCTTGATTGCCACCGACGTGGTATAAAAAAAATAGAATATTTGTAGACATTTTTTGGAAGTTTAGCACATTAATGTATTTAAATGTAAATTTTAATGTTATGGCGTTATGTATGCAAATACATAACGAAATTCAGTTTATTTATACAATTGTAACTGGTTCCCCGCGACAGGTGTAACATGGTGTAACCTAGTGCGGGGGCCCCTGGTAGGTAATTATGTTTGTAACACTTTTGGAACATTTAAGAGTCCTCATTTTCCTCTCTGGAATATGTTTCAACATGTTTTGATGTATTTATTAACCATAGCTATGCCCCTATGTTTGACTTTTTTCGATTTTTTTGTTTGTTAAAAATTAGGAGCGCAAAACAGATTTCATACAATTTTTTAAATACTTCTGTTATAATAATTAAAGATTCGAAAAAAAAAATCATATCTGTGGTTGATATACAACGAATTGTGTCAAAATATTTTTAATAATGTTAATATCCAGAGAGGAAAATGAGGACTACGTTTGTATCCTTTTAAAATTGTGGTAATTAAACAACTACAGGATAACTAGAATATCATTTAAAGTAAAGAGGATATAATAGGATAGAGGGTAACTGTCGTGGTAAATTTTGTAGCCACAGTAAATTCTCTGCCATCTATCGACACACGATTAAAACTTAAAACAATAATATCAAAAAATGTATTTATATATGGATAAATGATTTTTTATTTATTTGCATTAATTATTTTTATATGATTTTGACCCATGTTCTTTCACTGATATTATAAATTGTTAAGTAACAAAAGCGTCAACGCCATCTATTATATCTAGGTCAAAGGTGGTAAAACGTAGTTGCGCCATCTGTTTTAGAATCAAATTTTCTTTATTTTCGAGGCACATTTTTTCCTTAGACTGTATATATCCATCTAATACGGAGTTACACAGTCTTTATTTAAAGTATTTGTTACATCAACATCCTTCGCGCCTTAACGTTTTCCTGCTGCTGCCCATTGTTGGTACGGCCTTGATTACTGAACCAATGGGGCAGAAAGGTTCTCGAATGGCGACCACGTACCGGAAGATCCAGCGCGGAAAGGCCCCAGACTAGATGAACCGAGGATCTGGTTAGTCGCGGGAAACCGTTGGCTGAGGGCAGCGAATGACCGTGTGGAGATCCTTAGGGGAGGCCTTTGTCCAGCAGTGGACATCTTTCGGCTGAGATGATGATGATATGGGCATAATGTTTGCTGTACATAGTGTAAGTGACCGCTGAAGAAGGCACGGCGCGCCGCGCGCCGTAGCAAGTACGTAGGTACACCCCGCGGCTTGACATTGCGGACGTAGTCGATATCGGATGTAGTATCCTACATCCGATATCCGATCGGACAATGTGAAAACGCTTTTAGCAAGGCGCAAACCAATATTTGTCAATCAGTTCTGATCTAACGAGTTCAAAGAATTTCTTCATAAAGGGGCTTTTGGAGATGAAATTTCTACATGAGTGGGCTCTATTTCCCAGCAAACTCAATTTATGATAAATTGAGTTTTCTGGGAACTGTAGCCCACTCACCTACTGTACGCATTTCAATGCAAAATTACCTACGCCTACAATATTTATGCGAGCAATTACAAGTCAATGTCGTTCAGATATTACTTGACTTAATCTATACTTTATAATGTATAGAGGCATTGAGGTAACTTCGGAAGCGGGTTAATTTTTAAATGACAAAAAGGTACTTATCTAATAGTATTATCATACAGAACGGCCACGCATCGCCCCGCCCCGACTCGAATTACCTCGCCCCGCGACTCCAGATTGACGGCCGTTTGCCGGCCGCTCAGCACTATTTTTAAGCAACTTACTCACACAATGACGCATGACGCCTGTACAGACGTGCCGTCCATAGAAACGCAAGTGATTTTTGATATATAGCGTGTCCGATAGTAGAATTGAATCACCCGATCAAATATGTACCGGTCCGATCGGATCATATTATGGCGCGACATTAAGCGTGCATAACTAGCGCCAGTGGTAGCTACACGACATTTAATTCAATTACAGAATTGACAAACATAAAGTGAGTAAATCTAATATTTTATTAATCCCAATCCGTTTTTGATCATGAAGACCATAACACAGTGTTCATCATGTCAGCCGATAGACGTCCACTGCTGGACATAGGCCTCCCCCAAGGCTCGCCACTCCGACCGATCCTGTGCCGCTCGCAACCACCGAATTCCCGCGACCTTCACCAGGTCGTCGCTCCATCTCGTTGGAGGCCTACCGGCAGTTCGTCTTCCGGTACGCGGACGCCACTCCAGAACCTTCCGGCCCCACCGGCCATCAGTTCTGCGAGCAATGTGCTCCGCCCACTGCCACTTAAGGTTTGCAATTCTGCGAGCTATGTCGGTGACCCTAGTTCTACTGCGGATATCATCATTTCTGACTCTATCACGCAGAGAAACCCCGAGCATAGCTCTCTTGCCTATAGTAATAATAACTCAATTATTTTTAACCGATATAAAATCAACTGTCGTTTGCAGGCATGTCGTAAACGGGAGTATTATTCATTGTAATACTGTGACCTGTAGAGGAGAATATCCTGATATACGAAAGCATTTTTGCCCAAGCTGAAACGGAGACCTTCGCTAACGCTCGGGCAAAAAACCAGATTTTGACGGATTACAGAGGTTTCCGAATTGTCATCTGCTATAAAAACCGGACAAGTGCGAGTCGGACTCGCCCACCGAGGGTTCCGTACTTTTTACTATTTTTAGTATTTGTTGTTATAGCGGCAACAGAAATACATCATCTATGAAAATTTCAACTGTCTAACTATCACGGTTCATAAGATACAGCCTGGTGACAGACAGACGGACAGCGGAGTCTTAGCAATAGGGTCCCGTTTTTACCCTTTGGGTACGGAAACCTAATACTTAACACAAAAATGAGCAAATAAATGAATGATAGAATTGTATCTATCTACAAGGTATAACAAAAATAGTGGGGATCCGTTTAAGGGCATATTCAGTATCGTGTTCTGATAAGGAAAAGTAGAAGAAAAACTTTTTTTCACGATTTTGTATGCCGGTAGACCGACTTAGACGACTTTCGCCATAGAAAAATAAAAAAATTTTTTGGCGTAATTTTTTTTTTTACTTTTTCCCAATCAGCGGTGGCAGCATGGTTCCAGTTTTTAGTCGCCTGTCACTATGCCTGTCACTATCGCACTTACATACTTGTTAGAACGTGACAGGCATGGTGACAGGTGATAAAAATGCGACCGTGCTACGGCTGCAGAACACGATACCGCATATTTTGTTACCGTATTCGAAGTAACCCCATTATACCTTAGTTATTATGCGACTTATCTTTACACACACTACGAGCCACTGTAAGTTTATACTCAACACCTACATGCAAGATTTATTGTCGTAGATAAAAGCAAACATATTCATATTACGATACGAAACTATTACACTGACGCCGAGCGTATTGTGCCGGGAAACGTATAAGTGAAATGATTCCGCTTGTCACAGATTACGTAACAACATCTCAGACACGCCACCGGCTTTTTGTATTTAAGTAATACAATTAGTGGCGGACTTTAATGGAGCGAAAAACAAATTACATATTTTTTTTTAAAACTAATTCTTATAATAATAAAAGGTGTCTCAAAAATAAAGCAAGGTTTGAATTTAAGTAATGGAAAACACATATTTTAATTTTTTTAAACACATTTGAGGGGTAAGCCGTAGCATTACGGGTACTTTTCATCTTACCCCGCATGAAAAACCCTTTCAATATTACCCCAACGCACCTTATAATATTATAATTTGTTTATAAAATCATAAAATACACTTAATAGGGTTATGTGTGGAATAAGATGCCGGGCAAATGGCCTCCACGGTTTTGCTGGCACATTCGCACTCTTTTGTCAAAATTTTCCGTGACCAATTTACATAAATTCAGCTGAATTTGACCTCAGCGTCGAATTTCCTCCTTCAAAGCATGGGTGGTTGTGGGCTTGTTGGCATAGACTTTTGACCATCATGAATTGATCCACTCTCCCTGAATTTTGCAATCACTAAGTCATATCAATATTTGGAAATTTTCGAACTGTGCCCGCCAAACTTTCATTACTTTTGAAATATTGTTCAATAATGAAAACGCGTTGTTCTTTCGTATAACCCGCCAATTTAAAAAAATAATAATAGCCCAAACCGAATACATAACCTGCTCCTTCTATGAAATTGAAGTCGGTTAAAAATAAACCCTAAACATTCAGCTTTCAAATAGTTTTTTTTTGGGGGACCAGCATTAAAATGCAAAAATGGCGGCAAATTAAAATCTTACGTTCTTTTTGGGACACGCTTTAAAAGAAAGAAAAAAAATCGAACGTTTAGAAGAACGAAACGTTCTTCGAACGAAGAACGAAGAGAGAGCCCCCAGTACCTAAGGGGTTGTCCATTAATCACGTCATACTTTTATGCCTAGTTTTTTAAAGAGCTCAACACTAAAGCATACCAAAAACATGCATGCAATACTTAAGACGTCATTTTCATATCTGAAATATACGATTAGTAATGTATAATCTGTGTCTGTGTGCATAAAACGTAATGGCGGATTGCTGCCGTGCGGCTTCACGTAGGTACTATATTCGCGACTCCCTTGCAAACGTATTTGAGCCTTTTTATATGACGGTTTTTCATTTTTAGCACACACTTTTTTTGATTCTTCCCTGCATATGAGCAGCTACCTGTAACAATGTATTGGGGTATCTTCGAAAGCGGGATAATTTTGAAAATGGCAACTATCTATGAAACCAGAAGCACTTCATACTTTTAAATGCCAAGTTCATTGTATCTCAGTTATTCTTAGACCGTCCACACTATGTGAGCAGCTGAAACATTATCTTGTTTCTGTAAACATCTGCATAGTGTTTCAGAAACAGAAACATTGTTGATAGTAAATATGCACCTTTTTAAAGTAGCGGATGAAACAACGCACCAAAAGTACCTGCCACTGGAATACTTTTCCAAATTGATATATATCTCTACAGTCCGTGTTTAAAAGTATTTACCACACTGTTATTATTCTACGCAGGTATAGACATCTCTTTTTGATAAGCTACTAAAGAATATACTTTTGTCGAGCTGATTCGCTACGTTTGATGCTGACTACCACCAGTGGTATTCAGTTCACCATTCGTTCCACAGTTTGTAAAAAGCCAAACACATTCGGTCGCGTTGTTATGACCCCCGTTTGTCTGCGCGGTCTGTACACGAGACATTTTACGTTTATCACATAATAAGTAATACATAGTATTATCATACAGAACGGCTACGCACCGCCCCGCCCCGATTCGAATTATCTCGCCCCGCGACAGCAGATTGACGAGCTTTTGACGCACACTCAGTCACACACAATGACGCATGACGCGTGTACAGACGTGCCGTTCACACAAACGCAAATGATTTTTGATGTATGGCGTGTCCGCTGTCCGCCCTATGCCTTTATGTCTCAAACACATTCGGTCGCATCGCGTCGCGTTGTTATGACCCTGTTTGTCAACTGGCGCGGTCTGTTCACGAGACAGTTTACCTTCATGTCCCAGGCAAGGATTACTTCCACTAGATTAAAATTAAAGTGCCCGACTCGTGGGGAAGCGTGATACGGCAACTTGGTAACTTACGAGTTGGTAGTTGTCTAATTTGTATTAAACGGATATATTAGTATTTAAGATTTTTAGTTTTGTAAGGTATATTTGTATCTAGTTATGGGCCTTAATTGCCTGAAAATAAATAATTTGATTGATTGATTAAATAAAAATTGAAGACTTCACCGCTTCGGGCAAGACTCGAACTTACGACCTTACGGAACACCGGTCCGATCGCTTTTAAAAAACTGAGCTCTGCAGGAACGTGCGAATCATTCCATTCCTTCCTTTTTGTTTACACGCCTTAAGGAAGAAATCCAATTAATACGTATTCGTCGCATATTAATATATTTGATATTTTGATATGGATATATATAGGCTTAATCATACGTAACCTAACTGTTGAATAATGGTATACTTTCGAAAACCTACATCAACGTTGATTTGTGTTACATAACGAGGAATCTACGGGAACGAATGTGGTGTTTTAACAACAACATTTGCTTTACGGCCGTATCAGTCTGCCATTTCTTCCAAATTGCCGTCTTGATGAGCCAGTTTCATTCGATATTGTACTTGAAATAGGTTTTATATCGGTACCTACTCTCATTTACCAGATCATGAGTTAGGGGAGAGCGGGACAAGACGGAATGTGGGGGTTTTACGTGCACGATCCGCCCTGGCCCGCCTTGGACAGCGTTTTTTAGTTTGCATCCCAGGAACCTAGGGTCCGTCTGGTTAAATAATCTCAAGAATCGGCACTAGCTGTAGTTTTTACGAAAGTGACTACCTACCGTCTAACCTTAAAAGTTCCAACCCAGAGGGAAACTGGGTTGGCCTATTTTTGATTAGTTTGGTTTCTTCAGGGTGTTCTAAGGCAGAAAAAAGCGACTGGTATTTACCAAATAACTGGGGGAAAGTGGCATGGAGGAGTCAGGCCTTGAAAATAAAAAATAAATAAATTGTGTGGTTTTAGAAAACCACGATGCAAGTGCAACTTTTTTTAGATTGTAGGAATTTAACTGAAATTTTTCGAAAAATTATATATTTTAGTGAATATTATATAGAAAAGGTTTTAAAAAGTGGAATGAAAATAACAAAAACATAGCTTAGTAAAGTAAGTATTTTTATTGCTTTCAATTTGTTATACAAAGATAGTAACTAATAAGAGCAGGTGTAAGTACCAAGGAGGTTGAATCCATCGCTTGTAGCTTCTGACTCTATATCCATTTCCTTTGCAATAATAATTAGGTATCACATTAGGAGAATTTCGGGTAATATCGCCACGCCACGCTCTGTAGCTCCGTACACAGTTTGCTCCAGAAATTCTTTAAAATTATTACATGATTAATGATGTAATGATTCAGGTCCATCTTGTAGCTGATGAATTTCAGGCATAGGTTCCAAGACTAACAACAACACAACAACACAATACAAGATATTGCTATACAAGAGTATAAGCAGGTACATCAATAGATGCGCTCTAGTTCTTCCCACGTGCCTTTAGCGGAATCAAATCGCACTATTTTCTGCAGAATGACATCGGACATGGTTGTCGTAAACAAAATTAAAATTGCCTTGAGCAAAAATTTAGACAAATCTTAAAACGTGAACTACAAATGAGTCGTTTACCTATATTTACCAACAAGAACAAAAAAGTTTTAATTTCAGTCTAGTCTAAAACCGCGAACCAAATATCCACCAACCAAATAACCAGTCTGTATCAACACTAGACAAGGGCGCTCAATCGACAAGAAAGCGCCTCCAAACTCATTTACAATTCCAATTAAGGACAATTTTCATTTACTTTTGTCCTGTAGAAATAACAAATCACGAGTTGCTTTTACCGACCCTGAAATATTATGGCCGGGTTCGCTTTTTTAACTACAAATATATATTGGTCGATAAAATACCGCTTTCCACTTAATTTTATTTGTAAATAATTTCTGGGCGGTTTGCCCTTCGGGCATCTGAAGCTACCTAACGAACCTAACCTACCTACCTTCGCTATTTTCCCCAAGTGTAATGTTTTCACGGACGTCACACTAAATCTATAAATAGGTCGGTGGGTTACATCGATACACAAACGCAAACGCACGCGCATTTGGTTTACACAGGCTTTTAAAATAGAGATGCAGAGAAAAGTTACATCAAAATGAAATAAACTTGCCATCAATTCATAAGTTCGAATCAGCCTCCGGGTAAGATCACAGTGGGCGATTGAAGCGGGATTTTCTTAAAGACGCAAGTCGCTTCCAATAGATATTTGCTGGCATTTGCTGAATCCACTGTGCTTCGAACCTCCAATATAAGTAATACACTTACGTTTGAGATTTGTTGGTTTCACAGACATTTTACCCGCTGGACAGACCATGTATGACGATTTGCACTAGGGGGTGGTCTGTGGCACTTACCACTCATCTACAAAATTCGTTCAAATTTATTCTGAACTATATTTTTCTCGCGAACAAATCCAAAATAGGGTATTTGACTGTATTTGAAATAAATTGTGAACCATGCATGAAATAAAGCACCAGATAATTATTGGAAAAATATATAATAATATAAAATCATGTAGATTAGTCTAGCATAATTTATAATGTAATTTCATATTATGAGAATAAATATCTAATCTAATCTAATATATGTAGATAGCAGTTATTTTTGAACACGAGTTCTATTTAAAAAATCGGATAGAAATATAAAAAGTAGGTGAGTTGACCGTGACGTCATTGTGCTTATTGTGCGTTATTTTTCTTTGACCATTGCTGTTTTTTGAAGTTTTCTGTTTTTTGCGACAATGAATGACTTTTTTTATAATTATTTTATTATTGTGTAAAGTTTCATAAGCAAATCGTTGTGACAGTTCGAAAAAAGAAACTGATTTGACTAGTAGGACAATACCCTATAAAATTGGTTTTTCGATATCATTTAGGGCTCATAAAAACGATGCAAGAACTCGCATGCGAGTTTCATTACATTGCGCTATTTGATCGGTCGGCTGAATCGAATATAAACTCAATAGATGAGAATGAGAGATAAATTAGATGAAAGCGAACTAAAGAACGTCGAACTCAAGGATGTCTTTCTGTTCCGCAGGAAAACAAGAAGATTTGAGGAGAATAGTGGACAGTAGCCTGCAACTGCGCAACTCCAGAGAAACGTCTAACGCAGCGTCTTACGTAAGCGAACAACTCGCGAACGCGAAGCGAAGCGACGCGGTGCGGCGGGCCCACGAGCGACGTTCGCGTTCGCAACGAGATCGTCCACGTAGGACACTTCTATAGGTATCAAAGGATTGATTCACCCCGCGCCGCATCGCTTCGGTTCACGTTCGCGTGTTGTTCGCCTACGTAGTACGCTGCGTAAATGAGCACTACCCAACGAACATAAATAAGCGCTAATTTTAAGGCGGTTCCCTGAGCCAGAAGGCGAAAAATCTCCTTATATGATCCTGTTTTTCTAAGAGGCGTTGATATTCTTAGACGTGGAAAAGATGTATTCTTGACTATATTATCTTTAATATCATAGCTTCCGATACACGAATTATGACACTTCGCTCGATACAATTAATTCCCAAAGTAACCTCTAACTCGGACTTTTAATCCAACTTTACTCGGTTATTTATTATGTGATACTATCAACAAAAAAGAAGAAAAAACAATCTTGACTTAAATAATAATTTCATAGCTTTCGAATTTCGATATTGTAGGGTAACGTTTTTAAAATAAATAACAATCAACAAAATTCAATCAAAATTTACACTTGGCGCGCATGATCTTTCCCGTTCTTTCTTGCGAAATGTGACAGAGACAGCGGCAAACCGATGGAACGGCCTTAAGGGATAGAAGAGATTTATTTTACTCTTTAGGTGTTCTAAGTGCTCTAAAAATAGGAGTTATAGCCGGCTATAGCCCCGTTTTAACTCCTCCGGCCGAACTCCCTATATAGTGCCTCCTCCGGCCAGTTGTTGAGAAAGGTGTCTAGGTCGTCCCGCCATCTCCGTCTGGGCCTGCCGGGTCCGCGCCCCTCTTCTGGCATCCATTTGGTGGCTATGCTAGCCCATCTGTCTGGATGCATGCGGCAGACGTGACCGGCCCAGTCCCATTTGAGCCTAGCAGTCTTCTCACCGACGTCAGCAATGCGGGTTTTTGCGCGCAGCGTGGTGTTCCGGATACGATCGGTCCTCTTCACACCTAAAACCTAATTAGCTTATTTATGCAAATAAATATATTTGATTGATTGATTGGTGACCCCTAACGTAGACACATAGAGCATAGCTCTTCAAAACTTGATGGACGGATGATCTCGTACGCGTCGCTGGGAGCCAGTGGCTGCAGTGTACTAGAGATCACCCTCAGTGGCGGTCTATGGGGGAGGCCTATGTCCAGCAGTACTCCGTGGCTGATAGGTAGGTAAGTTATATGCGTAAGATTATAACTACTTAGAATATTGATATCGGGGCGATAAATCACCGTGCCAGCTTTGATCCCCATTCTTCAGTTAGCCATAAGTTAATTTATTCACGTCGATCGCTTTAACAAAAAAGATTTATTACTTTAAGATAAATTACTTTACTTTTATACATACAAAACGCTTATTTTTCTTTGAACATGAGACCCGTATGTAGATGATTACAGGTGTGTAAAATAAGCATTTTCCAAACGAGTAAGAATATTGTAACACTCGAGCGAACATAAGTAGGTACTTTACAGACTTTAGTTTAGGAGCGAGCGTCTTTCTGCACATAATGTCTCAAAAAGTTTTATACAATGCATTATGATAATAAATTAATACTAATCATACAATTATTTTCTCAATTTTTAATTGGGAACACTCATGCTCCCAACGCACTCGATGCAGTCGCGCGTGGCGTGCTGGCGCCTTAATCCTTATCTTTAGAACGCCAAGAACAATAATAATTAAGGCTTCTTGGCGTTCTAAAGATAAGGATTAATTGTCATGCCCGTAGTGCCAAGAACACACAAGTTTTATCAGTTTTATGGTATACCTAATTTGTCAAAATAACCTTCATTACTTTATACGAAAAAATTTGTTAAATTAAACCAATAATGCTGGCGAATTCGTGACATAACACTGATTTTTACTCATTATTATTCACAACGACGGGACTTAATCGCGTAAAATAAGTTTTAAACTCGTGACATTTTGTATAATAGAATAGCGCCCTCAAAAGTTAACAATGTATGCAAACTACACAAGACCTAGATAGAGTGGTTACATAACTATGTAGTTGACATTGTTATGTAACCACTTTATCTAGATCTTCCACTGTAACTACTTGTAGTGTAACTATTTGTCACTTAAATCAATAAACTAAGATACCAAAGTTACGATTCGAATTAAATTACTTCCCGCGTATGTCACACATATTAGGCTCTCGATTGCATTTGGCAGTTCGTTTACAAGTTATCTACAAACAGCGATTCTGTCTACAAAGAGCTCACTCTGAAATACTCTCGTGTATTAAATGCTGACTTCAAAAGACTCGTGTAGCATCCCAGCATGCTCCGGATAGGGGTTCGAATGTACTGCAAAAAGTCTATGGAGGCACTTGTGACAAGTGTCGTACTTGCGGGGCAGGGGGTTATTCAGCTTTTGATGTATCGAAATGGTTTTGAAAACTTGTTCGAATTTCCGAGGAGACAGACCGTCAATAACAGCATTTTCATGTTTATTAGAAAGGGGGTCCATTAACTGCGTATTATTGAGAATTTTTCAACCCTCACTCTCCCTCTGATGAGATGTCGTGAGATTTGCCTCGAGTCTTAAATCAATATTAAAACTAACATTAACATTACATATTATATATGCAACATATGCGTTTGATTCTTACTTTAGTATAATAAGAAAAGATGATAAATAAAATTTACATTAATTGTATAAAACAAAATTAAGACTACTTATAAAATAAAACGATTAAAACTAAACCTACCTAAAAAAAATAAAAATCCCTATAACAAACCCTGACCTCTTGGCAAAGTGCCCATCACGCAGGCAGCATTCCCGCGCTGTATCGCGATAGCAAGCCTTTGCGCGAGAAAGCTGCCCGCGCGAGGGTCCCCCTTTGCCTCCCTCAACCGCTTTCCGAGCTCCTTGTGGAGCCTAACATTACATTATTAATATTAACTAGAAAATAAAAATTACGCCAGAAAAAAATTAATTGATATTTGCCGAGACCGTCATATTTGGTGATATTCGGTTTGACACACCCCATCACGTAATCAGGTCCCGGGTTTGAATTGGTGAGGTCCTTTATTTGTGTGTTTATCACAAATATTTGTTTCTGAGTTACGGGACGTTTTCCATATGTATGTGTAGTATTTATACCTACCTATACATAACAATATTATAATATATACATATGTCATCGTGTAGTACCAGCACAAGCATTACTGAGCTTACGGTGGGCCTAGGTCGATCTGCAATATTTTCCTATAATATTTATTTTATTATACTTACCACAGTATAAGTACCACAGTGCGGGCGAGTTACTGTCGCGGCGCTGCTGTACTAAGCACGCAGGGAACAACAAAAAATGTAATTTCGTTAACAATTTACGAAACTAATATATAGTACATAGTTATTTTGGTTATTGACATTGTGTCTCTGAATACGGCCTCATTCTCTGTGGCGCTTGCGGCTGCACACTAGTTAGCGCCGAGGCATTTTTTTCGCATTTGTTGCCTGGGGGTGTAGGACGATTCCATTTGTCTTCCCCTTTCTCCAAGAAGTATATTCCCGATGGAGTTTTCAAAGCTAGTTTACTGCGTTTGCGATAAGATAGAATAAAACCCTTTGCGCTCGTATGTCATGGACACTAACCTATTTGTACAAACGACTGAGTTTGTACAAGGAGTTTTATTATTCTTTTGATTTTAATGATACCGACTGCGACAAGATTTCGCTAAGGCTGTGTAATGAACTATTTATATTTAGCATATTATTTCCTAGGCTGATTTCTAGTATTCTTTCCCGCAATGGATTAGAACCGAAAGTGTCATTGGAAAACTAGAACCTTGAACTCGGAACTTTGTGCCTGAGAATACTTACATTACCTACCCAAGTTTTCGAACGTCGCTTATCTACGATTGATTGTTGCGCATAGAAAAAAAGTGAAGTAGTATTATTGACCCGATTTTCTATCAGGCGAATATAGCTACCTACTCGTATATTAATCATGTCATTAAATATTAATAAAATTAGTTTATAGTCCAAACTAGTGACTCCGCTTATGAAATTCCACAAATTTACATAATAGGCATAATTAACTATCTCGCCTTTATAACTGATTGATTCACAATTTTCAAATTAATATCAGTATGTTGCCAATCACTTTATATGTATAAGTAGTATTTAAAAATAACAATTTTTACAATAAAAACTTTTGTTTTATATGGTTAATTATACCTTTCGAATCAGTTTTTAGTTATTACAGCGTAAAGTCCATTATATCCAGTATCCGTGTTTAACTTAATTACTTCATAATTAGGCTAATTGGAAACATGCACGTACATCCAACACCAGACGTACCTTTATATTTATTCCTACCTGATAATAACAGGATGAAAATCTTATATAGGTAGTATAAAGGGGCCCACTGACTATCAGTCCGCCGGACGATATCAGCCTGTCAGTTGTTCGGAACTGTCAAATTTTTGTTCTAACTGACAGGCCGATATCAATCCCTATTTCCCTTGGTCATGGCATCGCGCGTGAACGACCAATTTCGATAATTCTTTTTTTGTTGTGTTTGTTATTGTCAGGAGAAGGTTCTTATGAAAGAAAAAATTTTATATATAGGTGAAACGAAGTTCGCCGGGGCATCTAGTTGTTGGTAAGTTTAACAAACGTTTGCGTGTACGTATAAAGCTAAAGAAAAATATTTTAATGATGACACGTTTTTTGAGGCGGTCAGATTTCTATGCGTACAAAAAAAATACGCTCTTGCTTTTTTAATTATCACTATCGGACAGATTAAGGTGTTTATTTAATGGCTATTGCAAATTAAATTTTGCGGTGACCGAGGCGCTCCGAAAATGTGGCTTTTCCAGCTAAACGATACTAAGCAATGCAATAAGTGTACAACAAAATTAATTGCGAAGTATTTAAACTTCATGTATCGGCCATTGAGTAAAAATAAGCCATTTATGCTCTTTTTACAAGCTATTTATTTGTGGCCGCTTCCATCCAGACTGTATATTTTTATAATCTGTATTAAAAAAAAATAGAAATTCTTTAAAGATTATTTTCGCATTCGGGTCAGAGGATCTAGTGTCTACCTCTATCGACCCACTCGAAAATACATCCTGTAGGTATTGCCGGACAAAGTATCACATCATCAGTTGTATTATTATGTGTTGTGTGGTGTTGTTAGCAATCAGAAATCGTCCTTGGTTATGGTCAGCTATCTGGTATGTTTGTCTACAAAAGTTCATAAGTATTTCAGCCGAACGACATCCTCTACTGGACGAATGCCTCCCCATGGATCTCCACAACGATGGGTCACGCGCCGCTCTCTAACAACAATTTTCCACTATTTTGACTACATCGTAGGTGCCTGCCACTTACATATGTCTGGTAATATCTAGGCTAGATGACAAGTATTTTACTCATCAGACGTTCAGGTTTTTTATTTCAGGATCAAATATCTATATGGTACCCATTGCATCAAAGCAATATAAAAGTTGGACCCGGGTATTGTCCCTAAACTGAGACCAGAGACCACCGGAGGACGGGCAGCAGCGTCTCTTCAGAGTCTATTTAACTAGATTATGTAATAAAATTATTCTCTGAGTGACCTTCACGGAAAGGGTTACCTACATACTATTTTATTAATGTTTGTAGGTCTCTAGTTTCCTAATTTCATTTGAGTACATATTTGTTTACATCCCTCCCAAACCTTCAACTACTCATAGATAAAACGGACAACATAAACCCAAAATAAAATAAAAGAACTACATCTATTTGCATAGAGAAACCATTCCTTAAACCCCGAAATTGCACCAAGTAAAATCCCATGCACAAATTGTGTGCATTACGCGGAGCTATAACGAGAAAGATGGACTTAAATCTGCATATTCTCGAGGAAAACTGTTGTTATAAACTCCTATATCAAGATAACAAACCGTCTCGTCCAGTCTATAAAGTCTTAATCCTTTGCTCACTTATTTTAGACAAAAACACGAGTGCAGCACCGTACAGAAGTGAAACTTTTTACAGAAATGGAAAATAAAGCTTGCGTTCTATATTATAATGTACTGGATAAGAGCTAGTTTTATTTTATCGTACTACTTTTATAATAGGTACATACATAATAGGTACGAAGCACTTTTTATTCCTTTGTAGGTTCGTTTATCACATAACTAATGTACTAAAGGTTTTAACTATATATACTGCCTCGAAATGTTATTGTCTGACAATTTTGATTAGGTTATGTTTTTTTTGCGACTTTTTAGTACAATTAAACCTGACCTAAATTGTATAAAGGCACGGATTTATTTTCCACGTGGGTAGGTACGCCTGGAAAATATCAGCTTTCATGTCGCACAAAGTCACAAAGCCCTCTTGTCATGTTTTGATAATCAACCTATATTAAAGATTATCTCATATTTCTAATATGAATTGGCTACGGTTTAATATCTTTTCTCCAAGCAACCTGGATTTAAAATGATACTTCAAAGAGATCCATAAACGGTACCATCTTAAGATACGCTACATATTACTGAGAGCAATGAACATAGATTAAAGGGGCTAAATTACCCTGGCTTAGGCAGGGGTAAAAAATGCTTTAACCGACTATACCAAACGTAAATATTGCTCGCAAGTTCAATAAATAAAACACAGAAAAAGGATAAAAAGCATCATGAAAATGGAGTTTGGTAGCGTCTAGCCTAAGCGATTTTTCATGAGGTATGCGGCGTTAATGTGTACCAACGCTCTTGGCTCGGTCCGCGATGGCGGCATACTTTCCTACATACGAAATAAATTATACTCAGTGCTGATGCCGGCGTCCGGAGAAAATTCACCACGAGATAAGTACTCGGTTATTTCTCTTTTAATTTTACTTTCTTTGCCACACTGTTGCGCCTTTCCACACAATAGCGCATCTATCAGAAAAGCCAGCTCTTTACATACCTCTAATAGCTTTGAACAGACAGCTTATCTCTGGAAGTGCAGTTTATTTTTCAGGCTAGAAGATAATGTGCCTCATATATATACCCATTGTTTGGTGAGCTGGCAATAAAGAGATGTGTATTTTTTGTTAATCTGCTAGTGGTGGTGAAGACTCAAGTCTTTGGAGATTGTTTTTTGACTGGGAATGAAGTCGAAAGTTTGTTTATTTAAAATTGCCAGAGACTTGATTATTGTGTAGAGACTCAAGTTATTTCTAAAAAAGAGAACACATTCACTGCCCCCAACGCACATGTGCGTTCACCGTCATAGGTACAAGTTTGTTCCTAGGCCACGCCCCCTGGCAGTGAATGCGTTAATATTTTTAACAAGCATTTTTTATGCATGATATTGTCTTCGGTTACCGCGATAGTTACTCATGAAATAAAACTATGAAAACTATGAAACATCCCGACGTTTCGAACCCTTTACAGCGTTCGTGGGCAATTCTCTGTTGAATTACACACTTTCAACAGCAACGAATTACGGAAAACAAATTAAAAGAAATGATTTTGATGGACCTTACGGCCCAAACTTTAAGATGCGTCAAATATTTGGACTAGATACGATAAGGATCGGATATGTCTGTGACGTCAGTGTCAAAGGTGACGTTTTTTCAAACAAAGATGTCACTTTTGACACTGACATATCTAATCCATATCGTATCTAGACGTAATATTTGACGTTTCTTAAAGTTCGAATCGGGCCGTTAATCAATAATTTTTGATGATGGATACCTTTATTATAGGACTTACATAACGACTTACGTAACTCATGAGTCATGACTGAAGTAGTCTCAATACTGATTCAAGCTCTTCAAAATACTTGTAAGGTAAAACTCCATTTGTTTTCCCCTATTTTTTTGGCTATTTTAACTCCATAAAGTGATATAATAATTATTATCCGTTTCAGTAGTATGTAAATAGATGATTTATTCTTATTTGTTGATGACTACGTATTTTAAGTTATTTTTTCTCTGTTCGTAAACCAAATTGAACAGTACTGAAGCTTAATTCTTCTTAGAGGTCTGTTTTTACCAATGGGCGACCTGTAAGCACCGTTTTCCTTAAAATACCTCTTTTTATCAGTATATAATTGTTCAATAGTTAGTTATTTGTTTTACAAGGGGGCATTGATGCCCGAGCAAACAAAAAATTCCAAAATTGAACCACAAGCGTTGCGAGTGGTTTGAAAGGTGGAATCTGGAGCATTGCGAGAGATTCAAGACACGAGGGTTAAACAAATTTTGCTACTAAGGTAGCAACTACTCGGTACTCGGTAGGGTACTCGGTAAGCCGAGTGAAATACAACATTTTTCACCACAACAACGCGACGAAAATACTATCTGTAAAACATTACAAATCAAATTCGAATAAAGCTATTACATATTTATCATTCGAAATAATCATTTAAAAGTCAATTTTAACAGCCAACATAGGGAAATAACTCAAAACTTTCATCACTTACTTAGTCACTCTTGTGGATAAAAAGCAACTTTCTTATCAGTTTTTGACGAATAAAGAGAACTTTTCAAACTGGCGTGGTGAAAAGTAATATATTAGTGTATGATCAGCTATGACTCTTTTATCATTATTCGCATGCGCATAACTTGCAGTGTATGTCTGTGACGTGGTCATAGAAGGATTACGAAAATTTAAGTTCTAATTTAACTATACTAAAAAAACTTTAAATGGATGTTTTTGTAAACACAGTAGGCGCTCCTACCTAGCATCTGAAATTACCCCCTATTTGTACCCGGATTTGTACCCGCCGAATTATTGGATTTGTATGGGAAATAGGTAAAAGCTTTATACAGGCTGGAATTTTAACCACCGGCCATACTCTGCGTAGTGACTTTATAGGTACTGAACAATTTTTATTATGGGACCAATGCCGAAATCGACAAAAAAAATTTGGTTGTCCCATAGAAATCAGGCGCATCACATCAGCCGGAATTCGGGCATGTCCCATAATAAAAGTTGTTCAATATGAACTATACGTAAAGTCACTACGCAGAGTACGGCTGGTGGTTAAAATTTTACCCTGTTTACAGATTTTATTTCCCATACAAATCCAATAATTCACGCAAGTGTATAACTCGCATAAAAACCCATTTTATTTCCAACTTATCGCCAATAGCCTAGTGGCTTGAACCGATAAATTGCCTTGCCTCGGATAAAATAGGTTGTTTTGCTCTCGTTGTACAATCTACTACTAAAAACGGCAAAAAAATATACAAAGTTATTTATTGGCTTACTGAAGTCAAAAGCGATTTTTCAGTAAAACCAATTTAACACCGCTGACTATTTATATTATAAAGGCAAGTCCTCATGGGCTGATTTTCATTTTGTTGTAGATTTTATTCGACAGATTTTAATATAATTTCATTTGGTTAGTGTTAAGGCGAAATTTGATTACCTATACGCATCTATACATGCATACTGCATATCTATATGTACCTATGATGAGCCGGCCCGCCGCTGTTTTAGTTGCAATAAATAGTCATAAGCGTATGGACCTGTTTTAATTTCTTCTAACACCTTCACTCCAAAATGAACCTTATAGAGTAAACAGTTAGTTCGTTGAGCTCCTCATTCTAAGCGCAATAAACACAAATTCCTAATTGGGGACAAAAAAAAGTATGTTCCTTATTTTAAGTTGAGTTACGTAAAATTCCATTCGTTTTCGTAACTCAGAGGAACATTTTTTAGGACAAACGACAACAAAATGAACAAATCTACTAATATTACTAATCTGAATGTTTTTCTTCCAAGAGAAAAACATCTCATAGTTGCCAGTACAATTGTTATTATTTCTAATAATTTCGCTCTTCAAATTGTAACAGTTGCTGTTCTAGCCTCTTGTATCTCCCAATAATTTGCAAAACATGAACCACCACGCACTACATTCGGACGCGCGAATCTGTTCCCCACACTTTGATTTGTAGTCCGCGCGAACAACTGTAGCAGCCGTATATTTCCCGCGGCTCCTAATCGAATGTCATAAGCGGTCTCCGACAGAACTATTCACGCGCCAGACCGCGCCAGATTTATATCCCGTCCCGGACAACACCTTGCATCTTCTGCAACATTTGGACTTGACGTCTTTAAATTATCGGAGTTGGTGTAAGATACAAGTATCAATACAATATCGCAGCTACATTGAAAACATCAGGAAACAAATAACTATGCATTACAATGTAAGGTAGTAATAAACATTTTATCACTGCACTTATTAAACAAAGTCCCCCGTCGCGTCTGTCTGTTTGTGTGTACGTTATGTTCGCGATAAACTCAAAAATGAATGAATGGATTTTCATGCGGTTTTCACCTATCAATAGTGATTCTTGCGGAAGCTTTAGGTGTATAATTTGTTAAAGTTTTGTGTCACCCGTGTGAAGCTGCGGCGGGTCGCTAGTTTGAGATTAACATTAATCATTCAATGAGGGCTACCGCGTTTAATTTCGCCGCTAGGGGCGCTAGTGTAGTTGGAGGTCTTTCAAAATATCAAATTTTGGAGGGTTTCAAGGTTTTTTATCGGGAATTTTTACTCCTTATTCATAACTGTGGTAAATTTTTGTCCATCTTTGATTAATCATGGTATAATAGATATAGCTCAATAAATTTTAGTGGTTTAAAAAAATTCCAACTAGAATACATGCAAAATTAAACAGGATGAAAAAGTGGCACATTTAGACGTTAAAATACCTTTGTGTAAGAACGTATTGATTTTATAAAAATAAGCATAGAAGAATTTTAAGAACCGTTTTTCTGGACCTACATCTACAGTGGCGCCAACTGGTGAGCACAAAAACGGTAGACCTCATTCACAAATTATATTAAGCACCTATTATAAATAAATTTAGTTAAGCATATACTTACACAAATTCTCCCACTATCTGTTTCAGAACTGTTACATTACTAGTCTAAACTAACAACTCAAACTTCTACCTGTAGCACGATTTCCACAGTCGCTACAAATAATTTCCCGTCCCTAATAGTAAGCCATTTAACATGCAAGGCTACAATGGAATTAATGAGGTTATATGTGACGCTGGGGAGCTGCCCGTTGGCGCCACTCGTAAACTCATTAAAAGTTGACTTGGCTTAGTAAAACTGGCCTTATCCATACAGACGACAGTTTTAATCGAGACCGCTTTACGGGCCATTTAGTTCTACGGACTATTGTTGAGTTGAATCGTTATGGAGGGACCCTCCAGGAGCCCGCCTGTCCATTCTAACATAACGATGATTCTGGTGTGATTCTTGAACTAAAAGTGTTGGTCGCTTTCGGAGAGTATTATAAATGCGAAAGTAATTATGTCTGTCTGTCTGTTACCTCTTCACGCTTAAACCGCTGAACTGATTTAAATGAAATATATGGTACGAAGATAGTTTGAGGCCCGAGGAAGGACATGAGATCTTCTTCTTCTTGTGTATGCTCTCTTTGAAAGACTAGGCGCCTTTGACCAACTCTAAGGGCGAGCAGTGTGTGCTTGCACCTCCTACTACAATACTAAAATTAAAAAACACTATTCAGGAGATTGAGGTTTGCACTCTTCAGGTGTCACCGAGTACGATGGCCCTTTCACTGAGGTTCGTGAGGTCTTCAATCCGTTCATTGAATTTGGTGAAATTTGTCGGTGTATTATTAGAGATTAAGAAGGAATGTTACAGGGGTATTTCTCATAATATTTCATTTTATTGTATCATCTATTTATGTGTGATAAGGGAAAAGTATGGACTGAGCGAAGATGTAGTGACAAAAAAAATTGAGAAAGGTATGTTGAGATGGTTTGGACACGTGGAAAGAATGAGTGAAAGAATAGCCTTCTAAAGAGAGTGTATAAGGGAGAGGTAGAAACGGGAGTTGGAAGGGGCAGACCTCGGCGGACTATCTCTGATCAGATCGGGGAAATCCTGAAGAAAGGCCAGGTCAAGAGCACCCTAAACCGGCGAGCGTGTATGAGGAATGTTATGAAAGTGAAGGAAGCGAAAGAGGTATGTCAGGATCGTAGCAAGTGGAAATCCGTGGTCTCTGCCTACCCCTCCGGGAAATAGGCGTGATTATATGTATGTATGTATGTATGTATCTATTTATGTGTTAACTTATATTATTACTTATACATAATAATATGGCTGAATACTTGTTTGATACAATAAACCTATACCATATGGCAGATGTTATTGTAAGATTATATTTTGTATTTCCATTAGCGCAACAAGTATATTTTATTATAATAGAATAGAGCAAGGCTCTCCCGGTATCTCAGAAATCCGACATAATTAATACCATGAAAAATGCTACCCGATTTCATAACCATCCTACGAGATATTAAGTAGGTACCTAGAGGATACGAGAAAATATACGTTTTATTATTACTTCAGCGGCAATATTGTAGTGTACCCACCAAATATTGAGAGATAATATTTGCCGCCGACCCACGCTGGGGCTTTGTTGATACTTTCCATACCTACTTCTGCTTAGTATGTCGTATCGATCCGTAGGATAATTAATTTTTCACATCACCTATTCGAAAAGGGGCTTTTTCTTCCCCGATAAGAGGGATCAAAGTAGCACTTTTCTTCCCTGCTAGGGGGGATCAAAGTAGCACTTTTTTCTTCTAGGACATGATTTTTTTTCTTTTTTCCACCTTGGGCGTTAACACTTGAATCCCTCACTACGCTCAGGATTCTATTTTAGAATCCCTCGCTACGCTCAGGATTAAATTATAGAATCCTTCGCTTCGTTCAGGATTTAATATACGCCCTCGCCGTAAATATGTCATTTCGCTCCCTTGTGACACAATTTACTATTGGTCTCGGATGGTAGGTACGGTTAATTTAACTCCAGTAACATTTCGTCCCAACAGAACAGCAGACACAACAAGTAGCTGTCTTGTGAGCAGAGTCAGGTGAGGGACAGTCCCAACACCATCCTGAGAATTATAACCTGACTTTTTTAGCCACCCTGCATATAGTCACCTAGTACCCACAACAGAAGCGTTATTTTAGCTTACTGTGGGACTAGGTCGATCAGTGTAAAATTATCCTATAATATTTATTTATCAATCGGTTGTTCGGGCCCGCTATTTAGGCTCACAACTGCTCCGAGCAGTCATTAACACGCTATGAAAATAATTATTTTACATCGCAATTAAGCATACTTGCCTGGGGTTGAATTCAACCGATGCCGCAGTGAAAGAGTAGGAATTCTGTACGTACTTTGTACTATTGTTAATTTTATTATGTGTGTTATTTTATTGTGTGTGTATATTAATGTAAGTAAATTAATTATATAAACAAAAAATACATTCGGACATACTAATAAAGTGATTTACTACTACTACTACTACTAATGAATTTTTACTCAAGCAGAAACTGAGACCTTCGCTTCGCTTCGGTTAATAAATACTACAAACGCCCGAACATATGTTGATGTGGAACGATCACCATCGTCGTCATACATGGAAACGTATCACAATATGAATCATTATTTGTATCCTACCTACCTACCTACTTTTCAACGAACACCTCAAAAGAAACTACTTATGTTGGAATAGTTGGATTCTAAATCATTATCGTAATAATATATGTGCCAGTTTTTTAAGTATGTATATTTGAATACACGAATTGGTAACCGATATTCTACAGTCAAGAGCCAGAAATACTACAGAAAAACAATCACTTCGTAAGAAAATTTTCATATTTACGTTGTACGTAGGCAAAGGTAAATTTTTATTGCACCTATATGTATACATTATTGTCTAAGATGAATTATAAACTTTATTGTAAGTAAAATCAATTATCGTTATGGAATATAGGAACTTCATAAGCTGTTACTTTGTAACAATATCGACCGTCTTCCTTCTAACATAATATATCAAGATATATTTAGAAGCCAGTCTGATATTTTATCATACTTAGGATCTCAATAAATTAGTCTTAATGTGGCATTACGTCAACATTCGTACTGCCCTTTCGCCCGACTCCGACCCATATAATTGGAAAATGGATAGGGAAATATATAGGCGGTGATCTAATTCAGCCGAATTCTGTGCAATGTTAAAATAGCCTTTAGCCCGGATTAAAGGGTTTTGCGTAGCGCATAATCCGCTCTGATTCCGTCGTAAATGGATATTGAAGATTTTGATGGGACCATTCTATCGGAAAGTTTTTTCAGCAGTGCTCTATTTTGCCTTTTGCTCGGGAAATGGCGTCGATTTAAGGTGAATGAACGAGCGAAATCCCCGTACATGAAATAGGCGGCGCCGGGGTGATGGGCTCAGAGCGCAGCCCGTCTTGCGGCGCACCTTTGTACACATTTCTAAGTCATTTACTTTCAAATAATTCTTTCCCTTCGTTATGTCGCCTGTTTTCGCCCCCCAGATTTTGTAATAAACTTCCAAACGTCGATTCGAAACGAACTCCATCGAGTGCAAGAAATAATGATCCTTGCTCCGATCGGATAACGTTAAAATCGGACTATGAACGATTCGGTGAATTTATGTTTCCGGGGCTTTCACTTTACGGGTAAACTTGAGAATTGCGAGCTACCTATTATCGGGTGATTTGTTGATTTTTACGCTCTGGATTTTTGTTGCTTGCTGAAATGTATTTGAAATCAATAATATACTCATGGAAAAATTTAGAGGGACGCAAAAAAAAAGTTTACTGGATTGGCACCTATATAAAGTAGTTTCAAAATTAATGATTTACCTCTTTTTTTGCGTTCCTCTAAATTTGACCATGAGTGTATTAATATATTTCAAATGTATTCGTCACAAAACAAATGACATTTTTTTTTGCTTTTATCTTGTCCTCAAAATGACTTTTTTGATAAACAATATTGTGCTCTATTAACAATACGCTATATCGCAGTCTCAAACTTGTTACACAGACTACAAACAATTAATGAACCGTTACCTATTTGTACATGTGTAATAAACAGAGGGCGGAATTGCTCATGGCAAAAATCAAACGTTAATAGAGTTGGAACGTTGAATTTTATCGACTTTTTCAGCTATATGCCATGAGCAATTAATTCCGCCCTCTGGTAATAAATTAAGGTAAGGTAGACCGGACGAAACTAAGGGTTTTTAATACCCATAGTAATATAAACAGATTTACAATTATAAAAAGTTCACTCAATAGATAGTCAAATCGAAATTTCACATACTTCCCAACCCATCCTTGGCCCAACTTAAACTTATTTACTTATTAAGTACCTAAATGTTATGAAAGACTTATGGCGTTATTGATAAACGCATTACTATAGACTATGAATCGCTTGTCTTTATCTGTCATTTTGGCTTATGTATTTGTAAGAAAGGGATAAAACATAATTTTAACTAAATCAGGCCCGTAAAGTTTTATGAATAAGAGGGTTAAACACTAAGCACCATACGTAAGGCGATTTATGAAGCAATTATCCCTGTCAGAGGCCTTAAGTACAGCGACAAGCTGTGTATCAAAGTCACTTGCAGGCGAGGATAAAGAAACGCTAGACTCGGGGCTAAGCGTGGGCCGTCCGCCTAGAGCGGTAAAAGCGTGCGACTTTTAATACGGAGGCCGCGGGTTCAAACCACGAGCCTTTTAGGAATTCATGTACGATACATCATTTGATATTTACCAGTCGCTTTTACGTGAAGGAAAATATTGTAAGGAAACCGGACTATAATACCAATTACGTCTAGTTTCCCCTCTGGGTTGGAAGGACAGACGGCAGTCGCTTCCGTAAAAACTAGTACCTTCGCCACTTCTTGAGATTATATAAATCAAGACGAAAAAAAAATCGACCGGATTAAGTGAGTCTTAGGTGCGCGTTCCAGCGTTAGCCAACTAACTCGGAGTGAATCGCTTATACAGGGTTGAAATGTGCTATTAACAGCATATTTAACCTTGTTATGTTATGCCTACACATACGCACACAAAAAAAAATTATCGGTCCGACAGCTAACGGGGGGCTCCGACATGGCTGAATTTATTGGAAGCGCCTTTCCGATATCGGATGTCGGTAGGCGACTATGACAAAAACAGTAGAAAAGTGCCATTGGCATTGTCGTCCTTTTTTGAGTTATTTCTCGTTTTTTAATAATAATGATTTATTAAATACATAAATAAATACAGAAACACATATCTTACATTTTACTTCCTTTCGACATCCAATATCGGATGGGACTTCCGGTTCGAACGCCATCTTGATAGTAGCCTAGTGATTAATTCCTTTGTTTTTTGCTCATTAATATTGTTTAAAGTGTAATATCGATAGCTTTATTATACAATTATCTAATGTGGTAGTGTGCAGTGAATGGAGAATTAATCTCAAAGCGTGTTTAACCACCATTTTGGAGTCAACGGCCGGTAGTCCACGTGCTTCTCGTAAAATCCAGCTATCGGTTTTACGAGACAACTACAACAACCACCGAACAGCGTCGTGCTCTGAGAGCATTTATTTTGTTCCTACCCTTTTACGTGTCATTGGCTATGGGCAACACCGCCCTCAAGTCCATCAAGAAGAAAAAAAAAATCGGATGTCGGAAGGACCTATACTAGGTACACTTAGTACCTATACTAGGTACACTTTTCATTTTTGTAGTTCCATGGCTGATAGACGTTATCTTGAGTAATCTTCCACCAATGTTCATGAAATTTGGCACGAACGCAGGCCCTATGTGGTTTGTTTGTTGTTTTATTTGCGATATTCCCCTTACGCTAACCGGGTAACGAAGTAAACAGCAATAGAGAGACGTTATCCCCCAGAGGCTGCGGAGACCACGCTCTGGCTCTGTTGACTTTTTGTCGATCTCCAGAGTAAACTTATTTAATTATCGCTTCTGTGGCGTAGTTAACTTAATTAAATCGTATTATTTGTATTAAATATATTAATAACGGGTCACTCACGTATTTTAAGTCGAACGCTCGGCCCGGGCTCGGAGGCCTGCGGCCCGCAGTCTGCGCCGATCCGTCACCGTCAACGCAAGCTCCTGATGACACTCCTCGGTACGGAGTGAAACATGTCGAGCGTTTTTCGACTTAAAATACGTGAGTGACCCGTTATTAATATATTTAATATGTCTGTGTCTCACGGAAGTTTCGTATTGTTTGTATTAAAAAATGGGTATATATTTTTCACCTCAGCAGCTCGAACAAGCCTACTTTCGTCACTCCCTGGAGTGAGAAAAGTGCGACTTTCCTCACTCCAGGGAGTGAAACAATGTAACTTTTTAATTTAGTGAAGGCCATGAACTTCATACTTTTATTACATTTTTTATGGTACGGTACGGTACGGTACGGTACGGTCCGGTCCGGTCCGGTCCTGTCCGGTCCGGTCCGTCCCGTATCGTATCGTATCGTATCGTACATATTATAATACTTTTTTTTCTGTTTATTCTGTGTAATTCGAAATACATTTTAACCTTTAATATGTTCTCACTACTGAGGTGAAAAATTATGTGTGCAACACGAGAGCAAAGTTATTTTACATCTCGTGTTTTTGAGTCCCTCGCTACGCTCAAGAATCTACCTTAGAATCACTCGCTTCGCTCGTGATTCAATTATAGAATCTTTCGCTTTCTCAGGACTCAAAATAAACACTCGCAAGAAAAACCAACTTTCCTCTCTTGTTGCACAAATAACTATTTTTATTCTAGCCAAGTCACATACCGACGGAACTTAATCGCGTAAAACTCACGTTTATTTATGGCCTGAAATGTCGAATGTGACGTTTTTTTAATAGCGGGGAATTCGGTATTGGGTATTCAAAGTTGCGTGCGGGTTATACTTATGGCATAGAGTAACTTATACTAGAGCGGTACTGTCATAGTAAATTTTGTAACCCCAATAAATTCACTGCCATCTTTAAAAGTAAAAATGAAGATTTATAAAAATACGATAAAATGTTTTTAAATATAGATAAATGTTTTTTTTTTATTTGCATTAATTATTTTTATGATTTTGACCCATGTTCTTTCACTGATATGCGTTAAAATTGTTAAATAACAAACGAAACCGTCAACGCCATCTATATGACTGTAGGCCAAAACTAGTAGCGCCCTCTGAACGAGAATCAAATTTTCTTGATTTTCGAGGCACGTTTTTTCCTTAGACTGTATACATCTATTACGGAGTTATATCTATCTTTGCTTATGGAGAAGGGATAACTTTCAGTGATGTGTGTCAAATAACTGTCAGTCATATGGACCGTATTTCGAATTTAAAAATGTAATGAGAGCTTTGTCTCTTTGTCCGTAGCTGGCATTGACATATATAACTTCGTAAAGACACTTACAGGCACTTAATTTTTAACTAACACGGGACTTAATCGCGTAAAAGTTACGTTTATTTATAGCCTGACGTTTCGAACGTGACGCTACGTTCGTGGTCACAGCAGGCTCACTCTGCCTCTCTCTCTCTGGTCTGCCTGTGACCACGAACATAACGTCACGTTCGAAACGTCACGCTATAAATAAACGTAAGTTTTACGCGATTAAGTCCCGCGTTAGTTTAAAATTATAAGACTTCCACAGTTATTCTAGTTGGTTGAGGTCATACTGAACGACTATCACAAAGGATCAACCGCATAAAAAAGAAAACATTCGACTGTTTCATATATTTTACCAATAAGATCTTGCATTTCGCTGAGATACTCAATATATTTTGTGATTGTGAGGTCTTACATACGATGATTTTAAATATTTTCATTATATACAACTAAATTGTTACTTCCACTTGAAACGTCAAGTACTTATACAAGGGAAATCGCGAAAAAAAATTGACCCTCCCATAGAAAATGGACCAGCCAAAATGTTTGAAACAGCCAAATTTTTTTTCGCAATTCCGGGGTTGGTCCCATAGCAAAATTTGGTCAGTATGTATAAATAATCCCAAAACCTCCCTGGCAACGGGAATCCACTTAGTTTTTAGCCACCCTGTATATACTTACATTACCTACTTATAAGGTCATCGTAAGGTTTTTATTTTTACCGATTAAAATCGATATTACACAGGCAACCTTCAGATTACGCCTAAAAAACAACAATAGGTCCAAGAAGTATTATCAAGCTGAATAAAGATTTAACAGATAGTACCTTAACGTTAAATATTAATGAAGGCCAGTTTATTGTTAACGTTAAATTAATGCCGGGCTATACTTAGCGTCGCGTTGAAAAAATATTGTTAGCTCTAACGCCACCCCAGAGCGCAGTTTTCATTTGTTTCACAAAAGCGGTTAATGTTAACGGTGCTCTTTAACATTAGCTCGATTATCCCGCGCGGCGGAGAATAAAAAACAAAGGGCAGGGCTGCCTAATAACCGCGAAACACTTTTATCTTCCCTTTCTATCACTCTTGCATAGAGTGATAGAGAAGCGAATAGACAAAACTTTCTTGAGATTGGCGGTAGTTCCCCAGTTCGCTTCTGGCCGTGTCAAGTAAGCGCTTTTACAAATTGTGCTAAGACCGTTTTGAGGTAACGTTGGTTGGTTAGTTCAGTTTAGGATTTACCGGTGTAAATGGTGTAATTACGTACGTTAAGCTTGGAGCCTGACATTTACTTAACATACATTTTGAAACGTGTGTGATTAAAATATTCAGCGCCGTTAGGCTTTTAGGAAGGTCTTTATTTATATGCTTGTATATGCTATAGTAGACGCAAACCCTCATACTCATACTCATACTCATTTAATCATTGCTTTGTGTGTACAAAAAGATCTTAAGATTATTATTATGTTTCAACACAACCCTGTAGGGGCACTGCAATAAAATTACAAACTAATCAGCTACTTAAATTATATAAAAACCAAACTGACGACCGGGGTCATATTTATATCTCTCTCATCCTATGTTCGACCAGGCGAGCGTGAATGAGAAGTTTTACGACTCCGGTCGTCAGTTTGGTTTGCGTTTTCTATAGGTACGCGCTATGGAAAAGTGCTACGGACGTAGCGCTACGTCATACTGTAATATGGAATAGGTAAACGCCAGCTACGATTGACTTATATTTATAAAGACGGGCACTAATAATGGTGCTAGTTCAGCGGTGTCACTCACAAATTAGAGCCAAATCGTGTAGTCTAACGAAACTAGTTGCGACCAACGTGATGCAAACTCATCAACCAATCTCGTTGTTGCGTTAGACTGCACGATTGGCTCGAATTCGTGTGCGTGACACCGCTGTACTGGCCCCATTCTTAGTGCCCGTAAGGCCCGTCTTTACGAAGCTATATATAAGTCAATGCCAGCTACGGGATAGAAGTAGACAAAGCTCTCATTACATTTTTGATTTCGAAATACGGTCCATATGACTGACAGTTATTTGACACATATCACTGAATCCCTTCTCCATAAATATAACCCGCACGCAACTTTGAATACCCAATACACAATTCCCCGCTATTAAAAAAAGTTGCGATTGGTCAATAAAAGTTTTGATTGGCTAAAATAAAACTCAGTATGTCACCTGAACCTTTTGCGCGGCATTACAATACTTTGGCGTTGTCAACATGCGCGTGCGCGCTGTACACTTGAGTAACTCGCGGCACGATTCCCTTGTGGTCATTTTTAGGGTTCCGTACCCAAAGGATAAAAACGGGAAACTATATTACTAAGACTCCGCTGTCCGTCTGTCTGTCACCAGGGTGTATCTCATGAACCGTGATACCTATACAGTTGAAATTTACACAGATGATGTATTTCTATTGCCGCTATAACAACAAATACTAAAAAGTACGGAACCCTCGGTGGGCGATTCCGAGTCGCACTTGGCCGATTTTTGAGCTCTAATTACACTTTTATTAAACTAGGGAACAAATAAAATTATTTTATTAAATATTTTAATTTCTGTTTTTAAGTAGTCACACTACTATATATAAACTATAAACTGAAATAGATATGATACACCAAAGGAAAAGTACTACCGGGCCCTGGGCCTCGGGCGGTTAAGACTGCAAATCCGCCACTGTGTCCAGTGACAATATACAATCAATCACCGCAAACGGCGACAAATCAGACGCTCGCGATCCAATTTACTGTCAAAGGGCACAAAAAAGAAAATTTAAATCAAATTGTTTTCACGAGGCTATCAAATCGACGATGTTTAAGGAGGAATTTAGGTCACGTCTCCCGGATTACGGCTTATTCCCGCGTCTCTTTTTCTTCGTTTGAAGCTAATCCCGGCGGGGCGTGCATTCGACCCCGTCCCGACAGAAGTACCTCAATTTCACTACAACTATACCCTCTGTTTAGTATAAAAATATAATGTCAGAATATGAAATGCTGGCGAGTATTTGGTGCGGCAGCAGCTGCAAGCTGATACAGCAAATTGCTAGTTTATTCAAATAAGCGAGGAGGGAGTGAGGCGAGTGTTGAATCGTGTAGATCACTTATCTACTAGGTGAAGCATTAAAAAATCGGCCAAGTGCGAGTCGGACTCGCGCACGAAGGGTTCCGTACCATTACGGAAAAAAACAGCAAAAAAAATCACTTTTATTGTATGGGAGCCCCATTTAAATATTTATATTATTCTGTTTTTAGTATTTGTTGTTATAGCGGCAACATTATTTGTGAAAATTTCAACTGTCTAGCTATCACGGTTCATGAGATACAGACTGGTGACAGACAGACAGATAGACAGACAGACGGACAGCGGAGTCTTAGTAATAGGGTCCCGTTTTTACCCTTTGGGTACGGAACCCTAAAAACTACTTTTAAATTGGCCACCGCACATTGCCCTGTAAATAATTGCTCATATTCTTTTGTCTACAATCTCAGATCGCATTTTGTCATGAATGCGTTTCGACTCGTATTGGTTAAGACTTAGTCACTTTGAGTCCTCTGATTTGACTGTTTTTCACTCATATAATAAAGTCAATTTTTTTTTCTTTTGAAGAAACTTGAGTCCTTTTTAGAGAACTATTTTTTTTTACAAATTAATTAATTTAAATCTATTCTAAGCTTAATAGCATCGTTTGCAGACGTTTCTGCTTGTTAAAGATTAATTTAGAATTCCATATTTCATTCACTGCTACTAGTATAATTGCATAAAAGCTACAAAATTGTTGACAGTCTTTATACGGAGGCTCGAGTCCTTTTGAGTTGCCCTTAAATAAGACTCAATAAAGGACTCGACTTAAAAGACTTGGAAGATTTTTTTTGCCAGTCTCGTAGAAACGAGTCGTTCTTCAAATGTACACTCAAAAGACTCGAATTCCTACCAACACTAGTTTCGATGCGGAGTCTATACCAGGTAGTCTACGAGCCGAGTGTCGAACAGTGAATCAAAGGCTGCACGTTAATATCTCGAGGGCGCCCCGACCCGCAGTAAATCTGGTTATCCACTGACGTCACACCTCTCGAATATTAATCGTGCTCTCTCACTCTACCCTAATAATCAACCCAACTATCAAAGGCTTTTAATTTCCCCGCCTAAAACATTCTAGTTGGCAAATTACGCAAATTAATCGTCGTCCATTAATTAATTCAGGTCTCGGTGTGGCCTCATATCATCGCCGCGCAAAAAGGGTTCATTTACATTCCAATAAACGGTGTCTTGCCCTAATGGCATAATTACATTAATAATCTTTTATCTTTATACTTGTTAGAGTTTATCTTGAATATTAGGGGTTCCCGTTTTGAAAAATGTAGGTATTTTTCGTTTAAGGCGAAGCTCTAGCCGATTAAGCATTCAAAATTGCCATAGTTAAGCTTTGCAATGAACGATCACCTGTAGAATTTCCGGACCGATACGGCCTTCAAGAAAATTGTGTGTGTCGTGTGTGTGTGTGTGTGTGTGTGTGTGTGTGTGTGTGTGTGTGTGTGTGTGTGTGTGTGTGTGTGTGTGTGTGTGTGTGTGTGTGTGTGTGTGTGTGTGTGTGTGTGTGTGTGTGCTGGCAGCCCGTCGCGAAGCGAGCCGCAGCTCTTCGTTCAACGGATTACCGCCGCGGTTAAAATTTTGTGGCGGTTAAGTGCGTGGGCGTTTTCTTAAATAAATATTTAAAACCTGATTCTTTCAAATCTGGACATTCATAGGCTTATTCCACTCAGAATCGATAGCATCAAATAGCATTCTCCATCCTGCTATTATAAAAAGATGTCCCAAAATGTCCATTCCATTACGTCTCGTGTGTGAATGTGCGTGACGTAGTGAAATGTAGAATTTTCATACAAATTTTTGGGACTTTTTTTATCATCAGGATTAAATATGCTAGTGATTCTGAGTTGAAAGAACCCAAAAACTCCAGGATCTGTGAGAATCAGGTTTACAACATTTATTTTAGAAAAAGCCCGCGTACGATCACAAGCGGTTGCACATTAAAATGGAAAAACGGCTAGCCGCGCGGTTAGCCGCCCCCGCGGTTAACCACTAATGCGTTATGGCCCTTAGCATTATACATCCCACCCAGACGTACTCGCGGACAGAAGCTAGTAGTTTATAGCTGAATTGTAATTTTTTTTTGCTCTACTGCCTCATCATCATCATCATCATGTCAGCCGATAGACGTCCACTGCTGGACATAGGCCTCCTACAAGGCTCGCCACTCCGACCGATCCTGTGCCGCTCGCAAACACCGAATTCCCGCGACCTTCACCAGGTCGCCGCTCCATCTCGTTGGAGGCCTACCGGCTGTTCGTCTTCCGGTACGCGGACGCCACTCCAGAACCTTCCGGCCCCACCGGCCATCAGTTCCGCGAGCAATGTGCCCCGCCCACTGCCACTTAAGGTTTGCAATTCTGCGAGCTATGTCGGTGACTCTACTGCCTATTGGCTTGAAATATTACTATTTCAAATAAAAAAGAAAAAACATAAACTGATGGTTTTGCTTAATTGAATCAGCACGTTCACCAGTGCTAGGGACGCGTATTTTGGATATTTAAAAACAATACAGGGTGAAGCCTCCAAGAGATAAAAATGATTTTATGTCTCTTAAATAAAGAGTCCTTACAATATCTGCATTAAGTAGGTATATAATGTACTTCTAACTTTATATTTAAAAAAATATTCGATTTGATAATAATACAGTTAATATCATTAAGTTTTTATGTATACTTTAACTGTATACTTACAATTATTTACTTTCTATAAGTAATTGTAAGTATACAGTTCTGTCAATATCATTAAGTTTTTATGATACTGACTTGATAAGTTAGTTAGAGTTAGATCAAATTAATAATCTAGTAGATAGTAAACATATTTATATGAAGATAGTTATATATTATGGAACTATTTGATTCATAATAGCTATACATAGTATGAATATTTAAGGATTTTTTTTTTAATTTTATACCTATTTTTAAAAATTTCATTCCAGTAAAATACCTATGTATATAATATGTTTATTGATGTGTTCTTAAATAAAAACTTTTACTGGAACTGGAATATTGTAAAATAAAATTACTCAAAAAGAAGTTTTCTTTTACAAAAGCATTTTATATTTCACGTACATATATTTAACTGTAAGGAGCTCGAAATTAATTTCAAACAAAATAATAATCAATCGTTTAATAAATCGCCCCTATTCCAAGCCTCACCCTGTATAAAAACCGGTACTCGAAATTTAATTGAACGTCCGCATCTCCACTCGAGCGACATCATATGTGTCACGACCGAGTCATTAACCAGTCGGCAATCACGGTTGTGACTACAATAACTTACCGAGCAAAGGCGAGTTCTCAGGCCAACACGATCAGAAACAGAATGTTTCCTAACTGATCCTGATGATCAGCGATATCATGTTTCACGACAGCGTCATTGTTCGATCACGGATGTGACGACAACAGCCTACTTAAGTCGACTTGTCAGGCCAGCTAAATCAGCAGCAGTGCAATACGAGAAGTGTAAGGATCCCTGCGACATCATATGTGTCACGACCGCGTCAAGTCGGCAATTACTAGCCATGTCAACGACAACTTATAGGGTGAGTTCTCAGGCTAACAGGATCAGGACCAGTGTAATGATCGCAAATGATATCATGTGTCACGACCAAGTCATTAACAACTCGGCAAACACCGGCTACTGCAGCTTACCTAGCTTAGAAGCTTAGCTGTGTAAGGGTTTAGAGAAACAAAAAACCGGCCAAGTGCGAGTCGGACTCGCGCATGAAGTGTTCCGTACCATTACGCATAAAACGGCAAAAAAATCACGTTTGTTGTATGGGAGACCCACTTAAATATTTATTTTATTCTGTTTTTAGTATTTGTTGTTATAGCGGCAACAGAAATATATCATATGTTAAAATTTTCAACTGTCTAGCTATCACGTTTTATGAGATACAGCCTGGTAACAGACGGACGGACAGTGGTCTTAGTAATAGGGTCCCGTTTTTACCCTTTTGGTACGTAACCCTAAAAATTTGTCACGACCGAAAATAGTCATCGGCTGTGATTTAAAAAAAAATGTTTATTCCAGAAAGACTTACATACTAGTTACAATTGCTTAGCTAAATCTTGTGTTAGGTTTAAGATTAAGTATAATATTACTAAGCCTACATATATTAATGTGTATCTATTTTATTACTTTTTCTAATTAGTTATACACTAATACTAAAATTAGCTTTTGTTTCTAGATTAATTAGAACTTCTGTAAGTGTATGAGGCAGGCAGCAAGACTACTCCCTCCGGCCATAGATGTACGTGGTTCTTGGGATAACGACGTGGCTACTTGTAGCGATAAAATGTACTGGAACACGCCTGGTAATACTGGTCACCCTAACACTCGCTAAGCTACTGCAATTCACCGACAGACTGCGCGACGTGTAGTGGGCTCGACTCGTCAGAGAGAGACGGTGTGATTCGCGTCCCCACTTGCAGAGGTCCCTGACGTGGAGTGCTTCAAAATTTAGGTTTGGACAATTGGCTAGGTACAAACACTGCCGAAACTTGACCGAAAATAGATTTTTTGAAAAATACCTTTTTGAGATGGTTGGCGGGTTCTCTGTAACCTTATAAGTTTTGATTAACGTCTTCTCCCAGCTATTTGATATCATTTGCATTGATGCTAATCACTGTCGGTTTGGTTTTTCGCTCGTCCTATGACGTCACATAGATCAGTTTGACTAAACGTAAAATACGATACAATTAAATACTCTTTTTTGTATACCATCATTTTTGAATTATTACCTGCTACTGTTGATGAAGTCTACAATACCTTGACTAACCTTAAATCTAATAGCGCACCGGGCTGGGATAACATCACTAGTAGCTTTTTGAAATTTATCTCTGCAGAAATAGTCCCCATCATTACACATTTAGCTAATCTTAGCTTTAACCAAGGAATATTCCCGCAGTCCTTGAAACATTCGCTAATTACACCCGTGTACAAGAGTGGGGACAGAGACGACGTCAGTAATTATAGGCCAATATCGGTACTGCCTACAATATCTAAGATTCTAGAAAGACTTCTCAAAACTAGACTGCTTAGCTATTTAAACAAATTTAATCTCCTATCTACCGCACAGTACGGATTCAGGCACGGAAAGTCTACTGAAGACGCAGTAACTGATCTCACATCGCTTATAGTAGATAATCTTTATAATAACAACATGTGCTTGGCAGTCTTCCTAGACCTTAAGAAGGCTTTCGACACCGTCTCTGTCCCTATTCTTCTACAAAAACTTGAGAAAATTGGTGTAAGAGGTACACCACTCTTGCTACTTAAAAATTATATCACTAACAGAAAGCAAAGAGTTAAAATATCACAACGCACCAGTGCTGATGAGAATGTCTCTTACGGTGTACCCCAGGGAAGTGTTTTAGGACCTACATTATTTCTAATATACATCAATGATCTCTGTAACATGACGATTCCTAACGCAAAACTTTATTCGTACGCGGATGATACGGCTGTTGTATATACCGGCAAATCATAGGACTTAGTGAAAAGCAGCGCTGAGCTAGTAATGACCAAGATCTCTAAGTGGTTGCGAATGAACCTATTGACACTGAACACCGACAAAACAAAATATATGTGTTTCAGTATTACAAGTAGCTCACAGCCCAAACAGAATATGGATATCAAAATACATTTTGATCAATCTTGTGTTGGTACAAATTGTGGATGCCCATCTATCGAAAAAGTTGCACAAATCAAGTATCTGGGAGTTCTAGTAGATCAGCATCTAAATTGGTACTCGCACATAGACCAGGTAATATCTAAGATCAGAAAGCTACTCTGGATATTCAAGACACTAAGACATATTGTCCCTGGAACAATAATCACGAAAGAAACAAAAAGTCGTAACATTTTAAATGAAATATATACGTCCTTGGTAGTCTGTCTTGATGTATTGCATCACTGTCTGGGGGGGGTGCTGCTAAAAGCCGGTTCATAGACCTTGAAAGAGCACAACGAGCACTTATCAAGATCATGTATTTCAAAAAGAATAGATTTCCTACTGAACTACTATACCAAATTAGTGGACTTCTATCTGTCAGAAAATTGTACATTCTGCAGATTTCCTTAAAAAAACATAGGACTCTACCATTCAACCAAAACTACAAAAAGAAAAGATTGATCGTCAATATAGCTAATCCATCTAAAACTATAACCTCATTTGCTAGCTCACAGTTTAACATAAAATCCGCACACCTTTACAATAAAATTAATAAATTAATAGACATACACTCCAAATCTTACCATGATTGTAAAAATATCCTAGCACATTGGCTAAAAACTAAATCATATGATGAGACAGAGAATTTACTACGTTGAATCTAAACAATCGCACACACACACATACACACACACGCACATACACACCTACACTCACATCACACATCCACACACGCTCTTACACACACACAGAGATCTCTCTTTACGCTCGTATTATTTCATACATCTACATGTAACTTTTTAAATTGTGTTTCTTTTAATTTCTAATGTAATATAAATCTGGAGCGGTATTCGACATGCGTTAAGTGACGTTACGTGTTGAACTTCAGTTGAATGGAAGAAATCGTGTGTTGTCGAATAGGTAAATTTGACATTAGCAATCCACAGTTAGGTGACAACGAAACCAAACCGAACCACGACGAGTTCAGAGCCATTTTAAACCGTATAGTAGTAAGAAAACAAAGTTGATTTTTGTTGAATAATTTTTTCAATGAATGAGTTTTGGTTGTACCAAATGATACTTTCCACGGTTGATGAACAAATGATTCATTCCACTGTTGAACTGATGTTGAAGCCGAAACTGACAGTTGTGCATCTCGAATAGGGCCCCTGAATTCTAAAATGTTAGATTAATCTATATGTTTGTTTAGTTTAGGTTACTTTATTTACATAGTTATAGTTTATAGTTAGCATGTTAAATTTAGAATTGATTGTATTAGTCATGTTAGTCATGTTATTGTCTCTATGTAAAAACATAGTTAAGGAAGAGCAGTGTCTCCCGACACAGGCATTCTTATGCTTACTGGGCGGCTCCATCCCTTTAAATCATTATGTAGTGCTAATTTATTAAATAAAGAATTTTTGTATTTGTATTGTATTTTGTATACCTCACACTGTTTACAACGTACAGTCGCCGTCAGATATATCGGAGCGGCCAAGGTGCTCACAAATATCTCAACACGCCTCTATTGTCAAGCCGTTAGAGTGCGTGTTCGGATATTTTTTAGCACTTCGGCAGCTCCGATATATCTGATGGCGACTGTACCTACGGGTCGTGTCGTCTAATTGGCACAACGGGTTATCTAAAGGCAACTCGCTTTTTGCTGCAAAAAGAAGCGCGCGAATCGGTCTCCCTTCGTGCATTTGGATATTACTAGCTCGAATTCACCCGAACGATGGCAATTGGAACTAAATTGGTTTTCACAGTCTATAAAGTTTCTGTTTGTGCCAGAAAAGTTTGATAAATTCAATTTTCAAGTGGCCAACTTTCGTGCCTCAGTGGGCGGTGCGCTTGATACTTTTTGAATAAATTGGCTTGCTGCCAATCGATACGGTCTCGTACAATAGAAAACTTCCAGGTTATTATGGAGGAGGCTCTAGAAACCCTTATTTTCTTTATTGTCATTAAAGGACCATTATTCACAATCATTTGCGTTAGCTCGAGGGCTTCAAGTTTGTCTGAACATATTTTTATGTAGAAAACGCAGTTTATCATTAATAAAGATGTCTAAAGGACATTTAGGTTATGTTTTCAGACAGAATCAATGGTAAGGAGAGGTTAAAACCGTTTCATTAAATGTTAAATCTTTTAAATTTATTTTATTTTAATAAAAAAAAAAAATTGTAGCAATAAAATCTTTCTATATGTTGAATTCCATATAAGAATATCGTATAATAAAATAAGTCAGTTTACGGTTATTTTAATGTAATGTAATAAATATGTTGGGCCGCAGGTTCGCGAAATGCACTGTACAAGTAAAGACTACACTTTTCAAAGCGTACTGTCAGTCATTCTACACATGCAGCTGATGCAGCCTATGGACCAAATTTATTATACGCAGAGGGCATACAACGGCCTACGCGTCCAATATAATAACGCTTTCCGGGTGTTGATGGGGTTGCCGCGATTTTGTAGTGCCTCTGGTATGTTTGCGGAGGCACAAATTGACGGACGGACAGACAGGCAGCGGAGTCTTAGTAATAGGGTCCCGTTTTTACCCTTTGGGTACGGAACCCTAAAAACGACAATGCTTCGTTAGCCTGTAAACATAACCATTCCTTACACATTTGCAATAGTCGGACAAAAAGGGCAAAATCTGTCCTCCACTCCAACTCGTTTATGAATATCCAGAGCAAATCAGTTAACTGACGGAGAGTATAACAAGGCACCCCAGGGGTTTGTAATTCTTCCACCCTTTTCCGGAGGACTCGTTTTAAATCAATGGCCACGTTATTTTAAAATCATAAAGGGCTCTGTCAACCTCAGCAATGATTTAAATTGGAGAGTCCTTAAAGAAGGATTAGTTTATGCGGAGGGCCACATTGCAGATTGTTTAGGTAATAATTGAGCAGATACGCCATCATCATATAGAAAAGTGAAAGTTTGTATTGTTTTTAGTCGTTATTACTAGAGGCTCTGTGAGATGTAGACCTCGCGATAAGCTTAAAAAATGTACAAATAAAAAAAAAATACATCGTTGCGTCATTATTACAGCTGCCTCACAATGGTCTTAAGCGCCATATACTCTAATGGCTCTATGTCCTTTGTGCCAATTTCCGCCATTTTGAACATTGTTCAAACACAAAACGACAAAAAAATATATATAACGGTAGCACGGTCTCATTTTTATCACCTGTCACCATGTCTGTCTCGTTCTAACAAGTATGATAACAAGTGACAGGCATAGTGACAGACGATAAAAATGGAACCATGCTGCCACAGCTATTCACAAAATTTAACGGGAATAGGTTGAGAAATGCGACTTGTAGAGGAGACCAGCCGCACACACGAGTACTAAAGCATTTTTGCCCAAGCGAAACGTAAACCTCCGCTTTCGCTCGGTCAATTATTTTAAGACTGAGTCACTTGCGATTACTTTGACAGATCCACCGTGATGCATTTGATTAAATACGGCTGCTATAGCTTGGCTATAGCTGCTATATTATAATGTAAAATTTTGATTTCAATTTTCTATCAAGCGAGTCAAGCGACCTTTATGTTGGTAACCGTGTAACCATAGCGATATCAGTAATATTGGCCGATGGTTAGTTGGGTATAAAACTTATTAGTGGTGCCCTGGAAGATACGTTACACACAAGGAAGTTCCTAGCTGTAATATTGTCGCTATATAAATCGCTAGCTGACGAGAACGAGCCAGCATCTGTGTGGTTGCTGTTAAGGGTACGCGGTAAATTTTCTTGAGTGGCATATCTGCCAATAGTATTTATAGTAATCTACTTCCACACACCCTTTAAATCTGGTGCTGAGTGGAGACTTGGAGAGCAAGACTAATCAGCGCGGATTGTAGCCCTTCCGCCACTCTCCGCCGTGAATCAAGTAAATGAGAAAACTTTCTAATTGGAATTTCAAATAGGCCCCCCGTTCGTCCACGAGTGCTGTTCGCGGTTGAATGCATTATATTACAGCCGTAGGATGAGGTTGGCGGTAGAGAATGACATTGGGTCGTTTAGAGTCAGACTAAGATAAGTCTGTAACGAGTTTGAGCACACGCAGTGCAAGTGTTATTTTAAACGTCAAACCTATGAAATTATGGCGTATAAATAACATGCACTGCTGTGCTATCAAAATCGTTGCAGACTTGTCTTGATCTAACTCTAGTAAGTTAAGCCAATATTTTTAACAAGCAGTACGGCTACCATGAGTTCCGTAAATGACAGTCAAAAGTGAGAAAGTTAAGGAAAATGTATGGAGTAATTGTACAGTGCCTCTACCGGTCACATAAAAAACTAAAAAAATCAACTGGCACCATGAGTCACAAACGTTTTAACGTGAGTTTTCGATACATGCCTAACTTCACACCTAAAACGTTCTCTTTCTAACTATATAATGAAAACTGAGTCAGAATTATTCTAGGTAAATACTTTACGCCGTTTACGCGAATAAACGTGACAGATGTCATCGAAAAATACGTGCGTTTTCGATGTGACATTTTCCGTCAACTTGGAAACAACAATATTTGAACGAAATATTTTTATTCGGATGTTTATTACCGTTTTATCATGTTACAAATGCATTTCCGTTATTAATTTATCATTTAAATGCTTAGTTAATCATTGTAGTTTTATCACGACTTACCTAAAACACACGAAAAAACAGAAATATTTGAACGTACGCTAAGAGTGTCAAACAGTCAAACAAGAGGCAAGTGCCCGTTTAGAAAATAATATTAAAATAAATAACTACCTATACACTGTGTAAAGTTCGGTCGAATTAAACGCCTTATAGTAAAACTTTTGTTCCTCCAAGAAAACAACCCCACAAATATAATGATGGAGTGTTATTGTAAGGCCTAATCCTATCAGACAACCTGCCATGTCTGTCCATCGATGTCTTTATGATGTCTCGATACCTTTTCAAAATGCAAGGTAAATATACCATATGATTAGTGACTAATGTATAAAGTATGAATGTGTTGTATAATACTTAACGTAGGTAGCAGTAAACTTACTAAGAACCTATAAACTTATCCTTTTTCAGGAGTATAACAACAATGATAGTAGCTGATGAAACTTGGAAACTTAAGTAACAGCTATGGAACTGTATGATCACAGCCACATCATCTGATGTGGCCGAATGTGCAGTATTCTGGATGTGACTTGGCCAGTAAACATCATTACACATTCAGAAATTATAAAAACAGGAAGATATCTGAAGAATATAGTGTTATTACAGTGCTTTTTAAAAACTAAATAAGAACTAAAAATATGTTGGTAGTGAGTTAGATGTATAGTTGATAAATCACCTAAACCTGAGTAATCTTTAGGTACTTTAACCGCTTCGAACTACATATCAATGCAATTTGTAAATAAAATAGGCCACAGGCAACTCTGGAAATTCTAAAAATGTTATATAGTCTTAGAGGTAGATTATGCTAGATATTTAACTTTGTGAACACGCTAGAAAAATGATGTACCTTCTGGAACGCAACAATATTTCCAAGGTTGTAATAAATAATAATAAAATGAAGTGGTATTTTTTGTTTAATAGGTTTGTTGCATATTTGGTAAGTATGTACAACTAACAGTAATAACTACATCTCATACTAACTTCATATATAAGTATATAAATAAGACTATATGAGATTTGATAATTTAGATTATCATAGTAATACCATTTTTGTTTGCTTTTGCGTGGATCTAATCTGCTTGTCATTAAACCCAGTTCACACATACAGTTTCTGATACAGAAAATCATGTGTAATCAAAACAACACTATGGTTTAGCAAGAGGTGCATAGGCACATATATATATATATGTATATATGTATAACATTTAAAACTCGCGTTTTGAACACATATTAGATTAGGCCCTATACGCACGAGAGCTTAAAAAGCGTCGCGTTAAAACCCGACGGAGCTTTTTTACCGTTTCTGATATTTGTGTTCATATGAACGCTTAAAAATCACTTGTGAGTCGTACTCCCTGCAGTCCCTGCCTTGTGTAAGTGTAGTAATAAAAACACGCTTCATTTTTTAAATAGTTTATTTGCGTATTCCGGTAAAAATGGTCGGGACTCGACTTCTTGAATTAATAATTCGGGATCGAGCTCCAACATAGTTATTTGTTACGAATGGTACGATATGCGTTATGTATTCAAACGCGTCTCGGCAGAGCCATGACGATTGACACCAAAGATTGACACTCGAGAGCCATCTGACAGCAGCGCCGGCGCTTTTATAACGCTTGTGAAACCAGATACACAGAGTTCCGTATGCTCAATTCAATTTACGGCCAACGCTCAACGCCGAAAAACAAACAGTGCTCGATAAAAACCGGCCAAGTGCGAGTCGGACTCGCGCACCGAGGGTTCCGTACATTACACAATTTAAACAATGTATTTTTTATGTGAAATGTGAGTGAAAGGTAAATTTCGGTTTACGTTTTGTGACGTATTAAAAAAACTACTTACTAGATCTCGTTCAAACCAATTTTTGGTCGAAGTTTGCATGGTAATGTACATCATATATTTTTTTTAGTTTTATCATTCTCTTATTTTAGAAGTTACAGGGGGGACACTTTTTACCACTTTGGAAGTGTCTCTCGCGCAAACTATTCAGTTTAGAAAGATATGATATTAGAAACCTCAATATCATTTTTTAAAGACCTATCCATAGATACCCCACACGTATGGGTTTGATAAAAAAATAAATTGAGTTTCAGTTCTAATTTTTTTTCTTTCTATTTTTGTGTGAAAATCTTAATGTAGTTCACAACATACATCTACTTACCAAGTTTTAACATTATAGTTTTTATAGTTTCGGAAAAAAGTGGCTGTGACATACGGACGGACAGACAGACAGACAGACATGACGAATCCATAAGGGTTCCGTTTTTTGCCATTTGGCTACGGAACCCTAAAAAGCGCCGCGCTTAAAAACCGCCTTCGTGTGAATACATACATGGTTATCCATTTGTCATTCAAACGCTTTTTTAACGCGCGTTGAAAAAACTCTCGTGCTTATGGGGCCTTATTTACCGACTATAGTTGGTTAAACCAAACTGGCAGTAAATAAGAACAAAAAAACTATACTCATCCTTTTCTTTTGGGTGCTAGTACCAGTGAAAGACAAAGATAGTATGATTCTCTCTGTCTATGTTTGAAATGAGCATGAATCTAGATTCATGTTTGACAAACTATAGCAATTTTATTTGGTATGAAGTTAGCTGCATAGTTCGTGTTTAATAATCAACTTCAAGTATATTATTATTTAGTCGATGTGGCCTTGTTCAGTTACACGTTTGTACTTACAATTTGTCCTCTAATTTGTTTGTAAAACTTATGAAAGTGACTACATTAACTATGGATGAAGTTTCTTGTGAAGGGAAGGGATGTGTCCACGTATTACTCAACGAAGGCAAGGTTAAACTTTGTAGAAAAACGGGATATCATTTCCGCGCCAAAATCAACACACGACTTTTGTATTCTCAGATAAGTCAGTCGCATAAGAGAAAATTCTGTACGGCCGTTTACAAAACAAGGGATTGTTGTTTTACTTCAATTAAGGCGTAAATAATTAGTGTGACAGAGAAAAATGCCTGCAACTTGCAAACTTCGGTGTTCGCGGTAGGCCCTGATATGTTTGTAAAATTCTATTTAGTAGTAGTATGAGTATGCCCTGTGCGCTATGATTAGCTCGCCTCGATACGCTAGGAAATTCATTTGAGTACAAAGAGTAAAGATTGGACAGTTATTACGAAAACATAATCTTTCGGCTTGCCTTACTCCAAAACTCTAGGCACGCCACTGATGATTTAGCCCAGAATTTTGAATTCAGAGAATTATAAACATTATATGATAGCTTAAATAATATTATTAATATTAAATTAACAATAAACACATACATATATACAAGAAAGTAAATTACGTTGACCGCGTAGACGTGAGTAAATATGTCAATGTCAAAACTGGTAGTTTGCTAAGGATTTCGATAGGTAATTTACCGTTTACTCATACGTTTGATATTTAGTTCTTTAGGTGACACCTAGAGGCGCTGTACAATACTCCGATATAATTCTTGCTCTGTTTTTTAGTATACTTAGAAAGGGACAGCATCGTTTGCAGTGGAGTGAAGTTGGACACATAATACGTAAACCGACGTAAATATGTGACGTACGGCGCGTTTATTCACTTAAAGTAAGTGAAATTTACTCTGGCAACTGATGGTAGAGGTACAGATACGTCTGCGAGCGATACTACAAATCCTTCCGCTCAATTGGTTAAAAGCAATGCACAGATTGTAGTTTGCGGGTTCAAGTCCTGCCGGAAGGGTAAGTTTTTCCATTTTTTCCTTTAATATAAAAATTTTAAGTTTTTTTTACCCTTAAATTCACAGTTTATTGTAATAAAAAACGGGCCAAGTGCGAGTTGGACTCGCGCACGAAGGGTTCCGTACCATTACGCAAAAAACGGCAAAAAAATCACGTTTGTTGTATGAGAGTCCCAGTTAATTTTATTCTGTTTTTAGTATTTGTTTTTGTATAGCGGCAACAGAAATACATCATTTGTGAAAATTTCAACTATCTAGCTAATCACGGTTCATGAGATATTGCCTGGTGACAGACGGACAGACAGACAGACACCGGAGTCTTAGTAATAGGGTTCCTTTTTACCCTTTGGGTACGGAACCCTAAAAATCGTTTATCCATATATATATAAATTTTTTGATATTTTTATTTTTATGAAATAAAACTATGAAAACGGATTATATCGCGTATATTGAATTTATAATACATCCCGACGTTTCGAACTCTTTACAGCGTTCGTGGTCAACGGGTGACTGAGGAAAAATTACAAAATGCAAAAATACCCACATACTAAAATAATGAACAATCATAGACTACAAACTTTAAGGCTGGTTGTACATGCAAAATCGGTTCATAAGGCTAGTTATACACTATAATTATTTTTCAAGTAAAGATATATATATATACGCGATAAAAAATAAACTATGCCGGCTCCAACCCTACACCACGGACCCGAGAAGATTTAATTCCCTCCTAAATTGTAGGAGGGTATCCCAATATGGGACCGGCAACAAACTCGGCGGGACACATCTTTTCAAAACATCAGAATGTCCAGCATCATCCAACACTACGGTCTCACAGTCTATGTCTCGCTTGCTCCTTTATCAGGTGGACTACAGGATCCCAAGCTGGTGGTAGAGAAAAGCCATCTTCCCTATTAAAGTTTGGATATTTCTTAATCTCAATGGCCTCGCGCAGCATTCTGGGTATGTAACGCTTCTCCTTGGCAAGAACCAGAGGCTTATCAAACTTGATTGAGTGATTGGCTTTATCCATGACATGCTCACAGACAGCAGACCTCTGCAGAGGTCTGCTGTCTGAAGATGGCTTTTCTCTACCACCAGCTTGGGATCCTGTAGTCCACCTGATAAAGGAGCAAGCGAGACATAGACTGTGAGACCGTAGTGTTGGATGATGCTGGACATTCTGATGTTTTGAAAAGATGTGTCCCGCCGAGTTTGTTGCCGGTCCCATATTGGGATACCCTCCTACAATTTAGGAGGGAATTAAATCTTCTCGGGTCCGTGGTGTAGGGTTGGAGCCGGCATAGTTTATTTTTTATCGCGTATATATATATATATCTTTACTTGAAAAATAATTATAGTGTATAACTAGCCTTATGAACCGATTTTGCATGTACAACCAGCCTTAAAGTTTGTAGTCTATGATTGTTCATTATTTTAGTATGTGGGTATTTTTGCATTTTGTAATTTTTCCTCAGTCACCCGTTGACCACGAACGCTGTAAAGAGTTCGAAACGTCGGGATGTATTATAAATTCAATATACGCGATATAATCCGTTTTCATAGTTTTATTTCATGAGTAACTATCGCGGTAACCGAAGACAATATTATTTTTATTTTTAGTTTAATCGTGTGTCAATAGATGGCAGTAAATTTACTGTGACTTCAAAATTTATTAATACCCCTCTATCCTATATATTATCTTTGGTACAAGTTTTGGTTAGTTTGGGGCTAGGTTGATCTGTGTAAGATGTCCCCTAATATTTATTTATTCATTCGCACTTTATAAAACTGAATAGTAATATTTTTTACGATTACTAAATAATCGCTTTCCTAGAATTATTAAAATTGCAACAGATTCCAGCTAAACCGGTATATTATATTTGTATTTAAAAGTAAAGTAGGTGGAACTGGAAATGAATGTAGTCCTCATTTTCCATTAAAGTCCCACGTGTATTTACATCTTATTTGACGTGCTTACGTTCTAGCAATTTCCTGCCAGGAAAACTGCGTTGCAAATAGCTTCGATGCATAGTTGACTTCCTACTAACATGAGCTAAAACGAAACAGCTTTTTATAAGGCCTAGAATGTAAGTAGTTACTGGCAACCGAAGTAAAGCTTACTGTGTTATTTTGACAAGTTTTCTATACATTACCGTCAAAAATAATACTAGGATGAGTTGTATTGGTTGGCTAAAAACACAAGGACGGAAAGCAGAGATGACTTACCTACTAGATGGACTACGTACTTAAGACTACTTAATCGTGTTTACCTACGCTACAGGTCTAGAACCTATTTGCCACACATTGGATATTAAATAATGCCTCTTCTTCTTCCTCACGATATCCCGGCATTTTTCGGTCCGCTTCCCAACCCAAGAATTGGCTTAGGCACTCGTTTTTACGATTGCAACTGTTATCTGACCTTCCAACCCAGAGGGTAAACTAGGCCTTATCGGGATTAGTCCGGTTTCCTCGCGATGTTCCTTAAATATCAAAAAATTACATTTCGTACATAAGTTCCGAAAAACTCATTGGTAGATGACCGTTTCTTTATTTTTTGCCATTTTTTTATGTGACCTTTTTGCCACTTTTATGTTATTTCTAGTCAGGATCACGAGCCCTTTTCATCCTTATAGGAAAAAAAAGTGTCATTTTTCAAACTTTCCTTTTTGTTACCGCCATACAGAGTATATGGGAAAATGGTAACAGGAAGAAAACCTTGGGACCTTTTTTCATCCCATTAGGATCGAAAGAGCTCGTGATTCTGAGTAGTAATAACACAAAAGTTGCAAAAAAGGTCACATAAAAAAAATGGCAAAAAAAAGTAACGCTCAGATACGAGCCGGGGTTTGAACCCGCGACCTTCGGATTGAAAGTCGCACGCTCTTACCGCTAGCCCACCAGCGCTCTTGGATATTAATGTTTCAAAATGTAGATAATTCAGTACCCTAACCTGCTCGTAACTTTACCTAACATTTTTCGACTTACGTACTTCTTGGTACGAATTATATGAAAAAAAAAAGCAGTATATAATAGAGTAGAGTACGACTTTAAATCCATACTATTGTGAATAGACACAACGTCGATTTACAAATATATAAAAGATTTTTGGACCGCAACTCTTCGCAAACGCTTCATATTCCGTAGTCTTTTGGGTGTGATCGGGACCATTTCATGGCTAATATGTGTCATGTAATGTAATGTTATGTGTAAGTTTATTTTTTGTTCCTCTTCTTTATCAGTATATTTTTGCCACGAATATACTATTTCTATTTCTAAAAGTCACCCCTGTCGAACACGTCGAAACTAATAGGTCCTGAGGCCCGAACGCGGGGCCATAATTACCCGTCACCTGCGACATTTAGTGCCCTCAAATAAACGGGGCCTCGAAGAACTGTCGGCCCGTGTGATGGATAAATAATTTGTAAGACCCTGTGAACGTAAATAAAGTGTACGGGGAAAACGAGTGAGGGCAAAAGGGAATTTATGTTTCCAGGAAGTGAATTTTGTAAGTATTAAATAATAAATATTGGGTGTATCGATATATATAAAGTATGCCGTATGTAGTTTTATAGGGAATTAAAGTGTTGTCGATACTTTTAACCTACTTCAAAATTCCAAATGGAGTTATTTTTATGTTATTTTTTGAATGTTTGTTATACCTTAGAACTTCCGGTTAATTAGTTAAATTAGATAAACAGGGTGTCTAGTCTTTTATAATAACAAGAACAGTATTTAGCTATTAATATAGTTTGAAGAAATAACTTGTTAACTCGGCTCAGGGTAGCTCAAGGCAACTTTGTCCACAGTTCTATTTCGTCAGCGTACAATTCCTAAATTGTCACCTTACTAAGTCGTCTTCATTCTTATCTTCACCTTTTCCTATACGGTCTACAGTCCTAACTCGTCACCATTCGTATGTCTTCTATAGTAGTGTGCTAAGGCGATATACGAATGGTGACAATTTAGCACTGTGGTCGATATGGGAATGGTGGCAAGTTAAGAAGGCGATGATAGTGGACCATATGGCAATGAGGACAACTTAAGAAGGTAACGGAATAGAACTGTGGACAAAGTCGCCCTGAGCCGTTAACTCTAAATGTATTTTTCCTTAAACAAAGTATGACATTGGCATTATAAAATAGTTGCAAATAAAGAGTGCAACCGTGTTTGTACGGGAAAGCCGCCCTTTCATCGAACTTTCTGTAACTTGTAATTTCCGAAACCATTTTCCTGAATTAAAATATATTAATTAAATATAGGTACCCTGCACGTCCCAGAACTCGTTTGCATAATATAATGCATGACAGCATTATATTAAAGGTATTATATGCAATGAAGACCAAACTTGAAGTAAATTTTCCAGCTTTAACATTTTAATATAACTGACATATCCTGGCCAAAACTTACCCGGGGCTACTTTCACAACATAAAACTAAATGCATCCGCCCGAACAGTAAGACCATGCACTTTAATTAGGTCATTTATATTTAAACACGCAGACTCTTTACTGGGAACATCGTTGTTCTGGGACAGTGTTCAGCGGTGGAACAATATAATTCTAATCTAATTAAGATGCGGCGCTTAAGGGCCATCCCACACGTGCCCACACTAGCGTCTTTAGAGCGTCACTGCGCAGTTGCGCCAACGTTGCGTCGAGCAGCAGCCATAGTTGACTAGACGCTAACTAGTGTGGAGAAGAAGAAACTAAGGGAGAGAGGCTATGGCCCTCGTTCCGGTCATTCCTGATGCAGAGACTGTTTATCGCGATTCAACGTGGCAACGCGGCGAGTGTGTTGAGCATCTTTGCGTCTGGAAGGACGCAGAATGAGTTGTTTGACTAAGTTTATCTAATCATCAACATACCCATATAATTCTAATCTAATTATGATGCGGCGCTTAAGGGCCATCCCACACGTGCCCACATTAGCGTATTTAGAGCGTCACTGCGCAGTTGCGCCAACGTTGCGTCGAGCAGCAGCCATAGAGTTGATTAGACGCTAACTAGTGTGGAGAAGAAGAAACTAAGGGAGAGAGGCTATGGCCCTCGTTCCGGTCATTCCTGATGCAGAGACTGTTTATCACGATTCAACGTGGCAACGCGGCGAGTGTGTTGAGAATCTTTGCGTCTGGAATGACGCAGAATGAGTAACAACTCAAACAAAACAAACAACCCACCCAGTTACAAACCACCCGTTATTAATATATTTAATATGTCTGTGTCTCACGGAAGTTTTGTTATTAAAACAAACAAACATGACTAAGTTTATCTAATCATCAGCATAATATCATCACCCATGAATTAGGTATTCTTTTAGGTACTACTGCGTTGTACGAGAGGAACTGGCCAATACGCCCCACGCTAACTCATTGTAGTTGTACCTACTTCAATAAACAATTTTTTTCACAGGTATACCTACCTACATATTACGTGCGTACATAGTCGAGCGGTAAGGTGTGCGGCTAAACTCGATTGCGGATACGAATCTCTGCTCGTGCCTTCAAAATTAAGATTGAGTTTTTCTTCAACTAAAAGTATACATCATGTAAGTCCCACCCAAGAAACTGTAATTTGAATCCACGACATACTTCCCGTATAAAAGCCGCGCGAATAGACTAGGCTGTACTACTTAAAATCTAACATAGTTAAAAATAAGGAAATGATAAATATTTTTTAACAACAAGGTCTTCTCTTCTTCTTCCTCGCGTTATCCCGGCATTTTACCACGGCTCCTGGGAGCCTGGGGTCCGCTTGACAACTAATCCTAAGAATCGACGTAGGCACTAGTTTTAACAACAAGGTCACTTCTAAAATACAGGTAACTATTTTACTACATTGCTGTAAATGTTTTTTCTTTTTTTGGTGAGCGTATTTTTTAAGTAACATATTATACAATAACAATATAATTATAATATACGCCATTCGTGTGCCCGAATAACTTCTAAGTCAAGTACTAAGCGCACGTTTACTGATATTTGGACAGTGTGCAAGTTAAATTAACTCCGGAGTGATTACTTTACAGACGAGGTTAGCAGGCCAATTCGAACGTAGGTACACTGATATCAGAATGACATCTAACAGTCCGGTCAATTCGAACGAGATACTTACTAGATAAGAGAACGACACGAGATCTAATAGATACGTTATAGTTTAGTTATCTTTTGCAGCTCGATTCGAGAAACCAATTGTCATTTGACATCTTAAAGAGATCGTTCAAGAGGACATCCGGAATCGCGGAAATGTCAAATTTGACATGACACTTAAATATCTCGTTATCGTTTCTGTTTCATATCTAGTGGATATCTTGATTATTGTTCGAATTGGCCTTAATGTCATTTAGTTATCGTGCATTTTGCTTGTACTTGTCCGTGCATGTATTGGCGCGGGCGAGACGCACGTTAACTAAACAACGTGATTCAAATATGATTCTGATATCCTTGTACGTACGAATTGGCCTGTTGTGTGACTGCCTTCAAGTATTTAATTTCACTTATTACTATATCAGGGATTTTTTTAGCGCAGGTTTATTATATATTGCGCTATTTATTACCGTTATGTTAATAGTACATTTCGATGCTAGTGCGGAAAGTATGTCATTACTGACAATGTTCATTACTGACGTGCGGAAATGTCAAAATGACATTTCCGCACGTGTATCGAACGACGTTTAATTTAATACAGTTGCGAAAAAATAAGAAAAGCAACAAGTAAGGAATGGAATTCGAAACTTTTATATTATTAATTTTGTGACATCATTGACATTATGCAGAGGTGTTTTTCTAGCTTTTATTCGACTAGAATAGATTTTTATTGAAACCACTTCAATGAAAGTTTTTTTTTCAAATGCATGTTCTATAAGACAGAAACAATTGTAAATATTAAAACATTGTACTATTATTACCTAAATATCGTTATTTATGATTATTTGTGTATCGTATATTTATAAAAACAATATCGAATGTTGCCTTTGGAAACGTAAAACATTCTTGCAGTAAGAAAATACGCCTCTTCTTTGACAGGCGTTCCGTTCCATTCAGACAACTTATTAAGAACGGTTTTTCAACATTAAAAAATAAACGTGTTATAATACTTATAATGATGAAGAGGTAAGTAATAAAATATGAAATATGCATATTTTTCGTATTCTTACATTAACAGTAGGTTTTTATGTTGATTACGACGTTTAAATGAAACTAATATTAACACTCATCAATAAGTAGTCATGAATTGGAACAAGTAAAAATTTTAAAAAATTGGAAAAGTAAAAAGCACTTGTTCGCGAAAACCAACTTTCCGCACGCTAAACAGGCACGAAAAGTAGTACTTTTTGAGCAACTATTAAAAAATATTATTTTGATTGAAAGTTTACACCCGACGATATTGGGATTCGAGTTGAAATAGCCAAAGCCAAACTGGAAGAATGCTATTGACAAATTCATATTTATAAAAGAAAAGTTGGTTAGAAAATTTAATCAAGTGATTTTTATCGCCGAATTACCCCCCTATAGCCGTAAATCCTGAGTAAAGAGATTTTTATAAGTAGACAACTTTAATAAAAGACACTGGTTTTCTTAGAACAAAATGTAATCTGACAAATATTAAAAATAGACAAAACAGTATTAAAAAAAAAACCAAATACGTAAAAAAGGTAAAATTATAAAAATGGTTGTGCAGTCTTACACAGAGAACATAGATACTGATATTTGGACGGTGTGTAAGTTAAATGAGCTCGAGTGATTAAGTACTCTCCAGACGCGTTTAGCTCTTTGTGACTGAACGTGTGTTACAGAGTTTACTTTTTTACCTTTTTGCTCTACTGCTAGTGCCTTGGGAGTATGTAGTATTTATGTGCTGCTTTTTATATAGTTATGTTAGTACAGCTGTGTGCAATAAAATAGCAGTCAATGAAAAAATTAAAATTTAGGGAAATCCATAATTCCAGATCAATCATGATGGAACTTTGCTTATTATTATTCTGCATTACTTAACATAAATTCAAAACATTACTTTCTTTACTAAAATAATACAAGGTCTAACAAAAATAGTCTATTTTGTTCCATCTTGTATTCGAAGTAAAAAAATAATAACCATAAACGAAGGAAAAAATATACAGGGGACGCTGGTTCGATTCCAGTTCTGGACACTAGAGGCTTTTGGTCATTTTTTCATTCGTATCGTGATATTTATTTCCGTTTATAGTTTAATAGTAGTATGTCTACTTGAAAGCATAAATTAAATGTCATAGAAAGTAATTTAATTTGTTCTTAGTCGTTGGCGTACGTGTCGCCATTATTTTTAGATTAAGCCAGGTCCCCACAGAAAACCAGCGCCACGGTTTGTCGCGGCACTATGCTGAGTGGGGATCCTTTTTGGCGTCCAAATGTTTTTTTGTCTGCATGCTTTTCTTTTTTTTTATGTACTATGTTGTGGCGTCAAATAAATGTATTTTCTTTCTTTCTTTCTTTCTTTCTTCTTTCTTAGAATTCCTGGCAGAAATTCTTATAAAACGCAATAAAAAATATACAATTAATTATATTTTTTTATTATTATCGCGAACATACATATAAACAAACAGACAAACGCGGCGGAGGACTTTAAATGAATGAATGTTTATTTGTATCAAACAAATTGTGTGTGTATTTGTGTTTGTTGTTTTATATTTTATATATACAGGTGTTTCATTTTTGTTTTTGGACAATCCTTGTTTTGCCATGACTGGCGTACAAATATTGTTTGTTTGTTTTATAATATGTATGTATGTACTCGCGCTACTCTAGTATAAATAAATACACTGCCATTATATTACGCACTACAGTAGTGGCTCTCAGCCTTAGAGCGTTTTCACATCGTCCGATCCGGTATCGGATGTCGGAAGGAAGTAAAATGACATATATGGGTGATATATATGTTTCTCTGTAATTATTTAAGCATTTAATAAATCATTATTACTAAAAAACGAAAAATAACGCAAAAAAGGCGGACTTGATGCCATATGGCACTCTCCTGCAGCTGTGTTTCTCATAAGCGCCTTCCGACATCCGATATCGGAAAGGCGCTTCCGATAAATTTAGCCATGTTCGAGCCCTCCGTCAGCTGTCGGACCGATAACATTTATTTGTGTGCGTATGTGTAGGCATAATGTTTGTTGTAGTGTACGTGACGGCTAAAGACGGCGCCCGGGCACGCCCCCGCGGCCTAACTACGCGGATGTCGGATCCTACATCCGATATCGGAACGCACAATGTGAAAACGCTCTTAGAAAACCAATGATTGCAATTGGTTTGCCTAAAATAGATCTAGTGTATTGGGTTGTTTGTGGAAATTCTTGAGGGATTTCATCTCATATTATTGTAAGAGAGGTTCTATTACGTACTTGTTTGATTAGTTGTTCTTAATTTATTGTATATCTTATAATTATCTAATATCTGGCTATGCAATGGCAACTGGATTGGTTATTGGGTTGACATTGAAAACCAGATATTACTAGCGGAAGTTTGTGAGAATCGCGCAAAAACAACTGAACGGATTTGGATCTAATCTAACACACTGGAATATTAGAACTAAGTACATATATACATATGTGAGAACTTTGATGCCAATATTTGCCCATAAGTACCTACTTTTTAAATAAATTTAAGACTTCAAAAGACGTTCTGTAATCTAGCCTAAATTTAATATTTATTATTAGCGAAATGAAAATTGTTATTAGTGCCGTGTGAGCGAGTTGAATAGAGACCTGAATGACTCTCAAAGAGGTGGTTAGGGTATGATGGCGACGCTCTTGTCATAATAATTGAAACCTGCAAAACAAGACTTATATAATTTAGAGGAAAATATTATATTAAATATATTAATAACGGGTCACTCACGTATTTTAAGTCGAAAAACGCTCGACGTTTCACTCCGTACCGAGAAGTGTCATCAGGAGCTTGCGTTGACGGTGACGGACCCGCGCAGACTGCGGGCCGCAGCCCTCCGCGCCCGATGACGGCATCAAACTACCCTCATTTACGGCATTATTGTCACATGATGGGTTGCACACAACACTCACTACGTCATTCGCTATTGGTGAGTGACCCGTTATTAATATATCTAATATGTCTGTGTCTCACGGAAGTTTTGTTATGAAAATATTATAAAATGGTACATTTGAAAGTTATGAAATTCTACGTGATATTACTTATTAGGTTGAGAGTGAGTTGGGTGGAGCTATTGTTAGAACTTTGTTATTTTTATTACGTGTTGTGTCAAAGGTTAGTTGGAAGAGATCCCTTATAATAAATAATAAATAAATCAATATTATAGGACATTCTTACACAGATTGACTAAGCCCCACGGTAAGCCCAAGGAGGCTTGTGTTATGGGTACTCAGACAACGAGACATAATATATAAATACTTAAATACATAGAAAACACCCATGACTCAGGAACAAATATCTGTGCTCATCACACAAATAAATGCCCTTACCGGGATTCGAACCCAGGACCATCGGCTTCACAGGCAGGGTCACTACCCACTAGGCCAGACCGGTCGTCAAAATATTATAGAGACAATTTCGCCTTTATAATTTAATTTCTGTAAAAAATATATTAACCGACGAACCTACTACTACTAATGTTTTACGCCAAACAAATATTTTCTATTTCTATATTTTCGAATAAAAAACGCACCCGCCTTTGTACACTTTCTACTTGCAATCTCGACTAAATGTAAGCCAAGTCAAACAGTTAGCGTTATTATGGCCGCGAGCGAGTTGAATGGAGACCTGACTCTCCAAGAGGCGGTTAGGTTATGACGGCGACGCGGCACACTCGTGTCATTATTGAAATCTGCAAAAAAGCTTTGAATAATTTATCTGAATGAAGGGTCTCCGGCAAGCTCGGTTCTCCATACAAACGCAGCTGCGCTCCCATTTTAAAACGAGTAGCTACTTTGCTCTGAAACTTTGTACTTACAATAGGATAAGGTATATCTACGTCTGAAATTAGTTTGTAGCTTAAGATACCATACGAGTAGTTAAAAAAATACAGCGAATTTACGTTTTTCATAAAAAACGTGTTTTTGCTCTATTTCGTTTGTTTTATGAACTGGAGCTATAAAATTTTAATAACAAAACTTCCGTGAGACACAGACATATTAAATATATTAATAACGGGTCACTCACGTGTTTTAAGTCTGATGACGCTCCTCGGTACGGAGTGAAACATGTCGAGCGTTCTCGTTATTTAATATGGAGCTATAAAAACTAATTACAGATCTAGATATACCTCATGTTAATGCATGTGCAAAGTTTCATTACAATCCAACACGTAGTTTTGAAATGAGAACAAAACTCCGTTTGTACGGGAAGGTGAAATTCGGCCGAGCTTGCCGGGGTCTTAAATCGCGCCAATAAACAGGAGGCACTAGTGCTGCCCCCCAGTTCATGCAAGCTCCTTATAGAACAGCCATTCTCAAAGTGTGCTCCGCGGACCCCTAGGGCCCCGCAAAGCCTCTGTTGGAGCTCCACGAGAATACTTGTAATAATAAGAAAAACAACCAGCTCTTCTATAGGTATATCTGGTCCACAGTTGAACGAAAAAAAATTATTTGGGGCTCCGTCAAATATTTCGCTTTCCAAAAGGGTTCCGTCACTAAAAAAGTTTGAGAACCGCTGCTATAGACTAAACTTTCCTTAGAACCCATCTTAACTGATGTCAAGTGATATGACATATACGCAAACAAAAGGCACATTCTAAAAGGTAAGTTTATAAGGCCGTGACCGAGTAGAATTAAGTCCTTTGTAATTATATAGTCCCTAAGCGGCGGTAAGCGTTATGGTGACAGCAGCCGCATCTTATTTGAGCTTATGGATGGTATAGAATCGCAATCTCTTATGGCAGAATTGTTGTAAAAGTGACCGCGTTAAGCTTTAAATAATAGTTCCTAATCTCTCCGGTGGCGCTAGTTAGGCTCTGGGACATGAGTATAACATGAACCATATAAGGCAACAAATAACCCGACCAAATTACGTAGGTTGTTTTTGGTAGTATTTCGGTGTATGGTGGCGCCGCCTAATTACTGTTTTTTGATGGACACTTTTCATACATAGAGATTTGGCTCCTTTATACAGTCTCCATGTTTGAGCTGAAGGAGAAACGTCAAAAGGAGACCAATTCCAACTTACATTACGGTATCATAATGATGTAATTTTGGAATCATTCGCCCGTGCGTCTCGCTCATCGTATTTGTACATAATTATACGAAAGAATTAGCTTAGATTAAAAAGAGCATTTGTTAACTCATCTTATTTTTGTACTGCAGTCTAAGACCCACTTGCACCATTTCACTAACCCGGGTTAACCGGTTTAACCTGGAATTACCATGGTTACCAGGTTAATAGTTTAACCGCTTCACCCCGGGTAAGCGGGATGGTGCAAGTGTGCCTAAAGCGAGGTACAATGTAATTTACTCTCCAGACACGCTTGCCTTGTTCTGTGACCTGCGAACTTTCTAATTAAATGCTGTATTAAGCTAAAGCTTTAAATCTAGTGCACAATGTATACTGTTTAGAGTAGTTTCACGTATTACATTATTTGAGTTGAAAGGTTAGAGTGCAAGTTAGCAAAGAACAGAAGCAAGTTGCAGGTGACATAAGGATGATGGCTGCAGCAAGCTGCCTGTCGTATTGCATAATGTTGATTGTTGTGTTGTTGTTATTGTTGTTGTTGTTGTTGTTGTTGTTGTTGTTGTCATAAACAATTTTGGCCGATAATGTTTGGCATAATATTTGTTTAGCCTATTAATTTTTGCGCATACACATTTAAAAGTCCTAAAGCAAAAAACTCATATTTAGGACAAACGATATTAGGAACATCATTTACTGCAAATAAAAAATATGAGTAAGAAAGTTTGTCATACGTTATTCGGCGTAAAGTTGTTATGCGCCATTTCACTAACCTGGCGTTAACCGGTAAAACCTAGAGTTACCATGGTTACCAGTACAATTTGAGACTGGGTTTAGTTTACTCCGGGTTAGTGGAATGGTGATCGATCGTCCAGGCTCTGGTGCTTGAGGTCCCTTTAGTGTCTCGTTCCGCACTCCGCGTGGGGCTCTAACTATCGCTCGAATGCTGAGCGTCTACTGCGCTCTGAGTCTCCGCCTGGTTTTCTCAGCCGTCCTGGCTTACCAGGCAGGAGACGCATACCTCAGCCTTGATCTCACGTATGTCTTGTAGATCCTTAGCTTCATGCGGGTATAGAAATAGTTTTAACTAGTCTTATTTAAAGATGCCAAAACTGAGTGATGTAAAAGTAAATAGCAGGGGCCCGTTTCTCAAAAGCTTGTAACTTGTAATGTAATACAAGTGGAATTCCCTTTCTAACAAGAGCTGTCAAAAAGTGACACCCGCTTGTATTACGAGTTGCAAGCTTTTGAGAAACTACCTGGAGTTATTCTAGTTATGACTTTATAGAGCTAATATAAATGTTTGTTTCCACTAAAAGCCACGCTGAGGGAGCGCAGCGTACGAGTACGCTTGTGCCGGGCAACTGCAAAGACAAACGAATATGGACACGGTTTTCGAATTCTGTCAAAAGACGTAAAATTCGGGTTTTGGGCGACCCAACTTTTTCCAAAGAAGTATTTTTAACAGTAAAGGCGTTTAAAAATTTTTTTTTGTCTGCATGCTTTTCTTTTTTTATGTACTATGTTGTGGCGTCAAATAAATGTATTTTCTTTCTTCTTTCTTTCTTTCTTTAAAAACCGAAAAAATCACCTGTTGTCCCTGCATAAAGAAAGCAAACACGGTTTTCAATTTTGATTTTAGTTCCGCTAGCAGGCCGCAATTTTGAATATTCTTTCATGTTGTTAAAACATTAATTATATACGAGATTGCACCCGAATCTAAACTATAGATAACTACTAAAGTTTAGAGTTTTAAATACGTATATTTTTCGAACACCTACGTATACTTTCCATACCTAGTTAAATACAAAGGTCGTTGAGAGTTGGCCAGCGGGTGCCTAGGTAAAATGCAGATTGCAGGGCGCTTGCGCACCGCGTTAGTTTGTTTACCAATACCTAGTGTCCAACTCAAGGAACACAATAAACACATCTATCACATTGTAGATCATTGAGCATTGGGCAGTAGCCCAAGCGTTTTCAGGTAGCAGGACGCCGCAGCACTGCGTTAGGTTGTCAAATCTAGAAGTCTGTACTATGTCCATATAGGTTTGAAGGTCGTTGAGCGTTGGCCGGTTGGCGCCCAAGCACCATCAGCATGCAGGGCGCCGCGGCACCGCGTTAGTTTGCCGCCGACTGAGCAAACTCGCGCCACGCAAGAGCCGCATTTACAATTCGTTTGCAGTCCTTCCAAACACTCCAAGCGCAGACCACTTACCTAAAAGAAAGAAAAAAAATATTTTTTTAAATAAATTAATAGTTGAAGTCAATTCTTGGGAATAGTTGTGAAAGCGGACCCCAGGCTCCCATGAGCCGTGGCAAAAATGCCAGGATAACGCGAGGAAGAAGAAAGTAAGAGTTTAAGTACTTGAAGTAACTTTTAACAGATGGGGCTGAGCAATAATTTTAAAGTGAAACTTTTATTCTATCGCCTCCAATTTTTTGGTCCGCCTTTAGCATGTCGCATTACAGAATTACAGCATTAGTAAAATTCTACTTTATTTCTAGTACTTAAGAGTTCATAGTCTTTAAAATAAGCTTCATTATCGGACTAAGGTTACAATACTTAATTCACGAAGGCTGATATTTGCTTGTAATTTCATACAACAATTTAAGGACAGTAGACCTTATAGACGTAAGAACGACGTCAAAGATATATGTTTACACTTTTGCACCTTACCTACTCCTTTGTAAAAAAATTAAATATATCTAACGTCGACTGTACTATTGTCATCATAGCTAGGATCTAAGGTTTCTATTTTTTTAATGCGGCGTCTATACGAGATAATTCAGATAATCTATGAAACCGACCGACTCTTTTGTAACCGGATTTCTCGGTTAACGACCCAGACGCTGCATGTTTATGCAGTCCGCTCACACACAATTTTTCCTGTCCTGGCGAAACATCTGCTAAAATTTAGCATATTTAATATGCTACTTGGCAAATTGTCAAATTGGGCCAAGCGGATATTTGTTTTGCCAAATTTTAATATTGTGCCGAATAGTATTTTACAACGGGGATAGCATATAACGTGTGCTCTGCTTGATGGTAATTTAAGCAGCTATTTAGCCTGTGGGCCTGAGCTGTCATATGAGTATTGTCGGCCTTTTAAAAACCTGCATGATGATGATGATGATGTAATCATGTTATCCCTCATTAGGGACATAGGGCTCGCAGAAGAATTTTTCGTTTGTCGCGATCCTGAGCGGCTACTTCTAGCTCTTTCCAGCTGAGTCCAGTCCAGTTGAGCCAGCCTCCTTCTGAACTGATCGCCTCCTGTGGTACGAGGCCGCCCCGACCGACCGCCTACTGCCAGTCCACCACCAGACCACCAGTGACCAGCGGTGACCCTGCTCTGACAGGTGGTTATGCGGAAAAACCTGCATAGGTAGTCTTTAAAAAAACCGGAAGTGCGAGTCGGACTCGCCCACCAAGGGTTCTGTACTTTTCAGTATTTGTTGCGGCAACAGAAATACATCTTCTATGAAAATTTCAACTGTCTAGCTATCATGGTTCATGAGATACAGCCTGGTGACAGACAGACGGACAGACAGACAGACGGACAGACGGACAGCTTTTACCCTTTTGGTACGGAACCCTAAAAATAAATTTAATCCAAACAAAACATGAGAGATATTTTAGAGTTTATTTCAGACGTTTTCTTTGATACCAATAGACGCCAAAAAACTGAAATTTAGTATCGGTAAAGCAACTGCCTCCGCATAAAGCTTAATCCAAACCGCTTTTTACATTAATGAATTTTTATTCTAAAAGACTTTGGCAGCTAAACAAAAAGATAAACGTTAAGCACCGCAGAGGCAAAGCGATGATAATTATCATAATACTGTAGCACTTAATTCTTTCCCCCTCCTTGTTAATAAAGCTAACAAATAGAATATCACCCAGCATTCACGAGCAAATGAATACCTTTGCAATTAGCGAAATAAAGCGTTGCCATTAAATAAACCCTTAAGTAGATGATTCTAAATGTCGTACTACTTCTCGAAAGTTAGCCCGCTTAGCGGCATGATTTATATTTCTTTAAAGTGGTGCCTATTAAAACTTTTTTTCAGATTGCAACTCCTTTAACACTTTCAGTTGTAACCGCTATAAATCAGAGCTAACCGCGGCATCTTTCACGTTATGACTTAGTCGTAAAATTTACATTTAAAAGTTAATTTTCTCGTTCCCGGCAGGCAATTGTTAATCTTGAATTCGCTCGTAGAACTGTGCGGGGAAAATTATGGAATATTCTCAGTTAGTTTACGTATTGAAGTTCTCTGCCCGCAAGGTAGGCATTCAAATATTTCTAATAAACCTGCTATCTATTGTACCCCTCCTCCTTGCTTTGTTCTACTCAGAGCACATGATTCTGGATGGCAGATTTCCAGGCTTTTCGATCTCTTGCGCTTCTGAGGCATCATAGACCTTGATGGATAGCGATTTGCTAACCTGGTCGGACCATCGCGTTAGACGGTCCCTTCGTCTCAGGTACCCTAGAAACTTCCAAATTGTGAAAATAAATGTTGCGCGCCCACTGCGAGTAAAAACACCCTGACAGATAAAATCTATAACAGTTTCAGAACAAGAAATTAAAATCAGAATCAGGCTCCAGTACTTAGCTATTTTTATAGTTCGAATAAGCCTCCTTAGCTCTTTTTTAGGGTTCCGTACCCAAAGGGTAAAAACGGGACCCTATTACTAAGACTCCGCTGTCCGTCTGTCCGTCTGTCCGTCCGTCTGTCCATCTGTCCGTCTGTCTGTCTGTCACCCGGCTGTATCTCATGAACCGTGATAGCTAGACAGTTGAAATTTTCACAAATGATGTATTTCTGTTGCCGCTTAACAACAAATACTAAAAACATAATAATATAAATATTTAAATGGGGCTCCCATACAACAAACATGATTTTTTTGCTGTTTTTTTCCGTAATGGTACGGAACCCTTCATGCGCGAGTCCGACTCGCAATTGGCCGGTTTTTTACTCTTTCGGTGGGCACGAGTGCTACGCGTGCTACGCTGTAGCCCGTAGCATTGCTTTTACCTTACAAAAACAGATATCAATCTAAGCCCGGCACTCCTAGCAGTTGAAATATTAATATTTATATATAGGTATTCATATTGATTTATTCAGTATTGATTATACATTATCAGGTTAATTAAAATTTACCAATATCACAAAGAAAAGTAATAGTAGTAGGGTACAGATAGTATCTATTAACTATGGGTTTTTTTTTACTAAAAATTATAATTTAAGATGAAATATTAAGAATTAAATGTACTTTATACATAATCAAAGTTATATTGAATTTTATTTCTATATAAATCTTGAGACGGAATAGTAGTATAGATAACATATTTAACAATATTATTTTTAAACTCTGAATGCGCGCCTCGCTAACTAACAACCTCTCACGTGCCGCCGATCCTGCAGCCAACTCCGATCTCGTTAATAGTTTGCCGGACACGTGATCAAGCTTGTTATAATACCCATTTGTTCATTAAACGCTTTCAACAGGAACAATCCCAGTCCAGCTCATGGCTTCGAACCTCTCGGAACTCACCAATGGCCTAGTGGGTAGTGACCCTGCCTGTGAAGCCGATGGTCCTGGGTTCAAATCCCGATAAGGGCATTTGTTTGTGTGATGAGCACAGATATTTGTTTCTGAGTCATGGGTGTTTTCTATGTATTTAAGTATTTATATATTATATATATCGTTGTCTGAGTACTAACACAAGCCTCCTTGGGCTTACTGTGAGACTTAGTCAAGTTGGTCCTGGGTTCGAATCCCGGTAAGGGCATTTATTTGTGTGATGAGCACAGATATTTCTTTCTGAGTCATGGGTGTTTTCTATGTATTTAAGTATTTATATATTATATATATCGTTGTCTGAGTACCCATAACACAAGCCTCCTTGGGCTTACCGTGGGACTTGGTCAAGTTATGTAAGAATGTTCCTATAATATTGATTTAAAAAAGATAATAATAAGTAAAGCTTATTATTTCTATATGGGAAAATATAGCGAGGAAACTAGACAAAACCTAATAAGACCTAGTTTCCCCTCTGGGTTGGCAGGTCACAAAGCAGTCGCTTTTGTTAAAATAAATTCCTTTACAAATTTTTAGGATTAAATGATTACAGTGATTACTATAACATAGTATATAACTCAGAGATGTTATAATAAAGCAAGCCACACAGAAAACACTAATTGTTCCTAATACATTACCTATCATGCATATTGTTTTTTCAACGTATAGGTATATGATATACAGTGAGGTTCGAAATTGCATGGCGAAATTATTAATGGAATTATCGCACTTAAACTATCGTGAGACATATTTCAAAATATTTATCAGTACGGTAATGGAATTCTTTAATAATTCCTCCATGTAATTTCGAACGTCACTGTAAATACGTATTTATTCTGATACGTAGACATTTCAGAAATATAGAATGGTAAAGTATAGTTGTAGCCAGTAATCTCAGCATATGGAGAGTGAAGTAGGATATACCTATCAAACATTCGTTAGATATACCTAGGGTTAGGAAATGAAACTAAAGTTAAAAAATAGGCAGTGAACCTATGGTAACTAAATCTACTCTGTGGCATCCCACCCGACATACGTGTTGCTGCACACAATGCGTAATAGGTCTAGAGCGCAAATGATACTAATCCGAGAGATTTCCCCGTCAGTTTAATGTGACGAGCCCCTTGTTTACACCCGCGGACAATAGAGTGCTTTGTGTTTACTGTACACACTCATTAGCAGTACGCGTGAAAGTGCAATAATTATGCGGCCCTACGCCAACTACAAGTAAAATCTGCAGTTTTTTAAATCAAACGGACACACTTTTTAACATACAGTAAAATCTGTAGTTTTTTGAGTCAAACGGACACACTTTGTCATACAACAGGTTAATTTATGTATTGGCGACTGGTGGTCGCCCGGTAGGTCGGCCCAGATATCGCTGGGGAGACAGCGTAGAAGCGAATCTGCGATAACTTCAAGCCGATAATTGGCAGGAAACGGCGCAGGATCGGGAAAGTGGAGTGCTCTCGTTTCGGAGGCCAAGACCCTCTTGGCGGGTCGCTGAGCCATATTATAGTTATCATCATCTTCCTCGCTTTATCCCGGCATTTTGCCACGGCTCATGGGAGCCTGGGGTCCGCTTGACAACTAATCCTAAGAATTGACGTAGGCACTAGTTTTTACGAAAGCGATTGCCATCTGACCTTCCAACCCAGAGGGGGAAACTAGGCCTTGTTAGGATTAATCCGGTTTCCTCACGATGTTTTCCTTCACCGAAAAGCGACTGGTATAAATATCAAATGATATTTCGTACATAAGTTCCGAAAAATTCATTGGTACGAGCCGGGGGTTTGAACCCGCGACCTCCGGTATGAAAGTCGCACGCTCTTACCGCTAGGCCACCAGCACTTCCATATATAGCCATATTATAGTTATATTAGTTAGTTTATAACAGAATTAGACTTTAGTTTTTAAAAGGTCAGAGGAACGAAATGTGATTATTCGCTTCACAATATGTGATGCAACTGATGGCACGACTTTTAGTGGATTTTTCTACGATAAATTTTATCGCGGGGTCGCGGGCGAGATACTGTCGCGCCACTACTAAGGCTAGCCCGAATAAAGTAGCAGCGTCACAAGAAATTAGTGGTTTAAATCTCAACCACATGGCAAAACTTTTACTATCACTACTTATTATAGAAGTCAATCAACTGCACAACTTTGTACTACCGTTGAGGTAAGTGAGGTCGCCCCTCGGCCGCAAACGTGAAACTATATGCTTCAACTACTCCCATACTACTCCAAACATCGCATTCGCCGTACTAACTTATAATCGACGTCAATTACCTCACACTGAGAGGCTTTTGAGGTAATTCCTACGCTCAGCACTTTTAAAAAACTTTACTAATTCGAGTTAGTTTTTGAGAACTAACAATCGCAAACAATATCTTACAGATATTGTTGTTTTTCTTGTCCCCGGCAAACTCGGCCGAATTGCACCTTCCCATATTACAAACGGAGTTTCGTTCTCATTTTAAAACTACGTGTTGGATTGTAATGAAACTTTCCACATACTATGACATGATGTATATCTAGATTTGTAATTAGTTTATATAGCTCCAGTTTATAAAACAAACGAAATAGAGCAAAAACAAGTTTTGTATGAAAAATTTAATTTCGCTATATTTTTTAACTATGGTATCTGAAGCTAACCTTATCCTATTGTAAGAACAAAGTTTCAGAGCAAACTGGCTACTCGTTTTAAAATGAGAGCGAAACTACGTTTGTATGGAGAACCGAGCTTGCCGGGGACCCTTAAAATTTTCATACAATATTAAGCAAAATAAAACTCTTTAGATAGGTACGCAACGTTGTTTTAATTTTAACGTTGAAACGACTTCGCTTGAAACTTAAGACCGTTTCTAAAAACGTCAATAGGTGAAACGAGAGATAATTTATTAAATAAACGAGAGGAGTTATGTTATAAAGGGCTCGATAGTGAGGATCCCGAAGTGTCGTTAAGTGCTCGCGCCGTCGTCGGCGATTACTGCTGCAAGGCCCGATGTTCCCGTCCCACGGGCGAGTAGTTATCTCAATTAAAACCAGTGCAACGTATAACAGTTTGCCCCCGAAGTTTGAGTAATCACATGGGAGGTTCTGATATGTATGTACTTAGCAATGAAACAAGTGCGTACGATGGAAGCTCGTTTATTACTGGCTCGCAGGCCAGGTTACAGCGGACGCGCGGACTGAGGCGCGGTGACGACACATGCATACATGTCAGGTTCACTTGCCCCTCAACTCCGCAGCATTGCTCATAACATAACCTTTCTCTACTTCGCCTCGAAATTCCATACTAGGAATTATTATATGTAGGTATCTAATTTTTCGTCAGACACGGGACACTTATTGATATCCTGTTGTTAAGAGGAACATGGAAACAACATATGTTGTTGATGAAATACATATTGGCCTAAAAATATGTTAACAAATAATTTTTAGGAATATTTTTCTTACTTATCTACATGTCTTTCACAAATAGTCATTATTTATCCAAAACTAAACGTATTGTATTCAAAACGTTTGGTAAAATTATACAACCACAATAAAATGTCAACGTATCCTTTGAGCAACCCTGTACAATTACGTCGAAGTATTGTTTTTACGATTGAAAAAAAAATCAATTTATTACGAACCTATAGGCAGAAATATATATAGCCACATAATATATATGTACATGTATAGTATTGTTTTACAAGTCAGTGGCATACTTTTAAAATCATAATAAAGTATTAGTTAATTTCGAAACCTGCAGCCCTATCATGGTAATTTTATCACTTGTCATGTCATGCGTCACTTTTAGCGTTGAAAAAACCGGGAAAATTGCGGAAAGATTTCAAAATGGCTCGTTTTTTTCAAGTTTCTTTTAAAAAAACAATGTATTTTTTAATATACTTAATTAGGAATTTAAACAGGTAGGTTAAGGTTCCATGTCTAATGTGTATGTTTATGGCATTGACACTGTCATCACTCATCAGTGGCATTGTGTGTGACGTATTAATTTTTTCTGAATATAACTGGAAAAAACCGAAAAAACGAAATTTTGTAAAATTCCCGAAAAAAACATTTGATTTTTTCCGGAATTTTCATCCCTAGTCACTTTCGCATTACATACTTAATAGAAAGTGACAGGCACGATGACAAATAATAAAAAGCCGACCATCTTAGCCCTACTGATTTATCCAGTGGCTTGTTATCGTATGTCCTCGGCTCGGCAAGCAATCGCAGTAACAGCCCTGTAATGACCCAGAGAGACCCTTATTAAAACTTACTTCGCTTCACTTCCAACTTTGGAGTAACGATGCATATTCATTGTTACCTTGATAGCTAGAACTCCCACTAATGAGTTAGACAGATTAGCTTTTTCGAAGTTATGCATAAGCTTAGTTTTAGCGTTTCGTCAGCGACGGAATATTTAGACGAAACTCTCAATACATTTTTGACTTCTAAAAACTAGGAGGATATAACCAACGGAGACGCCTTGTCTGTAATTTGCTGTACAGAAAAGTGCCAATTTTTATAGTCCGAGGCTAAAATGATGCCTTTTACCCGAGTTAAACACTCTAGTTTTCATTTCTAATACGAGGGAAGTAAAATTGTTAAATGTTCATTTCTAATTTCGAATATCGCGCCTTATTTGAATCCGTCTCGCACTTGACGGTTCATATGTAAATGTCACTTCATACTCTTGTACTCCGTGACACGTGTTTTTTTCGAGTGTATTTATATAAAAATTAAAGCAATCTCTACAAGATTCCTGTTAATTTTTGTTTAATTTATCAGGTTATGGTTGTGTTGTGTTTATTAAAAACATGGCTAAATATAAATTGTTATACTATTTCTTGAGGGTACTTTCAATTACCTTTATTTATGGGATGGGGAGTTAAATATGAGAATGGAAATTGTATAACAAATTCAAACCAAATTTCAATTGCTTATAGTAAAAAAATCTAAAATAGTACTTGGAAAGTAAAATGCTCTAGTGCAGAAACGTATCACTTTCTGCACACTTTTTAGAACAACAATGACTCTCTTTCAGCGCATGAGAAATGAAAACAATAAAACTCGGCACTTACGACTTTACGACTGCGGAATTCGATGACATATCGTAAAACCGTTCTGTACCACCCATTTGCCACTTTTATATGGCGTTGCTAATTTATATGTGGACTGTTTTTATTTTATTACGAACGTAATAAAATAAATAAACGATACAATTACTTTGTATTACAAATAGATCTGTGTTTAGTTATTTCGATTATGTTCAATTTAACCCAGGGAAATTAAGCCGAAAAACCGGACAAGTGCGAGTGTTGGACTCGCCCACTGAAGGTTCCGTACTTTTTAGTATTTGTTGCTGTAGCGGCAACAGAAATACATCATCTGTGAAAATTTCAACTGTAGCTATCACGGTTCATCAGATACAGCCTGGTGACAGACCGACGGACAGACGGACAGCGGAGTCTTAGTAATAGGGTCCCGTTTTTACCCTTCGGGTACGGAACCCTAAAAAGGGGTCAACCTCAGAATGAGAGATAATAAGGTGGAAACTTGAATAACTTCCGACGCTCACACAAGATTTCATTTGAGTTTTAAGGCAACCATTAGAAGGTTATAATGAAGGTGTATACGAGTTCCCATTATCTCTCATTCTGAGGTCAAACCCTTAATTTGCTTGGGTTAATAATCCTTTACATACGTATGATTTAGTATGAATGACTATTTAAAATATTTAAAATGAGAGGATATTTCAGCATAAAGGTTGGTGACTGGTTGCCTGCGGCGGGCTATATTGGGTATGAATAGGTACAACAGGCGGTCTAGCATAAGTTGCGGTCTCGCGCGCGACTCCATACCTCTAGCGCGACTTCAAGTATGGACTCGCGCGCGAAAACGCAACTTATGTTACGCCAGTAAAGGTTTATATAATATAAGTAATTTAGTGTAAAATTGTAAAATTTATCTTGCTTGCTCTTACCATTTAAAGTAAAGTTGTATGGGAGCCCTCACTTACATATTTATATTATTTAATGCTGCTGATTGTGATATCATGCCTTTATTTAAAGCCCAAAAGAAAATTGTACGAGCTATGTTTAAAGTTAACTAAATGACAAGCTGTAGACCGACTTCCGGTTCGAACGCCATCTTAATAGTAGCCTCGTGATTAATTCCTTTGTTTTTTGCTCATTAATATTGTTTAAAGTGTAATATCGATAGCTTTATTAGACAATAATCTAACGTGGTAGTGTGCAGTGAATGGAGAATTAATCTCAAAGCGTGTTTAACCACCATTTTGGAGTCAACGGCCGGTAGTCCACGTGCTTCTCGTAAAATCCAGCTATCGGTTTTACGAGACAACTACAACAACCACCGAACAGCGTCGTGCTCTAAGAGCATTTATTTTGTTCCTACCCTTTTACGTGACATTGGCTACGGGCAACACCGCCCTCAAGTCCATCAAGAAAAGAAGCTGTAGACCTTTGTTTAAGAAATTAGGCCTGTTACCACTCCATTCTATGTATATTTTCGAAGCATGTGTATTTGTAAAACAATATATGGACCGATTCACTGTACATGTAAATACTCATCCTCGCCCAGCTACAAATACGCTAAAAATTCTTCCCCCAGGAAATTGTATTTCAAAAACAAGCTTTTATACAAATACCATCTACACAATGGCCCCTAAATTGTTTAACAAATTACCGGATCTGCTCAGAAATGAACAGCTGTCGACATTTAAGATTAGGTTAAAAAAATTATGATGAATTTCTGATGGACACTTTGACAAATGAATGATTGACTTATATAATTACCCATTAATCATTATTTATTTTAAATTATTAATTACAACTTATTGATTATTTTAATTTTAAATATAGTGACATTTCTAATAATATTGCATGCGCTAGGTAACCAAAATCATTGTACGTCGCAAGACATATTACAGAGAACAAATTGTTTATACCACCTGTATTCATTACCTGTAATGCACAATTGATGAATAAATGATTCTATAGTGATTCTAAATGATTCTTATTTTATTCTGTTTTTAGTATTTGTTGTTAAAGCGGCAACAGAAATACATCATCTGTAAAAAAATTAACTGTCTAACTATCACGGTTCATGAGATATAGCCTGGTGATAGACAGACGGACAGACAGACAGAAAGACGGACAGACGGACAGTGGGTCTTAGTAATAGGGTCCCGTTTTTACCCTTTGGTTACGGAACCCTAAAAACAGGACAATTAGAGTCGAATGACAACCTACCGCAATTTTCTTTCCAATGTTTACCATTACCAAAGATAGATATAACTCCGTAATAGATGGATACAGTCTAAGAAAAAAAACGTGCCTCGAAAATCAATAAAATTTGATTCTCGTTCAGAGGGCGCTACTAGCTTTGGCCTACTGTCGTATAGATGGCGTTGACGGTTTCGTTTGTTATTTAACAATTTTAACGCATATCAGTGAAAGAACATGCGTCAAAATCATAAAAATAATTAATGCAAATAAAAAAAAAATCATTTATCCACATTTAAATACATTTTATCGTATTTTTATAAATCTTCATTTTTAGTTTTAAAGTGTGTCGACAGATGGCAGTGAATTTACTGGGGTTACAAAATTTACTATGACAGTACCGCTCTAGTATAAGTTACTCTATGCCATTACGCAAAAAACGGCAAAAAAATCACTTTTGTACTCACTTTCCCACTTAAATATTTATTTTATTCTGTTTTTAGTATTTGTTGTTATAGCGGCAACAGAAACACATATAAAAAATATTTAAGTGGGGCTCCCATACAACAAACGTGATTTATTTTGCCGTTTTTTTGCGTAATGGTACGGAACCCTGCGTGCGCGAGTCCGACTCGCACTTGGCCGGTTTTTTTTAAGCATTCACACTACTATATATAAATTATAAACTGAAATTCATGTCATATATTAAGGAAAAAGTGACGAAGCCCTCCAGTGGTGAAGGCCGGATTCGAACCGGCGCCTTAAGCAATCCGGGCTAATGCCTTGAACCCCTAGGACACCCCGCCGCCACGGCGAAACTGCCTGGCTGGTGGTTTCACAACTGGAGGGCTTCGTCACTTTTTCTTTAATATATGATATTTTCAGTTTATAATGTTCGAACTTGTTAGAGAAAAGTATAGGGCCTCGAGTTTATTATCACAGAAAATATCACAGTGTAGATCATGGCAATGTTGAGACGTAATAAAAATGTAAATCGCACCAGTGATATCAGCACGAGCGTATAAGGGCTTCATTCCGAAGTGACACCGAGCGCGGGAGAAAAATATGCCGCAGTAACGAATTTATAAACGTAACTATTTTCGGACATTGCGGTCAGTGCTGTAAAGACGGCACACGGTGCAGGCAATTCTTAACTAAGTTCTCTAATCTTATGTAAAATCAGGTCAGCCTAAGAACGCTACGTCAAAACCCGCCCATAACTTGGGAACAAACGTTCCCTGATGAAAACGTTTGGCAGGTGGCACAGGTGAAATTAAAATGTCAACGCCACATGCTACGCTCCTGGGGCGTCATTCTAAACTTCACATTTGATCCTATTTACACATCTCTCTCTCTCTCGTCTCCTTCGTACCGATAAACACACGCGAGACGCATTGTGAGTAACATCAAATTCAAGTCAAAATGTTAAGTGCGAATGACGCTTTGGGGGTCGGGGGATTAGTGCATTCGACTAGCACTAATGACTTCTCATGTCGGCTGTACACACTCGTCGAGAGCCTCTCGCCGAGAATCTTGACACCGCTCCGATCCAAACGGAGAACACGGTCGTCTCGCAAGACGACACGAGGAAGAGCGAGACGAGACGGGAGCAGCATGGACACGTTCGTTCTCGGCCTGTTTCGGGGTCTCTCGACGAGTGTGTACAGCCCACATCACAATGTGTTTTGAGACGTTGACGTCTGGATTATTTGTGAGGCATTGTAATAAAGGCCATGTAGGCAGGCACGGTAAGCCGGCGCACATGTAAGTAAATATCTTAATGATAGGGTTGATTGAGGTTGTATTTAATAATTTTAGTGCGAAGAAAATAATAGTGCTTATTGCGTTCTGTAGTAGACACTCAAATATTCACGACTCTTCCAACTACTATAATTACTGTTGGAGGAGTCGTGAATATTTGAGTCACATAGGGCACAGTCTAGCGAGCGAGAAAGATAGTGTCATGAGTTAGGAAGGTACAACATGGTTGGTGACTATTTGCTGTCGGAGATATTCCTGCAGACGAATTCACGGGCAGAGGTAATAATAAGTATTTTGTTAAAATTTTCGTTGTTTTCAACAGGCAACTAGTACTTATCGAAACAAGTCTAATAACAAACCTAAACACAATTAGGTTGCGTTGTTTTATCACAGTTCCTATGGCCAACTCCTGTCTCCATCATCAAATAAGCTCGATGGTACCATAATATTGCAATATCATCCAATTTACATACAATGTATGTGAACATTCTCAGCTTCATCGGAAACCGGGAAGTGGGTCAAATTTAACTTGCAAGATTTGATGCGTAGAAACATCTTAGCTACATTGTAAGTTAAATAAAAGCTTTTTAAAAATCAGTAAGCAGTAGTCAGCGATCGTTCGCTGGCTGCACCACGGTGCTATGCTTTAGAAAAATAGAATGCATGCACGCAACACATTTTTAAAGTATTTTGTAAGCAGGGAACCTACTTTAGGGACTGCACAATATAAGTACATTTTCACTGACGAGCAAAAGGCTCTGTAGATGTATTCCAATTTAAAAATACAATATTTTGTATTGATTTACACGCATCCCACTCACAGCATTGGTTCGAGCAAAGATAGATATAACTCCGTAATAGATTGATACAGTCTAAGGAAAAAACGTGCCTCGAAAATCAAGAAAATTTGATTCTCGTTCAGAGGGCGCTACTAGCTTTGGCCAACTGTCGTATAGATGGCGTTGACGGTTTCGTTTGTTATTTAACAATTTTAACGCATATCAGTGAAAGAACATGGGTCAAAATCATTAAAATAATTAATGCAAGTAAAAAAAATCATTTATCCATATCTAAATACATTTTATCGTATTTTTAAAAATATTTATTTTAGTTTTAAAGTGTGTCGACAGATGGCAGTGAATTTACTGGGGTTACAAAATTTACTATATGACAGTACCGCTCTAGTATAAGTTACTCTATGGTTCGAGAGAACACTGCTGTTCTGCTTGTTACAAACCAATTTTTTAACAAGCAGATACGTCTGCGAGCGATACTCAAAATTTCATATTTACGCCCTACGCCACCCCAAAGTCGTGTAAACGTACATAAAGGTGATAAAGGAAGGAATTGAGAGATTTGCGAGGTTCGGTAAGCTTAGCGTTTCGCGAGTGAAGTGGGACTGTCGGACTTTGACTATCATTTCTGATTTTTGTATTGTTTTAATACAATGGGTACCATATAGACATTTGATGCCAAAAACTAACCTGATCGATAGATACCATTAATAAAAAATTGTCATCTAGCCTATTGGTCAAGAGCAACGCACGGATTGCGGTGGTTGCGGGTTCAAGTCCTGCCGGAAGCGTCACTTTCTCCATTTTTTCCTTTAATATAAAATTTGGACTATGATCAATATCAAATCGATATAATATTTTTTATCATCTGTATGTGCCCCTTTTCTCTTTGTAATTATCGCAGCGTTGTTATGAGGCTAATTGCATTGCGTAATTCCGAGAATTCAATTGATTCTCTGCACACGAAATATTCCGCAAAATGTACACTTTATTGCCTTATCGCTAGTTATAGGTACACACGATTCACATTAACCGCAATAATCAGGAATATTAATGGAACCAATAATTTTATTTGCGTTTCCGAAAACGAACTAACTATTGTAAAAAAACTTCAAAAACTCTCCCATGGTCACAGGGCGGACACGCTATACATCAAAAATCATTTGCGTTTCTATGTGTGAACGGCACGTCTGTACACGCGGCATGCGTCATTGTGTGTGTGAGTTGCATAAAAATAGTACTGAGCGGCCGGCAAACGGCTGTCAATCTGCTGTCGCGGGGCGAGGTAATTCGAGTCAGGGCGGGGCGATGCGTGACCGTTCTGTATGATAATACTAGTTATTACTTATTCTGTGCTATGGTCCAAAATGATTTCGGATATAACTTTGTTCAAATGTGACTAAATATTATTTGAATGCCATACTTTTCTATGGCAAAATATTTTTGTAAATGGAAGAAAAAGCTTAGATAAAATCAAAAAGAACTTAATCAAATATTAGGGAGTTTCCAGAAAATAGTGTACCCAATTGGCTCGAGATAAGAAAAGTTAATCTGTCAGTTTTGCCACGACAATTAAGCATGAAATCTTTATGGGAATCAACTTTTTGCCTTTTTTAGGGTTCCGTACCCAAAGGGTAAAACGGGACCCTATTACTAACACTCCGCTGTCTGCCTGTCTGTCCGTCTGTCACCGGGCTGTATCTCATGAACCATGATAGCTAGACAGTTGAAATTTTCACAGATGATGTAAGTATTTCTGTTGCCGCTATCTCTTTGAATTACAAATACTAAAAACAGAATAAAATATATTTAATTTAAGTGGGGCTCCCATACAAGAAACGTGATTTTTTTGAGGTTTTTTGCGTAATGGTACGGAATCCTTGGTGCGCGAGTCCGACTCGCACTTGCCCGGTTTTTTACTGTTCATGTAGGATGGAAATCGTGAATATATTTTGTGGTTTACGTGAAACCCGATTTTTGTTCTAACTGAAACAACATTTCAGTACAAACAAATATTTAGCCTAGTAAGTTTGTTCATACTTAAAAAATGTAACCTGATATTTTTTATAGGTACTTATAAATAAATCACAAAACGATATTAACACCAAATCCACACCAAATTGATACCAAATAACGCCAATTGTTTTTGTTTTGTTAATTCTTTTAGGGCGGTGTATATACGATATGGTATCTGGGCTAAATTAACCCACCGTAAAGCGTAAAGTATTATTTTCTTCGAGTAACTCGTACATGACACGGGTGTATCCGGCTGTCAATGGATGTGATTCCTCCTCGTGTCAAAACCCTTGGCAGGAACGTAATAATACACCTGTCCGACGGAAAACCGGTCGATATAGGTACGCCATAAGTCTATAGTAAGTTTATTGTAGTGTGGTATTATTAAAATAAGTATATTCGATTATATAATAAACCGGCCAAGTGCGAGTCGGACTCGCGCACGAAGGGTTCCGTACCATTACGAAAAAAAAAAAACAGCAAAAAAATCATGTTTGTTGTATGGGAGCCCCATTTAAATATTTATATTATTCTGTTTTTAGTATTTGTTGTTATAGCGGCAACAGAAATACATCATCTGTGAAAATTTCAACTGTCTAGCTATCACGGTTCATGAGATACAGCCTGGTGACAGACAGACAGACGGACAGACGGACGGACAGACGGACAGACGGACAGCGGAGTCTTAGTAATAGGGTCCCGTTTTTACCCTTTGGGTACGGAACCCTAAAAAACGAACTCAATATATTAATGTAACTAGTTATTGTGCTAATATTGATCTACCTATTATTAAAACAGCGGTAGGTATCCAAAATCAGAAACTGATAGAGGTTTAATTTTTTTAAATATGAATGTGTAAATCGTTCGGAGTAGAAATATGATTTAATTATAATGAAAATGAAACTAATTACATTAAAATGTATAATTTATTACTAATTAATTTAATTCAAACGAAAACTGTAATTGTTAAATATTTGAGAAAAGCTAATAAAAACGGTTGTGTAATCTGCATTATATTTAATATTGTCTTCGGTTACCGCGATAGTTACTCATGAAATAAAACTATGAAAACGGATTATATCGCGTATATTGAATTTATAATACATCCCGACGTTTCGAACTCTTTACAGCGTTCGTGGTCAACGGGTGACGGGGGAAACGTCGGGATGTATTATAAATTCAATATACGCGATATAATCCGTTTTCATAGTTTTATTGCATTATATTTGTTAAAAAAGAATGATTCAATGATTAAAAATGTGGATGATTTTTCGCATAACTTTGACTGGTAGTATAGCGAAGCAATGTATATTATTTAAAAGTGAGAACGGTTCGGTAACAAAAACTATATCATATATTTTCTCCAAAAACTTCAATTCATAACATTTCTGCTATAGGATGTCCGAATCAATTCATCCTTGTCCAACCAACGTAAAGGGACTTACGAACTTAACTCTTTGAATTACAAAGTTAGATGGAATAAAACCCCTTTGACGTGACGGATAGGGGAGGTAACAAATGTGTATAATCAAAAGTTTGGAAAGATTCATTGCTGCAAATTCTGCCGAAAATATGATCCGCGGCGAAGTTTACAGTGTGCGCCCCGGGCTGCAGTGCGCAGTCCAAGTAGCTTCGACAGTATACAGGTAGGGCGCAAATAGTTGACACATTGAATGCCAGGAACCCGCTCGGCGGGCGGTCTGTTCGTAGTCGGTTTCCTCTACAAAGCGGGAAAACGCTGGGATCGGCTACGCGTGTAGCGCTACGAAAACGTTGGCAGTGAATATTAAAACACATACACTGCCAGCGCGAGCTACGCGCTACGAGCGTAGCCGACAACACTGGCAGTGAATGTGTTAAGGGCGTAAAAATGCGCGTACTGCAGCGGTAGCATGGTAGGATTTTTATCGCCTGTCACTTTCGCACTTACATACTTGTTAGAACGTGACAGGCATGGTGACAGGCGATAAAAATGCGACCGTGCTATAACCGCTGCGCTGGTGGTATAACGAATAAATAAATAAACAAAGGCATTTTTTGATGAATCACGTACCTGATGATTTTGTTTAATAGGTCAAAATTATTTTTATTGTCTTGCTTTTTGTCCCCAAAAAATGTAACGGAGTGGACCTTTTTGTATTAGATGACATTTTTTTCATGTAAAATACAATGTTGATATAGAAAGACATGCACAATAGCACTTAGCTTTTTTATTTATTTATTAGAAGACACAAATAAAATCGTGACAGAGTGGTCAGAAACAACTCAATTTGTGTATGAATGCAAGTAAATAGAAAAATGGAAAAATTGTTCAGCCCAACCCAAATGTGTGTTGTGTGTGTGTGTCCTGTGTTTATTTATTTATTTCAAGAAATAAAACTAATTTAACGATTATCGTTCTCTCGAGACATTTAGCATTGCCTTTATACTGTCCACCAGTACTGTGTTGCAGGCATAGACATATATATTACTTCGTAAAGACCGGCCTTACGTGCACTACGAATGTATCGGACATCGGAGTCAAAACCAGCGCGCTCAATCGTGTGGCGAATTGCGCAGTGGAAAGGCGTCACCATTGGTGTAAACAAAGTATAAGCATATGAATACAATTCCGACAGAACACCGACGCCTTTCCACTGCGCAATTCGCCACAAGACTGAGCGCGCTGGTGTAACTAAATGCGATATTGACTCCAATTTATCGGCCTCATTCGTAGTGCTCGTAAGGCCGGTCTTTACGAAGTAATATATATGTCTATGGTTGCAGGCGACTTTTGCTCCGAGGAACAAAGTTAGTCAAAGGCGGTCCACTGCAAAGAAAGCCGACCAATAAGAAAAAATGCGCAACTTGTAAAGTCACGCCTCGCCTTTATCTTCTTGGTTATTTCGTTGGAAAAACGCTCTGAAAAAGACTAGTTTTTATAGCAAAATGTTTAATAACAGCTTAGCCATTCGAACGTTATTAAATTTAAATGCAAGTACCTACGTTTCGGGATAAGAAATCTAAATGAAATACTACTTAAAAGGTTACTACCGAAATATTTGGGTTTCTATATGACATATGTGGTATTTTCTATAAAAAGGGACCTTATTGTCGATGGCGCTTACGCCATTATTAACGATGCTCCGATATAAATACAATGCCGCGCGACGCTGTGCGGCGTAAGCGCCATCGAAAATAAGGTACCTTTTCATAGAAAATGCCCCATATTAGTAATACAGTTTGTTTAACTCTAGTTTTAGTTATTCAATATGTTTCTAATGTGATACCTACTGATAACCAAAAAAATCACTTTTGACACACAGATCAGATCATATCAGTATCATATTGAAAACTGATCTAATAACTAAAACTAAAATTGATATATTATTTACGCAAAAAAATCAAATACAAACGTATTTAAATAATGACTGCAGCTGTAATGTGTAGCGGGGCAATATTATTGTCTGGCCTTTAGAATTAATCTTGAAACGCGTTTAACCATCATTTTGGAGTCAACGGCCGGTAGTTCAATACAAGTGGAAGTCCCTTTCTAAAAGCTGTCAAAAAGTAACATCCGCTTGTATTACAAGTTACAAGCTTTTGAGAAACGGGCCCCGGCTATCGCTTTAAGGCGGTTCCCTGAGCCAGAAGACAAAAAAATCTCCTTACATGATCATGTTTTTCTAAGAGGCGTGTATATTAGTAGACGTGGAAAAAATATATGTAGTTCTTGACTATATTATCTTTAATAACATAGCTTCCGATACACGAATTATGACACTTCGCTCGATACAATTAATTCCCAAAGTAACCTCTAACTCGGACTTTTAATCCAACTTTACTTGGTTATTTATTATGTGATACTATAAACAAAAAAAGAAGAAAAAACAATCTTAACTTGAATAGTAATTTCATAGCTTTCGAATTTCGATATTGTAAGGTAACGTTTTTAAAATAAATAAAAATCGACAAAATTTGATCAAAATTGACACTTGGCGTGCATTATCTTTCCCGTCTTCTTGCGAAAAGTGACAGTGACAGCGGCAAACCGATGGAACGGCCTTAAAAGAGCTAATAAAATCACCGTAGGTACACTGTCTTGTACTAACCGTACAATTTTAGTCGTATTTAAAGCTCCTAATACCTTGACACTGGCGAAATGGTCCCACTGGATTGATTCCATTTAATTTTAGAAGAATGAATGAATGTATATTTAAGATCCAAATACATTATTAACAAAATTTATTAAACAATTAGCTACTATTTGTCTGTATTTTCTCCTCAAATGTCATAATACAAAAGCTGTATACCTATTTCTTCAAGGACATGTCGTAGATTTAAATTAAAGGGCAACTCATGCGAAGTAAATAAGCCCTTTAGAATAGCAGGCAAAACATCGGGACCGTAAAATTTCCCTTACGCGCTTCAAGACTTTCACACATGTGTGCACAAGCCCTTATTCAACCACTCACAATTCAATACCAATATGATAGGTACCGAATAAATTTATATTGGCTACTGATGAAAGTAGGAATCGGCAACGAAGCATTTTTGACCTCATTTTAGTAGTCCGTTTACGTATGATGATTTTATTTGGTTTTATTTAAAGTCTAAGAAACAATAGGACCCTCAACTTTGACCGCCACATTAAGTACCACTATAATGCGCCATTCTTTTTTTTTATATGCCTCCGGGTCCTGGTATATCTAAATTCTTAACTCCTCGCATCTAAAACTGTTTGACTTTGGAAAATAAACTTTGAATGAGGGACACTAGAGTGCATTGTTGAAAGCAGCTGTGGTGGGATAAGAGATTGATGAATTTACTTGACTGAGTGAATCTGTTTGCATGCACTGTGATTGGGAATATGTGCCTTAATCCATAAATCAGAAAACAAATATTGCCAAACAAATGTTGGCAAATCTATCTACCGTAGTAATCCCTAAATTTACCGTTGGTATCTTCAGTCAAGTGAAATATTAAAATAATAATTTTACCAAAAATAGTGACGCTAAAGGGGCCCACTGACTATCAGTCCGCCGGACGATATCGGCCTGTCAGTTGTTAGGAACTGTCAAATTTTTGTTCTAACTGACAGGCCGATATCGTCCGGCGGACTGATAGTCAGTGGGCCCCTTAAGTACCGTCGATATAGTGCGACAAAATAGTAGAAATTAAATAAAATGGAACGAAAAAATTCCATACTAAATTGTTGCCATGTTTAAGCATTTTACGTTAAAAGTGTGACAGTTACGTAACGTGAGTGGCGCCCTCAATAATTTTCTACAGTTTCTTGTCGGACTACTTATACTTATCGTCCCAGAAATGGATAGAAAATTGTCTGTGTCATCAGGAGTCAATTATCACCGTGGTGAAATAGGCCCCAAAGCGGATGTTACGCTTAAGGAGACGATACGGCCTGTCTGTTGTTCGGAACTGTCAAATTTTTGTTCTAACTGACAGGCCGATATCGTCCGGCGGCCTGATAATCAGTGGGCCCCTTTAGGTCGTAATTATCTGTGTTGAAATATTTAAAACTCATGGAGATATATTTAATATGGTCGTTATGTATGTATAAAGATCCCAGTTAACTTACCCATTAAATAGACTTTGTCTAGAGCCTACAGTCACTATACATTAGCGCTCCTATATAATTATACAGTAAGAGTGCAACTGTCCATTTCAGTCCACTTTTACGACTTATATTCATCCGTATTAATAATATCAATAACGTTAGGTCTAAAATAGTACAGGTTGCAGTGGTGCGGTTTCAGCAAAGTACTTTATATGAAAAATAGCATATGTGCATATTCTTTAGCTCGAGAGCGGAGAAAGGTTGATTAAATATGTTTAGTTCTCTCTAAAAGTGTAATATTCTCGCACGGAATGACGTGACGGAGCGGGGCTAAAGCTAAGAAAATATTACATGTATGCGACTGTTTTTATAAGCAGTTCAAATAAAATAAAACTATGGCAACTAATGAAAATATATCTACATACATTAATCTCTCTTTTTCGTAAATATTAAACTATGCCTTCGAAAATTAAATTCCCTGCTTTATTATGCTAACGTAATCTTGTTCTAAAGAAATATGTGTCCTTTTGATCTGAATTCAAGTCATAAAGGGCGAGATTTTTGAGTTTGAGTGCTGTCTCGGTCTCGACTCAATGCCGAATATAAAATATAAAAAATAATTGGTTAAGTGCGAGAATTATGTAACAAGGCTACTAAATAGAAAATCACCTTTTAAGGGTATGAAATTTCATTACAGACCCCTTGTCTAGCCGCGCCCGAGACGTGATACTTCCCAGCCTAATATAAAGAACATAATATCAATATTTCATTGCATGTTTGAGGAAAAGGAAAATCAAATTACACACTTTCAAATTATAATAACCAAATGTAACGATGTTGTTAAAAAAACCCTACTTTGAGGGAAATAAATATATACTGGCAAGTTGGCAACATATTTTGTATATATGTGTGTATTGCTGAGCGTAAAACACGAGCGTTCCACGCACACATCAATCGTGTTTTGGCTTCACTTTTGGCCGATTAGCCGTAAGTCCCCATACGTCTGTCTATGTGTAATTAGTCTAAGTTTTAAGGTATATTAACATATTATTAATACAGCATAGCAGATAAAACTATTCAATGCCAGCCTTCCTAGCCAAGATAACAATTGTACATCGACAAACGCCAGACGAAAAAAATGTAGGTATTGGGATGACAGATGACACAATACGATAAGTCACGTAATTATGTCCATACATTATCAGTTTCGATTGGCTTTTTATATCAACAATTGTCATATTGGCTAGGCCACCTTATCACACAAATTATAATAGCTTAAGCGTTTTCAGGTTGATCTTAAATATACTATCATCGCCTCGTAAGCATCAAGAAAAACTGTAGAACAATCGACCCACGCAGACAAGCAATCTGACTTCAGAAACGTTATAAACGAGTGATATTGACATAGGTGTACATATTTGCCATGGCAAATTACTTTAAAAAAAATTGTTCTCGCCCTCATGCGGCTGCCTGTGTCGCGACGCTGTCGTATTGAACACTATAGACAAGCAAATATACAAGACTACCATAATAGTCCAGAACGCCGCGACAATAGGAATAACTGGTATTGTATGTGAGGGTTGAGGAGTGGTTAGTCCTACCTCACAGTCCAGTTGTAGTCTTGATAATCTGCTTCGCTCATCTGCCTTATGCACCATCTGTGGTTAAAAGGGTTTATATGAAATGACGCATCACTAAGTGTCTACCACTAAGTATGAGAGTTTAAACCTCTATCTTTTATGTCTATATGTTTCTAAGGATGATGGCATCTTCCATCAATCATAAATAAGAGTTACATAATATCTATTCGTTACTATAACATATATGAGAACCAACTTACCCGGCCGGATGTAGGTTGCCGGGTGCCAACCACTTACGCAGCTGCACATTTATAATCATAAGGGGGGCGCCTGGCGGCCGAAGCCGCCACCCTTTCGTGCTGATAAAGGAATACATAGCGACCGTAGTCACCTCTGCACTCCTGCACAGGATAAAGGAGAACCTAGCAGCCAAAGCCACAGAACTCCTAGAGCCGGCCACACTGTGGTCACTCCTACACACTGACGAAGGAGACGCCAGCAGCCGAAGCCACCTCTCTCCTACATAATCTATAAATTACCTAGTCCGCCTTACCTAAGATGGGCTCCAAAGAACTTCCACGACCTTCATCGTGAACTCATAGGTACAAACTTACTGGATCCACGGATTACCGCGTGGCAACCAGCAAGATGGCTATTAAGTTATAAATCAAGATAATTGTACAATAGTATAAGTCAATAGGTACAAAGCAGTAAACACTTAGCTTTCAGGTAAACCAGCCCATGTGGTCACCGACTCTGCGCGTCGCCTGTCTTGGCTCCTTGATAATAACACTTGTACTAGATCTATCTTCTTCTTCTATTGTAACGGCAAAATGGCCGTCCATAATGTTATGCAAACTTTTGTCCCATAGACAATATCTTATTTAAACCTTCGCGACACTGTCGAACCGATCCGACTTGACTCGATCGGATCGACTGTCGCGACACTGCCGACTAGACAGGAAAAATGACGATTTATAGATAGATATTCAATTTTGATTACGTTCTTTCTCTCTATCCATTGTCTTAAGGTCTAGGATCTTTCCTCTTTAACTGACCTTAACTTTATCATCATCAAGTTTCCATTTACTTGTAGCTTCCTCTAAGTGTAGTAAAGTTGGGATAATAAGTCTCAGTCAGCTTTATTAAGTATGCTTATTTACTTACTTACGTATTCCGTAAAAATACTTAAAAATGTGGGTACTCTAATTCAATTAATACTTTCTTAGAACAAATACCCAACTTTGGTATCTGAACTATCTGACATTGTACTACGAACAACTCTGTTTAAAGTCAGTCCTTCATTAACTAACTAATAGTCGTTTCGTCTGTCAATTTAAATCTCTCAGATATTCGCTCAAGGAATTAAATCGCGACCTCTTCTAATATGTATGATTATTATAAACACTCATCCTTACCAGGATAACCACCATATCATCCTCTAAGTTTAATGTTGCTAACAACTTAAGCAAACTCAGTTTCCTTTTCTTAGTCTTGAAATTGAATAATTATATGTTATTAATTTATTATGCACATAAAGTCGTATTCATCTCTATTTATCCAAATAATAACTCTGTATTGTACTTCTAACCCTGTTAGAACGTCACTATTATCTCACTTGTTAATATTATGAATCTAGACTATATTCTAAATCCACCCTTGGCTTTATACTCTGATACGAACCCACACTGTCACTGTGGGTCTTACTTGATTACAATCGTACTCGGATATCTTACGGGTCTTACACCCATTAATACAAACATCGATGCCACAGCGGGCCTTACACGATACAGAAATTGCATTAACCGCCTCATGCGTGAATAAAACCATCGATGCCACAGCGGGCCTTACACGATAGGTACAGATTTTACATTCACCGCCTCATGCGTGAATAAAAACATCGATGCCACCGCGGGCCTTACACGATGTCACAACAAAGTAGCTGCTGCTAAATCTAGCAGTAGCTGCAGGAATCTGTCTTCTGTCTTTCCTGCTGTCTGTCTTGGTCTGTCAACCTCATTCGTTACTATATGGACTTATCCTGCTTGGCAGCCCTCCCCAATAAAAGGAAGAAAAGCAAGTAAGTGCACTTTCAAGTCGTAATCGTTTAACATTAATAACGAAAATATCTGACAGTCTGTATACTAACAAGACTACTCATAAAGTGTTATTTGAACACCTAGATGTAAGTATCATATTTATGAGTTTTATCTCCAAGAGTATATTTTATATTAGACGTAAATACTGCCCTTAGGCACTTCATATAAGTACATACACATGTACATGACAAACTCATTTAAATTCTGGCACAGATCGCTTTTGATCGAAAGTAACTCAAGACTTCGTTTTAATTACTTGTATAATAACAACTACGTATTACTAAAATATTTAGCCCACATAATGTCCCACTGCTGGGCACAGGCCTCCTCTCCAGCGCGAGAAGGGCGTGGGTCCTCATACTCAAGTAAAATAAGTTAGATTAATAGCCAAAGCGAAACTTAAAATGGCTCAGAACCATACATCTTAATTGTCGATTACCTACGTAATTACTGTTGTTCTTAAATGTGCCATTAATTCAGTGCTTAATATAGCGATTCCAATGTAGTTTTAACATGTAGTCTAAAATAACTGTTTCACATAGTATAAACATCGCTTACTCTTACCCACGAGACTAAAAAACCCGTTATGTTATTCTGTGGCAACATCATTTGCCCGTAAGCATATATATAATAATTCAATTAAATTACTATTTCAAAATCTAATTTGGTTACGAGAGTTTCCTTGATAGGTACATCAAACTTTAATTTACTTGTAACGATCTCCAATATTAATTCATTTTTATAATCGTTACTCCCGAAGTTGTATGCAAATTTCATACTCAATTTCAATTACGTCATATAATGTCTGCACAAATTCTCTTAATTTGTTTACTGAATATATTATCGTTCTCTACACATAAAGGCAAACTATATCATTGTAATCCATTACTGTTAACCAACGTGTTAACCAACGTGTCTGAAGTTAAGAACTTTAATGACATATATATTATATATTCAATAATATTCATCTACTTTGCAAACTCTATTTTGCTAAAGTTCTTGTTGTAACACATTATATTGTTACATAACAAATATATCATCAAGGCGCGGCGTTTATAACCCAAACGGCCAAAATGTGAACTCTTGATTCGTTTCAATCAATCGATGTGAAACGCTTCCGTATGTCAACGTAGCTATTATAACATAGGTATCTCCTTTTCAAACTATATGACGAGAAACCTCACGTGCATCTGAGATGTAAATACATAGGATGTAAACGGCAATTCAAGAAAGTTTATAAGCAATAAATATGAATTGGTCAACAAGTTATTGCACTTAATACTAGGTGAATTGCTATTTCCTCAATTTCGCGGCTCGCACCGCTCTTGTTACGGAACCCATTCTAATAGAAATACTATAGGTATCTAAGACCATAACATAACTAATAAGAATCACATCTTCCGTTTCTTTCATCATCATATTGATCCTTCATAAGGCATAAGGATGTCAGAAATTATGCAAAATTGAACTCTATCACTTTGAAACAAAGTTCTCAATCATGGGAGAAATATATTCCCTCTGTCTTACAAAGGCTCAATAATTCAACATATTTTTCTATGAATCGCTAGTAATCTTCAAGAGGACATCTTTCCCTTCTGGAACTTTAAAACCACAATATACTATAGCTTTGTTCTTCGAATACATTCGTTCTGAATCTGAATATACTATAGCTTAATTCTTCGACTTCATTCATTCTGAATCTGAATATACTATAGCTTAATTCTTCGACTACATTCGTTCTGAATAACATCACTTAATCGAATTTAATCTGTCGTGAGACATATTAACATCAAATAAATTTTACGGTAGGTACGCGATACACAGCCGTCGTGAACGCTGCTTGCACTGTTAGTGCTTGAGAAACGAAACTTATGCTCTCCGAAACATGTCGCACGAGTGACTAAAACAAGTGAGTCTAAACAGTATAGTATATTTAACATCATTTAAGTTGTTGCCATTGATTCTATTGCGATTGATTACTAAATATCACTGGCTAGTAAGTAAGTTTCAACCAGATAATGATTTTTCTTTTCATTTCATTTCATCTCTAAGTCAAATTTCTCATTAATTCTCCAAAGACTCTTTTAAATTCAAATTTTTACTCAATACATAGTTACTTAAATTTATCAACTTATTCTCATTATCCAAGTAACTAATAAAACGGATGAACATGATCTCCCTGCCACAGGTTGCTACCTGTGGCAAGGAGCTAAAATCCATCCGGGAGCTAACTTTACTGAAGTAATCAATCTGAATATTTAGGCAGAAGGAACATTTTCCATTCTTATTTTATTTATTTTTTCTACTTCCAAATTTGTGTCTTTTTTACATGCTCAGCAAACTATCTAACTTCTAGATTTTAGGCCAACTCTCTATTCAACAAATTTCATATCAGGATAAAAAAAAATTGTTAGTTGTATGATGATGATGATGATAATGATCTCAAATAATAGAAACATACTGAATGTTTCTACCTCTGCTGACTCGCCTTTACTTATAGCAAAGTACGCTGTGCATGAACTAATTTATCACAATTATACTAATTTGTCATCAGCTCACAGTTTGAGCTATGCAAGAATGAATAATTACCTAATTATTACGGTTAGGTACACTATAGTCATTTCATTTTCAACTTCCTTACTTCTGACTCAAGAATTACTAAGTAGGCATGTATTTATTTATACCTATAAGGTAAGATTTAAATTTATTAGGTATATATATATATATATATATATGCTCTCTATATCATAAAGAAAACATAGTGAAGAACTAATCTTCTGTTATTAATATGATACTAATATATCACTTTCAAACAACCAACTGTAACAAGCAACTAGTTACAATTTAAATTCATTACATTATAAGTTCATGTATAATGCTAAACTTGTCGGTTATTTTACGAAATTTATTACTAATTCTCATTCTTCCCACGGAAGTATTCTTACATACTCTACACAATCAAACTTAACTTGACCAATTACAAATTTTAAGGTTTGTCACAAGCATTTGCGTTTAGTGACTTGTAAAATTAGGAATTATTTTCATGCTTTTACTTGAGTATGAGGACCCACGCCCTTCTCGCGCTGGAGAGGAGGCCTGTGCCCAGCAGTGGGACATTATGTGGGCTAAATATTTACTAACAATCAGTACATGTAGGTATGCATAGCATAGCATGATGTGAATATCTACTTTCTAATTTATCAAGAAGTATTTTGACTATCATATTATTTTCAACAGAATTTAATAGGGTACATCTGTAGGTATGTAAAATTTCAATCCGTTTTGAGTCATACCTCATTAGTTAATTTGTGAATCTTATGTCGCTCTAGACAATTTCTTCACTATCAGTGTCTGTCGGGGTTCATAACATAGCTTTTTTGTCAGTCACTCAGTAATAAGTGCCATAGCAAGTGAACTTTAAGGCAATTTAGAAACTGATCATTTAGTACTTAAGTTTCATTACTTATTAATTTAGATCAAGCAATTGACTTAACAACAAAAATTCATTTAACTTTTGAATGCCACTACTTGTAATAGCCTCCCCGAAGCTACTCGTGAACTATCTAACCCATGAAGCAATGATAACAACACCAAACAGCCTCGGCCGCAGACTGAAAGATGCAGCGATTAATGCCTCATCCCTAAACTAATATTTCAAACAAATTATATTGAAACAAGCATTCAAATATTAGACTTTACAAATTTACTAGGTATTGACTTTTAGCACTTCCAGCCAAATGAGATTAAATTACATAGTCAATGAGTATCAATAATGAATTAACTCAATGCTACACTATACTACAAGTATCTACACTTGTTTATTAGTATTAACAGACTTGAAACTCAAGCAACTTTGCGACGCACAACTGTAAAGTAGTTAGAAAATCTGTCCGTCATCTCTCATAAAGTTTATAAACCACAAATGGTACTGGAAAGGTCCAAGGATCCAATCAATCCTAAATCTCAGCACACTTCACCATTTTGTCGCGACGCTGTCGTATTGAACACTATAGACAAGCAAATATACAAGACTACCATAATAGTCCAGAACGCCGCGACAATAGGAATAACTGGTATTGTATGTGAGGGTTGAGGAGTGGTTAGTCCTACCTCACAGTCCAGTTGTAGTCTTGATAATCTGCTTCGCTCATCTGCCTTATGCACCATCTGTGGTTAAAAGGGTTTATATGAAATGACGCATCACTAAGTGTCTACCACTAAGTATGAGAGTTTAAACCTCTATCTTTTATGTCTATATGTTTCTAAGGATGATGGCATCTTCCATCAATCATAAATAAGAGTTATATAATATCTATTCGTTACTATAACATATATGAGAACCAACTTACCCGGCCGGATGTAGGTTGCCGGGTGCCAACCACTTACGCAGCTGCACATTTATAATCATAAGGGGGGCGCCTGGCGGCCGAAGCCGCCACCCTTTCGTGCTGATAAAGGAATACATAGCGACCGTAGTCACCTCTGCACTCCTGCACAGGATAAAGGAGAACCTAGCAGCCAAAGCCACAGAACTCCTAGAGCCGGCCACACTGTGGTCACTCCTACACACTGACGAAGGAGACGCCAGCAGCCGAAGCCACCTCTCTCCTACATAATCTATAAATTACCTAGTCCGCCTTACCTAAGATGGGCTCCAAAGAACTTCCACGACCTTCATCGTGAACTCATAGGTACAAACTTACTGGATCCACGGATTACCGCGTGGCAACCAGCAAGATGGCTATTAAGTTATAAATCAAGATAATTGTACAATAGTATAAGACAATAGGTACAAAGCAGTAAACACTTAGCTTTCAGGTAAACCAGCCCATGTGGTCACCGACTCTGCGCGTCGCCTGTCTTGGCTCCTTGATAATAACACTTGTACTAGATCTATCTTCTTCTTCTATTGTAACGGCAAAATGGCCGTCCATAATGTTATGCAAACTTTTGTCCCATAGACAATATCTTATTTAAACCTTCGCGACACTGTCGAACCGATCCGACTTGACTCGATCGGATCGACTGTCGCGACAGCCTGTAAGCAGTTAAATTCAGATCGATACGGTATTGCTTTTGTTCTAATCAAAGAGAAGTTCTAATAAAATCGACCTGTCTTAGCTGTTATTATAGTTTAGTTTGCGTAGCTACCGCATGGCGCTAGTTATAATCTCAGGCGTAATGTACGGCCAAGTGAGTTTGGCGCGATATAACAGCTGTACGTAATAGTACCATTTATTGTAATATGTATTTTTAATTATTTCTGTCTATGTCTTTTGTATGTTATATATTAATTTTGTTGTTTTTCTTGTTACTTGTCGTGTCTTAACCATTTAATTATCGAGGGTTATTTACATATTTCAGATTTTATTTCACTAGAAATCATTTTGTACACGTCTAAATACAAACCTTGCAACAAAATTAGTTAATTAAGTTGCTGGCTAAGTAGGAGCAACGAATTCAATCGATCGATCAAATGCCGCAATGTATTGCAAATCTATTTCACCATAAATTAACAAAACATTATGTTTACGATGCTAATTGCTAACTCAAAAGGTAAGGACGATGAAGAAGATAATATTCTCGAGATATAAACAGTATTTGGAGGCTGCGATCGTGATAAATTTGACTTATACATTCTATTTATAACCTATTGTTTCCCTAAATGAAATTTCAGGCATGAATAGGTCTTTGCTGAGCTGATTTTTCGGGTTCAACCCATTGTATCGCAAAACCGCGTTTAAAATATAACGTTTGAAACGTGAAAAGGTTTTTGTTGCATACGGTGCTGATTTTTCATTATACGGCGCAGCGTTTCAATTTTCCCAGTAATAAATCATTGGAGAATACTGGCCAGTATCCTGCCGATACAAACGCCGTATGTGACCGAAACTAACGCAATGTTGGAGCGTTCTAACCTTCGATGTCAGCGTATACGCTTATACGTTGGATAACCCAATAACGATGTGTAGAAAGAACTGCAAAAAAGGGCCCGAACATCTCCCAAAAATATTGGAGCCGTGATTAACGATAGTACCTACATCATATCAGTATTATTTTATTTTATTTATTTGCGATATCATCTAACTCATTATATGAGTAACAGAATGTTTTTGGTCAGACAACACACCCAACTAGTTGATTATCAAATTATGACTACCATTAATATCATATTATAGGTATACTGCTTGATAGAAAAAATAAATTGGTACCTAGTAATTTTCAACTTTTCTTAGCAAAATTCTACAGACTTATAGTTTAGTATTCTTGAGTTAGAGGTAAAAGAATAACTAATCCAAACGGTTAGCCTTTTTGTCTACCTGTTTTTACTTAAATATTTTAAATCCCCTTTGGCACGAGCACTACTACTTTTTTTTTAAAGAAACAGTTTCATAACAAACGGTGTAGACTGAATGCCTAATATCCATCCGCTATTTTTTCCGTCTTAAAATTAAACTTTACAACTTTTTTAGATATAAAAAAACGCCGAAAGTCTTTAAGCCGTTTACGGACTTTCCTTAAAAACCTTAGAAGTTATTTCTGGGTATTTTGCAATAGTAAGCAATTTACCCGGGCCATTTATATTTGTGAGATTGCAGCATATTTTTATTAAGTTCGGGCTGAAGTTTTTTATCGCGTCTCGGGCCCAGCCGCTGTCGGCGAGTAAGTATTGTGGAATGATTAATTGTTCTGTAAATTGAATTCACCGTGATAAATGAAATATCCGCACAATAGGTAATAAATTACGCTGACCCGCGCCGGGCAAGATGAAACGGTCCGCCGTGTACGGATGTTGCCGGGTAATGTGTAACACAACATACGTAAAACACCTGCCTGCATTGTTGGCGAGTTTTAATTCGTTTCACAATTAACAGAGGCGCGTGCCGGGCGCTGGACGAATTGCACGGATTTTACAACGCAATTTTGAAAGCCTTTTACATCATCTGATACGATTTTATATGTAGTTATTCAGTACATGCCGATTGCCGACTATCTACCTAAAGTCGTACCTATATTATCATGAAATATTAATTTTGAGGCGATATTTTATTTGAATACAACATATTATACATAAGTGTAACGCAAAACATCTGCCGCAACGTTTTGGGTTACACCTTTTCGCACGGGCGACTGCGACTAGCACGGATTTTATACCGCATTTTTCAGAGCGGTTTTACATCGTCCGACAGCGCAGCAGTTTTACATAGTACCAGAACTATAATATTTTGTTATGTACTTACTCAATCGTAATATAATCTGATTCAATCTAAATATCATTGCGTCATGCATTTAGTGGATCATCTAGTTAGTTTAGTTGAGCAAATCACTTTTGAGCCCGATTTGTGAAAAAGGTGTAAAGTTTTCGATGGCGAATGTGTCAGAATTTTAAGGGAGAAGTTCAAAGGGCTGGTGGGAGTAACGGCACCACTTTTCAGCCTGGCAACATCGGGTTTCTTAAAGCCTAGGAACACCACTGCAAGAATCAGAAGTCAAATCATGCATACGACACAGTTCTAAAGATCTCTATAATAAGGTTTAAAAATTCAATTCTAACAAAGTCGTCATAAATTTCGTAATTTCGTGGTCGTGTCCAAATATATATAGCAGTCGAAGCATTCTTGTGGGCTCTGGGGGCCTAGCGAAGATGATAATCGTTTGCAGAAAACGAAACGATGCTATTGTATCTCTATCACTCTTCCATATTAGTGCGATAGAGACAGATAGTGTTTAGTTTCGTTCCACTGCGAACGATTGTGATCTTGGCTAGGCCCTCTGCTGTATATAATCGTGTCGTAGAGTGTGAAAGGGCTCTAACATTCGTGGTGCTGTCCTCCCATTATGCTAGAGCACTTTATGGCTAATGACTAATGAATGAACGGTGTAACTGCCATACCGTTCATCTCATCCCAACAATACCTATATAGGAACATCGCTGTTGCGTGTATGGCGGTGGCGCCTGTGCGGTGGCTATGAGACATTTAAAAGTTTTCGAAGGTAAAAATGTGTCCAAATTTGAGCTCACTAAAGCACTATTTTTGCCAGGTTGAGTGCATATCGTTTCTAGCTCTCCGACTTCGCATCAGAGTGCCATTGAAGACATTGTGGCCAATTCAAACATATTTAGATATCGGTTTGACATCTAATGGCTTCTCTACACGATGGCCCAGCGCTGGACCAGCGAGAAGGCCATGCGATGGTTAAGAGCACGCACTATGGAATGGGCCACGGGTAGATGCATAAGCACCATCGCTGGGTCACTACCTTTGATGTGCAGACGAAAAACCGCCACCGTGGCCATCCCATCGCCATCCCGCCGCGCCATAAGCCATCCAACACCACCATCCTCTATACACGCTGGCCCATCTTAGTAGGCCAATATATTAATGGCCCATCGTGTAGAGGAGCTATAAATGTAAGTTTGATATCGTATGTCGTCGTTTTATATTGTAATTGTTATATTATAGTTTGATAATGTAGATATCGTTTCGGCATCTAAATTTATGTGTGTTTGACTTGGCATCATTAACTTTTAAGTGTTTTCATTATTTATATAAAAAAAGTCCCAAAAAACAAGAGTCATACATCTATATCTACTCATATACGAATATATTTTATGTAATTAATAATTTAATAAACACTACAGTTGAATCATCATGATAATCATCATCATCATCATCATCATCTAGCTAAAAACCAAAACCGGTATCTCCGGTTTATTTCCGAATGTCTAACCTGTCACATACATCCGACCAACACTTATTTGAATAAATAACCTGTTAATACAATCAGAATACGCCTTCAGGTCTCATACGTAGGATGAATTATATTACCCACTCAAATAATACCCAGAAACTTGAGGTAAAAGCACTTTGGCCGGCATAGGGCTCCCAACGTTTAATATGTGATGCAAAAAATTACTGGGACTACGACGAGTCTCGTAAAGAAGAAGGAATACTCGTAACTATTACTTACCTTACCCCAGTTCTGCGTTACTTATGTGACACAGCCTTAATGTGCAAGGCCTTGAGGCCAATTCGGCTTACATTTTGATGTTAAAATTATAACTAAATATGGTAATTTTGTTATCATTCGCGCGTGCATTCCGCTCGCACTTTCCCGTACATGTAATATATTATCGCGAGCGAGACAAGCGGTCGAATGATAAAAAATGACATCATTTAGATAACATTTTTACATCAAATTGTATGTTTGAATTGGCCTCAATGTCGTCAATGGCACTCTGCGAAGTCCTATCAACGTAGGGCAGCTTGTGGCGTGCTGTTAGGAGGTAGCAACACTGGCGACCACACGTACCCGAGTGTTCCTGGGGAGTTCTGTCATGTACTGAACAGTGAACTCAATAACATTATTTTTTGACGGTCCACTAATTCGAGTCGAGCTTTTATTAGTTTTTCCTTTTTAATTTTATGGTCAGAAACCAATGGATATTTTTTTGTTGAAAGCTTTCGCGCCCCCTTGTTGATATCTCCCCCATATCCCTTCAAATCAAATTACGCCTCTATATTTTATATTTCATAAGAAGCGAGGTTTTATTTAGCTCCACAAATCTTAGCATTTTTTCTCACTTACATCAAATCCTATCTCCCAGAATCTGGCTTGTGCCGAGCTTACGGTTGCTTGATATTTATTGCTTACCGCGTGTAGGAAAATATTGACTAAGTATGGTTGTACTATAAATAAACTTGAATGAAGTGGCAAAGTGCGATTTGGACGTGTGCATTGTGGTTCCGTACTATCAATTTTTTTTATGCAGTATATTTTACATTCTACCAGGCCCGTTCCCCAGACATTTTTAAATCATTTGTAAGGATTGTGAGGGACTTGGCGGGTGTCAGGGGTTTTTGGAAACCTCGCCTAACCACGAAGGTGCTGAAGCTACAGCATATGGTGGCGAGTTAAAGGGCTACAGGTCCAAGAAAGGTTTGGAATAAGGGATTTAATGGACCCTTTTATACTTTATCGTGGTAATGGTAACGAGACGATTGTTTGAGGAATGGCCACCTAGGAAATATCAGGATTTTTAGGGTGATGTCCGAACTTTTGTCAGGATATTCCATTTTTTACAATAGGTACGGAACCCTAAATGCTGCATGATACGGCGTAGAGATAAAATACGCGTAACATAATCTCGATATGAAATATCTTCTATAAAGGCTATCAAATCTCAAGCGAGGAACATTGGCTATCTAAATAAATTATTTATGTACTGTGATTTATTGTAAAAGGTTAGACATGCGAGCAGCTGCTTCGGTAGACTGCATCAGTTAGAATCAATAGTAGTTAAAAGTATACATCAAACATTTATTCAGCAAATAGGCCACAGGGGCACTTTTACATGTCAATTTTTACAAACAATAAAATTAACCCAAAATTACAAAAAACAATTACATAAATATAAATGTCAAATTACACAAAAAAAACAAATAAAAAATATACAAACAACAGAAGTACTAACATTGTTTAGAGATGTAAAAGTCTCTAGGTGTCAGAGATAAAATGTATATAATAATAAAAAAGATCATCAAATTATCCAGAGATGTAAATAAGGGTCTCCAAGACTTGAATTGTTATATAATTAATAAAAAGACAAGATATTAAATCAGACAAACAGACAAGAACCGAATGAAGTGCCTCACATTAATGCCACTCAAAAGTAAAGTTACATAGGTAAATTGAAGCCCGTGTAAACTTAAACAGACCGGTCTCCACAAACAGCACCCGTTCACGAGTATGACGCGTATCTCAGCCATCGTCTCCCTCAACCTTCATTCGGGAAAGTGGCGACCCGATCAACGACGCCACCGTAAGCAAAGACTTTTAAGCGAGCATGACATGTTCAAGTTGCCGGCCTGTATTAATATATATAAAGTAAATTAATTCAGTGAGATACAACATTTGTGCTCATATGTTACATTAAAGACGGCATAGCGCCACATAATCACAACATCATTAACATAATTCGTAAGAAGTATGCCTACCTATAAATAACTAAATTACAAATTTAAATTGACATAGAGATGAAGGTCTATAACTAGATAGATACAGTTTAAATAGTAACTATCTATGGATATGGTTCTTTATATGACAAAACTTCTATGAGACTCAGACATATTACATTATATTAAAACGTGTCTCACACAGAGAGACCGCAGTCTGCGTCGGTCAGCCAACGCGCGCCCCAGTTGAAGCTGCTCATTATACACAACAAAAACCAGCTTAATTTCACACAAACTTTTGGCCTATACCCCAAGTCTCCGAACCCACGCCAGCCGAATGTGGATTACGGAATTCATATTATACACCTTTGAATACCTTCTCAGATGTCTCGTGAAGTTTTCTTTCGCCGAAAGTACCTTACCTTATTAGATATGCCCCGAGAAACTTATTGCTACGAGCCGGGATGTGAATCCACGACCTCCGCTTTGGAAACCATTCCTTACCGCTCACCTAATAGCTCATATCGAATTTCTAGTAAGAACAAAAAATGTTACAGCACATTATTTCCTGTGAAAAGTAGAAAAAAAGTAGGTTTGTTATAATGACGGAATAAAAATCGTGTTATGAGCGTTTGGGCCGTAGAGTAGGTAGTTACATTTATTGAACAAAACGGAGAAAAGCGGCGGCAACAAATAGTGTTGGGAAACATCGAGTATTTCGAGTTGTTGCCTTTGAGACTCGACTTTTGAACATACATTACTCTGAGCTTAGTTCTCCTAAACTTTTTAGAGACCCGTGTCTCTAAGGTGGCTAAATTGTTACTGAACACCGATATCGCATACAATTCATACTCGTTGATTACTTTTAAAAGGCGTGTTTTCCTTTACTTCTATTTTAATGGAAACTCCAAAATTGTTGACTTTATTATACGGCTAGAGTACTTTGGGATCACGCTTTAAAACCCTAACAGCATTTATACGTTATTATGACGTCAGCGACGTCATTATGACGTCATTATTACGTCACTTTGTTACCTGGGAAAGACTGGACTAACATCAAACTGTCCCACTTCTGGGACGATGGGAGATTGCACTTTGAGCAACATTAATAAGCAAAACCGGCCAAGTGCGAGTTACGCAAAAAACGGCAAAAAAATCACGTTTGTTGTATGGGAGCCCAACTTATTTATTTTATTCTGTTTTTCTTATTTGTTGTTATAGCGGCAACAGAAATACATCATCTGTGAAAATTTCAACTGTCTAACGCTTATCACGGTTCATGAGATACAGCCTGGTGACAGACGGACGGACGGACAGCAGATTAGTAATAGGGTCTCGTTTTTACCCTTTGGGTACGGAACCCTAAAAACCAAAAAATATTCTCTAAAGGACTTTGCCATTTTAAAGTTCAACCGGAAATCCCAATTTAAACCTATAATCAAGGGCCTGACACTGTTTGATAGAGAAAGATAGTCTTATTGCGATTCCTATAAGCGAAAGAGAAAATAGTGCCATGATTTGTCTTTATCACCGACCGGGCATTTTTTCATAGTCGGGTTATGGCATCATAGCAAGGAGGCGATGGCGAAATACCGAAATTTATAAGAGTGAAAGAGAAAAAGGATTATGCTGCCATAAATGAAACTGTCAATACATGAATATGTCTTTCTCTTACCCCTGGTCGCTCGGTTTCATGTCTATAACAACTTGTATACACTATGTCTATGCCTATAATACTCGAGTTCGCACAACACTAGCTGCAAGCGCCGGCTGCACCAAATTGCCTACACTTTCCGTAAGGCGCTAGCCAGTTACTCACTTCATTATTTTTACACCGCGGCTTCGGGTCACGGACTCGGAGCGCATTTTCTACCGTCCCCACAATTATTAAGCGGATTAAATATGCCGCAAATGCGTTCAAGCTCCTATAATTTCTTTTGTTTTTATGCAAGAAAATTAAAAATGGCGTCATTAAAGTTAATGTTTGTTAGCTCGCCTCGCCTGTTTGCACTTGCCATTTTTGTAATCGTTCTTTGCAGTTTGTATTTACATCATGACGTAGTTTTCGGATATATCTAGTAAAAAAGGTTATTTGAAAGAAAACAGAGAAATTTATAAGAAAACTTTTCATGATAATATTTTACAAAACTATAATTATTATGTAGTAAGGTATCGTCGCTACATCAATCGAATTTCTAAAACTTGAATCTAGTTTTTATTACTTCTTTACTTCTAACTTGTTACTTTACTCCGAACTCTGCTGAAATATTGTGTTTATTTTATTTTATTTTTGATTTTGATTTATTTTATTGGGAAACAAACAGCTTACAAGCCAAAACAGTTTCCAGTAGTTAATTAAAGCATAAATGCTCAAAGGGAATTAATGAAATATGAAATATAAAAAGTATTATCCCAAGCAATCAAACAAACCGGAAGCTATTTAACTGGTATACATTATCTCTGTGAAAATTTCAACTGTCTAGCTATCACGGTTCATGAGATACAGCCTGGTGACAGACGGACGGACAGCGGAGTCTTAGTAATAGGGTCCCGTTTTTACCTTTGGGTACGGAACCCTAAAACGGTACAATACAATACTTATTATTATCCATACTAATCCATACTAATATTATAAATGCGAAAGTCTGTCTGTCTGTCTGTCTGTGTGTTGCCTCTTCACGCTTTAACCGCTGAACCGATTGAGTTGAAATTTGACATAGAGATAGTTCGAGTCCCGGGGAAGGACATAGGGTAGTGTTTATACCAGAAATCGCCCTTTAGGGGGGTGAAAAGGGGGGGTGGAAATTTGTATGGGGAATCAATAAGCACTGAACCGATTTACATGAAATTGGGTATGGAGGTAGTTTGAGTCCCGGGGACCCCAAAAAATTCTTCTCTTCTCTTCTATTCTCTTCTCCTCTCCTCTCCTCTCCTCTCTTCCTCTTCTCTTCTCCTATCTACTCCTCTTCTCCTCTCTTCTCTCCCCTCCCCTCTCTTCTCTCCTTGCCTCGCCTCGACTTGACTTAGCTTATCTTAACAACAACCTCTCCTCTCCCCTCCCCTTATATTCTAGGGAGTGTCTACCAGGATACCTTTCATATACTTACGTCAACGTCCTCCTAAGGCTTAAGGTCCTACCTTTAGTAGAGATAAATTTATATCCGATTGGTTAAAAAAATAAGCTACCCAAAATTACTAATTGCAAGCAGACGAAGTCGCGGGCAAAGGCTATCCATACTAATATTATAAATGCGAAAGTCTCTGTCTGTCTGTGTGTTACCTCTTCACGCTTAAACCGCTGAACCGATTTAGTTTAAATTTGGCGTAGAGATAGTTTGAGTCCCGGGGAAGGACATAGGATAGTTTTTATCCCGAAAATCATCTCTTAAGATGGTGAAAAGCGGGGTGGAATTGAGATAATTAAAGAGTTGCTAATAATTTGCGTGCATATTATGCTCAAATTGAACGATTGCTATAAGACTTTCTCCAGGCGCTATTATTACTCTAGCTGGGGTTATTAAGTCCACGCAGGCGAAGTCGCGGGCAAAAGCTAGTGTAAACATAAGTGTGTTAGGTAGCTTGTGTAGGCTGTTGTGTTACATAAGTGTGCTAAGTTAGGGTTTTATTTTTTTATTGATGTAACAAATTTACCCAGCTACATCTTGAACTCATCAAAATGGAATATTTAGAGTAATACCTACATTGAGCATGCTTACAAGCCAAAACATGATCAACTAGATATTTTTTGAAGTACCTACTTTTGTACGACAGAGTGGAATGGCAAATAAAGCTTTTGATCTAGTTCGGAAAGAACATCTATATAAAATATTGCTAATAAGATATTGCGACACGATTCATCATCTTCCTCGCGTTGTCCCGGCATTTTGCCACGGCTCATGGGAGCCTGGGGTCCGCTTGGCAACTAATCGCAAGAATTGGCACTAGTTTTTACGACAGCGACTGCCATCTGACCTTTCAACCCAGAGGGGAAACTAGGCCTTGTTGGGATTAGTCCGGTTTCCTCACGATGTTTTCCTTCACCGAAAAGCCACTGGTAAATATCAAATGATATTTCGTACATAAGTTCCGAAAAACTCATTGGTACGGGCCGGGATTTGAACCCGCGACCTCCGGATTTCAAGTCGCACGCTCTTACCGCTAGGCCACCAGCGCTCTCCTTGCGACACCATTAGATGGTTTAATAATTTGAACAGAAATGTTTTATCTTTTTGCTCCCTGCGCAGCTGGAGACTTAGCATGTTATTACCATGAAACAATTTAAACCTAAATTTCATCCATTTAATAATAGTTATAACTATTTCATCTCTCCTATTCGGAAAGTTCACCTTTCATAGGCTGATAGCCGGGTCGTAAATTGCTTTTCCCACCCTAGGGTGGAGAGTAATTATAATATAAATATGCCTGGCAAAACTTAATTTTTCAAATTGTTCAAATTTTACCGTAATCTTCAACTAATTTAATTTCATTGTTGTTTTGTTGATTACCTATAATTTGTTCTAAAGAAATATAGAAATATACTTACCAACAATTTGTTTAATAATTTGAAACACTTAAATTGAATTTATTTTGTTGTTTTCTTTGTTCTAAGGAAATATATGTACTTATCAATAATAAACCTACATTTCTTGTGTTTGACTTTCCTCATAGTCGAAATGAAAAATAGAGTGTTTAATTCGGGTAAAGGTAACCATCCCACCCTCGAACTATTGGCTAAATATATCGGGTGACATGGTTCACTTTCCACCCTTGGTTAACAATCTACTATTGGATTTTTTCGATGGCATTAATATGCACCGAATATTGTCTCCATTTTTACCGAATTAATTTTTACGCAATGAAAAGTGTTGTTTGTTAAGGCTAATTTCTTCCAACCACTGAGGCAAACTTTTTTAAATTCCAGGCAAACTTTGTAAAGTAATTAGAATTTTTCCAACAGGCCCATTGTGTTCCGAAATCAGCTCACGCAAACTTTTAATGCGTCTCAAATTCAAATGCTATTCCACGGTTTCCTCTAAACTCGAAAGGTAACCTTCAATGGCGGTTATGGGAGCGAGACCCCTGCAGAACCTACCCCTACCGCAAACCATTTGTTAGTGTCTATTTCGCTCTCTATCCCTCGAATAAGCAAGTGACGCAGAAAACGAAATTTCGATTTTCGTTTTAGGCCACGGCTCTTCTTAGGCTGATCGGGTCTGATTTACAATAAATGGACAAAAACGGTCCTTTAGACATCTCTTATAAAAATACGGACCTTGAACTTCGAGAGTACCTCGTATCGGTTTTCTCAAAATAATTTTTGTTGCTAAGGAACTTGTGCGGCTGTAGTCGAAGAAATTTTTCGGGCGTTCTACTTTCCTTAAATTTAATTTAACAAAGAGCAGGTATTTTAAAATCCTTTCTTTACTAGCGGTATGTCTGCTAACGGGCTTTATTTTTATCATTAACTAATTTTATAAATACTTTATTAAAAAATCGAAACATTTAAACTAAAGTGCATAGCATGGTTAATAGTCATCAAATTGGGTAAAATATTTTCATTAGTGTTAATATCCAGAGAGGAAAATGCGGACTACGTTTGAATAGGGAAGAGGTCATCTGACGTCGTCCCCTTTCGTCTTAAGTTTCCACCATTAGGTGATATTCAATTGGGGTCCTGTCATAGTTCCGTCCACAATTGAACCGATAATTTTCTTTTCAAATTTATTCGTGTGTAATACAAGCGTATGTAGCGTGCAAAATTTAACAATACCACTTGTCGCTACAGATGTAGTGCTAATGTAGTGATATATTTATTTTCCATCGTATTTTCACGGAAACGTACGAACGTGACTTGCTATTTCAGTCAGCCTAGGTACTCCCGGTACGAAAACTAGCATGAAGTAGCATGAAAAACGTTCGTAACGTTTCCAAGAAACCTGTACTTATGTATATACTTGTACGAATCTGTCATTCCTATAATAAATTAAAACAGAAGTCTTTAAATAAGAGCAATTTCCCGTAAACTAACGGCCGATGAGTATTCGCCGATGCTGCTCCACTAAATTCATTGCGAGGGAAGACTTGAAAGTCATCGGAGGGTGTTCGAACACTTCCAACTCTCGCAAATCGCCGCCATCAATCCAAGAGGCTTTCGATCAAAGGGGGACAAAGGGCCATCGCGCCCCGAGATATACAGAAGAATTATTACATAGACAAATGTTTGAGAAGGACGTATTTATTCGATGCGGCCTCTTAATACACGACAGGTCGACGGGACGCGGTCCTCAATCCAATCTGCGCTCTATCTCTAAAATAAAGATTCCTGCTAAAGGAAATGAGGGTCGGATGGAATTCTCACATTACCTCAAACACGTTTTTGATTCATGACACTCGTGTACGTCCTTAAATTTCATATCAGCCAATCAGGAGTTAATTCTAACATGTTTCTAGGGTAAATCGTAAATTTTACTTGTTCCAAGAAGCTTGATTTCAGATATTTAACAACATGTTACAATTTTATTCACAGTTACACTAGTTAGTTTGTTACAGTGTTAAGTTAATGACTGATCTGGCCTAGTGGGTAGTGACCCTGCCTGTGAAGCCGATAGTCCTGACCTGAGTTCGAATCCCGGTACGGGCATTTATTTGTGTGATGAGCACAGATATTTGTTCCTGAGTCTTGGGTGTTTTCTATGTATTTGTATATTATATATATCGTTGTCTGAGTACCCACAACACAAGCCTTCTTGAGCTTACTGTAGGACTCAGTCAGTGTGTGTAAGAATGTCCTATAATATTTATTTATTTAATTAATCTGTGAAAGTGTTATTTCTACTCAGAATCACGACGACTATCGATTTATAAATAAAAAGTTATTGAGAAAGTAATTTTATTTGTTCTTAGAGTAAAAATTATTTCCAAAAAAAAATTTAGTTTTGTAACGCATTTTCACTTACATTTTTTATGGACCGTTACAAAACTGACACCCAAAATTTGTATGAAAAACTGGGAACACTTTTTTACTGATTCTGATTCGTAATTCTGAGTCTAAATAACCCAAAAGTTGATGGTTTTTCGAAAAGAAGTAAATAGTACCATTTTTTCTGAAAACCCTCATATAAGTTATGTAGCGCGTTGCGCGTTAGTTAGATGTGCTTATTATAGGGCTACCCAAAATTCATATTTAATCATGATCCTTTATTTTTAATGAGACACTACAACATCTACACAATTTTCTTATTAAACATAATCAAACAAGCATCGGAAATAACAAAATATAATCAAGCAAGGAGTTGAACCTATGTCGATATCGATGCTTACCAGCCTACGCTTTGCTAGCAATGAGTCTAATAACCAAGATGAGGAACTTCTCAATAAGTTCGACCCTTTTGCTTTCTTAAACTCTGAATATCATGTAACTCCACTGTGTAAGCAATAACGCTAACTAAATTCCCAAACACTGCAATCTAATTGTCGTACCTACTTCCAAGTAATTTCCAACTGCAATTATCCAGATAATGCTAAAGAGATTTATCCAAAATAACATTTAGCGAGGCCGAAGTTCTTAATGAAATAAGTTAGTAATCCTCGGGTAATTCGTTTAGCTGCCACACACAGACAGATACGTAGTTCGAAGGCTTCCTGCGAGGATCGTTTTTAGTTATAGACGGTGAAACTTTAACATTTAAACAATGGTACGATTTGAGCAGATTTAACAGAAAGTTTTGTGTCGTTGTTGTTTTATCATTTGTTATTTGTGGACAGTTATTGATATTTTTCTACCACATACACACATAGTAAACGCTCCTAATACACACCATAAATTCTGTAAAATACGTATTTAACATCAGTTTTTGAACATTGGGAACATTTTACCATAAACAAGAGTCATAGAGCTGTTTAAGTTTGACGTTTCATCAATTTCTATTAGTTTTAAAAATGGCGCCATAGTGCCTATGAATGATGAAAAAAAAAAACAAAGTTGTAATTTGTTAATTATGCTCTACCACAGTGTAAAAAGTATACAGTGGACCGACGACTTTGACGTGTACCGAGCTACTAACAACGGCGAATGTATGCAGCTCGGGTGCGCGCGGTACACCCCTCGCCCCTCGCACCCCGCACGATGGCCCTGTCTAGACGGCTTCGTCGAATGACTGTATTATTTTAAAGACTGTGGCAGTAGCTTTGATCAAACACGCCGAAAACATAAAAGACAAATAGAAATAAATTCACCTTTTGAATACCTTTTGATATTGGTGAAATATAAAAAATACACCAAATTTTCTCTTAAATGTCTCATTATTGGTGCCGTTACTACAAATAGGACCTATGTGTATAGGTGTGTGTCTATGTGTAACGCTGTAAAGGGTTCGAAACGTCGGGATGTATTTTAAATGCAATACGCAACTTAATCCGTTTTCATACTTTTACTTGATGAATAACTATCGCGATAACCGAAGACAATAATCTTGTTATGATTTTGAATTGGTTTTGATACGACCTTGACGATTGTCATGGTGATTGTCACGCATCTTTTCTTCATTTCGTATTAATAAAAAATAAAATCAAAACCGTTAGATTTTAAATATGAACCGGGCTCCAGGTATCGCTGGGGCGATGCTTATTAAATGAAAAATCGCATAGATATTTAACAATGAAACTTATGTTTAGGATTTTCGCATACAATCATGTTCTAATTTGACCATTTCGTTCGTCACGATTTTGAATAACACGCAACAAATATTTATCTAAGTATATACAAGTGTAGTACATGAAATAAAACTATAAAAACGGATTATACGCGTATATTGAATTTATAATACATCCCCACGTTTCGAACCCTTTACAGCGTTCGTGGTCAACGGGTAACTGAGGAAAAATTACAATGTGCAAAACTTAAACTTAAGGCTGGATAACCAGCCGATTCCACGTATAAACGTGGAAAATCGGCTCATAAGGCTATATTTAAGTAAAGATATACGCGATAAAGCTTTATACTAGTTTTATTTCATGAGTAACTATCGCGGTAACCGAAGACAATATTAAGTCAAGTACATATTAATTTATTACCACATCAGTACTTGTTTTTAATGATCTGGAGTATAAAAGCCTATAAATTCAGACAATGTTCTTTGTGAAAAATTATGGCCCTCGCCTATATACAGAGGGGACTATCTACGAGCTACGGCGTAGCAAACGTAGCGTTTATCCTCAAAGGGAAAACACGGAAAAAGGGATTTGTCCTTCTGATTCCACACTTACCGAATTGCTTAATTTAATTGAATCTATTGATCTCCTGAGACCCAGAAGAATTTGTTTTGTTTTTGAATTTGGAACCCTAAGTTACTCATTGAAAGTTCAAAATAGATTGTGGAATATGTACAAAATTTTGTCCGCAGGGTCTTAGGAGGTTAACTTGTTGATGACCTTAGCATAAGTTACTTAGGCCCAGTTGCACCAACCACAGTTAACAGACTGATCAACGTCACGCAGCAGAGATCTATGAAACTTCCCATACAATAATAGTTTAGCGAACGCTTTAACGGTGACAGGCGGTTTGATGCAACTGACCTTTAGTGATTTTAAAACGATTTGTAACGCTTTTAAAACGCTGGTGTAGGGTGAATCCGAACGGTACCTTTTGTTTTTTTTTTCTAACTCCGCTTCGCCACCTCACTTATCTCCAGTGGCCGCTCACCCTTATCCAAAGCCAAGTTAAAACTTTGGCTTAGTAACTTACGCCGTTCATTGGATAATGGGTAGTTGGGTACTTAATCTTTCCTGTCGGCTGCCGCGCTAGTGGTATTGCCGGCTACGAACAAATAAATTGGTTTCTATTTCAATAAACCAAGGAAATCGTTTTTATTCTTCTTACTAGCACAATCTATTTTAGTGGCGATATTCGACCTTTAAATGTATTATCTTGATTTGATAGGACTTACATAACATTGCATCTCATTCGCTACAATCATGTAAGTACAAGCCAGATCACATATATAGGTAATGTTTAATGTCAAATAATGGACTTTTTAGGGTTCCGTACTAACTAAGGGAATTAAGACTAAACGAAGATTTCGCTGTCCGTCTGTCTGTCCATCTGTCTGTATGTCTGTCTGTCCGTCTGTTTGTCTGTCCGTCTATCCGTCTGTCAATCTGTCCGTCTGTCCGTATGTCCGTCTGTCCGTGTCTATCCGTCTGTCCGTCTGTCAGTCTGTCCGTCTGTCTGTCACCAGGCTGTATCTCATGAACCGTAATAGCTAGACAGTTGACATTTTTACAGATGATGTATTTTGCCGCTATAACAACAAATACTAAAAACAGAATAAAATAAATATTTAAGTTGGACTCCCATACAACGAACGTGATTTTTAGCCGTTTTTTGCGTAATGGTGTGGAACCCTTCGTGCGCGAGTCCGACTAGCACTTGGCCGGTTTTTTATTTGTGAGTGCGTGACGCAAACTCAATATTCCATCAAAATTGTGAAACATTTTTCTGATCAGGATCGGATATAAAATTACGAACTAGGAGCGGTATTTAGTTATAATTTTAACATGTTGAGGTTTTGATATTAATATGCACTGATTGGCGCTTGCGACATGCACTGCGAGTCGTGTCAAGGTCATATCATAACAATATCTAATTATTATTTATTATGAAATAAAACTATGAAAACGGATTATATCGCGTATATTGAATTTATAATACATCCCGACGTTTCGAACTCTTTACAGCGTTCGTGGTCGTGGACGAACGCTGTAAAGAGTTCGAAACGTCGGAATGTATTATTCAATATACGCGATATAATCCGTTTTCATAGTTTTATTTCATGAGTAACTATCGCGGTAACCGAAGACGATATTATTATTTATTATTTCAAGTCCCACTGCTGAGCATAGGCCTTCCTCCGATTTCTCCACTGATTTCTATCCAGTTTCTGGCCACGCCTTCAAAAAGGAAACCAGCCCGCCATCGCCGGTAGGATGTAAACAATATCAAAACTTTAACCAATTGTAAAATCTAATTAATTCTCAAGCGAAATTACTAAATGGGACCCTTCCGGTAGGATACATAATTTTAGAATTGCAATAGGGTATTTGACTGTATTTTAAATAAATTATTTTACACCATGCAAGAAATAAAGCACTAGAAGATTAATAGAGAAACGTAGGCAGCAGTTATTTTTAGATACAATTTCTATTTTAAAACCCATATGAAACTATAAAGAGTAGGTAATTTGATCGTGACGTCACATGCTAGTGTTTCATATAAATTCCATAGTAGCAAAATCGTTTTGACATTTCGAAAAAAGAAACTGATTTGACTAGTAGTCAGTACTATATTATAACTTTCTGACAAATAAATTTCAAACATCTCCCGCTGTAGAAATCCCACATTATAGACTACCTAAAAGCATAAAATTCGTTTGACGAACGGTCCTCCAAAGTTAAAATGTTACATGTGACGTTACCGCTTTATTTCAAAGAACTCGTACAGCACAAAGTTGAACCTATAGACTAAGATACGGATAAGGTATTTATAACCTCATCTGTTATTTGATTCAGGCAAATACTATAGGTTATTATTTAGACAAAAAAAAATTACGAGGCCTGTTGCGGATATCATCATTGGTATTTTTGGGACGAAGTATGTTGCTGATTTGCATTTGTAGCCACCAGACGAAGCCTGCGTTGCGGATTTCTTACATGTAACTAGATTATTTTTTAAGATTTTCTCTTTTTCTGTATTTTTTTGTATGTAGTGTGCACATTTCATTGTATTGTGTAAATAAATGGATTGGAATTCTATAAATGTAGGTATATAATATAGAAGTCACATTGAAATATTTATTCCTGAGTAAGGGTGTTTTCTATGTATTTAAGTATATGTATCTATAATATATCTTGCTTTAGTAGGTACTTACAACACAAGCAAACCTCGACTCATAGAGCTTACTGTTGAGCTAGAAAGGTCGATTTGTGTGAGATTGTTTATAACAGGTACTTATTTCTACGTAATACTTTTAAAATATACTTAAAAAACTTTAATAGCTTAATAAAAACTTTAAAATTTCTTCTTCTTTCTCTTTTTTTTAAATATTGTTATTAATTTACTTGTTCATAAATTTTGTCATTAAATTGTATAATCTTAGTTTCAGTTTTAGTTTGTAATTGCCTGGTTAATTTACGAATGTGCATGTACTGCATGTTGTTTCTCTCAGAGCAATAATTGTGTTACCTATAAGTGGAAACTGTTCTGGCTGTTGTGTCAACTCAATTTGTTAAACTATATGTGTGATTATATGCTGTTTGTTTCCCTTTGCAATAAAAAAAATAGACAAGGGGCCCGTTTCTCAAAAGCTTGTAACTTATAATACAAGCGGAAGTCCTTCTAACAAAAGCTGTCAAAAAATGACATCCGCTTGTATTACAAGTAACAAGCTTTTGAGAACCGGGCCCCTGGTTTTCTTATAACTTAAAATAATTGTATAACTATGTTTATTAAACCAAAAGTTTAAGATAAAAGAAATTGTATTCCAGATAAGGGTAAAAGTGTTGATTTAAAAAATGTATCAGGTACTCCTTGGATTAATTATAACTCTTTGTACAGTGCACAGTTTACACGATAAATATTTCTGATTCTGATTCTAAACCACTGTTCCTCAACACAGTCTAGCCTAACTCCAGTGCAATTTCTCAATTCAAGTGGCTATGTATCTATTCGTATATGTATTTAAGTCCCCAGGGGCCAGTTTCTCAAAAGCGTACACTTGTAATGCAAGCGGATGTCACTTTTTGACAGCTATTGTTAGAAAGGGATTCCACTTGTATTACAAGTTACAAGTTTTTGAGAAACGGACCCCAGCAAGATCGGGGTTCTCCTTACAATCGTAGTTACGCTCTCATTTTAGTTACGAAATTGTTTTTGGTGGGTACGTACTTTTAAAATGAGAAAGAAACTCCGTTTGTATGGGAAGGTGAAATTCGACCGAGCTTGCTGGGGACTCTTAAGTCTTGTTTTGAATTATCTAAATCAAATAACAGATGAAGGTACAAAGGTATAATCTCAACGGCTCTCCTACTATAACGGGGAGCGACGGTATTTATATAAGTCATGTCAAACAGCTCCGGGGCTGAAAGTTTACTCATATTTTTTGTGTTTGACAAATGACCGCCGTAACGGGACTTGGGTAAAGTTTCACCCCTATTAATACCCGGTTGGTTACCCCTCGATAGTGATGTTCGTACCTGGGAATACTTTTAGGATATAAAATATTGATCAAAGGTAAAATGCTCTAACCTCCTTATTCATAGAACTTTACGGGCCTGATTTCGTTAAATTATGTTTTATCCCTTTTTTACAAATAAGTCAAAATGACAGATAAAGACAAACGATTCATAGCTAATTCAGTAAAAGTTGCACGGTTGTCGAGTTATTACCGAAATAATAAAAAAATACCCTTTGTTTTAACATTTTACCCAGCATCGATAACTCGAAAACCATGCAACATTTACTGGGCTCATGTTCGGCTGGGCGGAATGCCTAACTGCATTACTCCAAAAAAACACGCTGGCTAGGTTCCTCTTCGGTTCACTTGTGACGTGGTTGTTCTGGGACATCCTGTATATTGTAACTCAACAGTGTGGACGATGGGAACATTCCCGCCGCACGTCACTATCCCCCGATGCCTTTTTTCGTAACACCGTTGAATGATCTTTGACTTTTAACGCATTAATTCTTACAAAGCGCTCGTTGAATTCCATACATCACTTGTGACTTTGGGGCACTTGCTTATTCCCTATCATGTTTTTAAATATTAAACTCATAATTTGTAGACATATTTTTGTGATAGCGATAATGATTGATTTAGACGACGCATGTACACCCACCCGCAAAATTCCATGGCCACTTTATGAATGACATGGCAATGCAATGTGGACTACCGTTTTTGTGCTCACCAGTGGGCGCCACTATAGATGTAGGTCCAGAGAAACAGATGTCAAAATTCTTCAATGCTTATTTTTATAAAATCAATACGTTCTAATATACACAGAAGTATTTTAACGTTTAAGTATATATATATATAAGTTTATAGTTTATGATGGTTCTTTATTTTTGTATGTGGGTATTTTTGCACTTTGTAGCTTTTCCTCGGTCACCCGTTGACCACGAACGCTATAAAGGGTTCGAAACGTCGGGATATATTATATAGTTATTTGTTATACAAGGGTGCAAAGTTGTATTTTACCCGCGAGTGTGGAATTGAAACACGAGCAAGCGAAAGGATTCTATAGTTGAACCACGAGCGAAGCGAGTGGTTCTAAAATAGAATCTTGAGCGTACGAGTGTTTCAACACACGAGAAGTAAAATACATTTGCACCCGTGTGTAACACAAAACTTTTCCCCTCACTATAGCGAGGAAAGTGCAACATCCACAGGCGTTAGATCATCTTCATCACTGGAATCACTAATTTTTTTACGATATTATAACAGAAAACACTAGAAATTCTGATTTTTACGTGAGTCGGTGAGAAGAACAGTAAAAATTTTGTTGACAATGTTGACATTTCTGTTCTGACGTATGAAATGTCAACGATGCGTTTTGAAATTGCATCGACTCAACTTGTGCGTTCAGAATTATATTTATCATCATTATAAAAAATCTAACGTTTCTTATGGAATTTTAAGGTTTATGACTTAAAATTATTAAATAAAGCTAAATTTGGTATTTTTATTAGATTCTCAAACCATTTATTTAATGATAATTAATATCCAACGAACCATTATTATGAGCGTTTTACGTTTTGTTATCTGTCAAGCTACTTAAACACGCTCCATCCAAGGTCAAATTACTTTCCCCACTAGTGGATAAAATGCGTTTTTCCCCGCTTGTTTTAAAGGATAAAAGACGGCTTTCCGAGCTAGTGAGGGGAAAAATTAATTATACCTACGCGATATAATCCGTAGTCGTAACCGTCGCGGTAACCGAAGACAATATCATTTTTGAAATGTTTATTTGTTCCTACAAAGGTACTGGAAACCGTCTAAGCTAACTCTGCACCGTGTTTGATTTGATAACTTGGTAGTAACATGTGTGGAAGTATTATTTTAAACGTCATAATTTCATAGAAATATGTTTATTTTGCATTTTGTGATCTTACGTAGGAACTATGAAATCCCCTCCCAACCCCTTGTAAGAAAAAATAAGACATATTCGATCCCCCCACCGCCCCTACATCGTCTTCATCATCATCATCATCATCATGTCAGCCGATAGACGTCCACTGCTGGACATAGGCCTCCCCCAAGGCTCGCCACACACATCGTCTTACGTAATAAATGAATGTCGCCATAGTGCTGACGATCAAGGCCAAAACAAGATGAAAGTTATATTAAATTGTTTACAAGATTTGATTTGAATTTGCGAGTTGATTTTCCTCCGTCAATATTAAAGGTACAATTAAGGGACAATCGCGTAACACTGCTTTGAACCTCAGTCTTTAATTACAGGTAGAATAATATTCAACATTATTAGAATAAAACAATAAATGACTTAAACAATAAAAACTGTAATAGATGTCATATATTAAGGCCGTTCCATCGGTTTGCCGCTGTCTTTGTCACATTTCGCAAGAAAGAACGGGAAAGAACATACGCGCCAAGTGTCAATTTAGGTCAAATTTTGTCGGTTTTTATTTATTTTAAAAACGTTACCTTACAATATCGAAATTCTAAAGCTATGAAATTACTATTTATGTTAAGATTGTTTTTTCTTCTTTTTTTGTTTATAGTATCACATAATAAATAACCGAGTAAAGTAGGATTAAAAGTCCGAGTTAGAGGTTACTTTGGGAATTAATTGTATCGAGCGAGGTGTCATAATTCGTGTATCGGAAGCTATAATGTTAAAGATAATATAGTCAAGAACTACATATATTTTTTCCATGTCTACGAATATCAACGGCTCTGAGAAAAACATGATCATATAAGGAGATTTTTCGCTTTCTGGCTCAGGGAACCGCCTAGAAAAATTGACGAAGCCCTCCAGTGGTGAAGGCCGGATTCGAACCGGCGTCTTTAACGCCATGAACCCCTAGGCCACCCTGCCACGGCGGTGCCCGTCCGAATTTCTCGACTATATGCTATCTTAGTAAGACTAGGCGTCTTTATATATAGTAGTGTGACTACTTAAAAAACACAAGTCAAAATATTTAATAAAATAATTTGATTTGTTCCCAAACTTGGACTTAAACAATAATTTATACTTCTATATTAAGGATTGGATTCTATTAAGTTTGCTTCTTAAAAAATAACGATACGCCTAGTTGGAAGTTAAAGGTGCGATAAGAGAAAAGATGTTAAAAATGGACATGGATAAATAAAAATCGGACAAGAACATGTCGGGCCATGCTCACTGCTCAGTGTAGGGTTCCGTAGTTACCATTCTGCCAGAATAGGCTAAACGGGGTCTATTAGTAATAACATGTACATTACAAGCATAAGGGAGTAACTTCGCAGCGCTTTGTACAGATTTTTTTTATATTTTTTGGACCTATGGTTCAAAAGTTAGAGGGGGGGGGGGCATATATATATAAGTTTATAGTTTATGATGGTTCTTTATGTTGCTATTGTTTATATTGTTCTTTGTTCGTATATCAGCCCCTTTTTAGGAGAGGGAGAGGGGATGATGATGATGTCTGTGATAAAAAGTATTATGTTTCCTTTTCTAGGTTACTTTGCACAGACTTGAACAGAATAAAGTGAGGAGGTGTCACTATAAACGACATATTTTCATAGAAATTACGAGGTTTTCCCGAGGGGCTGCAGTATGGGGTTCTTCAAAAAAGGAGTGTACAGGTTTTTAAAGGGTCGGCAACGCGCATGTAATACCTCTGGTATTGCAGGCGTCCATAGGCTACGGTGACTGCTTACCATCAGGCGGGCCGTATGCTTGTTTGCCACCGTCGTGGTAAAAAAATTTTTTTTTTTTCGTTCGGAACGATTATTTCCGAAAATATTCAATTTATCAAAAAATGGTTGTTGGAGACCCTTTTTCGTGTTAAAAGTCCTCTAACGATACTTCACACCATTGGGTTAAATAAAAAAATTTGTACCCAAAAAAAAATTTTGTAGAAAATGTTTGCTAGATTGTAATCATAATCATATTTTTTTATATGCAAGAACACGATTACAATAAAAGATCTTAAAAATACAATAGTTCCACGTATTCAACCTGCATGCAGGTGTGCAAATTATACATAAAGTATTCTGTAATCTGTGTCCGACTGTTCCCTATCTGCTTCGATCCCCGGAACAGGCCGACAAGCGAAGGGCGAGTGGCTAGTTCGCAACTTCGCAGTTTGTGATGAGTTGCGAACAAGCTATTCGGCAGTTGCTCGATGCTCTGACAAGTGGCCGCTTCTCAAGTTATGGATACTTGAAATTTCAGTAATTCCTATTAGAGGAAATGTGCCTTAGAAGTTAGAAGAGCAGAATTTGTTTTTATGTTGACTCATAAACCAAATTTGATGCTATTTTCCACTGGTTTCTTTTTGGACTTAGCTGCAGCACGCTCATGAATAGATTAGAAGAATTTGTGCTACTTAGTGGACTAAGGTGAGTGCAAGCGAAATACTAACAACTAAGAGGCAAGATAGAACTCGGTGGTTAGTTGGTTACGCCACAGGTTACGCGCTTCAATTGACATTATGTCCTACATTATTTTGAACTTTTTTTTGGGTTGCAGTGGACGCACGATTTTACGATTTTGTGCCGTTTAGTCGGCGGCTGAGTCGGAGTCGCCATACAGCGCGGCAACGATGCTGCGCTGCGAGTGTGATTGGGACGTTCGGGGTTCGGGCATGACGCAGAACGGGTTTTAGGTTAGCTTTAATTATATATTATATAGTTTCTTTGTAATGATAATGTAAATAAGTTGTAAATTTTAAGGAATTTTGTTAGTATTAAATGACATTTTATTTTTGTTTATTGCGGATTGAACTGCCGCCGCTAATATGAGGAAATTTCCCAACATTCGTAAATCGTCAGGTGACAATGATAACCAAAACTGACTAATTACCTAATAAAAAAAAATTAAACAAAAATTAACCCTATATTGGTACAGTCGCCATCAGATATATCGGAGCGGCCAAGGTGTTCACAATATCTGAACACGCACTCTAGCGCCTTAACAATAGAGGCATATTCAGATATTTGTGAGCGCCTTGGCCGCTCCGATATATCTGATGGCGACTGTACTAAATACTACTAATATGGTTCACAATGCTCATGAACTTGTGGTGGTAATTAGTGAATTTTGGTTGTCACCCGACGAAATTATATAGACCTTTCGGAATTATATTTAAAGGTAACGTTCGGATGTGAACAACTGTTAAGACGTTCAATCCTTCATTTATTATCAAGAAAATTTACAGATACAGCGGCGGCATCAACGCCGCAGCAGTAGCGCAGCTGCAGTTGGCATTCGAATGTCATCTAAATTCAATTTAAGATAGACAAAATCGACCAACGTGAAAAGACAGTAAGCCAAAGAAGCGAATACGTTCTTAATTACGAGATTCTTGATCAGACATAACAAGTATTTACCGACTAAACATTTAGTTTACATAATACCTTACTGTAATGAATCCTCGTAATACAAACAACAGGTATCGATAACTGGCATCCACTAATTAATATCGGCAGTCAGTCACCGTCCTTTATATTAGATTCCTGGGCTATCTATAAACATCTTCAATGTTAATACACTGTAGATATTATTACATAGCGTGTTTAATGAAATACGATATGTCGACTGTTTGGACTGTATGTACCAGGTCTTTATAGATTAGATTAGATTAGATGATTAGATTAGATGATTTATTTCATGAAAGACAATTTACATAATAAGTTTGCATTAATGTCAAAAATATAAGAATTTCTATCATGATCGTCAAAATAAAAATAAAAATGAAAATAATAACAATACTAATGAAATGAATATATCCCTATTATTATTTCCGTTATTTATTTTTCTTCTTAATTTAGGGTTTTTATATCCCTGTTGTTATTAATTCTGGTTATTTAAATATTATATCTTCGAATGACACACAATATTCACATAATAGTGATCGAACTTCACTTCAAGAAGTTCGTTTGATCATCTATTAAACCTGATACAATGGTATTAAGCCAATTTTACGGTGAGTTTATCACGTGTTTTAGAAGATGTTCATCCACTGTTAGTGCTTGAAAATGGAGACCTAGGCTCTCCGAAACATGTCGCGCGAGTGACTAAAAACACGTGAATTTGACCGTAAAATTAGCTTATTGGTAGTACCTATATCTCACGATAGTTTAAATTCGACTGATACAATGCATGGTACTTATACATACTATTATTAAGTAGGTATCACGTGATTAACTGCGTAGAGTAAAAATAGAACTTAAACCCCAGTTCATAGGATAGGTACGTAAAACAAAATCGACATGCATATACAAAATCATACTACTAATGCTTACTAACAGCGGCGAAGCGTTTCTTAGAACTCCGCCATTCCCAACGGCCCTGATTTCATGGAAAAAAGGAAAAGCCAAATTAAATAAATAATTTTTACTTATCCATTCTTTCCTATCACTATTATGTGTTATGTAGGTAGCTGATAGGTATTAAAAAATATAAATACGAAAGTAACTGCATGCCGGTCTGTCTGTCTACCTATTCACGCTTTAACCCCTCAATCGATTTAAATGAAATTGGATATGGAGATAGTGAATTCTGCGAAAGGACATAGATTAGTTTTTATAAGAGAAACTGTCCCTTAAGAAGGTAAAAAATATATTTAAAGATTACTATAGAAGCGGGATATGGAACTATGGAAGTATTACTTACTTGTACGCTACTAAAAAGATAAGATAAGATAATATTTATTCATTAAAAACTTACGCTAATTGGTTTTATACAATGGTAAATATACAATTTCTACTTAAATACATTCATAGATTCAACTCAAAATAGGTACAGGTCAAGTTAAAAACTTTAATACCGAAATACCTTGAATTATTAATTGCGTACTAATAATAGTACGCAATTAATAATTCAAGGGCAGAAATCAGTTATTAATAAACTAGCCTTTTGACCTTGCAAAATTCTTGCAAATTAGTCTTTATGAAACACCAAAACTTAAATTTTAAGGCCATGTCCCCACCATATTATTAAAGTATCATAAAGTGGACTACCTACTATGTAATTGGTCAGAAAACAATGCCATTCCGAGTGACATATCCAAGGAAATAATAATTCATTCTACAAATAATTAAAGAAATGGTTAATTAATAATGTTATTACTAATTTAACACTTTCATTAGCTCCAATCTATTTTTTTCTATTAAAACATAAGTTTATCGTTTATTAAGCTAATATACGCACATAATAAAAAAACATTAAAACTATCTACAAACTAAACAAATTAAAACTATACTACCATTAAAATAAAACTACATACTTAATAATTAAACTAATATAAAATAAAACTAAAACATATAAGTACTGATATTTATTGAAAACTTTTAAAAAATTCTTTAGTTACTTATTTTAATGATAGAAAACGTATTTTTACTTTCTTTAACTGTTTCTGACGTGTCATTTTTTGTGTGCAATTAAACGGGATAATTCCGGATAATATATAACTTTTGGATTTCCCTATTTAAGTAAGTACCTACTGTCCTAGTACAGTCGCCATCAGATATATCGGAGCGGCCAAGACTCTCACAAATATCTGAACACGCCTTTATTGTCAAGGCGCTAGGTGCGTGTTCAGATATTTTTGAGCACCTCGGCCGCTCCGATATATCTGATGGCGACTGTACAAAACGGGTATTGTTCCTCAATGACAACTTGAATTGAATATACCTACTTAACATGAATTCGATAAAAGGGTCGTAACAGTTTTTATAACTGTTACGACCCTTTTGTCGAATTCATGTTCATAAGAAAGGATCTTATACAAGTTGTAACTCCACTTCGTTAGGAAGCCCGGTTCCCATAGATACAAGAGGGACCAAAAACACAGAATTGGCGGAGGGGATAAAAATATTAATACTGTAAGCGCGTTTTCACATTACCCTATCCGATATCGGATGTCGGATGAAAGTAAAATGTGAGACATTTGTTTTCTGTATTTACTATTTATTTATTCATTGAATATATAATTATTACGAAAAATCGATAGATAACTCAATAAAAGGCGGACTTGATGCCACAAGGTACTCTCCTGCAGCTGTTTTTCTCATAGGCTTTATTTTTGACGTGATAACGTTTTATAAATCGATGACCACCGGTAGCATGCACGAAAAAGTGTCACGTTGTGGACAGATTTCCATGGTAACGTTACGACCTTTTAAATCAATGTTTTCTTATGACATTATCACGCAAAATTATCGTCTGTAAACCGACTTTACAGACAACCATTTTTTTTATAAAGCTATAAGCATCATGTTGCGTTTTGCTCTAAAATAGCGATAAAACCCTTTATAGTAAAATAGCGAAACATTTAGTCCTGACGTTTTAAGAGTTGACTCACTTCACAGAAACGGAAGTGTTGCGAATCCGTACGCTCTCTTGGCAATATTCACCGTGAAAGGTTTCTTGCCTCGTCTCTGGAGCTTTCCGCGCAATACAGACAGCTAAATTTAGCTACACGCCAATACCTACTACTGATGTCAACAAATATAAAAAGCATCAATTATAATTTTTAAGATAAAAAAACCCGACTTCCATGTGGGATGCCGGTGAAATATTATTGTTGATGGCGCACGATTCCACACAATGAAATGATAAAGACAGCATCTTTTGCCTAATTATGTAGAAGAGGAGAAAACCACCCACTTTTCTAGTAGCATATTTCGTTTCTGTGAGGATCGCAGCGCGGCAGTTCTAACACTTCTAATTCTAACCTAACCCAATTTTCTGATAGCAGTTCGGTTCTGTGAGGATCGCAGTTCAAACCTAACCTAACCCACTTATCTAGTATCATTTCCGGGTCTGGGTTCCGATCCGGGTCCTGGACCGGGTCCGGGTCTAGGTCCGGGTCCAGGTCAAGGACCATGTCCAGATCCGGGTCCGTGTCCGGGTCCAAGTTTGGACCCAAGTTCGGTCCGGATCTGAGTCCGAGTCGAGGGTACGGGGCTGGTTCCAGGTCTAGGGACCAGGTCCATTTCCAGGTCCGGGTCCGAGTCCGGGTCCAAGTTTGAGTCCGGGTCCGTAACAAAGAGGACAAATCGCCAAACGTGAACTATGTGTCGTTGAAGAGTTCCATTCTGATCATCATCAGCAGTTCTACTTCATCAAATGTTCCTCTTTTAAATGCAAATGCTGGATTGTTAATGAAATTCAAAAATCACAATATGTATGCCTTTTACATTTGAGGAGTTCCCTCGATTCCTCATGGATCCCATTATCAAAACTGTGTTTTGACATAAACAAGACTAATCTGTATACTTACAATCAAAAAAATAATTTTCATAATCGGTCCAGAAATGAAGGAAATATGAACAAACAAAAAAAACCGAATTAATAACCTCCTCCTTTTGAGACTTGGAAGTCGGTATAAATATCAATTCTAATAAATTTTTCATCAATAATCGCAGTTAGAAACGGATCACCTCAAAAACATTTTACATTAGGTAGAATGTCTAGATTGTCTATGAATCGTATTGTTGGAATGACATTTTGACGTCACGTTTGTTTCGTTGATAAGATTGATAAGACACGTAAGGATGAATAATACACTTTAGACTATTACACTATTTCTTTACATTAGCGCAGAACAAAAGATAAGGGTTTACAGTAAGCCGACATTCGTTAGGCACGTAACAAGGCCCGCGGGCCGGCGGGCCGCAACACGGACCTCGCTCGGGCTACGAAAGAGTTTGCTAGCTGCCTACTCTGATTAGAGACAACCCGATTGGTTTAGCTTTATTTGATAGCTGTAGTAAAAGTAGCAGTAACTGAAAATTTGTCATAATGTTGTCATGTTTATGGGGAAATAGTACAGACAGAGACCAGGTATTCCTTGTGCAAAATCGCTGCATTAGAGCAATTTTTGGGATGGAGCAATTGTACTCATGTCGTCCAATTTTTATAGATAATTGTATTCTTACCTTCCCTTGTCTGTACATTTTGGAGGCTGCATTATTCGTGCACAAGTATAAAACTCAGTTTATGGAAGTACAACAGCTACGACCCCGTCAAGTCCGGGGGCAATACAAGCACAAACTATATAAGCCCGCGGTCAAGCTAGCACTTTCCTCCAAAAATGCGTACTGTATGTGTATAACCATTTATAATAAGTTAGGTAAGTTAAGTTAAAAACTGTAATAGATGTCATATATTAAAGAAAAAGTGACGAAGCCCTCCAGTGGTGAAGGCCGGATTCGAACCAGCGTCTTTAGCTATCGCGGCTAACCGTAACCGCGGGTATCCGTAAGGAGTTCGTTTAGGAGGTGCAAGCGCGCACTGCTTGCCCTTTAAGTTAAGTTAGTTAGTTTATAGTTAGTTAGTTAGGTAGTGTTTATAGTTAGTTAGTAGTTAATAAGTTAGTGTAGTTAGTTTATAGTTAGTTATAGTTAAGTAGTATTTATAGTTAATAAGTTAGTGTAGTTAGTTTATAGTTAGTTATGTTTAAGGAATGTAATTTAAATAAATTTAAGAACTGAGTTAAACAATGGCTCATTCAGAGATGTTATTACAGTATAAACGATTTTCTAAATGACACTTCTTATGTTTAAATTTTTTTAAATGTAAACTATGACATGTTAATTTAACTTTTATTTTATTTATTTAAGTTAGTTGTAATTATTTTAAATCGATATTATATAATGCGTTTCAGTAGACGACACGTTCGATCGTGCGACGTGGAGAGAAAGGACAAGAAAAGCAAATCCCACAATCAGATGGGAATAATAATGCTAAGGAGAGAGAGAGATTATTTAATGTGATTGTGTGTGTGTCGTCCTGAAATGTATTGTACGCCTGAAAAGGTAGTCTGGTAATGTAACCCATTCTCCACATACAATAATAAATTTCACTTCATTTTATAATATTATTTGACGGATTTTTACCGCTAATGTCATATTTAAAGCTTAAAACTCATTACATTAGGGCGTAACAAAAGGTAAGGGGTATTCGTTAGGCACGCAACCCAAAACCGTTATCTGTTTTTGTGATAACCGTTCTCAGCCCTAGTTGGTACAAACAAAAATGAGTAACAGGCATTCGAGCGACAGGGAAAAGGAGAAAAAAATACGGAAATCTCACTGGGACGACAAGAAGAACCAGCCAACTGTTCTGATTAGAGGCAACCCGATGAATCAAGCTTTATTTGATATTTGTGATAGTAGTAGGTAGCGATAATGGCAATTCATTGAATGGAATTTAAATTCTCGCCAGACATTTTTAATCAGCTTTTCTTGCCTTGAAACAGGAATCCATATTGTCAATTTGAAACTATATGCTGAATGAATATGAATTGATAAAAGAATGAATTATTGGAATGATTTTGACATGAATTTATAAAATAAAAGGAAATAGTACTATTTTTACGTTCGATTCAATATTTTACCTGACATGTTTTTTATATTGAGTACATGTGAACCCAATTGCCAATTGACGAGAGGTCGCACAGGACCGAGAAAAGTGGCGCTGTCTTGTCGGAGGCCGTCTGATTTTGGTTCGTTGAGCCAACGGAGTAAGTAAGTAATAGTAGATTGTTAACCAAGGGATGAGGGATGGATTTGTTACACATCTTCCATTCTGATATTTGACTCTCAATTCTAAATGACGATACTTTTGCCTGAATTGTTAATTGTAACTACCCTCAAGAAATAGTATAAAAATGTATACTTAGTCATATTAAAAAAAAAACATATGCATTTTACTTTCCTCGTATTTCATTTATTTAAAGGCACCATTTCAGTCTCGGATTATTGGCACTCTCACTGCGATCGAGCGCTAAACTACCACGACAGAAATGGGTGCCTGGGATGAACCCTTGGTTAACAATCCACTGTGTCTTCAAGCCAGGCAATGTTGAGCAAGTAGACCGTAGTATTTTACTTGCTTAAATCATTTAAAAGTAATTGCACGAATTAGGTATAATATTTTAACGTAGTGATTATATTCGGTTCCTTCTAGAACCTGAATGTAGGTACTTACTTAATAGAAACATCTTTTGTCTTCATTTTCTAATTCTCTTAGGTCTTAAGCTTGAAAACGTTGCAGTGTAATTACTTCTATATTGATAAATTTGCTATCACATAAAAAAATAAAACAGCAGGTCAAGCGTTACTAAGGTTCACTCAAACATCACAAAAAAACAGAATTAATTTACTCTTGAAATCAACAACTCTATTATTAAAATTTCATTACCTAGTTACCATAAAAAATATAATGAAAGCATCATGCCTGGATTGGATCGATGGAAGCCCGTAAAAATGAATTCTTAATTTAGTTGTCCAGGTTTATTACCGTTTCGGTACGGTACTCTAGAGGCCAATTCTGATTGAACAATTTGTTATTGATGTCATGAAGCATCTCATGTGCATCGAAAGACGTAAGCGAAATGCTTATGAGACGACACCGGTTGCAATTATAGGTATTATAAGCTTCCCGCTCGCAATTATTCGTGAATGTTATAGCCGTAACAGACTCGAACCGCACCGTGACCTTGGTGCGGTTAAAATATCTCTTTCTCGCTCTAACTTATAGCTGCGTCCGATACGTGCGCCACACCGCACCAAGGTCGCGGTGTGGTGCGGTAGTCTGGTACAGCTTTTATATGCCCAATGATACGACTTAAGGTCGCTCCAAAGTAAGATGAATATCTTAACAAATTGTGCAAACAGAATTGGCCTCCTAGGATAAAATATGATAAAAACAAATAGCGTACAAATGAAATCTCTAGCAGGTTTAATAAACCGTTGCGTAATTTAACAGACAGCCATGATAGTAGGGTTGCCATAAGAAAATATGGATTATCCTGACATTCCTGAGAAAAGCCCGGACATCAGCCTGAAAATCCTTACATTTCCTGGACGGTCATTTCTCCAACATCCCAACAACGCCCTTATACCAAAACCTTTCGTGGGCCACTAGCCCTTTAAGTCACCACCATATATTATGCTGTTTTTACAGCATATATTACATTCCCTTTCCTCTGCCCAACTCCAAATTTTGTCTAGCTTCTAGTTGTTACACAACTTTGGGAGCAAATCAAATTATTTTATTAAATATTTTTGATTTGTGCTTATTAAGTAGTCACACTACTATATCAAAGATAGATATAACTCCGTAATAGATGGATACAGTCTAAGAAAAAAACGTGCCTCGAAAATCACAAAAATTTGATTCTCGATCAGATGGCGCCACTACCTTTGGCCTACTCTCGTATAGAGGGCGCTGACGGTTTCGTTTGTTATTTAATTTTTTTAACACATATCAGTTAAAGAACATGGGTCAAAATCATATAAAAATAATTAATGCAAATAAAAAAAAAATTATCCATATTTATACATTTTATCGTATTTTTATAAATCTTCATTTTTAGTTTTAAAGTGTGTCGATAGATGGCAGTGAATTTACTGTGGTTACAAAATTTACTATGACAGTACCGCTCTATCCTATTATATCCTCTTTGACTATATATAAATTATTAACTGAAATAGATATCATATATTAAAGAAAAAGTGACGAAGAGGGCTGCGTCACTTTTTCACAGTAGTGAAGGCCGGATTCGAACCGGCGTCTAGCCCGGATTGCTAAACGTTTTTTTTCTAGTGGCTAACCACTAAAAACCCTGACTCGCCAAGTCCCCTCGCGATCCCGGCAAAGAATCGAAAATTCTGACATGTCAGGCAAAATCTTGCCATATGGCAACCCTAGCCATGAGTCAGTTTTATTGAATCCCTACTGTATTGATCCGTTCTTTACTCGTTTTCAGTTATTATTTAACTTCACTATTTGCTGATACAGACTGAGTAATTGACTACCTATTCGTTCATTTTATTTGGAATTTCCTGAATAACTTAAAATATGCCAATAAATTGTACATTTGGGTGTATGCTGTATGATACACGTTGTTGTGCTTATAAATAAAAGAGACAGAATGAGATGAGAGAGAGAATTAGACATTATGACAGACTTATGTATATGTATGACTTCTATCTTTGTACTAATGTCTGTTTAAAAGACCATGTTTTTTAGGGTGCTGTAGACAAAATGACAATAACAGAGCCCAATTCCTTCATGTCTGTCCGTCATTTTATTCGGAAACTACGAGGACATGAAGAAGGAAAACCGATGTAATTTATAAGCGTCTAATTGTTTTGGAACATAATTTTTTATTGATGCATGTAGCTAAATATGGAAACAACAGCAGGTGGTGCTAACAATAACAAAGTACGGTCTTAGAAACAAGTAACTTTATACAAAAAAACTTTTACAAATCATACCCCACATGCGACGTACTCAAACATAAGACTTAACCCAGTCAAATTAAGGGTTTTTCTATTTTGATGTAAAGATCTTTTGAGCCAAAAATAACTTTGACCTTGAATAACCTCCGAGGACCATTTTCTGTTGCTTTTAAGGCTACTTTTAAAACGCCATAATGAAGGTGTATACGAATATTCAGCTTATAACCTCTCATTCCAAGGTTGATCCCATTTTAGGCCTAAGATGTTTGAGCTAACTGCTAAAACCCTATTCGGACAAAGACAGGCATCCCACGACATGTCATAAACATCTGAGAGTTATGAACAGAGTTTACAATAGCATGCTTGTACTTGTACACATCGGCTACTGCCACAGCCACTTGTAGACTTGCAATTTATAGTTTACAGTTGAACGTGTTTGCTCTGGATTTGGAACTGAAATTTTTCCGCGTATTAACAGAATTTTATGTCCACAGTCAGCGGTCGTAGTTCATCAAGATTACATTGCTGTTGTTCCGGAAATTTTAAGTTCGGTTTGAAAAGTTCACTTGAAATAAATTCGTATTAATCATTCAATATTTTTATAGCATCGGAACTCAAAATATTGTCTTCGGTTACCGCGATATTACTCATGAAATAAAACTATGCTTTATCGCGTATATCTTTACTTGAAAATAGTTGTCATGTATAACTAGCTTTATGAACCGATTTTACATGTACAACCAGCCTTAATGTTTATAGTTTATTATGGTTCATTATTTTTATATGTGGGTAGTTTTACACATTGCATTTTTTTCTTAGTCACCCGTTGACCACGAACGCTGTAAAGGGTTAGAAGCGTCGGGAGTATTATAAATTCAATATACGCGATATATTTATTCCGATTTCATAGTTTTATTTCATCGGAAATCAATTTTCAGGATTGTTCTTACTTTAAATCGTAGTATTTCTCCAGCGTAATCAAGAAAGAGTATATAATAGTGGAAGCAGTGGAAGAAGTTTTCGTATAAGATGGTTTATCGACGTATATCAGTCCCATAGACAACTTGGTGACTCAAGCCAAAATGTATGGAACAGCCATTTTTTTTGTGACTCCATATCAAAGTTAGTTCAATATATATGGCTATGGATTGAATATATGAATAAACATGACTTTCAAATATACTAGTGTTTTTTCTGTAAATACAATATGCGTTTTATAAACAATATGGCTAACGCGTGTTACTTACTAGGCAGTTTGGCTGATTGAATACAGTTTGCATTAATAATCCAAAAGCAATTAAAAATAATAAAATACGCTGAAACGACTGAATTTAATTACGAGTTCTCATAATTATAATGTCGCCTCAAAAAGTTAAGAAACTTCCTTACCAAATTGTAACGAAATTATATAGAATTAAAAATAACGCGAAGAGAAAATTGGGATATTTTTACCTCCGACAGAGGTTACAATGAGATGATAACAAGGCATTTAGTATTCGAGTCAAGGATGGTCGGTCCGTGCTTTTCATATCACGACTATTGCCGTCCCCCAAGATCTTGTCTCTTGGCGGAATGACAATTCCTGTCTATGAAAATCAATTGGGAGTGAGGGCCGGGCCCGGCTGACAATTTCCATTTAGTTAATGGCTTCCTTTATGTGGATGTCTCTACGTACTTGTAATATTTTTGCGCAACAAGAGAGGAAAGTTGTTTTTTCTTGCGAGTGTTGATTTTGAGACTCAAAAACACGAGATGTAAAATAACTTTACTCTCGTGTGACACATAAAATTTTTCACCTCAGTAGTGAGAACATGTTAGAGGTTAAACGGTATAACGAATTACACAGAATAATACAGAAAAGAAAAGAATTGTAATAGAAGTATGAAGTGGTAAGTCATGGCCTTCACTAAATTAAAAAGTTACTTACTTTGTTTCACCTGACGAAAGTAGGCTTGTTCGAGCTGCTGAGGTGAAAAAGTATATTATTTAGACACTCAAGCTTAGAGAATTTAACAACCGGAGTCGCTTCGTCTGTAATTTTCTGTACGAATCAGTCTACCGATTTATGCGGGCGAGGGGCACGTCAAATGTATGGCTATTTGTACGTAACGTGCTTAAAAAGTAATTAACTGTGTAAAACATTAACCATTCATTTTTTTTTATTTAAATTCGTCTGAAATACAATGAAATATTTTAATAGCCATGAAATAAGTACTTTTCTTATAGAAGAGTGCGTTTCTATAAATAAGTACAATGAATAGTTGTTTCGAAAATTTCTATTATACCAGTTTAATTGTTCTATTTAATAACATACTATTATAAAATAATAATTTGTTTACTTTAAATTGATTGACAATTAGTCTCATCATCATCATCATCATCATCATCATCATCATCATCATGTCAGACGATAGACGTCCACTGCTGGACATAGGCCTACCCCAAGGCTCGCCACTTCGACCGATCCTGTTCCGCTCGGAATTTACTCAATTAGTCTCAGTCATAATTTATTATGCTTAGCCAAATGTAATTGCTTTTGGAAAGTAATCGATGTTAGCAGATTACTTATGGCGCGTTGTTTCTTAAGTTACTATATTAACTGTAAGTGTACACCTCTGTAAGGCTCATTGAATAATATTGTTTACGAACTGCGTTATTGTTACAAAGACCGAATGCAAGTTGAATTATCCCGCATCCACGTGACATAGAATCATCAGTTATTGCCGGCATGACTGCGTTAGCTACATAAGCTCAGCCAGGACTAATAGCGAGATGTAATCTGATCATGCAAATACGTGCGGACCATGTATTCTGGCAGTGTGGTGCTACCGCTCAGTAAAACCGCGAGTCGAACATTACGCAAGGTGTTGAATTGTGATCTTAACAACGCTCTAAAATGTGCATTTTTCAGAATCAGAAAAATATTTATTGCATCAAAAAACCTTATAAACTAAGTACAATTATAACTTTAAAAACTAAATACAAATTAATTAAATTGGGTAGGGTGCGTTGGGGTAAAATTGAAGGGTTTTTATGAGGGGTAAGATGAAAAGTCGTCCGTAATGCTTTGACATACGGATTTTTTTTGTCTTACCGCTCATAAAAAACCCTTCAATCTTACCCCAACGCACCCTATCCAATTTAATTAATTTGTATTTAGTTTTTAAAGTTATAATTGTACTTAGTTTATATGGTTTTTAATAAATTTAATTTATCAACGATTTAGGAATGGGCTTCAATCTCAGCATATGGCAAGCAGAGGGCCTAGCGCTGGTTTTCTGACTGAACCCTTGAGCTCGATCGAGCAGGTTAAAATATTGCCGTCCATGTTGGAAAACTTAACAAGAATAAGAAATACTTAAATAAGAATAACTAATATAAAGTACAAAAAATAAATTAGGCAAATACCTAAGTGCCATTTGATATTCTATGCGTAAGTAACACAAAATATGTAGAATTACAACAAAAAAATAATTATTTGTACACACAAACGTGTGTGTATTAATGTTTTTTTTTAATAATAGCAGCTTGTGGCGAGGTTGGGGAGTGACGACCCCACGGACCCGAGTGCTCCAGAGAGTCGGTCAGGGTCTCCGTCTCCGGCGTGTCTTCGTCGGTCGGAGTGGACCCCAAGGGGACCCGCAGGACTCTCAGCTCTGGCTTGCCTTCATTGGCCGTCCAGAGGGGAGTCGTAAGGTGGAAGTGTTAAAGGGCATAACGCCGCGAGTAACTTCGGAGAAAGCGCAGCACACCTCTCGACACCCCTGAGCCGCTCACTCCGGTGTTGCGTCTGGCCATCTTTACGATGGCGCATCAGGTGCCCATCTAACGAGTGGCGAGTCACCGCCTCCCTCGATAACTTGTGCAAGCAATGTTATGGCAGGTGTCCGGACTTCTTTGTAATAGCCCAGTCTTTTAACCACCCAAACTTAAACCATAGATCAGTACTCTGTCCATACTCTCTACAATAGTTTCCAATGCCTGCTGAAACCGGTTCACGGATATCTATTGATGTACCCGTGAATGGGTTCCACCAGGCGTTCTACATGACATCAAATCTCTCCAAACGGCCTCTACGTGTTGGATCTATATCCCCACGCACGCCTTATAAATGACCGGGCTCGAAAGACCCGAGAGTTTTAAAACGGAGATACAAATAATAATAATATATTTATTGCTTTCACATTGGTAAAATTACAGATGTTCTTAATCGATAATGTATCACAACATGACACCCTGTAAGGGTATTGCAATTTTATCTATCTACTCTAAACTAATACATATGTAAATTAAACACAGAGTTTTAGGTTAGTTTTATAATTTTTTGCTCACTTGTACCACAGTGCTTGTTGTTGGCGTGAATATGAAATTTTCAGATGTAACAGGTGTCTTTTAACCCAGGGCAACGTAACCATCGCAATCAGTTACAAGAAAAAGTTGTTAGACCCAAGCCACGCACCTTCGTTTACGACTACTTCGTTCTTTCGTTTATTTATTTATTTCATAATGTATTTGGAAACTGTTACCTGATAGTTACAAGTAGTCCGATTAGATATAATAGGGCTACAAGGTCAATTCAAGGTCTCTAATGCGATGATTAATTTGACATACGGCCCGATCCGAACAATGCTTCTTAGAAGTCTTCTTCTTCTTCTTTTAAAATTATGGCTTCAGCCCAGTGGGACTATTTCGCCAGTATCAAGGTATTAAGAGGTTTAAAAACTACAAAAATTGTACGGTTGTACAAGACAGTGTACGGTGATTCGTTAGCTCTTGTAAATCGATAGCTAGACTTTACAAGAAGCACGTGGACTACCGGCCGTTGACTCCAAGATGGTGGTTAAACGCGCTTCAAAATTAATTCTCCATTCACTGCACACTACCACATTAGTTTACTGTATAATAAGCTATCGATATTACACTTTAAACAATATTAATGAGCAAAAAACAAAGTAATTAATCACGATGCTAACTATCAAGATGGCGCTCGAACCGGAAGTCCCTCTTAGAAGTCACAGCAATACGATACCCATCTATCAGTGCCGGAAGTGACATTTCTTCAACCAAAAAACGTCACTTTTGACACTGACAGATCGGTATCATATAGCTGTGACTTCTTAGTTCATTCTTCCGGTAGATGTCGCTTTACGCCACCCCAAAGGCGTGTATACATAAGGAAAGGAATGGAAAGTCCGACCGGTATACGGAACCGGGGTACGGGTTGGTATACGGAAGCCTACCAGAACCTTGCAAATCTTACTAAGACCATTTTTTTATTAAATACTCCAAATTTCTCCTGCCGCCGGAAGCGTAACTTTTTCCATTTTTTCCTTTAATATAACATTTGGAGTATTTACTAAAAAAAAATGGTCTTAGTTCATTGTTCGAATCGGGTCGATAGATATCTCATCGTTCTTTGAAGCTACAAATAAAAAAGGCATAAAGTTCATTCATTGTAATAAATAGTTATAAATCGAATTATTTGTTAATAAAAATGTATAGTAAAACCACTTAACTATAGTCCAAAAGCTCGCGACAATATATTTTCAATCACAGGTATATTTGAAAAATTGAAAGTATTATTTGAAAGGCAATTATTTGAAAGTAGAATTTGTATGAATAAATGAAAAATACTCGGACAAAACCAAGAAAAACATTGGTATTGATAATTAAATACGTATTGAACTTGTGTTCATAGTTGTAATAGGTACTTACTGGACTATAGTTTTGTGGTTTTACGATAGGTAATTTTAAAAACCTAAATTACACTGGTTTAACAGACTGTTCGACTAGGTGTGTAGAGCTAGCGGTTGGAATAGTCTCTGATGTACGGAGGAGTGAAAATGAGTTTGGCCTGCTGCTAGGATTCTGCTTTTGGCCACTTTAGGCAGATCTTGTTAACGGCGTACAATGTACAGGCGACTTCAAACATACGTTTACATATTTCTCCTTATTACAAAGGAGTAAGGTACAAAAGAGTAAACATATCATTGATGTCGACATCAAATACAAGGTATTCGAATACAAGATTGGCGATTCGAGTTGTCGTACGAAAAATCTGATTCGAGATTGGGTGTTTCGAGATTTGACAAAGTATTTAAAATGAGTTATTCTGATCAAAAATCCCTAAGAATGTAGTATATACTACCTTATATCTTAATAATATAAGCATTTACCTGCACCCAACAATCGAGTCGATTATCTAACTCTCGGCGTGTTCGACCGCCGCCGGCGCCGGCGCCCGAATAAAAAAATTTGATGTTCCATACTAAAAGTTCAATTCGACACAATGTATCGATTTTTGTGATTTCAGAGTTGCTGCTATAGTAAAGTTGATCATAGGAATTAGTACAATCGCGTATACATGTATCTCGTATCACCTAAAAATGTCACCCAGTATACATTTTTCTAATCCATCTTAATTTTAATAAAACATTTACTTGCACCCAACAACTCGATTATCTAATTCCCAGCGTGTTCGACCGCCGCCGGCGCCGGCGCGGCGCCCGAATGCACTTGCGCTTGTGCGCCGGCGCGGAAACGTGACGCAAGATGGTGACAAGAAACGGACAAAAGGAAATCAGGGCGCCGCGCAACCGGACCTTGACATCGAGTGCCCTTGACTCCCGTGAAAAGCGAGCGAGCCTGCCACATCTGTAGTTTTTTCACCTGTTAGATAAAGATAGAAAAAAATATTTGGCATGTTACAATGAAGTTTTTACAAAGGTCTGTCACGACAGATTACCTTGTCCATCTTGATCATGATCATCTGATCAGAACAAGGTATTCTAATTACCTAGCCACATACATTGGTATTGTTTATTACTGCCACGTGTGTTTTTTAGATAAAGATAAAACATGGCATATTACAAGTTTGTTTAAACACCAAGATCATCTGCCAGGAATACACACGCATATACATAGTTTTTTGAATTTTTAGGGTTCCGTACCCAAAGGGTAAAAACGGGACCATATTACTAAGACTCCGCTGTCTGTCTGTCTGTCTGTCTGTCCCTCTGTCACCAGGCTGTATCTCATGAACCGTGATAGTTGAAAGTTTCACAGATGATGTATTTCGGTTGCCGCTATACAACACAGAAAAACGGAATAAAATAAATATTTAAGTGGGGCTCCCATACAACAAACGTGATTTTTTTTGCCGGATTTTTTTTCGTAATGGTACGGAACTCTTCGTGCGCGAGCCCGACTCGCAATTGGCTGGTTTTTTTATTAGGCATGTTAAAAGTTGTTCAACATATAGAAGTATTTTACAATGTAGCTAAACATAACAAACACAAATAGATGCCCAGGAAGATAAACTCCGCTCCAACTCGCACTTGTCCGATTTATTATTACAGACATCGTTACTTTTTAAATTTTGAACTACAAATCGCGTAGACATAAAATAAAATTTTCAAAATAGTTCAATTAGAAGGATTTAAAAGGGATCATGCCGTGGGCAAATTTGCAAACCTAACCAACGGATTATCAGCTAATAAATTTATTTTAAAAATAATATGTATGTGCAAATTGGATTTCTTTTGAATCGGCACTATTGCAGTAACTGAAAATATAATTTTGAAACCATAGCGACACCTATTACGTCTAGACACATTGAACCTAAAGTTAATTGACTTACGAACTCGCGCGGACATTACCTTGACATTAAAATGATCAATCAAACAGTATTGCAACAGTATATAAGGCTAGAGAAAATCGTAACAGGCATCATTTGGCAATCATTGCCCAACAGAACAGGAGCACAGGAAACCATGAGAGCAATCACGCTGGTATGTCTGGCGGTAGCCGTGGCAGCCGTGGCGGCACGGGACCCGCGCTACAAGAGGAACGCTGATCTCGAGGAGGCGGCTTCCCACCACTGGGAGAAGGGCGGCGGTGGCGAGCATCACGGCGACCACCACCACGAGCACGGCGGCGACGGCGAGAAGGGCTACAAGGGACACCACGAGCACGAACACGGCAAGAAGGGACACTCCCACCACGAGGGCCACAAGGGCCACTACGGGGAACACGGCGGCCACAAGAAGCACCACCACCACGACGACGGGTACTATGATGAGCACCACCACGGAGAAAAGGGTGAAAAAGGACACGGCTTCGAAGAAAAGGGACACTACCACAAGGGACACTCCACCAAGGGCCATCATGGTATACACAAAATAGACGAGTTCAAGAAGGACAAGCACTTCCACGATAAGCACGGCGAGTCTGGCTTCGAAGAGGGCTACGGCGGTCACCACCACGAGGGCGGACACGAGAAGGGCGGCCACTTCCACAAGGGACACAAGGAGGGCGGCCACCACGAGCACCACCACGGCAAGAAGGGTCACCACGAGGAGGGAGGACACCACCACGACCACAAGGGACACCACGACGAGGGCGGCCACCACGAGCACTGGGGACACCACGAGGGTCACGGCAGCAAGGGCGGACACGAAGACCACAAAGGTTGGGACTGGAAGGGGCACAAATAAGTTATCTATAATTGTTTTAATTGCTCGCGCATTTGTTTTTGTTAATGTTTTGTGATACGGAATGAAATAAATTATTTAAACATTTTATATAAGTCATTTATGCAAACTAAATGTCAATGTGTTGCATTGTTATTCTTTCCTACTTTTTGATAAGAAACTTATATCAGAACACGTGACGTTACTAAATTGTTACACGATCACTCGATAGAAAATCAGTGGTTCTTAACCGATGGACCGCGACCACTGGTGATCCTCCTTGAGAACGTCTAACGTAGTCACCGAAATTTTAAACAGAACATCCTTTTGTTGACTTTATTCGTCACATAACTTTCCAATCAATCACTAAAAGGTTAACAGCCACTGCGCTAGAAAAACGTATCGGAAATACCGCATATATTAGTCCAGCATAATTCCCTTCACAAAGTCTTTTCCGCCGCAGACTTTTGTTTTTAGAAACAATTCTGCATTGCGCACATTCCCCGCTTACATGTGTGACCGGGCAGCAAACAGGCAGAAATAAACCTGCCTTGGCTGCAAACACAAACTTTTTGCATTACCCTAGTCAGCAATTCTTGCAGCCCGGTTGCTAAGTTGCGAATGCGAGCTGAAACCTAAGTAGTTTATTTGTAGAAGCTGCTAACAATGTACTTTTTCATTCACGAGCTATTTTGGTTAGGAGATACGTCTACTTTTATTTTGTGTTGGTATTCTCATCAAGTTTTTTGTTTCAATTTATTTAGGAAACAAACAGTCGTATACAAATGTAATAAACAAAAGTGAACCTATAATTCCATAAATGTAAAACACTATAATCACAACAAGTCGAAACAGGGCCTATTATTAGGCACTGCACATAAAAAGAAATAAATTGAGAAGAACACAACTAAAATAGTTAGGGGAAAGTGGGGGAATTGGGAACGACGGGTATAAAAAACAGTGGGATATATAGTACTTCTAATTGCACAAAAAAATCTTTAGTATTTTTAACAAAAACATAAAGAGGCCTTCATGTGCCCAATGATGTGCCTAAGTGACTGTACTAAGATTCGGAAGCTACGCACATGTGGTCACGTTTAATCGAACAAAATATTTTCAACTTTTGTTATATTTTTTATCATATATCATGAATTATGATAGTTAGCAACGAGTTTTTGGAGTTGAAGACTACAAATTTTGTTATTATCTTGTATATGGTATCTGCTTTCAAACCCCAAGTGGTTTCAAGTTCAGCAAACTTACAATTATGAGCAGTGATCGGAATAGGTATATAGAATATAAATACCTAACTTATTAGAACAAAGTCATCAAGTGGAGACTTCCTTGCATTAACATTTTTTTCTTGACTTCCCGGATTAAACAATTCCGGGACTTTCCGGATTAAAACGATAGTAATGTCTGTAGATGTCGAAAGATCGTTTTCAACTTACAAGTGGATTTTAAGCGTGAAAAGAAACCGACATATGATTGAAAATATGGAAAAAAATAGTAATATATCTACAAGAAAATAATAATAGTTTTAAATATGATTCTGATTCTGACAATATTAACGATATAATTTTGTATTTAGATTGAAGAAATATATTTATAGAAAGTTACAAAAAATATATTTAACTCCTATTCATTGTATTGGACAAAAACGAGGAATGCATTGTTTTTTACGCAAAGTCTCCAATTTTTGACTATATTCTACTAAGTTTAGGTTTCTAATAGATATTTTATTTATTTGGGTATAAGTTTAGGTATAGAGTTCCCTACTGTACCTACAATATATACAGGGTGACCTTAGCCATTGGACAAGCCCTGAAATCCCACGTAGGGTTACTTCTTAGGAATGCTCTAACGTTAATATTTTTAATTAGAACAAAAGGAAACATACTGTATTAATCATTGGCAGTGTTTTTGACAATTTGTTCGAAAACGTAAACGACAATTAGGAAAGAGAATATAAAAAATAGGAGTAGTAGTAGGAGTAGGGGGGTAAATTATAATATAACTTACAATTACCCTTTCTAATCCAATTAAATTTTTAATTACAAGGGAATAAAATACAATATTATCATACAGGGAATCGCGTTCAATTCAGAGCGAAGCGAGGTGAAAGAATAAAATCCTAAGCAGTTTAGTACAATTAGGAAACCCTAAGAGAGATATCAGTGGCGTAGCTAGGCGTGGGCGAACGGGACCTTCGCCCACGGCCTCGCACTTAGGGGGACCAACCTTTTTATTACCTAGGAAAACACATTGAAAAGGGCCTCGTAAATGTGGTTTTCGCCCACGGCTGGATTGGTTCGCGCTACGTACGCCACTGAGGTATGTACTCGTAAAATAAAAAGCAAACTTTATTGCTGAATTAATACTCTGTCTTTTGATGAGATTTCATTGCCAACAATAATTCAAGTGCTTTATAGTTATTATAAGATTTCTTGGAATAAGTAAATAAAATGTAATTCTATGAATATGTATTTTTTATACACAGCAAGACTAAGCTTAAATATGTATAAAGAAAAATATACCAAATATTAAAGCAAATGTGTTAATGAGAAGTAAACTACAGTGCTCGAAACCAGCATACGACTCCAGCGTAAACAGCCTGTATAAACATAGTCATGTCCACAGATCACTAGACGGATATATCATAAGCCAATTCCCAGTTACTACACATTCACACCTCTGTTTGCGACGGGGGTTAAAAAATACGGACAAATCATAAATCATAAAATCATAAATGTTTATTGCAAACCATGGTACATATGTTGTTACAGGTGATAAAGTTTCACATGGACCCTGACAGGGTATAGCACATATATTCTTAAAAATAGTTTTTAAAGCTAGTAGTAGTAGCAAATGCGAGACGGACTCGCCCACTGAGGGTTCCATACAAATTTAATTGTTAGTAATTGTTGTTATAGCGGCAACAGAAATGCATCATTCTATGAACATTTCAACTGTCTAGCTATCACGGTTCATGAGATTCAGTCTGGTGACGGACAGACCGACGGACAGTGGAGACTTAGTAATTTTAGGTAGGTCTTAGGTATTTTACCCTTTGGGTACGGAAGCCTAAAAAGCGTTTCTGTGGTAACGCTTTTCCCATTACCATGCCACATAATGCCAAGTCTACCTAATAGATAATCTGTGACCGGCCATTAATACTAAACTGTAATCTGTGTTTCACGTGTGAGTTGTCACTCGTTTAGTTTTAGTTTAGTTTTAGCTTAGTTTTAAGTCAGGTACCCACTGAAAATCAGCGTCATGGTTTGCCGTGGCATTATGCTCAGTGGGGATCCTGTTTAGTATCTAGTTTGTGTTGTATGCTGTGTTATTTCAAAGTATTGTCCAATGTTTTTAAATTTATTTCTTTCTTTCTTTCTAAACACGTGTAGCTTTGAGAACGAATAATTTAGGAAATATTTGAATAGCTTTTGCCTGCGACTTCGTCTACGTGGAGTTAGTAATTTGGGTAGCTTTCTTTAATACAATCTGCTTTTTATCGATTCCCGATACAAACCTCCACCCCCTTTTCACCTCCTTAAAGGATGACTTCTGGGATAAAAACTACCCTATGTCCTTCCCCGGGACTCAAACTGTCTCTCTCTATACCAAATTTCAACTAAATCGGTTTAGCTGTTTAAGCGTGAAGAGGTAACAAACGGACAGGCAGACAAACAGACTTTCGCATTTATAATATTAGTATGGATTATGTACTAACGCTACCCGAGTAATATACCTACTTGTCCCGAGATATTAAGCAAAACAAATTCATACAACTTCAGCCATTTATATTCAAAATACAATAAATAAACTTTGCTTTCTAAGTGAAAGCATCCAGCTTGCAGTTTCTAATAGTGTTGGTAGAAACTAGAGTCTTTTGAGTCTAAACTAGACTCATTTTTACGAGACTGACTTTTAAATGAGTTCCGAGTCGAGTCCTTTATTATGTCTTTTTAAGGCTGGTTTTAGTGTCGTGCTGACCGATCTGCACCGGACCTATATATTAAGTTCAGTGAGCGTTTTAGAGTAAAGCTGACGGGTCCACGCGATAGACTGTCCACGCGGACATGAACTTCATACAAATGGTCGGTCGGTCGGTTCGGTTCGGATCGCTCCGCAGTCCGCACCGACGGTCAGCGCGACACTAAAACCAGCCAAGCTTCGGCCCTCCAAATAAGGACTCCGTCAACAGTTTTGTACGTTTTATCTAAATACTAGTACAGTATAGAAAATAAGCGTTAATGTATGGTGTATGTAAACTATGAGTTTTACATGAAGACAATGAATGCATTTTGATTATTTTTAGAAAAAACCGGCCAAGTGCGAGTTGGACTCGCGCACGAAGGGTTCCGTACCATTGCGCAAAAAACGGCAAAAAAATCACGTTTGTTTTATGGGAGCCCAACTTAAATATTAATTTATTCTGTTTTTAGTATTTGTTGTTATAGCGGCAACAGAAATACATCATCTGTGAAAATTTCAAATCACGGTTCATGAGATACGGCCTGGTGACAGACGGACAGACAGACAGCGAAGTCTTATTAATAGGGTCCCGTTTTTACCCTTTGGGTACGGAACCCTAAAAATTTGGTTATCTGAAAAGGGCACAAGTCTCTATAAAAGACTCGGGTCACTAACAAGTTGAAAAGAACTCAAGCTTCCACTGAATTATATGAGTCTGAAAACGCACTCGAGTCTTAAAGCAGAGGACTCAAAGGACTCGAGTCTTAACCAACACTAGTTCCTAAACAAACACCCTGGCTAGTAATAGCCAGTACCTGCATTCGGGATGCAAATCCGGCTGCATTCAATCTGCGAACGGCCGCTCGGCCCCCGACTTAAAGAGTCCCCGGCAACCTCGGTTCTCCGTACAAACGTGCGTAACTACGTTGGTATGGAGAACCGAACTTGCTGACTCTCTTCTTGCTCTCATTTTAAAACGGCTAGCTAGATTGCTCTGAAACTTTGTACTTTTGTATATCTAGATCTGTAATTAGTATATGTAGCTTCAGATACCATAGTAAAAAAAAAATAGCGAATTTAAGTTTTTCATACAAAACTTGTTTTTGCTCTATTTCGTTTGTTTAATATACTAGAGCTAAACTAATTACAGACCTAGATATATCTCATGTCATTGTATGTGTAAAGTTTCATTACAATCCAACACGTAGTTTTAAAATGAGAACGAAACTCGCATTTGTATTCCATATGCTCCGTAACAAGCCATCTACTTAGCATACATCAAACAAACATCAAACATTTCAAACATCAAACATTTATTCAGCAAATAGGCCACAGGGGCACTTTTACATGTCAATTTTTACAAACAATAAAATCAACCCAAAATTACAAAAAAAAACAATTACATAAATATAAATGTCAAATTACACAAAAAAAGCTAATAAAAAGATATACAAACAACAGAAGTACTAACATTGTTTAGAGATGTAAAAGTCTCTAGGTGTCAGAGATAAAATGTATATAATAATAAAAAAGATCATCAAATTATCCAGAGATGTAAAGAGTCTCCAAGACTTGAACTGTTATATAATTAATAAAAAGACAAGATATTAAATTAGACAAACAGACAAGAACCGAATGAAGTGCCTCACGTTAATGCCACTCAAAAGTAAAGTTACATAGGTAAAATGAAGCCGTGTAAACTTAAACAGACCGGTCTCCACAAACAGCACCCGTTCACGAGTATGACGCGTATCTCAGCCATCGTCTCCCTCAACCTTCATTCGGGAAAGTGGCGACCCGATCAACGACGCCACCGTAAGCAAAGACTTTTAAGCGAGCATATTAGTAAAGAGTAGAACAACATTTCTTTTAGCAAACTATGCTACCATTCGCCTGGCTCACGGGACAGAACAACAACAGAAAAAGTTGATCCACCCTAAAACAAGACATTCGCAAATCGGCGATGATTGTTAAAAATAAACGACCATAAGTTATTTGACCGCCATGGTCCATGGACGGTGACTGAGTTTAGTAACTGAGCGCTTCCGTGTTTCGGGCACGTTGAGCCGTTGATCTATCTATGCCGACGCTAAGCTGGAGTGCCCAACGTTATTTATTGCAGTTTTGGATCACACGTGAGCCGAAACAATTTAACCGGATTATATGGTTTACATTGAGTTTTGAATGAATCCCGAATTGTTTTATTTCATGAATGGTAACCTATAACAATATTTTCAATCAATCAATCAATATCATTTATTTGCAAGAATACTTAATTTTAGTTACAGGATGTTATTGTAGTATATTGAACAGTATTCTATCGTGATTAAACGATGCGCAAATTTTATAGTCCCTACATAACAATTAATTATCAGTCTAGCACATATGTTAGACTGAAAATAATTCTATTATTGAATTTAATTTTAATGCATGCAATAACAATTACAATTACGATTAATATATTTCACTTGGACTAGTATCATATAATACATCACATTGGTTGATTATAACTACGTTACATAAAATTTATATTGAATTTGATTATTATAAGTATGTAATATTAATTATTCGCATTATTGTGCTCAATATACTCCTTGACACTATAAAAACAATGTTCTAATAGAAAGCTTGTCATTTTCTTCCTTAATTCAGTTGTGTTTAGACTTCTTAAATTGACAGGCATACTGTTGTATAGTAGGATACAACAGTATGCCTGTCATTTTTGAAAGTATTTTACAGCTCAGACATCTCTAACAAAGGTTTACTCGTAAGGTATGCTTGGGTTTTAGCAATGTAGGAGACAAATTATGTTTTGGTAATGTAATTCTAGTTAAATTTGTCTGTTTTTAGGGTTCCGTACCCAAAGGGTAAAAAAGGCACCCTATTACTAAGACTCCGCTGTCCGTCTGTTCGTCTGTCTGTCACCAAGCCGTATCTCATGAACCGTGAGTGCTAGACAGTTGAAAATTTCACAGATGATGTATTTCTGTTGCCGATATAACAACAAATACTAAAAACAGAATAAAATAAATATTTAAGTGGGGCTCCCATACAACAAACGTGATTTTTTTGCGTAATGCTACGGAACCCTTCATGCGCGAGTCCGACTCGCACTTGGCCGGTTTTTATTCCATTTAGGTACCTATATAAACGACCGGGTACACGGCGTGTAAACGACGTGTTTCTACACGGTCGTCAAAGACGCGTTGGACAGAAACCGGTGGAAGCAGATCGTCCGCTCCAGATGCAACCCTGATACTGACCACAATCCTCAGATATGAGGGACCGACCAGAGACCTCTCTCTCTATATAAGAAATAACATTATAAATTTAGGATTTTTAAAATCTTGCCAAAATTACAACCGGAGCATTCAGTGAATTAACACCTATCTAAGAGCCGCATCGTAAACACATCGCATGATCGCATCACTTTGCCTTTGCCGCGGTCAAATCACACAAGCCAATTTGAAAATTGAAACAATAACAATAGAGGGAAGGCCTTTACCCAACAGTGGGACACTTTTATAGGCTAATAAAACGTCCCACTGCAAAACAGATGTGATGTGCAAGTTTTTAGACAATTTCAAATAAGCTGGAAAATATTTCAGAAATTTCAGGAAAGTTGCATAAGAAATTAAGGAAACTTTCATTTTGTATACAAAAATTTCGATCCCCGTACAAAAATATACCGTATCCAATATTTTTCAATGTGGAAATTTCGCAATTTTAGGAACTTTTCCATCACCTGTCGAGGGTAGAAAAACGTCGGCACGTCGGTAAGGCGACGTTTACCCGTGAAGGAAACGCATGAAAAACATCATTAGTTTAAAAGTTATGTTAGTTAAGAGCGTACTCCCATCTTAAAGGCCGGCAACGCACTTACAACCCCTCTGGTGTTGCGGGTGTCCATGGGCGGCGATAATCGCTTACCATCAGGTGATCCATCTGCTCGTTTGCCTCCTATTTCATAAAAATAAATAAAAAAAAAGTCGGACTTAATGACTTAAGGCAAAATAATTAGGTAACCATTGCAAAATACAATACAATACAAATCCTCTTTATTGTACAACCTCAGAATATCGTGTGACGGTACGGAACCCTCGGGACGCGAGTCCGGCTCACGCTTAGGCGGAATTTTATTTTAATTAGCGGGAATACAACTAAAATATTTAATATCGCTGAATTTCATTTAACTTTTTTGCTCTAAATATTTTTCTTCTGAAACAGTAAGAGCTTTTTAGTGAATAGTTTAAAAATGTGTACGTATAAGTTGGGTTAATTTTGTATTTTAAATAATATAAATGTGTTACGAGTAGGTAGAGGTAGAGTAAATATTTTTTACAAAATAAAATATTCAGTGAAATTATATTTTATAAAATAATGGTAAACATAATTTTATATTTACTATAGACAATAAATAATTAATTAATTAAAACAGTTATGGTGGGCTATTTAACCTTCTTAAAAGTGCACTGTTAACTATTACATACAATAAACATTAAAAAATATATGTCAAGCAATAACTCCGTGGAATGGTTGTCGGGATGACCCCACGAGTTAATTATTTCACGTCATCATAACTACACATAAAATATCTACCTATTAGTAGGTACGAGTACTTACATACTTATAAAGAATAAACGGTTACAAGATTTACGTTATAACATTACAGTTATTTTGGCTTATAGTTATACATAATCTATCGATATAAAAATGTTAAGAAATACTAAAACTCAAAAGTAGGGTCTCCAATAATAATGTAAACTTTATGTAAAATAAAAATTATTTATCAAACAAAGTAATCTCGAAACATCGTACCTAGAGATGTTGCATGACTTGCATTACATGTTACGTGTTCTCTTTAACATTCAGTTAGACACAATCATCAAGTTTTTTCTCTGAACCAGCAGCGCAGCTTAAAAATACACTTTTGTATTATTATTAACTATTATGTTTTGGATTTGATACATTTTCCAGTGATGTTCTCTATCGGATATACTAAATTTAACTAAGAGTTCATTACAGTAACCTTGACTCTACTAAGCGACGCAAACTTTCCTAACCGCTTTGCTATCGGTATAAAAGGACATTGCAACTGATGCAGCTATCACTCAACAAGCTCACTTCAGTTGACTAACCATGAGAGTTAGCGTGGTAGTGTTGATAGGTCTAGCGGCGCTCGCCGCCGTCGCCGCCCGGGACATCCGGGAAAAGCGCGACGCCGACCTCGAGCCCGCCGCCTCCCACAAACACGAGAAGGGCGGCGGACACGAGCACCACGAGCACCACCACCACGAGGGCGGCCACAAGGGGCACAAGGGACACAAGGGCCACCATGAGCACCACCACGGCAAGCACGGCCACCACCACCACGAGGGACACAAGGGACACCACGGCGAACACGGCGGGCACAAGAAGCACCACCACCACGACGACGGCTACCATCACCACCACCATCACGGAGAAAAGGGCGAGCACGGCCACGGCCACGAGGAGCACGGCCACTGGCACAAGGGCCACGACACCAAGGGACACCACGGCATTGACAAACACGACGAGTTCAAGAAGGACAAGCACTTCCACGACCATCACGGCGAGAAAGGCCACCACGAACACCACGGCGGACACCACCACGAGGGCGGGTACAAGAAGGGCGGACACTTCCACAAGGGACACAAGCACGGCGGCCACCACGAGCATCACCACGGCAAGAAGGGACACCATGAGCACGGCGGTCACCACCACCACCACAAGGGCCACCACGGTGAGGGCGGCCACCACGAGCATCATCATGATCACCATGATCACGGCAAGAAGGGCGGTCACGAGCACCACAAGCACTGGGACTTCAAGAAGGGACACTAAACCGTGGCCCTCGCTAACCCCAAAACTGTTGTTATTTGTTGATTTTTTTCTAACGACTGTAAATATTTGTTATGTTTATACAAAGATGAAATATAAAAGTTTTTAATACGTTTACCTGTTATTGCTACCTACCTTCCACAAATATAAATTAAACAATGTTAAAATTAAAATCCCATAATACCTGCACGTAATATTGAAAACAGGTATTTAATTAAGGGTTTCAATTTTGTGCTCACGTCCTGATAACAATGGTTAATTATTATCGAGTCAATAGAACATGTCGTATAAAGCGAAAATATAAAACGCATGCACGCTTTTACCTCCATACACTTCCAAAAAGAGTAGCAAATACAAATCACTTAAATAATGTGGATTTAAGAACTATGGGTAATTGAAACAACATTTTCTTACGACCATTTAAGTATTCCATAAGTCCATGAGACTTAAAAGTAAATAATAAAAATTATATATACGAGTATTCACTTGCTGACTATATTTGCAAATCAAAAACAAGCTTCGTTATCACTTCTACCCGAATCCGGTAAACCAAGCTGAAAAGTCTGTATCAATTAATCAACCCATGATAACTATCACAAAACCCCTTTATCGTATTAAATCGTATTAGGAACAATCATTTTTATGTAATCGCTCATAATCTAGAATTAAATAAAGCCTTGTAAAAGGCTCTGGTTTATTCTGCTAATGGATAACTTTTTCTTTTGTGATATAACAACAAGTATTATCTACTCGTTATATAACTAGTAGGTACCTATTGTACTTAATTAGTTAATTACCTATGTCAAAATTATGTTACGTAATATTCTAAACTAATAAGAAATTAATAATAAAATGACATAGCAGCAGTGATAAATAGAAATACCGTTTTTTCATGAAAAGGGCAGAGGTATCAAAGACCAGTTAACTGTAATTTTTATGTTATTTCTACTTATGATCACGAGCCCTTTCGGACCTAAGTACTGTAATAGGAGCAAAAGTGTCTCAAGATTGTATTTCCATTGCGTTACCATATTTCATAGACTGACGGTAACGGAATAAAAAGATCGAAAAATGTATGAAAATGTTAGGACACTTTTTTATTAGGTTCGAAAGAGCTTGTGATTCTGAGTAAGAAATGAAATAAAAATACCCAATTTGGAAAATAAAATTGTGTATGTACAACTTTAAATAAAATTGGGAAATAAGAACCTAATTAGGGTCCTTTCTGTGGAAGTGTGGAAAACCTAAGTAGAATGGCCCGAATAAACTCGATTCAATGCATACTTATTCTATAAACAACTGGTTATAAAAAAACATTAACAGGTCAATATCGGCTTTCGGTGCGTAAGTGCCCGTAGGGGTCAAGACCTCGCGTGGCAAAGGGCACTAAATTAAATTAAAAACGCCCCGGCGAAACTAAACTGCCTATTATTACTTAGTCAGCTTATTTATGAATTATGCTTGATTTTTATTGAAATTCTTGCGTTCTTTTAGTTTAAGGTTTTATGATAAACCGATTATTGGAATATTTATTGGTAGTTAAGCTGCCATAGTATCTTTAAATATAAATAAATATATCGATATGCACCTCATACGATTAACTACATAAAACCTATTATCATCCAGATAAATTCACTTACATGCTCATTCAATATTCTACATATTTATAATCAAATATTCAGTCATTATTCGGTAATCGGCATATTCGGCAAGTTTTTCAATGTTCGGCCAAATTATTCGGTTACGGTGCGGACAGTGCCGAATTTGGTTGGTTTTGATTTATTTGGCGAGGGTTGAAAATTTGTTTGCGAATCCCTTGCCCTTTGAATGAATCATAGAGTAACTTATACTAGAGCGGTACTGTCATAGTAAATTTTGTAACCCCAGTAAATTCACTGCCATCTGTCGACACACTTTAAAACTAAAAATAAATATTTATAAAAATACGATAAAATGTATTTAAATATGGATAAATGTTTTTTTTTTATTTGCATTAATTATTTTTATGATTTTGACCCATGTTCTTTCACTGATATGCGTTAAAATTATAAATAACAAACGAAACCGTCAACGCCCTCTATACGAGTGTAGGCTAAAACTAGTGGCGCCCTCTGATCGAGAATCAAATTTTCGTGATTTTCGAGGCACGTTTTTTCCTTAGACTGTATCCATCTATTACGGAGTTATATCTATCTTTGGAATGAATGAATGACGCTTTTATTTGAAACACAACATTAAAACAGGCTTAAATCTAGGTATATTAGAAGTAACACTCAGCATGTGTCGCAGCACATAAGTAGTATTACGACGTGTACTCTTTTGACTTGTTTATTTTTAGGGATTTTCCTAAGTAGCGGCTAATCTTTAGCTGTAACGTAATTTAAGCATTTCCGTAATGGTTTACTGGAATTTAAAAATGAACCGAATAGTTCGGCCGAATGTTCGGTTCGGTTAGAAATGAACCAGACATTCGGCCTAATCGTATTCGGCAAACTCCATATCTCTAACGGAAACGTCGGGATGTATTTAAAATTTACTATACGTGATAAATCCGTTTAAATCGTTTTATTTCATGACTATCGCGGTTACCGAAGACAATATTTTCGATATCTCTAGTTCTATTAAATATATTTTATTTATCTTTATCATTTTGGTACTTCCGATTTAGTTCTAGGGATCTACATAATTAATGAGGAAGTTCCGAAGATCGACATTAAATCTATAAGGCGTTAGGCGAGGCATTCCCAGAACTTTTTGTGATAATTTTGATTCAGATTAAAAAATAATATTCGAACTAGCGACATGCATTAACACAATTTCATAGATTTCCTTCGAGGAATCGAATCTAAAACACCACAAAATCAGGCTGGGCAGTGCTTTAAACAAAATCAAGTTAGAATACGAACAATCCATTAAACCGTTTAAAGCTGGCCAGTGGTATCAATAGCCCGGTAAGTCGGGCTTGTGGGCGTCCAGACTTCGAGAGATACCCGACGGTAACACATGGCTTATAGTTTATAGTCCAGCAGGCCACCTCGGATTTAACAATTTGTCAAGGTTTTGATCTTCTTTTGATACGACATTGGCGATCGCTTACTTACTTACTTGCACTTATGTGCACGTATATCTAATGCATCAATAACAAATTGGATTCAGAATCGGCCTCCAGTGTTCGAACGAAATTAAGCTTTAATAACAACTCTTTAAACAGTTAGACTAAACTGAGTGTACTTCTTTAGTATCTGGCAATAAATATCGGTCTTAGAAAAGAGACTGTTAGATAATTTCGGTTTTGTAGAGCGTTGTCACAAACACAGCAAAAAATGAGACCTATATGTATTGGAATATCTTTCCGTCATGTGTGTTCCACCGTAGTGTCTATTTATCAGATTTTGGTGAATTAGATGATAAATATGATAATCGATTAATTTTTAATGTTTTATTGTGCAGACCTCATCCGGTATGCTACACACTTGACATTTCATACTTCATTTTACAGTTACGTAATTAGTCAGCTTAAATGTTTTCAAGCGTTTTGCTTACTTATGAGTACAAACTACTCGATTCAAATTTCAAACATATGCACGAATTCATTTGTCAATTTTAAACATATCATAACCACATAATAAGTAATAGTATTATCATACATAACGGTCACGCACCGCCCCGCCCCGACTCAAATTACCTCGCCCCGCGACAGCAGATTGATGGCCGTTTGCCGGCCGTTCAGTACTATTTTTAAACAACTTACTAGCACTATGACGCATGACGCGTGTACAGACGTGCCGTTCACACATAGAAACGCAAGTGATTTTTGATGTATAGCGTGTCCGCCCTGTGACATAACATAAGTACGTAGACACTACTGGCCGTATGTCGCCTTGAAGGGTAACAATCACAGATGTAAGAATCATACAATAATAATTATGTATATTGTATAAAACCCTAACCCGAGAAGGAAAATGAATAATGAAATTATATATTACATAGAGACGTTTGATCAAACACAGCAATGAGTAAATATCTGTACATTTTCGGCATCCTCTCATATGTACATAGACAGGAGACAGAAGCATGATAAATGGATCGGAGATATTACATTCGTGTGGCGGCAAATATACATATTCATCTCAAGATGTCAATAATTATACGTAAAATGGGAGGAGGATTTGTCATAAGTAACGCCATGAGAATCTTGAACAAGTTTGGGAACAAATCAAATTATTTTATTAAATATTTTGATTTGTGTTTTTTTAAGTAGTCACACTACTATATATAAATTAAAAACTGTAATAGATGTCATATATTAAAGAAAAAGTGACGAAGCCCTCCAGTCCATGAGAATCTTGTTAGTGGCGTAGTCGTACCTACTGTAACTATCGTCAAAGAGCATTATATAGGATAGAGGAGTACTGTCATAGTGAATTTTGTAGCCACAGTAAATTCACTGCCATCTATCGACACACGATTAAAACTAAAAATGAAAACGCTTAAAAATACCATAAAATGTATTTACCTATATATATGGATTAATGATTACATTTATTATTTTTATATGATTTTGACCCATGTTCTTTCACTGATATGCGTTAAAATTGTTAAATAACAAGCAAAACCGTCAACGCCATCTAGTCCAGAATAGGCCAAAGGTGGTAAAACGTGGTGGCGCCATCTGTTCGAGAATCAAATATTCATGATTTCCAAGGCACGTTTTTTCCTTAGACTTAACACGAAGTTTGCTTTAAATCTTTGCTATAGTGTATCCTAAAAATCAATAAATATTCTTTATTTACATTATTTAAAAAAAGATTTCCGTTCTTGTTACAATTTACAAGCTTTCATAAAAAGGCCCTAGGACTTTTGCGTCAGTTATGCGAAAATTTTTAAGGGTTAACACATGCTTGTGATAAGGCATGATGATACGAAAATATTTGAACTTTTATCCTTAAAAATGTAAATAATACAACTTTTTTCAGTCAGATTAGAGTTTCTAACTTCCAACTAACAGTTTCAATAGTAACAACTGCCTTTTTATGTTCCCGTAGCCACGAATGTCGCTGTCGCTATACAATAAAGACAATACCGCGGTACGCTCTGCGGCGCAAGGCGCAACACTATACATCGGGGTGTTCGCGCCCCGAACGAAGTGAGCAATTGCATATATGTGACGTTTTCAACCAAAAGGTACCACACTGTCGCTTGTCGATAAGGTTGATTTCTAATTGAAGCTATAAATAGCGCCTTACTGACAAGCGACAATAAGTACCCTTTTGGTTGAAAATGTTACAAATAGAGATACTAGTCGAGTCATCCCTTAACCTCCCGAGGGAGATACCAGTCTCGTCTACGAACGACATCGATATGCTAAAAGTGCATGTGTAGAAATGTTACATTTGCATTTTCCATGTTGTAAGTTAGGTTAGTTTTTGTTTTTTTGTTAAGAATGCAATGGTGGATACAGAATTTGATTTCACGTGCATGTTTTATCTACTTAAACCTCTCATATGTACTCGAAATCTTCTACATATTTGCCTGAAATACAGAACTATTCTACATGCGCATATTAGAATTAAGGTTTTGGATTTTTTTGGCGTTAGCATCACATCACATATAGATTACTAGTATGTAACTTTTTTAGAATGTATATAAGTATTCAGTATTCACCCTACTTATCTTATAAATGTGAAAATTTATATAATGTTTAATATGACCGCATTATAGCGTAAAAGTCATCTACTCTGTTCACGGCGAACATGCCAGATGCACTACACCGCCACGGTAGCCGTAACATTGCACGAAACGCGTTGTTGTACTGTACTCGAAGCTTATTGAACGATCGTTTCGTGTAATGGTACCACAGCTGACGGTACGGTAGAACGCCTGACAGTACGCCCTGAACAAAGTTATTTTGGCTTGGTCGGAACAGTGAGTAAACCGACGCGCCAACATGTTTGTGTGTGCGCAACATTGCAGCAACAAACGTGCAGAACAGTAAACTCATTGAAATTAGAGTACAATCTAGATTTGGGCTAAGCTTTACACTAGTAGACTGAATCGACAATATGACGAGCAAAATTTTAAACAGAAGTACCTTTAATTATGTTCAGGGTAATTGAGATAAAAGGTAAAGACCCGCGCGACGCATCTTCCGTCGCATGTTTTGAACGGCGTGCCATTTTTTTTTTTCGCCCAATCTCCTGATTTTATGCCTCCTATTAAGGAACAAACCCTTTTACTCTCAATAAAATTTGTGCCCAATATAAAATACAAGTCATATTTGCGCACATATTCGGGGCAATGAGCTCGCACGCCCTTAATCCAGCCAACCAGCCGGAGCCGCCTCTAATCCAGATTTGATGTGCGGCACCGGCGGGCTCATGTTGAGGTAAATTAAATGATAGTTATACGTGTCTATACTGAGTTCTGATAACTACAAGCTTTTAACTTAAATACAATCTTGATATTCTGAATATACTGATACTTAGAATCAGAATATTGCATAAATCTTTTTTTCTTTTTTAAACAGCTTTCATATTTATTTCTGTCTCTATTCTGAATATCAGTGTAAATTATCTTATAGGACTTGCAGGTTTTGTTCAGTTCTGGATTGGAAATTGATGTCATGTTATTTCTAAAAACATGATTGTTATTACCTACTAGCCGACCCGCCCCGGCTTCGCACGAGTGCAATGCTGATGTATTATACATATAAACCTTCCTCTTGAATCACTCTCCACTTCTTGGCCTGTCCCTCTTCCCAGTTTATCTGGGGTCGGGTCTCCTTGTATGTCTGCGCCAGAGTGCTCTGTTCTGGCTTGTCTGCGTACTCAGGTTCTCTTTCCGGATCTCTTTCTGCATGTCTGACCACCAGGTGTTGGGTGGTCTTCCCCTTCCTCGGGATTGGTTGGGTATATTTAGGGCCTTTTTAACAGAATGGTCATCATCACGTCTAAGGATATGGCCATACCAACGCAATCGACTTTCCTTTACTTTCTCAACTATAGGTGCTACCTTAATCGATCCCCTGATAAATTCATTTCTGACCTCTCTCTTGAATCACTCTATCTATTAATAAAAACCGCATCAAAATCTGTTATGTAGTTTTAAAGATCTAAGCATACATAGGGACAAACATCCATCCAGACAGCAGGAAGCGACTTTGTTTTATACTATGTAGTGATTTACTAAAGAAAAAGTGACCGGAGCGTGATTCAATCTGGCGTCTTTTGTATTCGCCACACACACAGTAAATGCCTTCAGTATATGACATCGTGGTGGTTCATATTTCGTGGTGTTTCTAGAAATTGTGCAGAAACCGTGATATTCGATTACTAGTTGTATCAGGGCCCAAGACTTATGCGCACTTTGGGCGGTAGTCTTCAACTACTTATAACTGCCAAGGAATTGGATGACAAGCTATACCACACACCACCCCAGGCAAAACAGAACGTTGTAGCGATTAAGGCACGAGAGGGCCTATCTCGAACACAATTTCGCAAATTGGGGGCTTTTCTCTTTTACACCAATTAAGGCGTAATAGAGCGACAGAGAAAGATGTCCACAACATGCGAACTTCAGTGTTGGCGGTTATATCCCAGGTATTTAGCCGCGAAAGGGCACAGGCGCAGCTGCAACTCAAACAAAATTACTTGCACTCGATGCTTCCTAACAGGTACGGTACTGCTGTCGCCTACCGAGTGTAGAACTCGGGCGCATAGGTAGCGTTAATTACGGCAGTTTCTGGGGTTTTCTGCCTATGGTCAGACCATTGTCATTTGGCAGAGCATAATCCTTACTTTCAGTCGATAGCTCATATTTCTCAAATATTGGTAATATATACCCTTGGTAATATTTTTTACAAAATATGTATCTGATCAACCAGTTGGTTCGATAGGAATAAGTGGCTACATGAAACGAATTTAAAGAAACGCGACTTTGGCAAATTCTCACCTTGGACCAAACGAGCCTTTGACAAAAAGCGTATTTTGACGAATCGCGTCTTTGGATAACCTCACCATTGACGAAAATGTTTTGACGAATCACGACTTTGGCAAACCACATCTTGGACCAAAGAAGCCTTTGTCAAAAAGCGTAATTTGACGATTCGCACCTTTGACGATAGGCGGAAAACCCAGTTTCTGGTTTATTAATGTGCCGTCTGAAAGCCTCCAATTGCAAAATTTCCAGATGGAATAATTTCGGTAACTTCTCACAATTTTGTATGGGCAACGAAATTTTCTATTATCTTTACTTTCTTTATTTCTTGTGATTGCTTTCTGAAATTCCCGAGATTTCCCAAATTTTAGTAACCATCCGCATGCAGCTTGCAGATATATAGCTCGTTACAAGCGCCTTGTACAATATGGAATCTTATGTGAGATCACACACTGGTTGTATAATATGGAATCATATGTGAGATAACACATCGCTTGCACTGCGTTTTCCTTACCGCAGGCGTAACGCTGCCTTTCCACATCCAAATCTCTTCTCCGCTCAGCTGAATTACAACCAATGCTATTGGATGATTCCCACACGTCTCCTTTCATCTCCGCCTCAGTGAAAAGGCATCCTAATAAAAATTAGAACAAATTTATTAGCCAAGAACCAAACTAGGCTAAGCCTATATCCTGGGATTTATTAACTAATGATGTGATTATTAGCATATAACTCCATTAACCACTTGACATGTAGATACTTGGTGACTTTAAATCCAGTATTAATTGGTAATACCGAATGTATTGTTGTCACAAGTCGACGTCTTATAATACTGGTTGGCAGCGATGAGCTCGGTATGCTATGATTGCTATGGGATTTACAGCCTTTATTGAAGCAGAACTTCATGCTGATGTTTATAACAGCATTATTGATTATTTAATAATAACTAGAAATTTCCCGGCTTTCCTGGAAGGAAAGTTGTGTATTCTGTTTAATTTATAGACTATAGCCTGTTGTTAAACAACAACAATTATTTCGATAAACAAAAATTATAAAATGAGTAATAATCTATAAGTACCTAATTAATTAAAATGCTATCTGTAAGATATTAAGTAGGTACTTGTTCTCGTTCTGTAATAACCTTCCCTGGGTTCATTGTGTGCCAAATATGGTCAAATTACCTACAAGTTACTACTAATTGTAAAACCTTTGTTAAAAGAGACCACATACCTAAATAATACACACGTCTCGTTAAGAATTCTTGTTTAGAGAAGAGAGACCATTCTTATTTAAATAAAATCAATCTATCTTGTCAATAAACTGTTAGAGCATTTGCTTGACCTTGACAATAATATGAGCGCAACCACCGGAACCCGGCTGCAATTCGTTGCCCAACAGCGACACCGAGAAAACAAGCCACAATGTCTATAAAACGCGGACGCGGCAACCCCGTCACAACAGAACGCAACCGAGCCGCAAGCATGCAGGCGATCCCCGTACTGGTGTGTCTGGTGGCCCTCGTGGCCATCACCGCCGGCCGCGACCTGCGCGAGAAGCGCGCCGCCGACCTCGAGCCCGCCGCCTCCCACCACCACGAGAAGGGCGGCGGACACGAGCACCACGCGGACCACCACCACGACCATGGCGGCAAAGGACACAAGGGCTACAAAGGCCACCACCATCACGAGCACGGCAAGAAGGGCCACCACCACCACGAGGGTCACAAGGGACACCACGACGAGCATGGCGGACACAAGAAACACCACCATCACGACGACGGCCACCATCATGAACACCACCACGGCGAGAAAGGAGAAAAGGGCCATGGCTTCGAAGAGAAAGGCCACTACCACAAGGGACACTCCACCAAGGGACACCACGGCATCCACAAAGTAGACGAGTTCAAGAAAGACAAACACTTCCACGACAAACATGGAGAATCCGGCTACCATGAGGGTCACGGAGGTCACCACGAAGAGCACGGCCACAAGAAGGGCGGTCACTTCCACAAGGGACACAAGCACGGCGGTCACCACGAGCACCACCACGGCAAGAAGGGCCATCACGAGAAGGGAGGACACCACCACGAACACAAGGGACACCATGATGAGGGCGGCCACCACGAGCACCATCACCATCATCATGATCATGGCAAGAAGGGCGGTCACGAGGACCACAAGCACTGGGGACACAAGAAGGGACACTAAACCAAAGTCATTTAATTTATGCGTAGATAATTTGTTATTTTTTTTACTACAATATACATTATTGTATACGTCAATAAACTAATATTGTTGAAATTGTACGAATGCTGTTTTAATTTACAAGTGTTATCACAGCTCAGATAATACTGGTAGTGTTACCACGAGTATTTTCAAAAAATAAATTTGACAATGTTGGGTTTTTTCTATTCGAAATCATGAATACTTTTAAATCAAACAAGAAAGTGACAATTAGTACTGGTACTTGCAATTTATCGACACAACATTGTCTTAATCATTTGTCTGTTAATTTATTTTAAGCAACAAGGCCCATATTACATATACCTTATAGACTGACATACATATAAAATTCATAAACTTAAAAACTAAACACTAGGTATTTTTGCGATTGCGACAGAACGGCGCGGCGTGGCTCCGTTGAATTGTCTGCTATTGTGTCGAAATCAGTGTGCAGTTTGCCCCGGAACATCCGAAACACGACACCCTTCTTCAGAAGTCAGTATATCAAATAATAGTATATTTGGACAAATGTTATTCATTATTTTTAACAATACCATCGATGGGTGCATGCCTAATATCTCTTACCGGCGAGCATTATCTAAGCGCTGGTAACCCTTTTAATATCGGAGACCTAATCGCAAGAATATTAAGTTTTTACGAAACCACTTCTGAGCTCTCAACCCTGCAGCCCTAACGCAGCGTACTACGTAGGCGAACAACACGAGAATGCGAAGCGGCGCGGCGCGGAGCGTGGTGAATCAATCCTTTGATACCTATAGAAGTGTCCTACGTGGGCGATCTCGTTGCGAACGCGAACGCCTTGGGCCTCGCTTCGCGTTCGCGAGTGTTCGCCTACGTGAGACGCAGCGTAAGAGGATAGGTTTAAAATAAGAGCCACAGTGTAAAAAGTAAAACTGGACCGACGCCTTTGATGTCTTCGTACTAAATGCCGACACCGCACAAGAACACTGTGGGATTGTCACAATAATTTAATAAGACACGTTTTAATAAAACACGCTAGCCCTGTAAGTAGTACCGAGCTGCTAACAATGGCGATGTATGCAGCTCGGGTGCGCGGGGTACACCCCTCGCCCCTCGCACCCCGCACGATTACCCTGTCTAAACGGCTTCGTTTTATAGACTGTGATAGTTATATTGTTATATAGCTTATTAGGATGTCCGATTTCAAAAAAATTTGTTTTCGTCAAAAAATTACGATTATTACATTTTAGCCGACCTTAAACATCATTACATTTATACAAGTTCCGAACTTAGGAAGCCTTTGAAAAAATACGAACCAGCTACAATTTGTTATTTTTCGGGTATCTGTCATAATATGTACAAATTTTCCCGTGTACTCCGACTTCACAAGCCCCGTTCAAATCAAATAATGATCTAATGAAAATACTCGGATCAAATTACTGTAATTGCGTATTGCGTATGAAAAATGAGGAAAATGCGAGCTGTCTGTTCTGTAATAATTTAGTTTTAAATAAAAAAAATTTTGTTGCTTTCAGGACCCATTTGAAAGCCTGACAAGATTTTATTTGGCCCTCGTCATGTTTTAGTGGTAATTACTAATCTGGGGGCATGGTAGTGGCCCCGCCAAGATGAGCAAAGCGAAGTGCAAGGGCACTACCTACCGGGTACCTAATCGACCAATGGTGTCTCGGGTAATTGTGACAAATGATGATTATTCTACGAATAGTAGCGTTTTGCTCTGCTTATTGACTACTCTTGCAAAGGAGTATTATGAGGAATGCGATTCTACCAATCGTTACTTGGCCAAAGAACCCGTCGGCGAATAGTTGTCGGCGAAACAAAAATCGGCGTAGTTTTTCTCGGAAAATCAATAGGGCACCCAATAGTGCTTATTAAGCATAAAAGTTTTCTATTGCATATTGCATAGCTTATACTTTAGATTTTCTTCATATCTAATCAACCCCGATTTCGTCACTGACTCACTCACTCACTAATGATCATCAAAACCTATAGAGTACTTCCTGAAGTCCTGGGAAGCTGAAATTTGGTATGTAAGATAGTCTTAGTACACAAACAACAAAAAAAAATCGAAAACTTGAGATTTTTAGCCCTTTTTGACAGTGCGAGCCTTATGATTGCGTCTTGGCAACATTTTACATGAAAATGTTTTTGGTGGGATCTATTTTACTGACAAGGTTATTCTTTGACACCAGACGTTTGGGCTTAGTCGTTAGAAAGAATGTCATTGTCGTAAACAAAAAGAAAAGATTTTCCAAAAACATGTTTTGGAATTGGTCGTTGACATGACCGGTACTGACATTCAATGTATTCGTGCTTATATTATTGCACTATGTAAGCTATTTGTTATAGTATGTAAGCCATGTGTTTAAGCTATTATACATCTTTCAGGAAATTACTAAAATACTAAAGTCAGTGTGCACACTAATAAGTAATACCACATAATAACTAATAGTACTACCCAATACGTATTGTTTGCGAACTACGCACGTAGTCGGTGACCGTTACCGTAAAGCCCGGTACTCGGTACCTGTTAAATATACTAGGTAAATCAGCTTTTTCCTGATTTTTTTTATGTTAAAAAACCTGCCAAGTACGCCTTGGACCAGGTAAAATATTGGGTTCCGTACCATAATATTGGAAAATTAGCCAAACATGACTGATATTATTATTGTTATCAATTTTGATAAATAATTAAGTATTTACCTACCTATTACCTACGTTCATTAAATAGAGAAAACCCATAGACAGAGAAAATGCCGAAAACAGCGAAAGGTTAGTATTATTTAGAGTTCCGTTTGGCATCCGTCATCCTTATTGGATTCATGGGAATACATTTTGGGTAAATTAACATAATTTATTTATACTGCGTTGTATATACTGCGTTTATTTATATAGTAGTAGTAGTAGTAGTAAACTCTTTATTGTACAAATATACATATTAAAAGTTACATGGTACAAATAATAAGATGTACAAAGGCGAACTTATCCCTTTGAGGGATCTCTTCCAGTTATATATATTGTTACTCTGAAAGGGCCTAGACACGTATGTCGCAGAGATGATAGGAGATAGAGCAAGCGTGTCCTAGCGTGGAGGCCTTGTTCAAAAAGACCAGACCAGATGGGAGGATGACATCAAAAAGATTGCAGGCCCACTCTGGATGAGAGAAGCAACAAATCGGGCTGCTTGGAGATTTGGAGAGGCGTATGCCCAACAGTGGGCGCATACTCGCTGAGGAAGAAGAAGAAGACATATACTGCGATAGTGAGAAGGGAATTAGTTCACAATATCAAACTTATGTATTAAAAGAGAAGAAAATTAATTAAAAGTAGCATTACAAACTCGCCATATTACAAAACGAATTTAGCAAGGAACTCAAAAAAAGAACCGTCACCGGATGATTGCACCTTAAATCACCAACCATAGATTTTTATCTAACAAACTTTTAACTAACCTTTTTAAGGCGACTAGCCGACTGCAGCGGGATGGGTAATTTGTTAAATTAAATTTGTAAAGTCCTGTTTTTCGCTGTGGGGAAGTGCCGTTTCATCTTTCTACGTAGAATTTCTAGGTATAAGTAGTATAATTTTAATGTATGTAACTTTTGGCGTGCTAACTCATGCTTAGGTCTAATAGCATAGTATCAAGTAACTTATATCTAAACACTTCATTGCACAAGACAAGTGGGTAGGTAGTAGGTAGGTAGGTACATAGCAGAGATACATTGTGTAGTTATTGGGTTATTCAAAGAAAATTTAGATCAAGTATATAAGAGTAATCAAAACTCCTCCCAAATGAAAGTTCTTGTAAATCGTTGGTTACATTTTGGTGCCGTGACCAGGATTATTAATAAGAAACCTCTTTTTAACACACTTTTACTACTTTGAACTAAAACTAACTAGTATGCGTACATAAAATGAAATTATAATCATTTAATCATCTGGCACCATTCAGGTGATCTAGTGATAAAGCCATGAGGTGGATAGTGGAACTAGCAACCCCTCGAGTTTGGTCTTATCTGATTCGTTCTCTTCAAAACTTTAGAGGCGTAAATTATAATCGGCAATAAAAGAGCGTCTCATCTGTACGTTGCCATTTTTTCTAAACAAAATAATGGTGCCTTGCTTACTGCATAAAATACAGACATCGGTAGGGGCCAACAATGCACATTTTTTATAAACAACTGTGCAGTATTTAGTTGTTCGTCAATACGGCTTATTGGTCCTGACGATGCACTCGTTGTATCGTTGCAATAATGTGCGATTCACAACAAAGGGGTGAAGGCAGAGCGGGTCTTTAGGGTCATAGAATAGAATTTGTACTTTCTTTAACAATAGTTACGTTCCATATTAAAATATCAGATAAAACGTTCGCGCACAGTTAAAAATAGATTGTAAATACTGTATCGAAGGTTCAAATTTCTGTGACTCTAATAGGACGCCCGGCTCCAGCCTAAGAATCGTACGTAACAGTCCTGATATCGTTTAGCTCTTGGCTTGAAAACCCCCTGTTAAGTACTAACAGGAACACTCTTAACTCACTATCGGTGAACCTTATATCTTTGGAACAAGGTTTGAAATAAGTTAACAGCGTGAAGGTACGTACGAAACACGCACGTGCTCGTTCACACGTACCGCCTTTCATACAAATGCATGCGAGCTACGAGCTAGCTTATAACGCTTCAATATATTTCTAAGTAAGTCTTAGGCAACCTTAACAATCCTTTCCGTTTAGGTCCTTACAAACGTAAAGAGCCGGCCAATATAATATTTTCTTTAGGTTTGAAAAATCACGTTTGAGGTGTTAGGGTAGCCATTGTGCTAATGCTAACACTTAAAATGGCGTACGCTATCAAAGTATAGGTTCATGCGATTAATTTATAAAATAAGATCAAAACCATAACACGTTGTTACATCTGAATCGGGCTTAGGGAATGCAAACCGGTTTTTAATTGTGTGGAAAACCGGTTAATAACCGAAATTTCATACAAATAAAAACCGGTTTGCATTCCCTAATCGGGCTCTAGGACATTGATAAAGGCAAATGAAACGGAAATGTATTTATGAATAATGACAGTTCATATTTATATACGTCGTGTTGTTACATGTGTTGTTTTTCTGTACGAGGCAATACCTTTTAAGGATTGTGATAACGTTTTTACTCAGTGAAAGCGTGTAAAAACTAAATATAACTAGTACTCAAATCGATACCGATAAGGTTTAACGTTTCACGCCGAAACTGTTTACAGAACTTTTATTTCGTTTTGGTGACACATTTAGCACTTAGTTTAAGCAAATTTTGCATACACTACGTACTGCAGTCTAGCTCCACTACGGCAAACAATTCAACAACAGTTAGCTCCTGAATATGCGGACCTAGGGTTGCCAATCATATAAAATAAATACATAAAATAATTGGAGACAATCTTACTGTCAATTCTTACACAGAGCAACGTAGCCCCAAACTAAGCAAAGCTTGTACTGTGGGTACATACTAGGCGACGAAATAAATACTTATTTGGATAAATATATACTTACAATTAGATACACAGCATCCATAACTCGGGAACAAATATTCGTGATGAAACTGAATTTATATAATTTACCACCATAATTTTCTGATCAATTTTTAAAAACAGCCCCTTCTCTTCATACATTACCGGCGACGTACGCTCGCGACGTCGCGACCTCATTATTAAAAGGTAAGATGAGAGAAGACGTGCTAATAGAAACCAATACTTGTTATTTAGATATTACGTAACAAAACGTGTATAATTTCAACGACTAAATCTATCCATTTTACATTTTTGCTCCAAAATCGACACCGGCCTCTTAACCACTATACGAGTTTTCGCCCGGGAGGCGATTGGTCATGGAAATCTGTTCCTGGGCCGCGGTTTATAAACCCGGTCTATCGTTTTAGTGCTACTAATCGACTTACAAATGTCCATTATCTAGCGTATAAAAGTACAGATATGGCCTACCACTTTATTCAGGTGTCTGGTAAATACAGAAGGAAGGCGTAGTGGTTTTATAATATATAGAAGAAATAAAACAGTTTTTGGACTATAATTTTATTTATATATTTTATTATAACAAATAGAAATTACATTAATAATTGTCAATTAAACTTACGCTAATACAAAAATACAGCTTAAACTAAAACTAACAATTAAATATAAAAGACTTCCCCCAAATCGTAATTTTATTCTATTTAGGTACTTATACTTAACTTATACCTAATTACGTACCTAATACAGCTCGCTAAGCTCGCTTTGCCTATACACGATCAATCTGACAGACATTATCAAGCTCCAAACAGATATTGATAGCGTGTACCAATGGGGTGTACGTAATAGTTTACATTTAAATACAAGCAAATGTGCAGTCATGACCTACTCAAAGACGCCACACACCATGGATCGATCTTATACATTGAATGGTGAAAACCTACAAAGCGTTAAAGATATGCGTGACCTCGGTACATCTTTTGATTCAGAAATATCATTCAGTCAACATATAATTAAAATTTGCAAAAGAGCGAGAAAAGCCCTCGGCTTTGTTATGCGCCAGTCAAAACACTTTAATATTTGTCATGTCATTACATTATTATATAATGCATTTGTACGTAGCCTACTGGAAACTAACTGTATTGTATGGAACCCGCACGAAAAAAATACATTCTTCTTATTGAAAAAATCCAAAAGTCATTTATTAGGTATCTCTACTGGAAAACACATGGGTACTATCCCTACATGTATCCCACGCCGTTTGTATTGGGAATGGTCTCATATCAAAGACTTGAAGTACGAAGGCAGCTTGCAACAGTAAAATACTTTTTTAGAGTAATACGTGGATCAATAGTTAATCCATTGCTACTAGAATATGTTCATTTTAAGGTACCGACACCATTCGTTAGAGCTACTCTCAGACCTCGCATTTCACCCATGTTCGTAATTCCTAAGACCAGCACAATGACACTAGTCACTAGTCCTCTATTTATCGCACTTAACCATATTAATAACATAATTTTACATAATCCCACTCTTGACATATTCTCGCAATCAGAACCGAAATTCCTAACCACAGCAGCCCGCTACCGAATCAATATCCACGCCCACAACTATTAATATTAATTAATTTAGTGATAAGCATATTATTTTAGTTTTAAGTACATATATATTTATAACCCATAACTTGCATGTTTGGTTTAACTGTAAATGTAAAGTTGGTTAATAAATAAAATAAAAAAAATATTACCTGAATATTCTCCAAATACAAATCAATAGCAAAGCCTTCAACCAAACCTTAAATAACCGTAATAGCCATATTTCACCCAAAATTGTTGGCAACCCTAGTAGCTGTAAAATTAGACCGACTTTTATTCTGCAGCTTTCTTGTTCTTCCAAAATATGGGCAGCGAAATTAACTGTTAACTAGTGCAATTACCCAAACGCCTATCCGTTTTATGTGCGCAATGCTGTTAATTGCTCTACATTTAATCACTTTAGAGACGCTGTATTTTAATGTCGTAGTGAAAAACAAGACAAAGATTTTTTTTTTTTACACACTTTTATTTATTTCACCGCGTATGTTTTTGTAACAATTGTAGGTATATAGTACAGTCAATTGTGAAAATATGGGTGCACAAATCATACTCACAAATATGTTCCATAGCTCTTATGTCAGCGAATTAAGAATATTTTTCAGTAAGTTGTCCACCCATATTTTGTATATGAGCTTCAAATCTTGTAACTTAAATTTGTACTACTTCCCGGTGTCTGATTGAATTGAAATTTGGCATACTTCCGTATTTCCGATGACGATGCAATAATATGTTAATATGGAGCTCAAGCTGATTTGATGATGCAGTCGGTTAGGTACTAGGTAGCCAAAGGAACTCTTCATTGAAAAAGATCTCGAGAAGTACTTGATAGGCATGCATGCAAAGGAGTTAAGGAGAGAATGTACAGTTGGCAATAAGTGTGTATTAAAAAAACAATAGTAGCGAAACCTTATGAAAAAACTAATAGCATCCCGTTTTCGACTCCGGGAAGGTAACATTTCAGAATACACCTTTCATGCCACAAAATACGGATTGGTAGCGATATATTTGGCCACTATTTCTCATCTACCTATTCGAAACTGACTAGATGCTAGTAGTGACAGTAGCGACTGTACCAAAAGTTTTTAGGAACTTATATCCAAAAATATCAACATACACCGGTAGCTTTTCGGTGAACCAAAACAAGGATAATTGATATGGAAGCCTCGTTTCCTCTTTAAATTGTATTTTGCGCCAATTAGTTGCCGAACGGACTGGATTTCTTTAATAGGAAGCAATTGGTATTGGAACAGCGAAATAAGTGCGCCTTTTGTACCTATCTTTTTTAAGTGCAATAAAGTACCTACCTAAGTCAATCCATACTAATATTGTAAATGCGAAAGTCTGTCTGTCTGTCTGTCTGTCTTTCTGTCTGTGTGTTTCCTCTTCACGCTTAAACCGCTGAATCGATTAAGATGAAATTTGGCATAAAGATAGGTTGAGTCCCTGAGAAGGACATAGAATAGTTTTTATCCCGAAAATCATCCCTTAAGAAAGTAAAAAGCGGGGTGGAATTGAGATAATTAATCAAGTGCCTGTTAATTTGGGTGCATAATATGCTCAAATTGATTGATTGCTATGAGAATTTTTCCAGGCGCTATACTTATACTTTAGCTGCTGTTAATAAGTCCACGCAGACGAAGTCGCGGGCCAAAGCTAGTACCTAATAAATGCACTAATATGATCAGAAATACGAGTATACCTATACCTATACACTCACTCGTAGTCATTTTCTTTGCAAATTATTTACCAATTTACCCATTTTCATTGTTATTGAGTGTAAGTATTTACATTGAAATAATAATTATCGCCACACCAATGTTACCAATGTTCCGAATATTATTCCGACAGGCGGAGCAGAAAATTGTGCTTCTAACAAACGGGCTTGCAACTTCTGGCGTCTGGCGAAACGTAAAGGAAATGCTAATGTTGGAGGTGTTTTACCAAAGGCACTGCTGTTTGAAGTATTTATTGATGTGAATACAATAGATCTCATTAAACCTTTTCGTTTCATTTCAAATAGTCTCTTAAAACCTTGCAATATAATCTACTATTATTTGCCTAGGAATAAGAATAAAAATGACACCTTTCTGTAGGCACCAATACATACTACTAATATAATGCATTACCTTTTTGTACTTAATTTATTGTTTCCAGATAGTATTCGTTTTCGAAAAAATTGTGTTTCTTTAGGAGACTACCAGTAAAGCCGGATGCAGACGGGTGTATCCTGTAATGTAAGATTACGTGTAATATAGTGTCAACACTGTCAACGTGTGGACGTGCGCTAAGAACCGACAGGCGATGGATCCGGCACGAGCGTTAAGGGGCCCACTGACTATCAGTCCGCCGGACGATATAGGCCGGTCAGATAGAACAAAAATTTGACAGTTCCGAACAACTGACAGGCCGATATCGTCCGGCGGACTGATAGTCAGTGGGCCCCTTTACATGTAATGCCGTAGTGCCGTCCACACTCAGAATTCGTGTTACATTATAGGTACACGATGGATTACATTATACGTTACAGCCTTCAGACAGGCCTCCTTCACTCGCTCAAGGCCACGCGCTATATACCTACCACTCGGCGTATCGTCGACGATACAACCGACAGGGGGCCGCCGGAGCGCTCGCACCGCACGTTTCCCGCGCCTACGCTTCGAAATGCCGAAACCACGTAATTATTGTGCAGTAGATGGGTGTAAAAGTCAAAAAACAAAGGAAAATTTGTCGTTTTTTTCATTTCCGAGAGACGAAGAAAGGTGAGTAGTATTTTAAATCTATCTTTATGAATTTTGTCGTCATTTATTTGTTTGAACATAAGTAGGTAAATCGTAAATTAAGGAGTTTTTTGAGTCAGGTATTATAAGTGTTGTTTTTAAATATTTAATTGACTAATAAAAAATATGGTTGATTCGCAACATTCGTTTTATTACAATAATAACATAAGTAACAGTACAACCCTAGCGCATTCTTACGATGACGCGTTGGCACGTGACTTGCACGGCGAGCAAGGCAGTCTCGACTCTTTGTGCGCGTACTTATGGTACATTTCTTCTCGTCCTGAGCAGCAGGTATTATTATTTTAGATTTTGTAGGCTATTATAGCGTAGGTATTTTCGCTTTTGAATAGGAATGATGTATCTGTTACGTAGTAACTATTTATTAATCTGTGCTTCAGACCCGGCTTAAAGCACAAAATTAATAAGAAATAGAAATACATGTGACATACTAACCTTTCTTAGGCCACTTCCTTTTAAAATTGTGCTGCCTATAAACGGGTTTGCAGCGTCTGGCGACACTTAAAGCAAATGCTTATGTTGGATGTGTTGCCGAAAGTATACAGAAGGCACTTTGCTATTTGCAGTACTTTGGTGAATCTTTTGAGACATGTGACTGTATTACTAGTGTGTACACATGTATAAACTGGTAAGTATTAGTGTTATGGTACAATTAAATGTTATTAGGTTTTTCATCACACCAATTCATGAAGGCTTTCTTTATTCTTCAATAACTGATGTAAAAGTTCAATTTTATGCACAAGAATGGAAGTAATTACATAGATGCATAATTTGAGTTGTTTCCTCTTGTGTTGGCTGGCAGAATTAGGGTTACCAGAAGTCAGGAATTTTCCTGACATTCAGGAATTTTTACCATTTTGACAGGAATGCGGCCGGAAAACGAAAACGTCAGGATTTTTTGAATTTTTCATGTTTTAACTTACATTATTATAAGCAAAATATAACTTCTGTATAATATCTATAATTATAAACCGTGCTTCACTTTTTAACACCGCCCGCCGCCGCGGTCAGGATTTTAATTCGCAAATTAGGAAATTGTATCTGGTAACCCTAGGCGGAATTGATTGAGTAACTAAATTACAGTATCCTAAATTAATAATATTAGAATACCCCTAAACCTAAACTAAAATAAAAAGGAGAAAGGAATTGTCTTAACCTACTGTCTAACCATCATTCGACGCGTCAGGTAGATAATTATAGGCAGTGACTCTGCCTATAAAGACTATTCTAGGTGGCCGTTAATATCTAATGAATCTATGGGCTCAGTTTAGGCATCAGCACCCATAAATTAGCTTCGATCGTGTTACTAAGCCTCACACTCGGTCCTAATTAGTCTAAAGCCGCTTATAGATTTATATTGTGCACTTCACGCTCTAGAGCGCTAATTTCACTGATATTTCCGCAGCGTTAACATTTTCATAAAGTTAATCAGTTTGGATTTAATGCTATAAAATGGAGAGCTCTTTTACCTGACTAAATAAGGGAAGGGTGATTTTAGCGGTCTAAACATATTTTATGTACCTATATGTACAATCATCCACACTGTTAATGTAGGGCTTACTGCAGAATTGTAGTTTTTATTTTTTATTAAGGCATAAAACGCTCAAATGCGTTCATACATACAGGCTTTACAATATAGGGTCGGGTAAAGCCCGATATTCAAGCGCTTTTTATACATGGCTCCTGGGGCGCCTTTGACATTGTAAAGATTACATACAGGGCGCCTGTGGCGCCCTTTACACTGTAATAAGGTCGGGCGAATCGAAGCCCGACATTCAAGCGTGCGAAGCGCGTTCTTACGCAAAGGGTTTAAATAAATAAATAAATAAGATTAAAAAAAATAAAAAATACACGGAATATTTGCAAGGGCAAGCTCCAATCAAAACCATAAAAGGCTAAAGTTGGCACCATAGAAAAAAATCAGGAAAACATGCCTCTTTTTTATTTATTTTCTTGAGTGCATACCATCCAGTATAGAGTTGTGCCGTTCCCGGTAACATTCCCCATTTTGTAAGGGGAAATTTCTCGCTCGGTAACATTCCCCATACTAAATGGGTAATGTTACCGGGAACGGCACAACTCTAATCCAGTATAATTTGAGTATAAATAAGCTAGTGCAAGGGATCTGACGCTCAAAATTTAGAGCAAAATTATATTTTCAGAGTAGGTACCTAATTGGGATAAAAGGCAAAAAAATGGGCAAATCTTCCGGAAAAACAATGGCACATCTTATAAACGGTGTATCCTCTGAGGTGAACGCCAGCAGCGCCTAAAGTCGTCGTTTAAGTAATCGTTCCCAAGGGGCCAAGAACGCTTTATGTGTCACGGCATACCCTGTTAATGTGACTTTCTGCTTTCGGCTCGTTTGCGCCCATAACTTTTGCGTGTATGTGACGCTTTTATATAGAGTTCAAAATTCAAATTAATCTAGGATACTCACTTAGCAATTCTCCCACATTTATCGAACAACGCATTTGAGAGAACTAAGGTCCCGACAAGTTGATCCCCTCTTTCATGTGTCGACGCTTTCATCATCTTTTAGATCTACATTTCCAGACCATTGGAGCATCTCATTTTCCCATTTTGCACGATTATGATGCTTCCGATCCGATCGTTCTACGCAAGGCGCGCGTACCTTAAAAGATAACGTGAGTAACCTTCGCTGTAAATTAGTGTTGGTTATAACACTTATAACTCAAGACGTGAATGTATTTTTTTAGCGAATAGTAATGCTAAAAACATAAGTCACTTTATTTAATTAAAACGTCATACTTTCAGATCCACAGCGCAGGCTTCATCATTTTACAGAAAGCTCTTCCACCCTAGGTCTCGTCAAAATAAAACGTGCCTTTACACATATATAAATATGTCATATGTACTTAAATCTAAATTTTTGCGTAATGGTACGGAACCCTTCGTGCGCGAGTCCGACTCGCACTTGGCCGGTTTTTTTATAATTCAATCCCTGTTTTATATGCATCAAGATCTTTTACTTGCACTATAATCACCTGCACTTACTGTATAATGCCTATTTTAAGTAAGTCAAATTTATAAAAAGTTTTCAAAAACTCAAGCCTTTAGTCTTTACCATCCCTAGTAAATACACCCCTTAATATTTATTTGCATCAATTTAATCGAGGTCGAACCGAAAATTCAAAAAGCAAATGAACTAGCCAGAACGGAGTGTTTTTCGGCATATTTTTCTCGTCTCAGCTTTTCCTGGGTTCGCTTAGGGCCTACCCTCTGATGATCCAACAGACTTGAAGTTTAAATTTTTGGTTTATTTGGCGTACGGTATTATCTAAGTATTTTTTTTATATAAATGGTCAGCAACAACCCAAACTCGTGAAAAAGATTTGTAAATGTCGGACAACGGTTTTATAGCTTAGGTTCGTTTAAAAACAAACTAAAATTTAATAACACACACTTGAAAAATGGAATAATTTGAGCGAAGCAAGTGATTGTTGAGAAGGCATCACTATGTGCGCCACGTATTTCATAAATGGCGTGTCGTGGCCGTGTGCTCTCCGTTCACGTTTCGTTTATGTGGCGAGTGCGGGAGAGTAGAATCCTCGTATAACATGACCTGTGCTCGAGATCAGTAATCACTAATCATTTTTAATCGACTTCAATTCCAAGAAGGAGGTTTTGTATTCGGTTGTGGCTATTTTTAATGAGTAAGTGCTTTCCCCGTTGAATCCTAAAGGATCATAGGACCCGCGATCTAGTGCCAAAAATTGGCGCATTGTCTGCGCCAATTTCTCAAAAGTGACTGCCATCAATTCTTACGTTGAGCCCTAAGGTAACTAAGGTTCTTTGGTATTGGTTGAGGAAACTCAAATTTGCATTTAATAACTTTGCCACTCCTGTAGATAAAATGCAACTTTCTCATCAGTTTTTGACGTATAAAGAGAGAATTTACGAACTCGTGTGGTGAGAAGAGGTACCTATTTGTTTTAAGAGGCTCTTAATCGTAAAACTGGAAGCGCTGGTGGCCTAGCGGTAAGAGCGTGCGACTTGCAATCCGGAGGTCGCGGCCGTTCAAACCCCGGCTCGTACCAATGAGTTTTCCGGAACTTATGTACCTACGAAATATCATTTGATATTTACCAGTCGCTTTTCGGTGAAAGAAAACATCGTGAGGAAACCGGACTAATCCCAACAAGGCCTACCTATAGTTTAGTAGTTGGTTTGGAAGGTCAGATGGCAGTCGCTTTCGTAAAAACTAGTGCCTACGCCAATTCTTGGGATAAGTTGCCAAGCGGACCCCAGGCTCTCATGAACCGTGGCAAAAATGTCGGAACAACGCGAGGAAGATGAAGATGAATCGTAAAACTGGTTCGTCCGAACGATCAGCTCGCCCGCTATCAGAACGACGGGCGCCTGGCGTGCGGCGCGGCCGCGGCGGCGTGTGCATACTCGACTGCTCGTACATGCCGGATATTGCCGGCTTGCCATAGGTACTTTACCAATATTTAGCTCTGTGATAATTATGTCTGGAAGCCGTTGTATCCTGTAACCTGAGGAAAAGGAAACGGAATAGACCTATATGCGAAATAGCTGTTGCCCGCGACTTCGTACGCGTGGATTTGTATGTTGGTGGTTATATATTCTACATGAGCATAATATAGAACATTATACAGCAAAAGATATCAGTAGGGACGGTTAATCATTTGTTAATAATTATAAAGCGCATGAAATTTGTCTTTCACAAAGTACGTAGTTTCAAGCCCCTAACTGAAAAAAAAATGATCTCAATATATATACATACTATAAATATAATATTGATGAATATTATTCGAACTTGTTTTAGCGAATGCTTACGTAACATCCGCTTGAAAGAAAACTTACTTGGAGCTTGTCTTAGATTTGTTGTCGTTATTTTAATTTTGCCGGCGATTTTTAATGTTAGCATTATGAGGGTTAAATATTTTACAATTCTACTCCTATGTTGTTCATTTGTTCACAAATTACATTGCGGCGTGGCGCGTGAATCGGTTAACCCATAATTATATGCGAAATAAATCAACATCACTGGTTTAATTAGAGATTAATTAGAAGAACCGCAGCAACTGTTTTACACTAATTAAGACGATAGGGGACGATCGATTCTCTATACAAACGAAGTCCTCATTTTCCTCCCTGGATATTGACATTATGGAAAATATTTTTACACAATTTGATGTTTTTTTTTTATTATTATACACTGATCGGCGATTGGCCCTAGTCACACATGATGGAAAGTGAAGACAGGGCTTAAGATGGAGCTCACCGGTTCAGTAACAGCCTATTCACTCTTGTTTTAAAGAGACCGAGGTCATATTGATCAGGGAATACAGATGGCGGGAGCGCATTCCATTCCTTAGCCGTCCGTACCAAAAAGGAGGAGGCAAAACGTTTCGTCCGAACGAATGGAATGTGGACCACGAACGGGTGCATTCGCTCCCCGCGCCTGGATGTCCGATGATGGGAAGGGGAAGGTGGGATCAGGTCGTGTAGTTTCTGTGCGCACTCCCCGAAATGTATCCGATAGAACACCGATAGGCAAGCGACTCGACGGCGATGCTCAAGGCTCAGTATCCTTGACTTGACAGATGGGTCATCGCCAAAGTGTCTATGAGCCCGGCGCTCTATTGAGTCCAGGGCCGCCAGCTGATATTTGGCAGAACCGTCCCATAGGTGGGAGCAGTATGTATTTTAATTATATAATATATTATAATATTTTAATCATAGCTCAATCAAATTGTGTAATAATATTTTCAATTATGTTAATAATTAATATCCAGAGAGGAATATGGGGAATACGTTTGTATGGAAAACCGGTTTCGAGACGGTCGTACCCTTTCGTCTTAAGAATAAAAGCGGTCTTGTTTCACTCCTCCTGCCAGCTACATCTGTACCTATGCTTCGGCATCGGCAGAGGGGAAATAGTACGAATGCCGTATTACTCGAAGTTGGTACCTATCACGGGTAAGTAAGTAATTGTAATATAAACCAGTTTTTGTCCCAAAACTCAACATGTACTAGAAAATCAACTTTTTAACCAATAGCGTGAATTAAGTGGTAGACCTATATATGTATAGTTACATTGCTGAGCACATCGCCTCTTATGTATCTTTTATATCTCCGGCTGATCGGCTGTTCTCCTCTACAGGTCGCCTTTCTCAACCGATTCTCGTAAAATGTTGTAAGCATAAAGATAATTATAAAGATATTTACAGTACTTATGGTGCTACTTTCTCGCACTAGTGCGTAAAGAGCACTTTTCGTGCATATGTCAAAAGTTTAAAGGGCCATATGTACTGTAAAACGTTGTACGATACACGTGCGAATAGGTAATTCGCAACTCGTGTCGATTTAAAACACTCCCTGCGGTCGTGTTTTAATTTATCGCCACTCGTTTCGAATCTCCTCTTTTCCGCACTTGTATCGTAAATAACTATTTTGTCTATCGTAAAACCACCCAAATACAAATACAGAATAGTTTATTTGGTTTAACTTATGATACACTTTACATAAAAGGCTGGAGTGGACAAATTATTATACAATTTACAATTAATGATCAGTTTCAATTGTGTAATTACACAATTTCACAATTACACAACACACACAACAGGCCCCGTAGACAACATGCCAATCGCTAACGCTACGTAGCGAACGAAACCCAACTGTCACTGTCACACTAATATGGAAGAGTGATAGAGAGACACAAAGCGATTCGATAGCGAAGCGCTAGCGATCGTCAACTTGGCTAGGTCGCCTGTTTTAATTGTGCATCTTTAGTATTCTATAACAAAATTACAATACCTAATTATATTTCAGGTGAAAGTATGTTTGAATGGATGCTAATTTAACTACAGGAACACAGCTCGCTGTGATAGTCATTGGGCATTCAGCTATATGTATTCTCCCGGGCAAGTTACGCGCCGCGTTGCGTCGGCGACGTCGCACCGCGTACATGTGGCCGGCCCCTTAGAGGTACCTGTCCTAGACACGCTAGTCTCATTTAATTACCAGACGTTCATTCCTGGTAGCTAGGTCACCCAATTAAACATTAGCACGTTTATTTAAAACTAAATACAAACGCTGGCCTTGTTTGTTTTGTTTCAGGTAAAAAACAGACGACCCTGCGCATGAAGAGCGAGCAGTTGCGGGACTTGCGGGCATATTTTTAGGGTTCCGTACCAAAAAGGTACAAAAGGAACCCTTATGGTGCGACTCTGTCAGTCTGTCTGTCTGTCACATTGCTAAATATCTTGAGAAATACTGGAGCATTTTTTTTTATTAAATATGAAAAATGCCCAATATAAAAAGGGGGAAAAAGTCAAAGTCTAGTTACTAGGTCGAGTGGGATATCATTTGAAAGAGCTCGAATTAAACATTAAAAAACAATTATTTATTTGTTTTTCATAGTGAAAAAACATTGACTTATAAAGGAAAATGTGAAAAAAATACCTTACGCTTGGTATACTTCTGATCAAGTCTTTCGTAATTCTATTTACATGAGAAAATTGAAAGTTTGTACGGAACCCTCGGTGCGCGAGTTAAACGAACTCGCATTTGACCGGTTTTTTCCTAAGAACCAACAACTTATCTACAAAATATGCAAGTTTCAACTTTCATCTGCTTAGCAAAAACAAAGGGCTTGGGTGCCAATCAGTGTCTTTTTGAAAACGGCAAATTGATAAACAGGAGTCAATACAATAAACAATGTAACTAGTTACATAATTTATACAATTTTATTTTACAATTCATTAAAGGATGACTCACGCTAAACCGGGCCGCCGGCCGGGGCCAGGCCGAGGCGCCCGACCGACACGTCATTTTCTATGAATGTTGATCGGTGATCACGTGGTGCCTTCCATAGAAAACGAAGCGCCGGACCGGTCTCGCGTGAGTTATCCTTAATACAGGCCTACCGCGGGTATACATAGACGTAGAGAGGCTTGTTAGGAGAGATCACGACTCGATATGGGTTGATGGAAAAGGAGCGAACGGTGTTCTTGCCAGCTTCAAGGCGGAACTTTGAGAGCAATGTGATTATACACACCGAGGACTGCACGCGAGCAAAGCGCATTCCTGAAATAGGGAGAAAAAAAAGTTATTTACTCAGGTATCAACCCATTACATTAAAATAATAATTACATGCCGAATAATAATGGGTGAAACATATATCATACTCAAACATATACTAAAAATATTTGTATAATCCTGCTGAATATGTATTTAACGCATTAGACCATTTCGAAATGCCAAAAAACATCGCAATGACTTTAGTCGTAAAAGTTCTATCCCGTACGTGACACCTCTAAACAATAAGCATACGTCGCACGTCGCACTACAGCGGGCATTTTGCGGGCAAGTCATTTGGTAAGGTTTACAAAAAAAACATCTTAACTTACGAGTACATGTACTTAGTATTTGTAACATATAGTTACCTGTTACGTCACGTACGGGTAGACTTAGACTGATTTATTAAACCATAATCAAGTATATATACATCTCTAATCTACGGCGGTACAGACATTATCTTAATCAAATCAGCGCGTGCTCTAACCTATACTAAGTTATCGACACGCGCCGATAATATTTTGCTGACCGCCATAGTATATACTCCCCCCTTAGTCAACCGGTAGGGTTGACGACCAGGTCCTTCGCAGGAGTTGACCTGAACAGGATACGATTATTGTTTACGATTACGATACGATTATTTCACTTCCACGACGTTATAACTTCAATCACGGCCCCGCGCCCGTGAACTTGAAAATGAATTGCTGCGGCATGTCTCGACGCGTGTTGCGTTGACAATAATTTCCTCGCGCGTGTCGCGTATTGTGCTTGCTTGCATTTTTGAGTGCGGCTTCAAAACAATTATAATATGTAGCTGGCATGACTTCATTTCATTAATTTGCAATTTGGCGTGAATTTCCTTGAATATATTCCTGATGCGTTGTGACAGTCCAGCCCGTTGTATCCTTTCCTTAAACTTGTCGTTCTTGGAAGAAACGGAGACGTGCCGATGTCTTCTAATACGTCTGGGCGGACGTATGAAGAGTGCAGCCAGGGTGCTCAGAGTCAGCGTGGCGAACGGAAATGCTCGAGCCAGGATGGCGAGCGGAGAATCTCGAGCCATTGTGGCGAGCGGGGTGCTCGGAGCCGACAAGGCGAGCGTTGAGGGCGACGACTAGTAGTGGAGCGTTGAGTAGAGTAGTCGGGTCGCTAGGTTTGCTGCGTGCCACATCAGGATTAATCAGGATCCTCTTGCCATAAAGCGTTGGTGGATATCTGATGCCATGGTGAGGTCATGTCATGCTCGTTGTAATTATCTCTTCTTCCTTCTGAAGATATTCTGTGGTCCAAGAATCCGGAAACCGGAATATAATGGGAGTGTAACGGTGATGTCATTTGATGGAAGGGTGGCGAAATCAAATTGAGACGAGATCACTTTTTCAGTCCTTCTCGACCAGCAATTGAATGTCGCAGTCACTTATTTCCGAGGCTTCTTCACTGGAGCTCTTCGTGTAGACATCTCAGTAGGTGCGTGTTCCTTCGACGGGCTACCACTGTAGAGAAGTGACAACCGTGCACGTCGGTCCCCGTGGGAACCCCACTCGGGGTCACCACTTTAGAGAAACGTAGTTGGGTGAGTAAAAGGTACCGTTGACGGGTAGACTTAGACTGATTTATTAAATCATAATCAAGTGTTTTATACATCTCTAATCTACGGCGGTACAGACATTATCTTAATCCAATCAGCGCGTGCTCTAACCTATACTATGTTATCGACACGCGCCGATAATATTTTGCTGACCGCCATATCGTGTATTAATATGTAATGTGTAATACTCTTTGAAGTGACAACTGATAAGCCCATTTCAGTGGCCATCTAAAAAACTGATAAATGGCTGACATGTAGGGTTGCCACCCATACTATAATATATATTATCGTACTATATTTCAGTCAATTGTACTATATATTATACAAAAACAATATAGTACGAAAAATACTATATTTTCATCATTCAAGAAAGGGTTATACTAAATGTCACCGATATTTAATTCCACTTGGATTTTTAATTCGCCTCAAATCGGCGTCCTATTTTTATTTTTTTTCCCAGTAAATACTATATTTTTTCAATATTTTGACAAAATACTATGTGTGTATAGAAAAAAGTAAAGGCAACCCTACTGACATGCGTCATTATGACTGTCGTTCATATTATTCAGTCTTATTTTCATTTAAAATTGAAGGGATATAAACTCATAGATACCTAACTAACGTACAGACTTAGTTGCTAAGGTATTTGGATTTGCACATTACAAATACTAGGTACGAAATACTAAGTACAAATACTTTATTCTGACAACTCGAAAATTGATTTGTGAACCTTACGAAGTGACATGCCCGCTAAATGCCCGCTATAGTGCGACGTATGATAATAAGTATCTAATTCTTGTTTCTGTACGCTTTGAATCAATTTTCTTTCCTTTCTCCACTACCTATATATTTCATAGGAACTAAAACGAAGCTATAGGTAGGCATAATCATGTGAAGTTTGTAATAACTCGTTAAAGTACTTCAAAATAATCGTTCTTAAACTACTAAATAGGTATACTCTTTAAAATAGGGATGTTGACATGAATCGCGAATATATAAAATTTTATGTTTTTACGAGTACCATAGCATTTGCAATAATTACGTGTCTATCCTGTAAAATGAAAACAGTTCTAAAAAATCATCATCACTATCTTCAAAACAATCATCATCATCAGGTCCACTTCATCAAATTGGTCGTTTTCGAGAGAAAATGCTCAAGTTGCTTATGAAAACACCCAAATCACCATACATGTGCCTTTAAAAATTGAGGAGTTCCCTCAATTCCTCAGGGATCCCATCATCAGATCAGAACCACATTAATATGGGACCAACTTGGAAGTAGCTCCTTTCGAACAAAAAAATAATTACTCAAATCGGACCACGGGTCTCGGAATAATCGGTGAACATACATAAAAAAAAAAATAGCCACAACCGAATACAGAACCTCCTCCTTCTATGAAATTGAAGTCGGTTAAAAATAGTCAATATCCCTATTACCTCTATATTGAATTTGATATAGGTAAATACGCAAAACGAAATTTAAAGCTACAAATTCACAATCTGATTAAAAACTATTTGTTTTAAAAATGAGTGTTTTATCCGGGTTTGTTTAAGTAAGTTACAATATACGTTGGTTTACTTACCAATGCAATGTCGCGGTCCAAGGCCAAAGGGCAAATACGCAAAGGAATGCCTGGCAGCTACGTTTTCTGGAGAAAACCTTTCGGGATCAAACTTCTCCGGTTCTGGGTAGTACTTCTCATCGTAGTGAATACCCCAAGCAGATGCGATGACAATTTGATCTTTAGCTACTGTTACGTTCATTCCCGGTAATTTGTAATCGTTTTCAGCCTTCCTTTGTAAATTGTCCACTATCGGGTACATCCTGAGAGTTTCACTAAAAACTTGATCTAAATATTGCAACTCATTTAAAGTGTCCAGTTCTATTTTGCCGCCATGTCTCTCAAGGTATTCATCTATTTCATTTCTTAATCTGTCCTGTATTTTAGTGTCCAATGCTACGTGGTACAACATGAAACCCATGGTCGAAGCTGAGGTCTCATAACCGGCAGCGTAAAATACAAAGGCTTGTGCTTCTATTACACCATTAGTGATTTCCACCATAGTGGCTTCTTCATCACCGTGCTTTTTGACTACTTCAATTTGTTTTTTATTCTTCATTTCTAATATCAAATCCATAAAGTCTTTTCTATTTGATGGCTTTCCGTTTCTTTGAGTAGTTACAGTTTCGACAAGCTCTTTAAAAAAATTCGTTACGTACGCCGGGAATACGGACATATTTAACTTTTTAAAAACACCTGGGAACAACATATCAAACTCGATAGCATAAGTAGGTGTGAATATTAACTTATCGACTCTTTTTAAAGTTTCAATGTCTCCTCGGAAGGTATCTATATCCAGACCGAAGGCGCACGCAGTTATCGTTGACATTGTGTACTTCTGCACCAATGCATGGATATTCTGCTCGGGTGTCGTCGCTATAATCTCACTTACGTATTCAACGAACTTATCAGCTCGACCATTGAGCAAATACATCATATTCTTCATCTTTGAATTTGTAAATATGGGTGAAAATCGACTTCTCAGTCCTCGCCATGTCTCCCCGTCGGAGTGAAACAGGTTTTGTCCTAGCCCTGTTTTGCTGAACTCCAAGCCTCGAGACGCAAAATTGTCGAAATCTTTTACCAAAATATGCTTTAAAATGTCGAGGTCTCGTATCATGAGCGTTGGATTTGTCATTCTGAATATTCCCACCACTTTCTCTCTTGGGAAACTTTCGTATATGTTTTTAAAAACTCCACCCGGTAAATCGTAGCGCAAAGTGGATTTATACATGTTTCCAAAAAACGGTATAGGTTTAGGTCCGGCAACATTTCGGTCCTTCCAATAAGAGAACGTTCTTGTGAAGTAATAATACAGTAGTACACTTACAACTACTGCCAATGTCACTACCGTAAACAACACCATCTTAATAAAATAAAATAAATTGTTTTTGTTCTTGCTACTGCTAGTAATGGCTACTCCGTTCTGTTGAATCCTGTTATGTTGAATTCTTTTATATACGTTGATATTTAATAACGCATAGTGTAGTGACTAGTTTATTAAACACAGACATGAATATCACGATGACTAAGCAAAAATGTTCGGGTGTTGGCTTCACTGGTGCGTCGCCTGCGCGGCCCCAAAAGCATTATGCAGCGGTATCATGATCGCATCACCTGTCATGCATGCGTTACTTTCACACTTACATATTTGTCAGAACGTGACAAATTATAAAGAGCCGACCATCATCAGCCCTACTGAGCGTGTTTATGAAGCGCGAAAATGGCCCAATGCTCAACCGTTGGCAGAGACTGTCTCTTTTTATGTCTTCCTAACACTAGTAATAATATTTTAATGTTTGCTAACCATGTATGGACCTTTTAGTCTGAAATAAATGTTTTATGGTTCCGTACCAAAAAAGGTATACAAGGAAACAAGGAACCCTTATGGTGCGACTCTGTCCGTCTGTCTGTCTGTCACTTTACTAAATATCTTGAGAACTAATACTGAAGCTAACTATTTGAAATTTGGAATAGTTATGAACAGCGCTGACCTTAACACATTGGAATAGTATTTTTTTTATTTATTTTTATTAATTATGAAAAATGCCCATTATAAAGAGGGGGCAAAAAGTCAAAGTCAAGGTCGAGTGGGAGATCATTTGAAAGAGCTCGAATTGAACATTACAGAACAATTTTTTATTTGTTTTTCATAGTAAAAAAAATTGACTTATGAAGGAAAATGTGAAAAAAAACCATTTCCGAAGTTTATCAACGAAAATTTTTGAATTTTTTACATAATAATAACATTATCATAAATATTACAAGAACAATATAATGACATCTCTATCTTAAAAACTTTTTTTTAATTATCAAAAAACATTTTCTAATTTGCAATTTAAGCCCATTTTCGGGTAAAAATACCTTCTTTCAAATAAAACAAAAAAATTTGAAATAGGTTCACACGATAAAGAATTAAGTATCCTTGGAACACCAACATACATATTACAGGTCGCGCAAATTAGCTAGCCAATTTGTCGATAGATGGCGCTGTACACAATTACGCTTAGTATACTTAGGTCAAGTCTTTCGTGATTCTATTTCCATGAGAAAATTGAAAGTTTGTACGGAACCCTCGGTGAGCGAGTTAAACGAACTCGCACTAGACCGGTTTATTTTTTTAATTAAAATACACGCCGCGCCCCACTCCGTTGCATATAGGCACTAAAACAAACAGTAAAAATAACGTTGTCCGGCAGCTGAACGAGTGGTTCAAGGCCAACGGACTTGCGCTTAACAAGAATAAGACCTGTTTTATGTCAGTGAAACTCAACGGCCATCCCAGCGAGAGCCTGCAAGTGTGTGCAGACGATGCCCCTATACAGCAAGTGTCCTGCACACGCTTGCTCGAATTCCACCTAGACAGTGCGCTTACTTGGGAGAGGCACATAGACGAAGTGTGTGATCGGCTTGGACGCGCCTGTTTCGCACTGCGTCGACTGGCGCGCACCGCCGGGAGGACCACGGTGCGAGAATGCTACTTCGCGACGGTCCACTCCGTGTTGACGTATGGTGTGGAGCTTTGGGGCCGAGCCGCGGACTGGTATCGCGTTTTCTCAATGCAAAAGCGAGCACTCCGCGGTATGGCAGGTAAACCGAACGACGCCCCAGCCCGGGACCTATTTCTCGAGTGCCAAATTCTACCCCTACCCTGTATACTAATACAGCAGGTAGCGATGTTCACACACATCAATCGAGATCAGTTCAAACGCAGGGGCACGAACTCTAAATATCCGCTGCGTAGTAACAAGCACGGAGACCGGCTGGTAGCAGAGCGACACATATTAGCGAAGTCGACTAAGTCGGTCTATTACCTCGGACCTTCAGTCTACAATCGATTACCCGATTGCATTAGAAACGCAACCACAGAAGAAACTTCCACTGTAGGCTTCAAATCTAAATTAAAAAAGTGGCTTCTTGAAAAGATGTTTTATGAGTATAGTGAGTTTTTCGACATGCCACTAGTGCTTTAATAACAAATACAGGCTAGAGCTATTAGATGTTAATAATAATTAATATACTGATAATTATAATTTTGTTAATAATTTGAATATTGATAATTTTAATAATTAATTTGATGTTCGTAACCTACTAAAAAAAAACGACATGTAACAATCGTTATCAATAAATATTTTCATTTTCATTTTCAGACATTTTAATTTATTTATTGAAAACAATGTAAGTTTACAGTTTAAAACCAATTCACTTACAAGGAATACAGATATGAATAGGAAAAATACATACAAACTAACGAAAACTAACCTTAACATTTATAAAAACATGCGCATAAAATGTCAAAACAAATTCTAATTATACTTACACGCTAGGAAACAAGAAAATAAAATCGGGAATAATATGAAACAATATCAATAAAATAAAATAAATAAAATGGTCATGATAGTCAAATAAATTATAAAAATTCAGAAATTGCCTCGCAGTTTTGGCGAACATGTCAGCGTCTACATACTGAGTGAGCATTACATGGAGCGATGATAAAGCACGCGTGGTAGGTTCGTGCCTCGCGTTTACGTGCAAGCGGACGGCCGCAGCAAAAAGCTAGCCATACACGCACGGATTTGCCCGTCGGATCTGCCTGAAAGATGTGTCTGGCGGACACATCCGTCAATGTGTGGCGAGAAATAGACACAGATGGGCATCGGACGGGCATCCGGCAGACAAATCTGTATCTATATCTCGCCACACATTGACGGATGTGTCCGCCAGGCTATAAACCCTATCCTCTCTAACACCTCTGGGCTATCAACTTGGTGATGAACGATTGAGAGATAGTGCACCAGGAGCAACATCTTTCGCCTCAATATGAGCGTGTCTAGCCCAACCATCCCCGAGACAAAGATGGAAGGGTAGAGGTACGGGTAATATCCATAAGATTTTTTATACAACCAGCGTGCAAATTTTCGTTGTATTTTTTCAAGCATTAGGGAATACTTCGCCTCGTACGGATCGCAGACAACCGCACCATACTCCAACTTGCTGCGCACGTATGCGTTAAAGAGAACCTTAGCCACTCCAACCTAAGGCTTTACTGGCCTGTCCTGCGAGCTTAGCACGGTAGCATTTTTATCGCCTGTCACCATGCCTGTCAAGTTCTAACAAGTATGTAAGTGCGAAAGTGCAACCATGCTGACACCGCTGTTTGCTATTTTGTTTGTCATATAACTTCTAAATAAGTCGTCAATTACCCGAAAGCGTTCGCCGCTAAAGACATAGAGTCTCTAGGCCATCCGGTCACGACGGCGGCACGCAGCCAAGTGTTCACGCGAAATTGCAATCTTTGTAAGCCTAGGTGTCTTTGACCATACTCTTATTTAGCGCTTGTCTCTTTAATGAGAACTCAATTTTAGCTGATGTTTTTTTTTATATAATTACAGCCCGTTTACGAGTATTATGGTTAAGGTTATGTTATAACGCATGTTATAAAATTGCGTGATAGCGTGATAGATAAGATATAAGGTCACTTATCTAAATTGGATAAAATATATCGCGAGGAATATTTGACTAGCTGACTAACTGACAACCTGACCTGATTGACGTATTTGACGTGCAGGTCGTAAAAGTGAGCTTTTGTGCTCATTGTTATGACTTGATCGCAAGTTGTCTTATGTGGTTCATAGTAAAAGAAAGATGCATTTAATACCAAATAGTGGCAAGAGTACGGACCGCCTGATGGTAAGCGGATAACACAGCCTATACACGTTTTTTTGATAATGATGACAGTTGGCTGTACGTGGCTGTACCCTATCCTTGTATTTTGTAGGTCAATAAATTCTACTAGTACAGTAATCCACCTTATTCATAGCCGAAAAATTGCCTTATTTCTTGTCGCTTTTTATCCCTTATTCATTTTAGTACGTATTTTTAATAGCTATTGAACAAGACTGACGGCGCGATTCGGGAAATGAATTAGAGATTCACTAGATATGAAATAGTAAAGATATGTGACGTCCCACGGGTAAAGGGACCTTATGGCGGTTGGCGCTTACGCTATTATTAACCCCGTTCCAATTAATATTGGATGGAGCTTACGTCGCATAGCGCCGCGTCGCATTGTTTAAATTGTGTAATGTACGGAACCCTCGGTGCGCGAGTCCGACTCGCACTTGGCCGGTTTTTACGAAAAAATGCAAGCAGATAGCTTAATTATTGCGCTTTATTAAAAATAAACGGTTCGGTTTAAATACTGTTATCAAGCACATGTGGTCAGGCGTGGGTCAGGCAGATTTCATATCGAATAGAAGAGTAAATTTGTCAACACAGTAAAATAAACAAGGAGCCAGTTTTTTTTTTTTATTTACTATGTTACTAACCATAGTTTGATAAGTCTTGTTAATGCGTAAATTATACTAACAATCTTATGGATATTTATGTCTGAATTAAATTAAATTGATTGATTAAGATTTAAAAACTTGTAATGGTTTTGAACTGGTTTTCATACGACCTTCACGAACGTCTCGGTGATTGGCGCGCATGCACCAATCAGCGTGAGCGATCTTCAAGGTAGTATAAAAATAACATGAAAACAGTAACAAAATGGTCGCGTACTGTGCGGTCGGTTTAGGAGGAATTTCCTCCGGCGGACGCTTCGGCTGTGGAATGAGCTCCCTGCCGAGGTTTTCCCGAGGGGCTACAGTATGGGGTTCTTCAAAAAAGGACTGTACACGCGCATGTTATATCTCTGGTGTTGCAGGCGTCCATAGGCTACGGCAACTGCTTACCATCAGGCGGGCCGTATGCTTGTGGTATAAAAATAAAAAAAGTTAATCGGGCTCCAGTAAGAAGGTTGGTAAACAACTAAAAGATTTGTCATCTTGAAGATAATACTTATTTTTTGGTGTAAGTGTTTTTTAAAGGTAATAAATAACGACAATAACGGTTAATTTCTTATGAAAAAAGGCGATTTTAAATCAAAGAATACTTTGTGAAAACATTTAGTTTTACTACAATAAACAAATTGGTATCGACCGTAGTGTATTTTGCGTTTAGTTTTGAATGCACCGGAAAGGTTTTTTGATCAAATCATATTGATGCATAGACATAGTATATACAAGTAGTTATAGACGCGTCACCGAGCGACCGGGGGTAAGAGAAAGAATATTCATATAAAATTTGGGCAGCATAGGATTTATTCTCTTGTGATTCTCTTTCACTTTTATAAATTTCGATATTTCGCCTTCGCTTCCAACCTATGATGCCACCCGGTCGCTGATAAGGACAAAGCATAGCACTATTTTCTCTTTCCTCTTATAGGAATCGCATTAAGACTATCTTTCTCTATCAAAGAGTGTCAGGCCCTTGTATTGATGACACCTATCTGTTTAAAAAAAAACTGTCGCCGCGAAATTTGCCCAATTTTTTGGGCTTATTTTCTTGCTATAGTTTAATCAAATCAATCGATCGGTCCCAAGTTCTCAGTTGGCGTAGTAATTACCAGCAGGGTAATTGTGGCCACACTGCCGAAGGTATGCTCGCCATTTTACAGGTACCCACCCCCAATAAGTGAATATTAATCACCCCCGATAATCTATATTTAATGCAGGGATGTCGTCCTTTGAGACCGTCTTCTTGCTGAAAGTTTGACTGAAGGGTAGATGATATACGTACCTATCTACATGACATGTAGATAAGTACGTACGTATATATATATATATATATATCTACCCTTCAGTTAAACTTTCGGCAAGAAGACGGTCTCAAAGGTTGTAGGTAATTATATAAAACAAAGACAAACAACTGCCTAGAGTTACAAAAAGTATTTAGATTTTCTTCGTAAATATCAGTCAAAACAATACAATTTTACTTAGAATCCAATTAAGTTCACTAATTTAGGACTGTAACTGTTCAAGAAAATCACGCTAATACCCCGAGCTTTTAAGAATTATACTTACTGCCTACCTCCGACAATACAACGTATCACAATTTATAGCGTTTTATATTAAAAATACTTAATTTTGTACCAGAGTTGGGAGGTTTTAGACTACAGTTGGGTGGTTTTATGGTATTTATTCTTGTGACTAAATCAAAAGTACGAGAGTAAATTAAAAGAAAACCCAGTTTATGAAAACATGGGGCTAGATTTTATTCATATTTGTCGCTAGCATTACAATAGTTATTTGAAACTCGTGTGTTGAAACACTCGCGGGTAAAATACAACTTTGATACATTTATTATCATTAAATAAATGGTTTGAGAATCTAATAAAAAATACCAAATTTAGCTTTATTTAATAATTTTAAGTCATAAACCTTAAAATTCCATAAAAAACGTTAGATTATTTATAGTGATGTTAAATATAATTCTGAACGCACAAGTTAGTCGATGCAATTTCAAAACGCATCATTGACATTTCATACGTCAGAAATGTCAACATTGTCAACAAAAATTTTACTTCAAAACTTGTCACGTAAAAGTACAGAATTTCCAGAGTTTTTTGTTATAATATCGTAAAAAAATGAGTGATTCCAGTTGATGAAGATGATCTAACGCCTGTGGATGTTGCACTTTCCTCGCTATAGTGAGGGGAAAAGTTTTGTGTTACACACGGGTGCAAATGTATTTTACTTCTCGTGTGTTAAAACACTCGCTACGCTCAGGATTCTATTTTAGAACTCGCGGGTAAAATACAACTTTGCACCCTTGTATAACAAATAACTATTGCAAGGCAGGCCTTTAATCCTTATTAGTAAATGAAAGAAAGGAAAAACCGGACAAGTGCGACTCGGACTCGCCCACCGAGGGTTCCGTACTTTTTGGTATTTGTTGTTATAGCGGCAACAGAAATACATCATCTGTGAAAATTTCAACTGTTTAGCTATCATGGTTCATGAGATACAGCCTGGTGACAGTGTCTTAGTAATAGGGTCCCGTTTTTACCCTTTGGGTACGAAACCCTAATAACATTACCTTCTTCAGAATACCAAATATTTACTTGTAGACTTGTTGTAGCGAGTTCCCGATATTTATTAACCTACTTACTTTATACACAGGCAAGGCAGTAGCTTTAAAATACTGGTCATAAATACGACTGCTTCATTACTTTAAGTAGATAATATCTGCTATTTCTCTCCGAGCACATAGAAATCTACGTCTAAATCCTGCTTACATTTTAACCAAGATGAATTGGAGCGTTCTCGTAATTCATTTCTATAGTAATCTACCCGATGTAGTTACATTCTTAGTCTAGCACGTAGTTATCTGTCCGGGGGAGGTAGACAGTGGCCAGAAAATTATGCACAATTAATTTGTTCCAGCAGCCCCGCCGGAGGAAGCATCTCTCGATTCCCGTGATTAAAATATCTCTTTACCCTCCGAGTATTACCGTAGGCACTCTATGAATTATTCAAGCCGTTTTCAACAAAAGACACAAAGCGATTTTCGCTGTGATTAACCCGATTATATTATATCTAGTCTTTGGATCTTTATATGTAGTTAGGTACATGCTCTAATTAAAATGTCACACAATAGCTCGATGGTATCTTTATTAATGACTGTTTATTCGAATAAAATAATGTATCTTAACAATTTACTTATCGGATTTCTAGGGACAATGAAAGCGGGGAAACACTATGTTTTCATAAGTACTAAATTAAGGCTCGAGTATGACCGCTTAGATACAATTACTTTTACTTCATGCCTCGTTAGTCGTTAACAAGCCTATTCGCTTCGCCGTTTTTGCCCAAATATTCGTGTTGCATCTATTTCTTCAGTATAGAAAAAGAAAAGAGCTGTAGAGCTGTGTTGTGGCAAATTCGGCGAATTAAATAGGCACTATTAAGAGAAGTAGCTACGCTTATCCTTAGCGACATTGATATAATGTGTAAGTACCTACATCGAATTGTATCTTATCTATAATTGTATGTTATATGTAAAAAATATTCCCTATATGACCTCACCTTTAAGTGGCGCCACGAACCGCAACTATTTATCGCGGGGCGACATCAAAATTGCTCACTTTTAAGATTCGAGCCTCAAATTATGTATTAGTATTACGAACTAAAGACTTAAACAACTAGGTATAGTCATTTTTAAGCACTTAACTAATAATAAATAATTTTTGGCGAATAATTTACGAGTATCGTAACGAAGACAAATGCGATCGCACCTGGAACATTGCAAACCATAAGTAAACTATTGTTCCAAATGACATCAGTGTCCTTTCTTGTAGCCGTATTTCTTGTGGTGTTCGTGTCCTCCTTTGTGCGCGTGATCGTGATGATGACGATAATGTTCGTCGTGACCGGCGGCCTCCTTGTGGCCCTTGTGCTCCTTGTGATGGCCTCCCTTCTCGTGGTGGCCCTTCTCCCCATGCTCGTGCTCGTGATGCCCTCCATGATGATGTCCCTTCTTGAAATGCCCTCCCTTCTTGTGTCCGTGCTCCTCGTGAAAACCGCCATGCTTTTCTTCGTGACCGGAATCACCTTCCTCGTCGAAAAAGTGTTTGTCCTTCTTGAACTCGTCAAGCTTGTGTACTTCGTGATGGCCCTTGGTCGAGTGGCCCTTGTTGTAGTGTCCTTTTTCGGCGTACTTGTGTCCCTTCTCGCCCTTGTCGCCCTTATGGTACTCGTCGTAGTGTCCGTCCTCGTGGTGGTGTTTTTTATTGTGTCCTCCGTGATCGTCGTACTCCCCCTTGTGGTGTTCCTTGTCGTGGTGCCCTTTTTTACCTTCCTCGTGGTGGTGATGGCCCTTGTATCCCTTGTGGCCTTTCTCGCCGTGGTCGTTGTGGTGCTCGGCATGGTGCTCTTTGCCGCCTCCCTTTTTATGTTCGTGGTTGTGATGATGTTCCTTTTTATGTCCCGATGCCGCGGGCTCCTGGTCGGTGGAGTCTGCTGAGGCCTTGTCCGACGAGGCCTTATCCGAGTCGAACCGGGATTTGGAAGAGGGCAGCCGGCGAGCGTCGGCAACTGCAAGAATCAATATCAAGGCGAGTGTACAAGAGAGGAGCGGCCTCATGATGCGGCGTGCGCTAATGCGGGTGTTGGGTTCAATCTCCTTGTTAAATTGTCGTCTCGATGATGGCGCAGCAGTTTTATATCAGGAGTTGTGTAAGCTGCGGTAACCGACGCGTCGCGACTGGCTTCGCGCGCTAACTATAGTTATTGCATCAAGCGCAATCCCCAAATATTGCCCACTCTTTACCGAATAATCCATCCTCAAGTCAGCCAAGACTCTCAAAGAACTCTAATTAGATTTGAAGGTTTAACAGCATTTGCGTATTAAATGACGAATAGTTATATACATTTAGAGCTTTTGGTTTTATTATGCACGAGAGGCTCGCCTAACTTAGATGAGATTAACAATCAAATTAAATATATTGAAAAGCCTATTGAGTATTATTAGCAGTGCAATTTTAATCATATCTAATCGGTTTGGTTTCATTGAACGGCCACTCTGCTATTTCAGATTAATTGAACATTATTGCAAAACTGTTAGCTCAGCTGAAGCGAATAGAATATCTGTCGGAGCTTCGAGCGCATCACGGCAAACTTCAATTTGGGTCGGCGATGTTCTCGCCCCGGCTGAAACAAATACTATTCTATATGTAAACAAGTGAAAACACCTCGGGAATATTGTTTGATATATACGATTTTGCAACTTTTAATGTTTATAAATCGTAAGTGTGTACATATTATGACGTGCCCTAAACTTTAACTAATTAGAGAACGGTTAAACTCGAGCATACCAGGGACGTTATAAAAACCGTGACCGTGACACGGAGACATGGACATCAACGACACATTCAGAGCTTTAGGGTGGAATAATATATAATAATAATAAAATGTTTTTTTTTTGTGTCTGTGTGCGAGACGACCGATAGCGTTGGACGTACGTAGCACGTACGTCCAACGCTATGATCGGTACATACTACGTACAGTCATGCACTTTAATAAATGTCTAATAAACTAGGAGCACTTTCTACTGTAAGTAGCAACAGTAAGCGCCTTAGTGAGCGTTGCAGTAGGTTACTTGTATGTGTTGCATTTTAACCGACTTCAAGATTTCAAAAGGAGGTTCTCAATTCGGTTGTATGTTTTTTTTTGTGTTTGTTACTCCATAACTCCGTCATTTCTGGACCGATTTTGAAAATTCTTATTTTAATTGGAAGTATATACATACAGATTGGTCCCGTTTTTGTCAAAACGCAGTTCTGATGACGGGATCCATGAGGAATCGAGGGAACTCCTCAAATGTGAAAGGCATACATATTGTGATTTTTGTATTTTCATCAAAAAATCCAGCATTTACATTTAAAAAAGTGACGTTTGATGAAGTGGAACTGATGATGATGATCAGAATGGAACTCTTCAACGACACGTAGTTCACGTTTGGCGATTTATTCTCTTCGTTATGGACTCAGAACCAAACTTGGACCTGAACTTTTTTTTTGAACTGCGATCGTCACAGAACCGAACTGCTATCAGAAAAGTGGGTTAGGTTAAGTTAGAACTGTGACCCTTACAGAAACGAAATGCTATCAGAACATTGGGTTAGGTTAGGTTAGAACTGTGACCCTTACAGAAACGAAATGCTACTAGAAAAGTGGGTGGTTTTACCTTCTTTTAGTTAGGCAAAAGATGCTGTCTTTTTCATTTCATTCTCTGGAGTGCACCATCAACAATAAGTAACCTTTCAACGGTATCCCCCATTGAAGTCAGTTTTTTTTCTTAAAAATTATATAAAACGAATATCATTTAATACTTTATTAAATGATACTCGATTTATAAAATGGCAAATATCTAATTTGCCATTTTCAAAATTATTTCGCTATTAAAGTTACCTTCTTCTTCTTCTTCTTCTTCTTTTCTAGGGGCTATGTAAGGCTCCAGAGCCTATGTATCACTGCGACCATCTCTGATCTATTGTGATCGCCACCTACTACAACTCTCGATCCAAACCTGCAACTTCAAACAGCTGCAGGATCTTTTTGGTTTCGAGAGACTTTAACTCCTCCGGGCGCAATATATGTCCACCCAGGATCAAGTCACGAGTGCGCATTAGGCAGGGGCACTCTGTGAGGATGTGTAGGGGCGTCTCCTCTGCCTCCATACAGAGTCTGCACCGCCCCATGTCACGTTTCCCCATAGTGTGCATGTGCTTATTTAGGCCGCAGTGCCCGGTAAGCACCCTGACCAAGTTGCGCAGTTGGTTCCTAGGCAGCGCCAAGGCGCTCGAAGACGCCTTTTTGCTTAAGGCCTTGATAAGCGCTTTGGAATGGTTCAACCCTGGTTTCTCCCTCCAGAGTTGAATGGTTTTGTATTGACAGTAGGTCTTTAGGGTGAGCCGCGTTAGGCTTCTGGGAATCCCACAAAACGGCTCAGGACTGTAGTTCTTCCCCTTAGCCCCTGCTCGCGCGAGTTCGTCGGCCTTTTCGTTTCCAACGATACCCGCATGCCCCGGGACCCAACGTAGAACAACCTTGTTCCTGGCTCCAAGGTTGTTCAATAATTGCCTGCAGTTCTCAACCAGCCTCGATGTGGTGACATCAGAGGTTAGGGCTAAGAGTGCCGCCTGGCTATCCGAATGGATATAGATAGTATGGTTGCCGTAGTTGCTTTGCAGATTCATTGACGCACATTCAATAATGGCGTATACCTCTGCCTGGAATATAGAGCAAAAACGCCCTAGGTTTAAGCTGATGCTTTTCCTGGGCGCTTCACCATATACTCCGCAGCCTACTTCAGATCCGGATTTGGAGCCATCAGTGTACCACCTCAGGCTTCCTTCTTTCCACTTAATTTGACTGTTTGACCAGTCCTCCCTTTTGGGGAGTTCCACTGAGTAGAGTTTGAGTGGACAAAATTTGGGTGCCATAGTGTCGGACGGCATCCCAAGAACAGGAATATCGTACACTGATTCCCTAAACAGTCTCAGAGTTTGCGATAACCAATTACCTCTCCTCGCGCCCGCTATTCTAAGCATACTAGATCTCGCCTCCAATTCCAGATGCAGGTGAAGGGGCGGTAGATTTAGTATGGCCTCTAGGGCTGCCGTCGGGGAGGATGACATGGCTCCAGTGACGATGACACAGGCAGTTCTTTGCAGGCTGCCAAGCCTCGTCACTGTTGCCTTCTGCGTCGTTTTCCTGTAACATGCTACGGAGGCGTAAGACACTATCGGCCTCACTATAGCCGTGTACAGCCACAAGGCAATCTTGGGTTTTAGACCCCATCGGTTGCCTGCTAAACGACAGCATATTGCCAAGGCTGATCTAGCCTTTTGTATAGTTCCGTCCACATGCTTGTTCCAGGTCAGTTTCTGGTCCAGTGTTACCCCCAGATATTTGACCTCTGTTGAGAACGGAATAGTTTTACCATTCATGACAAGCGGCTTAAGTTTGTCTAGTTTCCGCTTGTTCGTGAATGGAACTATAATTGTCTTGTCCGCATTGATAGACAATTCATTATCTCTGCACCATGTATTCATGGTGTTGAGAGCCCTCTGCATAAGGTCTGATAAAGTACTTTGACAGTTGCCCCTCACCGTCACAACAAGGTCATCTGCGTACCCCTGAGTGTCGATTCGGAGCTCCGCCATCTTATGCAGAAGTCCATCCACCGCGAGAGTCCAGAGCAAGGGAGATAGTACACCCCCCTGCGGGCAGCCTCTCACAGTGGCCACTTCCAGTGTAGTGTTAAGCAAGTCTAGCCTAACCATTCTGCTTGAGAGCATGCTTTGCACCCAGCGGATAGTGGTGTCGTCCACCTCCTTGGCCCTGAGCCCTTCCACCAGTGTCCGAGTGGGTGTATTATCAAAAGCGCCCTCAATATCTAGGAAGGCCGAATATCTAAAGTTACCTTAGTGCACCTTATAGTTAAATCTTAGTTTGAGGTAGTATTTTGATGCACCAAAAAAGGAGAAATCGTTTAACATATTTTTTATAAGTCCCATGTCCCATGTCTATTAAATATCTTAGGTAAGGTACCTACCTTACTTATTTCAGATTTACTTGATTTAGATTTAATCGACCAGAAGAAAATAATTACATTTAAGGACTATTATTTTTATACGGTACTTATATAATGTGCTTTTTTTACAAAGGCAGCTAACCGAGCACAGGGAGGAGCAACACTGTTGTTCCCCCTGTCTACAAAACTTCACTCCCTTTTAAGGCTGATTATCTTGCGTAATTATTTAATTAATTAAGTCTGTTAAGAAAATTTGCCTCATCATAAATAGTTGAAGGTACGGTCGCCGCGAGTCGCCTCTCAGACCAGACGTACGCCTTCATTTTCATTACTCATTCTGTCCAATTCCCATTTCAGGTGTACGTACTCAGTACCTGATGAAATGTAACTGGCGTACGTACTACCTACTGGTGACTGATAATATGCATTAGTTCATATATCTAACATAATGTAACAAGGCTCGTAAAGGAGGAAATTATACAATTGCTTGCTAGGTTGAAACTATAAAGGTAAAGGGAACAGGTTTCAGGACTATTATTATTTATTTACATTTAGGTCGGTATATTCGGTATAAAATTACTTATAATACTTAAGCAAATTTCAACCCCATTGCCAGTAAAGTGCCTATTTTGTTCGAATTAGTTAAGATTATTTTCATGTTAGCAAAATTAATTATTTTCAGTCCAGTAATGTCAAAATCAAACTAATTCTAGTCATTTTAGCAAATTTTATTGTTCTAATTTAATTAGGTTAAGTTTAAGAAGGGGTTTAAGAAAATATTTGAATGTGGTTTTTATGAAAGTCTGAATTAAATAATTTTTTTTTTTTTTATCGTGCCAAGCCTCAAAATTTTATCCAACTTAGTCTAGTTACCAGTCTAAATTATATTTCTAATCCGTTTAAGTTGATCAAATATTTATTTAAATCAATTTTACTGTCAGAATTACCTATAGACACTCAAAAGACTATATTTTATATGTAAGCTTAAAAAAGCCTCCGAACCGAACAGAGCGAAAAATAGATATAAGTGAAAACAAAGAACACAATGGCGTACCTACTTGATATAATTACCTGGCCATGTTAGCTAATTAAATAGAAAAGAAATAATTGATGTAGCCGGGCTCTCTGGTACCTCGCAGGTCACCGCTCGAATTTTAATTGAGGTAAGAGAGGTCAAACCATTTGTTCCACTGATGACACCTTACGTTTACATAATTTACATACCTATTATTTCGTGGAACATAATTCACCGAGCATTATTAAACCACGACGCCCGGGTACGGGTAGCGTTATTTCACATTAACCAAAAATAATATTTTAAATATCGTCTTCGTCGACGAAGCGACGAAAGGACGACTGAAGACTGCACAAAGTGATTTTGTAATTTACGGGATCCGGGACGCTTAAAATCATTATATATAAAACTTCTGTTTAAAAATAATCAGGTGTGAATCAATAATCTTATGTAGGTATAAGATTCAATTGCTGTGCCCTTACAGGGTCTATATTCCATGTAAATGTAATATATTGGCAATAAAGATATTTGAAGTTTGAAGTAGGTAGTACGTGAGATATTTCTCACGTGACAAGTGAGTTATATAATAGTACATTACGATACAGGTGCGAAAAATAGGAATTTCGCAACGAGTGGCGATAAATTAAAACACGACCGAAGAGAAAATATATTTTTTACGGATTTTTCACAAGTAGCTTGCTGAACCAATAAATAATGGGGATACTTAGTATTATTTTTATCTTGCAATCTTCTGGAATGTATAAGTAACTCATACAAGTAAAAGGTGAGTCAAAGTTTTTATTTGCTATAGAATCCATCGTCTAACAATTAACATGCTCATATACATTAAAAATGATCAAAAGTTTTTATACCCTACATTTTGCATACAAATTTCATTTAGCACCACTATTTTGGGAGCAGATAAGTTCTTGCTAGCTCTTAATCTAACTTGACTTCACTTTTTATGCATAAATTGGAGATATTTGTACCTTTTTTGCGACATAATAAAAGACAGGTTTCGGTATTTATGTAAGAACGCTGTATGTTCCTACTTTCTTTTTTTTTACTCATTTCAATCTCGTGCAAATTAATTTCGCTCCGCCATTGCTTAAAGCTCGTTATCATGAAAACGAATTATAGAATTGATAACTATATGCTCCTCATGCTATAGCGATACTAACTTTAGCAAACAAATAAAATTAAAACACCCGTGACAAAAATTATAAGCAAAAATGTGTGCCAACGCTTTGGCGTGTTCAAGCTTTATATTGTATTTATACGGGTATTCCCCCAAACCGCTCACCGCGCCCGAGCCACCCTTCAGCCCGACTTGGCAATTACATCCGCCGGCTTAGCCTTCATTAGCCGCCGAATTCCCCCCGACACTCCCGTCACATTCTGCTCAAAACAACGCAGTATATGCTTAAAACTGTCTCAAACTTTATCCTCTCACACATTTTACCTTTTTTATTCTAACAGAATTCGATATGTCTGTAGTCACAGACTTTTTAACAATTTATCCTTTTCAAATAAAACTTTATCTACATGATCGCTGCAGCGAGCAGACGGCAGTGCCTGCGACACGAGCAAGATTTATCTACACTTTTCTCAGTCCGATGGCTGAGAAGAAAATCTGTTATCAATTGCATTCGGGCTGCAAGTGTTTTCTATAGGAAACTGTTCATTGCAACCACGACTAATTCGTTGGCCACGAAAATGTAGGCCAATCTCGGGCACCGCTCTAGTTTCTCAACGTGAGTTTATCTCGCCAGCGGCCGTTGCCAACCTCCACCGCCAACTGTTTTATGTAACGTTTGTTGTTGAAATGAAACGTGAAATTGATATTTTTCACTACAGACCAAACCTCCGCGTATTTTGAGCGGGTCAATAGGCGAAGGTCATTGTAATGAATATATTTGTTTAACATATATTTTTTTTAATAAAATCACCTAAACTGTACAAACAAAAACTCAACAACGTAAACCTAAACAAGTAAGGCTTAACTAATTGGCATCCATAGAAATATAAGCAGTCTTTTGATTGATTAGTGTCCCTTCTTGTGTCCCCAGTGCTTGTGGTCCTCGTGACCGCCCTTCTTGCCATGATCATGATGATGGTGATGGTGCTCGTGGTGGCCGCCCTCATCATGGTGTCCCTTATGGTCGTGGTGGTGTCCTCCCTTCTCGTGGTGTCCCTTCTTGCCGTGGTGGTGCTCGTGGTGACCGCCGTGCTTGTGTCCCTTGTGGAATTCTCCTCCCTTCTTGTGGCCGTGCTCCTCGTGGTGGCCTCCGTGGTGCTCGTGGTGGCCCTTTTCGCCGTGGTGGTCGTGGAAGTGCTTCTCCTTCTTGAACTCGTCATGCTTGTGGACACCGTGGTGGCCCTTGGTGGAGTGTCCCTTGTGGTAGTGGCCTTCCTCGTGATGACCGTGGCCCTTGTGGCCCTTCTCGCCGTGGTGATGCTCGTGATGGTGGCCGTCGTCGTGGTGATGGTGTTTCTTGTGTCCGCCGTGCTCGTCGTGGTGTCCCTTGTGTCCCTCGTGGTGGTGGTGGCCCTTCTTGCCGTGTTCGTGATGGTGGTGGCCCTTGTAGCCCTTGTGTCCCTTTTCGCCATGGTCGTGGTGGTGATGCGCGTGGTGCTCGTGGCCGCCGCCCTTGTCCCACTTGCCACCGTGGTGGGTGCCGGCCGCCTCCAGGTCGGCGGCGCGCTTGTCGCGGCTCAGCTCGCGGCCGCTGACTAACGCCAGCGCCGCCGCGGCCACACAACACACTACTATGCCCCTCATACTTCACTGATCCCAGGAACACTGTTGACTGATACACTGCTTCCGTTGCCGGAAGGTTTTATACTAATGGTTTCAATTATTTAGCGTTGTATGAAAATTGTGTAAAACACCAAGGTTACGATTGATTGTTGCAGCCTGCGGCAGCGGGAGCATTGCGCAGCGCTGGGACCCGGTGTCTCAACGCAAAAACTATTAGTTATTTCAATAATGGGTGAGAATCGTAAAAGTACGTTCGAGAGGATAATAAAACTCTCAAACAGCAAGTTGCATTTTTCTGTTTATGTCTCACAATATAAAGTGAATTAAGACTAATGTGTGTAGGTAATTATGAATTAATTATTAATTAATATTAAATGTTATGATTTTTCATTTCGCATGCTCTGAAAGTGGGTCATTGCTTATCTATGAAGCGAGCTAAAAGTGATACATTTCAAGAGTGTCCCCGTCCCTCTGTGTCCCTTTGTCCTAAGAGCAAATAAATGGATACAAATGGCAAAAATATTTCGCCGCCTGGAACAATTGCAAAATTGTCCTAATTTTACTCATCTCCGCATTGAATATATATGTTTTTCTTTTTTTTTCTTGTATACTTGTTTTTTTATTTTTGTTTGTGCTCTTCATGTATTTCTTTTTGGTTTGGTTAATATGTTTGTATATAATTAGGTATTCTTTGTGTGTATCTTTGTAATGTTTTAATATGTATTTTTGTGTGTTATCTGTCGTGGCATCACCGAATGGGCCCTACGGAAGACCAGCGCTGGCTTTATAGCTAGCATTATGCTGAGTTGGGTCCATTTCGTGATGCACACTTGATGATCTCTTCTTTTCTTGCTGTTGTTGTCTGTACATGTTCGTACTTGTGTTGTGATCGTCACGAATAAATGTCTTTTATCTTTATCTTTAATATTCAAAAAATTATGTATCTTAGTTTGTTTATTACAAAATAATAGAGGAAGCCGCTCGACCCCAATTTCAAAGGAATACCGCAAATCGACGTACAGGTTAGCCGTTTGGCACACGCATACTAGAGGTCGAAACAAAATTTTTGACCCGCAGTTCCTAAAAAAATTTCGCTGGGGGGGGGGGTGGTAAAACATTTTTTTTTAATTTAATTATTTTCAAAATTGCTTTCTTGGGGTTAGGTAATAAGATATTACGTATCATTTGTCGTATATTGTACAAAGAAAAATCGATAGGGTATATCGTATCTGAAGGATACAATCCTGATATTTTGTGTCAAAAACTAAACAAACTATACCAACTGATGAAAAGCGCAGTTAAAGGCTTAAAGAGGTATTTCCCGTTCGATATATGGATATTACGTATCATTTTATGATTAATATGTACCGTATCTGCAGTATAGTTCCATAAGTCTCGTGAAATAGGTATTGAAGTAGAACTGTGTCACTTTGTAAAATTGAAAAATTAAAAAAAATTGTTAATGATATTATTTTCAAAATTGCTTTCTTGGAGTTAGACATGAGGATATCACGTATCATTTGTGGTATATTGTACAAAAAAAAATCAGCCATATCATGTCTGGAGGAGGAGCCCAAACTTGGTATGCTTCGAAAATTCTTTTTGTTTTAATTTAAAAAAAAAATGCCCGAAATGTAATGATGTGATATATTTTTAGAATCGCCTCAAAAATCCCTTTCGTAGATACCACATACGATAGGTTTTGGAAAAAAATATTTTTTTTTTTCATACAAAAAAAATAATGTTTTACCACTTACCACCCCCCAGCGAAATTTTTTTAGGAACTGCGAGTCAAAAATTTTGTTTTGGCCTCTAGTATGTGTGTGCCAAACGGCTAACCTGTACGTCGATTTGCGGTATTTTTATACGAACGGGTAAGACTATAATTATCAATATATCTTTTTTAGGGTTCCGTACCCAAAGGGTAAAAACGGGACCCTATTACTAAGACTCCGCTGTCCGTCTGTCCGTCTGGCCGTCTGTCTGTCTGTCCGTCTGTACGTCTGTCCGTCTGTCCGTCTGTCTGTCACCAGGCTGTATCTCATGAGCTGTGATTAAATTAATTTTATTTTATTTTATTTTTTTAATTAGATTTAAAAAATAATAATTAGATTTAATTAATTAAATTAAAAAGTTGAAATTTTCACAGATGATGTATTTCTGTTGCCGCTATAACAACAAATACTAAAAAGTACGGAACCCTCGGTGCGCGAGTCCGATTCGCACTTGTGCCGGTTTTTTCTTTTATTGTATCTAAATCGATCTTATAAGACTCCTGTCTTATAAGAGGAATACACATATATTTTTTAAACTTTAAACTTGCGTAAAAATTTATTTAGCTACTTTACATAATTAAAAAAGTAGATAGTTTACCTTTCGAACGTATGCGCTAATACATCTTCACTCGATACACTAGTAAAACACAACACACACGATTTTTGCACTTAAATACACATCATTGCACATACACCCCTATATAACATGACTTATTCAATGACTACATATTTAAGTATGTTTACGGCACAATTGAATAGAATAGAATATCTTTATTGCTCTCATGTTGTATTGAATAGCGTCACATACATACGTTATTAAAACCTTTTATATTAAATCATCATAAAAATATTCGCTACATACGATACAGACATTTTTTATTTGAAATCATTTGTCTAACTTGACGTTTTGTATTTCAGTTTTTCCGCCCCACTCGTCTGACCTAAAAAGAGTTCCGAACAGTTCTGTGTACTTTCCTATTAAAAATCCTCATTAGCAACAGTATCAATGTTCTTGTCGTTCGCTCATTATTATTTTGAACGCTACACGCCATCCACAATCGCGTACAAAACTAAAGTTAAAATATACCTTAATTCATTGCGATAAGGTTAAATAGTTAACCTTAAATAGTGCAAGTGTATAAAAGACATACGACAAGAACCTATTAAAAATGGTTCAAAAGAAAATTTTATATATCGTCAGGTGACAAGCAAAACTCACTAATTACTAAAAAATAATTAAACAAAAATCAACCTTATTCAGATAATAATACGGACTATACGGTTCACTATGGCTTTGAAATAGGGTATTTTCCACATGTTGAATTTTATAACAATCTAGTTAAATAGATTGAAAATTAGCAATTTATCACAATAAAATGGAAACTTAAAAAATATATGGGTTTAATAAATAAATAAATCAGTTTAAAAAAAAAACTTCCAAATAGGAAAAAATAATGTACCATTCGATTCCTTACATTTTATTTAAAAAAAAAATGTACGGCAACAATATACATAAACGCAATATTTCACCGACAAAAATCGCAATTTCCTTGTTTTCCGCGGATTCTAACTCATGCTGACGTCACGATGTAAATGTAATTTTTTTTTTTTCTATGTTTAAATTTAGTTTTAATTTTGTAATATGATAATTTAATTTCATTATTTTACATTATGTCTAGTGTTTGTATAATAAAAGTATTCCAAATAGGCAAATATGTCATTTTTTATGAAGCGTTTCGTTAGTAAAGTGCGGGTGCCAGACTGACCATCATTTGTGACTTATGTATTGCTTTAAGACAATGGGTCCCATTTGATCTTCAAAACAAACCTGATCGACTGATACCATTCATAAAAATATGTAGAATACCCTATTGTGGTGGTACTTAGTGACTTGCTTGTCACCCGACGGTATACTCAACGTTTGATTCAACCAAGTTCAACGGATTCAATTGATGTAACTTCAACGATAATTGCATTTACCTCATTAAATTTATAGAGTTAGACCAAGCTAAGTTGGCGGCGCTTTTCATAGCCCAGACGGTGCAACGTGCAACTGTTATTTTAAACGTCAAACTTTTATGAGATTATGACTAACACTTGCATTGCCTGGGCTATCAAAATCGCTGCCAACTTAGCTTGGTCTAGCTCTAACACATGTTTGAAGCGCCGCATGACTATGGTTGCCTCTGCTTAGAATGGAAGGCCAATTCAAGCTTACATTTTGACATCTAAATAATGTATTTTTGCTTATCATTCGCTCATGCGTCTCGTTCGCGCCAATACGTGTACGGACGAAATGCACGCGCGAATGACAACAACGCATTCACTGCCAGCGACCCGCTAGGCGGGTTCTCTGTTCGCTAACGATTTTCGCTACATACGGTTTTCCCCATGCTATCGCCTACGCTCGTATCGCGTTGGTCGCGCTGGCAGTGAATGTGTTAATGAGATCATTTAGACATTTTGATGTCAAATGTAAGTTCGAATTGGCCTTTTAGGATTTAGTCATAAAATACAGGGTGTCGCGTTCAAAATGATGATTCTTCGAAACAATAAATTTATGCTGAACATACATGGGGGTCAAATCGGTAGCTCTTAAGAGCCTCTATCATTGACTTTCGTTTGCTTCGTATTGAACGCGACACCGTGTATAACGAAAATAGTTTCTGTTCTAGCCTTTTCCACTAGATAAGGTAGGATACAGGTTACACTGTATACCATAGATAAAGTATCTGTATACTGTATAACTGACTGACAGGGAACTTTGACAACTCGGGATACAAGTAAAAATGCTTTAAATTCTTGCTTAATTTATTGACACAATCCTCAACAACAAATATGATCTGAGCGCTACATGTTGCTGCAATGTTAATAAATTTTAATCTATTCGCCTAATTATGATAAACTAAATATCTTTTAATTCGTAAAATATTTCATACATCACAATATCAACTTTTAGTTGACTACTTAATAAAGGAACATAGCTAAAATAGTATTAGTACAATATAGTGTTTTACACCCTGAATTTATATATTTTTCCTGGTTTCACATTTTACATTTTCCAAAGTGCATTTTGGTGTGAATTAGCTAATCATGATTAGTACACATTAATAGTTATGTTTTTTATTTGTTACAAGATTATTTAGTACAGAATTCGATATACATACGACAGTTATGGAAGCACCAAACGCGATGCATACTTTAAAATTTAGATAAATTAGCTAAGGCGTAGATCAGTAAGTACTATCACTTGACAAAATTGTGTTTTTTCAGGGGTACCTACTTCATCAGTTATCATACAATAAATGAAAGTTCAAACTTCTATTGTAGATGCAAGTCACACATTCCACATTCCACACACACATTCCACATTCCATTACATTATTACACATTCCACTTATTCCATTTATATATTTTTATATTTCCATTTATTGTTTTACACATTCCATTTGTCAAGCGAATCATACGTTTTAAAGGTGATTTCAAATAGCACAAACGTCGTGCTTTTATATATTTTATCTAATTTCAACTATAAAACATTTAATTACGAGTGAATCCATGATTAGGGCACCCCAAAAAGTTACAAATCTGGTCATTTTCAACTATATGAATATAAACATCACAGAGATCTAGTCAAAAGTACTCGTTCACTAACAAAACAGAAGCCTCTCTTATTTTATATTTTTAATCAAATCTTACAATAATAACAGCAGCAAAAACTTAAGAGCACAAATCAAGACACTGTAAATACATTGAAAAGAGCCCGACTCAGCGATAGTGTGGTATATATAATTGCCCACGGTTATTCATTAAGATTACATTACTCCACCCATATTAGGTATAAACTAAAGTAATATTCAGAATTAGATAGTACTAGCGACCCGCCCCGGTTTCGCGCGGGTTACACAAAACCTTAACAAATTATACACCTTCCTCAAGACTCACTCTATCTATTGATAGGTGAAAATCGTATGAAAATCCGTTCAGTATTTTTTGGGTTTATAGCGAACATACATACATACAAACAGACAGACATGGCGGGTGACTTTGTTTTATAAGGTGTAGCAATAACTGACGTTTGCGAGCGTGGATGTAATGAGATTACGGTACAAATATAATGGTTCTCATTTACATTTAGATAAAAATTAGATGTCTAAATTGTCAGTAAATCTGAATACTACTTTAAAACGACAATAGAATAGGTTGTACGTCTAAAATGTTACACAAACAGTTTATAGTATTAGGTAACACACAAAAATCGTCTTCCTCTGATATCGCCGACCCAAGTATACAAATTAAGAGTAACACGTTTTACGTAACGACAAAAAGTATTGGTGAAAAAAGGTTATTGATTACGCTTCGAAGCAGCGTGGATATACCTATCTAAGCATTTTTTGTGAGAGAACTCCAATTTGTCTTTCCAAGTACATTTTAAATCTAACAAAAAAATTTAAAAATATCTAACTAAATATGCCGCAAATAGACACAAATCTTCGCATACATATCGTCCGCGTAGTTACTTACGATACGCTGGTGAAAGTACAACGCAGTAGGTTATATTTAAATAATACGAACAAAAGGATGTCTTATAGCATTATCTAATGTCATACCATAACACAAGTCTTTTTGAGCTATGTGTAAGATCAGACTATAGAAAACTAGGCCGAGTACTCATCTGTTGCTTATTGGTTGAGATCACGGTGAACTTGTCGGCATTCAAGTTATATGTTAACATTTTTGCATCTTATTATATTAACAAGGCGTTGAATGTATACATATTTTAGGTGTCGACTGCACCTACTCGTAAAGACTGCAGTCGTACGTAAACCAGCGCAGCGTAGAGAAATATTTTAGTTAATAATAACTCTTCTTATCACACGTTTTCATCCGGTATTGGCTGTTTGCGGCTCAGCCGTTATTATATTGCGTTATAGTTCAATTCCGTATTCGTAGATGTCAATATACGAGTCCATACGATTGATAGCAAATCGAAAATATTCGCATACCCATTGTAATTTCAATATTTATTATACCAAGGGTACAAATTACTAAAACGGTCAAGTCGGTTGTCAGCAGCCAAGTAACTTATTACACCATAAGTTGAGATCATTCAGTCGCTTTGATGCGTTGAGAGTCGTGGAAGCGCCAATCCTGGACAGGCCTCAGAGAACGATCCGCCTCACGAGGATTTTACCACACGAAGCAGCTCGGTCTGTGTACACGCGCCTCGACCGAGGCAACGCAGCCGCGCGTGCGAGGTATTACAATATTTCTCGGGAGGCGACTCGCTCTGAGTAGACCTGCCTATTAGAGTACAAGGTGTAATACAGTTATTTCCGACTAACGGCTTACAGACATTAGGCACTCGCTGGGTCGCCATGAGGCGTCTAGTTGAGATGGAAGCCGCGCTCGTTGGTGGCGGCGAGCAGGCGCTCGCGAAGCACCTCTTTGCAGGAGTACTCGGGCAGCTTCAGGTAGTGCACGCATGTGTTCACTGATGGATATGAGCCGTCGCCCGCGTCCACCTGCGGAAATTACGAGGGTTCAGTAAAGAGATATGAGAAACACCAAATTGGGAACGATAAATAGAAATAACATTGAAAGACAAACCCATATACAGCTACACCAAAGATAGATATAACTCCGTAATAGATGGATACAGTCTAAGGAAAAAACGTGCCTCGAAAATCAAGAAAATTTGATTCTCGTTCAGAGGGCGCTACTAGTTTTGGCCTACAGTCGTATAGATGGCGTTGACGGTTTCGTTTCTTATTTAACAATTTTAACGCATATCAGTGAAAGAACATGGGTCAAAATCATAAAAATAATTAATGCAAATAAAAAAAATCATTTATCTATATTTAAATACAATTTATCGTATTTTTATAAATCTTCATTTCTAGTTTTAAAGTGTGTCGACAGATGGCAGTGAATTTACTGGGGTTACAAAATTTACTATGACAGTACCGCTCTAGTATAAGTTACTCTATGGCTACACGTAGCGAATTGTTTTGTTTAGATATATAAAGTATATTAAACTGACGGCAATAATTTTCTGAGAAAGCTTGACGGCACCAAGTTTTTACAAAAGCTGATATCGCAAATCCCGCCACGTTTTTTCTTGTTAATTTTATGTAGCAGCAGATGCGGTGAACGTCGAGTAAGTGTTAATGGGAAGTCTGATCGCGGCGATCCACTCCAACTAGTCACATACCGCATGGCCGGATCGTTAACATTTAAGTCATTGTGTCGTACCTTTCTCACGACAGTGAGGTGCGGGTGTAAGTTGACCAGGTGGCAGGCTGCACCAGCACGTCCACGAGGCGGAGGAAGCCGGTTGAGGTGCGGGTGTAGCCCGGTACTGTGTGACATACCTTCCTGACAACAGTGAGGCGCGGGTGTAAGTTGGCTAGCCCTCCGGGCGGCAGGCTGCTGCAGCCGGTGGCGAACTGCAGGAAGGCCTTGCGCTCGTGCCACGACATCTCCACCAGCACGTCCACTAGGCGGAGGAAGCCGGGCGAGTCGCGGGTGTAACCTAGCTTCGGTTCCGTATACTGGGAAAATGGGATATTGTTAGTTTCAGTACAGTCTTAATAGGTTAAATTACTTTGACCTTAAGGTATGGTAGCGTATGCATAAATTACTGCAGTATTTCCTCAAGAACATTTTTTTTATTTTTTTATTTAAAATGTAAAATAAACAGCCAAACAGATAATCAGTACTTATAATACCCCGACTATTTAGGTGTCTCAAATAGGTTGGCGTGTTTTCAGTAAAAAAGTACACTTCTATATTTAATTTTTTTTAAAGGCGGCAAAGCAAATCTTTTCAATTGTATTAACTTTTTTCTGTGACAATATACATAAGAACTTTGCATATGTAAAATATTTGTATTATATTTATATTTCTTGCACCATTTTTGAGAAAAGCACTATATACTCGGCTGGAGGGCTACTTGCTGACTTCGGACTCCCAAGGTCGTCCGTTTAAAACGAATCCTCAGTCAGCAAGTAGCAACCTCCTCGCCTCGACAATAATATAGTATACCTGTAAGAGCAGGTCTTTGGTCCAAGCGGGTCCGCGCTCGCCGCACAGCAGCAGGCGCAGCTCGGCGGGGCTGAAGGCGCGCAGGCGGCGCGGCGGGAACACGCCGGCGAAGCCGCGCCGGAACGCGCCCGCCTGCCGCCGGATGCCGTCCGCCACCATCCACCGCGCGCTCGCTTCGGCGTACGCTCGCCCGTTGTGTGCACCGATCTTTACAACAAATAAAACACGATACAATAGTGACTCGATTTAAATGATTATCTATAAACGGAATACGAAAAAGATGCCACTTTGTTGCTAAACTTATCGCGGATAAAATATAGAAGGCAAATCGTCATTGTTTTTCGAAAGGGGTTCAAAAATAACGCGTATCTAAAGTATTTTATTTTCAACAGATCGGAATCAGAAAGATTAACGTTTGCTAAATGTGGTTACATGTTTAAGTTTATGTTCGATCACGAAGCCTAATAAGTCTAAAATTACAAAAATGTTAAACTTCACGCAATTATCTAATATTTGAGCACTATTTTTGACAGAGTTTCCGATCTTACTGCATGTTTAGTATCCCGACCGCATAAAAAGAAAATAAGTACCTACCAAATTAAAACCCGTAACCGGAATCCTGCCTTTTCGCCGAAAATTGTATTGCCGAATTTCACTTGCCAACCAACTTTTCGCATTAAGTTTCATTTGGGCGAATAACTTTTACCAAATAATTATTTCGCAACCATCTCATTTCATTTCCCAACCCCATAGTTGGGAAATGAAAATGACGTACTAGGTTGGATTAGGTTAGGTTGGATTATGTAAAGTTGGGAAATGAAATTCGGCCATATGAGACTTCTACGAAAAGTTGGTTGGTAAGTGAAATTCGGCAATACAATTTTCGGCGAAAATGCAGAGAACCCCCGCAACCGTACTGTAGAGTAGAGTATCGTACCTCGACGTGGTCGCCGGCGTCGCAGAGCGGCTGCACGGCGGCGGGGTCGTGAGGCGCGGCGCCGGACGCGACGTGCGTCATGGTGAGCGCGAGCTGCTCGAACGTTGCTCCCTCGACCGTCAGCTGACAGTTACAGTAGAGTATCGTACCTCGACGTGGTCGCCGGCGTCGCAGAGCGGCTGCACGGCGGCGGGGTCGTGAGGCGCGGCGCCGGACGCGACGTGCGTCATGGTGAGCGCGAGCTGCTCGAACGTTGCTCCCTCGACCGTCAGCTGACAGTTACAGTAGAGTATCGTACCTCGACGTGGTCGCCGGCGTCGCAGAGCGGCTGCACGGCGGCGGGGTCGTGAGGCGCGGCGCCGGACGCGACGTGCGTCATGGTGAGCGCGAGCTGCTCGAACGTTGCTCCCTCGACCGTCAGCTGACAGTTACAGTAGAGTATCGTACCTCGACGTGGTCGCCGGCGTCGCAGAGCGGCTGCACGGCGGCGGGGTCGTGAGGCGCGGCGCCGGACGCGACGTGCGTCATGGTGAGCGCGAGCTGCTCGAACGTTGCTCCCTCGACCGTCAGCTGACAGTTACAGTAGAGTATCGTACCTCGACGTGGTCGCCGGCGTCGCAGAGCGGCTGCACGGCGGCGGGGTCGTGAGGCGCGGCGCCGGACGCGACGTGCGTCATGGTGAGCGCGAGCTGCTCGAACGTTGCTCCCTCGACCGTCAGCTGACAGTTACAGTAGAGTATCGTACCTCGACGTGGTCGCCGGCGTCGCAGAGCGGCTGCACGGCGGCGGGGTCGTGAGGCGCGGCGCCGGACGCGACGTGCGTCATGGTGAGCGCGAGCTGCTCGAACGTTGCTCCCTCGACCGTCAGGTCGGCTGCGCGCGCAGCGCGCTCCTCCGCCGACAATGATGCGTCGGATTGCAGCGCGTCGTATTGGTCCGCAGCGGCCAGAACGTTTTGCAGGAACCTAGAAGGATTAGTTTTTAATACGATTTTCTGTTGATGCAACTTTAACATTAAACATAATGTTGATAAAGCTAGAAAACAATGTGTCCAAGGCTGGAATGGTCATTTTTTCCTACGCTGGGTGTTTGCAGGTTTGTAATTTAAAAATAGTAGTGTGTCTACTTGAAATAACACAAATTAAAATATTTTCATAGTAAGTATTTTAATTTGTTCTTAGAAAACAATGTGTATACTTTCTATTTATTATAAAAGAAGTTACACGTACAAAGAACACTATACTGTTTTTGCTTGACAACTAAATATAACTGAAATGCGCGAATACATTAGTAGTTCCCCTTACAAGAATTTTCGTGCAATCAATTAATGAGGGGCGTTTTCCACAAATCTGGAAAAGGGCGTGGATTACACCTATCCCCAAAGGTAACATAAGCCAACATATAGAAAAATATAGACCTATTTCCAAATTGTGCCAGTTTGGCAAAATATTGGAAAAAATTGTTACTGACCAGCTCTCCCATGCTGTGCGCCGTCATATCAACCCAAACCAGCATGGGTTCTACAAAGGTCGTGGCGTTGAAAGCAATCTCTTGTCCTTTACCGAGGTCATACGTCATGCCATGGATAATAAATATCAAGTTGATGCTGTATATACAGATTTTGCAAAAGCATTCGATAAAATTTCTCATAATACGCTTTTATTAAAAATATGGAACCTGGGTATACACGGTGATCTCTTTCGATGGATTAAGTCTTACGTAGAAAATAGGACACAAGCTGTAGTATTGGGAGGCTTTACATCAGCTTTCAAACAAGCCACGTCGGGCGTCCCACAGGGATCTCACCTGGGTCCTCTGTTATTTATTTTATACATTAATGATATAACGGAGTGTTTATCTAACTCGGAAGCCCTTCTCTATGCCGATGACACCAAAATATTCCGAGTCTTAAGACCCCCGCAGACTGTTCTATGTTGCAAGAGGATTTACTTAAATTTGAGGATTACTGCACTAGAAGTAGTTTGTTTTTAAACAATAGCAAATGCTCCGTTATTACATTTGGCCGTAAAAAAAATCCTATATTATACAATTATAAATTATGTGGCAGTACTCTAACGCGTCAGGATAGTATACGTTATTTGGGTGTATTAATTGACACAAAACTAACCTTCATCCCTCATATCGACAACATTTTAAATAAGGCTTATAAACAATTAGGGTTTATACTTCGCATTGCTAAACCTTTTCGTAGACCGTTAACTTACAGGATACTTTATAATAGCTACGTCAGAAGCCGCTTGGAATTCGCTTCGGTAGTATGGAATCCCTGCTATGATGTACATAAAAAGAGAATAGAAAGGGTGCAAAAAATATTTATTAAAGCTCTCGAATTCCGAATAAGGGGTAACTACGAAAATTACGCCTCCTCAATTTCAAGACACAACCTTCAACCTCTGTCATTAAGGCGTTCATGTAATGATCTGATATTTTTATTTAAAATAATAAATAATCTTGTAGATGCCCCTGAACTTCTACATAATATAGGTTTTCGAGTGCCTCGTAGAACAGAACGTGGTTGTCGGAGCAAAATGCTGTTCAGTGTTGGGACATGTCGCACTAAATATGCACAGCAATCATATATTAAACGCGCATGCAGGTTGTATAATGAAAAGTGTATGAACGCGGATATATTTGGCAGTTCGTTAGGGTTATTTAAGAAGAAAGTTTATTCTCTATTAAATTAGTATTAAAGCTAGGTTAAGTTATCTCATTATTTGTTAATTTCACTGTTGTCTCAGATAGCATTTCATAGTATTAAGTTTTATTAATAATTTACATACAGGAAACTATAGGTCTACATTGTAATAAATTCTAGCTGTCAGCTTATTCACCTACATGTTTTATAAGACTGTTTGTTTCTAAATAAATTAAAAAAAAAAAAAAAAAAAATAACAGATAAGATTAAAATCGATACAATATGTATTCTCCTACTGGTCAAATCAGTTTCTTTTTTAGAACTGTCAAAACGGTTTAGTAATATGGAATTTATATGAAACATTACACAATGACGTCACGGTCAACTCACCTGCTTTTTATACTTCAATCCGATTGATTAAATAGAAATTGTATTTAAAAATAACTGCTATGTTTTTCTAATAATTATCTTGTGCTTAATTTCATGCATGGTGTGAAATAATTTATTTTAAATACAGTGTAATAAAGAGGCCGCGGAAAACCACGAGCAAGCTACACACAACAACTGAAAGCGAAAGCAAATGTCGTGTCTTACAGGGACCTAAAGAACCTGGCCGAGGACCGAGAAAACTGGCGCATACTCCACCGACAAGAGCCATGCTCTTAAATTATGAATGAATGAATGAAAACAGTGTTATACCCTATACATGCCCTAAATCTTTTTTCATATTCTAGTCTTTGGAGGTAACCTAAACAAATAATAGTACATTATGATACAAGTGTGCTAAGTTGGTCATTACACACGAGGCGATATTGTGCGCGCGAGCTGTAAGCGAGCGCGCAATAAGAAAGCCGATGTGTGTAATGACCAATGCACACGCGTTTCATACGACGTTTTTCAACACACTTGCGAGAAAAAAAAGAAACTTTCATATTAATCAAATTTGAATAGTTAAAACAGTTAGTATTGTGTGTTTCATCTGTCACACTCGTACTGCCGGCCGGCCCTCGCTCGCCCCGGCCGCGGGCTGCGCACCGCGCAGGCGGTCGGGCGCGCCCGTGCCCGCCAGTCTGACCAATTAAAGAAGGCTCCCTTTCCATGCATATTATTAGCAATCAGTTACCTTCTTAACTCAGTCGGATAATATAATGAAAAAGCACGAGTGGAATAATACGCTGAAAGAGCACGCGTGTTTAATATCTAGGATTATGAGCCAAAAATCGGTGGAATAAAAACGTCGTTTAGAGCAAGTGTGTTGAAAAACAAGTTGTATACCTGTGCCTAATAGGATCGATCTCCTGCAGATGCTCGTTTTTCAATTCCTCGCCGCACATGATGCGCAGGAACGGCTCCGAGAGCGGCAGATCCACCAGCCGCCCGTCTTGTAAAACCTACCACAAACCAAGATTCAAAGATAAGATAAAAATAATGATGTGGTGTCAAAGGAATATGAATCTTTTGCAACTAGTTAGATTTCATTTTAACCCTTTAAGCCTTTCGTGTGCGGCGCGTCATCGTGTACCGTGTTGAAATGCACAAAGGTTGATATTGGGCTGACAAGGGCCTGACACTCTTTGATAGAGAAAGATAGTCTTATTGGGATTCCTATAAGAGGAAAGAGAAAATAGTGCCATGCTTTGTCCTTATCACCGACCGGGTGGCATCATAGGTACGAGGCGATAGCGAAATACCGAAACTTATAAGTGAAAGAGTAAAAATCCTATGCTGCCCAAATTTTATATGAATATTCTTTCTCTTACCCCCGGTCGCTCGGTGGCGCGTCTATAACTACTTGTATATACTATGTCTATGTTTGACGCCTTTGGCGGTAAAAGGGCTACAGTGGCAGCTTGCGCCCGCTAGTGACCATTGCGCGTTGCCATAAAATTATAAAGTTTTGTTAAGTTTCAGTTTTGTAAGCACAGTTTTTAAATCACAGATATGTACTAAAATTACAGTTCCATTGACCAATATAGTTCACAAATTTTGTACTAAATTGACTTTTATACTACAATTTTGTTACTAGATCGGTTGGAGAAATTAGGTGACATTTTAATATTTTGGATATAACAACAAGATTTAAAGAAGGCTCAAACTTTTGAAATGATCCTGTTAAGATATGCGCTAGCCGTTTGATGTAAATCACAAGTTAAAAATAAAAGAATGATGGGTTACCTTAGCTAAAAATACTCCTAGGAACCAGAAATATTTGCAAACTTTATCACAGATTGGAGAGTCTTGAGGGAGCGGCGCCGGGAACAGGCCGTTGGCCGGCGTCACGTAGTAGCCCGGGGGCTTTTCTGTAGACAACATTGTAAGGATTCAAATGTTAATTGAGGAGAATAAGCAAGAGCGATAGAGAGGCATATAACGATTTTTGACCTCTTTTATGTTCGCAGCAGGCCCCCTGCTTTGCTCTGCTTGTTCTGTGTAAAACCACCTGTTTGTCACGACATCTTTTGCCGATTATTGTTGAGAGCTTCCTTGAGAGCTTTGTAGTTCTATGGCATAACGTTGGCCATATGAGGTTTTTTTCTATTGCCTAATAAATGGGACATGATGGTGGTGTTCATGTGAGTGGAAACAGTAGAACGTATAGTTGAGCAAGGAGTGACAATGCGTAAGGTCCCATATACGTGGTAGTGAGGTATGCGTACCGTCCAGGTGGTAGGGCTGGTGGAGGGCGGGCTGGTGCACGTGCACTGCGGCGTCGTGCAGCCACATGGCGAGGTCGGCGCGCTGCAGCTCGGCCGCCACGAGCGCGTAGAACTCCAGCGTGGGCCCGAGCCCGGTGCCCTCCTCGCCCGCGAACTCCACCTCCAGCACCGACTTGCGGCCCGCGTGCACCTTCATCACCTGCAGAACAATACATTACCTATGTACAACAAGCTACAAACATTTTATAGACGCATTATTAATGGAATTCTTTATAAAGTAGCCATGCACTTTTGCAGGTGGGTGTACCTAATGCAGAATGAGATTTTATACAATCGCCACATAGTAGAGATGCTTTCAGTCGTGTCTAGGCGATGAAGCTTACAAATTAAAATATTCAAACAAATTATATACTGACAAATCTACATACGCCACCTCCTTAGCCAGATACAATCTTGAATCTCTTTCCTTAAGACGCTCATGTACCGATTTAATTTTCTTATTCAAAATTTTCAATAATTTAGTAGATGCCCCTGAACTTTTGCAAAATATAGATTTACGCGTACCTCGCAGAACAGAACGTAGTTGTCGCAATAAAATGTTATTTAGCATCAAAAGCAGCAGAACTAAACATGCGCAGCACTCATACATTAAACGCACATGTAGGTTGTACAATGAAAAGTGCCAAAACGTGGACTTATTTAGCAGCTCATTGAGATTGTTTAAGAAATGAGCTTATTCTTCTTTGAGATAAAAATACCCGATTCTAAATTTAAGATTTCGTCATATATCTTGTCACACATGTGGTGCGGCATGAAATGGTAGAAATTAAATAAAATTGAAAAAATAAAAAAACGTACTAAATTGTTGCCATCTTCTTCTTCTTAATAATTTTCTACAATTTCTTGTCGGACTATATCTACAATATGCATGTCTTTTGTACTTAGTAATAAGTTTTTATTAATATTCGTTTACATATAGGAAACTATAGGTCTATTACTAGAAAAATGTTTCTTTATAAACTCATCTGTTTTATAAGACTGTTTGTTTCTTAATAAATAATAAAAAAAAAGTCCCGCTGAAACGAAGTGGAAGCTCAACTGCTAGAGGCTCGTTGATATCTTTTGTTCTATAATTAGGCTTTGTCTTACAGCACATGGACTACAACGTACCTGCATAGCGGATCGCAGCAGGTTAGGCTGACGGGGGATGCGCACGCGTTCGTGCCGCAGACGACCCATGCGGAACTCCGTCGCTTCTAACTCCGCGCGACGTGGCGATACCGTGTTACCGGCTCTGTCGTAAAAAAAAAGGTAAAACAGGAATCTAGGAGCACACTAACTTGAAGACCACGATTAACGCTTTGAGCGAAGTCACTCGACTTTGACACCGGCAGCGTTGATCGCTATTCATTCTCACTATTTCACTCGCACTCGAAGCTTTATTATTGAACGTATTCTTCGCAGAAAGCCAAAATAATGAATATATCATACATTGGTGTATCGTAAATGGTAACCCCATGAGCGACTGACACATATTTAAATAAAAGTGGCAAGCTAAGCGTATAAATCGGCCGTTGTTTTGCAAGTTTTTGTGTGTAGCTTATGCGTATAAGTGACGTAAGTAAAATATTTGAAGTTAGTACTCGTACTAAGCAAACGTTCCGCTGTTTTACTTTTTTGTACAACATCGTGGCGCCCTAATGCCTCGGCCACGGAACGCGCACTCCGAGCGTAACTAGCATGCCCACTCGCCACCTGTCATATATACCTAGTCGGCTCATAAGTTCTGTCATATACATAGTATCAAATAAAATCAAAAGTTTAAGTTTATTCCGTATAATTTGTACAGCGTTTGAAAGCTTATAAACTAGAGAATCTAAATGTATAACATTTATTCAAAATGACCGCCATAATTATCTACACAGGCTTGAAGTCTTCGTGGCCAGTCGTCAATGGATTCACGCACCACTTTCATGTCGATATTGGCCACTGCCGTAGCAAGAGATTTTTTCAGCGAGTCTAGATTTGCATGAGGTTTTGAGCACACCTTTTCCTCTAAATACTGCCATATTTTATAGTCTAAAGGATTAAGATCTGGGCTAGAGGAGGGCCAATCTTCATGCCGTATAAAGTCGATTTTATTGGAGGCGAGCCAGGCTTGTGTAGACTTTGCCTTATGGGCTGGAGCAGAGTCCTGCTGGAAAACCCAATGCTGGTTTAGAAACATCGTATGGGATAGTGGTTTCACAATATTAGTCAACACCGTGTCTTGGTACACTTTGGCACTAGTTTTTACTCCTTTCTCACAAAAATGCATACTAGTGACGCCCGCATAAGAAACTCCCAGCCAAACCATCACAGATGAAGGGTGATGACCTCTTTGAATACGGGGAATGCTATTAGACGCTTCTTTACTATTGCGAGCGTACACTCTATCATTTTGTTTATTACAGTTTTCTTCTATGTCAAAAATTTTCTCGTCCGAAAACAGTATACAACGGTGCTTATTTTTAGCGTACTTCTTCAATAAAGCTTTAGATCTTTTAAGCCTTAAAGCTTTAAGCCGACCATTGAGAAGATGGCCAGTTTTTCGTTTATAAGCACGAAGTCTCAGGTCTTGATTAAGCACTCTTTTCACCGTGTTTTTGCTCAAACCCATCTGGAGGGCCATAACTTTTTGTTTCCTAGCGGGATTTCTGGCAATGCGTGCCCTAATTGCTTGTACAACCGCTGGAGTCCTAGCTGTACGCGGACGACCGCTTCTTTTCTTGTCATTTAAACTAGAGACCTCACTGTATCTTTCTATGGTACGATACACAAATCTTAGAGAGAATTTTAAATTTTCAAGTAGCTTAAAAATTTTAGTCGGCGAGTGACCCCAACGATATAGTGCAATTATTGCGGTACGGCTATCTTTAAGCGTCCACTCCATGTTGAAGAAAACAGAAAATTGCAAAATTATACTACTCAAATATTTAATAAAGATTCGAAATTCAAATGCAGAACGGTTTTTGTTTTAGGAGTTCCAAATTTAAATTGCCAGTGACAGAACTTATGAGCCGACTAGGTATGTGGCGTCAGCGCCTAGCGCGCTCACTTTCGTGACGCTCTGAGCGTGCGTTTCGTCGCCCTCAGGTAAGGCATGCCTCATTTCCAAATGCTCAAAGACGAATTCGAAGCTTATTCCTTTATGGTTTCAAGTTTTAACGATACCTTTGGCGGTCCACGGCTCGGTCGCGCTGCGCCTGCAGCCACACGATGGTGCGCGAGGTGCCGAACGCCGTGCACGCGAAGAACATCTGCCGCGTTTCCAGAGGGAACAGGAATGGGCACCAGTCGTTCAGTTGTTGGCACCTGTGGTAACACAATAGTTAATTTAAAGTGAAAAAGGTAACAGCTGCTTGTGTGATTTCATCTTGAATTCGCAACAGAGCTAATTGTTTCGGGCTTGCCCCGCCCGGCATCTATGGACACAAACAAATTACGCGATTAAAGTATTCGCTCCGCTCCCTTGTAGTCTGACTAGTCGGTACTCACCAGTGGGGCGCGGCGTGCGCGGCCAGAGCCAGCGGGTCCTGCAGCTGCTGGTGCAGCTTGTTGGTGAGCTTGGTGGACAGGAAGGCGTCGGCCGGCAGCGCGGGCGCGGCGGCCCGCAGCCGGCGCAGCACGCGCACGCACACCGCCGCCGCGGCGCCCTCCGCTCCCTTGTAGTCTGACTAGTCGGTACTCACCAGTGGGGCGCGGCGTGCGCGGCCAGAGCCAGCGGGTCCTGCAGCTGCTGGTGCAGCTTGTTGGTGAGCTTGGTGGACAGGAAGGCGTCGGCCGGCAGCGCGGGCGCGGCGGCCCGCAGCCGGCGCAGCACGCGCACGCACACCGCCGCCGCGGCGCCCTCCGCTCCCTTGTAGTCTGACTAGTCGGTACTCACCAGTGGGGCGCGGCGTGCGCGGCCAGAGCCAGCGGGTCCTGCAGCTGCTGGTGCAGCTTGTTGGTGAGCTTGGTGGACAGGAAGGCGTCGGCCGGCAGCGCGGGCGCGGCGGCCCGCAGCCGGCGCAGCACGCGCACGCACACCGCCGCCGCGGCGCCCTCCGCTCCCTTGTAGTCTGACTAGTCGGTACTCACCAGTGGGGCGCGGCGTGCGCGGCCAGAGCCAGCGGGTCCTGCAGCTGCTGGTGCAGCTTGTTGGTGAGCTTGGTGGACAGGAAGGCGTCGGCCGGCAGCGCGGGCGCGGCGGCCCGCAGCCGGCGCAGCACGCGCACGCACACCGCCGCCGCGGCGCCCTCCGCTCCCTTGTAGTCTGACTAGTCGGTACTCACCAGTGGGGCGCGGCGTGCGCGGCCAGAGCCAGCGGGTCCTGCAGCTGCTGGTGCAGCTTGTTGGTGAGCTTGGTGGACAGGAAGGCGTCGGCCGGCAGCGCGGGCGCGGCGGCCCGCAGCCGGCGCAGCACGCGCACGCACACCGCCGCCGCGGCGCCCTCCGCTCCCTTGTAGTCTGACTAGTCGGTACTCACCAGTGGGGCGCGGCGTGCGCGGCCAGAGCCAGCGGGTCCTGCAGCTGCTGGTGCAGCTTGTTGGTGAGCTTGGTGGACAGGAAGGCGTCGGCCGGCAGCGCGGGCGCGGCGGCCCGCAGCCGGCGCAGCACGCGCACGCACACCGCCGCCGCGGCGCCCTCCGCTCCCTTGTAGTCTGACTAGTCGGTACTCACCAGTGGGGCGCGGCGTGCGCGGCCAGAGCCAGCGGGTCCTGCAGCTGCTGGTGCAGCTTGTTGGTGAGCTTGGTGGACAGGAAGGCGTCGGCCGGCAGCGCGGGCGCGGCGGCCCGCAGCCGGCGCAGCACGCGCACGCACACCGCCGCCGCGGCGCCCTCCGCTCCCTTGTAGTCTGACTAGTCGGTACTCACCAGTGGGGCGCGGCGTGCGCGGCCAGAGCCAGCGGGTCCTGCAGCTGCTGGTGCAGCTTGTTGGTGAGCTTGGTGGACAGGAAGGCGTCGGCCGGCAGCGCGGGCGCGGCGGCCCGCAGCCGGCGCAGCACGCGCACGCACACCGCCGCCGCGGCGCCCTCCGCTCCCTTGTAGTCTGACTAGTCGGTACTCACCAGTGGGGCGCGGCGTGCGCGGCCAGAGCCAGCGGGTCCTGCAGCTGCTGGTGCAGCTTGTTGGTGAGCTTGGTGGACAGGAAGGCGTCGGCCGGCAGCGCGGGCGCGGCGGCCCGCAGCCGGCGCAGCACGCGCACGCACACCGCCGCCGCGGCGCCCTCCGCTCCCTTGTAGTCTGACTAGTCGGTACTCACCAGTGGGGCGCGGCGTGCGCGGCCAGAGCCAGCGGATCCTGCAGCTGCTGGTGCAGCTTGTTGGTGAGCTTGGTGGACATGAAGGCGTCGGCCGGCAGCGCGGGCGCGGCGGCCCGCAGCCGGCGCAGCACGCGCACGCACACCGCCGCCGCGGCGCCCTCCGCTCCCTTGTAGTCTGACTAGTCGGTACTCACCAGTGGGGCGCGGCGTGCGCGGCCAGAGCCAGCGGGTCCTGCAGCTGCTGGTGCAGCTTGTTGGTGAGCTTGGTGGACAGGAAGGCGTCGGCCGGCAGCGCGGGCGCGGCGGCCCGCAGCCGGCGCAGCACGCGCACGCACACCGCCGCCGCGGCGCCCTCCGCTCCCTTGTAGTCTGACTAGTCGGTACTCACCAGTGGGGCGCGGCGTGCGCGGCCAGAGCCAGCGGGTCCTGCAGCTGCTGGTGCAGCTTGTTGGTGAGCTTGGTGGACAGGAAGGCGTCGGCCGGCAGCGCGGGCGCGGCGGCCCGCAGCCGGCGCAGCACGCGCACGCACACCGCCGCCGCGGCGCCCTCCGCTCCCTTGTAGTCTGACTAGTCGGTACTCACCAGTGGGGCGCGGCGTGCGCGGCCAGAGCCAGCGGGTCCTGCAGCTGCTGGTGCAGCTTGTTGGTGAGCTTGGTGGACAGGAAGGCGTCGGCCGGCAGCGCGGGCGCGGCGGCCCGCAGCCGGCGCAGCACGCGCACGCACACCGCCGCCGCGGCGCCCTCCGCTCCCTTGTAGTCTGACTAGTCGGTACTCACCAGTGGGGCGCGGCGTGCGCGGCCAGAGCCAGCGGGTCCTGCAGCTGCTGGTGCAGCTTGTTGGTGAGCTTGGTGGACAGGAAGGCGTCGGCCGGCAGCGCGGGCGCGGCGGCCCGCAGCCGGCGCAGCACGCGCACGCACACCGCCGCCGCGGCGCCCTCCGCTCCCTTGTAGTCTGACTAGTCGGTACTCACCAGTGGGGCGCGGCGTGCGCGGCCAGAGCCAGCGGGTCCTGCAGCTGCTGGTGCAGCTTGTTGGAGAGCTTGGTGGACAGGAAGGCGTCGGCCGGCAGCGCGGGCGCGGCGGCCCGCAGCCGGCGCAGCACGCGCACGCACACCGCCGCCGCGGCGCCCTCCGCTCCCTTGTAGTCTGACTAGTCGGTACTCACCAGTGGGGCGCGGCGTGCGCGGCCAGAGCCAGCGGGTCCTGCAGCTGCTGGTGCAGCTTGTTGGTGAGCTTGGTGGACAGGAAGGCGTCGGCCGGCAGCGCGGGCGCGGCGGCCCGCAGCCGGCGCAGCACGCGCACGCACACCGCCGCCGCGGCGCCCTCCGCTCCCTTGTAGTCTGACTAGTCGGTACTCACCAGTGGGGCGCGGCGTGCGCGGCCAGAGCCAGCGGGTCCTGCAGCTGCTGGTGCAGCTTGTTGGTGAGCTTGGTGGACAGGAAGGCGTCGGCCGGCAGCGCGGGCGCGGCGGCCCGCAGCCGGCGCAGCACGCGCACGCACACCGCCGCCGCGGCGCCCTCCGCTCCCTTGTAGTCTGACTAGTCGGTACTCACCAGTGGGGCGCGGCGTGCGCGGCCAGAGCCAGCGGGTCCTGCAGCTGCTGGTGCAGCTTGTTGGTGAGCTTGGTGGACAGGAAGGCGTCGGCCGGCAGCGCGGGCGCGGCGGCCCGCAGCCGGCGCAGCACGCGCACGCACACCGCCGCCGCGGCGCCCTCCGCTCCCTTGTAGTCTGACTAGTCGGTACTCACCAGTGGGGCGCGGCGTGCGCGGCCAGAGCCAGCGGGTCCTGCAGCTGCTGGTGCAGCTTGTTGGTGAGCTTGGTGGACAGGAAGGCGTCGGCCGGCAGCGCGGGCGCGGCGGCCCGCAGCCGGCGCAGCACGCGCACGCACACCGCCGCCGCGGCGCCCTCCGCTCCCTTGTAGTCTGACTAGTCGGTACTCACCAGTGGGGCGCGGCGTGCGCGGCCAGAGCCAGCGGGTCCTGCAGCTGCTGGTGCAGCTTGTTGGTGAGCTTGGTGGACAGGAAGGCGTCGGCCGGCAGCGCGGGCGCGGCGGCCCGCAGCCGGCGCAGCACGCGCACGCACACCGCCGCCGCGGCGCCCTCCGCTCCCTTGTAGTCTGACTAGTCGGTACTCACCAGTGGGGCGCGGCGTGCGCGGCCAGAGCCAGCGGGTCCTGCAGCTGCTGGTGCAGCTTGTTGGTGAGCTTGGTGGACAGGAAGGCGTCGGCCGGCAGCGCGGGCGCGGCGGCCCGCAGCCGGCGCAGCACGCGCACGCACACCGCCGCCGCGGCGCCCTCCGCTCCCTTGTAGTCTGACTAGTCGGTACTCACCAGTGGGGCGCGGCGTGCGCGGCCAGAGCCAGCGGGTCCTGCAGCTGCTGGTGCAGCTTGTTGGTGAGCTTGGTGGACATGAAGGCGTCGGCCGGCAGCGCGGGCGCGGCGGCCCGCAGCCGGCGCAGCACGCGCACGCACACCGCCGCCGCGGCGCCCTCCGCTCCCTTGTAGTCTGACTAGTCGGTACTCACCAGTGGGGCGCGGCGTGCGCGGCCAGAGCCAGCGGGTCCTGCAGCTGCTGGTGCAGCTTGTTGGTGAGCTTGGTGGACAGGAAGGCGTCGGCCGGCAGCGCGGGCGCGGCGGCCCGCAGCCGGCGCAGCACGCGCACGCACACCGCCGCCGCGGCGCCCTCCGCTCCCTTGTAGTCTGACTAGTCGGTACTCACCAGTGGGGCGCGGCGTGCGCGGCCAGAGCCAGCGGGTCCTGCAGCTGCTGGTGCAGCTTGTTGGTGAGCTTGGTGGACAGGAAGGCGTCGGCCGGCAGCGCGGGCGCGGCGGCCCGCAGCCGGCGCAGCACGCGCACGCACACCGCCGCCGCGGCGCCCTCCGCTCCCTTGTAGTCTGACTAGTCGGTACTCACCAGTGGGGCGCGGCGTGCGCGGCCAGAGCCAGCGGATCCTGCAGCTGCTGGTGCAGCTTGTTGGTGAGCTTGGTGGACATGAAGGCGTCGGCCGGCAGCGCGGGCGCGGCGGCCCGCAGCCGGCGCAGCACGCGCACGCACACCGCCGCCGCGGCGCCCTCCGCTCCCTTGTAGTCTGACTAGTCGGTACTCACCAGTGGGGCGCGGCGTGCGCGGCCAGAGCCAGCGGGTCCTGCAGCTGCTGGTGCAGCTTGTTGGTGAGCTTGGTGGACAGGAAGGCGTCGGCCGGCAGCGCGGGCGCGGCGGCCCGCAGCCGGCGCAGCACGCGCACGCACACCGCCGCCGCGGCGCCCTCCGCTCCCTTGTAGTCTGACTAGTCGGTACTCACCAGTGGGGCGCGGCGTGCGCGGCCAGAGCCAGCGGGTCCTGCAGCTGCTGGTGCAGCTTGTTGGTGAGCTTGGTGGACAGGAAGGCGTCGGCCGGCAGCGCGGGCGCGGCGGCCCGCAGCCGGCGCAGCACGCGCACGCACACCGCCGCCGCGGCGCCCTCCGCTCCCTTGTAGTCTGACTAGTCGGTACTCACCAGTGGGGCGCGGCGTGCGCGGCCAGAGCCAGCGGGTCCTGCAGCTGCTGGTGCAGCTTGTTGGTGAGCTTGGTGGACAGGAAGGCGTCGGCCGGCAGCGCGGGCGCGGCGGCCCGCAGCCGGCGCAGCACGCGCACGCACACCGCCGCCGCGGCGCCCTCCGCTCCCTTGTAGTCTGACTAGTCGGTACTCACCAGTGGGGCGCGGCGTGCGCGGCCAGAGCCAGCGGGTCCTGCAGCTGCTGGTGCAGCTTGTTGGTGAGCTTGGTGGACAGGAAGGCGTCGGCCGGCAGCGCGGGCGCGGCGGCCCGCAGCCGGCGCAGCACGCGCACGCACACCGCCGCCGCGGCGCCCTCCGCTCCCTTGTAGTCTGACTAGTCGGTACTCACCAGTGGGGCGCGGCGTGCGCGGCCAGAGCCAGCGGGTCCTGCAGCTGCTGGTGCAGCTTGTTGGTGAGCTTGGTGGACAGGAAGGCGTCGGCCGGCAGCGCGGGCGCGGCGGCCCGCAGCCGGCGCAGCACGCGCACGCACACCGCCGCCGCGGCGCCCTCCGCTCCCTTGTAGTCTGACTAGTCGGTACTCACCAGTGGGGCGCGGCGTGCGCGGCCAGAGCCAGCGGGTCCTGCAGCTGCTGGTGCAGCTTGTTGGTGAGCTTGGTGGACAGGAAGGCGTCGGCCGGCAGCGCGGGCGCGGCGGCCCGCAGCCGGCGCAGCACGCGCACGCACACCGCCGCCGCGGCGCCCTCCGCTCCCTTGTAGTCTGACTAGTCGGTACTCACCAGTGGGGCGCGGCGTGCGCGGCCAGAGCCAGCGGGTCCTGCAGCTGCTGGTGCAGCTTGTTGGTGAGCTTGGTGGACAGGAAGGCGTCGGCCGGCAGCGCGGGCGCGGCGGCCCGCAGCCGGCGCAGCACGCGCACGCACACCGCCGCCGCGGCGCCCTCCGCTCCCTTGTAGTCTGACTAGTCGGTACTCACCAGTGGGGCGCGGCGTGCGCGGCCAGAGCCAGCGGGTCCTGCAGCTGCTGGTGCAGCTTGTTGGTGAGCTTGGTGGACAGGAAGGCGTCGGCCGGCAGCGCGGGCGCGGCGGCCCGCAGCCGGCGCAGCACGCGCACGCACACCGCCGCCGCGGCGCCCTCCGCTCCCTTGTAGTCTGACTAGTCGGTACTCACCAGTGGGGCGCGGCGTGCGCGGCCAGAGCCAGCGGGTCCTGCAGCTGCTGGTGCAGCTTGTTGGTGAGCTTGGTGGACAGGAAGGCGTCGGCCGGCAGCGCGGGCGCGGCGGCCCGCAGCCGGCGCAGCACGCGCACGCACACCGCCGCCGCGGCGCCCTCCGCTCCCTTGTAGTCTGACTAGTCGGTACTCACCAGTGGGGCGCGGCGTGCGCGGCCAGAGCCAGCGGGTCCTGCAGCTGCTGGTGCAGCTTGTTGGTGAGCTTGGTGGACAGGAAGGCGTCGGCCGGCAGCGCGGGCGCGGCGGCCCGCAGCCGGCGCAGCACGCGCACGCACACCGCCGCCGCGGCGCCCTCCGCTCCCTTGTAGTCTGACTAGTCGGTACTCACCAGTGGGGCGCGGCGTGCGCGGCCAGAGCCAGCGGGTCCTGCAGCTGCTGGTGCAGCTTGTTGGTGAGCTTGGTGGACAGGAAGGCGTCGGCCGGCAGCGCGGGCGCGGCGGCCCGCAGCCGGCGCAGCACGCGCACGCACACCGCCGCCGCGGCGCCCTCCGCTCCCTTGTAGTCTGACTAGTCGGTACTCACCAGTGGGGCGCGGCGTGCGCGGCCAGAGCCAGCGGGTCCTGCAGCTGCTGGTGCAGCTTGTTGGTGAGCTTGGTGGACAGGAAGGCGTCGGCCGGCAGCGCGGGCGCGGCGGCCCGCAGCCGGCGCAGCACGCGCACGCACACCGCCGCCGCGGCGCCCTCCGCTCCCTTGTAGTCTGACTAGTCGGTACTCACCAGTGGGGCGCGGCGTGCGCGGCCAGAGCCAGCGGGTCCTGCAGCTGCTGGTGCAGCTTGTTGGTGAGCTTGGTGGACAGGAAGGCGTCGGCCGGCAGCGCGGGCGCGGCGGCCCGCAGCCGGCGCAGCACGCGCACGCACACCGCCGCCGCGGCGCCCTCCGCTCCCTTGTAGTCTGACTAGTCGGTACTCACCAGTGGGGCGCGGCGTGCGCGGCCAGAGCCAGCGGGTCCTGCAGCTGCTGGTGCAGCTTGTTGGTGAGCTTGGTGGACAGGAAGGCGTCGGCCGGCAGCGCGGGCGCGGCGGCCCGCAGCCGGCGCAGCACGCGCACGCACACCGCCGCCGCGGCGCCCTCCGCTCCCTTGTAGTCTGACTAGTCGGTACTCACCAGTGGGGCGCGGCGTGCGCGGCCAGAGCCAGCGGGTCCTGCAGCTGCTGGTGCAGCTTGTTGGTGAGCTTGGTGGACAGGAAGGCGTCGGCCGGCAGCGCGGGCGCGGCGGCCCGCAGCCGGCGCAGCACGCGCACGCACACCGCCGCCGCGGCGCCCTCCGCTCCCTTGTAGTCTGACTAGTCGGTACTCACCAGTGGGGCGCGGCGTGCGCGGCCAGAGCCAGCGGGTCCTGCAGCTGCTGGTGCAGCTTGTTGGTGAGCTTGGTGGACAGGAAGGCGTCGGCCGGCAGCGCGGGCGCGGCGGCCCGCAGCCGGCGCAGCACGCGCACGCACACCGCCGCCGCGGCGCCCTCCGCTCCCTTGTAGTCTGACTAGTCGGTACTCACCAGTGGGGCGCGGCGTGCGCGGCCAGAGCCAGCGGGTCCTGCAGCTGCTGGTGCAGCTTGTTGGTGAGCTTGGTGGACAGGAAGGCGTCGGCCGGCAGCGCGGGCGCGGCGGCCCGCAGCCGGCGCAGCACGCGCACGCACACCGCCGCCGCGGCGCCCTCCGCTCCCTTGTAGTCTGACTAGTCGGTACTCACCAGTGGGGCGCGGCGTGCGCGGCCAGAGCCAGCGGGTCCTGCAGCTGCTGGTGCAGCTTGTTGGTGAGCTTGGTGGACAGGAAGGCGTCGGCCGGCAGCGCGGGCGCGGCGGCCCGCAGCCGGCGCAGCACGCGCACGCACACCGCCGCCGCGGCGCCCTCCGCTCCCTTGTAGTCTGACTAGTCGGTACTCACCAGTGGGGCGCGGCGTGCGCGGCCAGAGCCAGCGGGTCCTGCAGCTGCTGGTGCAGCTTGTTGGTGAGCTTGGTGGACAGGAAGGCGTCGGCCGGCAGCGCGGGCGCGGCGGCCCGCAGCCGGCGCAGCACGCGCACGCACACCGCCGCCGCGGCGCCCTCCGCTCCCTTGTAGTCTGACTAGTCGGTACTCACCAGTGGGGCGCGGCGTGCGCGGCCAGAGCCAGCGGGTCCTGCAGCTGCTGGTGCAGCTTGTTGGTGAGCTTGGTGGACAGGAAGGCGTCGGCCGGCAGCGCGGGCGCGGCGGCCCGCAGCCGGCGCAGCACGCGCACGCACACCGCCGCCGCGGCGCCCTCCGCTCCCTTGTAGTCTGACTAGTCGGTACTCACCAGTGGGGCGCGGCGTGCGCGGCCAGAGCCAGCGGGTCCTGCAGCTGCTGGTGCAGCTTGTTGGTGAGCTTGGTGGACAGGAAGGCGTCGGCCGGCAGCGCGGGCGCGGCGGCCCGCAGCCGGCGCAGCACGCGCACGCACACCGCCGCCGCGGCGCCCTCCGCTCCCTTGTAGTCTGACTAGTCGGTACTCACCAGTGGGGCGCGGCGTGCGCGGCCAGAGCCAGCGGGTCCTGCAGCTGCTGGTGCAGCTTGTTGGTGAGCTTGGTGGACAGGAAGGCGTCGGCCGGCAGCGCGGGCGCGGCGGCCCGCAGCCGGCGCAGCACGCGCACGCACACCGCCGCCGCGGCGCCCTCCGCTCCCTTGTAGTCTGACTAGTCGGTACTCACCAGTGGGGCGCGGCGTGCGCGGCCAGAGCCAGCGGGTCCTGCAGCTGCTGGTGCAGCTTGTTGGTGAGCTTGGTGGACAGGAAGGCGTCGGCCGGCAGCGCGGGCGCGGCGGCCCGCAGCCGGCGCAGCACGCGCACGCACACCGCCGCCGCGGCGCCCTCCGCTCCCTTGTAGTCTGACTAGTCGGTACTCACCAGTGGGGCGCGGCGTGCGCGGCCAGAGCCAGCGGGTCCTGCAGCTGCTGGTGCAGCTTGTTGGTGAGCTTGGTGGACAGGAAGGCGTCGGCCGGCAGCGCGGGCGCGGCGGCCCGCAGCCGGCGCAGCACGCGCACGCACACCGCCGCCGCGGCGCCCTCCGCTCCCTTGTAGTCTGACTAGTCGGTACTCACCAGTGGGGCGCGGCGTGCGCGGCCAGAGCCAGCGGGTCCTGCAGCTGCTGGTGCAGCTTGTTGGTGAGCTTGGTGGACAGGAAGGCGTCGGCCGGCAGCGCGGGCGCGGCGGCCCGCAGCCGGCGCAGCACGCGCACGCACACCGCCGCCGCGGCGCCCTCCGCTCCCTTGTAGTCTGACTAGTCGGTACTCACCAGTGGGGCGCGGCGTGCGCGGCCAGAGCCAGCGGGTCCTGCAGCTGCTGGTGCAGCTTGTTGGTGAGCTTGGTGGACAGGAAGGCGTCGGCCGGCAGCGCGGGCGCGGCGGCCCGCAGCCGGCGCAGCACGCGCACGCACACCGCCGCCGCGGCGCCCTCCGCTCCCTTGTAGTCTGACTAGTCGGTACTCACCAGTGGGGCGCGGCGTGCGCGGCCAGAGCCAGCGGGTCCTGCAGCTGCTGGTGCAGCTTGTTGGTGAGCTTGGTGGACAGGAAGGCGTCGGCCGGCAGCGCGGGCGCGGCGGCCCGCAGCCGGCGCAGCACGCGCACGCACACCGCCGCCGCGGCGCCCTCCGCTCCCTTGTAGTCTGACTAGTCGGTACTCACCAGTGGGGCGCGGCGTGCGCGGCCAGAGCCAGCGGGTCCTGCAGCTGCTGGTGCAGCTTGTTGGTGAGCTTGGTGGACAGGAAGGCGTCGGCCGGCAGCGCGGGCGCGGCGGCCCGCAGCCGGCGCAGCACGCGCACGCACACCGCCGCCGCGGCGCCCTCCGCTCCCTTGTAGTCTGACTAGTCGGTACTCACCAGTGGGGCGCGGCGTGCGCGGCCAGAGCCAGCGGGTCCTGCAGCTGCTGGTGCAGCTTGTTGGTGAGCTTGGTGGACAGGAAGGCGTCGGCCGGCAGCGCGGGCGCGGCGGCCCGCAGCCGGCGCAGCACGCGCACGCACACCGCCGCCGCGGCGCCCTCCGCTCCCTCGGCGCCTGACACGCCTCGCTCTAAAACAATACTTTTATCAGACATTTCACATTCTACTACGTATTCGAAGATTCTCAGGCTTAAAAACTCAGAAATTTGCCATTATGGCGCAACACATGTTGGGAACACTACCTATACATTATTAAATTTTTATTTTTGTGATACATAGTATTGGGGATAGAATGCGTTTGAAGGCAATTTAAATGCTATTTTAAAGATATGCTTCATCTTCGGTTACCTGGATCTCCCGGTTCGTCGTCTTCGCTATCACTGGACGCGGCGAACGTTTCCATTCCCTCCACTTCTTTATATGTTAATCTGATAACAAATAAGAATATTAATCTTGCATTATTTTATATCAAGTAACTAGAAGCGGGAACGGGAGCTCCCGGGAGTTATTTTTGCCCGAGGTTTTATTAAAAATGCAAAATAAAATGTAACCACAAGGTAGTTTTAATTCGACATAATACTGTAATCTGTAAAGGGAAAATAACTGCATAAAAGAAAAAGTACGTAAATAAAAGGATGTTTTGGTCCAAGATGTGACGGGGTCAATATACTAACGTGTAAGTGGTATCCCTGTGCGAGTCCTGGTGGTGGAGGCGGGAGTTGAGCGCCACGACGGCGCGGTACACTGTCCACTCGGGGCGCTCCAGCGGCAGCGAGGCGGCGCCCGAGCTCAGCACGAGGCGCAGCGCGGGCAGCCGGGCCGGCGCGGGGGCGGGGGCGGGGGCGGGGGCGGGCGAGGCGGCCGGGCTGCGCGCCGGCGAGGGGTCCTCCGTGTCGGAGGACTCGTTTAGGAGTATGTCGAGATCTGGAAAGGGAAGCGTGAATAAACGAACGAGAACTCAAAACATATGAACTTTTTGCCTTCATGTACAGCCTGCGACGTTCCTCCATCAACGACTGTACTCACCAATGGTCTGGTTGAGGTTGGTGCGGCCGGGACGCGGATCGAAGGCGGGTATGAGCGCGGAGAACTGCCGCTTCAGCACGAACTCGTCGTCCCATGGACGCCGCGCACGTTGTCCTAGGCCTCCACGGACGGCTTCCAACGCCTCCTCTTCCATAAGGGACAGCAAGTTCCGTGAAACCTGTAAAAGTAAGCCGTGTTAGATCTTTGCCGGCAGCGACGAGCCGCCATGCGTGGATTCGCCGCCTTTTACTATTGCCGTTGTCAACAAAAATTCGTGGTCAGGAGGTAAGATAAACCCAAGTGAAAACTCCAGGCATAGTTACATTACAGTATAATAGTTTGACTTGGAGCGTTCAAACAGTGTCGCTTACAAACACTACTCTTTTAATGCTTATGAAAATGCTACCGATGCTGCCGATGTATTGCCTGTTCGGCAAGCTGCGAGGGCACGAGGCACAACTCTAGGTCCTCCTAGACATGACAACATGAAGTAGTTACCTCCTGGTAGGCGGGCTCGTTCTCCTTATCGCTGTCGAGCGCATCGTCGCCGTCGTCATCGTCCTCCAGCACGGCGAGGAGGGAGGGTGGCACGACTCTAGGAGGTCCTACTAGACATGACAACATGAAGTAGTTACCTCCTGGTAGGCGGGCTCGTTCTCCTTGTCGCTGTCGAGCGCATCGTCGCCGTCGTCATCGTCCTCCAGCACGGCGAGGAGGGAGGGTGGCACGACTCTAGGAGGTCCTCCTATACATAACAACATGAAGTAGTTACCTCCTGGTAGGCGGGCTCGTTCTCCTTATCGCTGTCGAGCGCATCGTCGCCGTCGTCATCGTTTTCCAGCACGGCGAGGAGGGAGGGTGGCACGACTCTAAGAGGTCCTTCTAGACATGACAACATAAAGTAGTTACCTCCTGGTAGGCGGGCTCGTTGTCCTTGTCGCTGTCGAGCGCGTCGTCGCCGTCGTCATCGTCCTCTAACTCAGCCAGGAGTGCGGGCGCGCGACACGACTCTAGGAAGTCTTCAAGGGACACCTGCCGACACAAGTGCTAAGTTAGCTAAAGGATATCTAATCGAATATAAAACGTGTCTAACGGTCGGTTGCACTAAACCGTCTGTGACGTTAAATTTTACTGTATGAAATGATTCATCGTTCTCTCAGTAAAGTTGATAAGTTCATTGATTATGGTCGGTGCGACAACACTCTAGCGGAGCTTGCAACTGGGAGGTGCGTGCGGAGTTCATGTTAAACAAACGCAAGCGGCCTAAGTGTTTATCAATATAAAAGTGTTTGTAAAAAAAACTGTCGTATTTATCAATATTGATAAAAAAAATGGTTACCTGCTCGCTCTCGCTGGATGTAGACGTGAGGGAGAGGGTTAGAGCGTTTTGCGCGTTGGGTGCGAGCGAAGGGTAGCTCTGCGCCGCAGACAGCAGCCCGCCGGGGAAGTTGCTTGACAACGCGAGCCGCACCAAGCTAAAACATTACATATAATTTAGAAAGATTTTATTATAATGATTAATGAGACCTATGTATTAAGAGGCCGGTATCGATTTTGGAGCAAAAATGTAAAATTGATACGTGAAAATTGAGTCGTTGAAATTATACACGTTTTGTTACGTAATATCTAAATAACAAGTATTGGTTTCTATTAGCACGTCTTCTTATATTGCATTTTAATAATGAGGTCGCGAGCGTACGTCACCGGTAATATATGAAGGGGCAGTTTTTAAAAATTCATCAAAAAATTATGGTGGTAAATTATACAAATTGATGTATAAGAATAGTTTCAGCACATGTTGTAGATTAATTTTTAACAAGCAAAAACGTCTGCGATCGATCCTATTAAGCTTAGAATAAATTTAAAAGTGGAAAAATTACTGCCTTGGGTGAGACTTGAGAGGCCGTGAGTTCAAGTCTCACCCAAGGCAGTAATTTTTCCACTTTTAAATTTATGTTGTAGATTGTTTAAGTATCAAAATTACGTTAAAATTAAGTCGATTTTAAAAGAAATTGTCACTTGTTTTGAAGTAATTTCTGGAGAAAATTGAATTCGTTTAACTTTCATTTCCTCGAACTCTAAGTCATATAACAAAAATGTAATCTGATAAAGGTCAAGTACAGAATATGTGTAATACAAATTTACCATTTTTAGCAGTCCAAACTTTACGAAATTTACAAATAAGAGCGACAATCAGGAAAAAAATCATTACTAATTTAGTGAGTCTGTAGTCCAAACTTTACGAAATTTACAAATAAGAGCGACAATCAGGAAAAAAATCATTACTAATTTAGTGAGTCTGTTTTCTAAAAATGTATCTGATAAAAGGCAAGATAAGAAGACGTGCTAATAGAAAACAGTACTTGTTATTTCAATTAGGTAATAAAAGGTGTACAATTTCACAGACTAAATCTATCAATTTTACATTTATGCGACTAAAATCGACACCGGCCTCTTAAATTTATTGTCGAAATGTAAGTGATCCGGCCATACCTCGGGAACAGACTGGTGGAGTGGTTGGTGCGCGAGGCCCGCTGCGGGTTGATGCCGCGGCCGCGGCCTCGGCCGACGCCGACGCCGACGCCGACGCCGACGCCGACGCCGACGCCGACGCCCAGCGACTCCAGCAGCCGCGCGGCGCCCTGCACGACACAAACATACTTAACCACGTAGGTCGCCAAGGTTCAAGCAAAGAGAATATATAGTGTACTGTCATAGTAATTTTGTAGTCACAGTAAATTTACTGCCATCTATCGACACACGATTAAAACTAAAAATAAAAATATCAAAAAAAAAATATATATATATATACATATATATGATAAACAATTTTGAATAAATAAATGATTTTTTTGGGTCTCTATTGTTTCCCATATAGTTTTAAGTTATAATGTATTGTGTGTCCACATTTATGTTAGTCATAATTTAGTTGTTCTCAGAAACGCGTAACTTTTCAGGATTGCCATAAAACAAACCTAACCTAACCTACCTATAGGATAACCTGCGGAAAATCCTGAAAAGTTAACGGTTTCAAAATTATAACTAATAATAATATGACAATCATTACATTATGACTTTCAAATCTTTCAATAATTATGTCAAACAAGGGGACCCCGATTTTTTTATTTGTATTTATTATTTTTGTATGGTTTTGACCCATGTTCTTTTACTGATGTGTTAAAATTCTTATATAACAAACGAAACTGTCAACGCCATCTAGCCGAGAATAGGCCAAAGGTTGGTATTGGTGGTAGTGCATGTCACGAATGCGTCGTCATTAACGAGCTTTAAAATGCACCTGAAACGATGGCTTATCGAGCACACTTTTTATAGCTTTAATGAGTTTATGGAGTACAAAATAAGTTCCTAATCATAGATTTAATTTATTCTAATTTTTATATTATTAATTGTATCTCCTCGGATTTCACGGGCCTATAAATCCCGGTCTTTTGATAGGCTTGCGTGGGGATATAGATCCAACACGTAGAGGCCCCTTGGAGAGCTTTAATGTCATGTAGAACGCCTGCTGGAACCCATAATAATATTATTAATATTATTATGTAAAATGTTACATTAGCTACAATACAAATCATATTTTGTAAATAATTTATAATATTGTGACATGTAATACGAATTATTATGAATAAATATATGAATATGAATATGTGCAATCTGTGCAAGAATCAAATTTTCTTGATGTCCAAGGCACGTTTTTTCCTTAGACTGTACACTGTACCTATTCATCTTATACGGAGTTACATAGATCTTTTGGTTAAACGGACTCCCTAGATAAATAAATGCCGGGAACTTATTGACTGGACTCTAGTGGCAAATCCTTTAGTTATAACTATTTTACCACTATGGCAAGAACGCTAGAGAGGGAAATAGCGGATCTTCGTATTGGTCATATAAGTTAATCTTTACGAATACAAAAGGACAAAAGAGGTGTGGAGTACTTTGCCGCACAACCGATCCATGTAGTGGCAATAACTTTATTTAATATCAACACGTTATTAGATAAATGAAACTTTTGTCGGCACAAATCATAACTACTTTGAATGATTGCCTTTTTTTAATAATAGACTAAGAATTGAAAAGTTGAAATACTAGGAAAGCCTAGAAATTAAAATGAAGAAAAGTAACTGGGATCAAGATTGTTTAGCTCAAGTATACTTTAAGCAAAACGGGGTGCTAATTGTTTTATTATTCTAAAAGAGCCATTAGCGATAACGTTCATCGGTGCAAATAATATTTCCTCTATCATACATTAGTTAGTTAGTTAGTTAGTTAGTTATGCTGGGCATTTTCCGCAAATCGACATCCAATGCGCCTATTTTGCGTGAAACGAGGTAGCGCTACTCTAACCACCCCAGCTCCTTCACGAAGCCTAGCAAAGTCTTCAGGTTGCTAGTTGCCTCTTTTAGTGTGCATGGATTACCTAGGTATTTGCTCCTATACACTTCTACCTGTTTACAGTCTAGGAGAATATGTTTTGTTGTTTCTTCTTCTTCCATGCACTACATTACATTACATTACATACCTGTTGTGTGAGATCCGGTTCGCTGGCACTCATCGTGCCCGAGCCGCTGCCTTGCCCATCATTTCTGTTGTGATCGTCGTATTGTCGCTCTCCGCTTTCGTTGTCTTCGCACTATAAACCAATTAAAATATGTCACAAATGTTGGTGGACTTCTTGTAATGAAATCACATAGTCTACGAACTACGATACAATAATTTAAAAGTATTACTGAGGGCCTACCGCGAAGCACGTTCGACGTGTTGCCTCTCTGTCGCACTTGTAAATTCGTATGTAAGTGTGACAGGGAGGCAACGAGTCGAACGTGGTTCGCGGTAGACCCTCTGTATTCGATTCGGTATACAGTGGTCGTACTACGTCGATGCTAACCCTACAACCAATTCGAGTCTATATAACTATTTACTTATTAATTCAGAGACTCGAAACACTATGTCGCTAAAATCATAAAACTATCGGCGTCTAGTTTTTTTGTAGGAAAGTGAAGTCTACGCAACCTCAAAATAAGAATGAATTTTGATGGAAAACAATGCTCCTGAATATAATGTCATTGTTAGATAATTACTAATAGGGTAGATGACAATTTTTTTTTTTTTTTATTTATTATAAACTGATCGGCGATTGGCCCTAGTCACACCTGATGGAAAGTGAAGACAGGGCCCAAGATGGAGCTCACCGGTTCAGTAACAGCCTATTCTCTCTTGTTTTAAAGAGACCGAGGTCATATTGATCAGGGAATACAGATGGCGGGAGCGCATTCCATTCCTTAGCCGTCCGTACTAAAAAGGAGGAGGCAAAACGTTTCGTCCGAACGAATGGAATGTGGACCACGAACGGGTGCATTCGCTCCCCGCGCCTGGATGTCCGATGATGGAAAGGGGAAGGTGGGATCAGGTCGTATAGTTCCTGTGCGCACTCCCCGAAATGTATCCGATAGAACACCGATAGGCAAGCGACTCGACGGCGATGCTCAAGGCTCTGTATCCTTGACTTGACAGATGGGTCATCACCAAAGAGTCTATGAGCTCGGCGCTCTATTGAGTCCATTGAGTTTTTAATGGTATCAGTCGATCAGGTTTGTTTTGAGGATCAAATGTCTGTATAGGACCCATTGTCTTAAAGCAATACAAAAGTCACAAATGATGGTCAAAGTCTGGCATCGCCACTTTACTGAGCAAACGCTCTCACACACGTGGCAACACATCGTGACGTCACTTTGCTTAGAAGCCGTTTCGATGTATGGAAAACAAGGAAATTGCGATTTTGTCGGTGAAATATTGCGTTTATGTATATTGTTGCTGTACAATATTTTTTTAAATAAAATGTAAGGAATCGAATGGTACTGTTATTTTTTTCCTATTTGAGTTTAAAAAAAGTTTTTTTTCGAAACTGAGGTCTTGTATTTTTTACTATTCGCATATACTTTTTAAGTTTCCAATTTATTGTGATTTCTATCTATTTAACTAGATTTAGTAAAATTCAACAAGTGTCAACTACCCTATTACCCTATTCTAAATGCAATTTACTTATACATTGTGTGTCAACAAACTACACGATTTTGGATTAGAATTATTCCTAAATAGGATTGGGACCTGTATGTACAGGCCAGGAGGTCGCATCGCATGAAGTTGCCTCAGCAACGCCGCCGGTATTGCCAGGAACGCGTTTGGAAGCGCCGCGCCAGCATTATTGTTCGATCCACAGGACCAACGATGTTCCTATTCATGACAACTTGCTTACATTAATCCTTAACCGTCATAAGGTTGTCAGAAATTACGCAAGATTGAATCCTATCGCTTTGAAATATTTTTTTTGGATAATTGCAGGAAATATGGTCGTCTCTCACCTGCCTCGTAACAATAACTTTGTCTTCACATGAAGCAAAGATGTACCCACTAAGTTTTGTCATTTGTCACCAACTAGCGAGTCGACAAGGACAATGTTAAAGGTCGTCCTTTCACACACAGACATTACTATTTTATTTTATTTTATTACAGAGGACCTACCGGGAAACGCGAATCCGAAAATTCGCTATATGCCTGTTTGTCGCTCGAATTAATATGCAAGAGTGACAGAGATGTTAGATAAAGAAATTATCTTGTTTCACGATAGATTCCAGATTGGGGTAGTGCGGCCTGGCGCCCCCTACGCAGAGTTTCGCGTAATATTCCCTATTGCAAACGATTTTGTTTGTTTGAAAATCGAACGAAAACCCTGTCAGTTTCAATACAATTTTTTTTTAAATTCAAAGTTCAAGTTAAACAAACCTCTTGCGAATTAGCCTCCGGCAGCGGCTCCTTAGCCGGATACGGCTTGGTGATGTCCGTGATGCTGGTGGGTCCCATCTCCATGTTGCCGAACGAGTTGCCGCTCAGCTCAGCGATACAGTTGTTGCCCTCCGCGCCGAGCGTTAGAGACTCGACGATTGTCGCCAGATCTACCAACGAAAGGTCTTCACGATCGTCAACTAGTTTTTTGATATAAGCAAGTCAAAATATGTGCCATTTTCAACCAAAAGGGTACTTATCGTCGGTTGTCAATAAGGCGCTATTTCCATATAGCTTCAATTCGAAATCAACCTTATCGACAAGCAACAATGTGATACCTTTTGGTTGAAAACGTCTCATATGCCTCATGCGGTTCAAACATGTAATTTATACACAAAAAATATTTAATGTGCTAACCCGTTGAGTTTTTGAGAAGTTTTATGATGAAACTTTTGGGTTAGTCTATGCAAGCTTACGCTAATTGCACCATCCCACTTACCCGGGGTTAACCGGTTAAACTATTAACCCAGTTTCAAATTGTACTGGTAACCATGGTAACTCCAGGTTTAACAAGTTAATCCCGGGTTAGTGGAATGGTGCAAGTGGCGCTAAATGTGCTAAACCTGTTGAATTTTTGAGAAGTTATATGCAAAAATTGTGGGTCAGTCTACGCAAGCTTACACTAAATCGATTAAAGTGTGAGTAAACATTTTCCTTACCTTGCCGGAACCTGTAGGTTTTAAGCTCTAGTCACCCAGAGGCCTTTAAGGCCTTCGATTGTATTTTGAATCTTTTTATTGACAAAACATTTGCCTTGGCAAATTTTGATTTGTGGGCGGCTAGAAGTTAAATAAAGCTTTTAAATTAAACTTATACATACAGAAATTAGTGTTACCTGTGTTGATATGATGAGTGGAGTTGTTGATCGCGGACAGGTCGGCGGTGTGCATACGCGGCCGCGTCATGTTGCTGGCCATCTCTTCGCCCGATATGTTGTCCGCTGAGGACGCCTGCTCGGTTGACGCTACTGACACCTGATGAATGAGAAATGATATTTAATAAAAACTATGTATACCACAAAAACGTAGGTATGCCGTATGTGTGCGATTCCGAAATTAAAAAACATGATGCCGCTATATTAAGGGGATCCCGTGCCCCAATGACCTTTAATATGAATCCCCTAGTTTTCTAATGTTTTTTTGTAGCTTAGCATATTAACAGCAACGACTTTAAGCAATATAGTATCCCATATTTACTTCAAAGTTAATTGTTTTCAAGATATTTAGCATCAAAGTTGAACAATTTTAGGCAAATAAACTGGTTTCCTGACCATAAGTTTTGTGTTAATTAGTTTAAAATTAAAACCTTAGACAATTTTTTAGAGACGTCAAAGACAAACCCAAATATGTAGATTTCGTATACGTAACATCTTTCACAGCAATCGAGATACGAAAAAAGTGTTTTTTAGGACAATGTTTAAAAAAAACATAAATAAATAAATATTCATTTCTTTCAAAATCCGGTAGACACAAATGTGGATAAAAGATTGAAGAACCGATTGCCGTTTGTCTTATAATTCTATATGTAGGGCAAAAGTAAGAGATATTCAAAACTTCGGGTAGCCCCGGATGGGGTGACGCCGGATTCAACCTTATCTGGCATGTCGTTATGTGACGCGACAGAAGGATGTCGGGGATTTGTTAGGGGCGGTTGCACCAAACTGTGTGTCCTTAATCTAGCTCTAAAGTGTCGGTGTCAGTGGTGACGCATCAGATACGAGCTCGCTTCCCACCATTAGCATTGAGGTGTCGGGGGCGGGGAATCGGCCGCGGTTCAACGGATCACACAGTCACCGCTTTAGTTAAAGTCACCGACGACATCCGGTTTAATATAGAGTGCAAAATGCTAACTGTCCTTGTTCTTCTCGACTTCAGTAGTGCCTTTAACACAGTGGACTTTGACATCCTTCTGGGCACACTCAGCAGTCTTAACATATCCCAAACCACTTTATCCTGGTTTCGTAGCTACCTTACTGGCAGACGCCAGCGTGTCAGAGTCGACGACAAGCTGTCCGACTGGTGTGAGCTTTCCGCTGGCGTCCCGCAAGGAGGAGTACTTTCGCCACTTCTTTTTTCTATTTTCATTAATGGTATCACGAAAGCACTTACGTCATCATACCATCTTTACGCGGACGACCTACAGATTTATGCAGCGGCTAATATAGATGATCTTGCTTCAATGATTACTCAAATCAATTCTGATTTAGAGTCCATACGGGATTGGGCGTGCAAATTCGGTTTGAAGATTAATGCCCAGAAGTCGCAGGCAATTGTCATTGGTGGCCCTTACTATGTAGCTAAGCTCTCAGACATGGTGATACCTGACATTTTTTTTTGATGGGACTAAAATCCCCTTTTCCTCTACTGTCCGAAATTTGGGTGTCATCATGGACCAGACGCTTTCCTGGGAACCCCACGTGGCTGAGGTGAGTAAAAAAATTTTTGGTTCCCTACACTCTCTTCGACGACTTCAGAATTTCCTCCCTCTTCGTACCAAATTGACTCTTGCCCGCTCTCTCTTGCTCCCTCTACTAGACTATGGTGACATTGCGTTCTTGGATCTTAATGAGGAATTGCTGAATAAACTTGAGCGCTTACAAAATGTCTGTATCAGGTATGTGTATGGCCTCCGTAAATACGACCACATTTCTAATTTTCGTAAGCAGCTCGGGTGGTTACCGATCCGCCAGCGCAGGGATGTGCATGTTCTGTCGTTGCTTTTCAACATACTCTTCAACCCCTGTTCCCCATCTTACCTAACCGAGAGATTTAACTATCTGGCTGAAGGAAGTGATCACCGCTTACGTTCTAGTGCTAATCTTACGCTTGCTATCCCTTCGAATAAGTCTCGAACGTACGCAAATTCATTCACAGTGCGCGCGGTGAAGTTGTGGAACGAGTTGCCCCTGTCGCTCAAACGGTCCCGGTCTGTAGCATCACTCAAAGTTAATCTGAAAAAGCTTTGGCTTTCCCACGAACTGTGATTTGGTTGAGTGCTAATATATATATATATATATTATTTATATATTATATATATATATATATATTTATTTAATATTTATTTAGTACTATATATTTATGTATGCTAGTACATATTTATTTTATTGCATAATGCAATTGATGTATTTTAGTTATTCGTAGACGTTAATATTGTAGTTTTCCTTCTTAAATATTATTGTACGTTCTGTAAGTTTGTCTATCTATCTAATTCGAATTTTCCACTCATTTACTCTAAGGTTAGCTGGAAGAAATCCCTTATAGGGATAAGCTCGCCTTTGTACCTAAATTTATATGAATTTCATGTTATCAATTTTTGTTTTGTACAATAAAGTGATTTACTACTACTACTACTTAAACGAGTGATGCGGCTTTTTTGTACCCAGCAGATATCCGTATGACGGATGGGTCATGTGTCTAAACAGTAGTAATACTTACTTACTTACTGCTGTGGCGCGACGACCCGAAGTGGATCTTGGCCTCCGACACATGCTACTAACACACACACACACACAAACAGTAAACAGTATAAACAGTAGTAATGTTGGGATATAATGGTGAGGTAAGTGACCTGGTCCTGCGCGGTGGCGTCGGGCAGGCTGGGCGTGGAGTGGGACTTGCGGCCGCCGCGCGCGCCCTCGGCCGCGCCGCCGCTCACCACCTTCAGGTCGAACTTGCCCTCGGCGCCCATGCGGTACGAGTTGCGACCGCCGTGCTCCCACCTGCCACAATAACATACATGTTACACGTCATTTACTATGGAAAAATGTGGCTTTCCATTGGATAAGGGTCCTTATGCTTAAGTGCAATAAGGATCTTTCTATCAGAATTTCTGTTGGAATATTAGATAAAAGGGTCCTTATTGTACTTGAAGCATAAGGACCCTTTTGTGATGGAAAGCCACAAATAACTCCTATAACCTAACCTAACAGGGAATGGAGTCAGAAAAAATGCACATAATTAATCCAGATCTGGCAAATATGCCGCCACGGAGCCATTCGGGAATTACTCTCACACGGCCTGGGCGCTGCACATCACGTTACGCAAGGCACGCAAAGAGCTAGCTAGCGGCGAATTCGCCAGAAAAAAAACGACCTTTGGCGCGCGCTGGTGGTAATGCACACGGTGACGTCACGTACTCGTACCTGACGTCCACCCAGCCGTTGTGCAGGTCGGAGGTGACGGTGCCGAGGCCGGGCGGGCTGCCGTCCTGGTCGCGCCACTTCCAGTCGGCGCCGCGCGCCACCTTGGCGCCGGCGCACAGCCCGCGCGCGCCGCGCGACCAGCGCCGCGAGCGCGCGCCGCCGCACGCGCCGCCCGCGCTGCCCGCGCACTGCCGGGGCGGCGTCTCGCACACGCTCACCACCTGACACACGAATACACTAATCTACAAATCGCTTCAAGAAAACACACACACAAAAACTCGGCTCGGTGGATAATAAACCGTGTGGTTGATACCCCTAATACGACAGAAAACACGGAATGTCGTGAGTTCGAACGTCAATAATTGGAATGATTCTGGTCGGAAAAATAAGGGTCAAAGGTTATGTCCAGTGTCCAGTATTTTGGACGTAGTAAAAAAAGCGAAAAAATTTGAATGTTCACAACACAGTCAATCGCAAACCCTTTATACGTATACATATGACGATTTACTGTGATGCCAAATTAAAGTACAAATGTTAAATCAATTGAATGTAGACATAAAAACAAAAAAAAAATTGAAACGGACAACTTACATACGAACGAATGCAAAAAATAAAGAGAAATAAAAGCTAGCAAAAAGTTACAACAGAGAGCCAATTTCACGCACGTATTGGCCGACATTGAGCGAGCGAAGCGCGACGACCGTGACACAAAAAGTTAACCCAACAATATGTGACGTCCCACAGCTAAAGGTACCTTATGGGGTTTGGCGCTTACACTATTATTAACGCCGCCCCAATGCTATTGCGGTGCTATACGACGTAAGCGCCAGCCGCCGTAAGGTACCTTTTACGTGGAACGTCACATATAGTTCATTCATTTCACGAGGGCACTGACCGCTCTCATATAGTTTAATTTCGTTAAATCTGTCCCTTACCACTTAGCCAGCCCTTAGCCACATATTTTGACTAAGGTATAGTTTGTGAAGTCAGAGTTAGAAGCTTGGCTCTACAAGAGATGTGATAACTTTTTGACAGTGCGAGCCTTATGTTTTCGTCTTGGCAACATTTTAAATTAAAATGTTTCGGTGGGTATATCATTATTAAAGCTACTACATTATAAATAATATTTTTTTATTATATGACTAACTTGTTTAGAGAACGCAGTTGTACTACAAACTACCTTTCAAATAAAAGTTCCGGGTGGTCTAGTACTGAGTAGCAGATGAAAGATCCAAATGTTTATGGTAAACCAAAACGGAGCGTCCTGGGGATGTTGCATGACGAAACTCGATCCAAGACCGAACACAGATTAAGACAAGTATTCTACTTTCTACACACCTTGCCGTATATCTCGAGGCCGGAGAGGGACAGGTAGTGCGATTGTCCCGAAGCGTTCTTTCCGTTCTGTTGCACACGAAGGTATCGGTAGGGCGCGTCGGCGCGGAGTCGCCACGTCGCCGTGCTGCCCGGTTCCTGTAGTGCTTGCTCGTCGCTGTGCGCCAGCAGCGTCGACCATGACATGCCGTCCGCAGACATCTGAAATATTAACCATTGTAATGACAGCCTAACAATTTTACTAGTGTTTATCATCAAGGAGAATAAGGGATAGTGCACGATAACGAAGAAGTTGTCATATGGAGAGCTGTAGAACGTTTTATTCAATACAATAAGGATGATGACACATGTTGAATTTTATACCAAAACCTAGCAAAATAGACAGCAAATGAGCAATTTTTTACAATAATGTGGATATTAAAATAATATATAGAAATAATAAACCATACAGGATCTAAGTTTCAAAATTTAAAGTTTTTTTTAACTTCCAAAAAGGAATAAACTAAAGATACAATTCGATTCCATGCATTTTTACCAAAAAAAGATTGTACAGCAACTATATGCATAAACGCAATATTTCACCGACAAAATCGCAATTTTACTTATTTTCCATACATTCAAGATGGGCTCTCAGTGACCTTGACGTCAAGTTCACTTATCGTTTTTTTAGGAGCGTTTCGCGAGTGAAGTACGACTGTCGGACTTTGACTATCATTTCTGACTTTTGCATTGATTTAATGCTGTGGGTCCCATATAGACATTTGATGCCAAAATCAAACCTGATCGATTGATACCATTAATAAGAATTTGTCATCTAGCCTATTTCAGCCTGAGATCGAAGCCACGCGAAGACCACACGGGGACCGCGTCGGGACGAAATATAAACAACGACTTATTTTTTTACAAACCTGGAAGAGCCAATTCCTGAGCGCCGATCTTCCGTATCCTCTCGCATGCCGCAGCGTATAGGCTGTAGGTATTATCTGCAGGCCGAGATCGAGTGCTAAAAACGCGCGTCTATCATCGTTCGTATGCACGTTTAGCGGTTCAGGTGAGCGGGACAGCGCATCTTCGGCGCGACCATAGGGTAATTGGCGGCCGTCTGAGGACCACACGGAGACGAGGGCATGTGCTCCCGGGTTGACCCACTCAGCGGTGCCCCCGTTGCTGCCGATGAAGTACAGGACGCCGTTCTCGTCGAAATCGTGCTGCGGGATAAACAACTATTTAAAGTGGGAAAAGGTAGGATTAGTCGTTTCAATTATACATACGGGATATGAACGATATGCTTTTAAGACATAAGTTTGTATGGGTTGATAAAAATTCTAGCATATTAAAGCATATCGATTCCTAACACACACGTGTTTTTCGTTTATAAGATTAATTCCTAAATTGTGACGTTTTCAACCAAAAGGTACCACATTGTCGGTTGTCGATAAGGTTGATTTCTAATTGAAGCTATATGGAAATAGCGCCTTACTGACAAGTGACAATAAGTACCCTTATGGTTGAAAATGGCACAATTATTTATTAATGATACACTTCTTTTGAGTTGCATTTTTTGAGTCACTTTGTCATAGGAAAAAAGATTCTTCTATAATTTAAAATCTACTAGTAAAGAGGATTCCGTGAAATACTCACGTCGTACACGAAGTCGATCGGCGCCTCGGTCTTGATGCGCTGCATGAAGTTGAACGTGGAGCGTTCTATGTCGTACCACTGGCGCGCCACAGACTTGGCGAGGAAGCGAGCTAACAATCGGTCAGGGCTTCAGGTTAGAGCGCGACGGGTATACTCACGTCGTAGACGAACTCGATCGGCGCCTCGGTCTTGATGCGCTGCACGAAGTTGAAGGTGGAGCGCTCCATGTCGTACCACTGGCGCGCCACGGACTTGGCGAGGAAACGCTCGAGCTGGCGGACGGTGGTGAGGGCTTCGACCTTGAGGTTGCGGCCGGCGTTGTTGCTGTTTGCTGTGTCTTCGGTGCTGTCTTCGCTTGCGCGGACTACGCGTAATCTGATGGGTAAATTTTGGGTGTGAACTTAATTTTCAAGATTGCTGAAACGATCATCGAACGATATTGAAGGGGTAAAAAAAAACTCAGATGACCAACCATCACCATAACGTATAAAACAAGCGTGCCTAAACTCGGGCAGCGTGCAGGCGTGCTATCAAAGGACAAAAATCAAACTAGACCCAATGCAGCCCGCCGTGGCCCAGGCCCGGACGGCTCCACTCCGCACACGCATGTAGTACCTGATGCGCTTGGTGAGGTGGTGCAGCGCGGTGGAGGGGGGCGGCGGCGCGTCGCCGGCCGGCGCGTGCACGGGTAGCCGCTCCACGGACTCCAGCACGCCGACTAGTCGCGCCGCCAGCGCGCAGCCCGCGCGGCTGTCCGTGGCCCAGGCCCGGACGAGCTCTTCGCGCGCTTGGTACTGGGAGGCCGGTTCTGCACACAAGAACCGCACATAAGTAAACACATAAATAATGTACAATTCCGATCAAACGACTGGATTTGGGGCGCATATTTAAACGGCAGCGCCACTAATCGTGACGCGTACGTCACTCCGCATGGCGCTACTACTAAAAAATGGAATTAAATGATTGCAGCTCGTAGGCGGATAACAGTTCTTCTCCGCAGAGCAGCTCAGTCAACTGTTTTAAGGCTTTATTTATCTCTTGCTGCCAGTCTCCTACAATAATTCTATGGTTTAAACACTCATACTCACCATTAGGTTGTTGTGACAGCACTTGCAACAGCGCAGGTGCGAGTCCGGACGATTGCAGCTCGTAGGCGGATAACAGTTCTTCTCCGCATAGCAGCTCCGTCAACTGTTCTAAGGCTTCGTTCATTTCTTGCTGCCAGTCTTCTGCAATAATTCAATCGTTTAATCAAAAATCTACGAGCGTGTGAAATAGTACTGCAAAAACGGCTTTACTCAGAACAAAAAAAAATCGGATAGCCGGAATCAGATTGGATAAGCATCTTTGATGAGACAGTCTCCCAATACAGATGGTTTGCCATTGTGATGGTAGATGCAGAAATAAACACACGCTAGCCTAGTCTAACGAATAAATGATTTATGATTATGACACAATATATGACTTAATAAATAATAAAAAAAAATAAAAATAAAAAAAAAACAAACTGACGGGTAAGATCTGAGGTCACTCATCTAATCTAGACAGGGTACTTTCTATGCGCAAGCGCGCCAGGTGCCGCGAGTACAGCGCGCGCGCGAGGGACCGCACCTAAACCAATAGGAATGACCGCTCTCGTGTCGCCGGTGGCTTACTGGTGGGTTTGGTGGCTCCTTGCTGCAGCGCGGCGAGCACGGCGCGCAGGCGGGCCACGGGCGCGCGGGGCTGGCGGCCGGCCGCGCGCGCCAGGTGCCGCGAGTACAGCGCGCGCGCGAGGGACCGCACCTAAACCAATAGGAATGACCGCTCTCGTGTCGCCGGTGGCTTACTGGTGGGTTTGGTGGCTCCTTGCTGCAGCGCGGCGAGCACGGCGCGCAGGCGGGCCACGGGCGCGCGGGGCTGGCGGCCGGCCGCGCGCGCCAGGTGCCGCGAGTACAGCGCGCGCGCGAGGGACCGCACCTAAACCAATAGGAATGACCGCTCTCGTGTCGCCGGTGGCTTACTGGTGGGTTTGGTGGCTCCTTGCTGCAGCGCGGCGAGCACGGCGCGCAGGCGGGCCACGGGCGCGCGGGGCTGGCGGCCGGCCGCGCGCGCCAGGTGCCGCGAGTACAGCGCGCGCGCGAGGGACCGCACCTAAACCAATAGGAATGACCGCTCTCGTGTCGCCGGTGGCTTACTGGTGGGTTTGGTGGCTCCTTGCTGCAGCGCGGCGAGCACGGCGCGCAGGCGGGCCACGGGCGCGCGGGGCTGGCGGCCGGCCGCGCGCGCCAGGTGCCGCGAGTACAGCGCGCGCGCGAGGGACCGCACCTAAACCAATAGGAATGACCGCTCTCGTGTCGCCGGTGGCTTACTGGTGGGTTTGGTGGCTCCTTGCTGCAGCGCGGCGAGCACGGCGCGCAGGCGGGCCACGGGCGCGCGGGGCTGGCGGCCGGCCGCGCGCGCCAGGTGCCGCGAGTACAGCGCGCGCGCGAGGGACCGCACCTAAACCAATAGGAATGACCGCTCTCGTGTCGCCGGTGGCTTACTGGTGGGTTTGGTGGCTCCTTGCTGCAGCGCGGCGAGCACGGCGCGCAGGCGGGCCACGGGCGCGCGGGGCTGGCGGCCGGCCGCGCGCGCCAGGTGCCGCGAGTACAGCGCGCGCGCGAGGGACCGCACCTAAACCAATAGGAATGACCGCTCTCGTGTCGCCGGTGGCTTACTGGTGGGTTTGGTGGCTCCTTGCTGCAGCGCGGCGAGCACGGCGCGCAGGCGGGCCACGGGCGCGCGGGGCTGGCGGCCGGCCGCGCGCGCCAGGTGCCGCGAGTACAGCGCGCGCGCGAGGGACCGCACCTAAACCAATAGGAATGACCGCTCTCGTGTCGCCGGTGGCTTACTGGTGGGTTTGGTGGCTCCTTGCTGCAGCGCGGCGAGCACGGCGCGCAGGCGGGCCACGGGCGCGCGGGGCTGGCGGCCGGCCGCGCGCGCCAGGTGCCGCGAGTACAGCGCGCGCGCGAGGGACCGCACCTAAACCAATAGGAATGACCGCTCTCGTGTCGCCGGTGGCTTACTGGTGGGTTTGGTGGCTCCTTGCTGCAGCGCGGCGAGCACGGCGCGCAGGCGGGCCACGGGCGCGCGGGGCTGGCGGCCGGCCGCGCGCGCCAGGTGCCGCGAGTACAGCGCGCGCGCGAGGGACCGCACCTAAACCAATAGGAATGACCGCTCTCGTGTCGCCGGTGGCTTACTGGTGGGTTTGGTGGCTCCTTGCTGCAGCGCGGCGAGCACGGCGCGCAGGCGGGCCACGGGCGCGCGGGGCTGGCGGCCGGCCGCGCGCGCCAGGTGCCGCGAGTACAGCGCGCGCGCGAGGGACCGCACCTAAACCAATAGGAATGACCGCTCTCGTGTCGCCGGTGGCTTACTGGTGGGTTTGGTGGCTCCTTGCTGCAGCGCGGCGAGCACGGCGCGCAGGCGGGCCACGGGCGCGCGGGGCTGGCGGCCGGCCGCGCGCGCCAGGTGCCGCGAGTACAGCGCGCGCGCGAGGGACCGCACCTAAACCAATAGGAATGACCGCTCTCGTGTCGCCGGTGGCTTACTGGTGGGTTTGGTGGCTCCTTGCTGCAGCGCGGCGAGCACGGCGCGCAGGCGGGCCACGGGCGCGCGGGGCTGGCGGCCGGCCGCGCGCGCCAGGTGCCGCGAGTACAGCGCGCGCGCGAGGGACCGCACCTAAACCAATAGGAATGACCGCTCTCGTGTCGCCGGTGGCTTACTGGTGGGTTTGGTGGCTCCTTGCTGCAGCGCGGCGAGCACGGCGCGCAGGCGGGCCACGGGCGCGCGGGGCTGGCGGCCGGCCGCGCGCGCCAGGTGCCGCGAGTACAGCGCGCGCGCGAGGGACCGCACCTAAACCAATAGGAATGACCGCTCTCGTGTCGCCGGTGGCTTACTGGTGGGTTTGGTGGCTCCTTGCTGCAGCGCGGCGAGCACGGCGCGCAGGCGGGCCACGGGCGCGCGGGGCTGGCGGCCGGCCGCGCGCGCCAGGTGCCGCGAGTACAGCGCGCGCGCGAGGGACCGCACCTAAACCAATAGGAATGACCGCTCTCGTGTCGCCGGTGGCTTACTGGTGGGTTTGGTGGCTCCTTGCTGCAGCGCGGCGAGCACGGCGCGCAGGCGGGCCACGGGCGCGCGGGGCTGGCGGCCGGCCGCGCGCGCCAGGTGCCGCGAGTACAGCGCGCGCGCGAGGGACCGCACCTAAACCAATAGGAATGACCGCTCTCGTGTCGCCGGTGGCTTACTGGTGGGTTTGGTGGCTCCTTGCTGCAGCGCGGCGAGCACGGCGCGCAGGCGGGCCACGGGCGCGCGGGGCTGGCGGCCGGCCGCGCGCGCCAGGTGCCGCGAGTACAGCGCGCGCGCGAGGGACCCCACCTAAACCATCATTAAATAGACATGACATGAAACACCACATCAGGGCCGTGTTGCATATAATAAACTACAACTATGTGCCATTTTTCCAACCTGTTTAATTTTGCATAAATTTTAGTTAGCACTTTTTTTAAACCACTATCATTTATTGAGCTATATCTATTGTTTACCATGATTAATCAAAGATGGACAAAAATTTAGCAGTTTTTTTTTTTTTTCAAATTTCAGTGGCAAATTTTGGATTTTTCATTTATATGGCTGAGCCTTAGGAGGCTAGAGTAACGTACCTGAGTTTTGAGCGCCTCAGTCTTAGCCGAGGTTCGCGAGCGCCGCTGGTTAGCGTTGTTCGCGTTATTCGAAACTGTGGGTCTGCGGTCTGTCCAACCGCTTGCTAGTTCCGGCCCTGAGGAAACATCTATAGTATGAATTTTCTCAAATTATTTTTACGCCTCACACCCTAATTTGTTAAACAAATTCTTTTGTTCAGCGGTTACCAATGCTACCGCTAATGACTGAACGGGAACAACTCGTTTAAAAAGAAATTTTACCATACTATTTATATGGTTCAATTTATGTAACAGCTCATTCAGAGGCCACACAGGCAACCGATCTTCCTTAATTACCCAAACTCGTTATCTCAGAATGAGCTGTTACATAAATTTAAACCTTAATATATGACGATAGTTGCTTTCAAATGTAATGGCGTAATATATAGTCCTCCTCATCGTTTTCGATGACGGCGACCCCAAATAAACATTATGGACGTTGTCTAGCGTGAGCCCTAATGTGGCTGGCCAGGCCGAACTTGTTCTTAAATGTTCTATTGCACGTGTGACAATAAAGTTGGCCAGCTGCGTTGAACGTGTACACGTAGGAGGGCTTAGGTTAATGGCGTAATGCCACGCACGCCAAGCCGCAGCGCTGATTTTCGGTAGGTACCTAACTTAACTAACTTAAGACTAACATTAATGAGAACACAAAAAGATGAAAAAAACAAAACAACAAACAAACAATGAGAGAAGAAACAACAATAAAACGAGTAGAAGATTACAATTTACTGCTGTCACTAAGTTTAAACAGGTTCAATGTCTAGATTTTGCCTAGTGCGTGAAGGAGATGAAGGAAGTAAGTCACATTAGTTGAATAAAATTAAAGATCAAAATCAGGGTGGGAATATACAGCACCTCTGCCGTATAAAGGTTTTAAAAGCTTACCTAAAAATGTTTCAGCAGTGAAGGAATGTTTGGTCCCCCGGTTGGATTCAAATATGAACCCTGGTAGATCTTCTCGTAGCAATGTGGTTTGCTGTTGACCATCTGTGTTGTGTATTTGAAGCTCCTTTTCCCTAGTTACAAAATTGTTGTAAATAAAACTGATTCACAAGTATTGTCAAGCAATTCAAATATATAATATATTAAATGATTACAACATAGTTACATGTCCAAAACATAATTTTCAGTAATTTTATTTTTATTTAATTTATTTAGAAACAAACAGTCTCTTATATGAATAACTTGTTACAATGTAGGGTAATAGACTTATAGACCTACAGTTTCCTAAAAAATAGTATGAAAACCATGTGACTTATATAAATACTAAATTAAACTAGAAATATAAATTCCAAGTTGTCAAAACAATGTTACAACAATACTCTTTCATTTTAACAAAAATAAAACAAGAATGGAAAAATAAAACAAAAATGGATAAAAAATGGATAAAACTAAAATGGATAAATTGTAAACAAAACAAAAGTGCAATTAAAGTTAATTTTCTAATTAAAGCCTGTTAAAGCCTATTAATACACTTCAAGGTCAGGCGTTTGAAGGTACAAAACTTGTTATTGAAAATATCTAAATTTTGAAATTTATTATCATACATCCTGCAAGCTCTTCTAATGAAACCGTTTCTCGCGTATGAAGTTCGACTACGGGGAATATAAAAGAGGTTCTTCTTTCTACATGCTCTCTCACAACGACGGGGTACTCTAAAGGAAATAGATTTTAATAACTCAGGGGCGTCGATAATGTTGTTAATGACCTTATACAGAATAATAACATCAGTGCGTTCGCGACGCAAGCTCAAGGGAGAAATATTATGTCTTTTTATAGCGGTAGTGTAATCTATGTATTTATTACCAGTGCGGTAATCAATTGCTTTTACAAACTTTTTTTGCACTTTCTCAATTCTATCGCTATGAATTTTATATAGCGGGTTCCACACTGCGCTAGCAAATTCCAATCGACTACGGACATAGCTATTAAATAATATCTTATACGTCGAAGGTCTCCTGAAATCCTTACCTACGCGCAATGTAAAGTAAAGTAATGTCAAATATTGGAGCCTTACAGCGCGAATGTATACCTCAAGCGGACTAAAGGGGCCAACTGACTATCAGTCTGTCTTATGCTTCAACCCTTAAGAAGGCCTCAGTCATACTGGCACATGAAAGTTAAATTCATTAAAATAAAACACTCACATTTGTAATGCACTGGGAAATATATAAAAAGTAACTCATAATTAAAATTATTAATTTCAACCTTATTATAAAATAACTAAGACTCAGTTTCTAAGTAATTGTACGTATATGTGGTCGCTAAATCGCCCCTGCCTTAGGTATTCTATACTATACTTTATGATACTTACTTTTTGCAGGACAGAGACCAGTTCCCAAGTATCAATTTGGTGTGTGACGGCTTAGACATTATCGGCTGTGGTACAGAGTTTTTCACGGACGCTCTTGCTCTCTGGAGTTTGTCTATGAACTCGCCGCGGTTCTCTGTTAACATCATTTCGAAGTTATAAAAGGAAATTTCTTTAAATTAGACTTATATTGACCGGGATATAGAACGTGATTACCTTTTGTATTATTTATGAGCTCCCGATATTTCCGCCAGACCAACGAGTGTGAATTCGACCGATGGTAACGTTGAAAGCGAACGCAACCGACGCGCAAGAATGAGGAGGGTAGGCCGAGCGCGGTCTACACAACTTTGACACCCACGCGCTATCTTCAGTCACCCGTGAACATGATGCATGTAACTGCGTCGAAATATCGGTAGCACATAAATAATACAAAAGGTAATCACGGTCTATATCCCGGTCAATATAAGTCTAGTGAAACCTAACCATGAATCATTTAAAATTCTTTAAATTAGGTTTATGGACCCGGGTATGTCCTTAAACTACGTCCGAAGGAGAGGTAAGGGCACTGTTAATGAAATCTCGCTTTGTGTGGTAGGGCTAAGGACAGCGGATGTCATTACAGATCTAGAGCACGAAGGTTGATTGGGCTGAAGGCGCGTTTGATGTCTTTGGCGGTCAAAGGGCTAATATGACGACGCTGATGAACTACCTGCTACGGTGAAGATGTGGACATAAACGTACCCGTGTTGTCGGTCTGGTGCTCCGGGCTGCCGCTGGAGTACATGGTGGCCAGCTTGCCGTCCAGCAGGAACCGGAACCAGCCGTTGGAGCCGGTGCTGAGCTCGAGCGCGGCCGCGTCGCTCCACACGTACAGCGCGTCGCGCCCGCGGCAGAGGGACCACTCGCCCCACGAGTACGCTACGTTGCTGCACAAACTTGTGGCGTCTTCTGTTCCACCTAGATAGCAATGTTTGTATTTTACAATCTGTCTATGTCTATGATGGGTTAATGGGGCAATATCGGCGTAAACGTAAAATGTTCTTTAACAAATTCAACCTTAATGGTGCTATTACTATATTGCGAACGGTAAAAATATATATATCCCAGATAATAAACGTACAGTAAGAATGTCAAACCGGACTGTCATTTTAGTAGAAAATTGACACAAAAACAGAATAACTAGGCAATAAATTAACCAACTCGAAGGACCAAAATTCATCAAACACAGCTTTTAAAATAGCGGAAACTGGACACGGGCGTCGCCAGGGGCGAGTAGGAGATCAAACATTACATATAAAAGCCTGCCTATTCAGTGCCATATTCGTGTTCTGTGTTTTGTACAATAAAGAGTTTATAAATAAATGGCAATAGGGTTGGAACCTTCTTTTAATATACTTGTGGCAGAAGGCCCCGCTCTTCCGTAATTTGAAGGGGTACAACCAAATTATATTTAAAATGTTACAATATGTACAATATGTTACTTATAGTTTACTATAAGACATGCTATAAATTAATTTATTATTTCAACTTCAATATAATATTATATACATTAAATTAACTTAATCTAGTGCGTATGCGTGTGTGGTGCGTGCGTGTGTGTGTGTGTGTGTGTGTGTGTGTGTGTGTGTGTGTGTGTGTGTGTGTGTGTGTGTGTGTGTGTGTGTGTGTGTGTGTGTGTGTGTGTGTGTGTGTGTGTGTGTGTCTGTGTGTGTGTGTGTTTGTGTGTGCTTGTGTGTATATTCTCAATTTATTACATGATACCTTCTATTTCGTTGTAGTTCAGGATATATTATACATACATACATAAAAGCAGAGACAGACAAGAAGCGGTGTTATCGTTAAAGAGACATTAAACATTGCCAGCATATATTTTTATGGATCTCTTGACCGAATTGTAGCATTTCTATAAGGTAACATTTTGTTGATAATTGCTAGCATATAGTTTTCACAGCGTGAAATGAGTAATTGTGATGTGAGGGTGTTTCAAAATTTAACGTCATTTAGGGAAAAGGATCCAACCCACACACATCTGTAAATAAAATTTGCACATCTCAAAAAAATCACACATTTAAATGATCTTTTTTAATGGATCTTTTTCGCTAAACTACGTTAAATTATTGGTATGAAATTGTTAAGCGTTTTATCTCTATATTCGTTTGAAAGTTACCTTCTGTATCTGTGTAATTTATTTCTGTATCCTCTAAACAAGAAAAAGAAATGAAAAAAATTAAATTATAATTTGGTTCTATGATAAGAAAAGAAGTAACTTTTACAAAATATACTTAGGTCTTGGTCTCCGGTTGGTGACGTACGCTGTGCACAACGTCAGAACGTCACGTTCTATAAAGTTGTAACAATCGCCAATATAATGTTACGCCGTGCGCAGCGTACAGCGTAAATCAGACCCAGGCCTTAAAGACGAAAGCTCATAGCAGCGCATACTCTCAGGCTCATAATGCGTATTGCTGTAGAAGAGTTTAAATTAAATAATAACAATGAACATAATTTCTTAACGTTATTTGCTACGACTGACCAAGAAATGGGCCGCGAAAAAACGAGCCGCGATAAAGCTGCATATTCACTGCAGTGAGCTTGCCTTTATGAAAAAGAGAAAAAACAGGAACCACTATAAATAACGCTCCGCGTTTGATTCGCACCCTAATGGATCCATTAAATCAACATACCTGCTACACTAGTCGAGTTAGCAGCACTCGCCGCCGGTTCGGCCGCCAAAGCCTCCACCTTGCTGAAGACGCCCAGCCTCGCGAACTGCTCCAAGTATATGTCTGTGGCCTTCACCATCACCTCTTCGGCGATGCCAAGCACGATGATGTGACCGTCATCGTCATCCTATAAGAGATTAGATATTTAGTCCTCGGTCTCCGGTTGACGCGTCAGCGCGACATTGTATGGGAAGGAAGCTATTTTATAAAACGTGTCGCTGTACCTACATAGCGCACAGCATCAATGGGAAACCAAAGCCTTAGGCCTTTCTCACACGGGGCGGCCCAAAAATTACTAGTTGTCAACTGCGACTTGCACGAACAGTTTGTGATAAAACTACGGGAACAAATAAAAGTATTTTATTAAATAATTAGATTTGTTTAGGTTTTGGTATTATACTAAGCAACTTTTACTATGGGACCAACACCGAAATCGCGAAAAAAAATTTGGCTGTTTCATACATTTTGGCTGGTCCATTTTCTATGGGAGGGTAAAAATTTTTTTCGCGATTTCCTGGTTGGTCCTATAGTTGCTCAGTTTAATCCTAAAACCTACCTGGTAATGGGAATGCATTTATTTTTAGCCACCCTGTATAAATTAGAATCTTAAATAAAATAAAAAAATCTGTTTATTCTGTGTAATTCGAAATACGTTTTAACCTTTAATATGCTCTCACTACTGAGGTGAAAAATTATGTGTGCAACACGAGAGCAAAGTTATTTTACATCTCGTGTTTTTGAGTCCCTCGCTACGCTCAAGATTCTACTTTAGAATCTTTCGCTTTCTCGGGACTCAAAATAAACACTCGCAAGAAAAACCAACTTTCCTCTCTTGTTGCACAAATAACTATTTACATTCGACAATCTAATGACACTATATTGTTTTAAGCGGTAAACGCGTTGTCATTTTTCATAGGCCTATATTCTGTTTTTTTATTCCGTAGACTAAAATCACATTTCATGTGGTACTAAGAAATGTCATGTCTTACACGTGAAACGTCATTTTAGTCTACGGAATAAAAAAACAGACCTTAGTAGCCCAGAACCCGGCCAGTTTTTGATAAATCGTGTCGTGTGGAAGTGTGTCATTTATTTGATCGCGTCGCAGTTGACATTTTTTTTTCTTGTATGAGAAAGACCTTAGTGGTGAATTTTATTGAGACAGTTTTGTGTTTTTGTAGCCACAGCGACGCGGTTATAAACACTTGTATTATTGATACACATATTTACTATTTTAGTGGTTTCCTATTTCGAATAAGAATAAGAAATCTATGAATCAACATGTACGCTTATCCAGAGTTTCTAGACGCCATGTAAATATATATAAGTAATTCGCGATAAAATGGCGTCCGAATATAAAAGTGTAAGTATGTGCACCAATAACCGCTGTAGCCACTCAAAGAAGGCATACCCCCTAAAATGGGTTAAGTTACCAATAGTTACTAAAAGGAATAGTTACAATAACCGATCTCTATTCCATTGGCATAAAAGTCACTAAGTGTGGCAACTACTGGCAATAGGCTGCCTTTCCACTGAGGCGAAGATGAGAGGAGGCATGCGGGAATCAATCAATAGTATTGGTTCTCTTCTCCGCTCCGCTGGATTCCAACCAATGGTTGAGGCCCGGACGTCTTTTCTCATCTCCGCCTCAGTGGAAAGGCAGCTTTATTCTCACAATAAATATACCTATATACTCAACCCCAAACTCAGCAGGACTAAAATCTACGAAGAAACAATATTAAAACACATAAAAAACACCAAAAAACAATGCAAGTAAATTTCGATGGTGTGATGGTTTTTGTATATAAAAAAGTGATGCAGAGGAAACATGATATGTACATAAACCATAATATCCATTATCGGTGCTTATTAGTAAACAGTACTGTGATGTATGTGAAACAGGTACATAAATCGTTATTTCATATATAGCAATACAAAGCCGAGCCAATATGGAGTCAGCATCGTACGATATGAAAAAAATATACACTTTAAAAAGTTCGATCGTAAGTATAGTCAGCGTCAAACAGATAGTGACGGTCAAAGTGGCCAAATATATCGAAACATAATTATTCCTATGGTAACAAAGGTGTGTGTTTTTAGGATCAAATGTCTATATGGGACCCATTGCATTAAAGCAATACAAAAGTCAGAAATGATAGTCAAAGTCCGACAGTCGTATTTCACTCGCGAAACGCTCCTAACAAAACGATAAGTGAACGTGACGTCAAGGTCACTGAGAGCCCATCTTGAATGTATAGAAAATAAGTAAAATTGCGATTTTGTCGGTGAAATATTGCGTATATGCATATAGTTGCTATACAATATTTTTAAGGTTCCGTACCTCAAAAGGAAAAAACGGAACCCTTATAGCATCACTCATGCGTCTGTCTGTCTATCTGTCCGTCTGTCACTGCCTATTTTCTCCGAAACCACTGGACCAATTAAGTTGAAATTTAGTATACATATGTAAGTTTGTGACCCAAAGACGGACATGTAACGTAAACAAATGAATTTTAAACATGGGGGCCACTTTTGGGGGTAAACGAGAAAATTAAAAAATAAAGTTTTTCAAACTATATCGTGTTACATATCAAATGAAAGAGCTCATTGTGAGAATCTCAAGTATATTTTTTATAATTTTAGGATAAACAGTTTAGAAGTTATTCAAGAAAATAGGCAAAAAATTACCATTCCTCCCCCTTTATCTCTGAAACTACTGGGTTTAAAATTTTGAAACAAATACACAAAATAGTTTTTTACCTACAGATCACATGAAAACCTATTAGAAATGTGCAGTCAAGCGTGAGTCGGACTTAATTACTTAGTTTTAGAAACCGACCCCTACGGGTTTATAAAGACATTTCACTCACGTTTCACATAAAAAATACATTGTTTAAATTGTGTAATGTACGGAACACTTGTTTTGGATAAAATGCTAGATTTTGTAATAAAATTCAACATGTGTCATCATCCCTATTGATCTATTTGACGCTGATTGTACAACATTGTGCAAAATGGCAATACAAGTGGCAAAAATAATTTCATCGGTACGACGCTGCCGTATGCTACGGCTCTAAGTTACTGACCATTTTATTAACAATTCATTTTGAGGACAAATACTTTGTTTTTTTTTTTAATATAGGCTAATATTTGTTTTAAAGTAGAGTAGAAGTATCATAATCACCTTGTAAAAAATTGACACCCATTTTTTAAGAAAAACTTTAAATTTTGGCATAGATTGAAAAACACCATCAATGGTTTTATTTTAAAAGCTACAATATAAAGTATTTTTTAGAAATAAATTAATAGTAGAAAAATTCACTTTCTCAGATCAATAAGCCCATCACTCTGCCAAATGAGCTAACCGAGTATTCACTCGAGGACAACAGCAGGACAGAGCGATGGGGTAGTAAATGTAGTAATCCAGAATCGCCGCGTAAATTTTTCCACTTTTAACTTATCTCTAAGTTACATTATAAAGTGGCTTTAAGCTCTGTGTTTATCTCTCATACACAATCCTGCTTTTGTAATAATTTCATACTAAAATGACAGGTCGGTTGGACCAATCGGTGCAATCGAACTATCATATCAAATGTGGGATATAAAAACAAGATGTCAATTTTACCGCTCGACCACGGCAAGCCGCCATTTGTTACAGCGAGAGGTCTGATGCGCGCTCACGCTCATGCTTCAAAGTAAGACGGCTAGCCATTCCCGCCCCGCACAAACTCAGTAGAGCGGTTAAAGCGGACTGTAGGCGACTATGATACTTGTACCGCTCGGGCAGTAGTTAGAGCCTCAGGCGCACTCTCGGAATCATCACACCATCGGAACATTACCGCCGGCGCGCGGATATAGCGGCTGCGCAGCGCCCGGGGCTGCGGTCGCCGGGGGCCCACCTCGCCCTACACACACAACCGCTGTACTTCCATCACCAACTAATGGGGGCTATCGTTTTTGTGCTCACCAAATGGCGCCACTGTAAATGTGGGTCCAGAAAAACAGATCTCAAAATTCTTCTATGCTTATTTTTTTTAAATCAATACGTTCTAATATACATAAAGGTTTTAACGTCTAAATGTGCCATTTTTTCAACCTGTTTAATTTTGCATATATTTTAATTGGCACTTTTTTTAAACCACTAACATTTGTTGAGCTATATCTATTGTTTACACTGATTAATCAAAGATGAACAAAAATTGACCACAATTATGAATAAAGAGTGAAAATTGCCGATCCGATAAAAAAGCTTGAAACCCCCAAAAGTTCTATGCATTTGACATTTTGAAAGACCCTCATTTACACTAGCGCCCCTAGCGGCGAAATTGAACGCCCTAGCCCTCATTTATTTTACTTAGTCTGCCAAGTCAATTTACTCAGCAGAAAATGGCGGCAAATTAAAAAATGTAGGCGCGAAGTGTTAGAATTTTGCGCCTTTTTCTACTGGCAATTTGGTTTGACAGATTCAGTATTCGAGTATCTCATAAAGGTTTACATTATAGTATTATTCAAATATGATTTATCGACGAAACGGCATCAGTTGACTAGTAAGCTTTTCACTAATATTACTGCAGACACTTTCGGATCTATTTGCTGCAAGAGAAGATGTAGATTTGTCTGAACACCTCTGACATCATATCAGTCAAGTATCAAGGGGATCACTTACCACGTTGTGTCTAGCAACGCGCCAGCAATGGGCAAAGTCAACGAAAAACCGATACCTTAATTCACACTCGTACATTTACAGGAAAAAATTGGTTGGAAATTTTTTATTTGCACATTATGGTACAACATTTGTTTTCCCGTAGTACAGACAGAGTGTGCAGTACGGCATCGAAATGATGGTAACGAGCACATGTTATCTCACCACGTTGTCCAGCACGGCGGCGATGAGCATGGTGAGCGAGGCGGCCGTGGCGGCGGGCAGCGCGCGCAGCAGGCGGGCGGGCGTGTAGTGCACCATCTTGCGCACCAGCGACAGCGCGCGCAGAACACTGGGATGGTAACGAGCACATGTTATCTCACCACGTTGTCCAGCACGGCGGCGATGAGCATGGTGAGCGAGGCGGCCGTGGCGGCGGGCAGCGCGCGCAGCAGGCGGGCGGGCGTGTAGTGCACCATCTTGCGCACCAGCGACAGCGCGCGCAGAACACTGGGATGGTAACGAGCACATGTTATCTCACCACGTTGTCCAGCACGGCGGCGATGAGCATGGTGAGCGAGGCGGCCGTGGCGGCGGGCAGCGCGCGCAGCAGGCGGGCGGGCGTGTAGTGCACCATCTTGCGCACCAGCGACAGCGCGCGCAGAACACTGGGATGGTAACGAGCACATGTTATCTCACCACGTTGTCCAGCACGGCGGCGATGAGCATGGTGAGCGAGGCGGCCGTGGCGGCGGGCAGCGCGCGCAGCAGGCGGGCGGGCGTGTAGTGCACCATCTTGCGCACCAGCGACAGCGCGCGCAGAACACTGGGATGGTAACGAGCACATGTTATCTCACCACGTTGTCCAGCACGGCGGCGATGAGCATGGTGAGCGAGGCGGCCGTGGCGGCGGGCAGCGCGCGCAGCAGGCGGGCGGGCGTGTAGTGCACCATCTTGCGCACCAGCGACAGCGCGCGCAGAACACTGGGATGGTAACGAGCACATGTTATCTCACCACGTTGTCCAGCACGGCGGCGATGAGCATGGTGAGCGAGGCGGCCGTGGCGGCGGGCAGCGCGCGCAGCAGGCGGGCGGGCGTGTAGTGCACCATCTTGCGCACCAGCGACAGCGCGCGCAGAACACTGGGATGGTAACGAGCACATGTTATCTCACCACGTTGTCCAGCACGGCGGCGATGAGCATGGTGAGCGAGGCGGCCGTGGCGGCGGGCAGCGCGCGCAGCAGGCGGGCGGGCGTGTAGTGCACCATCTTGCGCACCAGCGACAGCGCGCGCAGAACACTGGGATGGTAACGAGCACATGTTATCTCACCACGTTGTCCAGCACGGCGGCGATGAGCATGGTGAGCGAGGCGGCCGTGGCGGCGGGCAGCGCGCGCAGCAGGCGGGCGGGCGTGTAGTGCACCATCTTGCGCACCAGCGACAGCGCGCGCAGAACACTGGGATGGTAACGAGCACATGTTATCTCACCACGTTGTCCAGCACGGCGGCGATGAGCATGGTGAGCGAGGCGGCCGTGGCGGCGGGCAGCGCGCGCAGCAGGCGGGCGGGCGTGTAGTGCACCATCTTGCGCACCAGCGACAGCGCGCGCAGAACACTGGGATGGTAACGAGCACATGTTATCTCACCACGTTGTCCAGCACGGCGGCGATGAGCATGGTGAGCGAGGCGGCCGTGGCGGCGGGCAGCGCGCGCAGCAGGCGGGCGGGCGTGTAGTGCACCATCTTGCGCACCAGCGACAGCGCGCGCAGAACACTGGGATGGTAACGAGCACATGTTATCTCACCACGTTGTCCAGCACGGCGGCGATGAGCATGGTGAGCGAGGCGGCCGTGGCGGCGGGCAGCGCGCGCAGCAGGCGGGCGGGCGTGTAGTGCACCATCTTGCGCACCAGCGACAGCGCGCGCAGAACACTGGGATGGTAACGAGCACATGTTATCTCACCACGTTGTCCAGCACGGCGGCGATGAGCATGGTGAGCGAGGCGGCCGTGGCGGCGGGCAGCGCGCGCAGCAGGCGGGCGGGCGTGTAGTGCACCATCTTGCGCACCAGCGACAGCGCGCGCAGAACACTGGGATGGTAACGAGCACATGTTATCTCACCACGTTGTCCAGCACGGCGGCGATGAGCATGGTGAGCGAGGCGGCCGTGGCGGCGGGCAGCGCGCGCAGCAGGCGGGCGGGCGTGTAGTGCACCATCTTGCGCACCAGCGACAGCGCGCGCAGAACACTGGGATGGTAACGAGCACATGTTATCTCACCACGTTGTCCAGCACGGCGGCGATGAGCATGGTGAGCGAGGCGGCCGTGGCGGCGGGCAGCGCGCGCAGCAGGCGGGCGGGCGTGTAGTGCACCATCTTGCGCACCAGCGACAGCGCGCGCAGAACACTGGGATGGTAACGAGCACATGTTATCTCACCACGTTGTCCAGCACGGCGGCGATGAGCATGGTGAGCGAGGCGGCCGTGGCGGCGGGCAGCGCGCGCAGCAGGCGGGCGGGCGTGTAGTGCACCATCTTGCGCACCAGCGACAGCGCGCGCAGAACACTGGGATGGTAACGAGCACATGTTATCTCACCACGTTGTCCAGCACGGCGGCGATGAGCATGGTGAGCGAGGCGGCCGTGGCGGCGGGCAGCGCGCGCAGCAGGCGGGCGGGCGTGTAGTGCACCATCTTGCGCACCAGCGACAGCGCGCGCAGAACACTGGGATGGTAACGAGCACATGTTATCTCACCACGTTGTCCAGCACGGCGGCGATGAGCATGGTGAGCGAGGCGGCCGTGGCGGCGGGCAGCGCGCGCAGCAGGCGGGCGGGCGTGTAGTGCACCATCTTGCGCACCAGCGACAGCGCGCGCAGAACACTGGGATGGTAACGAGCACATGTTATCTCACCACGTTGTCCAGCACGGCGGCGATGAGCATGGTGAGCGAGGCGGCCGTGGCGGCGGGCAGCGCGCGCAGCAGGCGGGCGGGCGTGTAGTGCACCATCTTGCGCACCAGCGACAGCGCGCGCAGAACACTGGGATGGTAACGAGCACATGTTATCTCACCACGTTGTCCAGCACGGCGGCGATGAGCATGGTGAGCGAGGCGGCCGTGGCGGCGGGCAGCGCGCGCAGCAGGCGGGCGGGCGTGTAGTGCACCATCTTGCGCACCAGCGACAGCGCGCGCAGAACACTGGGATGGTAACGAGCACATGTTATCTCACCACGTTGTCCAGCACGGCGGCGATGAGCATGGTGAGCGAGGCGGCCGTGGCGGCGGGCAGCGCGCGCAGCAGGCGGGCGGGCGTGTAGTGCACCATCTTGCGCACCAGCGACAGGCACGCGCGCCGCACCCCCGCGCCGCCCGCGCCTAGGTAGCGCGCGCAGAACACCGGGATCAAGCGCCTGCGAACCAATGTTTACTATCCTTAATCATAACACCTTTTCAACACACTTGCTCAAAACGACGTTTTTATTCCACCGATTTACGGCTCATAATCCTAGATATTAAACACGCGTGCTTTTTCAGTATATTATAACACCCGTGCTTTTTCATTATATTATCCGACTGAGTTAAGAAGGTAACTGATTGCTAATAATATGCATGGAAACGGAACCCTCTTTAATTGGTCGAGTAGATTTTACCACGCGGACTGGCGGGCGCCGGCGCCCCCTGACCGCCTGCCGCGGCCCGCGGCCGGGGCGAGGGGCGGCCGGCAGTATGAAAGATTTTAGACTTTTACTGTTTTAACAATTAAAATTTGATTAATATGAAAGTTTATTTTTTTTCCTCGCAAGTGTGTTAAAAAACGTCGTATGAAACGCGTGTGCATTGGTCATTACACACATGGGCTTTCTTATTGCACGCTCGCTTACAACTCGCGCGCACAATATCGCCTCGTGTCTGATGACTTAGCACACTTGTATTGTATCACAATGTACTATTGTTACCTCTGTGGAAAAGATGTGATCCGATATATTTAGCCACTTTCGCCGTCAATAGATATATTTGGTGCTGACTGTACACGAACCAGGGTTTGGTCAGCGATCGTTAAAGGATAAGCAACAAGTACCTGACCAGACTTTCTTACACATGACATGACATGGTTTTTTTCACATCACCTATTCGAAAAGGGAACTTTTCTTCCCTGCTAGGAGGGATCAAAGTGGCACTTTTCTGTTCAAGGACATTTTGTTGCCAGTATAAAAATATTGACACAAAGACATGAAATTAGTATGCAGATAATCGATTACAATTTCTTTATAATCGATTACGTGCATACAATTTTTCTAACTTAAATAATATTTTGTTGTAATTGTAAACAAAAAATGTAATTATGTAATTAACGTATTTTAAATTAATTAATATCATATTTAAATTAAGTAAATTAATTAGCGTAATATTTACAAAGAAACGTAAAAAAACTTTAGTTTAATAATTTAATTTTCATTTTGACATTTTAGGTCTCCTTAAACGCAGCCATACTTGTCTATGCAATTTAAAAAGTTTATATTTAAAAAAAATTGTACAAATATTTCACAAAGCATTATGCGGTTCTGTATTCTGTATAAATTTGTAAATACTTAGTTTAAATCAATAATAATAGGCCTTTTCATCTGTGTCAGATGTTTTAAGCAGCATCCCGGTAACGACACTAATAATAATAATAAATATAAGTGATATCAGTCTTCATAGTGTTCTTCCGAAGATTTGGTTCAAAGGGGTAAGAGCTAATTTGTTATCAGAAAAATCTACAAAAATAATGTACTTGATTTTCATTGTATCATTTTAGTTGTTTGCTGCTGTTTTTGAAAAGATATTAGGTACATAATTATGAGCTGTAGGTACTTTTAATTTGTCACTACAGTCACGTCTGAAAATATCGATACGGACAAAGTGCCAGAAGTATGTACCTATACTAAGGTCGTGTACACATATTTTTGGCACTTTGTCCGTATCGATCTTTGCTTAAAATAATAATGTTTTGACACCTAATGTTAGTATGTAATTTCCTCATAGGTGATGTGAAAAGCAGTATGTGTCACATGGTAGCAAAATTATTTTCACCTTGGGCGTTAACACTTGAATCCCTCACTACGCTCAGGATTCTATTACCTCGCTACGCTCAGGATTCTATTATAGAATCCTTCGCTTCGTTTAGGATTCAATTGTACGCCCTCGCCGTAAATATGTCATTTTGCTCCCTTGTGACACAATCTACTATTTTATACATGGTACAGTCGGGTTCATAAATATGTATACATTTTTTCACCTTATTGCATTGAATTAAGGTGAAGAAATGTATATGGAACTCGACTGTACCCTGGTACATGGTGAGGAAAAACTCATGTGGTTGGCAGCCATCTTGGAAATTAATTAGGTGTGCGCGGGGTAAAAAGTTTGATAATCCCTGATTTGAGTAAAAATACACCCCACGGAGACAGAAGAAACAGCCTCTCACGTGGTGCTGGAGTGCAGCGGAGTGGCCCCATACAGGGCAAAACATCTCGGATCCCCGAGAGACCTCCCCGAGGTCCTACTCAACATCAAAGGTTTGATAGGTTTCCTCGAGGAGCTGGGCTGGCAGGACTAGCCCACCCCCATGTCACGCAAAATAGGCGCCAGTCGTCGAGTTGCGGAAAATCGCCCGAACTACAATACAATACAATACACCCTTCTCAGTAAAGCGTAACTTTTAGATTTAGAACATGACATGATAGATTTCTTCTAAATTTTTCTCAAAATAGTAACAGTCGAGAATTAAGTCATAATCAGTCTACAGAACGGACGATCATGATCGTGGAAATTAATGATCACAAAATTTATCACCCCCTCATTAAGCGCCATTTTTAAACTATTCTAAAATTTCTTAACAACTTAATACGGAGCAGTTGCGGTAGGCAGCTTTTTAATTTAATTAACTTTACACTATTTACAACACATAAATCAAAAAATTGATGTTACAAGTGTAAATAAATGGTGACATGATTTCGTATTATTAGCCCCACGTTGGGCGCCATAATTATGTAAATGGGGTTGCCCGGTCGAAATATTTAGCAAATTGCGCCAGCATAGCTTGCCCTGTCAATCCCTGTAATGCCCTGGATGCCAGCCCTTTAAGCCAAATCTCATAGAAAAAAGGTGCAAGCTATGATGGCGCCATCTCTTGAAACCTTTGACTGCCATCCCCATTTTTAATTTTTACAAATTCAAGTGAAGAAAAACTATATTTATTTTATTTTTTATTTTTATTATATATATATAATACATAGACATAGTATAGTAGTTATAGACATGAAACCGAGCGACCAGGGGTAAGAGAAATACATATTCATGTATTGACAGGTTAATGTATGGCAGCATAATCCTTTTCCTCTTTCACTTATAAATTTCGATATTTCGCCATCGCCTCCTACCTATGCTGCCATAACCCGACCATGAAAAAAAACCCGGTCGGTGATAAGGACAAAGCATGGCACTATTTTCTCTTTCCTCTTATAGGAATCGCAATAAGACTATCTTTTTCTATCAAAGAGTGTCAGGCCCTTGATATAATAGGAGTTAGCTGCCAACAAAGTTTGTATGAAATTCGCGCAAGAACATCCACCTATCGTCCGTCCAGTAGCGCCCTCATTAGTGGAATTGTTTTTTCTAATAAACCAATTCATTTCTGTATAATCCAGTATATTAATGTTGTTGTCCTACTTATTTCACAATTTTTTATCTATGTCAGATAGTTTTGTACTAATTACTGTTGACTTTATCACCTTAACGGAAAAAAGTGGCCACCATTTGCCGTTTAGTTGATGAAGCAAAATAAAACTATGTGATTCAATTGATCTAACTTTTTGGCGAACCGCGAGTACTTAGTTCGGGGCGAACTAGTTTATTAGAAAACACAATTCCACTCCACATTTCACAGCGCCACCATATAGAATCATTTAACTTTAGTTACTAGAGACTTACTTACTTAATGGCGCAGCGACCCAAAATGAGTCTTGGCCTCCGACACGAGTATACGCCAGTCGTCTCGATCCTGTGCCATCTCCCGCCAGTTATCGGCATGGAGAGCGCTCAAATCTACTCCAACAGCATCGCCCCAGCGATACCTGGGACGTCCGACCGGCCTCCGCCCCACCTGGCGTCCCAAGTACGCCCTTTTAACGCCGCGATCCTCCTCCATTCTCAAAACGTGGCCGAACCAGCGGAGACGGTGAGCTTTTGTCTCGCCTATAATTCTGTCTAGATTGATACTCACTCTAAATAAATAGCAGCCATTTCTTTGTCCCCAGTCTCAGGAAAGTCTTCATCGTTGGAATACGTAGGCGAGTCCTGGTTGCCGACAACCAACCACTCTCCTGGGCACTGCAGAATAGCGGCCACTTCCCTGTGACCTGGGTAACCAAATAAACACATGACTAACAGAAACTTCGGTGAGACACAGTCAACCTATTAAGCTCGGGACACACTTATCCCACGTACGCAATGCATTATGACATCTGAACTCTGAAATTTGTATGCTTAGAAACATACTTGTCATACGCAACGCATGACAAGTATGTTTCTAAGCATACAACTTTCAGGGTTCAGATTGTCATAATGCGTTGCATACGTTGCGTACGTGGGATAAGTGTGTCCCTGCCTTTAGCGTAATCAACACACATTTTTTAAGCATTTGTAGGTTATAGCACTTGTTTTTTAAAGTAATTTGTATCATTTGTGTGAGTCAATCGGTCCTCGCTAGAAATACGGGCGGTCAGTTGCTCTTTGTCGGATAGAAGCAATATTTGATGTGTCTTGTAGGTGCCTATTATTGATTTCTTGGGACAGGTCCCCGCAGCGAATAAGGGTGACCTTGTCCCAAGTTTCCAGGTCTTCGCCGGGATTGGCGTCTTATTAAAGGTTTTTAGGGTGTAAATTATATATTGTGTACTTGATAAATGAATCAAGTGTTTCATAAGAGCACCAAAACCGCTTCGAAGTGTTACACGCACACTCGTAACCTGCATTACGTAAGGGCTTCAGGGGGGCTTCACAAAATCTTACGTGGGGGAGAGGGAGTTTTGGCAAATATCACGTCAAAAATCCTCAAAAATCACGTAATTAATGGACCCCCCTTATGCCCATGATTGGATGTCAATTTTTTGGCATAGATAAAGGTGCATAATGGTTGGGTATTACGTATTTTCAGTTTCGAGAATCTTAAGATAGAAGTTTGAGATCATTCACGCTGCCGCGCTAAGACTACGCTAAGTCTCATGCCAAGTGTGACGCTCAGCGGGCTAAGCACGGTCGCATTTTTATCGCCTGTCACCATGCCTGTCACGTTCTAACAAGTATGTAAGTGACAGGCATAGTGTCCGGCGATAAAAATGCCACCATGCTGCCACCGCAGATAAGATAATATTGCATCATCATTGAGCACCAAATCTAAAGCGAGGTTTAGACTAGCAAGAACTTGCATGCAATTCTCATTACATGGCGGTATCTGATAAACATTTTGAATGCAGTTTACCTTAGTAGTCAGCAATGTAACGTAAATTGCATGAAAGTTCTTGCTAGTCTATAACGCTTCAAACCTAGGCGATATCACCCATCCCTGAAGTCCAGACATACCTTGATCGTGACGCTCTCTGGCCTTGTCTAGCGGAGTCTTGCCGTCCTCGTCGCGCAGATCAGCGTTAGCTCCGTAACGTAACAGTACTTTAGCGATGGCCGGCCGCCCGAAGCAGGCCGCGTAGTGCAGGGACGAACTGCGCTGACCGCGGTTCACGTCGGCTCCTGTCAACATTGCATATACTGTTACGTAATTGTTCATGATCATGCCATAGTGCGCAACCTTAGTATAGTACCTATTAGTTTGTATCATGTCACTACCTGTGAGTTCCTATAATTGGCTTCCTGTATCAACTATAATTTTTATGTTAATGTCACAGCTGTTGGATCTCCAAATAAATAAAATAAAATAAAAATAAAATATTGGTAAATTGGTTTTATAAATAAATTATTGTGATTATGATTATGATTATGGCCATTTAATTCGGGGTCGATCAAATGTTTTTGTCCTTATCCTGTCCAGTATGCCTAGCACAGGAGAGGCGCGACAGACTACACCGTTTGCACGACCAAAATGTTGCACAAGTGTGCTTGGAGAAGTATAATTACACTAATGAGTAGGTACGTAGTAAGTAGTAGTAGTAGTAGGTCCGTTTCTATTAGACAGTTTTGTCGAGAACGAGACAACACTCACCTTGCTCGCACAGAAATTCCACCATTTCCTTGGTACCGAAAGCCGAGGCCCATTTGAGCAGCGTCTGCCTCACGTCGATACAGTTGTCTCTGTCTCTCGGACAGTAGTACCAGCATGCAAGAGAGAGACAACACTCACCCTTCCCGCACAGGAATCCAACCATCTCCTTGGTGCCGAAAGCCGCGGCCCAGTTGAGTAGCGTCTGCCTCACGTCGATGCAGTGGTCCCTGTCCGTCGGACAGTTGCACTAGCATGCTAGAGCGGGACACTCACCCTTCTCGCACAGGAACTCCACCATCTCCTTGGTGCCGAAAGCCGCGGCCCAGTTGAGCAGCGTCTGCCTCACGTCGATGCAGTTGTCTTTGTCCCTGGGACAGTTGCACTAGCATGTAAGAGCGAGACCCTCACCCTTGTCACACAGGAACTCGACCATCTCCTTGGTGCCGAAAGCCGCGGCCCAGTTGAGCAGCGTCTGCCTCACATCGATGCAGTTGTCTTTGTCCCTGGGACAGTTGCACTAGCATGTAAGAGCGAGACACTCACCCTTGTCACACAGGAACTCGACCATCTCCTTGGTGCCGAAAGCCGCGGCCCAGTTGAGCAGCGTCTGCCTCACGTCGATGCAGTTGTCTTTGTCCCTGGGACAGTTGCACTAGCATGTAAGAGCGAGACACTCACCCTTGTCACACAGGAACTCGACCATCTCCTTGGTGCCGAAAGCCGCGGCCCAGTTGAGCAGCGTCTGCCTCACGTCGATGCAGTTGTCTTTGTCCCTGGGACAGTTGCACTAGCCTGTAAGAGCGAGACACTCACCCTTGTCACACAGGAACTCGACCATCTCCTTGGTGCCGAAAGCCGCGGCCCAGTTGAGCAGCGTCTGCCTCACGTCGATGCAGTTGTCTTTGTCCCTGGGACAGTTGCACTAGCATGTAAGAGCGAGACACTCACCCTTGTCACACAGGAACTCGACCATCTCCTTGGTGCCGAAAGCCGCGGCCCAGTTGAGCAGCGTCTGCCTCACGTCGATGCAGTTGTCTTTGTCCCTGGGACAGTTGCACTAGCATGTAAGAGCGAGACACTCACCCTTGTCACACAGGAACTCGACCATCTCCTTGGTGCCGAAAGCCGCGGCCCAGTTGAGCAGCGTCTGCCTCACGTCGATGCAGTTGTCTTTGTCCCTGGGACAGTTGCACTAGCATGTAAGAGCGAGACACTCACCCTTGTCACACAGGAACTCGACCATCTCCTTGGTGCCGAAAGCCGCGGCCCAGTTGAGCAGCGTCTGCCTCACGTCGATGCAGTTGTCTTTGTCCCTGGGACAGTTGCACTAGCATGTAAGAGCGAGACACTCACCCTTGTCACACAGGAACTCGACCATCTCCTTGGTGCCGAAAGCCGCGGCCCAGTTGAGCAGCGTCTGCCTCACGTCGATGCAGTTGTCTTTGTCCCTGGGACAGTTGCACTAGCATGTAAGAGCGAGACACTCACCCTTGTCACACAGGAACTCGACCATCTCCTTGGTGCCGAAAGCCGCGGCCCAGTTGAGCAGCGTCTGCCTCACGTCGATGCAGTTGTCTTTGTCCCTGGGACAGTTGCACTAGCATGTAAGAGCGAGACACTCACCCTTGTCACACAGGAACTCGACCATCTCCTTGGTGCCGAAAGCCGCGGCCCAGTTGAGCAGCGTCTGCCTCACGTCGATGCAGTTGTCTTTGTCCCTGGGACAGTTGCACTAGCATGTAAGAGCGAGACACTCACCCTTGTCACACAGGAACTCGACCATCTCCTTGGTGCCGAAAGCCGCGGCCCAGTTGAGCAGCGTCTGCCTCACGTCGATGCAGTTGTCTTTGTCCCTGGGACAGTTGCACTAGCATGTAAGAGCGAGACACTCACCCTTGTCACACAGGAACTCGACCATCTCCTTGGTGCCGAAAGCCGCGGCCCAGTTGAGCAGCGTCTGCCTCACGTCGATGCAGTTGTCTTTGTCCCTGGGACAGTTGCACTAGCATGTAAGAGCGAGACACTCACCCTTGTCACACAGGAACTCGACCATCTCCTTGGTGCCGAAAGCCGCGGCCCAGTTGAGCAGCGTCTGCCTCACGTCGATGCAGTTGTCTTTGTCCCTGGGACAGTTGCACTAGCATGTAAGAGCGAGACACTCACCCTTGTCACACAGGAACTCGACCATTTCCTTGGTGCCGAAAGCCGCGGCCCAGTTGAGCAGCGTCTGCCTCACGTCGATGCAGTTGTCTTTGTCCCTGGGACAGTTGCACTAGCATGTAAGAGCGAGACACTCACCCTTGTCACACAGGAACTCGACCATCTCCTTGGTGCCGAAAGCCGCGGCCCAGTTGAGCAGCGTCTGCCTCACGTCGATGCAGTTGTCTTTGTCCCTGGGACAGTTGCACTAGCATGTAAGAGCGAGACACTCACCCTTGTCACACAGGAACTCGACCATCTCCTTGGTGCCGAAAGCCGCGGCCCAGTTGAGCAGCGTCTGCCCGACGTCGTCCGTGAAGTTGACGTCGACGGCGCCTGTCGACACGGCCGCCAGCAGCGCGTCCGTGTCCTTGTTAATAAACAAAATGTAAGCTTTAGGACAAACTTTCCAGAAATAGGAGCCCCGCGACTCAGAGAACGAGATGACTTTCACGTTTCAAGATATGCCTAGGAGTTTCATAATCTGGCGGATATCACATTCGGCCGCCGACATTTATATATGTCCTTTAAAATCGTTGTAAAGCGAATTGCACTATCCATCAGAGAAAGGTTTTTTAAAATATTACAAGCTTTTTACATAGGTTCAGAGGTTGTACAGCTCAGGTCAAAATAACTCTCTTTAGAGCCTACTGTACCTCTCTTTATACCTGCAGCTTGTGGGCTAATTATTCGCAAAGATCGATCAGCGCCCTTCGGGTACAGTTCAACAACGCCTTCAGGGTGCTGTTGCGTCTGCCTCGCTTCTGCAGCGCGTCAGGCATGTTCGCGGACGCGCAGGTAGACGGTTTCTTTGCCACAATAAGAAAGCGCGCCGCCGCGACGCGTCGCAGAGTGCTTGGCAGCAGCAACAGTATCCTGAGTGTGATAGCGGGTAGGCTCGATAGTCGCTATATGCAGCACTGGTCGAGCCTGCATTGTTCCCTAGCTAAGTATGTATTGTAGTTGTAGATATCTAGTAAGTTAAGTAATAATTGTATCTTACATAGTTTTAAGTTCCTGCATGTTCGACTAACCTGTTATAGATTTCTGTGGTCCGAAATAAATGATTTTTATTTTATTTTTACTTTTATTTTATTATTTATTTTTATTATTATTAACTTGCAATGTACCTATGTAAGTATGTATGTATGTATGTATAGAATAGAATAGAATATAGAATAGAATAGAATGTTTTTTATTCGTAAACACACAGACAATAGACATACATTACATACATACATACATAAGACACTAGTTATAAGAAACATGTACCGTTTGTGCCCAAATAAACATTAAAACATTAAAAGAACATAGTGAAAATAAAGTGTCACGAAATGGCCCCATCTCAGCATGCTGCATATGTATGTAACATGTTTGTAAGGCTCAAATCTTGCAATTTAAATTTGACCCACTTCCCGGTTTCCGTTGAAGCTGAAAATCTGCATACATATGTAAATCGTGTGACAATGCAATATTATGGTACCATCGAACTGATCTGATGATGGAGACAGGAGGTGGCCCTAGGAACTCTGTAATAAAACAACGCAACCTAATTGTGTTTGGGGTTTTTAGAATTGTCTCGATGAGTATTAGTTGTTCGTAGAAAGAAAAGTACAGTCAGCGATAAAAGCTTGTACCAAAAATGAAATTTTTGTCAAAAACTTATCTATCGTTAATTTTAAATAATCACAATTATTTAGGGCGCTAGTGAGCACGTTGGTGGGCTCGGTTGACCCGTTTGAAGCCGGGGCGGGTCGCTAATAATACACACAATGTACCTTGCCACGAATACAGTCGATCAACTGGCGATGAGATTTGTCTCCTCTCGCGCCCACTGTCGCGCTAGAACCTTCTCCCGCACCACTCTTGGAACCGCTGGCCGTGTCGCCATTTCTGTTTGAGCCACTGCACAACAAAAAGACATGTTTTATGACTACATAAAAAAATTAATTATAAATTATATTGCGTAGTTCTAAAGTAAATTAATTTATCCTTTAGCCCTAGCTAATTAACTTCAATTTCATCAATTAAATCGTTTTTAGCTAACTTAACGGTTTCACTCGGGTCTCTATTGTTTCCCATATAGTTTTAAGTCATATTGTTTGTCCACATTTTCATTAGTCATAATTTGGTTTTTTCTCAGAAACGCGTATCTTTTCAGGATTGCCATAAAACAAACCTAACCTAACCTATCCTATCTATAGGATAACCTGAGGAAATTCCTGAAAAGTTAGCCGTTTCAGAATTATGACTAATGATAATATGACAATCATTACATTATGGCTTTCAATAATTATATCAAACAAAGTGACCCCGTATTTTTAGTCGCGCGAGTGACTAAAAATACGTGAGTGAAACCGCTAAGTTAGCTAAGTTAGTATGTCTCATGATAGTTTAAATTCAATTAAATCGTTTTTAACTGGAAATGTGTAGCATTTTTTAAAAGCTTTTTACAAACTTTTATTTTGCTTGCTAGTATGCATGTTATTTTGTTAGTGCGGATCAAATCTTGGAAGCTAAATTTAACCCACTCCCCGATTTCCGATTGAGCTGAAATTCTGCATACGTATGTAAATCGGATGACAATGCATATGATGACATGGAGCTGATCTGATTATAGAGATAGGAGGTGGCCATTGAAACACTGTGATAAAACAACGCAAAGAATTGTGTTTTGGGTTGTTAGAATTGTCTCGTTAAGTATTAGTTGCCTGTGGAAAGAAAAGTACAGTCAGCGATAAAAGCTTGTACGAAAAATTTTACTTTTGCCAAAAACTTAATGGTCCACAACCAAGGTTGCACAACTCCACTAGGGGTCATCCATTAATTACATTACACGTTTAGGGAGAAGGAGGAGGTCTAGAAAATGTGATATGTCGTGACAAAGGGGATGGGGGAGTCACAAAGTTTGTGATGTCACTAACTAATTTAAATTATTTTAGTCGCTGTATGTACAGTTAAATAACAAGTTTTTAGAACGATAATCATTTTTATTCGTATATTTATTGTATATTATATAATATTGAAACAAAATTACTAATATTTCTTTTGTCAAAAATATTTTGATAAAATATTAATAATAGATAGATAGATAGATAAACTGTTTATTTGTTTGCCACAATACACACAAAATATTCAAATACAGAAATGACATAGGTACACAGAACAATCCAGAAAAAAAAATTACAACAACAAATAACAAATAATACTTAATTAGATTTGCCGATTTCGTTGAAAAATGTGACGTCACACCATGGGGGACCACCACCTAAAAAATCATGTGACGTAATTAATGGATGAGCCCGTACCGCAAAAAATATAGTAGTGTACTAACGTCTGTATAGCATGCCGGCCCTCGCAGACCAGCACCAGCAGGAGGTCCACCAGCCGCATGCACTCGAGGCACCAGCGCTCGTCCGCCTGCACGGCCGCCTCGATGGCCGAGCATAGCTCCAGGCGGACTAGGTCCTGTGATACACCAAATATATAAATAAATATTATAGGACATTCTTAGTCTTGACTAAGTCCCACAGTAAGCTCAAGAAGGCTTGTGTTGTGGGTACTCAGACAACGATATATATAATATATAAATACATAGAAAGTGCCTCAATGGAAAGATATCATATACGGTATTAACGACTTTCCAGTACTAGTGCCGTACTACGCGACGTAAGCGACAACCGCCATAAGGTACCTTTACCCGTGGAACCCCGTATAAGCAGCGTCCGTATAGATACTGCAAATGCCTCGAGATAGAGGCACTTTCCCACAGATCGAGTGTGAGCGGTCTGTATGGACGGGTCTCTTACTTAATGCCTCCTCTACACTATTGGCGATGATCGTTGATAGTATCATTGTCTATCATCGGCAAGACCATCGCCTGTACAACGCAATGTCCCGGCGATTCCCTTTGATACTTACTTACTTACTGCTGTGGCGCGACGACCCGAAGTGGATCTTGGCCTCCGACACCAAAGACCGCCATGCTACTCTGTCCAAAGCCGTTTCTGTCCAGTCGACGGCGCCGAGTTCGCTGAGGTCTTTCTGCACTTCGTCTCTCCAGCGGTACCTTCCCTTTGATGCGTGCCCAAAAAACCGGACAACTCACGGGTCGCCGGCGGGGACTGCGAGTATGCCCTCTACACTATCGTGCCCGCCATTAATCGTCTATCATCGGCGATAGTGTAGAGGAGCCTTTACATAAGCATACATACGTGTGTTATCTGCGCGGAGCCGCGGCACAGCGTGGACAGCAGGCTGACGGTGGTGGACACGGAGGGCGCCGGGCACTTGTCGTCGCTGCTCTCGGTGCTGCCGAGACGGCGGACGAGCTCTTCAGTTAGACCTGCAACAATATTTATTTGTGAATCAAATGTGGAAAGTAAGCAATCCCAAAGTAGTGTCGATAGTGTAGAATACTTGAAATGGGACAGACATATCGATAGCGTTTTAGTTCGTAGCGTGGGCGCGAGCGAAGCAGCGCCGCATCGGCCACGCGTGCGCTTTTGTTACCCAATATAGCGCTGATAGAGACATCACCGCACTATAACCCTGCTATCGCTGGGAATGGGCAGGACACGTTGCCAGATGGACCATACGAACAGTAAAGTGGTCCGGACTGCAGGGCTCAAGAGGAACAGGCCGACCACGTGGCAGGTGGTCAGACGAACTGGTAGAAACGGCGGGTCCAAAATGGCTAGAGACAGCCCATGATAGAGAGAACTGGAATTCCTTGAAGGAGGCTTTTACCCGAAAGGGGCCCACATATTTTTTAAGTTAAATTTTGAGTTAAATTCTTTTACTTTAATGTTTTATATTTATTTAGTTTGAAGTATGTGTGGAAGTAATAAAGCTTTTTATCTAGTTATTATTTATTTATCGCTAGTGTGTAGTACAGTCAAGGGCATAAATATATATACATTCCCAAAGTTTCAAAAATATGTGTACGCTCTTACACCTTAGTTAGACAATAAAGTCGTGTTCATATATTTTTGAGCCTAATTTCTGGATCGATATTTTTGCCTTCGACTGTACAACTAGGACAGTACCGTGCTCCGCTAGAGGCGCGGGGTCGGCGTGGGCGCGAGCGAAGCGGTCCGCGAGCGACGCGAAGCAGCGCAGCGCCGCGTCCGCGACACGGGCGTCCGCGTGACGCAGCAACGCCGAGAGAGACATCACCGCGTCGCCCACGCGCTCCGAGCCCGGCTCCATCTTGCCGCACACCCTGTATAACAAGTTCATTGTACATAAAGAGCATGTTACACAAACAAATACACAAGGGTTTGTACAAACATGACAGTATGGAGAGGTCAAACTTTCGACCCCTAAACTAGGTAAGCACCTGTGCCTTATAATGTCAACAAAATTTTTCATGAAACTATAAAAACGGATTATATCGCGTATATTGAATTTATAATACATCCCGACGTTTCAAACCCTTTACAGCGTTCGTGGTCAACAGGTGACTGGTGTCAACGGGTGTCACCCGTTGACCACGAACGCTGTAAAGGGTTCGAAACGTCGGGATGTATTATAAATTCAGTATACGCGATATAATCCGTTTTCATAGTTTTATTTCATGAGTAACTATCGTGGTAACCGAAGACAATAATTTTTTTCATTTCATCAGTCTTATAAAAAAACAAAAGGTTCTCGAGAAAACCGGGTTGGACTTCACTGTAAGCCTAACACTGTGGACTTTTGCTAACTGTATTAGTCACTGAAAATAACGATACGAAAAAACTAATATAGCTCTTAGTACAAACATACTTCTATGCAGGGGTGGTACCTTTTCTCTGCAGCCGATTGTACATTTTAGTACACTACACGCAAAACGGAACGGGAGCGAGGAGTGATACTGGCAGCAAAGCGATCCGAGTGATCCGACCGAACTAACGCCGAGCGCGTGCGATGACGACCGAACGGCTCTCGGATAATATGAGCGAGACAGCACATAGCCGTCACTCCGTTGCAAGTGTTGCAACTCACTTAACAATTATTACATGTCGAGGTAGGTACAATATTAAACGAGACAACAAATTTAAAATTGTAATACTTTACAAAACGGCCTCAAAAACCGTCCGTAACATTATTACGCTCAGTTTGTCTCGGTGTACTACTGTACTAAATGTACTAAAAGACCGAACTAGTAATGTGTAGCGTGTCCTTGACACGGCGGTGTAGTGATGAAGCAGCATGGCAGACCGCCCCGCGCCTGGTGGGTTGAATATAGGACAATTACCTGGAGACCACGGCCATGGCGGAGTGCAGCGTGTCCTTGACACGGCGGTGTAGTGATGAAGCAGCATGGCAGACCGCCCCGCGCCTGGTGGGTTTAATATAGGACAATTACCTGGAGACCACGGCCATGGCGGAGTGCAGCGTGTCCTTGACACGGCGGTGTAGTGATGAAGCAGCATGGCAGACCGCCCCGCGCCTGGTGGGTTTAATATAGGACAATTACCTGGAGACCACGGCCATGGCGGAGTGCAGCGTGTCCTTGACACGGCGGTGTAGTGATGAAGCAGCATGGCAGACCGCCCCGCGCCTGGTGGGTTTAATATAGGACAATTACCTGGAGACCACGGCCATGGCGGAGTGCAGCGTGTCCTTGACACGGCGGTGTAGTGATGAAGCAGCATGGCAGACCGCCACGCGCCTGGTGGGTTGAATATAGGACAATTACCTGGAGACCACGGCCATGGCGGAGTGCAGCGTGTCCTTGTGCACGGCGGTGCCGTAGTGCGTGATGAAGTGCAACACAGCCGGCAGTCCGCCGCCCTCCCACACCGCGCCCGCCTCGCGGGTGCATACTAACTCCAGCACCTGAGAAGATTTACACAAACAAATGATTACATCGTTGTAGCTGTAAGTTGTAACCCATTGACCTGAGGGCGTAAACAGCGAAAGCGAACCGGGAGACGTCATGACATCATGAGTAGAAGCGAGAGGTTTGATCAGGGCGTGTCATTGACACGCGTCGCAAGAGACTGCAGCCAGGCGTGCGAAACTCCTCGCTTCGGGCAAACTCGGCTCCGTTCGGCTCAGCGTTGCTCCGAGTTATTAGGGCTGGCACAACTTGACGTCCCTTTGCGTGCACGACCACAGATAAGATAATGACTTGAATTTTGACAACCCTAAATAGCCGAAAGGGATAGTGCCATATATTAGAAAGGGACAGCATGATTCGACCATCAACTGCTGTCAAACTTCGGTTTTGTAGGAAGTTTCCTTTCTGTACGGTAGTACTATTATTTATACTGTGCTGCCGCTACAGCGCGCAGGGTTCTTAAAGTTTGTTAGGGCTAAGTCTAGGAAAACTATTGGATATCACTTTCTAAAAGCATTTGAGACTTCTTTTTCTAAAACTAGTTATTATATGTTACTTACTAAACTACATACATATTTCCATCATGAATTTGTACACAGATTGTCATCTGATATTGTTCCTGGTGTCATACTCTTGACACTTGACAATACTAAAATTATACTAAAATTAGTTAAATTATCATTAAATACCAAGTATATTTATAAAAGTACTGACCTTAATACATTGTTCGGCGAGATCTTTGCTGGTGCGGTTGTTAGGGTCCACGGTCAACAGGCGGCTGCATATGGCCTTCACCGCACCCTCGATAGCTACGATCCGACGGGTACACTCCGCTACAGACAAATTAAAGTCAAGAAATATAATAGGGAAACTTCCGTGAGACACAGACATGTTAAACATATTAAAAACGGGTCACTCACGTATTTTAAGTCAAAAACGCACGCAATCAATATTTCTTTCAACCAGCGTGGGATTTATAAAAAAATGCCTTTATTTTTTTGTTACGGCGGTATGACTTAAGACGTTTTGAAATCATCCTTTCCAGTTAGTAACCACTGCTACTCTTATTAATATGTAAATATGACTAGACTCAGCCTACACTGCATAAATTAAAACAGTTAAGGCAACACGCGGAATGACTCGAAATGACTCATCTTTCTTTAGTTTTTAATACAAACAATGTGATGTTACTAAGAGCAACGAAAATGGGTTAGTTCTGTTTATAATCCTTACTCAAATTACATCATTATACCTCTTTAGCACTACACTTGATGAGTTATGTTATGACTGGTATATGTCAATTTAAATTTGTAATTTAGTTATTTATAGGTAAGCATACTTCTTACGAATTATGTTGTGATTATGTGGCGCTATGCCGTCTTTAATGTAACATATGAGCACAAATGTTGTATCTCACTGAATTAATTTACTTTATATATATATAAATACAGCCCGGCAGCTTGAACATGTCATGCTCGCTTAAAAGTCTGCTTACGGTGGCGTCGTTGATCGGGTCGCCACTTTCCCGAATGAAGGTTGAGGGACACGATGGCTGAGATACGCGTCATACTCGTGAACGGGTGCTGTTTGTGGAGACCGGTCTGTTTAAGTTTACACGGGCTTCATTTTACCTATGTAACTTTACTTTTGAGTGGCATTAACGTGATGCACTTCATTCGGTTCTTGTCTGTTTGTCTGATTTAATATCTTGTCTTTTTTTAATTATATAACAATTCAAGTCTTAGAGACCCTTTACATATCTGGATAATTAGATGATCTTTTTTATTATTATATACATTTTATCTCTGACACCTAGAGACTTTTACATCTCTAAACAATTTTAGTACTTCTGTTGTTTGTATATTTTTTATTAGTTTTTTTTTGTGTAATTTGACATTTATATTTATGTAATTGATTTTTGTAATTTTGGGTTAATTTTATTGTTTGTAAAAATTGACATGTAAGAGTGCCCCTGTGTCCTATTTGCTGAATAAATGTTTGATGTTAGCATGTCACATTGTCAATTTTCGAAATAGTTACAACACAATTTACACAATCCTTCCTGTCCAGTCACCATTTAATATTTTTATGATTAAGTTCTAATGAACTTTGAAGCCTAAGTTTAAAGTAAATAATAAAGTTTAAACTTAAGTTCCTACAAACATTTACTTACCAAGAATACGAAGTAGCAATATATAACTTACCGGACACATCCAAATAGTAGGTTATAGCTCTGGCTGTCACTTCCAGAACATTGTCGGGCGCACTCTCATCCAAAAATATTTTGCACAATGCTGGCAAAAAGGTTCTAGGAGGGCAGCTGAAACAATAGTTATTTGTGCAACAAGAGAGGAAAGTTGGTTTTTCTTGCAAGTGTTTATTTTGAGTCCCAAGAAAGCAAAAGATTCTAAGTTAGAATCTTGAGCTTAGCAAGGGACTCAAAAACACGAGATGTAAAATAACTTTGCTCTCGTGTTGCACACATAATTTTTCACCTCAGTAAGCAAATCTTCCCACTATATGTGTCTAGGGGACCCTAGCGACATCTACCGTAAGAGTGTTACACTTCTTAAACGGCCACCGGAGTTCAAGTCTCACCCAAGGCAGTAATTTTTCCACTTTTAAATTTATTCTAAGCTTAATAGCATCGATCGCAGACGTTTCTGCTTATTAAAAATTTACATATTAAAGGTTAAAATGTATTTATAATTACACAGACAAAAAAAAAGTGTGAAGTGGCAGTTCATGGCCTTCACTTAATTAAAAAGCTACTTTGTTTCACTCCCTGGAGTGCGGAAAGTCGCACTTTCTTCACTCCAGGGAGTGACGAAAGTAGGCTTGTTCGAGCTGCTGAGGTGAAAAATATATTTTAATATAGTTAACTTTTTGGGTCTGTATAAGTATTAAATTTGATTTATATAAGGAAAAATGGTCTTATAGTATGTCAAAATGTTTCATTTATGTACTAGTACTTCAGTTTCACTGCCCCGTCAATATTGACACCGGATCATCTCCCTACACTTCACAATATCTAAATTGTGTTTTTTCTTATTTACTCGTAATGCATGTTAATTATAAGATGTATTGTTTTGTAAAGATGTGTCCCGCCGAGTTTGTTGCCGGTCCCATATTGGGATTCCCTCCTCCAATTGAGGATGGAAATCTTCTCGAGGCAGAGGTGTAGGGTTAGAGCTGGCGTAGCTTTATTTGACGTTTCATAAGCGCATTGTGATATGCCTACTTGAATAATAAACTTTCTTTATTTATCTTTATCTTTTATCTTATAAACAGTGGTTACCTCTCGAAGCACCTGTCCACATTGTCGGACATGAGGAGCAGCATGCAGAGCTGCTCGAGGGCAATGAGCTGCATGTCGCGCTCATCGCCCTGCCCCGTCAGCAGCCACTCCAGTAACGTCTCCGGATCCACTTCCGACATCTACATGTAACATATGAGATTACATTAGGAGTATACAATTAGATAATTAATATATAACATACTGTAACATTATCACTACTTGGTCTAACAAATTATTAGAAAGCATTCAACAATTTCACAATCCACAGTTGACTTTGAACTGCTCTAAATTGAAAATGACTGAATGGATTATTCCAAAATACATATCAAGTGACTGTGAACATCCTTGATAGCTACACTGCCACAGATAGACAGGCTGGGGGTTAAAAATAGGTTTAGTATCTTATTGTAAAGGATTTGATGACCGGTCTGGCCTAGTGGGTAGTGACCCTGCCTATGAAGCCGATGGTACCCGGTTCAAATCCTGGTAAGGGTATTTATTCTTGTGATGAGCATGGATACTTGTTCCTGACTCATGGGAGTTATCTATGTATTTAAGTATTTATAAATATCTATACTAGGAATCAAAATTATTTATTAAACTTATTAATTATTTATCAAAATTATTTACGAAAAGTATCTTATTTGTTTTCTTTTAATTTCTCTCTCTCTTTAGCCTTTTTCTATCCTTTGGGTGTAGGCCTCCTTCATTTTGCTCCATTCGTCGCGGTTCTGTGCGACTTGGAGCCACTGTTTCCCCACAGTCTTCTTAATGTCGTCGTCCCAACGCATCTGGGGTCTACTTTGAGGACGCTCTTCCCCCCATGGTCGCCAATCGAGTAGTCGTTTGCTCCACGAATCGGTCTTCCGTGCTATATGACCAGCCCATTCCCACTTCAAATTGGCTACGCGTTTTATAACATCATTGATATCTATACTATCATATCTATACTTATATATTAAGTATATGTATATATTGTTGTCTAAGTACCCACAACACAAGCTCTATTGAGCTTTCTGTGGGGCCGAGTCAATTTGTGTAATAATGTCCTATAATATTTATTTATAGAAAGTATTATAGTCAAACTGAAAAAGAAAGTATTATAGTCAAATGAATTTGAGATAACATTTAATGTGGCAAGTTTGTATTTGGCCATTTTTGTGTTTGGTGCATCTCAATCATCTCATTATTTTTAATAATGGTTGAGCTGTTGAGTAAATGATGACCACAACTACTCTGTCAAGAAGAATGCAAATAAATCACCACATGCACAGAAAATACAATTGATACGAGAGACCTTGTATTTATTCTTTCGCTCTTATGCCCTTTTCATGTTCCTGAATCTTTGCCTGTCATTGAAATAGATTATCAATGTATTAACCTACTTATTAACAAACTGTTTGTTATTATAATTAAGTTGATAGACAAAACATTTATTTGAAGATTATAATCTATCTATTTTTATACTCAACCATATTATTTACTGGTGTTTTAATGTTGTTTGTTGTTCCATTGTTAAACAAAGAATACTTCACGGGTTATCCCATACAAATTAGGTCAGTAATCATACATTATCACATGGTTATTATTTACAATCAATTATGGCGTAGTAGTCAAATACTATACAAAAAACTAAAATAGATTACTAACTGTTCAGAATCACGATACAAGAGCTAATTATATATACACGACCATAAAGCTAGGTTAGCTAGGAGGTGCTAAATCAAATTGCGGAAATATATGCAGCGTATGAAATGCACTCATATTAAGTAGGTTACACAGCACATAAAGAAAAGCCTTTCTCTTTCATTTCTAGCGACGATATGAACAAAGGATATCTAGGATAAATCGCGATGTAATAGAAGATGATTATTTATAGCAAGTTATACAAATAATAACATTTCTTGAACATAACAAATACAAAATGATGAGGACAAGAGTGAAGGTGACGACTCAGTCTTTACTTAACACTACAAATTTGCTATACTAACCATAATATGATTGTAGAAATTGTCATTTAAATGCACACCACAACTTAGCACACACTTCGCAAAAACACAATAATATGCAGTTATTTCGTAACTAATTGTAACGCAATTTCGTTTTTTTAGCAGTAAACCTATGATATTTTCATATGTTCACTCAATGTTCATTCTTCACTCCTCACTCGTTTATTTTTTTTCTTTCATCGACAACACCTCAGACAACACCACAGATAGGGAAGAAATCGATAGTTCGAAGATTTTTTTTAAAGAATGTTTCGCACGATGCATGTAACTGAAGCAAGTACGGCACAGGCTACTACATATTATACTACTCTTTGGGCTACCACGTGCGCGAGCAGTGTGCTAGCTTGATTGATCAGTTCTTTTATAGGGCCCTCCACACTCGTGTGCGAATCGCGGCGCGAAGCCGCGTAGTCTGGAGTGCGCTTATGATGAACTGAGCACGGCGTTTGGAGCTAATAAGGGCTCGGGTTACTTGCGTACACAGCAGTATGTTGACTGTGTAAAGACTTGGTAGCATATACAATTTACTACTTTTTGCTTGATAGACTCATTACTTTGTGTGTAAGCGCCATTAAGGTCCCTTCACACTCATGCGCGAATCACGGCGCGAAGTAAGTAATAGTAAGTAATGTAGCGAGCTTTATATTGATATCATAAGGTCCCTCCACACTCGTGCGCGAATCGCGCCGCGTAGTCTGGAGCGGGCTATAAATAAATATATTATTTTAATTTAATTTAATATTATAGTTTGTCAAAGGACTGTCTCATTTCAAATATAGACAGAGAGACTCATACTGTCTTTGTCTTACACTAGTACTAGCACCCAAAAGAAAAGGTTGAGTGTAGTTTTTTGTTCTTATTTACTGACAATTTGGTTTGCCCATATAAAAGCCATAACAGAATACTGCATGCACCACACCACGACCTTGGTGCGCCGCACCCATGAGAGCGAGAAAGAGATATCTCTCTCTCTCACTTTCACTTTGGTGCAGTAGTGTGTTACGTTTTAATAGCTGTTAGCAACCGCGGTGCGGTGCGGTAGTGTGTCATGCTATTACGGTTTACGTTTTTTACATTGGTCACACTAAGACTGACGATTGTTTTGTTTGACGTATTTGCTTTTTTTTACCTGTTTCGGCGAAATCGAAATATCGAAATCGAAATGATCATCGGACATTTTGCTTAGCTGAAATAGAAAAAGACGAAAAAAAAAGGCAAGTAGAACTAGAAATCCATTTTATAAGTGTAGACCATTGTTGTTAAATATAACCATGAATAGACGAGAGCCAGATTACCCCGTTGAGTTGGAATCTCAATTTATAATGAGGTTACCAACGGAGCCAGCTAAAGCCCTTCGTGAGCTTTTAAAATCCGGGGATAATTTTAAAAACAGACTTACTATTCAATTTGAAAACGATATGAGGCATGGCGAAGTACGCTTCGATCACTGGCTGCTTCATGCAAAGATCGTTGACTTGCCCACTATAATCGAATCGTTAAAAACCATTGATAGAAAGAGTGTTTACAAAACTGCGGATATATGTCAAATGATGATATGCAAAGAAGAATTAGACCCTGTATCTACGGAGGACGAGTCGCCAAAAAAGAAGAAAGATCCTCTGAAAGTTGATAAGAAATATCTTCATCCTCACGGCGTCACACCACCAACCAAAAACATAAGAAAGAGGCGTTTCCGGAAGACTTTGCGCAAGAAGTGCATGGAGGCCCCTGAAATAGAAAAAGAAGTAAAAAGACTGCTGCGCGCTGATAATGAAGCTGTGAGTGTCACATGGGAGGTGATCCAAGAGGAAGACGAAGTTAAACATGAGCCCAGCGCATCAACATCAGCTAAATCAGAGAAAATTAAACCAAAGAAGGAACAAAACATTAAACGAGACTTGGTGGAGAGCTCGTCAAAGGTTGAGGACATATTTGGTGGTGCCGTCAGTGACAGTGATGCGGAAGATGATAACGTAAATGTTGATGTAGATGACAGGTTATCCTCATATGATGATCATTACTCGGACACCAACTCTATTTATGGTGCAAGTGACTTTAAAGGAGGAAATCTAGCTACTCAATTTAAACCTGAAATGTTTAGCTCCACACATGGAATGAATGAGCCACAACCCTCATCAAGCCACCAAATGGACATAGAAATGAGCGGTCAGGAGCAATTCTCTGTAGATGACTTCTTGCAATCAGGAGATAAAAGTGGTGTCAGTTACAAGCTGCAGCAGATCAGCGCTGAGCTTGAGGAACTGAAGCAGCGCCGTCAGCGCACCCAGCATGAGATAGCTGGGCTGGAGAACCAGACCCTTCGGCAGAGGTTCCAAGATATCCTACAGACCCTCAACCAAGATATCATGTACAAGGAACTGGAATACCAAAACCTGCAGGGGCAAAAATAATTAAAATAAGAAAAACTTTGTGCTGTAAAAGTATTTATTCTTAATGCATTTAATATACTTAATGAAATGCTAGCTGTTGATGAACATAATAAAATGTAATAACTGACAAATTAAATAAATGATTTATTTCTGTTGCCGCTATAACTACAAATACTAAAAAGTACAGGAACCTCGGTGGGCCAGTCCGACTCGCAATTGTCTGGGTTTATTCTAATTAGTCCCTCTGCACCTAATGTATTAATTTGAATAATTTAATAAATTTTAATGTATGAGAACTGCGTAATGCTTGACTTGTAATATTTAAAAATATTATGAATAAATGTCTATGTCTATTTCACCTCTGGAGTGTCTTAAGGTCTTAGCACACACACACACAGCTACAGCAAGATACTTAGATGTAGTGTTGTAAGTAAGGACCTTTTTCGAAAAAAAAAATTCAGTTGAAAATTGACCTTGCGTCAAGTAGGTACAATAGATTATTTCTCCAACAAACGCATACAGTTAGAGCGCTTACTGTTGCTAGGCAGCCATATTTACAAACATTACGCAAATAACGTGTTTACTGTGATTGTGATCTAAGTGATCTTTGAATGGATTTTGGAGCCCAAAATATGCTATCAATACCTGAAATAGCTTCACAAATCGTGAACAAAGCGCTGTCGGAGAAGTGATGTTTGTTCAAGGACGATTTTTGTCGCGGGAAGCAAATTTGTGGTGAGTAAACCAACTGGGTAATGTTTCTTGTATTTACAGTACAATACACGCCTTGTTTTCTTATTTTATGGCCATACGCCATTACCATTAGGTACTTTACTTGTTTAGTAAAGTATGGTAAGGCCACGTAATAGTACAGTATGCTACGTTGGTCAGCACACAGCAGGCAATTTTGTGCGCGCGAGCTGAAACCGAGCGCGCAAGAAGCAAGCCAATGTGGGAAATGACCAATGCACACGTGTTCCATACGACGTTTTTCAACACAATTCCGAGGAAAAAAACGAAAGTTTCATGTTAATTAAATTATACAAACAGTTAGTTATTAAAAGTCTTAAATTGGATCTGTCATGTCTCGTCCCAGCCGTTGGCGGCCCGGCCGGCGCGCCCTCCGTTGCCGCCGGCGCCCTCCAGTCCTTGTCGTAAAATCTACTCGACCAATATAAGACAGATTTAACTATTCTGCAGTTTGGCAGATGTGTTATTATTACTCTGTGATCTCGTTCTTATGGATTAAATAAATATTAAAAAAAGGCTCCGTTTCCATACACATTATTAGCAATCACTTACCTTCTGGGGCCCATTTCTCGAAAGGTATTATACTAATATTATTAGTCCAAGAACTGGGGTCCATTTCTCGAATGGTATTATACTAATATTATTAGTGTGTATGCATGGTAACCCATACGATCTGACAGTTCGTGTACTAATAATAGTAATAATCTAATAATATTCGAGAAATGGGCCCCTGTCAAATCGTATGAGTTTCCATAGCAACACACTAATAATATTAGTCTAATATCGTTCGAGAAATGGGCCCCTAAAGTCAGTCGGATTATCATACATTAGTACATTACCGTACTGCTATAATATAATGAAAAAACACGTGTGTTGAATATCTAGGATTATGAGCCTAAAAGCGGTTCAATAACTTCCACGTTACGAGCAAGTATGTTGAAAACTTCTATTTTATCAGCGCCTGCATGTCAAGGAAAACGCTTGTAAAACAATCGTGCTATTTGTTTTTGCGAGGCGCTTAAGAAAATCGTCATGTGACAACCAAAACTCACTAATTATTTAATTAAGTAATTACTATTACTAACACAAGTTCAGTGCTATAGTGAACCGTAATAGTACCAAAACAAGGTTGTTTTTTTTTATTAGTGAGCTTTGGTTGACGAAATATATATATGATCAGTTTTCATAGTTTTATTTCATGAGTAACTATCGCGGTAACCGAAGACAATATTAAGTACAGTTTTCTTGGTCTTATCAGGGAAAATCTACGATGCTCCACTCATTTCTCGAGAAAAACGAAGTTCCCCGAGAAACGTTAGTCCTAGAGTATTCCTTCGGCCGGAAATCAGTGAACAAGCAAAGCATAGACAAGTCGATATGCCACGTTTGGGAATATGGCGGAAAACTCGATGTTTTTAAAAACACGCTCACGGCAGTACCCGTTCGGGGAAAGTACTATTGTTGTGTGATGGTCGATCTGAGTAAAATAAAGAATATCTGGAACATTCTGGAGACTTGTATCGGATCTATAAAAGAGACTTACGATGGTACAGGTATTGAGCCGGAGCTGATAATCATCGGTGGAAAGTACGATATCTTCAAAAATTACGGTAAGGCTGAGTATAATAATCTTATACCTTTAAACGAGCAATTCTTGTATATAATATATTTATCAAATGTATTTCTGAGATCTCGGAAACGGCTCTAACGATTTCGATGAAATTTGCTATATGAGGGGTTTTCGGGGGCGAAAAATCGATCTAGCTAGGTCTTATCTCTGGAAAAACGCGCATTTTTGAGTTTTTATATGTTTTCGGTGCAAAGCTAGGTCTCCCAGATATTATCAACTTATAGAAGGAAGGTTGTTAAAATTGAAACGCTTAGGTACGCTACACACGGTGTACAGTCAAGGGCATAAATATATATACATTCCCAAAGTTTCAAAAATATCTGTACGCTCTTACACCTTAGACAATAAAGTCGTGTCCATATATTTTTGAGCCATTAGTCTGGATCGATATTTTTGCCTAAAAATGGTCGGTGTTAGGTTTGATATTTAAAATTAAATAACAAACCTAACCTGCTAAGGTAGCTACAGTTACAGCATAACCTTTCCTTTCCTCTTGCCCAACTCCAAACTTTTAGATACCTTCTAATGGTTAGTTGAAGTTTCTAAATAACCCTGACATTCGCCAAGTCCTCCCGCAGTCCTGACAAAGGACCAAAAATCCTGACTTATCGGGGGAAATCCTGACTGTCACTTTGTTGGATGCTGTTTATTCAGTAAACACCGTAGCCGTATCTAATACGCCATAGCGGGCTGTTGGCTTCATATTGTTTTTTACTGGCGAGGTGCAGATGGATTTTAAATATTTTAATTCATACTTAGGTACCTATTAAGATATGTAATATTATTATATATAAATGAGTATTATAAATGTCGATATATAAAAAGTTATCATTTTAATCGCATGCACTTAAAGTTCGTCTACACTTTCAGATAATGAAATCAAAAAGATCATAAGCACGACCATGCGAAGCGTGTCGCTAGCGACTAACTCCCATTTAATATTCTACTCATCCAAAGAGCCTCAATTAGTAAAAAGAGCCAAAGAGATGCTGTACAACATTGGTTTTGGGAGCGGTTTTCATACCAAGGAGAAGAATGCAAATTTCTCTAAACCTTTGGTTATACCAAAAGGGACGGATTCTTGGGAGAACATTGGTGTGCCACAGTGTTCTATGGATGTGGTAGGTACCTAAATTAGAATTATAAATCTGGACTTTTTTGTTTTAAGACTTAACAGTTTATTTTTGAGCCTAAAACCAACACTGTCTGGTTCGAAGGACCATATTATTAATACCCAGAAACTTGTTTGCCTTTAGTGCGTGGAGCACCCGATACCCGTTATATGTGCCATTTTCAACCAAAAGGGTACTTATTGTCGCTTGTCAGTAAGGCGCTATTTCCATATAGCTTCAATTAGAAATCAACCTTATCAACAAGCGACAATGTGGTACCTTTTGGTTGAAAACGTCACATATATATATGTGACTAGCATAATAAACATTGCAATGCAGACTGCTTCTAGCACTAAAGTCTGGGTCAACCTTTTTACCCGACTGCTCGACCTCCGTAAATTATCTCCATCACATAATATAGACCAATATACAATATTTTCACAGATCAAAGCCCGTCACCTATCCAGAATAGCACCCGAGGCCGAAGTCACAGGGGACGTTACTACTACGAGGCCGAAACTCACACACCCAGAACCGGTGTTGGATGCCTTGGCCTCAGCCAAGTATGACGAACTGCGCAATATGGAGTCCTTTGATTTCTCAATTGGCGATTATTTGAAAGCTTTGGATTAAGTGTTTTTAAAATTATGGCACAGACTACTGAGTGTTAGCGTAACATAAAAGTAAGTAAATAATTTGATATATAAGGTACTGTACTTACTTATGATTTGATGAAAACAGAAAGAAAATTATAAACGTCGGTAAAATCAATTATGGGAATACAGCTATGAAATTAAAACACACGTTTACCAAAATAAAATATTTTTAATATTTATTATCTTCAACTCATTTCCTAGATTTTCATATTTATCGTTCATCAATTCGTATTCGACATAATGATGGAGTCAAGGTATTAAATGTAGGTACAGTGTATTATTAAATATCGACACAGACAAAGTGCCATAAATATGTACACACTACCTATAAGTGTATGGCGTATACATATTTTTGGCACTCTGTCCGTATCGATATTTAATACCTTGACTTTACGTCGCTTGAATGGGTACCTACTATTTGCATTTGACCCCTGACATGCCAAAAGTAACCACCCCAACGCAACGCCTGCGTCAAAAATTGTATAGGACTTCTCCTCTGTCCATAGAACCCAGTATCAGTACCTACTCAAAACATGGTGCTTCGCCCACCCTTCCGCTCCCCATCTCGAAAGTGTATGCATGTTTACTTATCTTTGCGTGCACTCAGCCGTGCATCCAAGGTCTTCAGCGCGTGCCGCGCGGGCCCGTTTTCCGAGTTGGTGGCCAGGCTCACCTGAAGGCACCGCCGCGCCAGCACCATGTCTCCCGTAGACTGTCAAATACCTAAATGTTATTAGGGTGTAGTTGATGTATTCTTGGGCTGTAGCATGTAGCTTTATGCAGATTGGGGACTTCACAAAACTTGCAAAAGGCCTCGTTTGCAAGAATTCTGGAGGAATCCGTCAGTGGCTACCTTACTTAGAAGGATTTCTAAAGTTTGCGTGTCCACGTACCAACTTACACTTTTGAACACAACCTGTTTTGCTCATCATCAGCATTTAAGCCATACCTATCGTCCTTTTCTGAACCAAGCTGAACATGGCCTATCTTTTGCTCACTACCACTAAACTCTGGTACTTTCTAACCAAATGTCAACGACCTTTGGTTTGTTATCGATCTCCTCATTTATAATTCATCTCCCACTGCGAACTTCGAAGTGAATCGGATTTTTAAAATAGCTTGTGTTACGTTACGATTTGCTGGCCAATGTCAGTAAGTCTTACCAAAGCTACATGCGCCAAGTTGAACCATATATTGGAACGCGTGTCCGGATTGGTGGAGAAATACAGCGCTTGCCTGAAGCAGGGCAGGGTGAGGTCCCATTGGTTGCAGTACAAGCAGCAAAGAGCCAGGTTGTTGTAGATTTCGGTGCCTGGTGGGTTCGTCGCTAATAACCTCCTGGAAAGAATGCAAATTCCGATATTTATAATGACGACATACAAGGAAACCCGAGAAGAATAGGTGCAACTTGCACCTACTCTTCTCGGGTTGCACCGTGCAAGTTAGGTATATCTAATGGCTATCGGGTGTGAGGCGAACTGTATAGGGGATAACACAAAAGCCCCCTGTTTATTGGCGCGAAGTGTTAATGTCAAGCTCATTTTTCCCATTCAGGTCACTAGATAGAAGAACCTCCAATGCGCATGACAGTTTGCTTCAACTGTAGGGGGTAGCATCTGCTTAATAGCGTGAAGTGTCAATGTCAAGTTTAAGTTTTCGATTTAGGCCACAAGGTAGCAGAACCTTCATTTGTTCCGATATGCAACTATTCTTAAATTAATAATTACAATGGTTGTAGCCTAACCTGTAGTACCGTAGAGCAATCTCCGGCTGATCATTATAGAAGTTGAACATGGCGATGCTGGCCACCGCCTCCATATTAGTCGGATCCTCGAGCGCCACCACGCGGTACTCCTGCACGGCCAGCGTGGAGTTTCCCATTTGATCGTGGATCCTGGCCTGTTCCAGCAGCAGCGGCGGGTACGAGTGGAACACGGATAAGCCCTGTGTGTTTCATCTACTTTAGTAGGCTCAAGAGCAATAGAAAGACGAAAATGTGTATGGAAATTGCTACTGTGTCAACATGTGACCATTCGCGAACTGAATGATTATTTAGTGAAAGTTTCGATAATGCTCTTGTGCATTTCGTAGTACGATGTTAATAAGATGTGTGTTACGTTCAGGAACGGCTTACCAGCGGCGATTTTGCTAAATCGGGCCTATTTCACCAACTTACCACGTACTGTCTCCTGTACGTTTCTGAAACGTTAAGGAACGACGGTACATAGCTAAATGTTTACTTGTAGGACCAGCAATGACGGTAAATTGTCAATATCAGGCTACAATTGTCAGAGTGGTAAAACAGGACTGGACACCCGTAAAAAATGTATCTCACCCGGCCTAACATTAACTCACACCAATATGTACCAAGATGGGTTTGCAACAAACGCAACATTAGGTGATATAAGTAGACGATTTCCAAAAAGCAGTTACCATAGAAAGCCTAATTATTATTACGCCATGGTCGCCAACGAGCCTTACTATTTAGTTGTACCCTATGCCATTTCAAACCCATGTTTAGATATACCCGTAGAACTCAATTTTTCATGATTTCTATAATGGCCAGACTATACACTGCTTGCGTGTGCCGCATAATAGTATCATGATTTTGTAGGAGCTGAATCAGAGCGGCTTAGCACGGTTTTCTGATCACGCACTGTATATTAAAGCAGTGTACATTGGCCTTTGATGAACGAATGTTAGTGCATTTTCTCACACATTTAGCTGTGACTATTCCGCTTCTACAAAAAACTTGGAACTTTGATACTCGTATACACGTGTTTATTCAAAACTACGTACCTGCTTGCAGACTTCCAACGCCGACAACGGCTGGTTCAGCCCTACATACATCGCGATCAACCGCAGATATATCGACACGTGCTTGTTCAGTTTCAGTGCCTGCCTCAAACAATCTTCCGTTTTTCGGAACATGCCTAAAGTGGAGTAGCAGCGGGCGAGGGAGAAATTCCACCACCAGTCTGTGGTGTCGTCGGCCTTTTGAGCTTGGAATGCTATTTCTATTGCCTGGAAATTAAAGAATACCTAGGTAAAAATAAAAATTTGTCTATTACGTTCGTATGATTGCAACAGACCTACATAGTTTTCAATTTCAACATTTTAGCAAAAAAAATGCGAGTTTACCCGAACTTCCTTACAGCCCTGGGGCCCATTTCTCGAACGGTATTAGACTAATATTATAAGTCCACGAACTGTCAAATCGTATGGGTTGCCATGACAACACACTAATAATATTAGACTAATATCGTTCGAGAAATGGGCCCCTGGTGGTGGTGGCCTAGCCAAGTCACAATCTTTAATAGAAAACGCAAATCGAAAGTGAAACAATGTATGGAAACGGTCACGTGACTTTTCGTTGCATCTAGCTGTCATCTCATCCCGATACATTTTTTTAGGGTTCCGTACCCAAAGGGTAAAAACGGGACCCTATTACTAAGACTCCGCTGTCCGTCTATCTGTCTGTCACCAGGCTGTATCTCATGAACCGTGATAGCTAGACAGTTGAAATTTTCACAGATGATGTATTTCTGTTGCCGCTATAACAACAAATACTAAAAGCAGAATAATATAAATATTTAAATGGGGCTCCCATACAACAAACGTGATTTTTTTGCTGTTTTTTTCCGTAATAGTACGGAACCCTTCGTGCGCGAGTCCGACTCGCACTTGGCCGGTTTTTTATTTTCTTTTCGATTGACGTCAGTACAGTCGCCAATGTCGCCATATATCGGAGCGCCCAAGGTGATCAAAAATATCGAAACACGCACTCTAAGGCTACTTACTCTTAACAATATAACAATAGAGGCGTGTTCTCCCTAAATCATATTTTCCGGTCTAAATTAGGGTAAAGGTGGAAATTGGGTAGTGTGATACGATTTTTAGCAAACCTTTCTAACATCGCCTTCAAAATACACACATTCAAAGAGCGTCGATCTTCGCGGAGGGTGGGCTGTGACCGCCCTGGAGGCTCGGGGGGTAGGAGGCCGTGTTGATTTGCTACTATTAAGTACCTAATCATAGGTAATGACTGAATTACCTTCCGAACATCTCCTTCACAATAGTAAACATATTCAAAGAGTGTCTTTGCGGAGGGTGTAAACAGCTTGTTTTCCTTATCTACGAATCGCAGCGACAGTGGGACGGTCGGGGTGAAGCTAAAAGGTGCCCCAGCGAGGGCTGTGGCGGCCCTGGAGGCTCGCGAGGCTGTGTTGAGGGCGCTGCGGGCGGTACGAGCGCGGGCCGTGCTGGTGCCCGCTCGGGTCTTCAGAGTTGCTGTAGCAGTTCTCTACAACAACAATTGACATTGAGAAATTGTATCCAAGTTTATTAAAGAACCAAACATTATAAATGGAAAGGATTGTAAAGAGAGCATGGTAGCCCTTGTTTAGTCTAGGCCTCTTAGGGTTCAAATGTTAGGCAACATGATACCTATCGAAAATATGCCCTCTCTGAAAAGTAGTTCTTCAAGACCCCTATTATTTTTAATGATCTTATACCATAACATCCCGGGCTAGAGCGAAAAATCTACTTCTGTCGAATTGCAGCCATCTACGATTGCGAGCTAAGATGGGGACGGACAGACAGACAGAACGATTAATGTGACAACTTTGAAGTTCCTAATTGACTTCGGAATTCTAAATATGACAACCTATTTCGCCATAATGCGAACTCGTTAATCCATACTTCCATACTAAGTAATATTATAAATGCGAAAGTGTGTCTGTCTGTTACCTCTTCACCATGGGCGTAGCCAGACTTTTTTAAAGGGTGGGGCAGAAGTAAATAAACTAAGTGGTGGTTTCCGACCATAGGCTTTTTATTTACTATACTATACTACACCTTATTTTAATTATAACCTGCTAGAGTTTAGACTAAATCTAGCTATAATTTCGATTTCAAATTTATTTTGTGCTTCCTGAACCCTCTTTCCATGCACACTCATCATGCAGAGGCCGACAAGATGGTTTTCTGTCATTGTTGATCTACACCAAGTTTTTACCCTTCATTTCACTCTGTGCCAATTTTTTTTGCTTCCACGTGTCATACCAAAGTTCAGCTTCACCAAGATACCCACTTGTTGTAATAATTACAAGCACCTTCCATTTTTTTCAAAAATTATTCATAAGGCTTTTGAAGCATTAGGTGCGGGTGTAATGTTAGTAGTGAATACGCTGGTGAATTGCTCTCAGAAAAACGCTGCTCTAGAGACATAATTAAAGAATCTAGGTAAGGAATCATCAATGATCTGTTCCAAAACTCGCTAGGTGTCTGTGCCGGAGGATTAGCACGATGTGTCTGCCTATTTGCAATCCGTGGCGGTGGCGTTCTAAAATCTATATCAAGATCGTCGGCGATTGATTCTGCTTCGGCTATTTAACTTTGACTTTGAACTTCAGCATTTTCACGGTGTTATTTTATGTTGTCAGTTATTTTTTTGATATGGTTTGCACACTGAAACAAGTTATTCTTTTTGACTGCAGAGTATTTACCACCGGTTGCAGCATTGCGGAATATTTTGCTATTAGGCAAACACTAATAATAAACTCAGTATTTGTAGCTGCACAGTGTAATTGAAAAGCAGATTTTCTGGTTGCATTGTTACCCTCTTTTGACAGTGCCCTGACCACCTGAACGTAGTGCTCCCTGAAAATGGCAATACTTTTATATTTCTGGGACCAACGGGTTTCACAGAACATTGGTATATTGGGTATGCATTTTCGACAAAGGGGTGATTCTCGAAAGAATCTTATTATTTATTTTATTGTGGTGACAGTATTTCGTATTCCTACTACTTGGTTTAAGTCGTGCACAACTAAATCAATTTGTGACTGGAGCAGTGAAAATACTGCGCCTTTGTATATTTTTCTTGTAGAGTTTTCTGAACACCACCATCCTTTCCTGCCATAGTGGAACAGCTGTCATATCCTTGTCCTACGCACTTTTTTGGATTTAGATCTATATTTGTTATAAATAATAAAATTATCGATAGCAGAAGCTATAGATTGTTGGCCGTCAATTCCACAAAACTTAAGAGGCCGTAGTCGATTTTGGAGCAAAAATGTAAAATTGATAGATTTAGTCGTTGGAATTATACACGTTTTGTTACGTAATATCTAAATAACAAGTATTGGTTTCTATTAGCACGTCTTCTCATCTTGCCTTTTAATAATGAGGTCGCAAGCGTGCGTCACCGGTAATGCATGAAGAGAAGGGGCAGTTTTTAAAAATTCATTAAAAAAATTATGGTAAATTATACAAATTGATGTATAAGAATAGTTTTAGCAAATGTTGTAGATTGTTTAAGTATCAAAATTACGTTGAAATTAAGTAAATTTTCAGAGAAATTGTCACTTATTTGAAGTAATTTCTGGAGAAAATTGAATTCGTTTAAATTTCATTCCCTCGAACTCTAAGTCATAACAAAAATGTAATCTGATAAAGGTCAAGTACAGAATATGTGTAATACAAATTTACCATTTTTAGCAGTCCAAACTTTACGAAATTTACAAATAAGAGCGACAAAATCAGTGCTTTACGCGCGTTTACCTAGACGTCCACCAGAAAAAAAAAACATTACTAATTTAGTAAGTCTGTTTTCAAAAAAATTATCTGATAAAAGGCAAGATAAGAAGACGTGCTAATAGAAACTAGTACTTGTTATTTCAATTAGGTATCAAGAGGTGTAGAATTTCACCGACTAAATCTATCAATTTTTCATTTTTGCGACTAAAATCGACACCGGCCTCTTAAAAACTCTTCACGAACAAGCATCTTTTCTTCATCAAAGAATCGGATACCAATTGAAAGTTGCTCTTTTCCTGATATGTCGCTGCTCTCGTCTGCTAGGATACTATAGGCGCGTGCGTTCTTTACGTCGACTGTGATATCATCTCTAATGACATCCCCGCACAGACCAATTATTTCATTTTGAATTGTTGGTGAGGTATATGCGGCGTTTTTTGCTTAAAAATTCTTAGCTTGGGGTCCGAGAGCAGGGTGGGGCAACTGCCTCACCTTGCCCCACCGTGCCTACGCCCATGCTCTTCACGCTTAAATTGCTGAACCGATTTAGTTGAAATTTGGTATAGAGATAGTTTGAGTCCCGAGGAAGGTGATAGGGTAGTTTTTATCCCAGAAATCATACTTTAATGCTGTAAAAACGGGGATGGAAGTTTGTATGGGAAATCGATAAAAAATAAGCTAATACCCAAATTAATAACTCCACGCTGACGATGTCGCGGGCAAAAGCTAGTAACTATATAAACAATAGGACTTACAATGTTCTGAGCAGTCCTAGCACTCCTCTGAAATGACGTGCCCGGCCGCGGTGTCTTCGCCACAGCCGTACTCGTTAGCTCATCCTGCTGAGGTACATAATCCACCTCCTCATACCCGTTCCCAGCTATCTTGGCTTGTATCGTCATCGCTCGCATCTGTATGAACTCTAGCATACGGTCGTCTTTCCCTTGCAACGCTGTCGCGCATAGGGATAGACATTCGGTGTATTGTTTTGTTTTGTACAAGTTTATGATTCTGTAGTCTATATCCATTGTTTAAGTTAACTAGAAGGATTATAATTTGAACAGTTATGTTTGTTATTGTTTCGATTGGTTGCTAAGCAACCCTTGCTCGCTACACGTAATATAAATCAGCTGCGCTTTTCACCAGTAGTGTGAAGGTGTTTCCCATCCCACCTTCAAAGGTGTGCAGTGTTCCGGTAAGTTCAAAATTATTAGAATTACCTAGTAATGTAAAAATTTGAAACGAAAAATTTCGGTCTAACACACATGTAGGTGTGATGGCGATATTGCCAACTCGCTCTGTTCGTTTCATAAAACCACACTCGTGTTTCACATTCATAGTTACTACGTACTTGCAAAAACTACTTAAGTACTGTAATTCCGCGGTTTTATTTCCATAAAACATCTACAAATAATTAATGTAATTTTTGTATGTAACCCTATGTAAATGTAATTGTATATGGAATTTTTATTCTGAAATAAATTATTTGAATTTGAATTATGGGTCTGCTCTGTCAAGTCCACCCCATTACCCCCGCCCCATAACGTTGCAAATACCCCCTAGCTGGACGTCAGCTGTTTTATGGGTTGAGATAATTTTATCCCTTTGTTTTCAGCAGAAAACTTTTACTGACAGTGGTCGTAAACCTTTTATTCTAAAAAAATCGTCCGGACATATATATATATATATATATTAGAAGTATTCCCAAATTGAAGTCGGTTTTAGGGTTTTGTTTAAAAGTAAAAATAATATATGTTACGTACACCGTTATTCCAAAATTATTCGGGTTTGGTGTTCTTATAAATTTTTAATATTCACAATATTTAGCCCGAGAAACAGTGAAATTTAGATCCTCCTAAAGTAAACAATCTACATTTTGGGTTTTCGGATTCGGAAATGTTGACGATCCCTGCTTATACGCTGACCAGTGTTAGTATTAAAGAGGGATATTTCAAAACACCTCCATTGGTTTCTGAGCAACGTCCTCATCTGCTTCGCCATGCTTCTGAGGAGTATAATTCTGTTGATAACGTTCACGCAGATCTACGCCGGGGAAGGCTGGAGAAGGCCTGGCTGCCATAAAATGGGTTTGATTTATGTCTTTATCTCACATAAACGTATTATATTCGTAAAATGTTTTAGTTTTAATTTACATACTTATTTCACGAAATTAAGAGGCTTTAAAGTCTTCATAAAATCAAGTGCTATAATTATCAAATATGAATGGCGCGGCCAGATTCTTACTGCTAAGTCGATCTGGGTATATACTTTAGCAATACGAACTCTAATAAGTCGTAGAAAAGCAATAAGAACACTCTATTACGACTTGTTAAACATGTCTTTATTCTATAATATTTAAATGTCTTTATTCTTTGACACGCGTTTATAAATAAGTATCTAAATTTCCCTCCAGGGCACACTCGGGAAATCAACATACCCGACTGCGTCGGCTTCAAGATCACGACCAACGCCTGCCGCGGCTACTGCGAGTCCTGGTCACTGCCTAGCATCATGCTGGGCTTTAAGCGGCATCCGGTCACTTCACTGGGGCAGTGCTGCAACATCATGGAGTCGGAAGACGTGAGTATCATCTTTCACACTGTTAAAAATCTTATTGAGTAAATATATAAGAGCCATCGATGGTGGACGAAAGATTAAGAGTGTTATTACTACTGCGAGTCCTGATAGTCGCTATCAAGCATCATCACAGTCTTCAAGATCACGACCAACGCCTGTCGCTACTGCGAGTCCTGGTGCTCCACTTTAAGCGGCACCCGGTCACTTCGCTGGGGCAGTGCTGCATTGCTGCAACATCATGGAGTCAGAAGACGTAAGTGTATTTACAAGTTGCTCTTCGGTGAAGACCACGTGAAGACATCAAAATCACGACCAACGCCTGCCGCTACTGCGAGTCCTGGTCGCTGCCCAGCATCATGCTGGGCTTTAAGCGGCACCCGGACACTTCGCTGGGGCAGTGCTGCAATGCAACATCACGGAGTCGGAAGACGTAAGTGTATTCACAAGTTGGTTTTACGGTGAAGATATCAAAATCACGACTAACGCCTGCCGCTAGTGCGAGTCCTGGTCGCTGCCCAGCATCATGCTGGGCTTTAAGCGGCACCCGGACACTTCGCTGGGGCAGTGCTGCAATGCAACATCACGGAGTCGGAAGACGTAAGTGTATTGACAAGTTGGTTTTACGGTGAAGATATCAAAATCACGACTAACGCCTGCCGCTACTGCGAGTCCTGGTCGCTGCCCAGCATTATGCTGGGCTTTAAGCGGCACCCGGACACTTCGCTGGGGTAGTGCTGCAATGCAACATCACGGAGTCGGAAGACGTAAGTGTATTCACAAGTTGGTTTTACGGTGAAGATATCAAAATCACGACTAACGCCTGCCGCTAGTGCGAGTCCTGGTCGCTGCCCAGCATCATGCTGGGCTTTAAGCGGCACCCGGACACTTCGCTGGGGCAGTGCTGCAATGCAACATCACGGAGTCGGAAGACGTAAGTGTATTCACAAGTTGGTTTTACGGTGAAGATATCAAAATCACGACCAACGCCTGCCACTACTGCGAGTCCTCAGAGTCCTGGTCGCTGCCAAGCAAAGCATCAAGCTGGGCTTTAAGCGGCACCCGGTCACTTCGCTATGTAAAAGGGAATATTTCGCAAATCTCTGCGTAGGGGACGCCACTAGCACAAACAGTAAACAAATCGCCTTGATGCAAATGTCATATTTATTCGTAACAAATAATCTGTGAAAACTTGTCAAAAAAAAACTCTTTAAGGCGTAAGTATATGTATAATTGTATAGTATGTATAAGTTACACTATGGTTTACGGTTTGTGCTAGTGCTGCACTCTGGCAGGAGAACATTGGAGTAATACTGCCTACTACACGGTAGTACTATTCGTTATTCTGTGCTACTACCTACTACCCTATTATGAAAGATAAGTTTCACGACCCCGGTCATGAGTTTGGTTGACCGATAAATACAATTATAAATGTAAAATATTTATTAAAGACGATTAAACCTACATTTTCCTTACTCTATTTTATTTTTTCAGACGCATGTCAAGGTGCAATGTATTGACGGAGAACGGAATTTGACGTTCAAGTCGGCAGTGTCCTGCGCGTGCTACCACTGTCAGAAGGAATAGAATTTCTGTGACTTCCCACTCACAGAAAACTCACAGACGTGTATATATCTAAGTAAACTCACCTACTTTGTACCGCAGGATTTTTTGTCGATTAAGCAAGCGTGAGGCGCATTTAGATTTGTAATTATGATATTGATATGATATTTGTTGAGACAGCGACTCACTGAAATTAATACCGATAGATGAACGAATTCTTATGTCAATTAAAATTTCTTATCTAGTTACGCTTTACGAAGTAGTTTTCGTAAGTGCATCTTAAAAAAAAAACAGTTTTCAAATATGTTTTCCGAAACACGAAATAACTCAATCTTAATAACTTTATTCACGTTCGGAAATAAAACAGAATTGGAATCTAATTTTGTCGTTGCTTTTTAAAGTTGTGAGTAACTATTATACTTATATTTACTTACTTAAATACATATAGAAGTAGGTGCATTTGGGTGGTCTTCTTAGATGTAAGTCTGTGATTATACTACAATAAGTTATTAATTTCCAATCTATTGTTGTTCTAAGGGGAAATAGATTATCTTAGTGAAATTAAACAATGAATTGTTTGTCTTAAGTGAAATATTACTCAACTTATTATAACTTGCGATGTAGAAATTAAGACAAAATTTGTAAGTATATTAGGTACCTAAAGGAGGGTACTTTATAAACTGTAAAATAATTGTGATTCGTTAAAAATAAACATATCGAGTGAGAGAAAACCCGTTTTATTCATACCTAGTTATTTGTTTTACAAGGTTGCCCGTTGCTCTTTAACCGCTCGTGCTAATATTGATACCTGAGCAAGCGAATGATTCCAAAATTGAACCACGAGCGTAGCGAGTGGTTCGAAAAGTGGAATCTTGAGCGTTGCGAGAGTTTCAAGGCACGAAGGTTAAACAAATTTTGCCACCGAGTGAAACACAAAATTCTTCACTACACCGATGTGAGGAAAAAGAGTAACCGTAAAGGTCCCACCACACTCGTGCGCGAATCACGGCGCGAAGCCGCGAACGCGAGTGTGCGTCGATTTCGCAGATTGTTCACGCCTTCGCGCCTTGTTCCCCGTTTTTGATCGGTTTTTCGGCCGCGTCAAAGGAGGCGCGAAGCGCGAACTTGTAAGACCAAGACTCCACATTTCCGAGTTCGCAGATCTGCGAAATCGACTCCACACTCGCGTTAGCGTAGTCTGGTCTGGAGCGGGCTAGACAATTTAATCAGATTGGCGAAAAATTGTTCCCGTCTGGACTGCTTTTATGAATAGGAATGCGACCTTTATCTTTAGCGCCCTCCACACTCGTGCGCGAATCGCGGCGCAAAGCCGCGAACGCGAGTGTGGAGTCTATAGTTTGTCAAAAGACTGTCTCATTTCAAACATAGACAAAGAGAATCATACTAACTTTAATAATCTTTGTCTTACACTAGTACTGGCACTCTAAAGAAAAGGATGAGTATATTTTTTTTTGTTCTTATTTACAGACAAGATTTGCTTGACCAGATTCGCTAATCAACGAAATCGGCTCCACACTCGCGTTTGCGGCTTCTCGCCGCGTAGCCGGGAGCGAGCTTTTAATTAACTGTAACAGACTACCGCACCGCCGGCGCACGTATCGATACTATCGGTAGTGTTTAAGGTGGTCGCCGTACGTGCGTTAAGGACGCAGCTATACGTTAGAGCGAGAAAGAGATATTTTGACCGCACCAAACTAGGGGTGCGGTAGCCTTTTACAATACGTACTGGCAACCCAAAGCCGTCACTGACATTTCGTATCTACGTTTCGTTTCGTTCGTCACTAGCTCATGTCATCATTGCATTTATGTCACATTTGTCACTTTCAGACTTACTATGGTATCGTGATCTGGATTACGGAAATGTGAAATACTAGATGATTATACACAATACTAAACTAGGTTGCCTCGAATATTATATATTGGGCGTGGAGACAAACATGTTATGGAGGACAACATCACGCCCTGTAAGAAAACGCCAACCTGGCAGAACTGTGTACATTGCCCCAATCTTCTGTTCAGCACCACCACGGAATTTGAAAGGTAAAATATTATATATTGTTAAACTATTAATGTTTTTTATATTCATGAATCTTATTTTGTTCATCTCCTTTCCAGACACATTCAAGACAAGCACAGTATTAAGGAAGGCTCTATTATCTTATGTCAATATGGACCTAATGGGATTTGTGCCTCGCTGCAGTTTGGAGATTTACGGAAGGCAGGATTCAAGTATCACGTAAGGGAGTACCACCTGTTCGCCAAGGACGAAGTGGAAGATGACTGGACTTTCTATTCATCATCTCAAAACCTCCCTGCAGTATTAAATGATCCTAACAGAGGAAAGCAGAGTAATTTTTTTACTAAAATATGGGGAGATGGGTTTGTGGATAAAGTAGATATACAGCCTAGTCCATATGTACCAGAAATAACGTTATTACATTTTGAGGCATATTGTAAAAGAATTGTCAGGCGGCATAGAAGACATTGCAAACTTAAAGAAAATCTAGCAGTTAAAGTTAAAACCCCTGTAGTTGAAACGAATTGTGAGGTTCCTGAGATATTCTATGAACAGACGTTTGAGTTACATGATCCAAATGTGTTTAGCAAAGTTTTTCCAAACCTTGTGGACTCTCAAGACCCAAGTGCGGCTGTCCGGTCCCTGCAGGAAACACTCAGTACATACCTGGATTTTATAGAGATGAAGATTTCAAAACAAGTTGCACAGAAATCTGATGCATTTTTCCATGCTATGCTGTCACATGACACTATTATGGAGCAAATGGCCCGGGCAGTGAAGACTGTGCGGTCGACCCGTAACAATATTCATGCAGTGAAAAGCAATCTAACTGAAAATCCTTTAAAACTGGTTAGCCTCACAAGGATAAATCAAAACTTAAATAATGTGCATGAACTTCTTAAGCTAATAGGCACAGTCCAGCAAACCCAGCCCATGATCCAGCTCCTCTTGAGTACTTCAGACTACGTAGCTGCTTTGGACTTGATCAGCTCCACGCAAAAAGTGCTTTCCACTCAACTTGCGAGGATCCAGGCGTTCCGGCATTTGTCACCCCAGTTGACTGAAATGAAAAGATTAATTCATAAAATGTTAAGCAATGAATTCCAAAGATTTATAGTGACAGATTTAAATAGGCCCCCTAAGGACCTCACAGACATACCAGAAAGGGATAAAATTCTGTCTATAGTTTCTGGGATACTAAGATTAAAAGAATTTGACTTTATAGATACTTTTAAAATGGAGGCTATGACCACAATACAGGCTACAATCAAGCAATGTGTAATAGAGATAGTATCAGAAAGAGATGGCAACACGGAGGTGGTTCTTCGAGGATCTAATGCAGACAACACGTGGTTAATGTGCAACGAAAGTATTGTATTTCTCCAAAAAGTTACTCCAAACTTAATTACGCTGTTTAAAAGGATCTTGTGTTTAAGAGATTTAGTATTAGAAATCAGCCAAATGGATGATGTGACAGGAAATGGGAGTGAAGAAATGTGGACCCATGAAGAGCTCTTATCTGTAGAAGAAAAGTTGGACAAAATGATTGTTTCATTATCGGACTACAGCAATGAAAGATGTGCCAATCTCATCGTCACCAAATCTGACAAGGACTTGGTGTTCTCGGATTTGACTCAGTTATCCAAATTGTCAACGCTAATTGAGAATTTTTCAGACGAGTTAGAAAAAATGACTGGCCACAACAGCAATTCAATGAAATTAGCACTGAGGAGCTTCGCTATGAAATATGTTCAAAATTTACATTCGGACAGAAGAAGTCAACTGACAGTTACGCTCAATGCTGAACGTTGGAAAAGTGCTGATGTCCCTGTTGAACTTCAACAGTTAATTGACAAGATATCTAATTCTAACGATATTTCTACAAAACTATATGGCACTATTAAATCTGATGGAAAATTCTTAGTTATAAATAAAGAAAATTATGCAGTTGTAGGCACTGTGCAACTGTTGATAAAAATCCTTCTGGAATACTGTGATGCGACGAAGCAGTCTGCAGTCATCGTCCAGTACTTGATCCACTGCATGTTAGAGTTGACTCGACTGTTCAACTCCCGCTGCTGTCAGCTGGTGTTGGGGGCAGGTGCAATACAGAGTGCCGGGCTGAAAACAATCTCCACTTCAAACTTAGCATTAGTATCCAGGTCTCTGCAGGTTCTACTGTGGCTCTTGCCCATAATCAAGGAACAGCTTAGCCGACTACAGTCAAAAGAGGTCTCCATGAGCGGCTTTGATAGTATTCAGAATGATATTGTTAGCCATAAGCAAGAAATAGAAAATAAGATATGCCTAATAGTTAGTAACATGCTGTGCTCGCAGCTGACCGGCTGGGACGCTAAACCTCCAGTTCCTTCGCAGACATTCCGAAATATTTCTAAACACTTAGTTAAATTGCATGAAGCGTTGATAGATATATTGCCAATTGAACAAATAAGAAACATTTATAAAAGGGTACATGATAATTTTAAGGATAAACTGAGAGAGCAGTTGGCGAAGATGAATATTGTGGCAAATGGCAGTCCGCAGCACGGTGTGGTGACCTCGGAGCTCACCTTCTACCTGCAGACCCTCAAGACGCTGCGGGTCATCAACGAGAACGACGTTGAAGACAATATTTTGTACGATATTTGGCTAAACTGAATGTTAACTGTATTGATAAAATTGAATTTATTGAGAGAAATGCGAAAATGTATTGGAAGCTTGGTTATTTAAAATGTATTTATAAATAAATTTATTATTAGGAAGCTAGCCAAAATCGAGAATTCCTTTGTATCCAAATGTCTACCCAATTGTAGTCAAATCTAGAATAATTAATGAAACGGATAGTCACTGGTGGATGTGGAGAACGGATGATTCTCAAATATTGCAGATCTTACTTTTCTCGAGTCAATGATAATTTTAAATGAAATACTATTTTAATGCTGTTTGTCAGTGTACACCGCTTGATGTCACGCTTATTTTAATTCTTACTAAACTTCAAATAGAGTACAACGGTGCTATAATACACGTAATACCTACCTACACAGGCTAATGCGGTTAACAATATTGTAATCCGATATCACTGCACAGTCGCACTAATCTGCCTCACCATTGTACCTACATATAATAACGCCACAGCCACGAAACGCACGCTCGGTCATCATAATTTAAGAGCATGGCTCTTGTCGGTGAAGTATGCGCTAGTTTACGCAGGTCCTCGGCCAAGTTCTTTAAGTCCCCGTAATATATAATAGTCTTTACATGTACTCCACGGAGACGGAGTAGTACTTAAGTATGGGATCGCCTCTCGATCTTAACCCTTAAATGCATATTGTTGCCAAATGTATACAAAGCATTGGACAGCTCACAGATTCAACAGAAAAAAAATGGGATCCATAAATAAAAAATCATGCATTTGAGGGTTAACTTGCTAGACTAGAAAGTTTGGTGCCGGTATTCAACTGCAGTTGAAATGACTAATTTATGTTTATTGTATAAATAGTATTTCACATCTTGTTCCATCGACATAGTAACAATAAAATATATACAATAGTTATGAACTTAATTTTGAAGTTTACAATACAATATATTCAACCCATGCACGATCGTGTACATACCATGATTCAATCAATTCCTAAATGCTATCCTTTCTCCCGCTACCCAATGCAGTCTCATTTTTCGCATAACATATAGTTGGTCAAACCAAATTGTCAGTAAATAAGAACAAAAAAAAACCGGCCAAGTGAGAGTCAGACTCGCGCACCGAGGGTTTCGTACTTTTTAGTATTTGTTGTTATAGCTGCAACAGAAATGCATCATCTGTGAAAATTTCAACTGTCTAGCTATCACGGTTCATGAGATACAGCCTGGTGACAGACAGACAGACGGACAGCGGAGTCTTAGTAATAGGATCCCGTTTTTACCCTTTGGGTACGGAACCCCAAAAAACTATACTCATCCTTTTCTTTTGGGTGCTAGTACTAGTGTAAGACAAAGATAGGATGATTCTCTCTGTCTATGTTTGAAATGAGACAGCTAATATAGTCCTTTGACAAACTATACATATATATCTAACGTTGACTGTAGACAGGGCCGGATCTAGGGTAGAGCGAGTGGAGCGGCCGCTCTAGGCGCCGGATGGCAAGGGGGGCGCCAAAATGGCAAATGAGAAAAAAAACAGTTTTAAAAGACGCGGGCCCAAAATATTGTTCGTTTTGGGCAAAAAGCTTCAACGAAGGGCGCCAAAACCCGACTTTGCTCTACCCTGATCAAGGACTCGGGCCGGCACTGAATGTAGAGGAAGTAGTTCATAGCTAGGTATATCTAAATGTTGTTTGGTCGTTAACATCGACCTTATTGCTACGAAATTAGGACTATCAATGTTCTCTTGACTCTGTTGCTGTTAGTAGAAGGTACAGTCAAGTCGCCTGGAATAATATGTTACACAATCAAGGCCGCAAAAATAACTGACACGATCTTATTTGTATAGAGCCATAAGAGCGTGTCACATGTTTTTGCTTTCGAAGAGTAACATATTTTTGCAGGTGACTGTATATGAGTTTAGAAAAAGTCTTCTCAAGCTTCCATAGCACAGATTTACCTAACAAGAAATACCTATTATAGACCTTAGTACTCATGAATAAGGTTTAAAACAGCAAAAGGTAGGTAAGCTCACACCAATATTTACAGGAGTCAAGCCGACTGATAAGACAGCATTTCTTTCACGTCTAAATTATAACGTTATCAACCTCGTATCTTGCCCGAATTACCGAAGGTGTCTGAACCTACATACTATTGAATTTTTAAAATTAAACACTTGAAGTATAACAAAGTGATTTTAATATCTATATGAATATTTGGGTTTTGACTAATTATTAGTAAAACCACGCAAAACTTCTTAAATAATATATATATACATATATCTAAAAGTTCTCAATTTTATGTGGTCTTTTCATGTTATTTTGTTTGGTATTTTTTCATTATTTTTATATCCCAGATAATAAAATGACTTTCATTGGCTAATCTACTGTTAATTACCTAAGTATTAAATTTGATTTTGTATAGAAATTTTAGTATCTGGGGTGTATAAAAACAAATCTTTACTTTTGTTAATATTTATCTCAAATCAGTCAATACCGAATATTTTACATGCCTAATATTTAATCTTGTAGATAATATTCGATCTCTTTGAACACTTCATCAGATCAAACAAGGATTAATTATCATCTCATTTCTTCACTCGGCAATTCAATTTACACCCATTTATACACAACGTATTGTCAAGTGGCAATGTAAACCTTATTACAAAGACATAAGGCTACATAAACAAAACTTCCGTTAGACACAGACATATAAATATATTAACAGGTCACTCACGTATTTTAAGTCGAAAAACGCTCGACATGTTTCACTCCGAGAAGTGTCATCAGGAGCTAGCGTTGACGGTGACGGACCGGCAGACTGCGGGCCGCAGCCCTATGCGCCCGATGACTCGGCGCGGGCGCCGGTGGCGGCAGGGGGGGCGAGAAACTACCCTCATTTACGGCATTATTGTTACATGATGGGTTGCACACAACACTCACTACGTCATTCGCTAATGGTTCGTCCACACTGTCCACCGACGTAGTACCCAAAACAGCCGAACAGTGCCGTAAAAACAAACAAACTATATATTATATAGAAAAATTACTGTGGAAAATACTTTTGAACGAGAACCGTAGAGATTTATCTCCATTCTGAAATGATTAGAGGGTGGCAGATACTTTTGGCACGTCGTTTCAAACCGCTGACAATTGACTATTTACTAGTGGACCGTATGTCATTAGTAATAAGGTTTACATATGATTAATCAACTGTTTCGACGATTGTGATCAGTTTTACATGAAAAATATATTAATAAAATATAAATAAAGTAACGAAAACAACACTCGTCAAAACATTCATTTAGTATTTTATCTACCTTACAACTAAATGGAAATTATGCTTACCTAATTACGTGTCATAAAAATATGACGCCAATGGATATCTTATTAAAAATGCTATACAAGTGCACAAAACTTGGAAGAGCATCAAATTTGTCGTCAACCTTACTTCAGACATAGGTCCGAGTTTAATTAAAAAGAAATTTATTAAAGTCAAATTGTTGATGGTTATGATTTCATTGTCTTCTCTTCTATCTACTAAGCGTAGCACAGTTAAGATTTCAAGCATTAAAGAGTCTAATAGTTTCATTTCTTTTTTAACTATAATAGTTCTACTAGGTTGTAGTAAATCTAGCTCTTCACTGTATTTAGGGAGGCGATGGCGGGGGCAGGGTATGAAACGGAAGAGCTGGGGTACTGAGTAGAGGAAATTGATGACTTGTGGTATGAAGAAGAGGATCACTGTTTTGCTGAAGTGACTCAGGATGGCGACGACGGCAAAAGTCATGCCGGAGACGTAGCAAAACGTGTCACCGACGAACACTCTGGACGGGTACCTGGAAGGAAATGGAATTTATTTTAAAATACCCACAAACTGTCAGAATGTAATTCTTAGGCCAGGATTACACTTGTAAGTTTTACTTACGTAAGTAGGGACAAAGCTATTTGCTAGAATGAGATAACGATATTCATATTTCATTCTGTAGTATAGCTGTGTCCCTACTTACGTAAGTAAAACTTACAAGTGTAATCCTGGCCTTAATACAATATTCAACTCACAACTTACGTAAGCGTCTTACGTAAGCGAACAACGTAGGACACTTCTATAGGTCTCAAAGGATTGATTCACGCCGCGTCGCTTCGCGTTCGCGCGTGTTGTTCGCCTACGTAAACACGCTACGTAGTACGCTGCGTAATGAAGTAGTTGCTTACCAATTATGCTTCAGCAATGCTAGTGCGATAGTCAATTCCTCACTTGACAACCAAACCAGACACGAAAATGAAGGAAAATTTAGTGGGCCTTGTACCCTCAACTTGATGATATCAAAGATTGAAAAGTCTATATTGCACTTTATGTTTTAAGAGATAAGGTTTACTTTCTAATAAAGAGGTTGCTTACCAATTGTGCTTCAGCAATGCCAGTGCAGTAGTCAGGTAAGGGATCATGATATGTAGTGAGAATGTGTGGGCCTTATACTGGTCTCCCCTCAACTCGATGATGTCAAAGACAATGATGGAGATGGCGATGACCACAGACTGGCCGACCTCCAGGCCGTTGATTCCTGCCAGGATGTTGATGGCGTTTGTGCAGAATACTGCCAACATTCCCATGTAGATATAGTAGAGAAATCCTGAAACAGAATATGTAACTTTCTTGAAAACTTAAACAATGTTCCTTTTCTTTTTGGGTAGGAAAAAGGTGAGAATTCATTTATAGATTATGTATAGCTACAGTGGATTTTCGTAATGCTAATTAACTATGTGAAGCTGCATAATAAAACCTAAATTATCCAATACTCTTTATTGCATTCCTCACACAATCAATATACTCAAAACACAAAGTATACAAGGGTTGACTTTAAATAATTACACGGTTTAGACTCACTTGTTTTAGTCACTCACGCGACATGTTTCGGAGAGCCGAGGTCTCCTTTCGAGTACGCGATACACGGCCGTCGTGAACGATGCTCGCACTATTAGTGCTTGAGAAAGGAGACCTAGGCTCTCCGAAACATGTCGCGCGAGTGACTAAAACAAGCGAGTCTAAACCATGTAATTATTTAATGTTAGTATGTCTCACAACATATTAAATATATTAATAACAGGTCACTCCCGTATTTTAAGTCGAAAAACGCTCGACATGTTCCTGATGTGCAAGCTCCTGATGACACTCCTCGGTACGGAGTGAAACATGTCCAGCGTTTTTCGACTTAAAATACGTGAGTGGCCCGTTATTAATACATTTAATATGTCTGTGTCTCACGGAAGTTTTGTTAATAAAATTGTCTCACAACAGTTTAAATTCGATTAAGGGTTGACTCCTTTCTCCAATTCCAATCTTCCATTAGTTTAGCCTTCCAGCTGCCAGCATTAGTGGCAAATTAGCCAGATCACTCTATTTACAAATAATCTGGTCCATCTGTTTATTTCAGAGGAATGCATATTTGTATGCAAATTAACATGGTTTGACGTCCGGTCTGGCCTAGTGGGTAGTGACCCTGCCTGTGAAGCCGATGGTCCTGGGTTCGAATCCCGGTAAGGGCATTTATTTGTGTGATGAACACAGATATTTGTTCCTGAGTCATGGATGTTTTCTATGTATTTAAGTATTTGTATAAGTATTATATATATCGTTGTTTAAGTACCCACAACACAAGACTTCTTGAGCTTACCGTGGGACTTAGTCAATTTGTGTAAGAATGTCCCTAATAATATTTATTTAATTGTTTATTATTATAACAGTCGTAACTATAGTTTGTTTTTTTGGCATTAGAAAAAAAGGTAAACAATCTTGAAGTGTCTTTTTATTTAGAAATATTGAAAACGCTTTTAACAAATTAGTTTATATTACTTATGAAAGCAAAAGAAGGTAAAAGATCGTATATGATTTATAATTTTAACATATTTGCTGTGAATTATTTTTTAAAAGTGATTATTAATAAAAAGACACGTCAAGATCGTTTATCTTCTTTGATTACAAAGCATTAGCTAAAACACAAACTATATTAACTGTCTTTAAAAATAGTAACCAATATTAATTGAAAAAAAAAAAAAAAAATGCTTAAACAAACTATATTAACTTGTCTTTAAAAATACTAACCAATATTAATTGATGCTCCAAGCCATTGCCTCAAAGGTATTGGCACAATGAATGTAGTGGAGTTGAAATTGACATAGTAGACCACCAGCAAAGGCAAGGATGCTATAGTCGGCAGGAGTAACTTGTAGCGCCACCGCAGGTCTAACACATCATCTGCGAACCCTAGCAGCAGCATGCAGCATATGGACAGGAGGGCTGCTAACAACTCTGCAAACTACAAGTTAGAAAGTACAGAAACCAATTAGGCTGGTTTTAGTGTCACGCGGACCGTCCATGCGGATCGCTCCGCACTGCCAAATTGTATGAGAAAGCTGTCCGTTTTAGAGTGGTTTTGACGGTCGTCCGCGCGAACCACTCTCAAAACGCTCCCTGGACTTATACATATTGGTCCGCTCCGGTGCGGAGCAATCCGCACGTACGGTGCGCGTGACACTAAAACACGCCTTATAGTGCAGATAGATATTTGTTTTTTATTTGTATATTTCAGATTTACTAAAATTTATGGTGAAATTATAGTTTTTAATACTAATAAACCACTTACTTCATTATGAGGGAAATTTGCAGTGTCCATAAGACTGTTGCCAAAAACTATAGGTATGAATAAGAAACATGTCACCAGGAAAACACATCCTGAGACTACTCCCAATGCTTCAGGACTGGAAACAAACGGTTAATCTGATAATTTATACAGCTAACAAGATAAACCATGATGATACTTGACACACTAATCATAAGCAAAGTTCAAAAGTTCAAGTTAATAAAGAAACAATTTAAGAAATAGTTAAAGTAAGATATAAACACTTTATAAAGTTATGGATATCATTGTAATTACTTACATTTTCTGCTTGCTAGTTTTACATAAATCTATGCCACCTAAACCAGCTTTTATGAACAATTCCTTCAAATTTGGTATCAATTCATCGGTAATCAGAAAAGCAATAATCGAGAATATTACTAAAATTATTATAGACCACATATTGTTTATTTATTCGCTATGTTTTAGTTTAAATTATAATATTTTAATTATTCAGTATAAATTCTACATTCTAACACAAAAATAATAGCAATAGTGCATACTGCTGCATACACAGTAGTCACAGTACACCGCTGCAGTGATATGATATGATATCACCAATCACAAATCACAAACGTGTGTGTGATGTGTGTCAGTGTCATTGGCATTGGCATGTATTGACGTTTGTGACGGTCGTTCTAAAACTAAGATTAAGTTAACTTTAAACAATAAAAATTGGGCATTACATTAAATAACCGTGGAAAACTATGAGGGAATAATACATTAATAAAACTGAATTCCTAAAATGGATTCCTGTTTCTATTAAGAGATCATTAAACATTAAAAATCAATCAAAGTGGGTTCAGAACAAATTCAGAATGGGCGTGGGCGTCTATTTTTTAAATGATATTTCACTTAGTCATAAAAACGCAGCTATGATAACCGAATTAAACTTTTTATTCGTGTGATGGTTCAAACTTGTAATTGTCACCTGTCCCTGTCATAATTACTGAAAAGTTGTAAGTTGTAAACCCAAATACAACTTTTGGAACGGATTTATGAACATTATTGCAAAAAAAAACATAGGAAACGATTTATTGTTTGTTTTCTTGACTTGACGATTAAATAAACTTGTAATCTATTAGCATTTTATAAGGTAATGAGATCATAGTATCTGAAGTTATTTACAAAATGTTTGCTTGTTTTTATAATACAGCTAGAACAAATATTCGTTTCCAGATACAATGAGCATCAGTATGTCTACTATGGACGAAATAGAAGAAGAAGCAAAAGCAGCAGCAGAAAAAATGGTTATAAATATGATGCAGAGGCCAGGCCAATTAGAAAAGGTTTGTTTATTGCTGTATTTAGTGTAATAATGACTTTATAGCAGTGGGGAGACACTCCTCCTTTCGAGCACTCGGCTCTGGCTCAGCATTGCTCCGAGCAATTATTAATTTATTAGGGTTGGCACAACTTGACGTCCCTTTGCGTGCACAACCACATAAAAAAATGACTTGAATTTTGACAAAAAAAGATATAGTGCCATACATTAGAAAGGGACAGCATGATTCGACCCTGAATCGCTGGCAAACTTCGGGGTTGTAGGAAGTGTCCTTTCTGTATGGTAGTACTATTACTTATTCTGTGTCTATAGTATATTTATTTTATTTATTATTGGTACAACTTACATATATATTCTTCTTCTTATATATTTTAGTGAATATGTGAATAAAAAAGATGAATTAGAATGGCAGTAAATTTCCTGTCTCCACCCCCAAAAATTGATGTCAAATAGTTTATATTTGATATGATTCACATTTCTTTCTGTGACTAAACTATCTATTTGTGAAACGAAAAATGTTTACATACTAGAAATTTTTTGTTTTTCATTACAGCCATAATTTTGATATTATTTATTTTGATTGTACATAATATTGTTTTTGTTTTTAATTTGTTTGTAGTTTTGCAGTGACTTTGTATATTTCATACTGTTATGCTGTACACCTATTTTGAATAAATAAAATAAATAAAATAATTGACCTTTTAAGAAGAACTTACTGAACTGATTTTTTCATAGGTTGAGCAGTACAAAAAAAGGATTACTCACAAGAAGGCCTCTATTGAGGCTCAGCTGAAGTCTGCAGTGCAGGGCAAGCTGGATGGGGTCAGTGTGGGGTTGAAACAGCTTCAGGAGTGCCTTGATGATGTGCAGCAAATCGGTCTCAAGTATGGAAAACTTTTTTTTACACATTACATTCATAATTACAAAATTTTACTTAATATTACTGTTAATACTTGAAACTCATATGTACCTGTGTGGGATAATGCTCGCTAAGAACTTTCCTAAAAACATACTTAAAATAAATAAACATATATATAATATTATGCATAGACAACTGGCGTTTACTCGTGTCGGAGGCCAAGACTCATTTTGGGTCGCTGCGCCATTCAGTAAGTAAGTATTATGATAAATAAATAAACATATATATATACATATATATTATGTTAAAATATAATAAAAATATATGTTACTTACCTGCAACACCATCTGTGTACCTAGTTTCGACTCAAAATCCGTCTTCTTCCCGCAACATACCTACAGTTGACAATTACTATTTTAAAAAATTTTATCATCAAGCCTATTCTTTGTTTTTCATCATCATCATATCAGCCCTTTATCGCCCACTGCTGAGCATAGGCCTCTCTTCCAGTACGCCACTTGTCCCGGTCCTGAGCTAATCTCATCCAGAAGTGACCCGCAATCTTCAGGATGTCGTCCACCCAACGAGCCAACGGACGCCAGGGGCTTCTTTCATTCGAAAGCGGCCACCATTCTGTTAACATTTTAGTCCACCTGCCATCACTCTGCCTAGCAACATGTCCCGCCCAGCTCCATTTTAGTTTGGTAATGACGAAAGAGGTAGTTTGGTAATGGTCCAGAGGTGCAGATGACAGAGTACAGTGGAGAAGGTTGGAGGAGGCCTATGCCAAAAGGTACACCGAACTGCGGGACATTTTGTAGTTCACAAATAAATGATACCATCAATTTAATAACCGCCGTACCCAAGGATCGGAGATAAATGGCTATAATAAAATAAAATAGTATGACGAAACCAACGTCTTGCACCTTGGTGCGTCGACAGATTTAATTTAATTAATTCTTTGGTTTTAGAATGGATGAATTAGAGGAGCTTCTAAAAGGCGTGCCTCAACTAGTCGGCTCACTACAAGCTGTAAGAGAAGAGGACTCGCGGCACTCGCAGTATGTGACAGCCATGGACAGCCTGAAGCACATATTCACGGTGCCTGATAGTGTCGCTAAGACCATGCAGTGGATCGGGGAGGGGAAGTTGCTGCATGCTCATCAGGTAGGTCATTTATCACCATACTAGCTTTTGCCCGCGACTTCGTCTGCATGGACTTAGTAACCGCAGCTAGAGTAAGAATAGCGCCTGGAAAATATCTCATAGCAATCTAAGTTTGATGAAGATCATCTGATGAACACAAATCAGCAGGCACTTCGTTAATTATCTCAATTCCACCCCGCTTTTTACTTTCTTCAGGGATGAGTTTCAGGATAAAAACTATCCTATGTCCTTCTCAGGGACTCAACCTATCTCTATGCCAAATTTCATCTAAATCGGTTCAGCGGTTTAAGCGATATGAAAAAAAAAAAAAAAATATTAGTATGGATATAGCAGGGGTGCTACTCGCTTCGGGCAAACTCGGCTCCGTTTGGCTCAGCATTGCATAAGCAAGTTTCTTTGTACCCAAAGCAACATTCTTAAGTGACCATTGGTAAATATTATGTTTTTGCAATACAGTTTACGAATTGTTAACTTGCCCAATTGGCACAACCCATGAATCTATAAATCCATTTTTGTAATTTTGGCCCTTTGCGGTGTTCAGCCAGTCCTACTAAGAAGGCACAGTTTCAGCCGATTATCAAAAAAACCGGAAAAGTGCGAGTCGCACTCGCCCACCGAGGGTTCCGTACTTTTTAGTATTTGTTGTTATAGCGGCAACAGAAATACATCATCAGTGGAAATTTCAACTGTCTAGCTATTACGGACAGACAGACAGACGGACAGCAGAGTCTTAGTTACAGGGTCCAGTTTTTACCCTTTGGGTAGGGAACCCTAAAAATGGACCAAAACTTTGCATGATTACCATCTTATTTAAAAAGTTAATTTAACCCCAGAATATTAATAGAATTTCAACCTTAACACTACACTTTAAGGTCCAAATTAGATTGCTCTCACGTTAGTTCGTATTCAAGTATCCAAATTAGATTGCCCTCACGTTTCGAGTCTATCCTATTTATGTTACCTCTGTTACAGTGCCTCAACGATCTAGAGAACTCACGCGACGACCTCCTCTACGAGCTACACCGGCTACCCAACCAGTCCTCACACGACAAGATAATGCTCAAGGCTTACTTCGAGGATGTGGAGATGGTCTCCAACTCGCTGGAGAAGCAGATCAAGCTGATACTGGCCCGGACCTTGAATACTGTGCGCAAGGAGCCCACGGTTATAGTCACTGCGCTCAGGATTATTGAGAGGGAGGAGAAAAGAGACCAGATGGCGCTCGAGGTAGGTTTGCTGGTGCGAGGCCTCTATATAAATCGAGGCACACAGCTTTTTTAAGCCTTTTTTAGGATTCCATACCCAAAGGGTAAAACGGGACCCTATTACTAAGACTCCACTGTCCCTCCGTCTGTCTGTCTGTCACCAGGCTGTATCTCATGAACCGTGATAGTTAGACAGTTGAAATTTTCACAAATGATTATTTCTGTTACCGCTATAACAACAAATACTAAAAATAGAATAAAATAAATATTTAAGTGGGGCTCCCATACAACAAACGTGATTTTTTTGCCGTTTTTTGCGTAACCCTTTTTACGGAACTCTTTGTGCGCGATTCCGAGTCGCACTTGGCCGGTTTTATAATGACATCTTATACCCATCATTGTTCGCTTCTGACCGGCTAGCATAACGTGCGTTCTTGCGCGAGTGACGCGACTCCATACATCTAGCGCGTCTTCAAGTATGGAGACTCTCGCGAGGAAGAAAGTCATGCTGAATAGCTGGTGGACTTAGTCTGGTCAGACTTAGACAGTGGTCCTATTCGAGTATAATCCATCTAATGTTTCTCGGTCTAATCACATTATCATATTCCAACTAAACGTACAGTTATAGGCTTGGTTGGCTAAAATTTAATTAGTAATTTTGAGGCCTCTCTCTCGAATCCTGAGTTTATGACTTTCACTCGATAGAAAAAAAAAATGTTTTTTTGTTTATTTATTTGTTTATTAGGATCACCAACAGAAGATACAATTTACATACTAGTATTAACTTACAAAAAGGGCACATTTTTTATTGATCCCCCACTTACAGGCAATCACAGCATGCATTATTATATTAATTTAAACATTAAGTCAACAGTAACACCTCAAATCACGAACATATGTCTAAAATGCGCTTTAAAAAATTATAATAAATTTAGCACATAAACTAAAAATAGAAACTCTGCGATTACTTTTTATTATTATTTGAACACATAAAAATTTTAAATTTAAAAACATGATATCCGCGGTCCCGAGTTCACAACCATTTCGCTCACGCTTACGCTCACTGACAGTGAGAGAAGAATACGAACCTGCTGGGCCTTAAAATTCCATGCTCGTTTTAGCAACAAAGCCAAACGGGCTTCATGCCGCCCGGCCGCCCTAAGAACTGGCGCACCGTCGCCTTCGAGGAGCTCGAGCGCGCCGTCGCGCAGCGCACCGAGGGCACGCGCGTCGACGAGCGCGAGGACAACAAGCTGTGGCTTGTCAAATACTTGGAACTGACTAGGCAGTTGATTCTCGAGGATTTGAGGGTGGTCAAGACACTCTGTGTGCCGTGTTTCCCTCCGCACTATGACATCGTTAACAAATACGTCAACATGTACCACACCTGCCTCTCTTCAAGCGTAAGTTCAGATTTTTATACATATCTAGGAACCGCGTCGAACGGGAGGACAACGAGCTGTGGCTTGTCAAATACTTGGAACTGACTAGGCAGTTGATTCTCGAGGATTTGAGGGTGGTCAAGACACTCTGTGTGCCGTGTTTCCCTCCACACTATGATATTGTTAACAAATACGTCAACATGTACCACACCTGCCTCTCTTCAAGCGTAAGTTCAGATTTTTATACATATCTAGGAACCGCGTCGAACGGGAGGACAACGAGCTGTGGCTTGTCAAATACTTGGAACTAACTAGGCAGTTGATTCTCGAGGATTTGAGGGTGGTCAAGACACTGTGTGCCGTGTTTCCCTCCACACTATGACATCGTTAACAAATACGTCAACATGTACCACACCTGCCTCTCTTCAAGCGTAAGTTCAGATTTTTATACATATCTAGGAACCGCGTTAAACGGGGGGACAACGAGCTGTGGCTTGTCAAATACTTGGAACTGACTAGGCAGTTGATTCTCGAGGATTTGAGGGTGGTCAAGACACTCTGTGTGCCGTGTTTCCCTCCGCACTATGACATCGTTAACAAATACGTCAACATGTACCACACCTGCCTCTCTTCAAGCGTTAGTTCAGATTTTTATACATATCTAGGAACCGCGTCGAACGGGAGGACAACAAGCTGTGACTTGTTAAATACTTGGAGTTGACTAGACAGCTGATTCTCGAGGATTTGAGGGTGGTCAAGACAATCTGTGTGCCGTGTTTCCCTCCACACTATGACATCGTTAACAAATACGTCAACATGTACCACACCTGCCTCTCTTCAAGCGTAAGTTCAGATTTGTATACATATCTAGGAACCGCGTCAAACGGGGGGACAACGAGCTGTGGCTTGTCAAATACTTGGAGTTGACTAGACAGCTGATTTTAGAAGATTTGAGGGTGGTCAAAACACTGTGTACCGTGTTTTCCTCCGCACTATGATATTGTTAACAAATACCTACGTCCATCTAGTGTAAGTACCCTATATGTATACAGTAATTAATAGCCATTCGACAACACAGTTGTAAACGCCCATAGACTACGGTGTTATCATTCAAGCCCATAGACACCGGCAACACCAGAGGGGTTGTAGGTGTGTTGCCGACCTCTAAGATGGGAATACGCTCTTTTCTTGAAGGTTTAAAGGCCGTATTGGTCCGGAAATACCGCAGAAATTGACCAGTCCTAAGCATATCTTAATTTACCCAATAATTTCAGCTCCAAGGCGTAGTCGACAGCGGTCTAGAAGGCAACGAATACGTGACGCTACTGTCCTGGGTGTTGAACACGTACCCGGGCACCGAGCTGATGGGCAGCCCGGAGCTCAACATCGACGTGTCCACGTTGCCGCCGCTGCTCAGCGAGGAGAGCCTGCGCGACTTGTGCGACGAGTATCTGCAGGTTTGTTTACACGGTGTATATACAGTGTGACTGGGCAGACAGTACGTGACTATTCTGGGTGTTGAAACTATACCTATGTACTATTATATGAAATGGGTTTTTCAAATACGGAACTGATGTCAGCTACCTGATCCCCTGCTGCCACGCCAAAATGGTCTTGTCTCTCTAACTCTTAGGGCCAGTGGCACCAACCACACTTGACAGACTGATCAACATGCAAATTTCCATACAATAAAATTTAGCTAACGCTTTAACGGTGACCGACGGCCCTTATTGTCCCTAAACTATGAACTAAAGGTAGTTTAAATTCAACCTTTGGTTACAGAAAATGGAGAGCAACTACATGGAATGGATGGAGAAGACCCTAGAGTCGGAAAGAGCCGAATGGAACGGAGACCGCGCGCCCGAAGTAGAGCCACATTCCAACGCGTATCATACACACGCTCCGGTCATCATATTTCAAATGATCGATCAGAACCTGCAGGTGAGCTACTCCACTTCATAGAATGAAGCGGTTATCTTGAACTACAGCGATTGATGTGGAGCTACATTCCAGATGATCGACCAAAAACTACAGGTAAGCTACTCCACTACATGGAGCGCACGTCCGAAGTGAAGTTACATTTCAGATGATTAAAGATCTTATCCGGCCCGCCGAAGGGCCGTTTATGTAGTATATGGGCTGTGGAATAATAAAAATGCATTTATTGCTGCAATTCTGGCTCTTCTTAGAAATTTATTAAACTTTCTGGCCCTCCATGGGGAAAGTTTGCCCACCACTGCTCTAGAGTCAGCCACTGCCTGTAGGTGAGCTACTCGGTTACATGGAGTGGAACGGAGCGGAGACACAACCACCACCACCATATCAGGCCACAGGCCACATAGGCCTCTCTTGGAGTACGCCACTTATCCTGGTCCTGAGCCAATCTCATCCAGAAGTGACCCGCAGTCTTCCGAATGTTCACCCAACGAGCCAACGGACGCCAGACACTCCTTTCTTCTGAAAGCGGCCACCATTCCGTTAACATTTTGGCCCATCTGCCATCACTCTGTCTGGCAACATGTCCCGCCCAGCTCCATTTAAGTTTGGTAATGACGTACACAAACTTACTTTAGTCATCATCTGATAATATCCACCAGAACTTCCAACTCCACTATTCGAAGTGGGACGTAAACCGAAATAGAGTCACATAACGCTCACGTTATACCGATCGCCACTTTATTTATCTTTCGTTGTGCTGAAAAACTAATAATGGATATTCAAAACGCCCGGCCACCTTTAAATAAGTCTTTTTTTCGTATCGTATCGTAATCGTTTATTGCAGACAAATAGTCCATATTATGTACCTACACACTATTTACAAGTAGAATTAAAAATAATTAAAAATAATCAATCACAAAACTCATAAACCAAGTCAAAAAATATAAATAAACGAACAATTAAATCATAATTTTTTTTAAATAAAATTGAAATAAAAATCATTAAATATTATAATATTAATTTTTACTCGTCGACTATAATCTGTGTATTACAACTTCATATGCAACACTAAAACCTTACTCTTTTCAACGTTGGATAGTCTATGGCACTTCCGACTCAAGCATAAGAATTTTATCGATACGGTTTAGTCAATTATAAAAATTTCGAAAATAGAACTTCATACATTTCGATAAAATATTTCTTGTTTAAGGAGATTCGATTCAATGTAAATTAGCCTACTTAACTTAACTCAGCAAGCTTCGTTGCTTAAACACGGTACTCGACTGGAAAGCTCTCTATTATATCACGATTGTATAAAATACTATTATTGTTCACAGGTTACTCAAACGATAAGCAAGGAAATCACCTTCAAAGCATTGATGCTCAGTATCGAGCAAGTGACGCGCTATGGCAACATGTACAGAGAAGGCGTACTTCAGTTCAAGGTATTAATAATGTTACATATTGATTGTACCTCAGAGTAGAAAATAAATGTTGTAATTAAAATCATTCCGACCATATTAATCAATAAACCTTAGGATGTTCACTGACAGAGCAAAGTTTCTCTAGGAAATCTCCAGAGTGACCTGCGATCTTGGCCAGATCTATATAATTATTGGTCTTAACAAGTCATATTTTGGTACGTAGTGACCACTAGAGAACCTATCTGACCCTGCGATCGTAACGCCGCCTTAAGAGGCAGGGCTGCCACAGTGTGCGAGCGGGACATTGCAAGCGCATTGTAATATTATATGAATAATAAACTATCTTTATTGCTATACGACATCGCTTATGGCTTCTCCACACGATGGCCCAGCGTAGGCCAGTCTAATGGACGCAACTATGCGGTGGAATGAGATAGCAATATCACTTGCTCCCTCTAACGCATAAATGCGTCCCTTGGACTGGCCTACGCTGGGCCATCGTGTAGAGGAGCCATTACACTCCGACTGGAGCGCCCTGCGGATCTGCATCAGTTTGATAACCGCGTAAGTCTGACAGTTCTGAGCTATATATAAGACCTTGATCGTTGTTACAGAATAGCCACTTCTCCGACCGCTCCCGCTGCGCTTACTTCACCCACCACATGATCACAATAGTCAACAACAGCGAGCAAATGGTCCGCCTCGCCCAACAAACACAAGCCAGGCACTGGCCCCCGGGCCGGCACGACGCACCTGCCGAGCGCAAGTTCGACACCCTGCTTGACACATTCCAGGTACATAGTGAGCCACTCGGACACAGTGAACCAGGGTATTAAACAATGCCCCCGGGCCGGCACGACGAACCTGCCGAGCGCAAGTTCGATACCCTGCTAGGTACATTCCAGGTACATAGTGAGCCACTCGGACACAGTGAACCAGGGTAATAAACAATGCCCCCGGGCCGGCACGACGCACCTGCCGAGCGCAAGTTCGACACCCTGCTTGACACATTCCAGGTACATAGTGAGCCACTCGGACACAGTGAACCAGGGTAATAAACAATGCCCCCGGGCCGGCACGACGAACCTGCCGAGCGCAAGTTCGATACCCTGCTAGGTACATTCCAGGTACACAGTGAACCAAGACACAGTGAACCAAGGTAATAGAACTTGTCGGTAACAGGTAACTGAGTCGGTACGACGTACCCGACACCTTCCAGGTACACAGTGAGCCACTCGGACACAGTGAACCGTGGAGACAGGCTCTCGCCCCCGGGCCGGCGCAACATGTCCGTTGAGTGCAAGTTCAATAAGCTGCTCGACACCTTCTAGGTACACAATAAGCCGCAGGTACACAGTGAATCAGGCCATAAGACACTGACCAAGCGGCTCACTATTTGCTCTATTGCTAAGCGAGAAAATTTTCTAATTATGTATTAGAACATACAAATCATTTATTCATAGAGACGAACTTTATTATAATTAGGATTAGGAGTAAAAAAACATTTTTATTACAGAAACTAAGAGACGAAGCCGCCCGGTTCCTCCTCGACGAGGCATTTCTGGACCTCGAAGTCCACTTCGACGACCTGTTCACATCAAAATGGCTGCCGTCTTCCATCCCGGTCGACACTATTTGTGTCACTTTGGAAGACTATTTCCAGGACTATAACCATTTGAGGGAGAAAAACTTTGAATATGTGATAAATGAAGCGCAGAATTTGGTGTACAAGAAATATATAACCGCCATGTTGTCCAAGAAGGTATAGTGGTCAAACCAAATTGTCAGTAAATAAGAACAAAAAAAACTATACTCATCCTTTTCTTTTGGGTGCTAGTACTAGTGTAAGAAAAAAGATAGTATGATTCTCTCTGTCTATGTTTGAAATGAGACAGTCCTTTGACAAACTATAAGTAAAACGTTACAAACTGGGTGCCTTTGTTTTTATTTTTTACAGTTTTTTTTTTCTAAATTACAAGACAGAATGCGAAACAACGAAAATTAAACGATCCCGATGCTCTGTCTGTAATAATCAAATGCGGGAAGTTTCATTAATTTCAAATTATTGGAGGCGTTTGTGATGTGTTTGTGGAGAAGAATGGAAAGTTGGACGGACAATCTAGACGAGTGCCTAAACACTGTTATTTTCGGCGACAGTGAATTTTGTGCAAAGAAGTTTTTTTTCTTATCGATTTATGGACAATCAAGTACTATGAAGCTAAATATATATAAGAGTACCTTATATTATTTTTGTTATCCAGGTGACTTTCAAAACTGTCGAAGAAGCGCAGCAAGCAGCAACGAAGATCGTAAAGGAGGCCAACCAGATACGGTCCTTCTTCCGTAGAATAGGCGCCGAGGGCGTCAACGTGGACTGGCCTTTTGAGGTCATCAGCTCATTGGCTGAGGTGAGTATCAAACACACAAGACAACCAATTAAGCCTGTCACAGACGGAGCGATAATACATATACCAAAAGATATCTTATAGCAAGGCATCTTAACGATATATTTTACTTACTATTTGACAGATTCCACACACTTAAGTTATATAGTTGGTCAAGCAAATCTTGTCAGTAAATAGGAACAAAAGAAACTATACTCATCCTTTTCTTTTGGGTGCTAGTACTAGTGTAAGACAAAGATAGTATGATTCTCTCTGTCTATGTTTGAAATGAGACAGTCCTTTGACAAAGTATAATATATATTTTGGCGCTAGGTAGGCTCTGGGGTATAATATGAACCATAGATGTACCTATATAATAATATAGAGAAGAAATGGGGAGGGGCAACAAACAAACCGACCAAATTACGTAGGTTGTTTTTGGTATGTTGTCAGAAATGTTGAAACGTGTTTTTAATTTTGTCGCATTGCGTATGTTCTGTCCCTCACGGTCGCACGGGCGCACATCTATATAAAATACTAGGTCTGTAATGTACTGTATTTACCTCAGTATATCATACGATGTAATGTATTTCCAACGATTCGGCAACACGAACATCACGCGGTACGTCCGGCTCTGCTCACGGCATAATATCGACTGGCCCTAACTGTCAGTGACGTCACCATGACGTAAGCGCTCGAAGCGTCAATACACTACATCCCTTCCTTTGTTTATTTTTCGAGAACTAAGTTAATCATAACAATACATAATTACATACCCAACGTTCTATGAATGCGCTGGTACCATTGCCTTGGGTGGACTTCTCCAAGACTCCGAGATCTATGACTTACCCCACTTGGGACTTTTGTAATCTTCAATTTCTCTACTGTATTGTCGATAGCTCCTGTAAGTCTGATACCTGAATCCCTTTTCCTTTCCCCCTTTTTCCGTAAAGTCTAAGTGCTTATACTTAATCCCCTTGTTTTTATAATCGTCAAAACCGTTCCTAAAATGTTCGTGATATGGATAGTGGACTACATCATCGGGTAATGCCTAACAAAACAATTCGTAGCCAACTCAGTCTGTGATAATTAACTTATTTAGGTACTGAGTTTATTATCTGTATTAATTTTGAAATGATTTCATGAAGCTCCAACTGCTCCAAGTTAGTAGTTTCCCTCTAGAAACCTCTCATCTAAGTCACTGCATGAGCTAATGAGCTTATCATTTGGGAGTGGTCTATGTGGAAATACTATGATGCAAGGCCTTTAATTTTTCTTCGCCTAGTTGTCCAAAACAGTTCTACCAAATAAAACTGTGGCCCCAATTCTTTATATTTGATTAGCTAGACAATAAGAGCTGAACAATCATTACAGTATTAATGACATTCTTCAATTTTGGTGACAATGACGGTTCATTTTTTTTTATAACCCATGACGATTGAATGCTGACATGATGATCATGTTTTGGTTTATCTCTGGTCCGTTTGTTATTTATTTACATTTCCTATTGTTAAATTTAATTTTTCTACACCTTGTGTAGCTTTCTATGACCCGAAAGTGATTTAACGAATCCTATTTGAGTACTCGATAATGGCTCACTATCTTATCTCATTCTTTTGCTTATTTTCAACTTTCAATACTGTACAAGTGTACTTACAGGTTACAATGCCACTTAAGCTATAAGCTACACTGCCAACCTAAACCAAGTTGTTCTTATATACAATGCATTATTATTAATACAATATACAGAACTCCAACCAACTTTGATTTGACAAGGTAGGGTAGTGGACTAAACAGTATAATTACAAAATTCAAAAGTTCATTTTTTCAAGTGGGCCTCAAGACTTGGAAGTTTTTTTATAAGAAAGGCAAGCAGGCAAGGTCACTCTTATACTTCTGTGTGAGTAAAAGAGGCCTTACAGGACTCCATTTACGCTAGCCACTTCTAGTTTTTATTCTCCTTTTTCTAACTGCATGTTTGAACTTCTGACACAATTAACAGTCTTACAGAAGCGAATGACAAATCATCCGAATAAAATATCTAATTATGCTTACACTAATAATATGAGATATTATAACCACATTACAAGATACACAGTACCCACAGTGCAGTGTATTACCTTGCTACTTTCATCTTTATAGTGAATACAGAACGGAGCTACGGAGCTGTATCTTTTCTTTCAGTGCTACGGATTAGCTATTTAAATTCCAAATTCCTTGTCTCTCAGAAAATCAAGAACCCATATGTGATTGTTTGTAGCACATCTTTTTTTTTTATACATAGAATTAATAATTAATTGGCAACCATCAGTATCACTTACATCAATCTCACACTGATTCTGGTGAAATTCATGTTTACCTTTTTTATTTTGAAACGTGATTGTTTAGTTACATACGCTTTGTGCACGTACATTTTCTGTTTACTTTATTATGTGCAACATTTATACAAATTCACGAAGATAAGCTTCCTATGCAATTTGTGCTGAGTCAGTGATACAGCATGTTATACATTAAATATTGAACCAACATTAGTTTTATTTTTATTATCACTTTCAGAAGGTCAATGATAATTGCTAGCTTGTGCAATTTTCTGTGTATGTTCAAATAACATGTATACCTACATTTTAGACCAATAAAAACTTATTTTATAATATTTATTTATTGTAATCTTATATTTTATACACAAGATGCTTTATAAATCGGTTTTCAAATGTATGTGTCCCGTCCATTAACTACGAGTTATATACATAGTATCTATAGACCTGTAAATGTGTTTATGTATATATATATATATATATATACAATACAACGCAACGTCCATCAATCGAGAGCAAATTCGTTAGATACTTGTGGTAATGTGAAACCAGGCAGTTGCTTATTCATTACCCATATTACATACCTATATATGATAATGACTGCACTGTTCGCTATGTTCTTTGTACATACATATAAATATATTGTACATGGTATCGTGTGGTATCGTTCACCACTAAAATGGACTTCATGTTTTCTCTAGAATTCTTTATTTTCCCGCATGTAGTCTAGTATGCGCGTGCAGACGGTTAAAACTACGAACTACATACATACATAAGCTAGCTGCATAGCTTAATTATTTAGTTTTTATTTTATATATTAGTTGGATTTATTTTTATGGCTATCTACTTAAATTTAAACATATATTCACATTTTCAACCTTTGACATACCAACTCGTAGGGTAGCTAACAATATGCCTATGGAACATATCGGACGTAGGTTTACTAATAAAACATTCAATGTTTATTATTTCATAATTTCTTTTTTTTTGTATAGTAGCCGTGTGACATGTGACGTTTGGTCTGAAGTCACAATGTTATTTTAATATCACTGGTACTTATTTACAAGTATCCATTTATGTACCGTAGTTGTGTAATGAAACGTTCACAATTTAGTTTTTTGCTATACACTGTATTCAAAAGTTGACCGAAGCGTTAGCGAAGGTCTCCGTTTTAACTTGAGCCAAATGCTTTCGTTTCTCCTCTACAGGTCACAATTTCCGACCGATTATCATGACATTTTGTGACCAGATTAAATATATTTTTTCCGATCCAGGTTTTGGTAATTTTTCAAACTGCGTAGATTGGCATTATATAACTAGTGCCAATAGCGTCCATGGCGCTTAAGACCCTTGTGAGTTCACTATGATAATGACAATGACTCAACGAACCAAGTGTTTCACAACATAGCCACTAGTAACTAATTATAGTGATTATTATGAATTTGCTAAATAATCACGACTTCAAGACCTTCATCCCTTCCTTTTCAAATGAATGCAGTGTCCATGTAAAGTTCTGCGAATTTCGTTTAAATCTTCGAAGCTTATTAGCTATGTAATATAAACGTCACGAATGACCAGTAAGTGTTTTCCTGCAACCGTTTTTTTTTTATATAATTATTGGATGTCGCTGACTAGCAGCCAAGTTAAAGTATTTGCAATTGATATCCACTAGATTATGGAATAAGCTTACTTAACTCATTGTTTAATTAATTTATATCTTTATATCGGCAATACTCCTTTTTTTATTACATATTACTGTATAAGGTAGCTGTTTGATTAGCTAACCTCATTTACCACTTTAAACTCTCGCGTTTTGTACACATAATTAATGTCTATACCGGGTCTAACGCGATTAAATTTCATTATTTTACCTTTTTTCCGACGTTTCAACTAGGTTGCACTAGCTGTGGTCACGGAAGACTGACGTCCCAGCAAATGTCAATTGAGATTTGAGATATTGGTAAACAACACTAAACTACCCGACATTAGTTTATATAAATGTTCGGGGTAGACAAATAAATTTTACCTCACCTCATTTATTTAAAAATTTAATCAAAAGTATACTGACTAGATTGTAGACTATCCAGTTTTTTTTAAATCAGTATAACTGGATGGATGGTTATGCCAGTACCTCAAAATCAAATCTATAAATAAGCCAGATACATTTTACTTTATTTGCGTTCGCTGATAATTTATTATATCTGCACAGTTCACTTATATATATATATATATATATAATTTCGTTTGGATTATAACTTTACCCCGCTCTTGAGGTCTTCAAGCGATTTCTTGCGTCATATTAGAAACGCTTTATTGGATGACCTATTACAGGGTATACCCATTTATTTTAATACAACGTGTGACCTTGCTGTCAATTGTATGACGATATAATACAACATCAATGTATTAAACAATAGGCCGTACTAAGTACGATGCCGATTTAATGAACCTGTCGATTGACACCAATTTTGCTATACACAGCATGACTATTTAGTCCTGGCTTTTTCAGTCTATATTTATATTATTTAATGAGCAGACAAAAGATATGCCTATTTGCATTGACCGATTTAGTAATCAGATTTTAATATACACGTGACAATTTAATGTCTAGGATCGGGAACCTGCTAGGGTACTAAGCACCTATGTCAATTTAATGAACAAATCAATTCATCTGTATTAACCGATTTTGTAATCAGATTTGTTATTTCCGTGACAATTTAATGCACAGGTACGTGAACCCTGCTATCTCAATTTCATGGTCAGATCAGTTTATCTGTTCTAACTGATTTTGTTGTCAGATTTGTTATTTACGTGACAATATAATGTCCAGATACGGTAACCCGTATCTTAATTTAATGGCCAGATTAATCTATCTGTCTTAACTGATTTTGTTATCAGATTTGTTGTTCACGTGACAATTTAATGTCAGGTCTGGTAACCCGCTATGTTAATTTCATGACCAGATCAAATTATCTGTCGTGACTGATGTTGTAATCAGATTGGTTATTTAATGTCCAGGTTCGGTAACCCGCCATGTCAATTTCATGACCAGATCAAATTATCTGTCGTGACTGATTTTGTAATCAGATTGGTAATTTAACGTCCAGGTTCAGTAACCCGCCATGTCAATTTCATGACCAGATCAAATTATCTGTCGTAACTGATTTTGTAATCAGATTGGTTATTAACGTGACAATTTAATGTCCAGGTTCGGTAACCCGCCATGTCAATTTCATGACCAGATCAAATTATCTGTCGTAACTGATTTTATCGTAACTGTTATTTGCGTGACAGTTTAATGTCCAGATTCGGCAATCTGCTAGCTGCAGCTGTTTTATGTCTATCTAATTACCAGATAAATTTATCTGCTATGATTTCATAAATCATGACAATTTAATGTCCAGATTCGGTAATCTGCTAGCTACAGCTGTTACATGTCAATCGAATAGCAGCGTTTTACCTTACAATAAAACGCTTAGAAGCTTAATGACCAGATAAATCTATCTGCTATGTTTTCATAAATCGGTTTCATTATGCCATCCATAATGTTACGTGTGACAATTTAATGTCCAGATTCTGTAATCTGCTGTTTCAAAATAATCAAGTCACTTGGGCTCCTGATTGGGAATCACCTTACATATTCACATTACTCGTAGCAAAGTAAATATTTTCTTCCTCTCACTACAATAATATTTAAATAAACCAACTATGTACTACATTTGCATCACACAATTGCATTCTGATGGAACTAAGTTGCAATAATAAAGCTCCAGTGTGAACATGTCAACCATGAATGTAGTGTCATTGTACCTACCTACCTACGTTTAAAAGTGGAAGTCAACATGCAATTATTTGCAGTGTTGATGCCTGGCAGGCTATAAGCTTTAAACAGTGCTATTAACACTGGCTGCCTCCGAGATGTTTTTTTTATTTGTAGGTAGATCTAATTGTTGTTAGTCGACATCCAACTTTAAAGCCTACAATTATAATTGTAACGTTCAACGCTTCAAAGATCATATTGCTAGATGGCGTTACCGAATGGAAATATTGTTTTCTTTGTTTTTTAGAAGTGAGTGTGAAAGGTGTACCACTAGTGCGTACTCTCACTTATCACTTGTTTGAAACAGTGGATTCGATTTTAAACCAATTTTTTGCACACTGACAAAACTTGATAATTAATCGAGATCGACTGACGTGTCTTCCCTTTCCTCTTTTCTTGTTTTCCTCGTCGCCACATGTAATGTACTGTATTTACCTCAGTATATCATACGATGTAATGTAATTCCAACGATTCGGCAACACGAACATCACGCGGTACGTCCGGCTCTGCTCACGGCATAATATCGACTGGCCCTAACTGTCAGTGACGTCACCATGACGTAAGCGCTCGAAGCGTCAATACACTACAAGGTCTATGACATTTCAGTTCGGTGTATGGTGGCGCCACCTAATTACTCTTTTTTGATGGACACTTTTCATAGATAGAGATTTTGCTCCTTTATATAATCGCGAAAATTTCAACTGTCTAGCTATCATATTCATGAGATACAGTGGAGTCTTAATAATAGGGTCCCGCAACACAACAAAAGAAGTACATACATTGGAATCATTTCCTCAATCTGTGGTACAAACCACGCTAACACCGTATCTCCTGTAGGTCCTCCGCTGCCAAGACATCGAGATGCTCTCGCTGGACCTGCACGGCTTGCTGGACAAGTGCCCCAACATGTCGGAGGAGCAGCTGGTCCGGCTGCTGGGGCTGCGCGGCGACGTGCCGCGCGCGCACGTGCGCGACACGGCGGCGCACGTGCTCGGCACGAGGGCCAAGCCGCGCGCCAGCACCATGCACGACTTCTTTAAGGATATCACGTTTAGTGACAGGCTGTTGGAGCGATTTACGTTATCAAAAAATAGTGCGGCTTAGACTACATACGTATAGTACAGTCAAGGGCATAAATATTTCATTCCCAAAGTCAAAAACATTGTACGCTCTTACACCTTAGACAATAAAGTCGTGTTGACATATTTTTGAGCCATTTGTCTGGATCGATATTTTTGCCTTCGACTGTACATGGCAAAATTCCGTGCCTATAATGATAAAGTGCATAAGAATGAGCATATTTCCAATGGATTTGTATGTAATTTAATGACTTTATTACTTACGTATAATCCATTTCATTCATCCGTTCCATTTAATCATTGGCAACTTGCTTAAAATACCATCGTTAAGTTATCGTTTTCTATATTCGTACTTTTTAGATACGCTCCAAAAGTTAGACATCTCTGGCAATTTTTGTGTAAGTTTAAGGATATCACGTATATGTGATCGATCGATGTTGGAACTGTTTACTTTCTAACACTGTGCGATGTAATAAAAAAGTACGCATCCGACTATACATATACATATGTGCCTATAAGAACGCAAAAACAGACACACAAAAGAACATATTTCCGAATGACTGGTAGTGGAAGGTCAACAGGACAGGACAGGTTATATTGATGTAGGTCTAAAACGGTTCAGTTGATTATGTTCAATGCAAATTGAATTGAAGATAGATAGATAAACTGCTTTTTTTCTGGATTGTTTTGTGTACCTATGTCATTTTTGTATTTGAATATTTTGTGTGTATTGTGGCAGACAAATAAACAGTTTATCTATCTATCTATCTATTTATTAGACATTGATTATTGCAAAGATACTTTATATAAGACTAAGACTTGTACGAGTATTTTAATTTTGTATTATTTATTGTTGAGTTTTGTTTAACTATAAGTTAAGATATAAAAAATATGATTTAAAATGTAGGTATACATATAATAAACTTGTATAAAATAAATTACAATATTTCTAGTTGAAATCCGTGGCTTTTCCGTATTAAATTATTTCATTTCCAAATAAACAGCAAACTGTAAGTATCCGAATTTTTTATAATTCATGCTCAAAATATCTGAAGTTCAACTTGAATTTCAATGTCCTGGTGATATATAGAGAGGCTTTGTTCAGATAATTTGATGGCGACACCACAGGGCAGACACGATATACATCAAAAATCACTTGCGTTTCTACGTGTGAACGGCACGTCTGTACACGCGGCATGCGTCATTGTGCGAGTAAGGGTCGGTTGCACCAAACTGTCTGTCACCGTTAAAGCGTTCGCTAAATTTTATTGTATAGGAATTTTCATAGTACTCGGTTGAGTGATGTTGATCAGTCTGTTAAGTATGGTTGGTGCAACTGGCCCTAAGTTGCTTAAAAACCAAAAAACAGTACTGAGCGGTCGGCAAAAGGTCGTCAATCTGGTGTCGCGGGGCGAGGTCATTCGTGTCGGGGCGGGGCGGGGCGTGGCCGTTCTGTATGATAATACTATTACTTATTCTGTGACAGTACCATCGCCCACACTGTTAACTGAACAAAAGGCATAAGATCCACCAATGGACAATTAAGAGTAATTAAGTAAATATTCTTTATTGCACCAATAATTATACATTTTAAAATACATGTAAAACTACAAAGAAATGAAAAATAGAACCAGGAAAGAAGAGTGTTGCCGTTTGTACACGGTAGCGATTTCTTCAAGATTATTGATGTTACTTTATTTCCCAACAGGATGCCGACATCTTCAGAAATAATATATACAATCCCAAGAAGAATACAACAATCCAGGCAAATTATAAGCAGTAACGTCTTACCCCGGACACTGGGTACGTACAATATACACAAAACACTGTTAAAAAATTACCGTATTTTAATTTATTAAATCTTTACATACAAATACAAATGTTTATTTCATAAAATATGGTACAAAGATGGTCAAATTACAATAAGTGCGGCATATTCTGCCTCTATCGGCGTAGAAATATGTATTACTTACAACTAAGTTGCTATACCTACTTGATAAAAACATATATAATAATATTATTAAAAAATTCTCACCGACCGAGCGAAGTCAACTCAGGGTCTACTGGGGGAGAACTCTTCATGTTTGTATGTTCCAAGTTTGTTAGGTTAGACGTTATCTTGAGTAGGTATTCTGGAATATTCAGGATCTTTTTTTAGGGTTCCGTACCCAAAGGATGAAAACGGGACCCTATTACTAAGACTCCTCTGTCTGTCTGTCCGTTTGTCTGTCACCAGGCTGTATCTCATGAACCTTGATAGCTACAGTTGAAATTTTCACAGATGATGTATTTCTGTTGCTGCTATAACAACAAATACTAAAAACAAAATAAAATAATTTAAGTGCTCCCATACAACAAACGTGATTTTTTTTGCCGTTTTTTGCGTAATGGTACGGAACTCTTCGTGCGCGAGTCCGACTCGCACTTGACCGTTTTTTATTTTATTTATCGCACAAAAGTCATTAGTACCCTGATATCTTACACTACCGAGTGAGTTAATGATATATTATACTGTACACGTACAGCAATAAACCTACTAAATATATTTGTTTATGTAGGATAATATTACATTTAAAAAACCGGCCAAGGGCGAGTCGGACTAGCGCACGAAGGGTTTCGTACCATTACACAAAAAACGAAAAAAAAACGCGTTTAACAAACAATACTCCAACATAAACAAAAACACATGAAACATGTCGCGCGAGTGACTAAAAACACGTGAGTGAAACCGCTAAGTTAGTCTCACGGTAGTTTAAATTTAAACAATACTCCACTTAAATATTAATTTTATTCTGTTTTTATTATTTGTTGTTATAGCGGCAACAGAAATACATCATCTGTGAAAATTTAAACTGTAACTATTACGGTTCATGAGATACAGGCTGGTGAGCTGGTGACAGACGGACAGACAGACAGCGGAGTCTTAGTAATAGGATCCCGTTTTACCCTTTGGAACCCTAAAAATAAATGTTGCTCAATAATTTTGCGGTAAGTGTGAATAAACAATCGGTAATCGCCAATTGTGTAGCTTCGCGTTACTATTACTTACCGTTGTGCAAACATGACCAATATAATATGAAACCTCTTCGCTTACAGTTGTAATGGGCTGCAAGGTATCTCATATACTGGATTAGCCAGCATGTGATTATAAAGCACTGGGAATACACAGACATGTGTTAGTGTTAATTCGTGCACGGGTATTACGTATAATTTATTACCAGATTCTGACGGTTGTTATCTCGGCGGGGGTAAAAATGACTGCTGGACCTAGATTCGATCAATTTGAATATAATTTTTATGAAATCTACTATTCTTAGGCGAGGCCGTTTGGCTTGATCGTTCCTTGGGTTAGACCAAAGGGCCTACCGCGAAAACCGAAATTCACAAATTGCGGGGATCTTTCTATTTCACTCCAATGAAGGCGCAATTTACCAAATTAGATTTTCGCGGTTAGGGGGTCATCTATTAATTACATCACACATTAAGTGGGGTCAAGAAAATTTGACATGTTGTGACAAGGGGGAGGGGAAGTCACAAACTTTGTGACGTCACTTTTAATTATTTTATTCGCTGTACAGTTAAATAACAAGTTTTTGGAACGATAATCGTTATAAAATCGGGTTATAAAATTAATAATATTTGTTTTGTCAAAATATTTTGATAAAATATTAATTGCTGATTTCATTGAAAAAATTTGACGTCACGCCAGGGGGGAAGGGTTTTCCAAATGTGACAAGGAGGGGGGGAGGGGTCAAAAAACCTGGAAATTCGTGTGACGTAATTAATAGATGAACCCTTATAGCCCAGGGGTCGGCAAACCGTTGCCTTCGAGCCGCATATTGCGGCCCTTCAAGTGACCCAAAAATGGACATTTGAGAGTTTTTAAGACCCTTGAAATAGACATTTGTGGCTTTTTGTGCTTCCTACAACTGGTGATTTCTACTGCTGTTGGCACTTTTTTTCAAAAGTTTGCCGACCCCTGGGTTAGACTAAACTAAGTAAGTGTCGTGTTCAAGCAATAGGTACCACATTGTCGCTTGCCATAAGGACGCTGTGACAGGTTATTTGTATAAGGGTACAAGCAATTTTCGTCCTTATAGTAAGCGACAATGTGATGATACCTTTTGCTTGAAAACGTTACAGTTAAAGTACTTTCTGTAAGTACAGCCCCTTGGACGTGTTTAGACCCCTTTAACATAACTCCTTTTGAAAAAATAGCGGGTATTGCTTGTCTGCCGAGTGACCAATTATTTACGTTTTCATGGAAACGGTACATTATGCATTCGATGGAATTATAATCCGTTCAGAAAAAAAATCCGAAGAATATTTTCTAAAGAACCGTAAGTTTGTGAGGGTTTTCACGACTGCCCAATTAAAATTTGTGTTGTTGCACTCTTTTCCAACGTAGTTAAGGCTTACCTAAGGTACCAAAATTATACGCACTAGCAGTTATATACAAGTATTGTATAACGTGTATATATAAAAATTAAATAACATACATACATATAATCACGCCTATTTCCCGGAGGGGTAGGCAGAGACCACGGATTTCCACTTGCTACGATCCTGACATACCTCTTTCGCTTCCTTCACTTTCATAACATTCCTCATACACGCTCGCCGGTTTAGGGTGCTCTTGCTCTTGACCTGGCCTTTCTTCAGGGATTCCTCGATCTGATCAGAGAAAGTCCGCCGAGGTCTGCCCCTTCCAACTCCCGTTTCTACCTCTTACACAAAAACAACAACAAGTTGTTATTAAATAACAAGGTCATAATTCATAATCTTTACAGCCGACCTCTCGCAAACATCTATTGTAAAACCGTCACAGTCATAACTAATATCCGGAAACTGTTCGTCCAACCTGAGTTGTCGTAAAACTCATGCGCATACGGTTTAGCGCGCGAAGGCCGCGCGAAGGGCGGGCGGCCAGTCAGTCGGACCGCTGAACGCGCGAAGCGCACGGATACGTTCCTCATACAGTTTTAAAAAGTTTCTATATCGCGATGATACGGACATTGTCACTAGTCCTTTTCGGTGTGGCAGGTGAGATTTTTACCTCAATTCGTGAAGTGTTGTGAAGTTTAAAAAAAAAAGCGAATAAAAACATGTTTGCCGCGATTTTCGGCGGCAGATTTGCGTAGGTTTTTTTGCATGTAAACAATTGTCTCGGTAGGTATGTAAGAATAATTTCATTGGCATTTGACTTTCAAATTGTGCATATTTATTTAGCTATTTTAATATTTAAAGCAAATAGTTGAACTTGAACAAATGCGCAAAATCCCCATGTGCAATGTTTTGCATACTTTATACGTCTCTATCTCCGTCAGAAGTTATATCATTTCACTTTTGATCTATATTTGTTTATGAGTTTTGAGTTATATTTGTTAGTGAGTTAAATTCAGTGGTGACCGCGATTGAGAAAAACGGGCGCCGTCAACTGCGGTTCTGAATGCGAGATGTCATCTCTATTCTAATCTTTCAGAAGATAACGTGAAATTAAAGCAATCTGCTTAATATAGTCGGTGGCGTAGGTCAGTTGCACCTTTCAACGTCGATGTTTCAAGGTTCAATGTTTTATAAAATACTAACATTTTTATACATAAGGTTTACGGATTTCACGTTTCAGACCTCGTGATTTAACTCGTGGATGTATTATTTGTTACCTGTAACGTGGAAGCAAGCCTGAACTCCCAATTAGCAACTTTTATAAGTACCTAAGGTGCTCGAGATAAACTTTTACGACGGAAAACTCGGAAAATGCTTTTCGTAAATGTACAAAATTTATGTATCTTTTAATACTAGTTGTAGTGGTGGTGGTATGGGTTTAGACGTTTGATTTGCCCTCAAGTCATCATTCATCAGTCGTAGTTTTGACTCGAATTCACCGAAAAAACATCTCTAGCTAGATGTTTTTTCGGTGAATTACTTTAAGTACAAAAATCACCCAAAGCATCAACTGTTACTGTATGTGTGTGTTGTGCTTTCAAATCTATATCCGAAAAAATCGCTAGATTTCACGCGTTTTATAGATTTGTATGAAATATCCGCGGCCCACAGCGCGCCACCGCGAAGGTATTTTTAACATTCCCGGACCGCCTCAAGGTTGGCCAAGATAATCTTATTCATCGCTATATGACCTAATTTAATGAGATATTGGCGAGCTTTTGAAGTTTTACTACCAATAAAGTCCCAAATGTTATCAAATTAGAGTCTAAGGATGCCTAATATAATAATTGAATGTCATTCAATTGAAGTCAAGTTCATTGCCGGTGCCGTGAAAAGGACCGCGTACGAATATAAACGTCGATGGTTGACGGTCATGTAGTAGCTCGCGGTGTTTTACTGTTTACCAACATACTTAGTGCGTGTACGCGATAACCAAAGTCAGTTTACATTACTCAAAAATGATTAGGTAAACTATACTAATGTCGACCTTCCAGTGGTCCCTTCAACCACAGAATATATAATAGTACTAGGTACAGAAGATTCACTCCCTAACAAAACGCGACTACTACGCGCAAGGCGGCGCAAGCGCGTGCAGGCGTCCGTTCCATAGCGGTGTGCGGCAATTACTATGGCAAAACCTGAAGATTGGGGCGGCCGCAGGTACTTGTAGCGACGCGACGAAATCGCGGAGTGAGACACGCCTGCTTCAACGTTATTTTAAAGTAGTAGATAGTGACTCCTACAAAAATTGGGTCTAATAACAATTGAAAGAGCCAATCATTAGATAGTTTACCCTGTACCTATGCTGCTTTATTGATTTGCTTAGAATTTTCTATTGGTTTCCTTGAAAAAAAAATTGATTAAGCGTCCACATACCACACACCTGAAGCTTCAGTTAAAGACTTATTTTTTTATGGATTTCCTATTTATTTATTTATTTAATTAAAACTCTATTTAACTTAAAGGTTAGGTTAACGCGGTTCCAGAAGGCGAAAAAATCTCCTTATATGATCATGTTTTTCTAAGAGGCGTTGATATTCGTAGACGTGGAAAAAATATATGTAGTTCTTGACTATATTATCTTTAATAACATAGCTTCCGATACACGAATTATGACACTTCGCTCGATACAATTAATTCCCAAAGTAACCTCTAACTCGGACTTTTAATCTAACTTTACTCGGTTATTTATTATGTGATACTATAAACAAAAAAAGAAGAAAACAATCTTAACTTAAATAGTATTTTCATAGCTTTCGAATTTCGATATTGTAAGGTAACGTTTTTAAAATAAATAAAAATCGACAAAATTCGATCAAAATTGACACTTGGCGCGCATGATCTTTCCCACTCTTTCTTGCGAAATGTGACAGTGACAGCGGAAAACCGATGGAACGGATCATTTATTCTCATAAGAATTTAAAAATTCCATTGGAGGAGCTTCAACTGAAGCACACGTTGGCGGACGACGCAGACATCCGTCTCACGGAAGTTTTGTTATTATAATAGTAATGGTTATTGGTTCCAGTTTTCGCACTTAGCTTAGGCCATAACCATAAGTTAGGCAGGTAAGGTACATACCTATACATTAAATCAGTGGGTGGCAAAGTACGGCCCGCGGGCCAACTCCGGCCCGCGATAGGATTTTATCCGGCTCGCCGAAGGTCCTTCTAAATAATTAGTATATGGTCCGTGATCCCGTGGAATAATAAAAATGCATTTTTGCTGCAATTCTGGCCCTCCTCCGAAATTACTTAAACTTTCTAGCCCCCCATGTAGAAAGTTTGCCCACCACTGCATTAAATATTTGACTAATTATGTTTACATGCGTCATTTGTAAGAAGATGTTGCGCAGAAGCGCAGTTTACGTAAGACACTAACACTAAATGAATCGTAGTAACATAAAACTGACGCAGATTAGTTTACACGGTTTGAAAGTTCTCGTTACATTTGTTGCATACAAATTGTAAGTAGTTCGTCGTGTCCCTTTAACTCCTTAACATCCTCGCATTCGTTCGTAACTACGTTCCTGTCAAATTTCATCAACATTCGAAAAAAAAAAACTCAAGATATTACCAAAAACTGTGGAATTAACAAATGAAAATTGCATAGGTGACCCTAACTTTGCTTTGAGCAAAGTTAGGAGGGGAGGAGGGGAACGGTGTAGGTACCCAAAACTCACTTTCGCTCTTCCATTTTAAGTATTTCAACCAGCCTCTTACGAAACGCTACCGCCAAAAGTGTCAAAGCTTGCACATTAGTCGACGGATGTCCGCGCGGATCTAAATGTGCACCAAAGCATCTAAAAATATCAATGGTTGTCCTAATGAGAAACATTAATAGAAATATAGATTTCAGGGAAATGGGAATGTCACTTGAAACGGTTGACTTAAAAGCCGCAAAAGTATGTTGCTTATTTTTATGACACGACTGCCCGAAAAAAGGAGAATGTTTTTTATTTTATATTCTTAATCGAACGAACCACCGAGAGCAGACTTCTTCAGTTATGAAACTAGCTAAACTTGAATACCTATTAAAGTAAACAAAAAACTGTTAGTACTGGTCTCAAACAGACAGCATTTGTAATAGTCCTTAAGAGTCCCCGGCAAGCTCGGCCGAATTTCACCTTCCCATACAAACGGAGTTTCGTTCTCATTTTAAAACTACGTCATTACATGAGATATATCTAGGTCTGTAATTAGTTTATATAGCTCCAGTTTATAAAACAAAAGAAATAGAGCAAAAACAAGTTTTGTATGAAAAACTTAAATTCGCTGTATTTTTTTAACTATGATGTATAAACCTACATAAACTAATTACAGACATAGATATACCTTATCCTATCGTAAGTACAAAGTTTCAGAGCAAACTAGCTGAGAGCGTAACTACGTTTGTATGGAGAACCGACCATCTCTGCTATTTGAAAGCATTTTTCTCTATTATCTCTGTTTAATTAGTGTCTTCAACTTTTCCAGTGAGCCAGCAGTTAGACATATCAAAGTTCTCCGTACCAGTAGCAGTGGAGAAGGGCAGCGATGCCGAGTTGCTATGCGAGCACGATGGCTCGGAGACGTTGTCCATAGTGAAGTGGTTCTGGAGCCCGGACGGCGCAGACAGGCCGATGCAGATATACCAGCGAGCGTTTGGGGGCGAGAAGAAAATCATCTTACCGAGGACTAAGCCGCTTCTTAACATCAGTAAGTGATTAGACATATCAAAGTTCTCAGTAGCTTTGGAGATGTGCAGAGACGCCGAGTTGCTGTGCGAGCACGATGGCTCGGAGACGTTGTCCATAGTGAAGTGGTTCTGGAGCCCGGACGGCGCAGACAGGCCGATGCAGATATACCAGCGAGCGTTTGGGGGCGAGAAGAAAATCATCTTACCGAGGACTAAGCCGCTTCTTAACATCAGTAAGTGATTAGACATATCAAAGTTCTCAGTAGCTGTGGAGATGTGCAGAGACGCCGAGTTGCTGTGCGAGCACGATGGCTCGGAGACGTTGTCCATAGTGAAGTGGTTCTGGAGCCCGGACGGCGCAGACAGGCCGATGCAGATATACCAGCGAGCGTTTGGGGGCGAGAAGAAAATCATCTTACCGAGGACTAAGCCGCTTCTTAACATCAGTAAGTGATTAGACATATCAAAGTTCTCAGTAGCTTTGGAGATGTGCAGAGACGCCGAGTTGCTGTGCGAGCACGATGGCTCGGAGACGTTGTCCATAGTGAAGTGGTTCTGGAGCCCGGACGGCGCAGAAAGGCCGATGCAGATATGCCAGCGAGCGTTTGGGGGGCGAGAAGAAAATCATCATACCGAGGACTGAGCCGCTTCTTAAGATCAGTAAGTGGTTAGACATATCAAAGTTTTCCGTCCAGTTGCCAACAAAACAAAACTAGAGAAACGGAAAAGCTATGATGGCGCCATCTATACCTATATGTAAACCTTTGACAGTTGCCAACCCCATTAACGAAATGCTTGTATGTTTACAGCATTAATAGAGGAGGATAAACACAATCTGGCGCTATGGGACCTGCAGCCCGAGCATTCCGGCACTTTCGAGTGCCAAGTGGAGGAGGAGCAAGGCGACTTCCAAGAACGGAGAAAGGTCTCTGACATGGTGGTTTACAGTGAGTATGTTTATCAAGGAATTCAAATATGTAAGTTAACAGCATTAATAGAGGAAGATAAACACAATTTGGCGCTATGGGACCTGCGGCCCGAGCATTCCGGCAGTTTCGAGTGCCAAGTGGAGGAGGAGCAAGGCGACTTCCAAGAACGGAGAAACGCCTCGGACATGGTGGTATTACCACAGGGCGGACACGCCATACGATGGAATTCGCTTTTGTCTCTATATGAGCGCACGAAATGTTTGTATACGCGTGTAAATTCCTTGGGCCAATCAGCTGAAACTATTTTGGCGTAACCTAGCAACAAGAACAGTTGTTATTTACTGAAATTGACAAGCACTTAAAACACTCATACATGGCATTATCTGCCACTACTGCCATTTTGAACTTTCAGTCATCGCTTTGCTAATCGAATTGAGATTTCCTCAATCTAAAGTCAATCTACCGCCGCCGGGTGAGATAAGTCCATTCGGAGCGGGGTTATTCGTGGGCATTTTGTATAAAATTCTATCACGTATCCAGTCACTACACGCTAACTTTACTTCTGTTGTAGGTATAGGAGATGGACCGAAACTGTCATTTGAAGGCGAGGAAGAAGTACTAGTGATTTGCGAAGCCGTCGGCGTAGCGCCCCAGCCTGACATCACCATCAGCTATGACAGGTATGTACCATAAAACACGGGGGCTTTAGGAAAAAAATGGGCATCTTTAATAGCTATTTATTACGATTTTAATAGGGTATTTGACTACTAGTCAAATCAGTTTCTTTTTTCGAACTGTCAAAACGATTTTGCTACTATGAAATTTATATGAAACACTAGCATGTGGCGTCACAATCAAATTACCTACTCTTTAGTTTTATCAAAGATAGATATAACTCCGTAATAGATGGATACAGTCTAAGAAAAAAACGTGCCTCGAAAATCAAGAAAATTTGATTCGCGTTAAGAGGGCGCTACTAGCTTTGGCCTACTGTCGTATAGATGGCGTTGACGGTTTCGTTTGTTATTTAACAATTTTAACGCATATCTGTGAAAGAACATGGGTCAAAATCATAAAAATAATTAATACAAATAAAAAAAATCATTTATCCATATTTAAATACATTTTATCGTATTTTTATAAATATTTACTTTTAGTTTTAAAGTGTGTCGACAGATGGCAGTGAATTTACTGGGGTTACAAAATTTACTATGACAGTACCGATCTAGTATAAGTTACTCTATGGTTTTATGCTGGTTTTAAAATCTAATTTTGTATAAAACTATCTGCTGTCTACGTTTTTCTATTAATCTTCTGGTGGTTTGTTTCATGCGTGATGTTAAATAATTTATTTTAAATACATGACTGTATTTAAAATAAAATACCCTATTTTCTTGATCAGGAGGCCTACCAAAGTGACAATCGTACATATTTAGGTCCTAGAATATATAATTGTTTGCCAAATAATTTGAAGTAAGCTTAAGTATCTGATAACATGTTTGTAAGTATCTACCTGAGCTTAAAATATTAATATAGAGCATTCTACTCATTAGATGAGTTTGTAAATTTAAAAATAAATAAATATTTAAAATGAGATTTGTTATATATAGGTACCTTTTTGTTATATCTCGGTTTTGTTACTCTCTACAGAATATCCATTCTTATTGAGTCATGCAGTGAGGGCAGCTAATACCAGATCCCGTGCTGCTACGAGAAAATGGTCTGAGAAGACCTTCCCTCAATTTCGACTGTCATCCTAGTATAATTCCAAACTTTCAGCACCACATTTAACACCACACTCTTAGAAGGCCCAATCGATGGGTTATACAACGTGTCCACCAACGCAACACTCAACCGGCAAGACATCGAAGGCGTTGAGATCTCCTGCAAACTCTCCTTTGAAGACGAACTCATCACGTCGGACGTTATGGAGGTGGCCGACACTTATCACTCAGGTATGTTCGAGGCTGGGCAGATGCCAGGGTTGATTTTGAAATTAAACCTTACTGCTGTATGATTAGGACTCAAAATGTGCTGATGCTGAACAGGCATTAATGGAAATTTAAAATATTACGTTCAAATTACTCAGAAATATGTCTTAATTCGCCGACAAATTTTTGGCTGTACCGTATTCTTCTGTAGGTAGTTACACTGCAGCAATTAGGACAAAAATACATTTGCATACTGGCCGTGTATCCATGTCAGTTATTTTGTAACACGAAAGTAATATTCCATCCGAAACGAGCGGCAATATTTTAACCCATGAGCCAAGTTCCGTAGTGACGCACTTATGGAGGAACATAGTGCTTTCTGTGTCCATGTGGATACATATATAGAAGCCTTTTTCGATAAGTCTGAGAACGCCATCTAGCGATTCGTGTCGTTAAAACGCCACGCAATGCGTTGATTTTAATTGATTCCTACAGCAGTAAGGTTCGTGTGTTTTAAACTAGACAACCGTCCATGTATTACAGTCTAAATATAAAGTGTTAATATCTAAGACGGGTCGTATCGCCTTGTAGTCATGGTAGTTTGCGTAGTTACATTATTGCCAGGGTCTACAAACTATGGCCCGTGGGCCAGGTCCGACCTGCAAGTCCATCCGATCGATTCCGCGGAAAAGAAAGTGGGAGTTCGAAATCTACCTCTCCCTGCGCCCCTGTACTCCCGAAGTCCACCCTTAAGTCTGTTTACATCGCTCTATCCGATAAATAGTGCCTAATATCCTGTCCCGCAACAGCGACAGCAGGCATAAAAGTAAAGTTTTGGCCAGCACGATATTTTCTAGTTTGGCCAGGGCCGTAGCTAGAGGATATGACGCCCGGGGCAGTCACCAAGTTTGCGCCCCCTGACGACTGACAAAAGTTTCCCTGCTGCTGCCTTTTGCCCATTTTGGATGGCGCCCGGGGAACTTGCCCTCTGCCCCCCCTAGTTACGCCACTGAGTTTGGCCCCCGGGTCAAAGTTTGGAGACCCCTGCGCTATTGGATGATGCTAGAGCATGCAGTAACAGCACTTGTGATGGCCTGCTTGGCTGAGTAGGAATGTATTTAATACTTTTAATACAATTATGATTTGTGTTGTGCTTGTTTTATAGAAGGTTTTAAAGTGGTAAGTATAAATTATATTTCGTTTATTATGTATTACAGCGTTTGATTGTTCTTAATGTAAATTACGTGATAATCTTAGTAGTGCCGACAGGAATAGTAGGTACGTTTTGCTGTTACTAATTATATGGTACATTTACAGAAGAAATAAAGCTTAATAAAATCCAGTCTGCCAAAATTTGTGCTAAAAACATTTTAATATTTTATGACTGAAGTGTACGATATAATTGTATAAACTATATGTTAGGTACCTGTTAGCAATGTGGCCTTTGTAGCTAGTTATTTTAGTACCTAGTGCATTAAAGTAACATAACAATAAGGAGTCAATGATAAAAATGTATAGAGGGCGAGCTGGCAGCAAAAAAAAAATACGTCATAACGATTCAAATTATTACAGATACCTAATTGTATTATGCTTTCGTTTCTGGACTAACATAATGTCAGTTTGACTTCTAAAAGCAGGAGTAAATTAGGGGGTAGAATTTCATAAACCTAAATTATTATTTTCATTTCTTTGTAAATTATAGTTTACAACTATAGTATGAATTTTCTCAAATGATTTTTAGGCCTCAGACCTTAATCCGTTAATGAAAAGCCTTTGTTTCTTTTATGGAGAGGCGCCTTAGTCGCGTGGCTAGCGCGTGGCAAAGCAACCATGTCGTTAAAAAGCAACTATCGTGATAGTACTAAGGTTCAAAATGTAACAGCTCATTCTGAGATAACGAGTTTGGGTAATGAAGGACGAACGGTTGCCTGTGTGCGGCCTCAGAATACAGAGCTGCTACATAAATTTGAACCATATAAATAGGACGGTAAAATTACTTTTTAAACGAGTTTGTTTCCGTTCAGTCAGTAGCGGTAGCATTGGTAACCGCTGAACAAAAGAAACAAAGGCTTTTGTTTAACAGATAAAAATCATTTGAGAAAATTCATACTATATACAAGGCTAAAGTAGCGTCAGCGCCAGTCTGGCTTACCAGTAGGTAACGAGAAATGAACCCCAGTTCTCAGCTGCCACACTGCCTTTATGTCAGTCCTAGAACACCACACAAATATCTACAGGTACTTTGTGTATACCAACTGAACTTCCAAGACAGACTAGCCAGCTCCTAGAATTTGCAAAAAATAAACTAAAATAGCTAGCTCCCAGGCCGCCCGTGGCATGAGTCTAATCCGTGTGGCACTAACGTGTTGTCGTGGCCAGATGGGTGGCTCGCGACCAGCACCGCCGCGCCGGAAGACACCACAGAATCTACCGAGGTCCCCGCGGCGCTCGCGACCGAACCTACCCGTAAGTGTGCCTCAGGGGAGTCAGGGGCGAGGGCGAGCGACCAGCGGCGCGTTGCGTCGAGCGTCCAAGGGATTTGAGCTTGCACTGAGGCCTCTCGCATATCTTTGCATTTGTTTATGCCGCCCCGGACGCCGCGCTGGTCGCCGCCCCTCGTGCGACCAGTTTACACCCTTAGTTACCGACGGCAGTTCACTCTATACTGGGTGATATTCAATTTGTGAATCGGTCAGAAGTTCCTTGTGCAATTTATCAATGTATTTGTTTTGAATCAAATAATTTCTATAGGAGCACAATTATCATATATATCATATACCTACCCCTTGTAAAGGTAGTAGAGCATATTGTATGGTACACATACACATAAGTATATTGTATATATTGTCGATACCATTGCGTAATGTAATGTGTATTCTGTACATTTACCAAAATTACACATTTTGAAACCTATATTATACACCCATTATGTTTTATATAGGTAATATTAGTGCGTAATTGAAATCCGGACCTTGGTCTTCTTAGTTTAGTGCTAACTAACTGAGTGCCAGTATTCCTAGACTTGCTTGCATGTTTTAACGCTTGGAGTTTACAAAATACACATGCAATAGAAAGGCTCGCACCGTATGCATATTGTATTATTAACTATTACTCAAACAAATATAACTTAATTTATGTAGGTATATAATATAGAAATAAAAATATATTACTTGAATGTAAACTATTGTAATTTAAAATTTAAAGTGTCAGTCATAAGTAAATATGTGTATTCATTTATGCATTTTTATTAAAGCAATCATAATATAGTTGAAAAAAAGTGCCCTGGAGGGAAAGTAACTTAAAACCTTAAGTTAGCTCATTTTACTTAAAGGAAACATTCTTTTTTTTAAATGCATTTTGTTTCTTTTTAAAAGTGTTTCATTTAAGTAAAATGAGGCATTATTAAGGCACTTTCCCTCCAGGGTCCATTATTTTTTTCCACCCTGTACTGTTGAGCTCATATACATGAAAATATAGAAAATTACAGCAAAATTTAGCCTCATGCATGAAGTTTATATTTGAACCAAATATTTTTTATTCGGATGTTACCGTTATAGCACGTTAAAAATGAATTTCCGTTATTAAATTATCATTTAATTGCTTAAAATAATAAATAATAGGTACAAAAATTGCGCGCGAAGCTAATGAGCGAAACGCAACGCCATTGGTCGCAACATAACGTGTCGTCACTCGTTAGATAGATTTGTGGTTTTAAGTCGTCTCTCTGGCCCCACATTGGGCGCCAGTTACAAACTATGTGTGTAATACTCGTTAATAAAAAAAAAATTATTTATTAATATCCTAACCTCCTATCAAATATACTGAGGACACTTATAAATTATTTACGAATACATAACACACAATAATACACATAAACATTAAACATACTACCTTACACCCCAAATTATACGAGATCCCCAGATCTGTCTAAGCATGTTATTTTTCGCAGTTATTTGTATAATATATTAATTTCTCTAGTCTGTCTCATGTCCAAAACGATACTTACCTAAGAACCCTTTATTACGCGCTGTACTTGGGTCAAAAACGGCATATAACTTTACCCCATTCTGCATTTTTTCCTCGCCATAATCATTAGTATGTATAATTGTGCGTCGTCAGTTTTTTTTCGACGTCTTCGAGTAGGTGTGAACTCACTACCTTGGCTATTTTATGTGCGTTAAAAGGTTAAGCATATATCAGATATTTTTGCGTCCGTCATTGACCATGATATGATTGCACATTATACTTAGATATGATCATATGATTGTTTGTTTGCAGCTGACAGCGCCGAACGCACGACCGCAGTGTGGGCGCTGGCGGCGCTCGCAATCCTTCTACACTTTCAGCTCTAACATGTGATACTAACAATAGTCTAATTTATACGATTACTTAAGTTTCATCGCTGTTGTTAAACAATTTATTTTTTTATTAAATTTATTAGAAATATTTATTGTGTTTTATTGAACAAGTTAAGTTTTACACCAAGTCATTTGATTGAATTGATTAAAAATTGCGTATATCTGCAAGCATGGCTGGCTGTGAGTATTCTTTTTGCAGGCTTTTTTCACCCAATATTACACTTAAATCCTTCAATACAGAATTTTACACATGGTTATCTCAAAACGCATCCTATCGTTACCATGGCGACACTTAAAATTATGGAAGCATAAATAAAGGCTGGTGCGTCGTTCTGCACATTTTTTGCGTCGTTGTCTGAAACAATAAATATACTATTTTAGTTCATAGCAGCTTTTTGCCAGCGGTTGTCCAAGACCAGATCATCCGTTTAATGTCTTTAGGACCTAATAGTTTGATGACCTGATCGTGGGCACCCATTATTTACCTACGTGAAGCGTTTTGCGGTCGAGCTAAATCTTACCACATCTCCCAGATGGGCAGATGGGGTCCCCGCCCCTTAAACCATATTTGAATGCCACGCCTGTAACGTGCGCGGCGCTTATCAGAATGCACGAAGGTTGATATCGGGTTGTAGACAGCCGCGCGCGTCAGTTGACGTCTTAGTCGATCAAAGGATTAGAATGAATGAATGAATGAAATTCTTTATTTTCAGGCAACTATTGGCCCATAGATAAATACCTTAAAACTAGCATACATAATATTATAAAATAAATATTAAAACTAAAAACTAAAACATACAATTATGGCTGCGATGCAGTTCGCGGAATCGCCGGAACTTGACACTCTTCGGCCAGAACTCCTTGCTGAGGGTCGCTAGATGTTCAGTCCGAACGCTCACCCCAAAAGAATTAAAATTCAGTGTTGAGATTCCAACTACTCGAACCTCAGGATGAATTCGGACTTGACTCGTACATACTTTACGATCTCCTCGACCTTCGTAAGGTAGTGTAATCGGGACACATACAGCAGCGTCGTTAGTGTTGCAGGACGCAGCAGACACGTAGGTCCTAGATTCTGACGAGCTGGCTTCTTTCTCTTCTCCACCTTTTTGAAACCATCTCTGTCGCATCCCGACTCTTTTAGAGGCAGCTCTGTGATCGATCCTTATGAACAGAACTCACCTGGTACATAGGAGCGCATGGCCGCGTAGCCCGCGAGGGGCAGCTGCAGGCGGCACACGGCGCGGCCGCGGGGCGCGCGTACGCGTGTGGACGTTTCTGCTGAGAACAGCGCGCCTGAGCGCCATACGCGCTGCTGCTGAGCCACTGGGGAACTGAAATGGTAACCACAAATCACACACTTCTTGTACCTACATTAGTTTACTCAATAAATATTTCTGATTTCTGAATCGCTTCTACTAAGTACAGGGGCTCGCTATGCTTGTGGTATTGGCTCCAAAAAGTTCGAAAAGGGGTTCAAAAAATAATAATTTTGGAAATGGAAAGCTTCGATTCCGATTAACCTTTTGGGCCTGTTGGTTTTGGATGTAAGGAAGGATCTATTGTCATCACTAGCTTGGCTTTAGCTTTCTTTTGATCTTGATCACTCATAGTCTCACTTATGGCGTCAATATCGATGCTTTCCAACAGCATAACATAACCTAAAACGAAACCAATAGGATAGCCGTTGCAATGAGACTGGTTTATTTTTCTAATGTGTCACAGATAATGACATATAATACTTTACAATAAATGTACAACAGATGGCGCTAGTAGTTACTAAATAAACTTAGATTATTAAGATACACATGATATATCGGCACCGCAGGTCTTACGTCAAAGACGGATTAATCGGTCACACCACAAAGCAACATAGACCTACGTGCATGTGCATAAAGTTCAATTTCAGTTTTGACATTTCGGTGACGTGGCGTCCGAGTGACAGCTTTTTTGTTTGACACGGCGTCGAAAAGGTTCAAAATTTTGAGAAGTTTCCGAAATGTTGCCATGTTGGAAATTTTGCAAGTTTGAAAAGTTCCCGACGGCACATCAGTAGTAAACCCATGTTTATAAGTTTTACAACGCACACTCATGTAGCCCACAAATCCGCGCCGCGCTTCAGTCTGAACGCTAAACGTGCGTTTAAGTTGTTATACCATAATTTTACTCGACAACGTATAGTTAACTCCTACCCGAGTTGCGTAAAAAGCAGGCTTTCAACTTACTGATTATATTCGAGAGTTAAATCCGGCTGCGGGTACAGTCCGCGAGCAATGCATCTAATGATCAACGTGTTGTTGTCGCCCTCAGGCTGCACATCCAAAACAAACTCGCTCTCAGGGCCTGAAAATATAATAACAAATATGTTAACAAAACGAAATGGTCGTATACTACCGCCGTGCCGTTACGACCATGAAACCTTTAAAAAAAAAGAGCATACGCCCATCTTAAATACCGGCAAAGCACTTACAACCCCCGTCTAGTGCTCGTTTGCCTCCTACATCATTAAAGAAACTTCCGGTAGGATTTAATAGGCTGGTTCCATTTATAAGTATGGATTATATCCGGCTCGAAGGACCAAGTGATTTTTAGTTTCGTAACATTCTATTGGTGATAATAATTAAACTATCTCGACTAGACCCTAAAGTAATTTCATGAGTAGGTGATCCTATGATCTCAGGAGTCTTAGCACGGTACGCTTATCACCATACCTGTCACGTTCTAACAAGTATGTGAGTGCGAAAGTGACGGACTTAGTGATAGGGGAAACCATGCTGCGCGGGCAGAGCTGCCAACTAGTGTGCATCATTTCAAAAAACCCTCATTTTGGCAAACAGCTATTTATGTAGCAAGTTAGCAACTTGCACTTATTTCAATGATGTGACAGATGAAAGTAATTCAGCCTTTGCACACTTGCAACATCCAAAGGGTTGCATATCTCACAATAAAGACTAATATCTGGGAGACGGAGCTTTGCTCGGAAAACATATAAAAACTCAAAAATGAGCGCTTTCCCAAGGATAAGACCTAGCTAGATCGATTTTTCGCCCCCGAAAACCCCTATATAGCAAATTTCATTGAAATCGTTAGAGCCGTTTCCGAGATTTCCGAAATATATATACATATATACAAGAATTGCTCGTTTAAGGGGCTACCTGAGATTTTCATCGATTTTTGACAAGTTTTGAATCGTATCTCCTACTTCTACACTAAATATAGAATTATAAGACAAGCGGCTATCGGTTCTTCAATCTTTTATCTCCATTTTTGTCTACCGGATTGTGAAAAAAATGAACACTTATTTATTTATGATTGTTTTAAACATTGTCTAAAAAAACACTTTTTTCGTATCTCGATTGCTGTGAAAGATCTTACATACGAAATCTACATATTTGGGTTCGTCCTTGACGTCTCTAAAAAATTGTCTAAGGTTTTAATTTAAACTAATTAACACAAAAGTTATGGTCAGAAAACCAGTTTTTTGGCCTAAAATTGTTCAACTTTGATGCCAAATATTTCGAAAACAATGAACTTTGAAGTAAATATGGGATACTATATTGCTAAAATACGTTGCTGTTAATATGATAAGCTACAAAAAACATTAGAAAACTAAGGGATTCAAATCGAAGGTCATTGGGGCATGGGATCCCCTTAAAGGTATAAGATAAAAAGTCAACTGACTGAAGACCAGCATCGTCGCGGTCTGGCTCGCGTTGGCGCCCGTATCGTGTTGGATGCGGCACGTGTAGTCGCCGCTTAACTCCGGGGCCGCTTGTACGATGCGCAGCGGGCGACGCTGTCGGGTGCTTACGTCTGTGGAATGAACAATATTTGTTTGTATAGTGTGGCAAGCCATTTCCGTCAGTAGAAAAAGTCGGCAAATTAAAAAAATGTAGGCGCGAAGGGTTGTCCTCCCATAGAAAATAGTTATTTGTGCAACAAGAGAGGAAAGTTGGTTTTTCATGCGAGTGTTTATTTTGAGTCCCGAGAAATCTAAATATTCTATAATTGAATCACGAGCGAAGCGAGTGACTCTAAGGTAGAATCATGAGCGTAGCGAGGGACTCAAAAACACGAGATGTAAAATAACTTTGCTCTCGTGTTGCACACATAATTTTTCACCTCAGTAGTGAGAACATATTAAAGTTTCGAATTACACAGAATAAACAGAAAAAAAATATGTAATATAATATGTAATGTAATACCATACCATACCAAACCACAAAATACCATACCACAGCATACCATTTTTTTTTTTTAAATAAAAGTATGAAGTGGCAGTTCATGGCCTTAACTAAATTAAAAAGCTACTTTGTTTCACTCCCTGGAGTGAGGAAAGTCGCACTTTCTTCACTCCCTGGAGTGAGGAAAGTCGCACTTTCCTCACTCCAGGGAGTGACGAAAGTAGGCTTGTTCGAGCTGCTGAGGTGAAAATTTAATTTCGCTCTTTTAATACCATAAATATTTACTTAACAATTTAAGGCCCCAGTACACAGTGGCTAACGATGAGTCAAACCAAACCAAACCCCTGCCATTGGCGACTGTCTGAACACCACAGGCCACGCTACGTCACGATTCTCATACGATTCCTCTGAAGTGTAAAAAAAACCGACAACTTCCCGATTGCCCACCGCGATAGACAACTGATGGCCATTCGTCCGCCATTGTATACCATTGCCCCCTGTACACAATGGCAATAGATTGTCAATGAGGGCTATCGTTTTTTTGCTCACCAGTTGGCGCCTCTGTTGATGGTGGTCTTCTTCTTCTTCTTCTTTTAAAATTATGGCTTCAGCCCAGTGGGACTATTTCGCCAGTATCAAGGTATTAAGAGGTTTAAAAACGACAAAAATTGTACGGTTGTACAAGATAGTGTACGGTGATTTGTTAGCTTTTGTAAATCGATAGCTAGACTTTACAAGAAGCACGAGGACTACCGGCCGTTGACTCCAAGATGGTGGTTAAACGCGCTTCAAAATTAATTCTCCATTCACTGCACACTACCACATTAGTTTACTGTATAATAAGCTATCGATATTACACTTTAAACAATATTAGTGAGCAAAAAACAAAGTAATTAATCACGATGCTAACTATCAAGATGGCGCTCGAACCGGAAGTCCCGATGGTGGTCCAAAAGACTAAAGAACAGCTGTCAGTCATTGAAGTGACAAGTGACATTTCGAACTATGGAAAAGACCACCATCTACACTAGTGCCCCTAGCGGCGAATTCATACGCGTTAGCCCTCATTGTCATGGACAATCCGTGACCAGTGTACTGGGGCCTTTATAATCCAGATCCTACCGTCCAGCCAACACGCCACCAACTTATTGACAACTCGGATTCCTTCCATTAAACAACCATTACAGAGTAAACTTGTCATCCAAGACAGAATAATGGCAGTCGAGGATCGCGGCGTTGCCAGCTTGCACCAGCTCTGGAACCACAGCTAAAGAATAAGTACTTACTTGAAACTTTATAATCCAGCTCCAACTGTCCCTCCAATACGCCGCCAACTCTAGGCTCCGTCCCGGGCCTCCATTCATACACTTGACTTCCATTGAACAACCATTGCAGAGTAAACTTGTCATCCAAGACAGAATAATGGCAGTCGAGGATCGCGGCGTTGCCAGCTTGCACCAGCTCTGGAACCACTAGTTTGTCTATGGTCACTGTGTTTAGCATGTCTGAAAAATAAAACAGTATACCTACAGACCTAATATTTATAAAACAAAAATATGTAAGTAACTAGGAAACAAATCAAATTATTTCATTTGAATTAGGTGTCTACTAAACATACCGATAGCGTAATACAGCACCAAGTAATTATCAGCTAAAATGTGCCTGTAAAGTCGAATCTATTCCTTATGTATCAAACTGTCTCTGTTGTTTCGACTCTACGTTGAATGCTAGGAGGTACCTACACGACACAGTTCTCAGCCACATGCCTATGTAGGTACCTACAGTCAGCAATACTATTCTCTGCAGCTGACTGTACATAAATACATAATTTACGTAACTACAATGCTAAAATCAAGACACTTCCTTTTAGCAGCCGGTTAAAAACAAAAGGTGATCGAGAATATAGTGCTTGAAAATGAAGTATGTAAGTAGCTATAAGTAGGTAATACTTACTCGCAACAAACAAAAATCCATTTGCAAAACTCCGCCCCATCTCACTGGCCACCATATTTAACGATTCCCTATTTAATTCAAGAACTAACAAGTAAACAACATTTTCATTCACGTTCTGTTCATTTGAAACTGAACCAATCTCTCTCGCATCATCGGAATGCAAGCACGAAAGTGCAAGTTACTCTAGTACTAACAGTAGAGCGTTTTCACATTTTCAGATGCGATATCGAATGTAGGATCCTACATCTGCAATGTCGGGCCGCCGAGCCCACTTCAGCGGTCACGCGCACTACAGCATACACCTATCTTAGTTATACAATTTGTAGATAACTTTAGGTCAAGCTTAAATAAAAATACGTAGTTATTTAAATACATTTTTTATTAAAATCCATCGAGTAAAGTAAGACCCCCCACAATAATAGGCAGCCCGTTTGGATTGCACTGGCAATAAGGCCCCCCACTCTAGCGTCTCCCGACGGCGTCTAGTCAAATCTATGGCTGCTGCTCGACGCAACGTTGGCGCAACTGCGCAGCGACGCCATTTTCCATAGCGCCGACTAGACGCCGACGAAAAGACGCTAGTGTTGGGTGGTCCTAACATAAAACACACCGGCCTTTCTAAGAGAAACGCTCACTTCCTACACTTAAAACACTATCTATGCAGTGTAATAAAATGTTATTACTAATAACCCAAATCATTAGTTTGGCGCTATTAGGAAAAAATCTTAGTATTGAACGTTAATAAGTAACAAGAATAACAAAACTTTTTTTAGTATTCAGTTTATATACAAATTATTTGTTAACACTGATACTCTTGCATTTTATTTTCATTATTGTTATTATTGTTTTTGTTCTTGTTTGCACAAATAGCTCTGTTTTACTCTGTATAAACTTTATTTAACATGATTTTAAAATATTTTCATTAAGGAAACTGTAAGTCTAGCTTTAAGAAAATTTCCAGTTTTACGTATAACTATAAAAGACTGTTTGTTTCTTAAATAAATAAATTAAAAAATTAATAGCCCACAGCACTTAGTATCCCACAGCGGCGCAGCAGTTTCTCGTATTCATGTAAAAACATGCTTAGCCGTGTGCCGCAGCGGGCTGTCGAAATAATGAGATGCATTTTTACAATATGCGAATAGGGGACTGCTATAGTTATTGGCCACTACAAAGAGTACAAAGTAATTGGCCACTCCTAACAAATCAGAAAGAAACAAGCTAATTGAAGTCTTATTGTTAAGTGCAGGCGCGGATCCAGCCCCCAAAAAAGGTTGTGGTCACAGCCACACGAAAATCGGCAAGTAAGAGTCAGAGTACGAACTCGCTCATGAACAATCATGACTCTTGAACGATCATCCCGATCTCAATAGACCGTATAAGTGTGACGTCACATGTGTTGTGTATTAGGGGTACCCCTAATGATTCCCCTACCAATGTTTCGCAGATTATCGATTCACAGACAACATTTCGCCAAACATCTAACTTTTAGACGACATTTGCTAGTTTTACCGTTCAATTCGCTTCTGTGTTAATTAGAAGAACAATTATTGTAAGATTTTATGCATTTTTTTTATTAAAGATTTCGTTAAGTAGTCGACAAGTTCAAATTAAATGGTGAAAATAAATATACTGCTCCTAAAAATACTGTCTAGATATGTAGGCCTATTCGCGAAGCACATAAAAAATGGGAAGAGTTATATAATATACTAGCTTTTGCCCGCGACTTCGTCTGCGTGGAGTTAGTGATTTTTTTATCAAATCTGCATTTTATCGATTCCCATAAAAACTACCCTATATATGTCCTTCCTCAGGACTCAAATTATCTCTATACCAAATTTCAACTAAATCGGTTCAGCGGTTTAAGCGTGAAGAGCACAGACAGACAGACTTTCGAATTTATAATATTTTACTAGTTTTTGCCCGCGACTTCCTCTGCTTGGAATCAGTAACAGCAGCTAGAGTAAGTTTAGCGCCTGGAGAAAGTCTTGTAGCAATCATTCAATTTGAGCATAATATGCACACAAATTATTAGACAACTAATTAATTATCTCAATTCCACCATGATTTCACCCCGCTTTTCACCCTCTTAAGGGATAATTTTCGGGATAAAAACTATCCTATGTCCTTCCCCGGAACTCGAAACTATCTCTATGCAAAATTTCAACTAAATCGGTTCAGCTGTTTATGTGTGAAGAGGTAACACACAGACAGACTTTCGCATTTATCATATTAAGTATGGATGGTAAGTATTTTGTTTTTTGCCAATATATCATAAACTATTAATATTTAATAAATGAAAAAACATTCCTAAAGGTACCTTTTAAATTCGTATAGATTAGCTTAAAATAATTTATAATGTAATTTAATATTATGAAATAAATCAATCTGAATCTAAATCTATTTAAAAATTAAAAAAAATTAAAAAAAACCATGGTGTATTTTAAACATGTTAAAGAATGTTACTGTTGTTGGGCAATTATTAATTAACACATTTTTCTCGAAATTTCGGCTTTGTTGTAAATTAATAAAATGTTAAAATAATTGGCGTAAAAATATTTTTTATACATAGTTTTAGTTTACGAAAAAGACGTAGTTCAAGATTTTTTTTAAATTAATAATTGCCTAACTTATAAAAAAATACCTTTAAGATAAATTTTCTAACAGTAGTACATGCTTTGACGTGTTTAATATACACCACATTTTTTCAGTTTTAAATTAATTTTGAATACCTTATAATTAATAGAGTTAGAGTAGCGAAAAATGGAATCTTGAGCGTTGCGAGGGTTACAAAAAATTTCACCACACCAGCCCGTAGAAAATATTTACTGTAAGATATCAAACAAAATCAAATCCAAAATCCAAATATTTATCATTCTAACTAAATCATCATTTAAAAGTCAATTCTACCAGCTAACATAAAGAAACAACTCTAAATTTGCATCTTATTAATTAATTTAATTTAAAAATTGTAACAGATGTCATATATTAAAGAAAAAGTGACGAAGCCCTCCAGTGGTGAAGTTCACCACTGACACCACCACCACCAAATGACATCTATTACAATTTTTAATTTATATATAGTAGTGTGACTACTTAAAAAAACACAAATCAAAATATTTAATAAAATAATTTGATTTGTTCCCAAACTTGTTAATTTAATTTAATTTAACTTTCTCATCACTTTTTGAACAATCAGCCTTTACCAGCTGGTGTGGTGAAAATTTTACAGTTAAATTAGTAATTTAGCAATTGCATTACTTACAACATTGATTCATTGAGTCATAGATAGCACTTTTTATACATAGATAAATATAAAACTGAACGCTACGCTAACTACGCTAAAAAAACTCCTACAGCTGTAAATTAAAAGCTGGCATTATTTTAGGAAATTGTACTAATATTTGTGAATGTTTAAGATTTATAAGACCCATAACTCCCACAAGCTGAAAATAATTGCCCCTGTTAGTAAATAATATTTATTCTTGCAAATAATTAGGACTCTGTGGCCAGCTGATATTAACATGCAAGAATTTCTAATGAATACCACATGATCACTCTACTTACTGGTGTTTCGACCAATGGTTATCTACTCGGGTAATCGTGACGGAAAACGATCATTCTATAAAAAGTAAATCCGCGTATCAATATTATGCCAACTTCTCTGCGTACTGAAATTTCTGCGAAAGCGTGTGCGAAAAATCGGCGTAATTTTACTCGGGGACTCAATTAAGGTTGTGGGCATGCCCATCGTGCCCACAACGGTGGATCCGCGCCTGGTTAAGTGGCCGATTTCTATGTAGTGTCCAATAACTAAACGGACAGCTAAAAGTGGAATGCGCTCCCGTCATCTGTATTCCCTGATCAATATGACCTAGGTCTCTTTAAAGCAAGAGTGAATAGGCTATTACTGAACCGGTGAGCTCCATCTTAAGCCCTGTCTTCAGTTTCCATCAGGTGTGACTAGAGCCAAATCGCCGATCAGTTTATAATAATAATAATAAACCTATAGCAGTCACCCTACGTGTATAGAGTTAGTACTAGTGATCTTTCTCATTCTTTCAAATAGCTGCGTTCCTCTTAGTTGCCGGCACATGCATTTAAATGAACTACTTTTGACACCGAAGTATCAATGGGGTTGGCCGGTCGAAGTATTTAGCAGATGGCGCCAGCATAGCTTGCCGTGTCAATCCTTAGAATTGTGTCAATTTTTTTTATGGAATTTTATGCCCTGGATGCCAGCCTATTAAGCCAAAACTCAAAGGGGGCAAGCTATGATGGCGCCATCTATGCAAACCTTTGACAGTTGCCAACCCCATTTGTGAATCTTAACTTTAAAAGAACAACGGAATAAAACATGCAATTTCATCTCAACTAAAATACACGCTATCTCACTTATCATAAATAAACTACAATAATTAAAGCTATATACGTTTGGTATCCATTAACATCACACTATGCTTAAATAAATTTAATGGCACAATTACAATTTAAAGTAAAACTTATTAATACAGTTGCTCAAAAAGTGGTACTTTTTGTGGCTGCGTAGCGTGCGAGAAGCTCAATTTCTCGAACTAGTGCTTTTTACTTTTTAGTTCCAAACTATATAGGTACTTTCGAAACGCAGTTAAAATTGAATTTAGCGCGGAGCAGGTACCAGGGCCTCATGAGTTATGAGGAGGTGTCGTTGACCAACCCGCGCCGGGCCCGCGGCGGCCGCGGCCGGGGCGCGCACGAGTATGAAGGTATCGCGGGCTGCGGCAGCTCGCGTATCTTAGCTGTATAGGTACTTTTGGTTTTGGTTTGGTTTGGTGGTATGATTCTACTAATTATATATTAATTTATTATTTTTTCGCAATTGTATTAAAAAACGTCGTTTACAACACGTGTGAAATGTCTTTTCACACTAGTTGTAAAATGTACTACTATCGCCCCACATTATTTGGGCTGTCTTTAGCATGTGGCGTGATGCATTCCAGCATTAGTAAAATTCTACTTTATTCCTACTAGTACTTAGGCCTTGTAAGTTTTACTTACGTAAGTAGGGACACATTTATACTACAGAATGAGATATGAATATCGTTATCTCATTCTAGCAAATAGCTTTAACTTACGTAAGTAAAACTTACAAGTGTAATCCTGGCCTTAGAGTTCATAGTCTTTAAAATAAGCATACGACTTTTTGTTTTTGAACATCAGGGATACTACTTAATTCACTATGGCTGATGTTTGCTTATAATTTCATACAAAATTTTAAGGACAGTATACCTTATTAACCTTAAATACGCTTCTGTCAAATTCAAATAGAATCAGTCAAAATTCATAAATAATAATGTACTCGATCAAATTTAAATGGTGGTCGGTGTAAAATTACTTAACGGTTTTAGCCATCTTTTAGCGGTTTCCAGTTGCTAATGTGCCGTTGCCAAAATTGTGAAATTTCCACATGGAAAAATGTAGTAAACTTTTTTGCATGGGAATCAAAATTATCAATTTCCAAAATGAAAGTTTTCTTTTGTTTCCTGTAATTTTTTTTGAAATTTCCGAAAACTTTTCCAGCTTTTTGGAAGCTTTCCGCAACTTGCATATCTGTAGTTCATCTATTCCATGTGGGTGCTCAAAAAAGCTACGTATAGAAAGCCTAATGACGGTACTTTGAAACTCAATATTTCCGAGAACATTTCCTTCACACACTGAGTCGACGGAGCCCCGCATCTATTTCTGGGCGGTTTGCCCTTCAGGCATCTGAAGCTACCTAACGAACCTAACCTACCTACCTATTGATTTAGTGCAGGGGTCACCAAATGGCGGACCGCGGTCGCGGTCCGTATGCGGACCGCCAACCAATTTAATTTTTTTCCTTATTTAATAAACTCAAAGAAAAACGGACCGCGATGGTCATTTTATTTTAAGAACCGGACCCCTAAAGAAACTAATTGGTGACCCCTGATTTAGTGTGACGTCCGTGAAAACATTACACTTTGGGGAAAAAGCGTAGGTAGGTAAGTACGTTAGGTAGCTTCAGATGCCCGAAGGGCAAACCGCCCAGAAATAGGTTCGTACTTATGATATTTGATTTTAGAAATTATGCTATGTAACCAAAAATATTTATGGCATTTTAAGAACGTGTTCTCTCTGACGTCCAAGTTCAATTTTGCATAATAGCTTTATTTGAAAGGCTACGACTATAAAGGAAGACAAATAAATGTAGGTAATTGTGCCAATTCTACAAAATGCTGACCAAAAACATGAGCACAAAAAGGTCAACAAGTAGGAACCATCATCTGGTGACCGTGTGCCTTGTAAACCACCTAAAATATAAAAAATATTTCACTTTTTGCATAATGCAATAAATACTCATACATTTTTGGACGGGCCCAAACAAGTTTCGTTGTATGAAAACAAGATAGTTGCGTGGCAAGTTAACGTTCGCACTTTAGTGCGTCCACAACGAGCAAATTAACGGCAGAGAGGCAGCTATGTAACATTTATCTGTTAGAGTGAGACAAACATGTTCATTGGTCGTTTCTTGGCTCGATGCTGACGCAGCGTTATAAATATATTAAAATCAGGAATTACACAGTAATTAGTTGTTATGACGAAGAGTTTAACCTAGCACTTCAGTATTTACAGTTCTGCAAGAGCAAAGGCTGTGAGAAATAAGTCTATCCTCGTGCCGCCCAATGTACATTACAATGGACATTCCGTTTCAATGGAATTTCAACCTTTCATAAAACTCACGAAGTAGAATTTCTTTCGTCTCGTAAAATTGTCGAAAAAATTCAATTCAATTAAAATACATTTAAATTAAAAGTTCCATAGTAAACTGTGTGTATGGTGGGCGGCACGAGCATAAGTAGATATTACTATCTCCCTCTAGCAAATAACCCCCTCATGCTCTAACAGTGCTGTAAATAGGTCAATAAGTATTTAGGTAGTAATATTTAGGTTTAAATAAGGTGCTTAATATAATGTAAGTTACATAACACAATAGAGAAAAAGCGCTAGGCAAATCGTCCTAATCGACATTCATAATTACATAGAAACATGGCTACCTATTGACAAGATTTGTATGTTCGAGGCCTACCTGCGGTAACAAACTATCAGTCTCAGACTTTGGGCACAATGTATTTAATATTCTACTTATAGCCCATAACTTTCGGTTTAGACCTTAGCACACTATTCGTTAAAATTCGCATCATTAAATCCCACTGCGGCGCACGGCTAAGCTACACGCTTGTTTGAAACCATTCGGATTTTACATTTCAAGTTAACCCTTTTCTAGGCCGCACCAATATAGGTACACGGTTTTCCCAAAATATCAAAATATATTCCAATTCATTCAGCTTTGAAGATTCATTTGAAGGCGTCAAATTACCCGAAACTTCAATCTAATTTGTACCTTAAATCGGAATACTAAGGTTGAAATTCTATTGGCGCGTATGTAGTCGAAAAATCGTACTATGCCTGGAAAAGTGTTAAGAAGGCCTATGTCATGTCACAATTGTTTATAAAAAGTGGGCCTTTTTAATACTCGTGAGTTTAGAGCACAACCGTGCAAAATGTACGCTGCAGTAGGATGCACCTTTATCCTCCTAAGGCCCAGCCATACAAATGAAAAATTCAAATTTGCCACTGACATTTGAACCTATAATGTAGGAAATAGAGTTGATTTTGCGTTGTTGGAAAATTAAACGAAACAAAGGAAAAGCGACTCTGTTCCAATTGAATATGATTTAAATTTCATCGAACTGAAGAGGTACTATAGGTAGGACCTTGGGCCTTAGGAGGTTATGAACGAGTGTCGGTCTAGGTCGTCGAGAAATGAACTCTCATTTACTAGCTATTGATTAGGGCTACCATCTGTCCGATTTTTTGGGCCTAATAATGTATAACTTTGTTTGTTTTTTGTGTAAAAAAGGCCTCTACAGACCTAGCATCAAATCGCATGCGATTTTAGATAATTGCCGGCTAAGTAGGTTTTAATTTTCAATCAATCGATCGATCACATACCGCAATGTAACGCAAGTCGCATGCAATTATCGGGAGGTTTGTAGAGGCCTTTAATTTTATTTGTGACATATTTTTATTTTAAAATAGGTAACCCCATCCTTCGCCCTGTGGCCTCTACCTCGTAACGAATTACGTAACGTGTAACATTAAATTGTCTAGTCTATAAGACATTCATGTTTGTGACGGCCCGTATAAAAAGGAACCTTAGGCGCTTTATTGTCAATGCTCCAATATAATAGACCGGGACGTTAGCGCCAATGTCATTTTTATACGAAACGTCACTTTTTTTCTTTACAGATAATCCTAATTCTTGTCTACTTGTTCGTACCTGAAACTTTACTCATACTCATTTATTTATAATAATATTTATATTTACATATACCAATTTGAAACTTATTTATTGCATTATGTCAAAAAAGTACCGGGAATGTTATACTGATGCCCGGTATCTTTTTGACAAAGTAATGTTTATGTCAACAAAATAAAATGAACACAATTATCAACATTGCAAATGTACAATGCTTTGGTATGTGCAATCATAAATATACTTACACCGTTCAACAATACACTTAACTTTACACTGTACAATTTACATACATCAAAAACTTTACTAACTTATGTAACTAACGATGCATATCGCTAAATATAAAGTGTCCTAATAGTTTATTTATTATTATTAATATATATTAGGTGGGTCAGAACGAGCCGCCTCACGAGGAAATTGCCGTCAGAGGCATTGCGGTGGCGAGTGCGTTTGATTCACCCGACCCGAGGCACGTCTAGATGGACCGAGCTGCTTCGCGCGGCAATTTCCTCGCGAGGAGGCTGGTTTTGTGTAGACTCGCCTATTTTCGTTTTTGTTTTGTTTTGAAGTGTGAGGTGATAACTATATAGTGTTAATAGCTCCTGAGGTTACAAATAGTATGAAAACTTCTTCGACCTTATGGATTATCTTTTTTATTTATGACATTAATTAGATTCTTACTTTTGACAAATGTCATCATTGCCGCACATTTTCGAAAAAATAGTCAAAAACATACAGTATGATTCTTTTTGTTGTCGATCATTGCAATTAATTTTTGTTTGAAATTTTTTAATTTTACTTTTTGTTCTAATTAAAAAAACAATAACGTTACAGCATTCCTGAGAAGTAACCCTACGTGGGATTTCAGGGTTTGTCCAAAGGCTAAGGTCGACCTGTATATGTCTGTTTTCAGAATATTTTTATAGGTATAAGAAAATTTGCACCCGATTTCATAACTATTATGTTACTTATGAATATTCACTGAGTCAGACTATTACGAGCAAGCATTGGTAAGAATTAGAAAAAACTTAAATTATCGCGAACCTATAATTATTTAATAGTTTCATTAAATAAATTGCAAGTTTTTACATACTCTAAGAGTAAAAATAGCCTGTACTCTTGGAAGTCAAATGTACTTAGTTTTTATTATTTAATTTCTCAACTACTTACGTAATGTCATTAATAATATCAATACAAAATAAAGGAACAATATAAATACTACAAATATTGCAATAAGCCTCTAAATATGGTATAACATTTTACTGGAATGTAGCAGCTTTCCTGTAGAAAAACTGTCCACATTAGACAGGCCCACACAGTACGAGCTGCCTTGCGAGGAAATTGCCGCGCGGTCTGTTGAATTGAGACTTGAGATTTGCCTCACCCGAAGCAAACGCCTGCGCGGCACGCTTCGGGCACCTCTCTTCATCTTTACATCTTCAGACCTTCTTCGCGCGGCAATTTCCTCGAGAGGCAGGTCCCTATTTGTGGACCCGCCTATTAACCAATTCTCAATTCACAACAAATCGAACTCTCTAATTTGGCAAACAACACTTATTTATATAGCTACTAAACTATCTGAGCTCGCTTGCATTGCGAATTGCAACAAGAGCGTCATTTCTATAGAGGCATGCCTCCATTTTTAAGGTCAACAACAAACTTCATAATCATAACTAACGATGTGCCGCTAAAGTAATAATATCCCGGTTACGTGCCTAGTAAGATTCCCCGCTCAAAGTGATATTGAATAATATTTTTTCCCGAAATGTTTTTTAATTGATTGGATCCCACCGGATGGATCTCGGGGCAGAGGAAGACCAACACGGAGATGGCGGAACGACCTAGATACATATTGTGAAGAGGGGGGGGGGGAGGCATTGGATAGGACCAAATGGCGAGAAAGAGGCCTTTACCCAGCATTGGGGCAATCATAAGAGTAAAAAGTGTAGAGCCTATAAAGGCTAGTTAAAAAAAAGTATTTCAATTCAAAAGTTACCCTTCCAATCCGAAATATGTGCATCTAATGCTGCAGTACTGCGATATATAATATCCACTTCCAAAAGAAAATTTCGTGGTAGTGCGAATTTCCCATAATTTCTGGAAATAATACTGGGAAAATATTCCCAGTAGTTGACTTGAATATTTTGGGTACCAAAGGTTCGGTAAAAAATTCCAACAGCCAGAGAGATAGAGGTCCAAACTTTGAATTTAAATCGCGTAGCAAATATTTATTTAAACAGGAGAAAATATTTTGAACGTAAAACGTAGACATTTGTGTCTGGATCGTATACCGTACTGAATATTAGGTTAATTAAAGTATAACTACTATAGCAGTTTGAGAAATTGTAAAATTCTTTCTGCCAATCCGTTTACATAAAAATATATGCAATTAGGTAAATGTCAAATTATTGTACACCTACTCAACAATACTATATATATTTTGGCAACACAGAGGTACTTGATTAATATTATGTATGTATTTGGCAAACTCTTATGGTCAAACCTACCTGAACAAATGCAATAATCTTCTGTTCAAACCTAGTCATTGGATATCACCACTTATAATTGATATATGCTTCGATATTTGAGTCTCTTTTTGGACTTTAAATTGTAGTTTTTCAACTATTAATGCTACATTCACAGTGTGTGGACGACATATACACACCCGGATCAATTAAGTCTGCCACACTACACCGGGGCGAGAGCACGACGCGGAAGCGGGGAGCGTGACCCGCCACTGTGTGACGAAGCCTTATAGTCACGTGTAAATCAGACACTGTATAAATATCTAACCGAAACTTAGCTTAGGCTTGTCAGTGCCGCTGGGGCTGGTGGAGTCGTGGCGCTTGCGCTGGCCGTCGTCCACGTCGCCGGCCGCCACGGACGTGAGCGCCACGGTCTTGTCGAAGTCGATGGTGGTGTAGCCCACGCTGGGCGCCGGCGCCGGCGCCGCGCCGCGCTCCACGCTGCCCTGCGACACCAACCTCCCTCTCCCCTGAGAAGCACACGAAGCCGTACTCTCGTTTCTCGAACTGTTGTAGGATTGACTCTCCGGCGACGCGAACTCTCGCGGCCTGGCCTCCTTGTTCCCGTCTATATCTAGCACTGCGTAATTCACTTCTAGCTCCTCAACCGGGGATAATGATGGGAAGGTATCAGATTCGGAAAACTTTTGACTATGCTCCGTTGTGGGAGCGTTGAAACGCAGCATTTTCGAGTTTTTATCGCCAAGAGCTAAGTTTGCGTAGGTGTTCGCCTCGGATTTGTTAACAGGTAAAAAATTGCAGTATTCCGCCTGTTTAGGGGTTAGCGGCGTCGATGGCGGCCCTTCGTTCTTATTCGCGTCCGGGACGTCGGAAGGGACTAAATTCATGTATAATCTGGCGGATTCTTGTTGTTCTATACTGAGCTGCGCGTAATGTTCGCTGCTACTGCTGAAAGTTGGTGATAGCGGCGTCACTTGCTCCGCTTCTGGATTATTATCGTTTAGATATCTGCTCTCAAGGAACCGTGTCTCATCTTCTATATCTCTCATAGTATTAATGACGGTTTCCTGACGCAAAGTATTCCTTAGTATCGCGAGATCTCTATTCAAGTCGTTGCTGTAAACGTGTCGTACTTCCGCCGTCGCTTCGGCTTGGTTGTTGTTGTGTTCTCTCTTAAAGTCTCTGACTTGGTAGACATTAGTAACATGGTTGGTGCTCGCTTGCGTACGGGGGTATAGCGGCATGACCTCTAAGATGTCAACGCTAGATGGGGATCGGGGTGATTGCGTAACGTTGCGAGGTACTACAGTAGTTAATGTGGGGGCAACTGCGGGCGGTATGTGTGTGTTGTCTATACTGTTGTCTATGGAGGAGCGGTGGACGACGCTGGCCTGGAGGGTCTGGCGCGCTGGCGCGGGTGAGCCGGCCAGGCGCGTCACGGGGTATGGCACGGAGTCGTGGATCACGTTTCGCAGTTGTATGTGTTGCTGTAGTGTCCGGAAAAGCAATGACGCTCTGCGGCATTTAAATCCGTATATGCCCTCACCTGTCTCACATCTTCTTCCTGTAAACAAAAAGGTACAATTAAAGTCCTATAAGAAATTTAAATGAAACATCTTGAGGAGTAAGGACGATGGACCTACACTACAATATGAAGGTTTATGACAATAAAAATGTGATGAATCAGAATTTAAGGATGAACCAAAATATATGTTATGTTATATGTTATGTGGTAGGGCAATATAAAGAGTTTGCACAGATCGTGAAGAGTGGGAATATACCATTAAATGACACCATGTTAATCATATACATGCCCTATCTTCAGGGTGACTTTTTTGAAAGTTGCTTAGTAGCTACTTATTAAAAATAATACAATCACTTAATCTTACCCTGCACTCCTACAGTAAGGCTAAATATTATATTGTATTGCAGTTCGGACGATTTTCCGCAACTCGACGACTGGCGCCTATTTTGCGTGAAAGGCTAAATATATTTCATGGGTGAATAGCCTTCTCACAAATGTGAGCTTTTTGGGTAGTGCAGGACATTTATCGGTTTATCTGACAAAAACCTACCCATGGTTAAAAAGAAAGGGCAGAATTCATTTTAATAGCATTAATCATTAGGGTTTGAAGGATATGATGTATCAACTTTTCCTATAAATAGTAGAGAGAAATCAATGGGTAAAACGGAACCCTATTACAAATACTCCACTGTCCGTCTGTCTGTCACCAGGCTGTATCTCATGAACTGTGATAGCTAGACAGTTGAAATTTTCACAGATGATGTATTGTCATGTTGCCGCTATAACAACAAATACTAAAAAGTACGGAACCCTCGGTGGGCGAGTCCGACTCACACTTGTCTGGTTTTTTTATACATTAACTTGTCCAACCTGCCAAAGAGCCATGGAAAGGAGCATTCTCAGTATAAAACTAAAGGACAAGGTTAACAGCAAGTACATACGATCCAAAACAAACATCATAGATGCCCTCGAGTCTGTGCTGAAACAGAAATGGAGATGGGCCGGCCACATAGGAAGATTGACAGATGACAGATGGACCAACAAAGTCACAAAGTGGCCAGGACCCCATGGCAAAAGGAAGGCGGGAAAACCCATAACAAGGTGGTCCAAGGATATTATAGCCACAGCCGGAGAAAATTGGCTAATCAAGGCAAAAGACCGAGAAAGGTGGAAAGATATGGAGGAGGCCTATACCCAACAGGGGTCCTTAAAATAGTAAAAATGGAAAACAATAATATTAGAAAACTTTTTTATCATGTAAAACTATTTAAGGAAAAATAAAGGCTTAAATAATAAATAATAATAATAACTTGTCCAACATCTCTTCAGGCTTGTTTAAGAAGTCACCATCTCCATGCAGTGTGATGACACTGTGACTGGTCATGATGCCGACTTTTGGATCAGACAAGCAGTAAAATGAGTTTTAGGTAAGATAGCTAAGTAGTAAGATAAGCAGGTAAAGGATTTTTTAATTTAAAAATCATTTGTATTTTATACATTTGATTGTGTACCTAATTGTAATAATCATAAAGTCTATATTACAAGCATTATACAGTATTGGGGAGTGTGTTTTAAAAACTTTATTCTGTCTGTTTTAAGGTTTAAAGCCTAATCTTTAAAAAATCTGACTAACAGAAACAAGATTTAATTTACCTGGACTATGTGACAAATTAACCTGTTTTTTATGTGGTCTAACAGTCCCAAGAATAAAAGTTTGATGAATAAAATTTTGGTTTTAAAGCAAAATGTATTATATTAATATTATATTAATAGCCTTTGAAAAAAAAAATAAATGAAAAATTGTTTATTTTGGTTTAAACATTTCACAATTTACAATTTAGTTATGCTTGGAATCTCCTTGTAAGTATTGTAAATACTTGTGGCAGAAGACCCCGCTACTAACTATTAAGGGTTTATAAATAGTAACCGAACATATCATTTGAAGTAATATTTAGGTGAAGATATTATATAATTAGTATGAACTTTAGCTAAAGTAAAGTTTAACATATAATTTATTACAATTAAGTAAAATTAAAATTATTATTTAAAATTAAATTTAAAAACAAAATTATGATATAATGTTGAGAAATTAGTGCACTCAAAACAATTGAATTTACAAAATTGAGATAAAACCTGTGTGTGTGTGTGTGTGTGTGTGTGTGTGTGTGTGTGTGTGTGTGTGTGTGTGTGTGTGTGTGTGTGTGTGTGTGTGTGTGTGTGTGTGTGTGTGTGTGTGTGTGTGTGTGTGTGTGTGTGTGTGTGTGTGTGTGTGTGTGTGTGTGTGTGTGTGTGTGTGTGTGTGTGTGTGTGTGTGTGTGTGTGTGTGTGTGTGTGTGTGTGTGTGTGTGTGTGTGTGTGTGTGTGTGTGTGTGTGTGTGTGTGTGTGTGTGTGTGTGTGTGAGAGAGTGAATGTGTGTGCATATGTGTGAATGTGTTTATATAATAACCGTAGTGATTGTAGTGTGTAACGTGTAGCCTTTATTTCAGACAAGTGTTTTGTAAGTACAATTTGTTAACATATATGTATATATATATATATCAAATTTCCATCTGTATGCCTTTTGTAGGCAAAGGCCTCCCCTAACTCTTTCCATTTATCCCTATCTTTTGTTATTGTAGTCCAGCAACCTCCTGCTGCGCTCTTAATCTCATCAAAATGTAATGACAATAAAATTCAATAGACTATTACACACTATTGTATTTCACAATGATTATCATATGCCATAGGATTAAATAAATAAATAGACTATTTCATAAGAAACACACAGTCAAGTTGGTTAAAAATATACTCAGCTGGCAAGTAAATAATAAAATAGATACAATTTGTAGTACCAAATGAATAAAATTTTCTCTTATAAGATTAATACTCGTTCATGATATATATCTTTATGATTACTGGATACAGGCCATATCAGTTGCCATAACTGCCTGCCTGCTTATTAAATAATAATAATAATAAGATTTTCCATTTATTTCTTAATAGAAAGCTGATTAGACCAGTCATCTAAGAATTATTGTTTTATTTAGTTTTCGTACCTGATTCAAAACTGAATATTTCGCCTTCAAATCCATATCTTCGAAGAGAGTGCAGAGGCCAAACAGTGGAGTCCCTCCCTTCCCTGTACAGAATAATATCCGTGTCGGTTATCTCCAGCTGCCCCGAACACAGATCTACCCCGTTCTCGTCTATGTTTACCACCCGAAATACGTTTGGATGCATCTCTGAAACTTCCTTCTTACTGTGTAAGCACCCCATCGCGCTTCTTGACGAAATTAACATACATCAAACTATAGAAACCTCCGCTCTCAATCTTGTAACGAACATTAATCTCATTCTGAATAACTAATGCAATTGCGTCGAAATAGATTAGGGAACCAATAAAAGTAAATAAAATTATTTTGCTCAAGCCCCATCCCTATCGCCATCGAGTTGACACTGATATGACATGACATTGACACTCCCCTCTAGTTTAGAAATTGGGCAAGTGGATTTCTGATCTTGACATCTTGACCAAAGAATACAATCAAAGAATATAATACTCACTGATCTTGACGACACCATTTTCCAATAAATTACACAAATAGGAGTAATCTGCGGAATCATTTATAAATATGTGTATTACATAAAATTATTCGTTCGATTAACTAGTGCGATAATTCGCGCGTGCTAGTAAATGGAGCAAGTAAAGGTTCATGCAAGCTACTTGCTCCGTGTGGAAGTACCATTAACTCTCTGTTGACTGTTTCGACAGCTGTCAGCTGTTTACTATATAAAGAATTTTCATGGAATCTATCTCGATAATATAAACAGAAACACTTTTTTTAATAAAATTATAAAAAACAATTATGGTTCACAATGTGCTGCTTTAATTCAGACTAATATTATTTGTGTTTCCTTTATTCTGTATAATTTCTATCTAGCTCCATATGTATAAGCTTGACCCTATTGTTAAATATTTTTAAGCTCTTTGTTTAATGGTTAATAAACATGTCGTGCCAAGTGGAATTATTTGCCGATTGTGGAGATATTTCCAGCTTAGGACGTGCTCTCTTCATACCAGAGAAGGAAGGTACTAAGGAACCAGTATAAAAAATATATGAGTAAAAAGAAAATGGTAAAATATGACGTTTTATTTTTAAGATACCAGTTGGCTGTCTCAATGCACCGTTTCGTTGTCACCGTGCGGTAACTTGCTGGGTGTGGGCTACCGCAACCGCCTGTGCCTGCTTACTTCTCAGTGGATCCGCTCAATGGATCGGAACACCTACCTGATATCATGGAGTGGCACAATGCCTGCAAATATAACGTCCATGTTGGCTCTCTCTATTTGTCCGTCGCACCATTCGTCCCAGGTATTTTTTTATGGCTATTCTAAATTAAAATATTATCTACTTCCTATTTCTGTAGTGTTGTGTTGTCTGTCCAAATCTATTGTTTTGAGTTTAACTGTCTGTGCCCATTAGCTATAATGCTATTATAGTTTGTTGACATGTTCAAGCTCTTGACAATGGATGTACCCAGTTAACTACTTAACCCTTAAGTTGGAATTTTTACAATATTGTCAATTAATTAAGTTTAAATTGAGAGTTTGCTATAATTCATTTTTTTAGCATTAGAAACAAAAGGTAAACAATCTTGACGTGTTATTTTATTGAAAAATATTGAAATCCGCTTTAAATAAATTTGTTGAAAGCAAAAAAATGTAAAAGAACTTGAAATGACTTATTTTTCAAAAGTGATAAAAAGACACCTCAAGATTCAAGATTCGCTTACCTTCTTTCTAATGCAAAAAAAGTAACTATAGACAATGGGTGACACTTTTATCCATAGCAATACAGAAAAATAAATAACAACACAAATTCAATAACATACACTGACATGACTAGACTGATCGTGATCAAACCTTCAAAATATAAAGAGTAAAAATCTTTTTCCAGAATGGACCTGACTGGTTCTGCATCATCATAGGCTTCAACAACGGCAGCATTGGTTTCTACACCAACACCGGACACCAATTGTCTCTGGAGAAGCTCGATGAAACCCCAGTCTTGAAGATATCCTGCCACACAGGCTCATACGGAACGCTGCCCGATGACATACATGTGCTTTTCTCAACCTGTGTGTGCATCTTGACCGGGGCGAGTTTGTTCCAGCTGCTGAGAAATGCGAAAGCACAACTTGCTAAAGGTAAGCATGCTTATTCTGCAACTAACACACTATACTGACGATTTTAGACATTTTTAGATTTGTATCTATTAATTTATTAAATAAATTATGTAAATATTAATGAAGATCATAATATAAATTCATGTAGATTATTCCAACATAATTTATAATGTAATTTCATGATATAAACTTTCACGATTTTTACTCATTATTATTCACAACCAAGGGACTTAATCGCGTAAAATAAGTTTTAGATTTACCTCCGACGCTTCGAGGACGGCGTTGTCACCGTGGTCTCGGAGACCGGACTCGGACGGAGAGAATAATAATGATGTATATTCATATATCTAATCTATTGTGGACAGCCTTGCTGATTTTCATCTGTTTATTTATTTATTTAAGCCTTTACTTTTCCTTAAATAGTTTTACATGATAAAAAAAAAGTTTTCTAATATTATTGTTTTCCATTTTTACTATTTTAAGGACCCCTGTTGGGTATAGGCCTCCTCCATATCTTTCCACCTTTCTCGGTCTTTTGCCTTGATTAGCCAATTTTCTCCGGCTGTGGCTATAATATCCTTGGACCACCTTGTTATGGGTTTTCCTGCCTTCCTTTTGCCATCTGTTTACCCAATTGTAATAAAGTAACTTTTTTCTAAAATGACCTCAGCTTATGATGTCTACAAGCACAATAGTTATTTACGATAGAAGTGCGAAAAAGAGGAAATTCGAAACGAGTGGCGATAAATTAAAACACGACAGAAGGGAGCGTTTTAAATCGACACGAGTTGCGAATTACCTCTTTTTCGCACTTGTATCGTAAATAACTATATATACGATACAAGTGCGAATAAAAAATCTAACTGCCTACACCTAACCAGTGTTGGCCTACACGTTAATGCAATTAATAAAGTAACCGTCCGTTACGGTTTACGTTTCAATTTGTACTGGTTACTGGTTAATTGCAATTAACGTTCGGCCAATACTGCACCTAACTAACACTGTTCTGTAACCATTATAGTTCAAGCTGGCATTCAGGAAACTTATTCAGTTGACAACAGAGGCCTGGGCGTGAGGAAGTGGAGCTTCAGCGAGCAGGAGCAGGTCAACGATGCAGCGGTGGTGGGGTTGGAGCTGAAGAACTCTTATGACCACCTCCTGGCGGCTTCTACCTATGGGGGATATGATACATGGTAATTAATAATTTATATCATTGGCCAAATGAATTAGTTACTTACATGGCTATGGTTTGTTTACATTCTGTGCTATACCTAAAAAATACAAAACCACGAATAAACTGTAACTAAGTATAACGGGCTTAGGGCGGAACCGGAATTAATTCCTACGTTAGTTTTCGGAGATTTGTTAGAACTTTCCCATATAATCCATCCCATAAAATCTTTCCAATTAAAATTAATAACAATAATTTATTTTAGTTGCTTAAGATAGTATTAAGTACTAACATGAGTAACATGTATGGACCATTATGAAGAAGTCTGAAATAAACTTTTTTTTATATAACCATTTTCGATCGCTGATTTTGTCATTGCGGTTACGAAACCCCACATTCAGGTTTATCTCATTTTAAAAGGACTAGCTAGATTACTCTGAAACTTTGTACTTACAATGGGATAAGGTATATCTAGGTCTGTAATTAGTTTATGTAGCTTCAGATACCATAGTAAAAAAAATACAGTGATTTTAAGTTTTTCATACAGAACTTGTTTTTGCTTTTTTTCGTTTGTTTTGCATACTAGAACTATATAAACTAATTACAGACCTAGATATACCTTATGTCATTGTATGTGCAAAGTTTCATTACAATCCGACACGTAGTTTTAAAATGAGAACGAAACTCCGTTTGTATGGGAAGGTTAAAATACTTGTGTAAGTCGCTGCGGGCAAAATAAATAAAAATGTCTACCTACCTACACATACATATTTTTTGTGTTTATTTTGTTAAAACTTAATAAATTAGCACTTAATGTTAAATAACAAATAAAAATTTACTCGTCAAGTTAATTAATTCTTAGTATAAGTATTTTAACTCTTGAAGTGAATTGTAATATTCTTATGAGTAATAATTTTTTTTAAACCTAAATTCAGCCGGGCTTTCCGGGGACTCTTAACCCTTGTAAATCACACTCGGACTCTAACAATGATATTAAAACTACAGATAAGTTATACGCCCTCCAAAATTGAAGCACTTTGTGACGATTGTACAGTTTGCTCTTAGTTGTTGGCGCGCAAGTGACAAACACCAGTCGTCTCTTATTTACTTAAAGGTATTATGCCGTCTCTTTTACGCCTTTTGCGTATGTAGGTGTATGTAAACAAGAAACATATTGTGAGTGTGTGCTGCCGTGACGTTGAAAGCATTTTTTTCGCTTGTTATGTTAGGGTATGCCATATCTGTATTTACAATATCATTGTGATGTGATTCATGATTCATTAGTTATATATTCTATTATTTAGGTACCGATCCATCCCGCCGATGAACACGCTGATCCTCGGCGCGGGCACGCGACCGTTCGTCGGGTTTCACTACGCGTTGGAAGGGGGCACCGCGCCGCCGCTTCAAGACGTAGCGCGCGCGGTTGCACATAAGATAAAATCTGCGTTGCCGTGAGTTTAAACTGAACCTTGCTGCTAATAATTTTAGGTTGAATTTGGAAATATTCTACTACGCGTTGGAAGGAGGCCCTGCGCTGCCTCTTCATGATGTAGCGCGCGCGGTTGCGCATAAGATAAAATCTGCATTGCCGTGAGTTTAAACTGAACGTTGTTGCTAATAGTTTAAGGTTGAATTTTAAAAGATTCTACTACGTGTAGGAAGGTGCACTGTGCTGCCACTTCACAATGTAGCGCGCGCGGTTGCACATAAGAGAAAATCTGCGTTGCCGTGAGTTTAAACTGAACCTTGCTGCTAATAGTTTTAGGTTGAATTTGGAAATATTCTACTACGCGTTGGAAGGAGGCCCTGCGCTGCATCTTCATGATGTAGCGCGCGCGGTTGCGCATAGGATAAAATCTGCGTTGCCGTTTGCCGTGAGTTTAAACTGAACTTTGCTGCTAATAGTTTAAGGATGAATTAAAAAAGATTCTACTATGTGTAGGAAGGTGCACTGCGCTGCCACTTCAAGATGTAGCGCGCGCGGGTGCGCATAAGGTAATAAAGTCTGCATTGCCGTAAGCTTAAACTCAACCTTGCTGCTAATAGTTTAAGGTTGAATTTAAAATGATTCCACTACTCGTTGGAAGGAGGCACTGCACCGCCACCTCAAGATGTTACGCATAATATACAATCTGTGTTGTTGTGAGTTTAAACTGAACCTTGCTGCTAATAGTTTAAGGTTGAATTTTAAAAGATTCTACTACGCGTTGAAAGATAGCGCTGCGCTGCCGCTTTAAGATGTACGGAGGCAGTTGCACATAGGATAAAATCTGCGTTGCTGTGAGATTAAACTGAACCTTGTTGCTGATAGTTTAAGGTTGAATTTAAAAACATTCTACTACGCGTTGGAAGATGCACTGCGCTGCCTCTTTTAAGATGTGGCACACACGGTCGCCAATAAGTTAAGATCTCCGTTACCGTGAGTTTAAACTGAACCTTGCTGCTAACAGTTTAAGGTTGAATTTAAAAACATTCTACTACGCGTTGGAAGGATGCACTGCTCTGCCTCTTCGAGATGTTGCGCGCACGGTTGTGCATAAGATAAAATCTGCTTTGCCGTTAGTTTTTAACTGAACATTGCTGTTGTAGCTATAAAATTTAATCTAGAGATTCCACTACGTACTTTAAGGTGATAAGGCGCCGCCCCTACAAGATGTCGCATAAAAGGCAGCTGTGCGTTACAAGTTACAAACTGAATTTTGCTGCTGAAATTTTATATTCGAATTTGGAAACGTACAATTTTGTATAATTGCAATTCAATTAGTAGTTGAAGTCAAAGAGTGTTGAAGTTTGAGGCCGCGGATTGGCCGTGACCAGTGGAAAATCAAGGCCAGTATACATCGAGAACGACCTTGCCTAAAGCCGGAATATTTGACTGTGGATGTTGCACGGCCCTCGCAGTCGGGATTAGGCCCATTTTGCAATGATCACATTTTGCTTAGATACTATAGATGGAGATAGTTAGATAGTCTATGGTTTATGTTTTCCAGTACCTATTTATAAACGTATTCATAGAGCGACTGGTCGTACAAGGAAGAGTGGAGGGAACCAGATCGCGCGGTAAATCGCCTATGCGCTGGACTGACCAAATACAATCCGCAGTGGGAAGCCGCGTATCTGAGTGTACCGGACGGTCTGCCAACAGGGAGAGATGGCGGGAGATCGTGCGAAGAGCTGTGTCCGCCTCTACTACGCCTCAACGTGACCACGAACGCTCGGTCAAGAGCGATACGACACAGAAGAATAAACGTGTTTGTAGTTTTTAAGGTTCCGTACCAAAAGGGTAAAAACGGAACCCTATTGCTAAGACTCCACTGCCCTTCTGTCTGTCTGTCACCAGGCTGTATCTCACGCGTGATAGCTAGACAGTTGAAATTTCCACAGATGATGTATTTCTTGTAATTTTGATAAATTTCCACAAATGATGTGTTTTGAAAAGGAATTACATATTTTTAAGATGCCTTCATGGATTTGCATGCTGTTGTACACAGCTGAAAAGGTGAAACAAACTACTGTTCACTTACATTAAGACATGTAAAGTTACCCTTTTTTTGCAAATAAAAATTATTGTATTGTATTGTTGCCGCTATAACAACAAATACTAAAAAGTACGCAACCCTCTGTGGGCGAGTCCGACTCGCACTGGTCCGGTTTTTTAGATTATAACAGGCAAAATTTGAGGGATTTTTAGTTCTCTTAAACTAAATGCGTTCGTAAAAAGGGGTACCTATGTAAGGGGAATATTTAAAACCGGAAACTTAAAATTTAAAATGAACTCACGGGAGCAGGAACTTGAAATATAGCAGCGCCATTTGGGTCGGGCTATGCGCGCTTACCTCATTGGACATGTGATATAGTCGATCAAGCAAATCTTGTTAGTACAAAAAGACGGCAAATTTAAAAAATGTAGGCGCGAAGGGATATCGTCCAATCTTCTTCTTCTTCGTCGTTTCCTCATGACTGAGGATCGTGACCAACAACTATATCCCTCCATTTAACGCGATCAAGGGCTATGTGGACTGCCCTCTGCATGGAACCACATGCTTGTTTAATGGAATCCGACCATATTGCAGGGGCTCTTCCTCTAGCGCGCTTGCCTTCAACTTGCCCCAGTATGATGTCACGTTCGAGGCTGTGGTGTGGCGATCGCATTATGTGCCCAAAGAATCTGAGAGCCCTCTCCTGGCAGATTCTTGAGAGTCGCTTGGTGATTTATTAGTTCTCTCAGAATGGACTCATTTGTTCTCATTGCGGTCCATGGGATTCTTAGCATCTTTCTCCAACACCACATCTCGAAAGCATCGATTTTGCTCCTTTCCAAGCTTTTGATGCACCAGGTTTCTGCACCGTACATAAAGAAGGTATATCGTCCAATAGAAAATTTGAATTTTGCGCCTCTTTCTACTGACAAGATTAGCTTGACCAACTATATGTGTATTGCAGAGGCTGGCTGGGCGGGGGCGGTGGGGGCGGTGGGGGCGGCGGGGGCGCGGAGGCCGCGCCGGCGGAGCGCGCCGCCGCGCGCGCGGAGCCGCTGTCTCTGCGCGCCGGCCTCAAGGACCCCTCGCGCGCCGGAACTGCCGTCGTGGTAAGCGTTCTTCTATCCCCAACTGTTCTATTATATTTAATTTCTCATGCTCTGAAAGTCATTGTTGTTCTGCAAGGTGTGCAGAAAGTGGTACGTTTCTGCATTTTACATTCCAAGTAGGTTTTTGTTTTTTTACTAGAAGCAATTAATATTTGGTTTTAAATGGACTTGTTGGACAATTTCCATTCTGATATTTAACTCCCCTTTCTATAAATAACGATACTTTTACCTAAAGTACTATCATAGAGTAACTTATACTAGAGCGGTACTGTCATAGTAAATTTTGTAACCCCAGTAAATTCACTGCCATCTGTCGACACACTTTAAAACTAAAAATAAATATTTATAAAAATACGATAAAATGTATTTAAATATGGATAAATGATTTTTTTTATTTGCATTAATTATTTTTATGATTTTGACCCATGTTCTTTCACTGATATGCGTTAAGAGGCCGATGTCGATTTTAGTCGCAAGAATGTAAAATTGATAGATTTAGTCGGTCAAATTGTACACCTTTTGTTACCTAATTGAAATAACAAGTACTGGTTTCTATTAGCACGTCTTCTTATCTTACTTTTTATCAGATCAATTTTTTGAAAACAGACTCACTAAATTAGTAATGTTTGCTTTTCTGATGGACGTTTAGGTAAACGCGCGAAAAGCACTGATTTTGTCGCTCTTATTTGTAAATTTCGTAAAGTTTGGACTGCTAAACATGGTAATTTTGTATTACACATATCCTGTACTTGACGTTTATCAGACTACATTTTCATTATTATGACTTTGAAGTAGTGTAAATGAAAGTTAGACGAAATCAATTTTTTCCAGAAATCACTTCAAAACAAGTGACAATTTCTCTGAAAATCGACTTAAGTTCAACGTAATTTTGATACCTAAACAATCTACAACATTTGCTGAAACTATTTTTATACATCAATTTGTATAATTTACCACCAAATTTTTTTGGTGAATTTTTAAAAACTGCCACTTCTCTTCATATATTACCGGTGACGCACGCTCGCAACCTCATTATTAAAAGGCAAGATGAGAAGACGTGCTAATAGAAACCAATACTTGTTATTTAGATATTACGTAACCAAACGTGTATAATTTCAACGACTAAATCTATCAATTTTACATTTTTGCTCCAAAATCGACTACGGCCTCTTAAAATTATAAATAACAAACGAAACCGTCAACGCCATCTATACGAGTGTAGGCCAAAACTAGTGGCGCCCTCTGATCGAGAATCAAATTTTTTGTGATTTTCGAGGCACGTTTTTTCCTTAGACTGTATCCATCTATTACGGAGTTATATCTATCTTTGGTACTATGTAAGTTTGTACTTAGTCATATTTTTTTAATACACGTGTATTTTACTTACCTCGTTTTCAAAATGAAAAGTAGACCATTTAACTCGGGTGAAAGGCATCATTTCATCCCTTGGTTAACAATCTACTATTTCTATATACGTTACGGTTGAATGACGGGGTCAGAGGCGTGTCACGGAGCGGTGCATGGGGCAGAATCGAGGAATCCTATCTACTTTTTGGGTCAGTTTCCGCGGGAACCATATTAATGAACACAACAATATTACTATGCTAGTGAGTTTTTTCTTTTTCATATCAGGTGTCGCCGGACAGGCGGTTAGCCGCAGTGTCGGACGGGCTGGGCCGCGTGAGCGTGTTGGACGTGGCGCGCGGCCACCTCGTGCGCCTCTTCAAGGGCCACAGGGACGCGCAGTGCGCCTTCCTGCAGGTAACATCAGGTTGTGTCAGGTATCGGAGCGGTTTTCTTCCCTACGTCAGCAATGAAGGTTTTATAGAGGGTATCATGGTGTTTCGGATACGGCGATCCATAGTGTATATTATGTATAAACTGGAATATTATTTCTAATGCAAACTGATAAAGTACGAGACTTCTATTTCCTTAATTTCTCGGAAAATATTCCAGGTTACTTAAGAGTTAACAATTTTTGCTTTGTTTCAGGTGTTCGAACAAGACAGTAAAAAACCCCAGCTCTCAGTCATCAAAGAAGTTCGTCGAGCAACATTCCTGATCATTTACAATCCCAAGAAGGGCCTGATCGACATCCGACTCATGCAGAGAGGAAACCGAGTTGCCGTTTTCACCGCCACCAAAAACGGGCAACTACTATACAATACTTGTGGTCTTGTAGGCGCAGAGAAAAGTTACACTCACAAGAAACTCAACCTGCCGGAGTTCCAATGTGTCCTTATAGACCCAGACGGTAAACTCAAGAAGTTCACAATACCTTTCTTTTACGCTTTAGAAGGAGAACACTCCGACCGTTCGAAAGACCTACATATACTACGTGACCTGCGCGATTTCGTCAAGAAAAATCTAACCACAGTAGAAAATTACGAAAATGATATAGTCGAGAAAGCGGAAAAACTGAAAACGGTGGAACTGCAGAAACACTGCTTGGAAATGTTCGTTCGAAATTATGAAATACCGCCGACAATTGTTATCTCTTGCTTAACTTTGTTTTGGGAGAATATTGAGAAGTTAGAGAAATTGACGGAACAGGAAGAAAAAATTAAGCGGTTTTTCGCCAATCTCGCTTTACTGACGCTGTTCTACAGGAATATAAACAATAAAAACACAGATGACATGACGGAATTAATGATCAAAATTTATTCTTATTTAAAAATTGATTGCATGGAGGAACTCAATGTAGATGAGAAACAAGCGAACGACCCAGATTTCCACCTATTAGAAGATGATAATTGCATTTTGGAAAGATTGTTAATTCTTTCGCAAGAAAATGGGTACAAAGAACACCACCACCCCAGAGTGAAATTTGCGGAAAACAGAAGTCACAAGTACAAAGAGCTCGTATCTTGTTTCCTCGTGGAAGAAAGCTCTGGGTATCTTTCTCTGAAACCAGAATTACCGCAGGAAAAGATCAATACATTAGCTGCCGACATTTTCAAATCTATATTTGAAATCAAAGATATTGCGAAGTTGAGCGACTTTCTCAAAAAAAGCGTTATCGATCCGAAAGATATAGTTAAACTTGTTATTATGCATTTAATGAACATGTCACTAGAAGAAATAAGTTTAGATTTGATAGAAAAACTTATAACTGTTTTGTACTACGCGAGCAAGGCGACCGAGGAGGCGACGAAAATTTCATACAATGAAATATCTCCTTGGTGGCAAAGCATTCGCGATCTACTCGTAGACATGTCCTGTCCATTAAGGAGCATGATCGTGGCCATGGCCTGCAAATCTGTGGGCAAAATATACGAAATCAAGTGTTCAGAAGGCGAGGAGGAGGCTTGGGAGTCACTCACTACAGAGAACGCGAAATGGGGCATGTTGATCGGAAAACTCGAAGACATATCACTGCTGACCATCATTCTCATGTTCAAAGACACGTTCGACGGGAACTGTCTTCCTAAGCTACAATTTGACGATATAAGCATAAATCTGAAGTATATTTATAGCAGAGGAAAGGGGTCGGTTACCGAGTTGATAGCTAAATGGTTGTGCAGTATGGGGGTCGTTCCAGAGGCGGTAGTAGCCAATGAGCTGATGGAAAACCGCGCGAGTTCGTACGAGGATGAATCTGACGATGATTGCGCCTCCTACCCCTTCATAGAGAACAACCGAGTGCACGTCGATAATAACCCGAAAATCTTCAAATGGCTCTCGCTCCTGCGCCAGCAGTTCCCGCTCAGTACATCAGCTAATTATATTCTCTCGAACATGTGCTGGGAATATGCTATGGCGTGGCAGAAAGACATGCAACATACGGAAAAACTTAACGTCGTTATCGACTGCTTGAGGAACATATCAGATACACATCTACGGTTAGGTCTCTTCGCCATCATATGGTCCACATACATAAGACATATCTTCGAAGCGTCATGTAAATTGGTCAACAAAGTTGGTAAAATGCCGAAGGAACCTCTATGCTTGCAAGACGTCGGATTCGGGAACACGGTGATGATGAAATTCCTCGAAACGACCACCAGATATTTGGACGAGTTTCTAAAGTGTTCGAAATTGCCTATGGATCAAGGGAAGCGCGAGATACAATTTGAGAAGATTTGGGATGAAAGCAACCCGTCTTTAATGGAAGTCGCACAAGACACGAAACGAGTTAACGGTGATATTTTAAGTTTAAACTACCAGATATCTTGCACAATTTACTATCAGTTTCATTTCAATGTAAAGTCATCGAAGCCTTTGGATACGTTGTACGATATTGATTACCAGTACATATTCGAGGCGCTCACAGGTAGTGTTGTGAGCAGAGACATCAGTATGCGTGGTTCGGAGAAGCTGCAGAACCCGCGGATGAAGTTTTTGACGAAGCTGGTCCGCGCGGCTGTTGAAACTGTTACAGCCAGTGATGACCGGGGAGGGTACAATAGTGCCGAGTGTGAGGAGTGGATGGAAAGGGTGACGCTGCTGGCAGAGCTGTGGAACATTGATTGCGACTTCCTGAAGCGACAACAGGTTAGTCTGACTCTTAAAACTGATTAGACTTTGTTAACATTCCGTTTTTGTATATTCCTTTGAGAATGGGGTTCAGGTTAAAAACCCATAGATCGTTGGTGAAACCAAAACCTCTGTGGTTTATTTGTAAAGACATGTTTTTTTTACTATTGTGTGTATTTGTGCGTGTATCCTCATTGATATTGGTCACGAAAATCCAGAAAGACATGGCACTATGTTCTCAAAGTTTTCTCTTACTCCAGGTGGTCGGGCTATATCATTTAGGCTACGACACGCTGGCGGCGGAAGCGATAACGCGGCTGCGGTCGCCGGAGCCGGCGCTGGTGCCGCTGCTGGCCATCACCATCCAGCGCCTCAAGCGCTCCCTCGAGCACTCGCGCGACCAGCCCGAGTGGATCGTGTGCGTGCCGCCGAACCTGTACAAGCGGCTGCAGAACACGGTACGTATACACCTGGGGACCATTTCTCGACCGGTATTAGATTAATATTATTAGTGTGTTGCCATGGTAACCCATACGATTTGACAGTTCGTGGCCCCTGGACTACGTTATCAACATGAGACCCACGCATTTTGGAGCGGAAGGGTGTGCGAGTCGCCTCGCCGTACATTGAGCGCAGGAATTGATAAGGGTAAACTGCGTAAAGGACAATTCCTCGGAGGGCCGTATGCAAAGTTTATTCGTAGTTTCTTTAGCCCCTCTCTTCCCACAGTGTTCATGTAACATTTTTTTAATCAGCACATCGCTTTTAGATTTGGATAAAATTGTCACGTGTCTTGCCCTGTTTAGATGCTTGCCTTCGGAACTCAACTAACGCGTTGGAGTGAGACGGGTGCAAGTTGTCAATCGAAGCTTCGCAAGTCATCAAAACTTTAACCCTTACCATGACCTAATTTTATCATAACTCCTCTTGTTTTCAGGTTCTTGACTCTTCTATACCAGCGCATCCGTGCTTGGCAACAACAATCATTGTGCTGCAGACGATCCTACTGCAATTAGAGAAGAAGACCAAAGAGGGGACAACCGATTTGCAAAATATCAAACTGGCTCAATTGATCATTGAGAGTTGCCAAGTTTTAATTAGAAAGAAGCTGTAATGAAATAAAAATGTTGTATATGAATTTATGTACTGTATGCTTGCTTGGCTTAGTAAGTTAGCTGTACAAATTTCTTTTGTATTTAAGCTAAGGATCAATATGAAGTACCTATATATAATATAATAATATATCAAGCGTTAATTATATGCAGTATTTTATTCTTACATTTTACTAAACAGGGAAAGGGAAGAAAACTCGAGAAGATGCAGGTTTTCGCGGAAATTACTCGCAGCACACGGCACATACAACAAGCGTGTAACCAATGGCGTAAAAAAGTATGCGGGGTACCTGAGCATGTACTAATGCAAGCCATCAGCGCAAGTAGCCCAGAAAATCTGCACGACTGGAGCAAGCGTTTAAAAGTACCTTGCGCCTTTAGTAGGTTTAAAAAAATCGTATCGCTTTTTTAAATCAACATAATTATGGTTGCCAAAACATAATATGTATAGCAATTTTGAGGCCGTTCTCTAGTAGTTCATTGATTCAAAATCTGATTTCTTGAATTTCGCTCGATAGAAAAAAAACGGAAATGCGCTTTAGCGCATCAAAAAAAACATTGTAACAATTTCTGCATAAAAGCTAAAAATATGAAAATTGCTTCTAAAATGCTCAATTTTATCTTTGATCGAACTTATCGATTACTTTTTTTGTTTAAACTTTTGAAAAATAACAACTCTGTGCTCAGTGAGTGAGTCGAGAACCTGGCCTTTGCTCTTGCTCCAGCAACAGGCGCCGTGTGCAAATAATTTCCGCACCAAGCGAATGGATTCGACCGTGTGTCAACGTTTTAACATACACATAGACCACGTTTTTTTCTACCTGGCAATAAATGAGCGTGCTGTGACAGAAATGACAGTATGAGTATTGACAATTGACTGACACTGACAGTTATAATTGTTGTTGGCGTTGTTAGCTTTGGCTTTTCTGAACTGAAATAAAATTATGTACTATACCTTTAACTTTATTTTGTGGTTAAGCTGCTGTCTTATTTGGTGGGCTACTCTTACTTATTTAATTATTACCTATTTAAGTATCGGAACTCCACAAGCTTTGTTTATTTTGTAATGGAATGACAACAATTATTACTTCTTTATTTATCAATTCTATCTATAATTTGTATCCTTTATATTTATTTTAGCCATTTTTAAAAGAGAGATTTAGTTAAATTTCTATCTAAAAATGCAACGTGAAGAGAAGCAGTTGGAAGTAACTCTTCAAGCAATTCTGAACAGAGTAAATGATTTAAAAACTGCTATCCAGGCACTTATTGCTAAACTTGAAAATGAGTATGAAACTATCAACTGGCCAACTTTTCTGGATAACTATGCCATATTATCCGGTCATGTAAGTATTTTTGAAATATTATTTACATAGGAAATTGACAGTGAACCACATAATCCTATTACTTTGTTCATTGTGAAGTAAAATATTACTGTATACAGAATCACATTAGTTTACCTGCAAAATGAACAGATAACATGGATATTTACAATTCACTTACATTCTTATTTACTTAACATTCTTCATTCAGTTATAATTATGAACCTTTCATCTGTGGGAGACCCGAATCGGGCATCAGTTTTTGTGGCAATTTTAAATTCAAAATTTGAACTTCAAGGTTACTTAAAATAGCACATCTTTGACAAGCCACAGATAAAAGGTTAATGATCATGATGATTTTATTTTGATAAAACACTTGAAATTTTTTACAGTTGACTGGCTTAAGTAAAATTCTGCAAGCAGAGATGGCTCCATCCTTGCGAGCTTTAGTGGTCTTGCCTCTACAACTGGGATGCGAGAGGGATGAGGCCCTGTCAAGGCTCTCTGAGGGCAGGGTGCCGGCTTGCACACATGACTTGGTGCCGGATCTGTTGCGAACCAAGCCTGAACCGCAGGCGGAGCAGAGGCTTCAGCAGTTTAATCATAAAGCTAGTACACTGAGCTATGACACTGCTCAGGTAAGATATTTTAACTTTAATAATTAAAATAAAATAGCCATTTACTTCAAATGTTAACATTTTTGTCAGGTAATGAAAATTTGTCAAAATAGTTAAACATATATAAAAGTTCATTGTCATGAATATCATGTTATTAAATATGACATTGGTCGACTTGCCTCCCGGCAAAGGTCTCCCCTAAGACCTTCCATTCCTCTCTGTTGGTTGCTCTTTTTGTCCATGACCATATTGGTCCAGCGACAGCTCTTAATGTCATCTTCCCATCTCATTTATCTACTAGGTTTTTTTTTAATTTCCAGAAACAAGTAGCCCAATTCACAAAAGTCGTCAACCATGTTTGGGAGATTATATCCAAGGGGCGAGAGGATTGGGAAGGGGAGTCGATGAGATCACAAGGTGAGTATTGAATATTGATATTGTTTTATCAAGGAACTGATGTAATATTTAACTTTTTTTTGTTATTCCAATGAACTCTGATGTAAATATAGTGCTTTTGAGGCTATAGCAAAATTTGTAGGGACACTCATTGTAGTTCCGAAATAACATCTAAGGGTCAAAAGGGCACAAAATGGTACTAAGAGTAGTTTAAAATTTTAAAAACTGGGACAGCCACCATGTGTCTTGAATCTACAACTTAAACTGGCGTTTTGTGGCCTAACTCGAAAACTTGAAACTTACTTTGCATAAACAGTTCCTGATTTACTTTGTGGTACAATTTTTGCTGTGACGACTGACGGTCAAGGATTCACACGCTCCCTGGGCCTGTAGTTTTTAGAAAGAGCTTTCCGCTTGTGCTGTGCAAACTGCCAAAGGTCATCTATTTCTAAACATAAATATTATCCAGGTATGCAACCGACGCACAGCATCGGCGACACGCACGCGCTGGTGACGGCGGTGGGCACGGGCAAGGGGCTGCGGCCCGGCATGGCGCCGCTGGGCGGCGTGGGCGTGGGCGTCGGCGTGGGCGTGGGCGCGCTCGGCCCGCGCGGCCCGCCCGGCCCGCCGCCGCCCGGCCCGCAAGCCCCCGCCATGCCGAAAGCACCCTCCGCGATTAAGACGAATATTAAGGCGGCTAATCAGATACATCCCTATCAGCGATAATAGATTGATTCTTATTTAATTGTAGTTATTATGATGTAAGAGTAATAAACAAATATTATCATGCATTGCATTTTTTTTTTCTTTAACCCTTTTTGACACCAGGGCGCGTAGCCAATCTATCACTCTTCCACACTAGTGCGACAGTTGCGTTTCGTTCGCTACGGAGCGTTAACGATTACACGTTGGCTACGCACCCTGGAACGAGGTAGGTAGGAAGGTACAGTTATTTTGTAACAGAAAGACCATAGAGTAGATTGGCAGAGGGAGGGTTGTTAAGATGAAACTGATTTTGACACGGATTACGCACGCATCTTACTACTTACCTAGTTTGACCTAAACACTAATCGGCGTTTTGTGCAATCCCAGTTTTCTCTTAGCGGTGGTGTCCGTGTATTTTTACGTATGTGAGAAAAATCAACAGTCCGTGTTTTTATAGATACCGTAAGAGTGGAATCACATCGAGCCGCATTTTAAATATGAAAAATCTCTCGTTAGCATAAATATGCGTATGCATCGGTAAGCTGAAAGCATGCTTACGCATCTTAATACTAACGGGCGACTTCTCATATATAAAATGCGGCTCGATGTTGACCTGACAGATTTGATTCCACCCACCAAGGTTAACCTTTTGAACGCCAGACGGCGAAGGAATATGCCGTGCCCCGGACGCCAGGCGATCGAGATTTTTTAAGCGAAATTGAACTTTACGGAGTCCCGCGTAACTATTGCACTGGCGAAGCTATCGGCTGTAGACGTTGTTGGCGTCCTTTGGCATACTTTCCGATGTCGGCCACAGCCGACTGTGGCGGAAAGTTAAACCACCCAACGATGAAATTTAAACCATATTCAATTGCAACAGGGTTGCATTTCTTGTTTCGTAAAATTTTCAAACAAATAAAAAATCAACTTTATTCCCTGAACTATAGGTCCACATTTCAGTGGCAAATTTTGGGTTTTTCGTTTGTATGGCTGGGCCGTAGGAGGATAAAAGCATAAAAGTAACTAAAAACGCAGACAAAACTAAATCGAAAATTGTCACTGTCTAGTCTGGTGTATGTCTGGTGGTTTTATACGGTATCGAGTTTGTGGGCAGCTTTTGACGCCATGAAGCGTTGTTGGCGTTCAACAATGTGGCGTAAAGCCAACTTTACGCCACAACCCAAGTCCGTGAGGCGATGTGATAAGTAAAATAAACACGTTAGTTGAATTAATACTTTTATTTTGAAATATTAATTTATTTAAAGTTGTGTGAAGCCCGCAATTATTTTCCGGGGCTGAATTATTTGTAGCTAGTACCACAAAAAATACAAAAATAAATATATGCGAGATGTATATTAGTAGGGAAAGTAGTTCCCTTAAAGTTATCTCAATGCGAGAACATTACAATGTCTGAAAACTATCTCGGACATAAGTACTTGTGACTAATGTTTAGGAACTTAATTACAAATTCCAGTTGCTGGTTAAATTTAAAATTGTTGTTCTAAGCAGTACACGAGATGAAAATTCATAAATTCTGAATTAGTAATAATATAAACACTTAATGTGAACATACATAAATGCCATCCTGTGACGAAAATTAAAATAAGCATCTATAGAAACTAAGAAGATTAAAACTAATACTTTGTGAATAACGTAGGCACTTCAGTTCATAGTATTTACCTGAAAAGAAAAAATACAATGTTAGGATTCAATTCAGGTGTTGAGAATATTTACTAGGGGGTGCGGATTAGGGTCGGTTGCACCAAACTGTTTGTCACCGTTAAGCGAGGTTTAGACTAGCAGGAACTTGCATGCAATTTTCATTACATTGCGGTATCTGATAAACATTTTGAATGCAGTTTACCTTAGTAGTCAGCAATGTAACGTAAATTGCATGCAAGTTCTTGCTAGTCTAAACCTCGCGTTAGAGTTCGCTAAATTATATTCTATGGAAAGTTTCATAGTAAACCGTGTCAAGTGCGTGGTTGGTGGTTACTGTAAAAACAGCAACACATTTAATCGTTTTCTTATGCAGGGTGAAATTTCTAAATGGGTCAGTGAGGGCAGCTGCCAGATCCCGTGCTGCTACGCGAAAACGGTTTTTAAAGACCTTCCCTCGATTTCAAATTAATGAAGATTGGCGTTTACAAATTTTGAAAAAAAAACATACAGGGTGCGAGAAAAAGGTAATTTTTGTCAAACTTTTTTTTTGATGCCCATCGATCCTACTCCTATCCAGGGTCAAAAGCTTGAATGGGACAATAAAATATATAAATGGCTAGAAAAGCCACAAATCGAGGAAAACTCATCTCATACAATTTGTATGAAAACGAAAACTTTTATTTTCGATTTAAATCGATTCCATTCCTATCCAGTATCAATAGTTTCCTAGGAGTCAACTTACGGTAATGTACTAAAAAGCCACAATTAAAAAAAAAACTTTTTCCATACATTATTATGACGAATGCACTTATTTTTTAGCTACCGTGTATACTTACGATGTCGTCGATCTTGAGTATAGCGCGCACGGTCTCGGTGGCCAGCGCGAGCGCGGAGGCGGTGACGTGCAGCGGCTGCAGCACGTGCTCCTGGCGCATGTCGGTGACGCGGCCGCGGCGCACGTTGACGCCCGCGCCCCCCGCGCCCGCGCCGCCCGCCGCGTGCGCCGCGCGCAGCTCCGTCACCGTCTCGATCGGGTTTAAGCCTGCGAGTCAAAATTATACGTATCACGACGAGATCGAATTAGGAATCGCTCGATATGTATCGGTTTGTAATAAAAAGTTTTTTCGAGTCGTATAAAATACGTTGAGAAATTTTCGGCCTCTAAACCGTAAGTCATTCTTTTTAATTTTTAATTCGACAACGTTCGAAATAGTACGTAGGAGCAATAGTAGATACTCGTAATTTTATGAACTTCTTTTTAACTTTTCTAGAATCATTGCGAATATTGTAATCGGAGAGTAAAACGGTTTCAACTCGTAATTTCCCTTTTATTGTGTGAATATTAGTCTAACTAAACATGGAAATAAGTTAAAAAATAAATAATAAAAATACAGATAACTTCTAAAATATATAGTCTAACCCCCTAAAGAAGAAAGATAGTAATCAAAAACGACGACCGGGTTGGCCTAGTGGGTAGTGACCCTGCCTGTGAAGCCGATGGTCCTGGGTTCGAATCCCGGTAAGGGCATTTATTTGTGTGATGAGCACAGATATTTGTTCCTATGTATTTAAGTATTTATATATTATATATATCGTTGCCTGAGTACCCATAACACAAGCCTCCTTAGGCTTACCGTGGGACTTAGTCAATCTGTGTAAGAATGTGCTATAATATTTAAAAAAAAAAAAAAAAAAACTTTACAAGCCCAATTTAGTTCAATTATTTTTTATCCCTTTCTTACAAATACATAAGTCTAAATGACACAAAGACAAACGATCCGTAGTTAATTCAGACCAGGAACGCGTTTACGAATAACGCCAAAAATATATAAACATTACCCGCATTCTCGGCGAGCGTAGAAGGCACAACTTCTAGAGCGTCAGAGTAGGCGCGCAGGCAGTAGTGGTCGGCGCCGGGCGCGGCTATAGCCGCCCGGGCCAGGGCCGCCGCCGCCGCCGCCTCGGGCGCGCCGCCGCCGGGCAGCAGCGCGGGCCGGCGCGCCACGCAGCGCACGGCGCACAGCGCGTCGTGCAGCGAGCGCGCCGCCTCCGCCACCACCGCGCCCGACGACCCGCGCACCAGCACCGACACCGTGCGCCCGCCGTGAGCGCACCCCGTCATCTGGGAAATAGTAACGGTTGAAACTTGCGACGGAAGATTTGCCGATTTTATTACTGACTTTTTTTTTACATGTCGCGCGAGTGACTAAAAATACGTGAGTGAAACCGCTAAATTAGTATGTCTCACGATACTTTAAATTCGATTATTTTAAATGTAATGATTTGATTGTATATTTTGAAATTGCTGACATTTTTATTATTTTTGACTTTATTTATATTTTAATTTTTATAAGACAATGATTTGACAATGAATTTAATTTTTTTAACCACTTACATATTATTTTTATACAAAATTTATTGGTTTATATTTTAATGTTTTATAAATGTCAGTAACGTTCAAATATTTTTTAAATTTATTTATTTTTAATTATGTTTTTTACATTTGAATGTGTTCAAAGTGTGTTTATTTGTAAGTATATGCCACATATGTGTTATATGTGTGTATATGTGTTGGACCTATGTTGTCTTCAAATAAACGGTTTTTTTTTTCATCGTTTATCGAAAGTATCCTTCTGTTTACAATTTTGCATCCCATCTCACATATCTCGTTCAATAACTCACCTTGATATACCTGCCGGAGGGCTCGTTGACCTCCTCGACCAGATCCACGTTGACCAGGTTTTCAGCGGTGAAGTGGTCGAGCGACGCGATGGGCCGGCAGCCGAGCGTCTTGCACACGAACTCGATGTCCTCGCGCTCGATGTCCTTGATGACCATGCACTTGATCTTGTCGAGGAAGTGCACCGCTAGGTCACTCAGGGCGTCTCTGGAACAATGAAATTGGACGTCAAGATAAGATAAGATAAGATAAGATTCCCACTAAGTTGTTACCAGTGGTTACTACCGGGAATCTTTTACCACTGGTAACTACTGAAAAAAAAAACAATAGTTACCACCAATCACCAAACCTAGCAGTGCAGCAAGTGAGTATTTCTTTTTTTTCCATTTTTTTTTAATGTGACCTTTTTTGCCACTTTTGTGTTATTTCTAGTCAGGATGACGAGCCCTTTTCATTCTTATAGGAGAAAAAAAGTGTCCCAAAATTTCCATACATTTTTCAAACTTTCCTTACCTTTCCTTTACTTTTCCTTTTCCTTTACTTTTTGTTACCGCCATACAGAGTATATGGGGAAATGGTAACACAATAGGAAAAAAACCTTGGGACATTTTTTTATCCCATTAGGATCGAAAGAGCTCCTGATTCTGAGTAGGAATAACACAAAAGTTGCAAAGTATCAAACGAAAACCTGTATGATGCGATAGTTACTTCATAATCTAACTTCATTTTCCTTCAAGGTAATCTAATTGGTCAGTCTCTTTCATACAAACTGGTGCTTACGGTATCTTGAATTTACATTGCCGACAAGCGAACGTGTTTCCTTTAGTGCAACATAGAAAATGCTAATTTCATTTATTTTTATTATTTAGATCTTTGTAATAATTTCAGAATACATTGGTTCATGCACTAGCCTGCCTTGCGAGTAAAAGATGGATAGTTGGTTAGTAAACTAACCTGAGGATGGACTTCTGCACGAGCAGCACGTTGCAGCCCGCTTTCTTGATCTGCTTCACGATGTTCAGGATGTACTGGCGCTCCTCTTTGAGCACGCGGTCCATCGCGGCGTAGTCCGACACGATCACGTTGTGGTCCATCTGTATACGGCAACAAGGATAATTAGCTTTAAAAATAAAAACCGGACAAGTGCGAGTCGGACTCGCCCACCGAGGGTTCCGTACTTTTTAGTACTTGTTGTTATAGCGGCAACAGAAATACATCATGTGTGAAAATTTCAACTGTCTAGCTATCACGGTTCACGAGATACGGCCTGGTGACAGACGGACAGACAGACAGACAGACAGCGGAGTCTTAGTAATAGGCTTATATTGACCGGGATATAGACCGTGATTACCTTTTGTATTATGAAACATCATGAACATGATGCATGTAACTGCGTCGAAATATCGGGAGCTCACAAATAATACAAAAGGTAATCACGGTCTATATCCCGGTCAATATAAGTCTAGTGAAACTAACCGTGAATCATTCAAAACTCTTAGTAATAGGGTTCCGTTTTTACCCTTTGGGTATGGAACCCTAAAAACTACATCCAAAATGCTGTTGCTAACTGTATGTCCCTATTTGTGTTTGTTAGAATGAGACAAAATTTAACAGAGGTGTTTGTGATAAAGGGCAGGGCCGGATTTAGGGGAGGGGAGGGAGGGCCTTCACAAAAAAGGGGCCCCGGGGCTTCCACACTAAATCCGGCCCTGAAAAAGGGGGTCAGTGTATAGAGAAGAACGCACGTCAGTCTTGGGCGGCGATATGCAGAACTGTATCAGGCCGACTTTGGCCTTCTCGAGCCGATGCGGGCCGTTGACGTTGGCGGCGCGGTGCGGGATGACGAGGCCCTGCACCAGCTCCGTGTCCTCCACCGTGCCGCCGAGCCGCTCCAGCACCTTCACGTCGCGCAGGTCCACGCGCGCGCCCACGCCGCCCACTATCGGCTCCATCACTGAAAATCAACTACAGTTATAGTTCGTTTTATTTAGCATTAGAAACACAGAAATAAATATACCATAGAAGACGCAAATGCATCTACTTCGCGTGTCCGAACCCCGACCGAGCGTCGAGGTTGACCGTCGCGCTTTACAGTCCACGCGCGTCAGTTGTTGCAGCCGGACGTCCGTGAAAACTTAAAAAATGCTTCGTTGCATGATAATTCGTAAAAAAATAAAAATAAAATAATAATTAACTGCAACAGCTCAAAAATTGCGAGCACCCAAAGGCAAGAACATATTTCCTATCACAGATAAGTAATTTTAAAATTATATTATGCGTAAATTTTGTATGAAAAAGTCGGCACGCTTGGTTCCAATACAAATTGTGGTATTTGCGTCATCTAGCGTATATATTATTGAATCTGTGATTAGAAAGAAAAAAAAAAAGATAAGCGATCTTGACGTGCCTTTTTATTAGAAATCTCTTTTGAAAAATAAGTCACAGCAGATATGTTACAACTTAAAATCACATACAATCTTATACATTATTTTGCTTTCATAAGTAATATAAACGAATTTATTTTTAAAGGTTTTCAATATTTTTCAATCAAAGGACATGTAAGGTAAACAATCTTGTTGTTTACCTTTTTTTCCAATGCTAAAAAAAAGAACTATAGTACTCAATCATAAGGGCGTTTAACAATAGCCGGGTCCACACAGAACGAGCCGCCTCGCTTGGAGTTGCCGCGCGAAGCAGCTAGGTCGATGGAGACGCGCCTCGCCCGAGGCAACGGCCGAAGCACGTGTACACAGACGAGGCGGCTCGTTCTGTGTAGACCCGCCTAATAGTGTAAAGGTTTGGTTATTAAGGCCTATGCACACCGCGTTGTTTTAACGCGCGTTTTAGGAACGCCGTCATACTATAAGAGCAAATAGTAAAGTTGAACAAATAAAATCACTTACATCAAAAATTTTGTGTCAAATTACTGGGTGTACCGGACCACCGACGTGCCGGATTATCGAGATATTACTGTACAACAAATGTTATTAGAATCAATAGCTCACCAGCGCGAATAGCCTTGACAGAAATAGGAGCCAAAATGGTAGAGTGCTGAGAAACAACTTTAGAGTTGAGGGATGTGGCGGCCAATTGCAGCAGGGCTTCCTCGTTCTGGAGGTCCACGGGAGTTGCCATGCCTTCGATCACCTAGGAGAATGGGGAAACCATTAGAATAATACGTTACGTCGTCGTTGTTACGTTGTCGTTCAACCCTTAGTAATATTTTGTTTTTTATTTGTATTATACCCTTTTCTTGCCAATGTATCTTACAAGATACATAATTTTACACCCTCTTTTTGTATTATTTTGAATGATATTGAAATGGAAAGTTCAAATTGAACAAATAATTTCTTCTCAATACCCTTGTACATATTTATATAGTGCTGTTTGTATAGTCTATTTCATCCACATGAATTTCTAAAAAAATGTTAACAAAAAGAGGCCATGATTAAATTATTATCACACAAAATATTTGGTTAATAAGGTACAACATTTTGTGACGCCATTAAGCTCATTAATCAAACAATTGAGTTTGGCTTTCATTGCTTTTATTTTAACCCTGTGAACCTCGTGCCTATTAAGTGCGGCGCGTCACTGTGAACCTTGTCGCAATGCACGAAGGTTGATATTGGGCTGTAGCCGTGCGCGTCACTTGACATCTTAGGCTAGGTTCACACTGCGTTTATACGGGATTTTATCGAATATCGTAGTGGCAGCAAAATTTGTATGGCAACGTTCAAAACGTACGCATGGCTAGACTGCTTTCCCGCATAGACACCGGGTTAAGATATATCATAGAGTAACTTATACTAGAGCGGTACTGTCATAGTAAATTTTGTAACCCCAGTAAATTCAGTGCCATCTGTCGACACACTTAAAAACTAAAAATAAATATTTATAAAAATACGATAAAATGTATTTAAATATGGATAAATGATTTTTTTTAATTGCATTAATAATTTTTATGATTTTGACCCATGTTCTTTCACTGATATGCGTTAAAATTGTTAAATAACAAACGAAACCGTCAACGCCATCTATACGACAGTAGGCCAAAGCTAGTAGCGCCCTCTGAACGAGAATTAAATTTTCTTGATTATCGAGGCACGTTTTTTCCTTAGACTGTATCCATCTATTACGGAGTTATATCTATCTTTGGATATATTAATGTTATTTGTAATGCAGGCAGGCAGGTTAAATAACTGATAATGCCTGTCTCCAGTCATAAACCGAGTTCTCAGTGTTGAGTAGAATTTGCTTTGTGCTTATCTAAAACTCATTGACACTTTGGGCCGATACTACATCCTCTGGGAGTTTGTTCCAAGCTTTGACCACTCTGTTGCCAAAGAAGTTTCTATGAGGATTATTGTAGGACCTGCGAGACACCAGCTATGTATAGCTAAGTATATGTATTATGAAAAACACTACCAGTATAATTTAAATTATATTTATTAGTGTTCTTTATAAGTGAATTAAAGCAGATTTTTAAAGAATTTAATTTACCTGTAAGGCCATTTGTAGAGCTTTCTGGAACCCATCTGAAATGACTGTAGGATGGATGCCCTTCTGCAGGAGCTTCTCAGCCGAGTCCAGCAGGGCTCCGGCGATCACCACCACTGACGTAGTGCCATCACCCGCCTCAATGTCTTGGGCGCGGGACAGTTCTACCAACTGAAATATGGCAAGAAAATGTACTCATAGCCACCTTGCATCCTAAGTGTTCCTGACTTCTAGTATTTCAAAGCTATACAATTATATGGGACTAAGCACTTTCTAAATCAGGCACTGTATGTAGTTAAAACTTAAAGTAAATAGCAATACCATGTCCCCTATCCCTTATACTCCTTATAGGGATATGTTTGCTTTTGTACATTGCAAATATCTTGTTTTATTGAGCTTTCTACCTGTCTTATCTATAGATAATAAAGTGTTTACATACATACATACATGTATTTCAGAACCATGGTAATGTAACATCATTTTTTTGGTATTTTTCGTTATATACAGAATTATTAGGACTTTAAAGATGGAGAAAGGAGGTTTGAATTATGTATTTTTTTAAATCTGGCCTGTTAAAGTGTTAAGTAGAGACAACCTGTGTGAATATATAGATAAGTATACACTGATAACTCTTACCATTTTAGCAGCTGGGTGAATCACACTCATCTGTTTCAAAATAGTGGCTCCATCATTGGTTATTGTCACTTCACCATTTGCAGCTTGGATCTAAAAGTAAATATTTAGAATGAGCTCCGAAATGTTTCAATTTCAATGTTTTATAGCATTATTACCTTTATCTTTCAATTAATTATCATAAATTTATTTATTTATTGAAATAAAATTTTACAGCATTACAACTAAGTGCGCCAATGCGCTGTAAAACTAAGTAATTAAAGCTATATGTAATAAAGTTATAGGATAAATATGACAATAATTAATAAGCTACCTATGTTGATTTACAAAAACGTAAAAAATCTTTAAAAAGTTTATAATTACTGTCAGGTGCAAAAGATAAAAAATTGTTGAGGTGTCAGAGAGCGGACGATTGGAGAGTACTGGAGTGTTATCTAGCTTTCCTTACTTGATGCTACAATTGCTACACTGTAAGTACAATACATAGTGGAAATAAATAAGAACATGTTGAGTTGACTTGTAAATTTTAAGCAAAATTTCATTGTTACCATTTTATCCATCCCGCGGGGCCCGAGACTGGTGCGGATTGCATCTGATACGGCTGGAAAATAATAATATACCTAGATTTAAATAATGAAACTAATCACGCAGATAAATTCTAGAACCAATGCCTACAGTAAATCATTTAGATTTTTTTTTTTATTCCTTTTCTATAGTCACATGACTAAACTTAAAATGGACAAAACCGAGACGCATAAAAATAAAAATATCGCGTATAAAACACACGATTACAGGAAAGAAAGCTATGTAGTTAGAAAATTTAAGCCTCCTTACTACATAATGTTTTCTAAGATTAGGTATTTCATTCATACATTGTCGCTGAAATTGAAATAAAAATTCAGATGTTATTAGTCATAAAAGGCAATCGTAGTGATACCTTTTGCGGCATTTATGTTGCTCAGCCGAATGTCTGTCGGCTTGCTTTTATCCTTGTAAACAGCCGAATTAACTTTAGCGGAATCACCACCCGCTTTAATAACCATTATTGTTGGGTTAATTCACTTTGTTTATATCAAGATTCACACGATTAAAGTGGATTAAAAGTAGGAATATATTTCACGAGTAATAGCACAAATATTAAAATTGTTGACAATGACACTTATGACACTGACAGTTAATTGCTCTGAACTCATAGAACGAACGGACAGTTATCAAGTGTATTTTTCAATTTTTTATAAAAGGTTGGTTTTTTCTCTGTAACGATACTTGCACGCGACGCATTTAGCTGGAGCAGGTAAAGCATATATTATATTATACTGTATTATACTATTCTTTGAGTTAAAGGCAAGAGATGTAGCAAGACAGATCAAATCATGATCAAAATGATCAAATAACTGAAGTAAGAACGCAGTAGGTAAACAACAAAACTTTGTTATCTGCCTCTCTATTGCTCTTGCGTATTCGAGCGACAGAGAAGCAAATAGGCACAATGACCTTGGTGCGGTGGTGTGTTACGCTTTAAGTCAAGTGACTTGCGCATGTGACTTAACGTGAGCGAGAGCTACATGCAGTATTGTGTAGTTTCATCCCGTTTAGCCTCTATTAACTTAACAACAATATTATTATTATTGATAATTATTTAACTAATCAATCGTTTCTTATTGATGGGTAAATTAAATTATCCGGAGTAATATCTAAACGCTTTTTAGAAATGACAGGTCCTATCCAATCACAATAATCCTCAACCTCGAGCCGTTGATAAGTTTATTTCTGCTAAGAAACTTATACGCGCTTCCATTAGTCCGCAAGAAGATGATAAGAAACGATGATTGCGCTAGTTGCCAAAATAATTAACTTATTCGCATTGACCGTTCGAAGTGTTTTATTTGGAGCTTCAGTCGTCGGACATGTAATATTTCTTGCAGTTGCAGGCGTTTGTACGGCACTGGTAAACTTTGTTGATAGTGTTCGAACGTTTATTCAGATAGTTTATGAAGACAACTTACCGATCTTCAACGAGGACATACCCAACTTCACTAATGATGTTATCGACACGTTCGTCAGCCAAGTGGTGTTCGTCTGGAGCGGTGTGACGAAGGTTTACAGCGACATATTTCTCAAATTCAGTGCCATCGTGCTCTCCATCAAGTGGCTAATAGACTCAGTGTTTCTGGTGATTTCTGAGGTGTTATACATTATAAAAAGTGCTGTGATATGTTTAGGGGATGCACTATGGCTCATAGTTACATTTATTCCTGTTCAGCTGCCTCAGCTGGTGAAGCAGTTGCTGAGGTACTTTACAGACATAGCCATAGATGGCATTGTAAGTGCTTACATGACATTGTTGAAGTTTACCAACTTCCTGACTGATGTGCCTTTGGAGTCATTTATGGGTATAATTAGTGCCATTGTTATTGTGCGTTTGTGCATACATTTTAGAGAGGATATTCAAACTAGGTTTACATCACTTTATTGGGCTGTGGTAAGAAACAGTTTGTACTTATATCATCTGTTTTATAATTATTTTACTGACTCGGAGGTGAGGGTGATAACTAGTTTAGTGGGTGGTAGGGAAGCCCGTGTGAGGGAGGCGGAGGCCATTGTGCGTGCAGCCAATGATGCTGCAGATGCTGCTGATGCACTTTGCGTCATTTGCCAAGAACGGCAAAAATGTGTTCTGACACTGCCATGTCGCCACATCTGCCTGTGTAGCGAGTGTTGTATGAGACTGTATGGGTATCAAAGGACTTGTCCTATTTGTAGAACTTTCATTTACCACTCCGTGACTGTGTACTTGTGACAGACATACTTTACATTCCTGGCTTAAGGTATTTTCTCAATTCCAATTTAGATTTACCAAAGATCAGGCTCACTTAGTCGAGCTGAAATGTATCCACTGATTTGATCTTCGAGGTCTTATTGAGGTGACTCAAATAAAAAATAGTGAGTTAAAAATTGTTCGATTTACTTAATGAAGATCTGTATCTTCTAATTTGTTTTGTACAAAATTGTTCTTATACAGCTATTGCAATAACTTTCTGCATAGTTGTTTCAAATTATATAGGAGATCTGAATTGTAAGAATGGATACATACATTGTGTATTATGTTAATACTTCTTATGCTTTTAGTTGTGTTATTTGTACACTTTGTTTCCACATTTTCTTGTTTATAGCATTTATAAGGACACACTAACCCAGCGGTCGGCAACATTTTTAGCAGCCAAGGGCCACATAGTATTTAACGAAGTAGAAGCGGGCCGCACTTTGTTAATATTTGTGACTTTATCAGACATTGTCGTTAGTCAATATTACATATGAAAAAGCCAGGAAGGCTTGCGGGCCGCAAGTAAGAGGTTTGCTACCTGTTGCCGACCACTGCACTAAGCAATAACTATATAAATACAGCTAAGTGAAGCGCACTCATATAGTAGCAATCTCATGATATGAAACATCTGCATAAATATAATATAAATTACTTACTTTAATTATAAGTGATAATTACAAAACAATACAAATAATCTTTGGTTTTGATATTACTAATTTAATCCTTATTATTTGCTGCTTTTGTAGGTCAGTGACCAATACTTGCAAATGCAATAATAAATTTTTATATTCATATTAATGTGTTTTTTTCATAAATTGTGACGTTTTCAATCAAAAGGAACCACATTGTCGCTTGTCAATAAGGTTGATTTCTAATTGAAGCTATATGGAAATAGCGCCTTACTGACAAGCGACAATAAGTACCCTTTTGGTTGAAAATGGCACAATTAAGTTCTAAATAATTATAAGAAGGCAAATATTATGGCAATATTATACTTAAGTTATTTGTTACAGGTAAGTCTTTTGAAATAATGATAATCATAATAACCTTTGTCATGCTGGTCTGCCATTACGAATAGTATTCAGAATGTTACTATTAGATTCCACATCTAAAGTACTTTGTCTCCTTCTAGCATTCAAATTTAAATCTCTGAATGACATTTGAACATCTTTGAAAGTGTTCAACATGAATATTGCTGTCATTACAACTAGGAAGCCACTCAGGCAACCTAGAATGTCTATGATAGCCATGCTCTCCCATTCCCTGAACAGGATACCTGATGCAATAATAACTAATACTGTAAACATCACATAATATACCGGACTCACAACACTTGTATTAAATATGTCTAAAGATTTGTTTAGGTAATTCATTTGGATCATTATGCAAATTATGGAGGTAACTAATAACAACCAAAACATATAATGCGTCAGATTATTGGCATGACCAGCAATAGTCTCTTTAATCCCTAATGCTACTGCTTTGCAAAACACAACAGTTAAACTGCCAATAGCTGAGCAGAGCAGCAAATACACAGCAATATTCTGGTTGCCATACCGGGGCACAAATATGACTTTAACAATTAAACATAAGAAAACAATTGTTGCCATATAGGTCAAGAACTGGTAGTCGCTTAGTTTAGTAGCTAACTCCCTGAAGCTCTTCACTTCTTCGGATTTTGGTGAGTGTATAACGATTAGTACCGAACCCACAATGCAAAGGAAGCAGCCAATCTGAAAACATATATATACATGACATTAGTTGAAATTTGGCATAGATAGTTTTAAGTCCCGGGGAAGGACATAGGATAGTTTTTATGTCCGAAATCATCTCTTAAAGAGAGTGAAAAGGGGGGTGAAATTGAGAGATTTACTGAATTGCCTGATAATTGATGTCAAGCAATGAAGCTTATGCTCAAATTGAATGATTGCTAACACTTTATCCAGGCGCTAAACTTACTCTAGCTGCTGTTACTGATTCCACACAGACGAAGTTGCAGGCAAAAGCTAGTAAGTTATACATTTGATAAAACATGGTAAAAATAATTCAAACATCGATAATATTAAATAAAGGACTAAAAAAATGCAAATATTTACCTTTCCAATGAAATTAAGGTGCTCCTTGAGGAACTTTGAGGCAAGTACTGCAGACACGAGCACACTGAGTGCTCCGAGTGGAGTAACAAGTGCAGCCGGAGCAAAGGCATATGCCAGTAGATTGGCAGCTTCTCCGAGGCCCACTAAAAAATGATAATAAAAAAGTTAACATATTTTTAGTAGGCTTTTATACTTATGACTACTTACTATTCATGCAATCTAACAAGGTAATATAATACACTATACTATATCAGTGTATGTTATAATAAAACCTATGTATGTGTTCTAACTTTGATTCATACTGGAAAATCCAAGGGCAATTCATAAACTAACATGTGTTTAGTAAGTGAAATGCGTTTCGAAGATATCTTCAAAAAACGCATTAACCACAAGAGACGCATCAACCCCAGTTGACTAGAAAAAACTTACTCGTCAAAAATCCTAACCACCATAGCCATTGCTTAAGATATGCAAAGCCACCAGCTGATGCTCTAACGTTTCCACTTGCACTGATTTTTTTTAATGCCACTTTTTTTATAATAAAGCTGGATCCGATGAACAGACTTGAAGATACTGCCAACGATAGTCCAATTAAAAAAGATGCATTATCGTATGCTTGTCCATCTACAGTAATTTGCTCCATTGTTAATGGTAAATTATTTGATGAACAAGTTATTTTCTACACGACAGACCAACATTGAAGTCGTATAGTTTATCTGTGTATGAAGTTGGTGAATCATTTATCAGCTATACCACGTTGCTTTCAGCCAAAGAACAGGTATCCTGATAATGTGGTAATGACTGAAAGCAGTTTACATTGATAACGATAAGATTATAATATTAAATTCAATATTATGATTCATATTTTAATTTTTAAGTGACGTTAATGACAGATACAAGGAGTATGGATCTATGGATGGTATGATTGGTATGTTCAAAATAGGTAAAGTTAATTAAACGCCTTATTTCTAAAAACAGTGTCTACAGACGGCCGCACTGGACCGCGACCTTGGTGCGGTCACAATATCTTTTTCTCGCTCTCACTCATAGCTGCGTCCTTAACGGCTGTACGGCTCACTCCTTACACACGATCGAACGCGTGCCGGACCGCACCAAGGTCGTGACTGGTCGTGAATACGTAGCTTTACAGTAATGTAAAAAGTTGTATTGTCTCTGGGCGTTCGTATCGTTTCCCGCGAATTTTCCTGTCATGACATTTTTATTTCCGTTCCGTTGGAGTAGCAGCTGAAACGGGACCTTATCTTTGTTTAATTTGAATAAGTGGCTTATTTGTTTCATTTGTGCTCCTTTTATAACATCACAAGATGGTTGGAAAGATGAACAAGCTATATGTTCATAAAAGAGGTACGTCCACATCAATTTTTATTACAGTTTCCTATTTTACTTTGCCATAAAAATGCCTGCATGCCGGGGTCAACAGACTGATGACTGATGGGTCTGAATTTGTAAGAATTGTGATACTAATAGAAATATAGGATGTCGTTGTAACCTTTGTTCAATTGTGTAGTATTTAAATTCAATAAGCCTAGGTTAGATTTAAAACACCTGGCATATGCAGTCACGGTTCTACCAAGAATCATGTTTGACGGTGACAAAAAAAAGATGTATTTTATGAGGGTACAGGCACCCTCACCTTTTCTTGGAATGGCATTGTTTGGTTTAAGCAAAAAAACTATTGTTGCCATCACAATGCCCTAAGGTCGAGACTTTTAACCATTGAATGAAGCAGCACACATTTATGTACGCATGTCTCGACTTGCTCACTTACCGTTTACGTTCCGGTTAATAACACACTCAAAGCAGTCTTATAAGTAAACAATAAACATGTGTGATTCATTTATACTAGGTCTTTTTCATTATTCGCTATACCCCACTGAATTAATACTATATAGTATATATATATATATATATAATTTTTTTTTTTTCATTATTGTTATAGAGTTAGACCAAGCTAAGTTGGCAGCGATTTTCATAACCCAGACTGTGCAGATGTTATTCACACTTCATAATAAAATAATTTAATTTAATTTAATAATTTCTTCATAATTTCATAGAAGTTTGTCATAGACTGGGCTATCAAAATCGCTGCCAATTTAGCTTGGTCTAACTCTATTCTATAATTGTCTAAAATTTATAGGTGGGAGAGTAGAGGAGGTTCATATTGATAAGATAACATCCAGGATCAAGAAGCTGTGTTATGGACTGAATATGGATTTTGTGGATCCTGTAAGTATTTTAAAAAAAAACTGGTTTTTTGAAGCTTTTTGTTTTTCAAAATAAATCTCATTAAGCAGAGGCATCTGCCATGACAGACTGCTAATACTGCTATTTATAGTAATAGTGTTAACTATAGTCTGGCAAACCCAATTTGTTTCTAAATAAGAAGAAAAAGTATACTCATCCCTTTTTATTGGGTGCTAGTACTAGCGTAAGACAAAGACACTATTATTCTCCCTAACTATGATTGATATGAGAGTCCCTGATCAAACTTATTTTTTTAGTACTGTTTAAACCACTTTTACTCTGCTTTTTAAATTTACTCTTTAGCAACATAATTAGGCTCTCAACACTGGTATTTCTTGCTATTTGTTTGTCTAGTACATGGGTTCCCAAACTGTGCCCTGCAGCGCCTTGGAGCGTAGTGGAGAGGGGCGATGTAAGGCATTCCTCCTCTCCTTGTTGCCCATCTATTTTGAGGTTCTAGGTATGGGCGCCGCCGCCGAAATTTTGAACTTGCAAGTGCACCGCAGACTGAAAAAGATTGCAAACCCCTTGTCAAGTATTATCTACTTGTGACATAAGAGTTGTTATACTAATTCTGCATATTTTGGGTGTAGGTCTCCATAACCCTGAAAGTTATAGGCGGCATTTACTCTGGTGTGACCACTGTGGAGCTAGACAACCTGGCGGCCGAGACTGCAGCCACCATGACCACTGACCATCCCGACTATGCTGTGCTCGCTGCTCGACTGGCCATCTCTAACCTGCACAAGGAAACCAGAAAACACTTCTCAGGTAAACATGGGATGTTTATTACGAAAAACGGAACCCTTATCCGTCCGTCGCTAAATATCTCTAGAACTACTTAAGCTATTGATTATTACTATTTACGCTATTATTATTTTATTTTTATTACCGATGGAAAATGACCAATAATAAAAGGGGGCAAACTTTCAGTCTAGATACTAGTTGAGACTAGGTACATACATACTACATATACCAATCTATGACTAGGTCAAGTGGGTTATCATTTAAAAGAGCTCAAATTGAACATTCCAAAACATTTTTTTTTATTCATTTTCAGATGTGATAACTGACTTGCACAACATCATCAACCCTTACACCAAGAAACGGACGCCAATGATTTCGGACTTTCATTATGATATTGTAATGAATCACAAGGAGCGCCTGGATTCTGCCATTGTCTATGACAGGGATTTCAAATACAACTATTTTGGCTTTAAAACCCTGGAAAGATCATATCTCTTGAAGATAAACAACAAGGTACCTATCTTAATTTTTTAATTCATCTAATAAAATTACAATAAAAAGAACATTAGTACTGGTATTATCAATCGATTCCTGTAAGAGGAAAGAGAAAATAGTGCCATGCTTTGTCTTAATCACCTACAGGTCTATGTCTATGTCTAAGGCACACTATCTACAACGTCAACGATGTGTAATATCGCCATGATCAGGTAAACTTCGATAGATAAGTTGATGAAGCGATGGGCTGGTGTCCCAGAGCCGCAAGTTCGCATCTTACCCAAGGCTTTTTCCTTATTTAACTACTAAATTTAATTTTCATTAAGTATTATATTTCCTTATTATTTATTGTCTCTCATAATTATTTGTCATCACTATCTCTCATATGAAACTTGCATGATTCTCAATGATCATGTCTAATAATGTTTACAGGTGGCAGAGAGGCCCCAACACATGCTGATGCGAGTCGCGATCGGCATTCACGGAGAAGACATCGACGCCGCCATCAATACTTACAATCTGCTCTCCGAGAAGTATTTCACCCACGCCAGCCCCACACTGTTCTCCGCGGCCACTCCTCGGCCCCAGCTATCATCCTGCTTCCTCATCGCCATGAAGGACGACAGTATCGAGGGCATCTACGACACACTCAAGCAATGCGCACTTATATCCAAGTCCGCCGGGGGCATCGGCGTGCACGTGCACTGCATCAGGGCTAAAGGCACGTACATCGCCGGCACCAACGGCGTGTCCAACGGACTAGTGCCCATGTTGAGAGTGTACAATAACACGGCGCGGTACGTGGACCAGGGCGGCAACAAGCGGCCCGGAGCCTTCGCCGTGTACCTGGAGCCCTGGCACGCTGACATATTCGAATTCCTCGACTTGAGGAAGAACACCGGGAAGGAGGAAGTTCGCGCGCGCGAACTGTTCTATGCCTTGTGGATCCCGGACCTCTTCATGAAGAGGGTCGAAGCCAACCAAAACTGGAGCCTCATGTGCCCCCACGACAGCCCCGGGCTCGCCGACTGCTGGGGAGAGGAATTTGAAGCACTCTATGAAAAATATGAACAGGAGAATCGATTTGTGAAACAGGTGAAGGCGCAAATTCTCTGGAAAGCTATTATAGAGGCGCAGGTTGAAACCGGAACACCTTTCATGCTTTACAAGGATTCTTGCAACAGAAAGAGTAATCAGAAGAATCTGGGAACCATCAAATGCAGCAACCTTTGCACCGAAATCGTCGAGTACACGTCCACCGATGAAGTCGCCGTCTGTAATTTAGCTTCGATAGCTGTGAACATGTTTGTGAACGATGACAAAACGTACAATTTCGAAAAATTGAAGGATGTGACCAAAACCATTACCCAGAATTTGAACAAAATCATTGACGTGAACTTCTACCCGGTCCCGGAGGCCAGAAACTCCAACATGAGGCACCGACCGATCGGCATCGGAGTCCAGGGCTTGGCCGACGCTTTTGTTTTGATGAGGCTGCCGTACGAGAGTGAAGCCGCAATTAAACTGAATCAGCAAATATTTGAGACCATTTACTATGGAGCCTTGGAGGCTAGTTGTGAGTTGGCGGAGAAGCTCGGAGTGTACGAGACTTACCAAGGAAGTCCGGCCAGCCAGGGCATACTGCAGTATGACCTGTGGAACAAGACCCCCACCGACTTATGGGACTGGGCTGCTCTCAAAGAGAAGATTGCAAAACATGGCCTCCGCAACTCCCTCCTCCTGGCTCCCATGCCCACAGCTTCAACTGCGCAAATATTAGGGAACAATGAATCTTTTGAGCCGTTCACGTCCAATATTTACCAAAGAAGGGTTCTCTCTGGCGAGTTTCAGGTGGTCAACCACCACCTGCTCCGTGATTTGACTGAAGCAGATTTGTGGGACGAAGATATGAAGAACCTCATCATCCACAACAATGGTTCCATACAGAACATAGAGACTATTCCTAAAGAAATTAGAGACTTGTACAAGACTGTGTGGGAGATCTCCGTGAAAACCACCATTCAGATGGCTGCAGACAGAGGTGCATTTATAGATCAGAGTCAGTCATTCAATATCCACGTCGCCGAGCCGAACTACGGCAAGCTCACCTCTATCCACTTCTACTCCTGGAAAATGGGTCTGAAAACTGGCATGTACTATCTGCGAACCAAGCCGGCCGCGAACGCTATCCAGTTTACTGTTGATAAGGCTAAAGCAAAAGCAAAAGTCTCGAACGGAAACACCAATGGCACTACGAATGGCAATGCTGATAGAGACGAAGCTAACATGGCGGCAATCACCTGCTCTTTACAGAACAAAGATGAATGCTTAAGTTGTGGATCTTAAAAACATAATCTTGATAGCTGTAAGTTAGTATTTTGTAAGCTAGAATTATGCATATGAAACAATAATGTGGATAAAATGCCTATAAGTTTGTAATTAAGTGTAATAATGTTATATGAGCAAGTAATAAACTATATGCCTAAGTTTATTTTCATACTAATATTTTTCATTTAAATACCTTCTGGTGCGAGCGAATAGTGATATGACTTCTTAAATTTGACATCATTTAAAAGCTCATTTAATAACCTTTAATTTGATGTCTCTTTTGTTTACGTGCTTAATTTATTGTTAAGATTGTGGGCCTTTGAAATAATCGCTTGCGCCCGTTGCACCCCAAAGTGTGCGATTTCCGTGACGCCAAGTAACTATTTATTAATCTGTGGTGACGCTGAGTGTATACAGGGTGGCTAAAAAATAAGTGCATTCCCGTCGAGGTTTTTGGGATTATATTGAGCAACTTTTACTATGAGACCAACCACGAAATCGCGGAAAAAAAATTTACTCTCCCATAGAAAATGGACCAGCCAAATTTTTTTTTCGCGATTTCGCGGTTGGTCTCATAGAAAAAGTTGCTCAGTATAATCCCAAAACCTCCCTAACAACGGGGATGCACTTATTTTTTAGCCAACCTGTATATCCAATACCTTCAGTAACAATAACAAAATATTCCAACTATAGCGACACCACCCACAACAACCACAAGATTGAGCATTGGTCACCATTACCCCCATTCGATATTATAGGTAGTAGCAAGTAGTAGCTACGCTACTAGGTTAACGCATTCACTGCCAGCGCGAGATAGGAGCCGCGTACTGACTGAGCGAGCAGCCTCGGACGTTTGCCGCGCGAGGCAGCCTCGATCAGTAGGATTTGTTGCACTAGGCTGCCGCGCGCGGCAAAGCCGAGCCACGGTGAGGCTGAGCCATCATCGAGCGCTTAGTCGCACAGAGACCGCACGTGTCATGAGGCCGTTCATTCGAAAAGCTATTGCCACCACTGCCTTTCTAATAATTCTACAGCTTGTAAAAAAAAGAATATGTTCATTTCCTGGCTTATATTTCTCCGCGCATCTTCTCTTAGTCCTCTATTAGTATAATCGGGACATTTCGCATCCCATAATCGTCTTTATTGTCACCGTTGTATTAATTTAAGACTTCGACTCTTGTCCATGACGCTAACATGCGACGAACAAGCGAGGCAAAACACAACCGTCTTGAGCGAGCGCGGCAACGGGCAAACCTACCGACTACTGAGGCGCCTTTGACTTTTGAGCGGACAAAAACCGACAACGCGCGGCTCGGGCCGAGGCGCGCTCGGCCGAGGCCGCGCACGCGCTCGCCTCGGGCGAGGCTGAGGCACGTCCTGACTGACCGAGGATTTTCCTCGCGAGGCTGCCTCGCGAGGATCCTCGCTCAGTCAGTACGCGGCTACGCGCATTTTCCGCTTTGTAGCGAAAAGTTTCTATCCTACAAACAGAATGGACCTAGCGGGTTACTGGCAGTGAATGTCTTTAATGTAATGTCTTTGGGTTTTAGCACTGAAATTAAAGCTAAGAATCACCCATGTTTCATAATTTTATTATAAATGTACAATAAATAATAATCCGAATAATCGGCAACTCATTATTAAAACAATACATTATTCAATTAATTAACCTTAATATTCAATTAGTCTTAATTTTTTCTATAACTTCTTAATATTGGATAAATAATATCTAGGGCTTCATGGATTTCATTTCTCGTCTTTCCTCCTAAAAAATAAATAAAAAAAATCTCAATTAACGTCGTATTTAGGTACGTGGTAAAAGCAATAAAGAATACCTAAATTTTTATCAGTTATTTACAGGTACACCCAGCTGCAAAATGGCATAGCCACTGAATAAATTCTATTCATAAAGGGGGTATGCACTTATGCAGCTCGATGTACATTTATGCTCTTTTATTGATACATTATGAGATTTTAAAAACCAATAGTTAAAATCAGAAATGTGTTCCTATATATAAAAGTAAATAATTTTGAATTACCCGTGAACACAATTTTTCCATTAACAAATATTAACAGGACAACTCTCGGCCGCACCATCCGGTAGACAAGTCCGGGGAAGAGCTCTGGCTCATATGACGTGAACTGTCCGTGTGCTTGTTGTAAAGCTTCTAATCTCACGGGGAACCTCAAGTCCCCCGTTGCTATGAAATTTTGTATTTTAAAATCCAGAAATTTTGCCTGAAAATATAAATCATTTAGATATCAAATTAAATTATCTGGTCTTCTGGTAATTTGGTCTAGATAGTATTCATGGGATCTTTTGTCAAGGTACCAAAAATTATATTTTTCTCTTGTAGGACTGGTAAGCTCTTTCGAAAACTTACAGGAAATCCAAGCTTTTGAATGATCCTTGCAAATTTTCTAGCTGCTAAGTATGAGTCATGTTCATTTCTTGCCCCCGTGCATACAATTTTACCAGACCTGAAATTAAACAACATTATGAGACAAGAGAAAAATAATAATAATGCAGCTAATGGATAACCTTTCCAAGTCATTTTTGACAGCACTAGAAGTAGTGGAACAAACTGAACTGTACAGATAAATCTCGTTTTGGAAAAGTATTCAGAGGGTGGTAGATATTTTTGGTGTAGTTTCATCCGCTACTATTGATGACTGTACCATTTAAATATAATATATAAAATAACCTGAACACTAGCGCTGTGGCTCTTGGCTCCAATATTTTCATGACAACACCTTGGAATCTCGCAGGGTTGTATTCTGAGAACCTTGTTCTACAGTATATGTCTAATAACTTCAATTCACATCCAAGACTAACAGTAGATACACAATTCCTGTAACAAAAAGAACCCTTAAGAGCCCTTATCCGTCACCGTTTTCGCGAAATAACACTCGAAAGATTATTTTTAGGGTTCCATACCCAAAGGGTAAAACGGGACCCTATTACTAAGACTCCGCTGTCTGTCAGTCCGTCACCAGGCTGTATCTCATGAACCGTGATAGTTAGACAGTTGAAATTTGCCATACACTTTAAACAGCATAGCGTTAGCAGGAACCATGACCCAACAAGACCTGGGAGTCATAGTGTCTAATGATCTCAAGTGGGAACCCCATATTTCACGAATAGTAAAAAAGGCTAACTCTATAATCTACATAATTAGAAAAGCTTTTCGTATCCTCACCACCGAAACAATGCTAAAGATATATAAGACCTACATAAGACCAATTCTGGAATATGGCTTTCAGATATGGAATCCATACTTCAAAAAAGATATTGACATGATCGAGCGAGTGCAGCGTAGATTCACTAAAATTCCCGCACAACTAAAGTCACTTTCATACGAAGAAAGATTAGTCAAGCTGGGCCTGACAACACTGCAAAAAAAGGCGTGAACGCGGCGACTTGATCGAAACATTCAAAATAATTAACGGATATTACGACTGTCCAGAACTAAGCGATCTGTTCGCTCGAAACTCAAACACGCGCACAAGAGGACACAACCTTAAACTAATAACAACAAAGCACAAAACAAATATCGGCAAACACTTTATTGCAAACCGAGTAGTAAAGGCTTGGAACAAATTACCCTCAGAAGTTGTAAACTCTGCAAGTGTTAATCAATTTAAAAATAGACTAGACAAACTATGCTAACTGTGCTAAGTGAACTATGATTTAGACGTACCAGCATCAGCTGCCTGTCTAAAATGAAATAATAATAATAATAAATTTTCACAGATGATGTATTTCTGTTGCCCTATAGCAACAAATACTAAAAAACAGAATATGGTGAATATTTAGGGGGGCTCCCATACAACAAACGTGATTTTTTTGTGCCATTTTTATAGATAACTAGCTTTTGCCCACGACTTCGTCTGCGCGGACTTACTAACAGCAGCTAAACCAAGCATAGCACCTGGAAAAAATTTCATAGCAATTATTCAATTTGAGCATATTTTGCACACAAATTAGCAGCCACTTCATTAATTATCTCAATTCCACCCCGCTTTTTACTTTCTTAAGGGATGATTTTCGGGATAAAAACTATCCTATGTCCTTATCATGGACTTATCCTATCCCTATGCCAAATTTCATCTAAATCGATTCAGCGGTGTAAGCGTGAAGAGGGAACACACAGACAGACTTTCACATTTATAATATTAGTATGGATGGTACGGAACCCTTCGTGCTTTACTTACTGTATTTTTATACTGTTTTTAGCTTGACTCGTCCCACTTGGCATTGGAGTCAAAGCAGTCATTGAGCTATGAGGGTTGGCTTGAGGTGTGAAGGAACTGTGAGTCGGAGTGAGCACCACATCTCCAGTAATCCGTGACTGAGGCTGGGGTGTTGACAATTGCATAGATGACGCACTATTATCACTATTGACACTTGTGGGTCTGTGTTGTGGAGTGCGAGCCATATTTACATTTATGGAGCTATTCGATATAACGGATGGTTGATTTGAGGGCACTGGTGGCGGCGAAAATATGTCATTTTGAACTAAAGCTGTCCGTCTGTCAACATTATCCTGAAAAAAACAATAATTAGTTGAAATCTGCACTATAATCATTACTGAGACCAGTAAACAATGTCACTTACCCAAACAGGTGTTGGTACGTTTGGTGTAACACGTCTTGCAGGATTACTTAAGCAATCTTGTAAGGATTTTGAGTCTCTTAAAGGGTCCATTTCGACTGTTATTTAATTAATTAATTTCAATTATAATATTTAATAATATAAATAAAGGAACATAGAATATTGATTCAAGACTGTACTAAAAGGTAAACAAGTACTTAATGCTTATGTTACATACTAAACCTGTCTAATGGGATTTAGAAATATTTAAAAATGTATTTGTTTTAAAACATTTTAATACATAATTAACATTTATTGAAATAAGTACATAATTTCAATTATTGGACTGCATCTTCTACATTCTACATGCCACTTTTACAATTTCTTCTTGACACTGACGTGTGACGTACATCCAACGTACATCGCACATTTTTTTAAAGCGTGTGTGTGACGTAGCTGTAATGTCACCGAATTGTAGGGTCCAGAGGCCAGTCCAGACGGGAATTTTTTTTCACCAATCTGATTAAATCTGGTGATGTAGACCAAATGTAGACGCAAACGCCAATTTGACTCGCCGATTGCGACCGCCGATTATGACCGATAAAATGGAGGTGCGGACGCAAGAATACCAATTTGTGACGATATTATTCGCGTTTGGGGACATTCTTTTAATTTACAGCGCTCAAATATCACCATAAATCTAAAATTCGTGGTGGAGATTGGCGCCAATTTCTTTTCTGATCAAATCGGCCGATTTGATCATCCCGTCTGGACTGTCCTTAATTCTCCTAGTGGGTAATGTATTCTTTGTATTATAGCCTGCCAAACCAATTTTGTCAGTAACAGTAGAATAAAAATACTATATTCATTCCTCTTTTTGGAGTTCTATTTCTAGCATATGACATATGATAAAGACAGTATATGATTCTCTCTGTCTATGCTATGCTCCACTAACAAGCTACTCGCGTTGTTACATTAGCTTCTGATGCTCTTGTCAATTTATTGGCTTAAAGGTCTAGTAACCAGGCCATAAAATAAAAAATAAAAAAACTTGTCAATTAAAAGTGCGTTCGAATACCTTATGTAATACAAATAAGCTAATGCGAGTTTTCTACGCCGGAACTGCGTTCATCATATAATAGTTATGAAAAGTTATTAACAGTATGAAAAATTACAAGGTTCTTATCAATGAATAATCAAACACTTGATTAATTATTTTTCAGCATTACTGTTTTTTATAATTCTCCTGTTCATATATCCCGTGAAATTTAAACGTTCCTCATACATGACTTTGACTATGATGAATATGACACTGAGTGTCAATATAATTATATACATATTTATCATATATTTATTAAAAAAACAGGGAAATTTATTTAATATAAATTATTATCTCCCGTGACCCGTCACAATTTTATCGTTATTCAAAACTTAACAAAGTGAGCACATAAGATTGCGAAAATGAATTTATGTAGAGCGTGTTTGTCTTCGGACAAGGAATTGTTTCCTTCTGATGATAATTTTGCTTGCAATTACAACTTGCTAACTAATATAAACGTAAGTAAATAGGAGTATCTTTACAGCCGTGGTATATATTTTAACTAGCATTCTTTACGCTTTGTCGTTTATGTTGGGTTGGTCATTTTTGAATATAGTAAACAGCAACTGGTATATAGTCATTGTGACTAACAATAAAATTATGATGACCATTTGTTGATATGTAATTTTTGCTAAGTAATTCCAGAGCCATCTCACACGCACTTCTGCCTCCTACCAATACACAATACAAAAGAGTAACATTTGTTTACTTTCCACTTTCAGGTCAAATATTCTGATGGGAAGCCACAATCTTTTTGCCAAAATTGCATAGAAGCCGTCAACTGTTTCATGGAGTTCAGGAATAAATGTATTTCTGCTGAACAGACATTGCTAGGAATAGTGGAGCAGGTATTTTATTCCTCTAGTCCATCCATTCTCAAAGTGTGCTCCACAGACCCCTAGGGCAAAGCCTCTGTGGGGCCGCCGCGAGAAAAAGCGAAAACAAATCAATAACCAGTTGTTCTATATCTCAGGTCCACAGTTAAATAGTGATGAACGAATTTTCTTTATTTGGGGCTCTGTCAAATATTTCGCTTTCCAAAAGGGTTCTGTCGTCAAAAAAATGCGAGAACCGCTGCTTTAGTCACTTTTTGTGTGCTCCGCTGAATACTTTGTTTAAATTTTGTTTATTGATGTTTATTTTATTTTTGCAGGCACTTAAAGCTAAGTCTCATGACATTAAAATCGAAATAAAGTGTGAAACTGAAGATTTTGCCACTGATACTTATTTTGATGATGAGCTTCATGACTCTGCTGAGAAAGTTGGAGTTGAGATTAAAAAGGAATGTAACAGTTAGTGTTTCAGTCTCATATATATAAGTATCCTGAGCCATTTTGAATTTACATTTCAACTTGATATTGATATTTCAAAAGAAAATATTAATGTAAAATTATTTCAGCATTAGATCAGTAACAGATTAGGAATTAGTGTTTAAATATCTAATTTATTCATATAAAGAAATATTTTTTATTTAACTTCCTTTTTCCTAGATTATGTTAAAGAAGAAAGGCCTGCTAGACGGTGTAAGAAAAAGAAGATAAAAAAAGCAAAAAAGAAAGATAGTTTCAGCACGCTCACAGCAACCTCTGTTCAACTGACCAGCAATATTCCTATGTGTGGTAAATATTGCACTATACTATACACTGTATTTATTTTTGTATACATGCACTATACACTGTGTATGTTTTTTTTTATACACTGTATAATAAATCTAATATTTACGTCCATTTTTAGGGTTCCGTACCCAAAGGGTAAAAATGGGACCCTAGTACTAAGACTCCGCTGTCTGTCTGTCTGTCTGTCTGTCCGTCTGTCACCAGGCTGTATCTCATGAACCGTGAATTTTCACAGATGATGTATTTCTGTTGCCGCTATAACAACAAATACTAAAAACAGAATAAAATAAATGTTTAAGTGGGGCTCCCATACAACAAACGTAAATTTTTTGCCGTTTTTTGTGTAATGGTACGCAACCCTTCGTGCGCGAGTCCGACTCGCACTTGGCCGGTTTTTTTTTGTGTTTGTTTATTCTGATCACATTTCTCATGAATGGTACTCTATGCTTGGGTTCACTGTACGTAAACACATCAAAAGTTTTTTTTTCAGGGTTATGTGGTAAAGAATTCAAAGACGCAGCCACACTAAGCAAGCATGTAGAAGAGCATGAGATTGCCCAGGGCTGCAAGTTCTGTCAGGCCTCGTTTGACCATCGCGCGCAGCTGTTCGCGCACCGCATACTGCACACGGTGCACAGCCAGGGATGCCATCTGTGCGCCATTAGATTCAAGTCGCATGCCAATTTGGAGTTCCATTATAGGAAGATACATTATGGGGAAAAGGTATACCAAATTGTGAATTGCAAATTTTTGTATTGGGATGAGACATCAAACCTCTTATTCTGGACTTATTATCTGGGACGTCAGTTAGCCGCGACCACGACCAGTGAAACCTGTGTCGAAACGTCGGTAAATAAAGGTAACAAAATAAATTCGCGATAGACCCGTTTCTAAATGCGATTTAATATGTGTTCAAACCTCTTGTCTGTGTACAGTCAAGGGCATAAATATATATACATTCCCAGTTTCAAAAATATGTGTACACTCTTACACCTTAGACAATATAGTCGTGTTCACATATTTTTGAGCCATTTGTCTGGATCAATATTTTTGCCCTCGACTGTACACTCAGCGTCAAATACTTTGTAGCAACCAAAGTAGTCAAATAGTTCGGTACACCATATATATTTAGTATAGGTTCTTTGAATTTGTGTAAATAAAAAAAAATAAAAAATTGTCATACCTAGTCCCAGATTGTATACTGTACCTTGTTTGTATGTATTACTTTCTGTCCTAAATTTCGCAGTGCATTAGTACCTACTGTAATGCTGTGTAATTTTTTAAATCAATAAATAAAAATAAAATGGTGTACCGAACTATTTGGCCACTTTGACTGCTACAGAGTATTTGACGCTGAGTGTACGAGGATCCTGTCTGAAGTTTTCGACCACCCACCCAAGCCCTTTAGCCAAGGCCAGCCATTTAGCTCATGCTTCTTATACTGAGCACGTACTTTTTGTCACAGTCTAGTTATCTATTAAAGTTACCTATTTTTAAATATCTTGTAGCTTGTCTGCACGTATTTTTTGTGTGGCAACAAATAGGGCATTTTCTATGACCTTATGGGATGGCGCTTACGCCGCACGGCATTGTATTTATATCGGAGCATCGTTAATAATGGCGTAAGCGCCATTGAAAATAAGGTCTTTTTTAATAGAAAATACCACAAATGGTTTCTTATTTGTCATAAGATTTTAGCTGGTCTAAAAGAAAGATTATTATGTACCACTAGCTTCTGCCCGCGACTTCGTCGGCGTGGAATGATGATGATGGTTGATAAAAACTAGCCTATGTCCTTCCCCGGGCCTCAAACTATTTCCATAGCAAATTGCATCTAAATCGGTTTAGCGGGTCAAGGGTGACGCGAAAAGATACATAATATCAATAGGGTGACGTAAAAAGATTCATAATATAATAATCAATCATTAAGTAACCACTTGCGTATGATGCTTCTTTCCTTTTCGAGTTTTGGGAAAAAAGTAACGGTACTCTTTTTATCTGAAAACGTCCTCACTTATATAAATTGTACACCTGCAACGACCTTTTGTTTCAGAATGCTCTGCTGAAATGTGATTTGTGTGTAAAAAAGTTCACTTCTCCTAGAAAATTAGCAAAACACATATGGGGCTTGCATGGTAATAAGGAATTCACCTGTGATATTTGTTCCAAAAAGTAAGTTAATTTTTGCTTTCCTATTTAACTTTTTTTTTTAATACGACGTCGGTGGCAAATAAGCATACGGCCGCCTGATGTAAAGAAGTCTCCTGAGTCACATGCGCGTTGCCGACCCTAACACTCTCCCTCGTTGAGCTCTGGCAACCTTACTCACCGGCAGGAACACAACATTACAGTAGGGTCTAGTGTTATTTGGCTGCGGTTTTCTGTAAGGTTTGTGTGTGTTTCTATGTCCTACTCTAGTATTATTTCGCGCGTCCTCTGCGGACCCTTGTTTATACACAGAGAGTGGTCTCCTTACCTCTACCCTCTATAGTTAGTAAGCGCTGTTGTGAAGTCTGCCTTGTCAGACGTGGCCCACTCCGCGATTTCGTCGCGTCGCTACAAGTACATGCGGCCCACACCAATTTTGGTGTCTAGCCATAGTAGTTGCCGCGCACCGCTACGGAACGGACGCCTGCTCGCGCTTGCGCCACCTAGCGGTCATATCTATCGTAATAGACGCATTTTGTTAGAGAGTGAACCTTCTGTACTTAGAACTATTATTTATTATGTGGCCTTGTTGCAGGTTTAGTAACAAGGCCAATCTGAAAACCCACGTGTTGAGCCACAGCGACGTCAAGCCGCACGTGTGCGACCTCTGCGGGTACAGCAGCAAATATGCCTCGGGTCTCACGGTATGAATTACAGTGAAATCTCGATAATCCGGCACTAAAATTGGGATACAAATGCTCATTTTATGTCCTAATTTACTATGTGCGCTCACATTTTTGCCCTTCAATCTCTTTATAAATGGCGAAGTTCCAGATGAGAGTAAAATTTTCTTTGAATTTAGTATTTTAGTAAAATGTATAATTTCTACGACATTATTAAAAAACACATCAATAATATGCAGATTTGCTCTATCTTCCAGTAATCCGTATTTTCCAGTAATCCTCTTCCAGTAAAGCTCTCTTGTTTTAGCATTAGTGCCGGATTAATGAGATTGCACTGTACTATCAATATTTAATACTCGTACCCACCGTCAAGTTTTATTTTTATACCGCGTCAACAAACAATCTTTGCCAAAGCGTTGCCGAGCCTTTAAAAGCAGTACATCATTTTTTCGAAGATAGTGTATACCTATTCTAGAAACTGTAGCAAATCGGCATGATGGGTTCTTATTCTTATGCATAGTTTCAATTAGATATTTTAATTTTTTTAAAATCATTTTATGTTATGAAAGTACCTGGTTCGGCTGTCAAACTATATTTTGCCAAACTAAATTGACCCATACTCTGACATTAATAAGCTTTAATTCCTTCAGGCTCACAATATTCGGCGGCACGCGCCCACCAAGTGCATCTGCAAGATATGCGGCAACGCGTACAGCGACGCCGAGAGACTCGCGCGGCATTCCTGCACCGACACCAGTCAGATATGTCCCGTGTGCGGCAAGAACGTGCGGCGCGGGGTAATTATAATATAAATAGCTGTATGGTTTATATTTGGGAAGGTATTATGGTTTAGTTAAATTAATTAGTTTAGTCACGAAATAAAACTATGAAAACGGATTATATCGCGTATATTGAATTTATAATACATCCCGACGTTTCGAACCCTTTACAGCGTTCGTGGTCAACGGGTGACTGAGGAAAAATTACAAAGTGCAAAAATACCCACATACTAAAATAATGAACAATCATAGACTACAAACTTTAAGGCTGGTTGTACATGCAAAATCGGTTCATAAGGCTAGTTATATACTACAATTATTTTCAAGTAAAGATATATATATACGCGATAAAAAAAAATGTACAACCAGCCTTAAAGTTTGTAGTCTATGATTGTTCATTATTTTAGTATGTGGGTATTTTTGCACTTTGTAATTTTTCCTCAGTCAGCCGTTGACCACGAACGCTGTAAAGGGTTCGAAACGTCGGGATGTATTATAAATTCAATATACGCGATATAATCCGTTTTCATGGTTTTATTTCATGAGTAACTATCGCGGTAACCGAAGACAATATTAGTTTAGTCACGTTTAGTATTTTTTTTTGTTTCCCAATCATCGTATAACAGACTCACAGAAAATTTTAAGAAGTCACTGGTATCTGGGCGACGGCAGCAATCTTGAAGCCTAAATCGAAAACTTGAGCTTAGTAGGGCGCCAATGTGTGATGATGATGACCCCACAAATTGGCGTCTCAAGTATTTTACTTGCTCCATTCGTAAGCGAATCTGTGATCTAAACATGAGTTACCGTGTTTCAGCTAATCCGCCACATGCGAACCCACACTTCAGAACGTCACTTCAAGTGCGAGCGCTGCCCCGCCACATACAAGAGCCGCTCGGCCCTTAAAGAACACCGCGACAAGCACGACAATAACCCCACCCAGCAGTGCGAGTACTGCCACGCTCGGTTTTATTCCGGCTCCGTGCTTATCAAGCATCGCCGCGTACATACCGGTGAGTAAAGCAACCATTCATTATTACCTGCCTAGTGCCTACAAGAGCCGCTCGTCTCTTAAAGAACACTGCGATAAGTAAGCTTCCCTTTTCGATGGCAAAGCCATCTACATTTAATCTCATACAGTTCTGTTTGGTCCGTAGGTGAAAAACCATACGCCTGCACCAAGTGCGATATGCGGTTCACCGGCGGCTACAACCTCAAGCTGCACATGAAGGTCCACGGCGAGAACCTTGTCAACAAGAGGAATAAAGAACAGGATGTTTAGCTTACTGCTAGTACTAAAACAAACCATACACCTGCACCAAGTGCATGGTTCACCGGCGGCTACAATCTTAAGCTGCACATGAAGTTCTATGGCGAGAACCTTGTCAACAAGAGGAACCAGAAACAAGATGAATAGCTAGTACTAAAACAAACCATACACCTGCACCAAGTGCATGGTTCACCGGCGGCTCAACCTCAAGCTGCACATGAAGGTCAATGGGGAAAATCTTGTCAGCAAGAGAAATAAAGAACATGATGGATAGCTGATACTAAAACAAACCATACACCTGCACCAAGTGCATGGTTCACCGGCGGCTCCACCTCAAGCTGCACATGAAGGTCCACGGTCCACCTTGTCAACAAGAGGAACTAGAAACAAGATGACTGCTAGTACTAAAACAAACCATACACCTGCACCAAGTGCATGGTTCACCGGCAGCTCAAACTCAAGCTGCACATGAAGGTCAATGGGGAAAATCTTGTCAACAAGAGAAATAAAGAACAAGATGGATAGCTGATACTAAAACAAACCATACACCTGCACCAAGTGCATTGTTCACCGGCGGCTCAACCTCAAGCTGGACATGAAGGTCCACGGTGAGAACCTTGTCAACAAAAGGAACTAGAAACAAGATGACTGCTAGTACTAAAACAAACCATACACCTGCACCAAGTGCATGATTCACCGGTGGCTCAACCTCAAGCTGCACATGAAGGTCCACGGCGAGAACCTTGTCAACAAGAGGAACCGGAAACAAGATGAATAGCTGACTGCTAGTACTAAAACAAACCATACACCTGCACTAAATGCATGGCTACCTGTGAAGGTCCACAGAGAGACCTTGTCCGAAAGCAAGAGGCTGGATAGCTTCCGACTCTTAGTACTTAACAGCAATAGGTAACTGCCCTTCGGTGGACCTAATGTCTTCGCAATATGGTTTACGTATTGCCAGTTGACAGTGTGATCGATATTGAAATTACGTCGAGAGTAGTTAGTAAGGGAGAAAAGTACTAGTATTAGCAGTATTGGACTATGGCTATCTGCACGGGATATAACGCATAAATATGCAAAAATATGAACATTAGCGGGCTCAAGCTTTCATCATATCATCCCTTTGTAAGGCAGAGGGAATATATTTCCCACCTTTTTTTTTATTACAAAAAGGCAAGCATTTGACCGCAATCTCACCTGATGGTAAGTGCCGATGCAGTCTAGGATGGATCATGCTTACCTAAAAGATGTCTATTCACACTCGATTTAAAAAAATCCAAGTTATATCCACCTGATTTGGAACTCTTATTTTAAAGAGATAGGGTTCAATTTTGCATAATTTCTGAACTGTTATGCCTTATAAAGGGTTATACTTATACCTACATCAGTCAACTGTCAAATGACTAATGTGTCTCATAGTCGCTAGGTGGCGCCACTGTCGCGCACATGGTAGCTTGCAGTATTCGGTAACGGTACGAAACGACGCTTTTCGTGACGTCACTTTGAAACCCGGTACCTACTGAACCATCTTAATTATTACAAGCTTTTTATTAACTTGCAAATATTGCAATGTACCTAACTATGTCTTGCAAGTTAAATTTGACCCAATTCCTGACTTCCATTGAAAATTTGCTTACATATGTAAGTCGGGTGACAATGCAATATTATGATACCATGGAGACAGGAGGTGGCCATAGGAACTATGTGATAAAACAACGAAACCTAATTGTGTTTGGGGTTCTTAGAATTGTCTCGATGAGTATTAGTTGCCTGTGGAAATAAAGTACCTACAGTGAGCGATAAAGGCTTGTACCAAAAATAAAATTTTTGCCAAAAACTTATATTTACTAATACATTGAAATTATAAGTTTCGCGATTCTTTCAGTAAAATGGTAATATAAAATAAATATTTAACAACAACGGATATACCAGTTGTCGCGTCCAAAGTCTTGAAAAGGCTGAAAATGTGTAATTTATTTTTTATATTTAGGCTGAAATATGGGTTATAAATGTAATAAGGTTTTTTGTACATGATTATTATTCTTTAATGTATTGCGTTTGTAATCGTAAGGGATTAGCTATACGTTTCATTGTTAAGTGTAAATAAAAATTTAATGGTTGTTTATTATAAAAAATATATGTAATTAAAAACACTGTTGTTTTAGAAAACTGATTTATAAATAAAATTTACAAAAGCATACCAATATGTCTAGTTAAAAGTAAATGTATCACATACAAAACGAAGTCTTTGGCAAGTACGGGAAGTACTATTATTTACTAAAGTACCAGAAAAAAATACCCAAAAAATTAAATACTTAATGTACAAAATGTGATCACAACTGTGAAAACGGTATATTTACTTAATAAGTACTTAAAATCTATTTAATTTAAATCTACCAGCGTTACTTACAGGCAGTATTTCGAACCGTCGTCCGCTTGCGGCAAAAGATTTCTTGAAGTTGAATAATAATGAATCTTAATACTATAAGGTGGAAATTTCTAGATTAATAGCAAGTACCAGTTTTAAACGACAGCTTTGAAATTGCAACTCTAAGTTCATTGGTTTAAGGTTCATTATAGCTCACGAAAATTATCTGCCGTCAAGTCATTAGAAAACAACTTCAGGAGAGATCCGACAACGGAATGTCTGGAAGTTTCATTGTAAACACAAATATAATATAATTATTATAATTTACATCAAACAGACTAATCAATAGACTGTAAACATACTTACAAAAATACTTTTTAAGTTAATTTTGATCGATGCAGGTATTTGATGTAGATGCTTGCAGTGTTGGCCGAACGATTCGGTTCTTGTCTGTTTGTCTGATTTAATATCTTGTCTTTTTATTAATTATAAACAATTCAAGTCTTGGAGACCCTTTACATCTCTGGATAATTTGATGATCTTTTTTATTATTATATACATTTTATCTCTGACACCTAGAGACTTTTACATCTCTAAACAATTTTATTACTTCTGTTGTTTGTATAGTTTTTATTAGTTTCTTTTTCTTGTGTAATTTAACATTTATATTTATGTAATTGTTTTTTGTAATTTTGGATTAATCTTATTGTTTGTAAAAATTGACATGTAAAAGTGAACTAGTTAATGGTTAATTGCATTAACGTTTCGGCCAACACTGGATGCTTGTTTAAGAGTGAGACTGTTTCGATTACTTGCGTTGTTGTCAGTACATTGCGCGTTTATCAATCTCGCCAATAAAAATTATTGACACATCGGTTCTGAATGTTCTGATCATATAATCTTGACGATTGTCTCAAGATGACAAGATTGTTATTTTGACAAGATTCTTGGGAATCTAGCTTAGCTTTTTTTTGAATACTTGCATTGATAATGTAAAACTTGACCCAATTGAGCAGTTTGCAACCTTTTTGATGACGCGAGCCCCTTAGTACGTACAACATTTTTTCGCTTATGTATTGCTTTGCGGCCGGTATCCGTAGAGGCTTAGGGGCCGCGACCTACAGATTGAAAAACACTGCAATAGAGAATAGATACAGTAAAGTATAAAAATATGAAATCCTTTCCTTTCCCTTCTTTTTTGTATTCTCTTGTTTCCACTTAGTTATTGCATGTTAGTTGTACTTTTATGGACATCTGTTATTGGCTATGTTTACTGTTCACTATGCTTTGTATTACCTTTTGTATTGCTGTTGATGCCCCAAATAAATAAAATTAATGCAGATGTGAGACAGTTTTAAGCATACTGTATCTACAATTCTACAGTCAGTTATGAAAAAACTTTATGTATGACACAAAATGACGAGGATATTTTTACACTTCACTGTACCTTGCTTTTAACCGCGCTATATCTATTGCCTATGTAAATTAAAACATTGATTATAACCAGAGTTCGGACAAATTTTCGCAAAAATAAATATGGTATGAAACAGGATAAAAATTTTGAACTGCAATTTTGAAAAATACTGATAATACGAGTTTAATAAACCTTGTCCTATTTTGAGATATGAATTATTTTTGATGGTTTTGCGATGATTTGTCCGACCTATGATTATAACGCCTGCAATCATGTCTCACGCACAAAAACGTTGAATAATCAAAGTCAATTAAAAAGATTCGCTAAGCAGGGGAACGAGTGTAAGCAACCACGCGAAGCTAATACTATCAGTTGTCCACTTTCGCCGCGCGTCACGCACCATAACTTTAGTAAACAGATAAACACGTTGGCGACAGTGAAAACACGCAAGAAAAGAATAATAAAAATTACCGTAAACCCGTACCGTATGTAACGTTTATCAAAAACGTCGAGAATGTTATTACTTTTTTTATACCACGTCGGTGGCAATCAAGCATACGGCCCGCCTGAAGGTAAGCGGTTACCGTAGACTATGGACGCCTGCAACACCAGAGATATTACACGCGCGTTGCCGACCCTTTAAAAACCTGTACACTACTTTACTTGAATGCTAAAAAAAGACCAAAAAATTGCGTCTATCACCAATTTTTTCTTGGCGTTGGTTTCCGTGGCCGTGGTTATGATAGTATAACTAAACAAACATACAATTTTGCTCGTATAAATCTAAAAAGTAAATAATACTGACATAGCTATGATGGCTGATCGGACACTGCCTGTTCTTATAATTAAGTACAATAAATAACATGGAATTATAGCTACCAGTCAACATTGAGTTACAAAAATTACCAAATATAACATAATGGTAGGAACTAAGAAAATATCTATAAAAGGGCAATACAAAAGGTACTGACGACAATGGGGTTGGCATAGAGGGCGCCATCATAGCTTGCCCCTTTTTCTATGACGTTTGGCTTAATGGGCTGGCATCCAGGGTATAAAATTCCATTTAAAAAAAAATGACAGGACAAGCTATGCTGGCGCCATCTGCTAAATACTTCGACCGGCCAACCCCATTCGTTATAAATTAGATGCCGACGCGTTAAATACTAACATATACTTATCCTAATTTCTTTATATATTACACAGCTGCTTATTTTCTATTTTTCATCACTCTGTTACAAAAACGGAAATTAGGTACGAATATCTAATTCGTTTTAAATCTACAACTATAATAAATACTTCGGACGTCTATTTATGCAGCTGTTTTTTTTTATTACCATTTTACGACATACGATTTGTAAAGTGGTCATTTTAATATGTTGGAGGAAACTAACGTTTGCGTGCGTCTATCGATGTGATGTGACTGCCATATATGGCCTAAGCATATACTTTTAAATAATAGTTTGCTTACTTTCACTGTCACAAGTGTCAAGTACTGTATATTTATACGTGTTGTAACTTGTAACTGAAAATTTTATATGAGGTTTGTCAGTTCACTCCAGCAAATTAAAATAAGAATATAGTGTTCCCATTGTAGAGTTTTGTTTATTTATATTGAGTATCCGGGGCGGTCCGAACTTCAACATTACGCCATAAAAACTCCCCCTCAATTGACATAAAAAGCAAAGTGCTCAAAAACTGCCGCTTCGAGTCTTCATTCGTCTAACTATGAAACTAGGATTTGCGGATGCTGGATAATTTCAGTATACGTATTCGTAATATCACGGATGCGGATTCGGACAGATACATTATTATGTAAGATAATTCTTTAGGCAGGTAAATTGCATGTAAACTACGTTCGTGGGAAAATTTCGTTGTTGAATTCTGCAAGAATTCGTGTTTAACAAATCCATCCGCAAAAACCCTACAAACTTTCGTAACAAATCATCCCTACAAAGAACTATATCTCATTACCGAACTGAGTATTCTGTATTCTGACGACCGTATCCTTCGTACCGCGATCGTCTATGAGTGATCCGGAGCTGTGCTTCTTCTTGGGGGCAAGTGGGGGGCCTTCGCTGCAAGTGGAACAGGTTTCGTCGACTCTAGAGCTAGAGCCAGCTACACTTAGCTTTTTTAGGCTCCCTGTTGGGAGGGAGCCATTAGAAGCGGAGCAGTGGGGTGGGAGGAGGGGTACTCGCTCTTGGAGTTCGCGAACAGAGCCGCGGTGACCGCATTCGCTGCTGCCGGACTCGGATGCGGCTGTTTCGGGGCAGCCGCCCGTTGTGATCCAGCCTTGTATCCTGAAATTACTTACTTGGTTATTATTAGGTACATAGGTATTGATCGTGAATGATGAGTCAGAAAAATTTAATTTTGCTATTGCAAAACTCGTGAATGTAATTATTTATTATTATTGGCCCAGAAGGATGAGTCATGAACTTTTGCCATCGCAAAAACGTACCTAATGGCAAAATACCAGCCTGATAATATGAAGGATCTGGACTTATAAACAAGACCTTTCTTGGAGATTTGAGCGTGTATACGGCGCATACTTCCTCAGGTAGATCTCGTTGCCGAACATACGAAAATTCGTTGTGTTGTAGACTATACTAAAATTCGCTGAGGCGTCAAATGCTTCTTTCTCACTGTCTGCACATTTAGGCGCTTTGCTCCTAGGCTTATAATGCAGTCGCTGTGGCCGAAACGGTCAGGAGAAGAGAGAGAGATAGAATGTCTGCCTTATCTTATACCTGGCTAATAGTCAATTAGACTGACCTGACTACTATCTCCTCGAAGTTGGGTCTCCGCTGGGGCATGTGTCTCCAGCAGTCGCGCATGAGGGTATACATTGGAGCAGGGCCTGCAGTGTGACTGACTTGACTACTATCTCGTCGAAGTTGGGTCTCCGCTGGGGCATGTGTCTCTAGCAGTCGCGCATGAGGGCATACATTGGAGCAGGGCCTGCAGTGTGACTGACTTGACTGCTATCTCGTCGAAGTTGGGTCTCCGCTGGGGCATGTGTCTCCAGCAGTCGCGCATGAGGGCATACATTGGAGCAGGGCCTGCAGTGTGACTGACTTGACTACTATCTCGTCGAAGTTGGGTCTCCGCTGGGGCATGTGTCTCCAGCAGTCGCGCATGAGGGCATACATTGGAGCAGGGCCTGCAGTGTGACTGACTTGACTACTATCTCGTCGAAGTTGGGTCTCCGCTGGGGCATGTGTCTCCAGCAGTCGCGCATGAGGGCATACATTGGAGCAGGGCCTGCAGTGTGACTGACTTGACTACTATCTCGTCGAAGTTGGGTCTCCGCTGGGGCATGTGCCTCCAGCAGTCGCGCATGAGGCCATACATTGGAGCAGGGCCTGCAGTGTGACTGACCTGACTACTATCTCCTCAAAGTTGGGTCTCCGCTGGGGCATGTGTCTCCAGCAGTCGCGCATGAGGGCATACATTGGAGCAGGGCCTGCAGTGTGACTGACTTGACTACTATCTCGTCGAAGTTGGGTCTCCGCTGGGGCATGTGCCTCCAGTAGTCGCGCATGAGGCCATACATTGGAGCAGGGCCTGCAGTGTGACTGACCTGACTACTATCTCCTCAAAGTTGGGTCTCCGCTGGGGCATGTGTCTCCAGCAGTCGCGCATGAGGGCATACATTGGCGCGGGGCACGCGGCAGGGGCTGCCAGCAGTTCGCCGCCCCGAACCATTGCTATCACCTCTTGGTTGCTGTACCTGCATAGAAAGGCCAACAATCACATATCAATCACACGAAATTGAAACCTAGCTATTACTAGTTTTGATGGGCGAAAACATGTTCACCAGACATAACAAACTATTAAGGCCACTTGCACCGTCACTAACCCGGGGTTAACCGGTTAAACCTGGAGTTACCATGGTTACCTCCTATACTAAGTATAGCTTTAATCTTGTTGAGTTGATATTGAAACTTATTCTTACCCGTAGTAGGGCTGTAATCCATAACTGTAAATTTCCCATAGTACAACTCCATAGGACCAGATATCACTCTCTGTAGTGAATTTCCCATAGAGAATGGATTCTGGGGGCATCCATCTGACTGGCAGTAAACTTTTTGATTGTACCTGAGGAAAATAAAGTATGTTATTGTTATGATTGCCATAATCATTTGCTTCTTAAAGGAAAAATCATGCTAAGTATGACGATTTATCTAATTATCTACTTACTCTGTAATAATCTGAACTATAGATATCTCTTGATAACCCAAAGTCGGATATTTTAACCACAAAATCGTCTGACACCAAGCAGTTTCTTGCTGCCAAGTCTCTGTGGACATAATGATGGGACGCCAGGTACTGCATTCCGGAAGCAATGTTGTAAGCAATACTAAGGAGCCTCAACGGGGGCAGGCCCTTGCCTGAAGGAGGTGCTCGTCCCATGAGGAACTCATGCAGGTCCCCTCGAGCCATAAACTCAAAAAGCATGCACAGAGGCTCCTCGCTGAGAGCTACTCCCACTATGCAAACTATATTCTCATGAGTGAGTTCTGAAATTAAGTCTATTTCTCTTCTGAAATCAGCTTGAGTTTTAGCAGAAGCATTTTCCTTTAGAGCTTTAACAGCTACATAATGTGTTTCACCATTCTTCTTGAGGGCTCCTTTGTAGACTTTTCCAAATGCCCCCTCTCCTAATTCTTCCAAAAATTTAATTTGTGATAGAGAGTACTGAGGTATCCTCAGAATACCATTACCCCTCGTGTTCCTGGTTAGGTGCGGTTGATTGGCAATATTCTGATTTGTCAACAATTCACTCATCTCTATTGGAGAATTTAATCTAGAGTTACCATAAATATTCTTGTCAGCATTTGGCAAATTGATGTCTCTTATGGCGGCTGCATTGTTTTTGCTTTTATTTTTGTAACATAAGCAAACAATGAAGCTCACAATTGATAAGGTTAACAAGAGGAATATTACAACAATGTATATCCAAATTTTTAATGCGCATTTGGGAATGTCACAGTGCTGGACTTCTAGTCTCCCCTCGTTGTCCACCATGCACCAGGGCTGATGCTCCTTTCCTCCCGGATTTCGACAGTAACTGTGCAAACCAGTCAGTTCTGGATAATCTGAAATCTTAAGCCTAAGTTGCTTGGACCATTCTATGCATGCCATGCCATTACCAGCGGTATTCACCTTTCCTAGATAGCCCTGGCCATATTCCCAATAGCATTCATCATCTGACACCATAAGGTCACCAATACCAATTTTGAGGCATTCCGAGTCATTTTCTGGCAAGCTCTGACATTCTTCTAAGGTGAGTTGCTGACCAATGTGCGGATGTCTTTTGGCTATTGCATACTCAGTTTGACACAACTCATTCTCTAATATTTCACAATCCTGTTTGCAGACGCGCTTTAATACTGTGGAATTGTAACGATAATCAAATGACTGTGCCGTAAGATTTCTGTTGAACTGTGGTACGAGCCCTGCAGGTGAGTTATCAAAGATCATCCATGGGGTATCTTGAGCTCCGTCAGCCGTATTAGGTTGTGTAAATACTACTTTGGCTTCTCTAAAGAAGTTTTCATTTGTAATAATTGGATTGCGGCAAATAGGGAATGTTGAATAACACAAACTAGGCAAGGCAAATCCCTCGCAGTTGGAACTGATGTCATTTGAGTACTTGGTGACTTGCAGGGCTTTCAATAGCTTGTCCTCTACTGCCAGCTGAGTTGTGTTGTAAGGAATATACACAAAATGACCCTTGAGGTGTGCTGCGCACACATTGCCTACATACTCTTGACAGATTGGCTCCAGTTTCACGGTGATGGTGGTGTTTGGGGCTAGAGTGACACTTGCATGCTGTGAACGGATGTCCTCAGACAGTAGATTGGGGGTTGTTTTAATAAGCATCTCCAGTTGATTGTTCACTTCTGCACTAGGTACAAATGATGTGTACTTTGGTAGTTCATCATTTTCATCATCTTTTAGTACTTTTAGCGTTGTTGTCTGTTTCTTTTCGTAACTCTGCCTGATGACGCAGGTGTAGTTGGCTTCATCACTGTCATCTATGTCTTTGATCCTCAAATGAGTACCTAAAGTCCCGTTTTTCTTATCCATTCTATTGAGAATTTTTAATCTAGTAGTGTTGGTGATGATTTTAGTGTCTTTAAGCCAGTACATTTTGACGTTTTTCATGAGCGTCTGCAGGATATGGTCGGGTGGTACTTCAGCTTGCGACGTCTCCACGCCTTCCTTGTTCTTGGTGGTTTTCTCCACGCGAGTAAAGTTCATAGTCGCTTCGCATCGCAGCCGCATGTCTTCCCCGTGGACCTTTCTTATCAAGCTCGGAAGTGTTTTTGAAAAAAATATGTCTAGTTTTATGTTCCATACTTTGTGCTCCGATGTCGCGTTTCCCTTAGAAACAGTCGAGGAATCTGCCCTTTCTGGATTTAAGGATACACTTTCACTTAGAGAGACACACACAACAATAATCACAAAAAAGCATTTCATGACTAAGACTTTCCATAACACCTTTGACAATAATAAATACTGTATTATCAGCAAAAAATACTACTTTTATGTTCTGTTATCACGTCCAATACATGTAATAGCTACCGCGAAATTTGATATGTGAGTCATATTATCAATAACACGAGATTTTCTTTGAACATTTCTGATTTCCCGAAAGAAAGTTAAGTCGATGCGTAGCCGTGAATATACCGTGAATGAAACAAAACGATAGAATAGATGGGGCAACAATACCAATGACGGCCACGAAAAATGTTACCACATCCAATTTTTTTATCAATGACATTATTCACCACTGGACCATCACTGGACGATAATAAATTAATAAAATGATTTCTTATCATATAAAATGGAATTATATTCAATATCACAAAACTGCTTATAAATTTTAGTTTTGCCATAGTCGCACAGTCGCGCCAGTGGCGCCTTCGAGTAGTGGCATTTTGTTGTTACCAAACTCATTGCTATTTTTTATTGGTAGGAGTTTTTGTTGTTCGGCCGATGTTATCGGAATGTGCGAAAACTCTAATAGTATATATATGTATATATATATATATATATATATATATATATATATATATATATATATATATATATATATATATATATATATATATATATAATATAATTATAATATAATATAATATATACCCAATATATCGTTATTATACAATATATAGTAAAATCGTGGTCTAGACTGGTTCTAGAGCCACTTACATATATGTTTGTATTCTTATTACGTAGATGTTGTTACGTAGAGTCTGTGCGGAAAGAGAAGAGTCGTGAAATGTACGGGATCCAATACATTCTACGACTCTTCGGTCCAGATTAAAAAAAAAACACTACCTATTCAAGCCACATCGCCTTTTTGAAGTCCTACAAATTTTGCATAAGAAAAATAAATGAAAAGTAAATATTATAAGGTGGTCATTGCCGTATCATAAGTAATGTCTAAAAAGGTTAACTTGGTTAACTTCTAAAAAGGAGGAGTTTTCATTGAAAGTATTTATTAAGCGTTTCTTTCACGACTATTGAACCCATGGTTCAAAAGTTAGAGGGCGCGGGGGCACATATTATTTTTCTTTCGGAGCGATTATTACCGAAAACATAGGTACACTTTATTAACTACCAATAACTTTAAGGGTTTCTAGTCAGTTTCTAGTTGACTACGGAACCCTAAAAAGGTCTGTATTTATAGTTGGTCAAACCAAATTGTCAGTAAAAAAGAAAAAAAAAACTATACTAATCCTTTTCTTTTGGGTGCTAGTACCAAGCTAGTACTAAGACAAAGATTAAAAAATAGTATGATTCTCTTTGTCTATGTTTGAAATGAGACAGTCCTTTGACAAACTATATTTTGTTCATTTTATTTCTTTATCAATATTCCACTCCTACAAAAGCCAAACGTCGATTACAAATATTAAAATACGCTTAAAAGCAAAACCCAGTTAAGTGCCCGTTTAAAGTTTAAAAAAACTTGTAGAAATAAAAGATCAATGCTGTTCACCCACCTTTAACCTAAAGTTGGTACCCGGGCCTGCTTGTTTAAAAGTATATGAGGTCAATGCCCCCACCTATACATATAGAAACAATAAAAGATATTGACCTTATGGTTATTAAATTGTATCGGATTTGGAGAATGTCATCCACTTATGAATGAGGGTTTTTTATGACTATCAGTCATGTGTATTGTTCGTTGTTCGTTTCGTAAGTACTCTTCTATGGTCACGGTAAGAACTATATATTACTAGCTTTTGCCCGCGGCTTCGTCTGCGTGGAGTTATTAGTAATTTGGGTAGTTAATTTTTTATCCAATCTGTTTTTTATCGATTCCCCATACAAACTTCCACCCCCCTTAAAGGATGACTTCTGGCATAAAAACTACCCTATATCCTTCCCCGGGACTCAAACTATCTCTATACCAAATTTCAACTAAATCGGTTCAGCGGTTTAAGCGTGAAGAGGCAGGGCCGCATCTAGGGTAGAGCGAGTGGAGCGGCCGCTCTAGGCGCCGGATGGCAAGGGGGGCGCCAAAATGGCAAATGAGAAAATAAATAAGTCCTAAAAGACGCGAGTGTGACACGGGCCTAAAACACGGTTCGTTTTGCTTTTGGGTAAAAAGCTTCAACGAGGGCGCCAAAACCCGATTTCGCTCTACCCTGATCAAGGACTCGGGCCGGCACTGAAGAGGTAACAGATAGACAGACAGACACACTTTCGCATTGTATGGATGGATATATTAGTACTTAGTAACAGCTTTTACCCGCGACTTCGTCTGCGTAGAGTTAGTAATTTGGGTATATAGCTATAGCTAGCTAGCTAGCTATTTTTTATCCCACCTGGTTTTTATAATTTCCCCATACAAACTTCCACCCCCCCTTTTCACCCCCTTAAAGGATGACTTCTGATATGATTTTGATAGCACAGTGCTATTGTCATTTTAAACATCAAACTTCTTTGAAATTATGTTGTTTAAAATGATAATTGCACAGCCTGTGCTATCATAATCGCTGCCGAGTTAGCGTGGTCTGACTCTATCAGTAGGTATTGGTTATTAGACTGATAGTCAAAACGCAAGAAATACGAATAACGGACTAGCCAACACAGAACATTATTAGGAGGATATAACCAACCAAACGCCACGTCTGTAATTTTCTGTACAAAAAAGTCTGCCGATTTTTGCGGGGGAGGGGAACGTCAAATGTATACGTAACGTAAAAATAGCCATGTCAGATAAACGTCAGTCCATACATTGTGTATGACCATTGGCCGACTATTTTCGACAGAACGCCTGTTAATGGCTACTTTGGTTATATCCTCCTAGATTATTATTGTATTCCGTAGGACTTTAGCACTATTATGTCTATTATTATAGTTACGTAGTAGCAAGTATGAGAGTGCTAGCAGCTAGAGGATCAAGGAACAGTCATAAAGGAAAAAGCTTAGGTGATCATGACAGCTTGGTCAGTGTTAACATTGTTAACGTTAACTTAAATCGATCTCACTCTAATCCATTTTTCATTTCATGAATGAAAAACCGACCGACTGGTCTGAATAGTGACCCTGCCTATGAAGCCGATGGTCCTGGGGTCGAATCCCGGTAAGGGCATTTATTTGTGTGATGAGCTCAGATATTTGCTCCTGAGTCTTGGGTGTTTTCTATGTATTTAAGTATTTATATTTATATTATATTTATCGTTGTCTGAGTACCCATAACACAAGCCTCCTTGGGCTTACCGTGGGACTTAGTCATTTTGTGTAAGAATGGCCTATAATATTTATTATTTATTTATTATTATTATTATTTATGAATGCGGTTTGGAGAGCAAATAAATAAAAAAGTCAAGTATATTATTTATCTTAAAACTGTTTACTTAAAATAACTTGCGATGTAACTCGGTCCTTGTACGCGTTAGTGTTATATCTCCTCTTCTATCTCCTCCTTGAGGACCAGCCCGCCGAGGAGGTTGGAGTCGGGCGGCAACCACTCGCAGCTCGTGTCTTCTGATGAACATACCTGACAAATAGACGGATATTAAGTCACAGAATAAGTAATAGTCTAATAGTACTACCGTACAGAAAGGACACTTCCTACAAACCCGAAGTTTGACAGCGATTCAGGGTCGAATCATGCTGTCCCATTCTGATATATGGCACTATCCCTTTCGGCTATTAAAGGTTGTCAAAATTCAAGTCATTATCTTATCTGTGGTCGTGCACGCAAAGGGACGTCAAGTTGTGCCAACCCTAAAGGGCGTAACACACCGTCACACCGCACCAAGGTCATTGTGCGACGCATCCATAAGTAAGAGCGAGAAAGCGACATCTCTTTCTCGCTCTTACTTATGGGTGCGTCGCACAATGACCTTGGTGCGGTGCGATGGTGTGGTACGGCCATAATAATTGCTCGGAGCAATACTGAGCCGAGCGAGGCGAGCGAAGCGGAGTTTACCCGAAAGGAGGAGTGTCCCACCACTACACAGTTATTTGACAATGGGGGTGTAAAACGTTTTTATAGATGGCGCCAGCATAGGTTTAAACTGCCTCTAGTTTCATGCAAATGATTATGCCACATCGAGATATATGTAAGAGCAAACTGGAAATCAAACTAAAAGTGTAAAAAATAACCTAAATATCAACGCGTGATACTTACATGTTTTTTTAGGTTTTTAAAAATTATTCGATTATTATGCCACTTTGATATATAAAGAGCAAACTGGAAACAATCGTAATCATGTATAGGTATAATAAGTAGGTTTATTACTAAATGACCCCAACATCATCTATAAATACTTAACATTTGCATATTGTTTTGATAATTATCACAGTTTGCTTGAGTGCCCTCCTTAGACGTTTTAGAATATTAATCATTAGGTACAGGTACAGAGGCGAACCTCGAATATTTCTGATTAACTATAATGGACAGTCAAGGTACTAAATATCGACACGGACAAAGTGCCAAAAATATGGACCTACACACTACCTTAATGGGTAGGTATATGGGCAATAAGGTTGTGTATATATATTTTTGGTTAAACCACGGTTAAACTAATCTATGCGCGGGCGAACTCGCATCTGTGACGTCCTTTTCTTTCAATGTGTATTCCCAAGGTAATTAAAAGGGGTTTCCTGTGGGGCCGCCTTAAGTACGAGCACGTGGGCGAGAGGCCCGGATTTAGGGGAGGGCAAAAGAGGGCCCCCACAATAGACTTAGGAAAGGATAGGAAAAATAATTTGGGGCCAGGGGGCCTCCACTCCTTTGTTGCCCTGGGGCCTCCACACCTTTAAATCCGGCCCTGGAGAGGCCGCTTTGCCCACGCCTAGCTACGCCACTGTAAGAAGGCACACCTGGCACTTGCAGCTGGTGGCCTCGATGTAGTGGTAGGTGTCGGTGCCGGGCTCCACGCCGGGGTCGCAGTGTCTCAGTTTGACGGAGGCGTGCTTGCGCTCCTCGTGACCGCAGACTTGGTGGTGCGAATCCTTGTATGGGAAGCGCCAGTCAGAAATCTGAGAAATTAAATAGCGGGTATGGTATTGGTCTAGGGTTTGATTTGGTCGTGTTTTGTGTGATACTTTATCACCATTACTTTAAATTTCTCAAGGAAACACTTAAGATATGTTGCTGATGAAATTAGTCCATTATCTTTCTTCCACCTCCTTTTTTAGCACTTTTACATCCTAATAAAGATCGGGGTCCGGCTGGCAAAATCCCAAATTTTAAGAACTATAAACATATCTGGTTGGAATCGATTTAGATGAATGTAGGTGTAGGACGGACATTTATCCCCAAAAAAACGTTAATTTGACGTTGTCTCAGCACCTTCGGCCAGTGAAGTCCGTTTGCATGACCATGTGTACCTATGTGCTGGTGAAGCCTCCACCATGCTCGAGGTACGCCACTGCTATGAAAAGCACTATACCTGCCACTCACCCCAGCAGGACTGTATCTTGACGTCGTCCCAGCACCGCCGTCCAGTAAAGTCCGTTTGCATTGTATATGTGGTGGTACAGCTTGCACTATCCTCGACGCACGCCACTGCCAAGCAAAGCACTATAACTGCCACTCACCTCGTAAGACAGACAGTATCCCCAGCAGGACTGTATCTTGATGTCGTCCCAGCACCTTCGGCCAGTGAAGTCCGTCTGCATGGCCTTGTGTATGTGCTTGCGCAACTTGCAGCGCGCCCGCGCGTCCCCAACGCATAACACTGCCACGCAAAATATCACCATGGCCACTGATGTCGCACTACGCTTTGATGACATCTTCGAATGAAATTAAAAAGTTAAAAAACTTCCGATACTAAGAAAACGGCTGAATTAAAAAAAACTTAAATTTTTGAATAGCAATCAGAACAACAATGTCTAAAAACCAATAAAAAACTAGGTTATTAAATAAATATTATATCTAGTCATTGTTTAGGAGGTACCATAGTTATACAGACACATAAGTGGACATTTATAACTCTGGATTTTATCAAAAAGGTAAGCGGCCATAGACACCGTACACATCGGATGAGCCATATCAGATCAATCAGGTGCTCGATTAGAGCCTATTTATTCTGTATGTAACGTCTACATTGTCAACGTTATTGCTCGATTGATAAGCTTATTATTTCGATCAGATGGGTCATGACACTCATGACTGTCGTGGAGGAGGCAAGAAATCGCATAATTTGTTCCTTCCTTAGTAAATGTTCAGAAATGAAGTCACTGTCAAGAGTTTAAATCTAAGATGATAATAGCCAATAAAACAAAAGCAGTTGTTATGTTGTTCATAATCCGATTACATTGAGCGCACTGGGGACTAGCTAATCCTCCTATAATCATTACCACCATTACACTGTTACATCACTAATTAGGTAAGTTCGTATTGATATAATTTTGTCCGATGAGTACGGTGAAACCATTTGTCGCTTACATGTAATTAGATGTAAACAATCCGAACCTTATCAACTCCTCAGCTCCAAACGATGTGACTTAATCCCTCACGAAACATCTTTATAAAGCTCCCTGAGGACGTCAAGACATTTCTGCCGCGCGAGTTCACAGGGCGACAATGGTGTACGATACATTAGCTCCACGACGGTTGCGCCATTAAATTCCAGATAAAAATACTATTCTGCGAATAAATTTGAATATTTTCTTTATTTCGCGAGTAGGTATGTGTTTTGGTGTAATTTCGTACTCGACACCCTCAATTCCGTGAACGAGCAAGTTGTTTGAGCCAGGGCTAACTGGCGCAGTCGGTAGACTCGCCCTAATACTAAGTTTTCAATTTTGGCATATCACACACTAGCTGATTCTTTTCAGGAATTCAGAGCCTGAATCTCTATTATCACTTAATAAATTAATTATCGTATATGGTACCTGTCTTTATTTATTAAGTACAAATACAAATAATTTATTAATAACACCAAGTTACATGTCAGGTACGTACGTACATTCTATAATATCGCATTTTAAAATTCATTACATAGGTAGTACATTATTTGTTCTGATTATACACATAAAACATTCAAACAGTGACTAGATAATTATATATTAGGCAGTTCATAGAACTCGCTTATGGAGTAAAAGGTGTGACTAAGAAGCCACTTGCGTAATCTAGACTTGAAGACTACCGTATATATTCAGGCTCTAATTTCTAAAAAAAAAACAGCTCGTGTAGTGTGCTTTACTGTCGCGGCGGTTTATATCAGATGTTATATTTTTTTCAGAACAAGACATCGGAGTAACGCATTTAAAAATGGTGCATCATACCTCGGTGCACTCGTCCACTTGCTTACTTCCCCGATCTGCCAAGTGCAGTTGAAAGATTCCATGAAGAACCATCTTTAACGAACGGTAAGTAGGTATAGTGATGATGATTTTTACGCCTCACACCCTAATATGTTAAACAAAAGCCTTTCTTTCTCTTGTTCAGCGGTTACCAATGCTACCGCTACTGACTGAACGGGAACAAACTCGTTTAAAAAGAAATTTTACCGTCCTATTTATATGGTTCAAATTTATGTAATAGCTCTGTATTCTGAGGCCACACACAGGCAACCGTTCGTCCTTCATTACCCAAACTCGTTATCTCAGAATGGGCTGTTACATTTTGAACCTTAATACTATCACGGAAGTCGCTTTTTAACGACATGGTTGCTTTGACACGCGCTCGGCACGCGACTATTTAAGTCGCCTCTCTATAAAAGAAACAATGGCTTTTGTTTAACGGATTAGCGTCTGAGGCCTAATAAACACATTAAAACCGACCATGTCTTTGCAGTAAGCTTTACGATTTGGCAGTATAACTATGTGGATTATGGTAACCAGACGTATTATGTGGTTAACCTTAGTTACTGTACTAATACTAAAGTATGCGTTTAGTTGGTACCTACCTACTTATTTACGCACACACACGCACGCACACACGCAACACACGCGTTACTAGAAATTGTAATACAAAGAAATTAGAGCGAGTAGAAGTTTTATTATTTTCTTTGTGTGCTTACCAATTTTAGCAACGAAAGCTATTAGTACCAGACATATATATACATATGTTACGTAAATATTCATTCCAAGTTTCACGTAATTTAAGCGTGTCGTTTTTAAATGAGATCGTAACTTGGATTGTAATGGGAGCGGATTTTTGATGGTGGGTTCTTGTCCCTCTTAAACCAAAGTGGACGACCACCCCGAAACCGCCTTCCATGTTTGTATTACGTTTGCGCAATCTCCTCTGTTTTTACCTCTCTGGATATTAACATTATTGAAAATATTGTGAAACATTATGATATTATACCTCAACTACCGCTACTCATTTGTTTTTTTTTTCAAATGTTTAATAAAATTATAATAATTAAAAAGTTAGGAGCATTAAAATTTTTTATGGAATTAGTTTATCTCTGTTATTAACTCTTATGATAATCAAAACAAATGTAAGTTTATCATTTTTTTCTAGTGTTTTTCAATAAAAAGACCCGTCAATCTTGACAAACAATCTTGTTTGCCCTTTTTCTAATGCTAAAAAAACGAGGTATAATACTATTAATTGTAGGTAATTACTTACTTTTTATGTATTTTGTTGTTCTTTTTTTCCAACTGAAAGTTTTACTGGCGTCACTAACCTTCACCGATGAACATTCGTTATACGCCCGGATCTAATAGTAACAAGAATAGTAGAGCAAACTAACAAGACAGGATTCGTTGCTTTCGAAATCGGTATCAATTTTCCGGGGCTAGCTAAAGAGCTATGGCGGCGAGCTTTTATATTTTGCGTTATTACGCTAAAGAGCCTCTTCTCTTCTCTTCTTCCTGCCCTTATCCCACGTTATGTGGGGTCGGCACAACATGTTTTTCTCTTCCATTCTCCTCTATCTTTCGTCACCTCAGCACTCACTCCTTTCTTTCTCAACGCTACACGCCACGCTTACGCTTACGCTTTTTCTTTACGCTAAAAGAGCCTAATAACGCAAAATTTAAGAATTAAAAAAATTAAAATTAAAAAGGCCTCGTCGTGACCGCTAAGAAGGTCATTCGGGCTCACCGAAGCGATAAACTGCCGACTGACACAACAAGTTATTTCGTACGCCCAAGTTATGAAAAAGAAAACACAAAGGAAGCCTTATCAAATTCGTTTTATTCGTCTTTAGAAATTTTGCGAGTAATAAATATTAAATTAAGTAATTTTGGTTTATCAAACTATTTGGCACGATTTATATGGCTTACCTACTAACAACTTACGTAAAAAACTTACTTAAGCAACAAATTACGAGTACAAATGAATGAAAAAAATCCTGTGTTCAAAAGTTAGAAGACACAGCCATTAGAAATCGTAGGAAGGTAATTATTGTTCAATCATACTGCAATAAAAATTTACGGATATCCTGAAATATCATAACATTCGTGTTTTGACTATATGCCATGTCTAAGTGAGTCCAATACTTGTCTTTCACTGGTATCGACTCTATAACGTTCGGTAGCTTACTCTTCAACCACTGCACATCCTTCACGTCCACTATTCCATCGTTTTTACCGTAAATCAACACCACAGGGACACTCACCGCTCCCAAATCATATTCAGGGGGACGATCACTTCCGTACAGTTTTCTGTTTTTCTCTCTTCCATAATTGTATTTAGTAAATGCCGGATCCAGCATACTTTGGCCGTAGCGAGCCATGTTCTGTGTGGAAGTACCCGCTAACACATGTTTGTACAAAGTTTTTAAAGTGTTCCTCGAAATCGACCGTGAATGAGGTGCGTCTAACATACCTAAAACCCACTCGCAGAAGCTGGAGGCTTGATCGTTTTGACATAAATGACTGAAAAATTCATAAGCCGGTAATCTTCTCGCGAACAACTCCCAAATGCCGAGTGATTGCAGAAAATGGTTTTGGTCCTGAATAATTAGCGGGACCGTTCTGAACACTACAGATTTCGTGTTCAACTGTCTGGTAGCAGGCGCTAAAGCGATCATTATCTTCGCTTTATCACAATAGCCTGGCCTTTCTGAGCACATGATGAAGAAAGTGCCTGCTCCTTGAGAATATCCGATGTAGTTGAGCTGCTTCACGCCGGTGTTTCTTAAAACGTACTCGATTAATCCAGGGATATCGTAAAATCCGATTTCGTCGACGGAGAACTTCCAAAAGCGGCTTTTACCTGGGTCGAGATGGAGATGTTCACGGGAGTAGTACGTGCCTCGCACGTTGCCGACCCAAGTGTCGAAGCAGGAGTCAGAAAGAAGGAAGGCCAGGCCGGCGTCGGGCCCGGCATCCAACCAGCAGTCGGCGCTGAGCAGCAGCCCATGCATCAACAGCACCGGCGTGCGCCGCCTCGGCTCCATGCATTTCGCACCTTTCGTTATCCGAAAAAGCTTCAGCAAGTAACCATCTTCTGTAGCCACTGTATGCTCTTCAGACTCATATCCGTATGCAGTCGCAGTGTCCGTGAAATTTATATTTAAATTGAGTTTATTTGAACTGGTCACTCGGTGTCCCGAGTTGAAGGATGCTATTAATAAGAGCACCAATAATCCGTCGGGCCTTAGCGGGCACATTGTCGGAACTGCGACGATCGAGCCTGTGGAGAACTATTATAAAAACAATACTTTGAGTTTGAGTGCCAGTCAGAAAGAACATATAGTGCATTTATGTGAATGGAACTATAAAATATTTTCATTTTTTTAATGGTAAGAGTACTATTTTGTTCGTAACACACTAAATAAAATAAATAAATAAATAAATAAATATTATAGGACATTCTTACACAGATTGACTAAGACCCACGGTAAGCCCAAGGAGGCTTGTGTTATGGGTACTCAGACAACGATATATATAATATATAAATACTTAAATATATAGAAAACACCCATGACTCAGGAACAAATATCTGTGCTCATCACACAAATAAATGCCCTTACCGGGATTCGAACCCAGGACCATCGGCTTCACAGGCAGGGTCACTACCCACTAGGCCAGACCGGTCGTCACGTCAAACACTGGAAATGGGATCAATAAAAGATCTAATATTTATATTATCCACTCTATCCACACTTGTCATGTACATTGTACACTTACCTGTTTTCACAATTTTGTGGTAGAGGTAACCATTGAGCATTAAATTTGTTATTCAAAATGTAAAAAATAAATAGAACACACTAGAACCAGATACATTTGTGCCGGACCCTTTATAGCAGGTATACTGAATATAAATACCTAATAATAAGGTATACAGCAAGCTCATACATCCCAAATAATGATAAAACTGCTTTCTGTGCGATACGTAGAGTATTCCCAAGAATCGTAGGTTTTTAGAAATTTTACGCGTAAATATTAATTAAGTACCTATATTTTATTTTATCATACTAAATATTTGGCACAATCTCTATGGCTTACTAACAACTAAAGTAAAAAAACTTACTTAAGCAACAACATACGAATACAAATGAGTGGAAAAATTTCCTCCCGTTTCCAAAAATTAGAAGACATTAGAAATCATAGCAAGGAAATTATTGACCCAAATGGAACTTTTCTTCAGTCATACTGCGTTAAAAATTAAGGATATCCTGAAATATCATAACATTCGTATTTTGACTATAGGCCATGTCCAAGTGAGTCCAATACTTGTCTTTCACTGGTATCGACTCTATAACGTTCGGTAGCTTACTCTTCAACCACTGCATTTCCTTCACGTCCACTATTCCATCATTCCATCGTTTTTACCATAAATCAACACCACAGGGACACTCACCGCTCTCAAATCATATTCAGGGGGACGATCACTTCCGTACAGTTTTATATTTTTCTCTCCTCCATAATTGTATTTAGTAAATGCAATTATGGTACAGCAAGCTCATACATCCCAAGTAATGACTAATGATAAAACTGCTTTCTGTACGATAGGTAGAGTATTTTCAAGTTAAGTGGATATCCCTTTGGCAAAACGCAAAGTGCCTGTTCGATCGTAACTAGAGTTATTAACGCAGAAAAGTTACTCGCCTTGCGATTACTTTCGATATCTTTTGTTTTGCCCATTATTTATTAAAAAATGTTCATGCCAAGTTGCATGTCGAAAATGAAAGCGTAATTTCGATTGTATGGGAGCGGCGTTTTGGCCGCGGGTTCGTGTGACCCTTAACTTAACATTAACTCTTCAAAATAAACTTTACCTAATTAAACTTTCTGTAGTTAGCGGCTACTTTAGCCAAGTTGATAGACTAACGCAGCGTCTTACGTAAGCGAACAACTTGCGAACGCGAAGCAAAGCGGCGCGTCGGGCCCACGGCGGTCGCGTTCGCAACGAGATCGCCCACGTAGGATACTTCTATAGCGCCGAATCGTTTCGCTTCGCGTTCGCGTGTTGTTCGCCTACGTATACGCTGTGTTAGCAGTGACCGAAGGAAGACAAGGACTAAGACATATACGACTTTGTGCTGTGCGTCGAGCACGACTATTTGCTTTTATATTTTTCTACGTAGGTACCTCTATCTATCTATAAGTAGCTAATTAAATATTTTCATAACAATATGTATCAACGTCTAGTATTCATAAAAAAAACTCGGCCAATTGCGAGTCGGACACGCCCACCGAGGGTTCCGTACTTTTTAGTATTTGTTGTTATAGCGGCAACAGAAATACATCATCTGTGACAGACAGACGGACAGACGGATAGACGGACAGCGGAGTCTTAGTAATAGGGTCCCGTTTTTACCCTTTGGGTACGGAACCCTAAAAAGGAATCAATGTGTGTGTGTGTGTGTGTGTGTGTATAATGGTATAAATACAGTATTGAAATAAGATAGATCATCCGACGAATGAGTCGATAAAACTAGATTCTATGACTTTGCTATATTGTACGATACGATCTTGGAAAATGCCATGTTAAATGTAATTATTGTAATTTACGCTTAAATAGGGCACTAGCTATTACGTCTATCGACGAATCAGGCGATAAAAATAGAGTCTATGACTTTGCTATATTGTACGATATGATCTTGGAAGATGCCATGTCAAATGTAATTATTGTAATTTACGGTTAAATAGGGCACTAGCTATTACGCCTATTACGTCTAGGAATAATACGGTATAGTACAATTATAGAAATAACGCTCTTGAACCTCATTTCTTAGATAGTTGCAAGTAGGTAGTTGACACAATTATTTGGCTGATTATGAACTTTATTGCAAAGGTATAAAGTCTATCAATGTTCTGTTAAATGTGCTGAAGTATGCAAATACCAATAGTAAAGGTGCTCGTGGTCATGGCCGCCGCAACGCAATCGAATGCCAAGGAGATTACAATGTACCTTGAAAAGGACATTGCCATTTTATCACATCGAATTAAAATTAGGCGTTAATTAAGGGTCTCCGGCAAGCTCGGTTCTCCATACAAACGTAGTTCTGCTCTCATTTTAAAACGACTAGCTAGATTGCTTTGAAACTTTGTACTTACAATAGGATAAGGTATATCTATCAGGGCTCGGAACCGGTATTTTTAAAAAACCCCGAAATAGCCCAATATTTTGAATTATTTTATGCTCATTACGTAGGACTGAATCATCTGATTAGGAAACAATTTTGCATTATTAAAACGTCCCATTAAAAATGAAATTATAAACAAAAGAACGAAAAAGAACGTAATAATACCGGTATTTTTGTATGGAGCAAATACCGGTTTCCGACCCCTGATATCTATGTCTGTAATTAGTTTATGTAGCTTCAGAAACTATAGTTTAAAAAAACTTTTATAAAAAAAAGATAAACCGACTTCAAAAAGGATGAAATAAAATATTATCCTTTTTAGGGTTCCGTGTTTAAGTATATGCGTTACCAACTGATATGTTTGAGGTCGGTGGTGGGTCGGGGTCGGTCGGTCGGTCGGTGGCGGTGGGTGATTAACCCAGCCATTATCACGATTTGCCTAATATAACAGGCGGCAAATCGATCAGACCAATGCATTCGTTGATATTCCTTGCTTCATACCGGGCACATCGTAAAATAACTTGAACGAGATATTTTTAGGCATATCATGAAACGCCGCCATTTCATGATATGACTAAGATTAACCCAGGCATATTACTTTATGCCTTATAAAAGAGGCGGCAGATCGATAGGACCAATGTATTCGTCGTAAGTTTGGTTTGCGGCAAGATGGCGGAAAAGCATCAGCTGATCGAGTTTAACTATTAGTTATCTACGGCATCATACGTGATTTAGCTGATTTCGAATTTTGTTTTGTTGTAAAACCGTACAATATAGCCGCCTAATACAATATAATTCAAATTTATAATTGATATTTATCTTTTCACTTGAAACCCTTGAACTTTGCACAATTTGGCTAGTGGTCGCTATGCAGATCATGAAATGCCGGCGTTTCATGATCTGCCTAGGAATATCATCCCTTGAGGTGTGCTCGATATGGCTGGTGGTCGCTAGGCAGAGCATGCCTACCGGCGTTTCATGATCTGTCTAGGAATATCACACCCTACTTATTTGATATGTCTAAACGTCGCCAGGCAAATCGTCAAACGTTGAGGTCTGAACGATATGGCTGGTAGTCGCTAGTCAGAACATGAAATGGCGGCGTTTCATGATATGCCTAGGAATATCTCGATATGCCAGATTTTACGATCTGCCGCCGACATATATACATACAAGATTTGCTCGTTTAAAGGTAAGTATAAGATTTATAAAACACGCAAGAAGCTTTGAGTTTTGTCCTAAAACAAACCACGCCGGAAGGCGCCATGTGATCGCTAGCATTCTAACCAAGACGCCTCCCCACCATCCCAATCAGGGGTAAGCGGTCAAATTGTATAACCATGGTATCTCCAGGTTTAATCGGTTAACGCCGGGTTAGTGGAAAGGTGAAGTGGTCCTAACCCAGTGTCTAATTGTACTGGTAACCAAGGTAACTCTAGATTTAACCCGTTAACCCCGGGTTAGTGGAATGGTGAAAGTGGCGCTTATTGGTTCCAATAGGGTATTTGACTACTAGTCAAATCAGTTTCTTTTTTCGAACTGTCAAAACGATTTTGCTACTATGAAAATATGAAACATTAGCATGTGACGTCACAATCATATAACCTACGCTTTATAGTTTTATACGGGTTTCTAACAATAACTGCCGTCTACGTTTCTCTATTAATATTCTGGTGCTTTATTTCATGCATAGTGTAAAATGATTTATTTTTAATACAGTCAAATACCCTATTGCAAAACTTTACTTTACCTATTCCGTTATAAACGCCTGGTTCACAATGTCCGCAAACATTTCGAACTGTTAAACAGAAACGTTTAGGCGTTAACTACGGTAAGCTTTTAAGGCTAGTTCGGACTTCGGACGGAAGCGCCACTTGCACCATTCCACTAACCCGGGGTTAACCAGTTAAACCGTTATGCATCGGACATGGGAAAGCAACTAGAGTTAGACCAAGAGAAGTCTGCAACGATTTTGATAGCACACGCAGTGCATCATTTATACGTCATAATTTTATAGAAGTTTGACGTTTAAAATAACACTTGCCCTGCGTATGCTAACAAAATCGTTGCAGACTTATCTTGGTCTAACTAGTAATTTAGTCGAGTGACGAGTATTTGTGTCTTTGCATGCCTAAAGTGTCTAATAAGTTGCACATGGAGCATAAAGGACCCTTTAGGCATGCAAAGTCACAAATACTACACTCGACTAAATTACTAAAATAGTCCGAACTAGGCTTTAGAGCTGCTTTTATACGAGTTTTATACCAAGTTAACTCTACATGTCATTTGCAATTACAAAGTCTTGTAATACTTGTAATAATTGTAATGTCGCCATACTCGCCATTAATGTCAAATTTATATGAAAATATGGGTTTACTGATGTTTCGGCGAAAATTACTTGACAAACTTTCAGTTCCCAAACTATTTATCCCATATTTTTGGTTGGGCGAATATTTCATTTCGCAAATAACATAGGTAATCCAACCTAACCTAACGCAACCTAGTACGTCATTTTCATTTCGCAAGTATGCGGTTGGGAAATGAAACGGTTGCGAAGTAAGGTTATGCCAACGATTGGTTTGCCAAATGAAACTTTGGCGAAAAGTTGGTTGCCAAGTGAAATTTGGCGATATAAATTTCGCCAAAAAGGAAGTACACCGAAAATATGGCGTTGACATTGACTGGTGCAAAGTTAGCTAAGGCCCACCCCACTAACCCGGGGTTAACCGGTTAAGCCTAGAGTTGCCATGGTTACCAGTACCATAGAGTAACTTATACTAGAGCGGTACTGTCATAGTAAATTTTGTAACCCCAGTAAATTCACTGCCATCTGCCGACACACTTTAAAACTAAAAATGAAGATTTATAAAAATACGATAGAATGTATTTAAATATAGATAAATGATTTTTTTTATTTGCATTAATTATTTTTATGATTTTGACCCATGTTCTTTCACTGCTATCCGTTAAAATTGTTAAATAACAAACGATACCGTCAACGCCATCTATACGACTGTAGGCCAAAACTAGTAGCGCCCTCTGAACGAGAATCAAATTTTCTTGATTTTCGAGGCACGTTTTTTCCTTAGACTGTATCCATCTATTACGGAGTTATATCTATCTTTGCTATTACTAAGACTCCGCTGTCTGTCTGTCACCAGGGTGTATCTCATGAACAGTTGAAATTTTCACAGATGATGTATTTCTGTTGCCGCTATAACAACAAATACTAAAAAGTACAGTAATGATAAAATATTTTATTTTTTACCTTAAAAAAAATCGAAAATGTCTCCCGTTTTGGGAAATCGTTTAAATATGTGAACGTATCACAGATTTAGTAATGTAAAATACGTGTTTAAGATAAAAATAAGAGTGATTTATACACAACAGCCAAAAGAACTTAAATAAGGAGATTCGAGTTTAGCCAAAAAAGTCATTAAGGGCGCTGGCGCAGAACAAATTGGCTCGTTCGGTGAGGAGGCGCTGCGGTCTGGGGCTTACAGACTACCTCCTACACACTCCGTACTGCCATAGAGAAACAAGTAAGCTTAGGGTGCTCACTACTTACTCCATATATCAGTTTCCTTACTTAATAAATAATAACCTAACCTAACCTAACCGGTGGACTTGGTCACTTTTTAGGGTTCCGTACTCAAAGGGTAAAAACGGGACCCTATTACTAAGACTCCGCTGTCCGTCTGTCTGTCTGTCTGTCTGCAGGCTGTATGTCATGAACAGTTGAAATTTTCACAGATGATGTATTTCTGTTGCCGCTATAACAACAAATACTAAAAAGTACGGAACCCTTGGTGCGCGAGTCCGACTCGCACTTGGTCGGTTTTTCTTTGTATGATATTTATTTTCAGTTTAATAAAAATTGTAGTTTTATCCCTATTCGTTAGCCAACTTGTCGGGACACATTTTATGGCCCGTCTAACTGTAGGTAATCTGTGTGGATGTCAGTGAGATAGCTTACCGAGCACGGGCGAGAAGGCTCAGGATGTAGCATAAGTCGCACACTCCAATTCACTATCGTAATAAGTTCCTCGACCAATATTTTTTTCCCCTCACTAGCTCGGAAAGCCGTCTATTATCCTTTAAAACAAGCGGGGAAAAACGCATTTTATCCACTAGTGGGGAAAGTAATTTGACCTTGGATGGATCGTGTTTAAGTAGCTTGACAGATAACAAAACCTAAAACGCTCATGATAATGATTCGTTCGATATTAATTATCATTAAATAAATGGTTTGAGAATCTAATAAAAAATACCAAATTTAGCTTTATTTAATAATTTTAAGTCATAAACCTTAAAATTCCATAAGAAACGTTAGGTTTTTTGTAATGATGTTAAATATAATTCTGAACGCACAAGTTGAGTCGATGCAATTTCAAAACGCATCGTTGACATTTCATACGTCAGAACAGAAATGTCAACATTGTCAACAAAATTTTTACTGTTCTTCTCACCGACTCACGTAAAAATCAGAATTTCTAGTGTTTTCTGTTATAATATCGTAAAAAAATTAGTAATTCCAGTGATGAAGATGATCTAACGCCTGTGGATGATGCACTTTCCTCGCTATAGTGAGGGGAAAAGTTTTGTGTTACACACGGGTGCAAATGTATTTTACTTCTCGTGTGTTGAAACACTCGCTACGCTCAGGATTCTATTTTAGAACCACTCGCTTCGCTTGTGGTTCAACTATAGAATCCTTTCACTTGCTCATGTTTCAATTCCACACTCGCGGGTAAAATACAACTTTGCACCCTTGTATAACAAATAACTATTTTAACCTCGTAAGGCCCACCATGCACAGTTTCCCTATTTCTAATTTGAATCTTGTTGTATAATGGATTAGGGTGACTTTCGTTTGTTTTACAAAACAATGAAACAAAGAAATACTACTCTATGTAGTTTTTGAAAGGTTCAAATTAGATTGAAACAAAGTGTACATTAAAATGAAATGGCGGAGTCTTAGTAATAGGGTCCCGTTTTTACCCTTTGGGTACGGAACCCTAAAAATGAATAATTTATATAAATTAAAAAGGCGAAATAGTAGTGTGACTACTTAAAACACAAATCAAAATATTTAATAATAGTTATTTGTGCAACAAGAGATTAAAAAGCTACATTGTTTCACTCCCTGGAGTGAGGAAAGTCGCGCCCTCGCCAGACAAAGAATGAAGGACTTTGGAACAGGCTACCTGGTACCAAAGGAATTCAAAAAGCTACCCATAAGGTCCATCATGGAGATGGTGGGGAAGGCTCTTGAGTAGAGGACGATCTTTCCTAGGGGGTAACTGCACAAAAGATCCCTATGGGTCGAAGTGTATCCGTAAGGGCCCCCGAAACTATAAGATAAGATAAGATAAGTGGAAAGTCGCACTTTCCTCACTCCAGGGAGTGACGAAAGTAGGCTTGTTCGAGCTGCTGAGGTGAAAATAGTTATTTGTTATACAAGGGTGCAAAGTTGTATTTTACCCGCGAGTGTAGAATTGAAACACGAGCAAGCGAAAGGATTCTATAGGTGAACCACGAGCGAAGCGAGTGGTTCTAAAATAGAATCCTGAGCGTAGCGAGTGTTTCAACACACGAGAAGTAAAATACATTTGCGCCCGTGTGTAACACAAAACTTTTCACCTCACTATAGCGAGGAAAGTGCAACATCCACAGGCGTTAGATCATCTTTATCACTGGAATCACTCATTTCTTTACGATATTATAACAGAAAACTCTGGAAGTTGTGTATTTTTACGCGAGTCGGTGAGAAAAGGTTTTAAGTAAAAAATTTGTTGACAATGTTGACATTTCTGATGTATGAAATGTCAACGATGCGTTTTGAAAATGCATCGACTCAACTTGTGCGTTCAGAATTATATTTAACATCATTATAAAAAAAAACGTTTCTTATGGAATTTTAAGGTTTATGACTTAAAATCATTAAATAAAGCTAAATTTGATATTTTTTATTATATTCTCAAACCATTTATTTAATGATAATTAATATCGAACGAACCATTATCATGAGCGTTTTACGTTTTGTTATCTGTCAAGCTACTTAAACACGCTCCATCCAAGGTCAAATTACTTTCCCCACTAGTGGATAAAACGCGTTTTTCCCCGCTTGTATTGAAGGATAAACGACAACTTTCCGAGCTAGTGAGGGGAAAATAATTTGATTTGTTCCCAAACTTGTTCAAAGTGTACATTGTAATGCACATGTAAAAATTTGCGAGCAAATCATTTATTTTTTTAAATTAATTTTAAGCAAATTTTTTTTTCATCTGTTGTCATTTGCAAGTTGCAAGTTACAAGACGGCAATATGTTTGCCATTGTCGGTCAATGTCATAAAGTACCCATTTTCATAGTGCGACTGAAACTTTGTAGGGAAATTTAAATATTTGTTTGACGCACAAAAAGCATTAATTTGACGTTTAAAATATGAGAATTATGATTATCAACAAAATCAAGCGTAATTAATTTTATTCAAGGAGTCCAAATGACATCACAAACGAGCTTTAAATCACCTTGCGGTTTTAGGATTTTTTTTTTTTTTTTTTTTTTTACTTTATTTAGAACACAAACAGTCACATATACAAATGGGTTTGAAGTACAAATGTACTTAACATACTTAAGAAAACAGACCTGGAGGTTCATTAGTAAGTACATAATGTTAACATACACACTAAACAGCAAAGATAAAAAGGAGATAAAAGAAAAACATGAGCCTACGGTTGTCCTACCGGAAAGCCGGAAAGTTACATTTATACATTTACTTATTTATATTTATACTTGACATATTAAAACAACTTATGTCTAAGTTTCATTCTAAGACTAGACAGGGAAGTGTGAAAAGGATCAATGTCATGTAGGTGCTTATTATAATAATTTGGGACTCGTCTGAAAAATGTGTGCCGAGCGTAATTCTTGCGGGCAAAGCTGATATGAAATAGAGGTCTAGAACGTAGGGGTTGGTGCGGACAACTGAAAGTGACTAATTCTAAGAGATTCGGACATTTTATCACACCTTTAAGAATTTTAAACAAGAACATTACATCTAAGTAGTGTCTTCGGTTATAGAGGGAAGGAACACAAAAATGCTTCGCTGCTGACGAAGTGCGTTCGAAGTAATTACCCGTCCTGTAACAAAGTGATTTTAAAAAAATATTTTGGATCCTTTCCAGGCGATCAATATGGACTTGGTACTGAGGTGTCCAAACAACACAACCAAATTCTAGTATACTCCTAACAAAGGAATAGAAAAGTAGTTTATAGGTATTGGGGCGCCTGAAGGGCTGTCCAATTCTGAGAATCATCCCCAACTTCTTATAAGCTCGCTTACATATATTATCAATATGTAGACTAAAATTCAATTGCGAGTCTAAGGTAACACCTAAGTCCCTAATGGAATATACCCGGGCTATATTTCTTCCAGCCAAAGTGTAATTGAAAATTAACGGGTCATTTCTACGATTAAAACTGATTATGAAACATTTATCAGTATTTAAGAAAAGCTGATTATCTGAACAGTAGAGTAAAAAGTTATCTAAGTCATGCTGTAATGCACGGCAATCTGCTTCCGAGGACACAGCTTTGTAAATCTTTGTGTCATCTGCATAGACGAGGTGCTCAGAGTTCCGAAAACAGGATGCCATGTCATTGACATATAAGATAAACAATAAGGGACCAAGGTGCGATCCTTGGGGTACTCCGGAAGGTATAGGAAGAAAGCATGAAGTATAACCCTTCAAGGCAACCGCCTGACTGCGATTGGACAGGTAAGACTTTATCCATCTAAGGAGGTCGCCGTGTATACCGAGCTCAAAAAGTTTCTTGATTAAGTTATTGTGATTAATTTTATCAAAACATTTCGAAAAGTCAGTATACACGACGTCCACCTGACAGCCAGAAGATATCCTATTGATAATGAAATCGGTAAACGTCAGGAGATTTGTATCAACGCTACGACCCTGACAAAATCCGTGTTGGCTAGGCGCAATGTGTTGAGAGAAAGCAGAAGTAATTTTGTTGTAAACGATTTTTTCAAAGATTTTAGCAAATATGTTTAATTTACTAATGGGCCTGTAATTAGTAACCAGGTGCGCATCGCCACTTTTGTAAATTGGTGTTATCAAGGCTTTTTTCCAAGAGGAGGGAAAGTGACCATGAGCTAAGGACTTAATAAAAATTTGAGTTAAAGGCATTGCCAATTCACGGGCGCACATTTTGATAAAAAGGGGGTGAATCAAATCAGCACCACTGCCCTTTTTAATATCTACTCTTTCTAAAAACTTGAAGACGCAATCCTCGGAAATATCAACGGTATTAAGATCAATCAGGGAATCATTAGCTACATGCAAGTAATCGGGTAAGACAGAAGAATCAGTAACAAACACAGAGTTAAAATATCTATTAAAAAAATTACTAATTGTGTTACCATCTTTAGAAATTTCGCCAAGGTAAGACATTTGGTCGGGAACACAATTACTAGGGAATTTTGACTTCATAAATGACCAAAAATAAGTAGGATCACTATGTATTCTGTCTTCAGCCAATGAAATAAAATTATTATAGCATTCGGTGGCTAATTTGTGTTCCCTTTTTCTCAATAATGTAAATTCCGCCCTGTCAAGAGGATTACCGTATATTTTCCACCTTTTATGAGCCGATAGTTTTTGTTTGCGAACTTTTATTAGTGCACGAGAAAACCAAGGAGGATATCCAGTGTTACTGTTAACGCTTTTATGTGGAATATGACTGGCAATAAGTGTTCTAAGAACCGAATAAAAATAAGTAACTGAATCCTCAACATTCATGTTATTCAGACACGACCAACCGGTCTCAGATAATTCCTTGCGGATAAGGTCATAGCTGCCGCGGTGAAAAATCGGTCTAGTACATTGATTAGGCAACAAGCGCGGTAAATAACTCATTAAGTTTAGGGCCAGTGAAATATTCAAAGCCTTATGTTGCGGATCCTCCCGCGTAAGCGGTGACGAGCAGGCACTAACCGTGCAACCGGCATTGGCCATTACTAGATCCAGCACACGTCCATTTATATTAAAACAATTGTTATATTGGTTTACCCCAGTTAGAGCGATGAAGTCGGAAAGAACTATAGCAGTTGGATCTTCACTAGTCTCAATATTGAGGCGATTTGAATCCTCACACAAGGACCATGAAGCATAAGATACATTAAAATCACCTACAAGGACGAAAAAATTTTTTTGTAAGATTTAACTGCCTTTGGAACTATTGATATTTTATTCTCGAACGATCCCGGAAGCGCCCTAGAATAATTGTTACGGCTCTCCAGATCAAGATAAAAAACCGGCCAAGTGCGTGTTCGTTTAACTCGCGCACCGAGGGTTCCGTACAAACTTTAAATTTTCTCATGTAACTATAATGACGAAAGACTTGACCAGAAGCACAATTGTAATGGCTAAGCATAATTGTGTACAGCGCCATCTATCGGCAAATTGGCTAACTAATTTGCGCGACCTGTATGTATGTTGGTTTTTCAGGGTTAATTTTTTATCATGTGAACCGATTTCAACAATTTTTTATTTATTTGAAAGAAGGTGTTTATCACGGAGTAGGATGGAGATGGCAAGTAGGCGTTCCCGTCTATCCGACAGTTAGTAGCGACCGACTCACTTTATGCACAGACTATGCTCAGTTGTTGTGTAAACTTCATGCTCGAATGACATTCACGTCGTACGTACGTACGCTCGTCTAACAAAAATTGATAATTAAATTTAAAATGCCGTATTGTGCAGTATTAAGCTGCAGAAATCACAGCGGTTTAAAAAATCTTTCACGTGGAGGTATTTCCTATCACCGGTGGTTATTTATTTAAATATAATCCGATAAATACGAAAAATCTGTTTCTTTTGCATTATTTACGAATGTTCGTTAAGTAAATCTATATTTTATCAGTTAGAACTTAGAGTTCACAATCCTTTGTCACTATTCTTTACGTTTATCTGGAATATTCGCTATCCTAAATGTCAAATAACTTCGCTACTCAGATGCTGCGCAATGTCGATATTTATATCGATAAAGTTAAAGTTACGATATTTCAAGTTTGATGTTTGGTAGTTCGGTAATAAATTATTATTTTAGACACGTTTCTAATTATTATTTGGGATAATCAATGTCTTAGTAAATATGGCAGCACTGGTCATCAAGCACTAAGTTAAGTCGGGGTCATTTCATCCTTTACATACGTTTTTGTTTTTTACACCCATCATATTTTCATCGTTGATATAATTAGACTAGGTACTTAATGCACTTATGCGTACAATGCATGCAATGTGCCATGAATAAACGTTTTATATTTTCTATTTCTTTATTATTAATTATTGTAGGTTACCACAAGATGCCGGTATTAAAAATAAATGGATCAATGCTACTGGGCAAGAAAATTAGTTTCCGCAAAAATATAGCACCATTTGCTAGGAGCATTTCTTAGAGAAAGATTTCTGGGGATACAATTGCCATACATCTCATCTAGCGTCCACACGCCTAAAACTTAGTTACTAATTTAGTAATTATTAGTGACATTCGGGCTCACTTAATTAATAAAAAGTGTTCCGTACCACGCAAACTAGCGTCAAATATTGGAATTTTGCCGCCCCCCTTCCTGATTTGATAGGTCACAATCTTACAATCAAATCAAGTGGGATCGATGAGCCAGTTTCATGTATGCTTTCACACCATACAATTAATTTGACAATTTAATCAGGTTGTCCCGTCTAGATTGGCCTTAAATGCTGCTACAAGTAAATATATTGTTAAAGACGAATACTTACCTTTGTAAGTAATTGCAGATTTGTGATCACAAAATAACAGCAATACCGAGTTAATAGACCTTTAAAGAACTATGATTTTATCTGTTTGACTTTAAGATATATTTAATGTTCACATTAACAACCTAGTTGGTCAATTAATAAGAAACAAATTTATAGTTAGATATTTGTTGTACTGTACTACATATTATTTTTCATACAATCACGATTATCACTACCTATATTATAATCATAAATAAAGTATCATCTAAATGTGTTAAAACATACGGTAATGAAATATCAATACCTAACTGAACACACAAATATCGATAAAACACTCCGATTACACTGTCCCCTCCCTATATCGTCGAATGGAAAGAAGTTCCAACGGTTAGCTACTCGCAGGCGTGTAGAGGTCTCGAAAACACCAGTGTAACGTGACCGTGAGATCCGTAACAAACCATGCGTAATTAGACCTTACTTATACTGGTTTTTTAGCCCTTTTCTCGCCTGTAATAAGTAGTGATTTTAAAATTATATAAAATGACGCCATCTGGTGTTGAGTAGTTGTATTAGGTGAACGTTGAGCGAGCTTTTGTGAGATGAATGAGATAATAAAAGAGTCGTATGTCATATAGCTTTGACATTATATTTTAAACCGTCACTCATGTAGCCTACAGTTGATATTCGTTCGAGAAATGTCCACCGGTAATAACTTTTTGGTATGGAAAGTTGCTACGAATCAGAGCAATTTTGTAAGTGTGTGACGTATTTTAACGTGGCTATGAATGTGTGAGTTTAGCGACACTGGTTTTCATACTAAATAGGAGTCATTTCACATCCACTAGTTTATTAATTCGTGGTGTTTATCGTGTAATCTCATAGCAACTTCAATTATAATAAATACCCGCAAAGGGGCTTAAATTGCAAATTAAATTAATAAATATGTTTTGATAATTAAAAAAAAAGTTTTCTAGATAGAAGTGTGATTATATTTTTCCTGTAATATTTATGATAATGTTATTATTATGTAAAAAAAACGTAATTTTTCGTTGCTAAACTTCGGAGATAAGGGGGAATGGTATTTTTTTTTCACATTTTCCTTCATAACTCCATTTTTTTTACTACGAAAAAAAAAATGGTTTGTAATGTAAAATTTGAGCTCTTTGAAATGATATCTAACTTGACCTGGTAACTAGAGTTTGAAATTTTGCCCCCTCTTTAAATTGGGTATTTTCCATAATTAATAAAAATAATAAAAAAAAAAATACACTTACAAGATGTCTGGGTTAGCGCTGTTCATAACTATTCCAAATTTCAAATCGATAGCTTCAGTAGTTCTCGAGATATTTAGCAATGTGACAGACAGACAGATAGACCAGGGTTTCTTAAACTTTTTGCAGTCACGGACCATTTTCACAATTTAAATATTTCCACGGACCCCGGTCAAAAAATATTTTAGGAAAGTAATAAAAACCGTTATCTATTTTTTAATTAAGTTTCATTACACTTAGATTTCGTCAAGTTTACTACAAAATTTTCTAATAAGTATATTTAAAGTAGGTAACTGACTTACTGCGGACCCCCGATAAACATGCTACGGACCCCTAAAGGGTCCGTGGACCCCACTTTAAGAAACCCTGAGATAGACGGACAGAGGCGCACCATAAGGGTTCCTTTTGTACTTTTTTGGTACGGATCCCTAATTCCTTTTGTACCTTTTTGGTACGGAACCCTAAAAATTATTAACTATCTAAGAACTCTATTCACTCAAGCTCGCTCGGCAACGGGAATGCCAGATAAATTCTAACTTGTACTAATTACTTAGTACGCGCCTCTCTTCTTGTTAAGGATACGGCGCTCTGGCGCTGCACCGTGTCGACTTGCCGAAAATATACTTTGAATTTGACTAAAGTTTGGGAGACAGGGCCCAATTTCACAGCTAGGTATGCTAGGCCAAGTGTGATAAGTAAGAGGTACATAGTTTATTTATTGTGCCGTAGTGCTCCTATAACGATGATATCAATGTTCCTCTTGTGTGCGATACTTTTACTCCGCCATTAAATGCGGTTCTAGAGCATCATTAGATAACTTTATTCCTTACAATGCATCTCCCTCCTACTGACATTGGTGCAAGCGAGATGAACTATGTTTTTTTTAATAAGTAAATCACTACACATTATAAAACAAAGTCCCCCGCCGCGTCTGTCTGTTTGTGTGTATGTTCGCGATAAACTTAAAAACTATTAAACGGATTTTCACGCGGTTTTCATCTATCAATAAAGTGATTTCTGAGGAAGGTTTAGGTGTATAATTTGTTAAGGTTTTGTGTAACCTATGCGAAGCCTGGGTGGGTTGTAGTGGTTTTTATAAATCTGCGACCAATAAAGGACTTTATATTTATGAAGGATATATTTTTATTCTTTCAATAAAAAATTTGATCAATTATCATGTAATTTATATTGTGTAGAATTAATGTGATTATTTTAGCTACTCCTACTGCTATAATTGTTAAGAAGTACCTAACATTAATAATTATCCGCGACTCCTTGTACGAATAATATCAAATTTATTTATGCATCAAATCAAATTACCGTCAATTCACTTATTTCTTTCTATAGCCACCATTAATTCCGCAATCCATAGAAAATTAGCAAAACGCAAGTGTGAGTCATTAGCACACGCGAGGCGGGCGCGAATTCTGGCCATTCGTCATCCGCGGCAATTTATAAGGCATTGTGTGCGCCATGTTTGTTTGTGCCCTTACTGGCCTCGGCCAACGAGGGATATTGTTCGTGTTGCTTAAAGAGCGTTAGACTTAAGGGGCCCACAGATTACCAGTTCGCCTGATGATATTCAGTGTGGAAAGAATGATGGGCCCTGGAGGGAAAGTGCCTTAAAACCTTAAGTTAGCTCATTTTGCTCAAATAAATCATTCTATTATTATTTTTAAGAAACAAAACTGCGTTCAAAGATTTTCTGAAATTCGCTTGTTTTACCCAGGAATCAAACTATTCGATACAGTTAATGTTATTGATAACATTTCTCCAAGAAACATTAGGCCTCACACTCGTCTGTCATACAAAATATCCATATTTAAAATCGAATATTCAGTATTCAAGAATATTTTTAGACAAGCAAAATTGAAAAAAAAAAATTAAAAATCTTTGAATGCAGTTTTGTTTAAAGAATGATTCCTTTAAGCAAAATGAGCTAACTTAAGGTTTTGAGGTACTTTCCCTCCAGGGCCTTTTCATTCTTTCCACACTGTATAGTCTGTCAGTTAATCGCAAAAGGTTACAGACTAACAATTCCATTTCAGGTTTCGTCCTGACGACTGAAGAGTGTGTGACGATTCCGGTTAGCGTCGACAGATATCAGCCGGACAGTCCGTGGTCTTGGAGCGAAAACTGCCGACTCTCAACTGCTAGTGTGTAGTCGCAACAGGCCATTGCCGGCAGATAATTTGACAGTTCCGAACAACTGACAGGCCGATATCGCCCGGCGGAATGATAGTCCGTGGGCACCTTTAGGTATGATCTAGGACGGCAGGCCGCCCGATAGGACCAGAGACTGCAAGCGGACTGGTAATGGGTGGGACCCTTTAGACCAACCAGTACAATTCTTATGCCAATAAGAAAATAATTGAAATTAGTATGTGTGTTTGTGTTCTTCCCTTCTTAATTGGCGCAGTTGGTAGGATATGATATAACTTTATCTTTTCACAGGGAACGAAACTTTGTTCCGCAGATGTTCGCCTGGCAGCAAGAAATGCTAAGTGTACCTGTAAAAATGTGATCAAGGACGGCGTGGAACTACGTTAATTAAAGTTAAGCCTTAATAGGGATGTTGACATGAATCGCGAATATATAAAAATTTATGTTTTTACTATAGCAGGGAATATTAGAATGCTGAAAGTCATATTTTGTAAGTGTAAATATACGTAATAAATTAATTAAAAACAATTAAAAGTATTTAAAATAATGCCCAGCATCAAGTGAATGCAAACGCAAATCGGAGCGCGTGATGTCACGGTGTGAGAAACACGCACAGACAAGTTGTCAAAGCTGGTGGTCCTCTGGCACCGACAGTCGTTTGTTTATCACTTCGTTATGTCATCCAGATCACGTGACAGCTTGGAGCGTTTTTGCGCGAAATTTAAACACTAAACTAATTAACGTCGATTTTTTATTAAAAATTAATGATTTTTTTGCAGTAATTACGTGTCTATCTATAAAATGAAAACAGTTCTAAAAAATAGTCAACATCCCTATTCACAACGGAATCTTACAGAATGTACGCTTGCGCTCACAAATTCTGGACCGACTATTTGCTGTCAATCATAAATTTTAACGGTATTTCAAGCCCTGCTTTAAGGGGCCCTGACTATTAGTCCGCCGGACGATATCGGCCTGTCAGTTAAAACAAAAATTTGACAGTTCCGAACAACTGACAGGCCGATATCGTCCGGCGGACTGATAGTTAGTGGGCCCCTTTAAAGTGGTTCGCGTATGAGTCGAACGCTCGGTTGCGCTCGCTCTGCGGGAATATTTCCCATGGTATTCTACAATCTACATAAGTATATAGAACTGGAACACCCTTAAGAAATCGTAATCGTGCTGGTGCAAAAAATTACAGTTCCTTAGAATTTGCATACCTACAGTTAGATTTGAGGTTTTGAGTCTGTAGCAGACGTGTGTCGTGTCGTGTGTTACTCCGCCATGCATGTTCTATCAAATTGTAGATTACTTTACAAACCCAATACGAACGTGCAGTCAAGTGTAAAAATAAGAGTGCACATATCTTACTTACTCAAAAATATGTCACATATACAGGTTGATTCAGAACGTGACCAAAATCAACACTGCGCATTTCGTAAATTACAAGCAACTGTTACGTATCAGTATTTATGAGATTAACGTTATTTTTTAATCGCCACCATGCACGGTCGCCCTACAATTAGAATGAGTACTAAACTACCGATATTCTGTGTCAAATTCAGTGTCAACACTTCATCACTATTATCAGTCTAGTTACTTTTGAAAACTTATCTCAAGTACAATCGATATCAAAGATATGTTTACACTTTTTCACCTTACACCTTTGTAATACCCAAGGCGAAAAATGTAAACAATTAAACATGTTTGTATTACAACGTACCTTAACTTTAATGGCGATATTCATGCCTGAACTAGCTATGAATCGTTTGTCTCTATCTGTCATTTTGACTTATGTATTTGTAAGAAAGGGATAAAACTTACTTTTGATTCGAAAAATCACGGTGCGTCCTCTCACATAACCTAATAGCACGTGGCGCCCGTTTCGATTGAATGCAAGTGAAGGGGGCGCCACCGGCTATCGCCTAATAGCAGAGAAGTGGTGTTTTGACTATTAGATAAACCTACAGAGCAATAGTTACTTCCCACCCGCCGTTACGTTTGTCCCCGCTATCCCCGTTGTATGTACGCATGTTGTACCTAATATACCTATGAGATTTTTTTTTATACTACGTCGGTGGCAAACAAGCATACGGCCCGCCTGATGTTAAGCAGTCTCCGTAGCCTATGTACGCCTGCAACTACAAAGGAGTTACTTAAACTTCGGGTCGACTATTGAGTCTAGGGCTAAAACTGCTGCCAAAAAACTTGGTGTCCTATTTAAGGTGAAGCGGTATTTCACGCCGAATCAGCTTCTCTCCCTATACCAAGCACAGGTACGCTCGTGCATGGAATACTGCTCCCACCTATGGGACGGTTCTGCCAAATATCAGCTGGCGGCCCTGGACTCGGTAGAGCGCCGGGCTCATAGACTCTTTGGTGATGATCCATCGGTCAAGTCAAGGATACAGAGCCTTGAGCATCGCCGTCGAGTCGCTTGCCTATCGGTGTTCTATCGGATACATTTCGGGGAGTGCGCACAGGAACTGCACGACCTGATCCCACCTTCCCCTTTCCATCATCGGACATCCAGGCGCGGGGAGCGTATGCACCCGTTCGTGGTCCACATTCCATTCGTTCGGACGAAACGTTTTGCCTCCTCCTTTTTGGTACGGACGGCTAAGGAATGGAATGCGCTCCCGCCATCTATATTCCCTGATCAATATGACCTCGGTCTCTTTAAAACAAGAGTGAATAGGCTGTTACTGAACCGGTGAGCTCCATCTTAGGCCCTGTCTTCACTTTCCATCAGGTGTGACTAGGGCCAATCGCCGATCAGTTTATAATAAAAAAAAAAAAAAAAAAAAACATGCGCGTTGCCGACCCTAACACTCCTCTCCCTCGTTGAGCTCTGGCAAGTGGCAACCTTACTCACCGGCAGGAACACAACACTACGAGTAGGGTCTAGTGTTATTTGGCTGCGGTTTTCTGTAAGGTACTTCCCCAGTTGGGCTCTGCTCTAGATCAGGAATGACATCCGCTGTCCTGTGCCCTACCACACAAAGCGACAGGTCATTCACTTTGCCCATACCTCTCTTCTGGACGAAGTTTAAGGACATACCCCCGGGTCCGGACGTAGTTTGAGAACATACCCGGGTCCAAGAGATATTTAAAAACAATAATTTAACTACAACACACTATACATAAATTAAACCAGATATATAATTTATCCGTCTATACATTAATTTAGCAGTTTTTTTAGTTATACTTAATTATGACTCCGTAATTTTTATTTTATTTACCGAAGAGTACTGCAAACATAGACATAAGATTAGATAAACCTACAGAGCAATAGTTACTTCCCACTCGCCGTTACGTCCCCGCTATCTCCTACGCTTGTTTGCCACCAACGGTTATATTAACATTATTACCCTGTGATTACCCTCCTTTTCGCCGTGCATTCGGTAAAAGTGACTACCTAGGCAATGTTTCTTTAAGTAATATATGCGCTGAGATAGCAGTAATTAAATAACAAAAAACAAAGATGTCTAATTGCTACGTTTTTATTTGGACAATTAAGCTAACTGCTGTTATTACCGCAGTTTTATTTAATTGCAGTACTTTTTTCTGTCGCAAAGCGAGAGCCTCTAATGAGAGCAGTTACCTTACATGAGGCATTTGGCATTAATAAAACATTTGGTTGGTATCAAACTATTTCATAGTCTTAGGACGCATTTTTATTGGTGCTTATATTGATAATTATATGAATGAACGAGCGGCATCAGATTTAAAAAGGGGAAACCTGAGCCATGTGAGAATTACAAGTGACTTTGATACAAACAACTTTTTCACCTCACTCGCTCGTAAAACCTTAGTTTATAGCGCGAAATCTGCGTGCAAAAGTCTATTTTATCCGCTAGCGTGCAAGTCATTTGAATTTCGAACATGATGAATATGTGTGCTTTTCTATTGTTTATTTTATTTGGATTTGAGTGTGTTGTCTTAAATTTGATATGTTAAATAGAGGGCAAAATTAAATATGATTATTTTTATATTTAAATTTTTATTTGTTTGTTATTTCTTTTTTTTTCTTGCATCTCGCATTTTCCTCGCTGTAGTGAGGTAAATCGTTATTTGTTATGCAAGGCTGCAAAGTGGCCATTTGGCGTGAGTGTTGAAATTGAAAGCCGAGCGTAGCGAGGCTTTCAAGACACGAGACGACAAATTAAACCAAATATTCAGCGTGATGCAAGGATATAGATAGGTGTATTGTCATCAGGCCTTGTTCATCTTTTCAAATGAAAATTCTAAACCTATGTAAAAGAATATAACTTATTTATATTCATGATTTCTAATATATGCCCAAAAGTGTACTTTATCCACAAGCGTCGAAAACAAATTAAACACATTAATTGAATACCATTTCCACGCTAGCGGACAAAGTAATCCTTTCCAGGCTGTTGAAGTGAATAACAATAAAGTGAATTAGGTAGCTTGCGCTTGCGCAACCCGTGTCATGATCAATTTGCAGTGTATTACGCTTATGGTAATGCATGGTCTAAAACCAGCCTCCAGGGACCTAAACAATCGCGTTTAATATGGACTTGTGAAAGTTTCGGATGACAAGGGTAGGTAGATGTTAGGTGCCTTGTGGAGACCGTGAAATTTGTGCTAAATGTTTTGTGAGCATTGTAACTTTTTAAATGATATAACATTTTAAACTCATGCGTTTTGAACACATATTTAATTGCACTTAAACTAAACATATTCCAAAGAATCCGAAACATGTCGCCAAAAGCGACTAAAAATAATAGTGAGTAAAAACCGTACTGTTAAATATTTTGACATATTTAATTATATGATCGGGTCTAGCGCGATTTAATTTAATTGTTTATCAACAATTTTATTAATAACGGGTCACTCACGTATTTTAAGTCGAAAAATGCTCGACATGTGTTGACGCCACCGGCGCCCGCGAGGGCTGCGGCCCGCAGTCTGCGCCGGTCCGTCACCGTCAACGCAAGCTCCTGATGGCACTCCTCGGTACGCGAGTGACCCGTTATTAATATATTTACCATGTCTGTGTCTCACGGACGTTTTGTTATTAACAATTTTATTGTTTACAATGTAATTTAATCGCGGTAGACCCGTTGGTATAATTAAATATGTTTTTAAATGATTTTATAAATTTTGTGAGATGCCTACTTAGTTAATAGCGCGAAAGTCACTGCCAGTCTTATCCGGCAATGTTGTACAGTCGAGTTCATAAATATGCATATTTCTTCACCTTAGGTGATCCATTGCAATAATGCGAAAAATGTACACATATTTATGAACTCGACTGTATGAAAATCTGTTGCTAGCATTTAAATGTATACTTTTGTACAGCGCTATGTATATCGCGATTTCCGCGTTGTATGTACGCATGTTGTACCTAATATACCTCTGAGATACTTAATATATAACGATAATATAACGACAACACAATACACATAAATTAAACTAGATATATAATTTATCCGTCTATACATTAATTAACAAGTTTTTTTTAGTTATACTTAATTATGACTCCGTAATATATTATGTTTGAATTTACCGAAATTTAATAAACATAGACATAAGATGAAATGAAATTAAGAGATAAAACAAACAAAATAGAGCAAAAACAAGTTTTGTATGAAAAACTTAAATTCGCTGTATTTTCATTTAAAAACATTTATCTGAAGATTCTGAAGCTACATAAACTAATTACAGACCTAGATATCATATCCCATTGCAAATACAAAGTTTCAGAGCAATCTAGCTAGTCGTTTTAAAATGAGAGCGTAACTACTTTTGTATGAAGAACCGAGCTTGACGGGGACAAATAAAATGTCCCATCTGAGGCTTGAGGCTTAATCGCTCACCACACCTCAGGAGTAAAACAACTTGTACTACGTATCAGTAACAAATGACATATATACGAATGTTAATGGCGTATTCTCAATCATTCTGATACCGGCGCTGCTAAACGATACCCTTAACGGTATTTAAGGCCGTGCCGTAAGAATTTAATTCTAATTAATTAGTAATTAGAACTCAATAGGTAATGTTGATCCGCGTTCATATGAAAGGTTAATCATGTTTCGCACATCGTACCGTCAAATATTCGAAGTTTAATTGAAAACTGGTATTTGCAGGTTCACAAGGGTGTTATCAAAGATAACTCCGTAATAGATGGATACAGTCTAAGGAAAAAACGTGCCTCGAAAATCAAGAAAATTTGATTCTCGTTCAGAGGGCGCTACTAGCTTTGGCCAACTGTCGTTTAGATGGCGTTGACGGTTTCGTTTGTTATTTAACAATTTTAACGCATATCAGTGAAAGAACATGGGTCAAAATCATAAAAATAATTAATGCAAATAAAAAAAAATCATTTATCCATATCTAAATACATTTTACCGTATTTTTAAAAATATTTATTTTTAGTTTTAAAGTGTGTCGACAGATGGCAGTGAATTTACTGGGGTTACAAAATTTACTATGACAGTACCGCTCTAGTATTAAGTTACTCTATGGTGTTATGAAGGCTGCCTAGTGCCAATATTGGTAATATTAATAAGAGATGGCGCGTCTAGAATTCCTCAGACGTCGTTGCGTTGGTTCCGTACACGGAGAACAGTTTCTGGCAAAGAGAGAACATTTAATTATTATAATGTTACTTGCAGTATGTCACCAAAATGTGTCATACCAAAGATAGATATAACTCCGTTATAGATAAATACAGTCTAAGGAAAAAACGTGCCTCGAAAATCAAGAAAATTTGATTCTCGATCAGAGGGCGATACTAGATTTGGCCTACTGTCGTATAGATGGCGTTGACGGTTTCGTTTGTTATTTAACAATTTAAACGCGTATCAGTAAAAGAACATGGGTCAAAATCATAAAAATAATTAATGCAAATAAAAAAAAACACATATCCATATTTATATACATTTTATCGTATTTTTATAAATCTTCATTTTTAGTTTTAAGGTGTGTCGATAGATGGCAGTGAATTTACTGTGGTTACAAAATCTACTATGACAGTACCGCTCTATCTTATTATATCCTCTTTGGTCATACATAGGATGATAAGAATTGTATGCAATGCAAGAATGCAATGCATGTTATACAATTAATAAAATATATTGTAGGTACTAGAATTAGCTGCCGTATGTTTTTGTGTGGTTTAAGCAAATCTTCATCGAAAATCTTACGAACCAACTCCATGCATTGGTAATTTCCTACTTCATCATCACTATGCGGGCTATCATAAATTTCAGCTTTAAAGATTTTCATTACAGAGAAAGATTAAACTTAAATAGGAGCTTGTAAAAAGTAAGTAGGGAAGGGTAGGAAACAGTGGCTCGGATAAAAATAGCCGGGTACCAAAGAGGATATAATAAGATAGAGCGGTACTGTCATAGTAAATTTTTTAACCACTGTAAATTCACTGCCATCTATCGACATACTTTAAAACTAAAAATGAATATTTATAAAAATACGTTAAAATGTATTTAAATATGGATAAATGATTTTTTTAATTGCATTAATTATTTTTTTATGATTTTGACCCGTGTTCTTTCCCTGATATGCGTTAAAATTATAAATAACAAACGAAACCGTCAACGCCCTCTATACGAGAGTAGGCCAAAACTAGTGGTGCCATCTGATCGAGAATCAAATTTTCGTGAATTTTGAGGCACGTTTTTTCCTTAGACTGTATCCATCTATTACGGAGTTATATCTATCTTTGCGGGTACGGTGGCTCACTCTCTACATTCCAACACGATAGAGGCGATATTGGGGCGACTGAGCCACTGTTTCCTACCCTACCCTAACCTAAAAATATGGTCACGAGCCTAATTTTTAGGTTACTTAGAAGTGAATATCCAAAATAACTCACTTTACTTACTTACTCAATAAGTTTGTTGTACCTACTTATCTTAAATAAAAAAAAATTCATTTTCATTTTATTTTCAATCAGTTGCGCAGAATCTAATATATTTTATACAATCGTGATATAATAGAGAGCTTTTCAGTCGAGTACCGTGTTTAGGCCACGAAGCTTTTTGAGTGGCCTAGTGAAGGTACGAGTTTGAAAGCTTGATTATATCACTATATTGTATAGGTACAATACTTTTTCTACCAGTCATCTAAAATAATACTTTTTTTACTATAAAACCTAAATAATTAAAGAAAATTAGGTAAGTATCTCAGTAATACAAAAGACATCAACGCGTGCATGATATATGAATAGGTATTACTCATGAAATAGTCGCGCGTTGCTGTCTTTTCATCTGGACCGCGGCGCCACGTCAAATTCATTATAGTTGACTAAACCGTTTCGAAATGAATATTATAGTTGAGTTGGAAGCCCAAACATGAAAAGTACCCAATTACAATTTGGCATACGAAAATGAAAATTAATACCTAATAAACTCCTTACATATACATATAATAGGCTGTTAATTATTACACAAAAATACCACTTAAATACTTTAATTACACACTAACCATCGTGTTTCAATATCAGATATTTATTTATTCACGAATGTTACTTTGTTGTAGGTAATGAAAACATGGGCTGAAAATAGTTAATAACTGGCATTTACCAAGTTTATTTGAAGAACCGAATAAACTAAAGCTGGCGATTATAATAACATCTAGTTAAGTATATTTCATTTAAGGGGAAACTGCTTGAAAATGAATTCTTGCTTTTATGATGACTATAATATTAACGATGTTATAGTTATTTATATACGATACAATTGCGGAAAGTAGGAAATTCGCAACGAGTGGCTATAAATTAACATGACCGAAGAGTGTTTTCACGAGTTGCGAATTACCTATTCGCACGTGTATCGTAAATAAGTATTCTCCCCAAATAATTAGAAATGGGATGGAAGAAGAAGCCTAATTAAGTGATATGTTATAAAAAGTAATTTAATTTAGTAGTTTTAATCGTTAAAACTTTTCCGGAAACCTCTGTAATCCGTCAACGGCCGGTTTTTTGTCCGTCCGGATTAGCGAGGTTCTACTCTATTATGTAGGTACTATTTGTGAGCGTAATTCAATGACAATTATATCAATTATGACAAAGATGTAAATATCCTAGTGTCCGAACATACTAACATTTAAATATAATTTAATTTCTTAGAATTAAACGCAATATCATTAAAAAGCCAATTTTGTATGTAAATCAACGAAATGTAGATATTTTTTATTCATACGGTCACCCTTGTATAAATATAAGCCCCTATCTTTCCACGATCACGATCAGGGGCGTAACCACACGCCATATGTCAACATTCAATAACCATGTGTCACCTTGCGGACGACATCGCCAAATCAGTCAATTAAATCAGTAGCCATGTCACAATCTGTCAATTGCTGTCAATAAAACAAGTCGATTCTTTCCTTCACAGATGACAGTACACAGTGGCAGGTCCAGGATTTTGATTTGGGGGGCTTCAGCCCCTTACTTACCCTTTACATTACAATGTCAAAACCGCTTTTCCAAATTCACATTTTCATTCTTCCCAAAATGATAAACTGAAATAGATCCGGCCTGCGCCACTGGAGGGCTTCGTCACTTTTTCTTTAATATATGACATCTATTACAGTTTATAATTGATATTAGTAGTGTGACTACCTACTTAAAAACACACAAATCAAAATATGTTCTCAAAATGCTACCAAAATGCTTCTCTATGCACTAAAAGTATGCTTAATTTTTGATACAAATCTATAACGAACAAATCTATCATTACAAATAACTTTACTTAACATCTTATTTTTTTAAAGAAACTTGGACAAAGTTCCCAGTTCCCAACGGATGAACCGATTTTCGTGCGGCGTTCCGTAATCGAAAGTGAGGTCTGACGAGCTGGGTCTCATGTAGGTTTCAGCTCAATAGACGGCGCTTTTTAATGTGCTACAAAAAGTATTCTAACAGTCCATTTCATTCCCATGCCCCAAATATAACGCTACAATTTGACGTGACCTACTCTTTAATAAGCTTATACCTAATTAAACTATCACAGTTTTCAAGTTAAAGTTTCCCAAGCAAGAGCCCGTCGCACCGATAGTTGGGAAGGGGCTCTCGGCTCGGCGCCACGCGTTCCACGTTTGAATTTAAACTCGCGTTCCGAACCCGAGGACCGTTCTGAAACTTTTTTTTACTGTATCTAATGACTAGAGGGTTCTGAAACTTGGCTGTATATTCATGAGTGCGGTGAAGTGCGTTTCGATTTTCGAATCGGTTTGGCTTTATGATATTGTGTTGCGTGGTTAGTTGTTCATTAGGAAAATTAATTAGCAAGAATTACGAGAGTTCAGTTGGATGCTGAAAATAAGCTTATTTTATAGGCACATAGGTAGGTTATTTGTTTTCATTTCTCATGCTCTGAAAGAGGGTCATTGTTGTTCTAAAAGGTGTGCAGAAAATTATACGTGTCTGCACTATAGCATTTTACGTTCGAAGTACGATTTTTTAATTTTTTTTACGATAAGCAATTGAAATTTGAGTTTAAATGGATTTGTTATACAATTTCCATTCTGATATTTGACTCTCCATTCCATAAATAACGATACTTTTGCCTGAATTGTTAATTGAAAGTACCCTCAAGAAATACTATAAAAATGTATACTTAGTCATGTTTTTAAAAAACCACATGCATTTTACTTTCCTCGTATTCGAAATGAAAAGTAGAGCGTTTAACTCGGGTGAAAGGCATCATTTCAGCCTCGGACTATTGGTGCTCTCACTGCGTTCGAGCGCCAAAATACCTCGGCAGTAATGAGTTCCTTTCATCCCTAATCTACTATTTTCAGTTTCTGTGGCTATAAGTTTTGTGCTTTAACAGCCTCCTAGCCTACTAGTCGGTAGTGACCCTCCCTATGAAGCAGGAGGTTCCCGGGTTCGAATCCCGGTAAGGGCATTCATTGTGGGTTCATCACAATCATCACGAATATGTTCCTGAGTTATGGGGATGTAGGTATATAATCTAAGTATGTATTTGGGTCATACACATTTTATAGCAAACTCGTTTGTCTTTCCTGTAGACATCGCAAAGTTAAGGGAATCTAAAGCTAATTTTTACGCGGCACCTTTACAGGCGGGATACATTTTTTCTGTAATTTCTGTACTTGAGACTCAAATAAGAAAAACGGGATATCTATGTACAAGTCGTTAACTTTTATTGTGTTATTCACAGAAGTGACCTTTTTTTACAAGGTGTTCGGACTTTTTCACATATATCTTTCCTGTAGACTTCGCTAATATAAAGGAATCTAAAGCTAATTTTTACGCGGCATCCTTTCCCGGCGGGATACATTTTTTCAGTACTTGAGACTCAAATAAGAAAAACGGGATATTAATTTTTATTGTATTGTCCACAGAAGTGACCTTTTTCTAAAATGTGTTTGACCCATTATACATACTTATATAGAAGTATGTATAATTTATATCGTCGGGTTTTGCTTAGTTTCGGGCTAGGTCGATCTGATGTGTAAGATTGTCTCCATTACATTCCATTACTTACCTATTTATTTGTAATTTATTTATAACTGGAACACAAATGGATTTCGAAATGTGACTGATTACGTTACTCATAAACTTCGTTAGTGTTTGAAACTTAAAACTCGCGTGAGTGCCGTAAAATTTGCGAAACAAAGGTTCGGCACGTTAGAATTATTATTGCCGCGGGCTTCGTTTACTTTACTTTTGAGTGAAATAGGTACCTACCTACCTACACAAACGTGAAACTGATAGTACATTGTGCAACATGGGGCGTAAGTTAAATATTGCAAACGAAAGTCTATTATATTTACGACAGCCGCAGGCTGGAGTGAATTAAAGACTCGAGTAACAATATTCTTACCCCCGAAATTACACACAATGTTTTCATCACACTTGCGAAGAAAATACTAAATTTAATGTATGAACTCGCAATAAGCATTAAACCAATAATTAATCATTAATTTACCATTTAATTAATTATTAATTATTAAATGTGTAAACCGGCCCCAATGTGTAGGCCAGCCACACAGCCGTATGCCACGGCCACACTTGTATTGACCGTACTAATTTTCTTTATCAAAGAAAGTTCTCAGGGTAAAAGTAGCGAAAGCGATCACTTTAAAAATGATTGTGTCAAAGCGACTCGTTGCCTTTTGTGTCATTTAAGGTAAATTGGTAAATTGACAATAATTAGACCCAGTCATTATTCATTTGACAGGCGCTATGTGAACTGCCCCACAATGGACGGAGTCTTGTGAATGAGCCATGGCGGTGCGTTCCTGCCTCTTCGTCGCGCTCGCTTTCACAGTCGGTGAGTAAACTACACGCCACTACTAAAAAAAGAAAAGAATAGGAAGAAAGTCCTTTCCTAGCCCTAATTACATGGCAATTACGCAACATTACAGACAAGTGAAGTAGGAAGTGTCATTCGACCGGCAATATTTCGCACGCGATAGGATATGCCGAAACGTTCTCAGGCAAAAGGCCTAATTGTCGGTTGTTAATGGGAATACTTTTTAATTGCATGTTTCTACTTAGTCATGTAGAAAACAAAAACCGTCCAAGTGCGGGTTGGACTTCTTATAGGTTTTTCTTGTAAGTTATGGGTAGTTAATTATAATTTAAAAATTCTATACTTTTTATTTATTTAAGGCCCAGTAATTTCAGAAATAGGTAAGAGGGGAGGAGTCGGAGTCTGGACAAATTTCGCTTATTTTTCTTACATAACTAAAACTATGAACCTTAAAATTATAAAAATAATATACTTGAAATTCTCACAAAGCCCTTTTATTTCATATACGAATATCACACAATGTAGTTTGCAAATTTTATTTAAGGTTCTCGGCACTATACATATATTTTGACTTTCTTTGACATTCTTTCGCCATGCTAATGAGGGCTACCGCGTTTATTTTCGCCGCTAGGGGCGCTAGTGTAGATGGAGGTCTTTAAAAATGTCAAATGCATAGAAGTTTAAGGGGGTTTCAAGCTTTTTTTATCGGGAATTTTCACTCCTTATTCATAATTGTGGTAAATATTTGTTTAATCATGGTAAACAATAGATATAGCTCAATAAATGTTAGTGGTTTAAAAAAAGTGCCGACTAAAATATATGCAAAATTAAACAGGTTGAAAAAAATGACACATTTAGACGTTAAAATACCTTTGTGTATATTAGAACGTATTGATTTTATAAAAATAAGCATAGAAGAATTTTGAGACCTGTTTTACTGGACCTACATCAACAGTGGCGCCAACTGGTGAGCACAAAAACGGTACCCTCTTTATTTAATACCTATAGGATCCTACCATCTATATGTAGCAGCTATATGTATGCATGTAGGTACGTATAATTAGCTTAATCCAACGCTTAATCTAAACTCAATGGCTCTGCAGCAGTCTCCTAAGAGACTAATTAGAGCGGACAGCGCTGGCAACATCGGTTAATAATTGAGACTGCTTAATTTGGCCTGATCCACTCTGGAGGCCTTTGATCAACCGCTAGGCCGATAATCAGACAAATCTTAATCAGATTTGATTAATGAAGTAGGACGTAGGACATAGCTTTATTTGGAGGACATTTTGCCAGAATGTTGGCAGTAAATATAATTCTAGGGATCACGTTTTGTATATGTATGCATAGTCGAACCAAGCTAACTCTGCATGTCAACCATGGCATTTGCAATTACAAAGTTTGGATATGTCACCATTAAGGATGAGTCACGTTAGACCGGACCCTGTCCGGGCCGGAGCTTCCGGCGCTTACTTTTCTATGATATGACAGGTGATCACGTGATGCTTTCCATAGAAAACGAAGCGCCGGAAGCTCCGGCCCGGACACGGCCCGGTCTAACATAAGTCATCCTTTAATGACAAAATTGATGGCTTTGTTCTGTTCAAGGTGCAACGTTAACTTAGACGGATCCTAGGGTATGGCAGGTCGAATTTATACTTGTTTGCTTGTTTCTTATCCTATGTTGGTGAACATAGGATAAGAAAAGCCGGCCAAGTGCGAGTCGGACTCGCGCACGAAGGGTTCCGTACCGTTACGCAAAAAACGGCAAAAAAATCACGTTTGTTGTATGGGAGCCCCACTTAAATATTCATTAGGGTTCCGTACCAAAAAGGTACAAAAGGAACCCTTATGGTGCGACTCTGTCCATCCATCCGTCCGTCCGTCCGTCTGTCTGTCACATTGCTAAATATCTTGAAAACTACTTAAGCTATCGATTTGAAATTTGGAATAGTTATGAAGAACGCTAACCCAAACACATTGGAAGTATAATTTTTTAATATTTTTTTTATTAATTATGGAAAATGCCCAATATAAAGAGGGGGCAAAATTTCTAAGTCTAGTTGCTAGGTGGAGTGGGATATCATTGAAAGGGCTCAAACTGAATAAGTACATATTACAAATCATTTTTTTACAGTGAAATAAAATGGTATGAAGGGAAATGTTTAAAAAAGTACCATTCACCTCCCTTATCACCCACTTAGTTTACCACCCAAACATTATGAAATTTTTACACAATAATACCATTATCATAAATATCACAGGAAAAATATAATCACACCTCTATCTTGAATACTTTTTTTAATTATCAAGAAACTAATTGTAATTTAATTTGCAATTTAAGCCCCTTTGCGGGTGTTTATTATACTTGAAATATCTATGAGATTACACTAAAACCACCTTCTTTCAAATAAAATAAAAATTGTTGAAATCGGTTCACATTCACATGATAAAGAATTATCCCAAAAAACTAACATACATAGGTCCCGCAAATAAGTTAGCCAATTTGCCGATTGATGGGCTATACACAATTACGCTTATTACTTATGATTCTGGTCAAAAGTCTTTCGTGATTATAGTTACATGAGAAAATTTAAAGTTTCTACGGAACCCTCGATGAGCGAGTTAACCGAACTCGCACTTGACCGGTTTTTTTTAAATTATGTTTTTAGTATTTGTTGTTATAGCGTGAGGCAGGGAGGGTTGACCTCGCCGGTTCTTTTCAACTTGTATGTGGACGGACTGGTGGGTGCGCTCAGTAACACGCATGTCGGCTGTCATGTGGACGGTGTATGCGTAAACAATATCAGCTACGCGGATGACATGGTGTTGCTGAGCGCATCCATCTGTGGCCTGAGGAAACTCGTCAGTATTTGTGAAAGGTATGCGAAGGATCACGGGTTACTATACAATAGTAAAAAAAGCGAGGTCATGGTCTTTGGGGCCGGCTGTAAGATCCCAGATCACATGCCCCCAGTTACATTGAATGGTACACCTCTACAGAGAGTAAATCAGTTGAAATACCTAGGGCATCTGGTAACGGCCGACCTCAGGGATAATGAGGACGTTGAAAGGGAAAGGAGGGCATTGTCACGAAGAGCAAACATGATTGCCCGCAGGTTTGCACGATGTTCACGTGACGTAAAACTTACACTTTTTAGAGCGTACTGTACAAGTTTTTACACGTGCAGCCTGTGGGCTAGATTCACCAAGACTGGTTACAATGCCCTCCGAGTACAATACAACAACGCATTTAGGGTACTGTTGGGGCTGCCTCGACACTGTAGTGCATCAGGGATGTTTGCAGAAGCACACGTAGATTGTTTTTATGCAACAATGCGTAAAAGATGTGCCTCCCTGGTGCGCAGGGTGAGGGCCAGCACCAACAGTATCCTGAAAATGATCTCGAGCAGACTGGACTGTCCGTACATGAATCGGTGCTGCACAGTCGCAAGTGGAGGTGTTCAGCGGTGATCCATGAACGGACAATAATAATATAATGTAATGTAATTTAATTTTCAATTTAATTTTAATTGTTATTTTATTGTATTACCTACTAACCTTAGTTATAAGTAAAACAAAATATGTAACTAACAATATGTGGATCCTGGTTATCTAAATAAAGAACTTTTAATAATAATAATAGCGGCAACAGAAATACATCATCTGTGAAAATTTCAACTGTCACGGTTCATGGGATACAACCGTAACGTCAAAATAGCGATATGTGTCACTTGTGTCAGATAAACGTCAGTCCATACATTGTGTACCTATGACCATTGGCCGACTATTTTGGACAGAGGAAACGCCTTTTAATGGCTACTCCGTTTGGTTATACCCTCTAAGACTCGCTCCATTAGCTACGATACGACCTACATGCAAACATGCATACGAAAACACTAATTTATTCTTTGTCCTAGTTGCCGACTAATTTATGTCCACTTTGTGTCTTTGTTGCCTTTTCGTACTTACCTATTTTTATTCTGTTTTTAGTATTTGTTGTTAATACACCATCTGTGAAAATTTCAATGTCTAGCTATCACGGTTCATGATATACAGCCTGGTGACAGACGGACAGACAGACAGACAGACAGCGGAGTCTTAGTAATAGTGAAAATTTCAATGTCTAGCTATCACGGTTCATGATATACAGCCTGGTGACAGACGGGCAGACAGACAGACAGACAGCGGAGTCTTAGTAATAGGGTCCCCATTTTAGCCTTTGGGTACGGAACCCTAAAAAAGATAACTTGTTATGTATTTACTATGAATTACTGTTATTATTTTTCTTGTAGTTCGTTTATCCGTCATCAGGCATCGTGAGGAAACCGAAAAGTCATTTGATCTCAAGATCTCATTGGTTTTAAACAGCGCTGGGTAAAAATATTTTTTTTAAGTTCCGTAGCCAAAACATACCGCACAATCGGAAACCTCATAATTTTTCAATCTACGTAAATTATTATATTATAGGTTGGTTATTATTTCTTACTTATCTTTCTCATAATTTGTTGTTCTCTGTTTACACTAATGTTTTTTTATGTCTAATCGTATTCATGCTTGGTCGCACTAACGACAGGGGTGGTTTTTAAATTGCTTGCAGGAAATTAGTTCCCTAGGGGACGAATGTTTCACTTTTCCGATTTATTAGTAGGCTTTATTACGATGATTGTTGGCTTTTGCTTTAACAAAAGTACGAGTATGTAACGTATAATTAGGTCAGTATAGGACATACCGTAAATGATTTCGCCTCTGCTATAGTTATTTTACCATTATGAATTGTATGTAGATAAGTAGAGTACTAAAGTAAGTCTATGTAAATTGGTAGGTATCCTTGCGTGTTCTAGAATTACGATACAGGCCGCTTTGTCGATAGTGAACTGGACACCCATATTATTAGTTTTAATTAATTAACCGTTCTTCAGTTTTTAGATTTGCTTTACCTGCCGTGATACTTTATATCGAATAAAAATACCCGCTCGAGTACCTACAACTCATAATTTAGGCGCCCTAATGCCATATTGATTAATTTTGATCGATCGGTGTTTGTGTACAGAATGCGCGTGCTCGCTGCAGCTGTTAGAACTGCGCGTGCCCGCGCACGTGGCGCTCGGCGCGCGCACAGCGCTCGCGTGCCACTGGCAGCTCGGGCCGCACGACGTGCTCTACTCCGTCAAGTGGTACAAGGTAGGTTGTAGTTAGAGCTGCACGTGCCTGCTGGTTGCGCGCGCTTCGCCCTCGTGCCACTGGCAGCTCAGGCCGCATGACGTGCTCTACTCTGTCAAGTGGTACAAGGTAGGTTGTAGTTAGAGCTGCACGTGCCTGCTGGTTGCGCGCGCTTCGCCCTCGTGCCACTGGCAGCTCAGGCCGCACGACGTGCTCTACTCCGTCAAGTGGTACAAGGTAGGTTGTAGTTAGAGCTGCACGTGCCTGCTGGTTGCGCGCGCTTCGCCCTTGTGCCACTGGCAGCTCAGGCCGCACGACGTGCTCAACTCCGTCAAGTGGTACAAGGTAGGTTGTAGTTAGAGCTGCACGTGCCTGCTGGTTGCGCGCGCTTCGCCCTCGTGCCACTGGCAGCTCAGGCCGCACGACGTGCTCTACTCCGTCAAGTGGTACAAGGTAGGTTGTAGTTAGAGCTGCACGTGCCTGCTGGTTGCGCGCGCTTCGCCCTCGTGCCACTGGCAGCTCAGGCCGCATGACGTGCTCTACTCTGTCAAGTGGTACAAGGTAGATTGTAGTTAGAGCTGTGCATGCCCGCGCACGTGGCGAAAGTCATAGTTGAACTTTGTACATTACATTAACTTATTCCGAGCATGTCTAATTCCGTGAACTATAATAATATAATGTGTAAATTTTTCAAATTTCTATATCCAATATCCAATCTTTCTGGCTAATGAGAGAAGTATAATTGTTGGAGATTGGACGATTGAGGATAAATCATTGTTTTACACGCTAATGTTTGATTAAAGGATGGCAAAGAGTTTTTCCGCCACGTGCCACGAGACCCGGAGCCGAGGAGGCGGTTCCCGCTGCCCGGGGTTCATGTTGAGGTATTCATCTTACCACTGCATTTTTGTCTACATCGTCATGTGTCAACCAAAATTTACTGCGGTGACACAACGACCCAAAGTGAGTCCTGGCTTCCGACACCAGATCACGCCTCTCGGTCTTGGGATAGCTCTCGCCAGTTGCCATGGCCGAGGTTGAGCAGGTCCTGAGCAACTACGTCGTTCCAGCGGTACCTAGGGCGTCCAATCGGGCGTCTCCCATTTGGTTGTCCCAAGTACGCTTTCTTGACTCTCTCTCCCATTCTATCTAAGCGTCCGAGCCACTGAATCCTAGCCGCTTTGGTCTCTACAATAATGTTGTCCTGGACCTGGAAGACCTGGTGTCCGAACCCAACATTATTGGAGAGACAAAAAAATCAACCTTGTTTTGGTACTACGTAGTCGGTTGAGTTTTGCTCTCTGAACTAGTGACAGTGAGTTTTGGTTTTCACCTGACGATATGTAACGTGTTAAACAGAGAATTTAGAAGAGAACACGTATATTGTTTTTCGGGGGCTCGACGCAATAAAGTTCGCCTCCGCTTAAAATATTGAGGGCATTAGTATTTGAATCTCTTGCTTAGATAATTTATTTCAAGTAGTTAAAGCAGACAATTAAGGCTCCCACACCTTTTTAAGAAAAGTAGGATTTAACAGCATCTAACTTTACTCTAACTTGGTATGTTCTAGAATTCTGACTCATCGGGCTCAAACGTGACGCTAGGCCCGGCCGAGCTGGAGACAGAAGGCCGGTACCGCTGCGAGGTGTCCGGCGAACGGCCCCTCTTCCCCACCGTGTCCGACCACGCCGACATGACCGTAGTCGGTGAGTATGTCCTACAATACAAGTCTGGGGTCAAACTTGAGTCGTGACGCTAGTCCGGCAGAGCTGGAGACAGAAGACTGCTACTACGCCGCTACCGCTGCGAGGTGTCCGGCGAGCGGCACCCCTTCCCCACCGTGTTCGACCACGCCGACATGGCCGTCGTCGGTGAGTAAGTATGTTAGTCTGGGGTCAAACGTGACGCTAGATTTATTAATCTGTGACGCTAGGCCCGGCCGAGCTAGAGACAGAAGGCCGCTACCGCTGCGAGGTGTCCGGCCACGCCGACATGATCGTCGTGAGTATGTTCTTACGAGTCCTTGGGGTCATAACTGTAGGCCAAGTGAAGTTGGAGACAGGACAAGTTCTTTTCGCTAATACCTTGTTGGCCTATACTCACATAACGGTTGGCAGTACCTATATTTTCTTGGACATTACAGTAGGTATATGGTAGGAACAAAATAAGTCTGGCGGAACCACGGAGTAGGATGGAGATGGCAAGTAGGCGTTCCCGTCTATCCGACAGTTAGTAGCGACCGACTCACTTTATGCACAGACTATGCTCAGTTGTTGTGTAAACTTCATGCTCGAATGACATTCACGTCGTACGTACGTACGCTCGTCTAACAAAAATTGATAATTAAATTTAAAATGCCGTATTGTGCAGTATTAAGCTGCAGAAATCACAGCGGTTTAAAAAATCTTTCACGTGGAGGTATTTCCTATCACCGGTGGTTATTTATTTAAATATAATCCGATAAATACGAAAAATCTGTTTCTTTTGCATTATTTACGAATGTTCGTTAAGTAAATCTATATTTTATCAGTTAGAACTTAGAGTTCACAATCCTTTGTCACTATTCTTTACGTTTATCTGGAATATTCGCTATCCTAAATGTCAAATAACTTCGCTACTCAGATGCTGCGCAATGTCGATATTTATATCGATAAAGTTAAAGTTACGATATTTCAAGTTTGATGTTTGGTAGTTCGGTAATAAATTATTATTTTAGACACGTTTCTAATTATTATTTGGGATAATCAATGTCTTAGTAAATATGGCAGCACTGGTCATCAAGCACTAAGTTAAGTCGGGGTCATTTCATCCTTTACATACGTTTTTGTTTTTTACACCCATCATATTTTCATCGTTGATATAATTAGACTAGGTACTTAATGCACTTATGCGTACAATGCATGCAATGTGCCATGAATAAACGTTTTATATTTTCTATTTCTTTATTATTAATTATTGTAGGTTACCACAAGATGCCGGTATTAAAAATAAATGGATCAATGCTACTGGGCAAGAAAATTAGTTTCCGCAAAAATATAGCACCATTTGCTAGGAGCATTTCTTAGAGAAAGATTTCTGGGGATACAATTGCCATACATCTCATCTAGCGTCCACACGCCTAAAACTTAGTTACTAATTTAGTAATTATTAGTGACATTCGGGCTCACTTAATTAATAAAAAGTGTTCCGTACCACGCAAACTAGCGTCAAATATTGGAATTTTGCCGCCCCCCTTCCTGATTTGATAGGTCACAATCTTACAATCAAATCAAGTGGGATCGATGAGCCAGTTTCATGTATGCTTTCACACCATACAATTAATTTGACAATTTAATCAGGTTGTCCCGTCTAGATTGGCCTTAAATGCTGCTACAAGTAAATATATTGTTAAAGACGAATACTTACCTTTGTAAGTAATTGCAGATTTGTGATCACAAAATAACAGCAATACCGAGTTAATAGACCTTTAAAGAACTATGATTTTATCTGTTTGACTTTAAGATATATTTAATGTTCACATTAACAACCTAGTTGGTCAATTAATAAGAAACAAATTTATAGTTAGATATTTGTTGTACTGTACTACATATTATTTTTCATACAATCACGATTATCACTACCTATATTATAATCATAAATAAAGTATCATCTAAATGTGTTAAAACATACGGTAATGAAATATCAATACCTAACTGAACACACAAATATCGATAAAACACTCCGATTACACTGTCCCCTCCCTATATCGTCGAATGGAAAGAAGTTCCAACGGTTAGCTACTCGCAGGCGTGTAGAGGTCTCGAAAACACCAGTGTAACGTGACCGTGAGATCCGTAACAAACCATGCGTAATTAGACCTTACTTATACTGGTTTTTTAGCCCTTTTCTCGCCTGTAATAAGTAGTGATTTTAAAATTATATAAAATGACGCCATCTGGTGTTGAGTAGTTGTATTAGGTGAACGTTGAGCGAGCTTTTGTGAGATGAATGAGATAATAAAAGAGTCGTATGTCATATAGCTTTGACATTATATTTTAAACCGTCACTCATGTAGCCTACAGTTGATATTCGTTCGAGAAATGTCCACCGGTAATAACTTTTTGGTATGGAAAGTTGCTACGAATCAGAGCAATTTTGTAAGTGTGTGACGTATTTTAACGTGGCTATGAATGTGTGAGTTTAGCGACACTGGTTTTCATACTAAATAGGAGTCATTTCACATCCACTAGTTTATTAATTCGTGGGCGGAACAATGCAAAACAAATGACGACTAAGGAACTCATCTTAGAGCCCGTTTACATTTGAAATTAGGTAGTGACTACGTCGTCTGTAGTAGTTGCAGTTACGTCAGTCGACGCTGTCGACGGCAATTTACATACAAATTCGTTTCACTAATTCTCTGTCATGAAATAAAACTATGAAAACGGATTATATCGCGTATATTGAATTTATAATACATCCCGACGTTTCGAACTCTTTACAGCGTTCGCGGTCAACGGGTGACTGAGGAAAAATTACAAAATGCAAAAATACCCACATACTAAAATAATGAACAATCATAGACTACAAACTTTAAGGCTGGTTGTACATGCAAAATCGGTTCATAAGGCTAGTTATACACTATAATTATTTTTCAAGTAAACGCGATTAAAAAAAAAAAAAAAAAAAAACTATGCCGGCTCCAACCCTACACCACGGACCCGAGAAGATTTAATTCCCTCCTAAATTGTAGGAGGGTATCCCAATATGGGACCGGCAACAAACTCGGCGGGACACATCTTTTCAAAACATCAGAATGTCCAGCATCATCCAACACTACGGTCTCACAGTCTATGTCTCGCTTGCTCCTTTATCAGGTGGACTACAGGATCCCAAGCTGGTGGTAGAGAAAAGCCATCTTCCCTATTAAAGTTTGGATATTTCTTAATCTCAATGGCCTCGCGCAGCATTCTGGGTATGTAACGCGGTTTTTTTTTTTTTTTTTTTTTTTTTTTTTTTTTTTTTTTTTTTTTTTTTTTTTTTTTTTTTTTTTTTTTTTTTTTTTTGAAACTTGAAAAATAATTATAGTGTATAACTAGCCTTATGAACCGATTTTGCATGTACAACCAGCCTTAAAGTTTGTAGTCTTATGATTGTTCATTATTTTAGTATGTGGGTATTTTTGCATTTTGTAATTTTTCCTCAGTCACCCGTTGACCACGAACGCTGTAAAGAGTTCGAAACGTCGGGATGTATTATAAATTCAATATACGCGATATAATCCGTTTTCATAGTTTTATTTCATGAGTAACTATCGCGGTAACCGAAGACAATATAATTCTCTGTCAATTTATTTAGCATACAACGTCGTAATACTCGTAATAATAATACCCAAACGTAAAAATGTAATAAATATAGTTTTAATGTGTTAACTAAATGCGCTTGTTTTGTTTGTGAGCCTGAGTTTCTTACCTTTTAGCGCGACTTCATAGATCGAGTGGTCAAACATCCAGATATATTCAGGAAGCTTCGGTATGCTCATAACCTGTTTACACTTGTTTAAAAACCGATACGTCATTTAAAAAAATCCGTCCAGTATCCTGAGCTACAGGGTGTATTGATTATCAGTATTTAAACCCACAACCCTACTTTTTGTTTAAGTCGCAGTCGAGTAAAATGATGATATTGGGGTAGAACGTGTACAAATGTATAGACAAAAGTAGAAATCATATTCCTCCATGTTTCGTATTAAGAGAATATCCCCGAAAGGGTATAAGCGCTAATATAAATTTGGATTTAGCAATTATTTTCTATAACAAGATGTATGTACATAGATATCTAGGACTTTTATGTGTAGAATTTAATAAGCTTTAATGTAGCTTTACACCATATTTTCACAGAGAACGTAGATTTAGAGTAAAACGCAAATTTCTCCAGGATGGTACACATTTTCCAAGATGGCTGCGATTCCTCGTGGTCATGAAATAGAGACCTTTAATTAACATACATATTACCAAATTTCCGGACTGTTCTAGAGATTTCTAGGTTAGTCCTAATCCGATTGTGCTATTAATCCTTTTTGCCTGCACATTTGCTGCGAGGAAAACTTTTGCCCGTAACTTTATTTCAAATTCCAAGTTAGTACAGAATAAAATTACTGAGATAATATCTTTCGCAACTAAGACAAGGAGTGATATTCCAATCTCAAACGAGACTAATGCTCAGAATAACTAATATAATGGTCTAAGATGCGGATACGTGTTTCTCTCCTTATCTGTTATTTGATTCATAGCAAGCTGACCAAGACTAATGTTAGATACACATTGAAATAATCTATTTAAATCAGGTGCCAAATGGAGGAAAAGGAACTCTGTGTCTACAAAACGAAGCCATGCGGTGAAATAAGACCATGCCCTCTTTCGCATAACTTATCCCGTAGGCTTGTAGAGGTTGGCCCAACATATCAAGTTACCCTGGTTGTCTGTACATGTACGAAGTTCGACTCGCCCGCTCGTTAAGCAACGAGGAAAGCGCGAAAATTTCTAACTGAGTGTCCCAGATGACATCGGACGGTGGATGAATCTTATTACGGCGTAAGCCGGGGTGCAAGCAGAATAAGACAAGATTATCTTTGTTAACTTTGTAGAAACTTTCTCTTTAAGTTCTTGGACGGTGCAAAGTTGCAAAGCTTCGTTTTTTTAATTTCCCGTTGGTATTGTTGAATAAGTACCATACTTTGCCAGTTCTCGTACTGTTTATACAAGAAGGTGTATTTAAATAGTACGAGTACCTACACAGTAGTAATGGACAAGATCAGAACAGGAATACCTACTGAAATAAATATTTTTTTAAATAAATATCTTGTTTTTATATCGTAGATACTAAAATTATACAGTTCGTTAGCCAATTTATTACCCATTCCCAATCCTGCTTTTGCAATTTGCACTAGTTTTGTACGAAAAACGAAAGATTGGATCAATCGAAATGTCATTATAATATCAAATACTCGTTATTAATTAGGGTTTCGTACCCAAAGGGTAAAAACGGGACCCTATTGGCTATTACTAAGACTCCGCTGTCCGTCCGTCTGTCTGCCCGTCTGTCACGACTGTATCTCATGAACCTTGATAGCTAGACAGTTGAAATTTTCACAGATGATGTATTTATGTTGCCGCTATAACAACAAATACTAAAAACAGAATAAAATAAATATTTAAGTGGGGCTCCCATATAACAAACGTGATTTTTTTGCCGTTTTTTGCGTATTGGTACGGAACCCTTCGTGCGCGAGTCCGACTGTGCCGATTTTAATAGTTGGTTGTCTGCTCCAGTGCTACCGGAGAGCGGTCCAACGCTGACCGGGTTCCGGTCGCGATACCGCGCCGGCGAGCGCGTGCTAGCGTCGTGCACGGCGGGGGCGGCGCGCCCAGCACCGACGCTGGCTTGGTGCGTTGCGTACATTAGTCTACTCTGTCTACTGTCTGCTAACACAACACAACACTACACACCACATTAGTAGAGACTTGCAATAAAAAGAAAAATATTGTAACTACAAGGGTCAGCAGCAGAAGTTGCTAAGCGGGCTAGGTGTTCAAAATTATTACCTTGACACGGACTTATATTGACCGGGATATGGACCGTGATTACCTTTTGTATTGTTTTCGAGCTTCCGATATTTCGACGCAGTTACATCTTATGCATCTTATTCAAGGGTAATCCCGGTCAATATGAGTCTAGTGAAACTAACCGTGAATTATTCAAAACTGTTACCTTGACACGCTTTTAAGGGGCACTTGGAACAAAAATTTTACAGTTTTGAACAACTGACTTTCCCTAAAAACTTAATATAGGTATGAACACACTTGACTTTTTAATTTACTTGGTATAAGGTACAAATGTCAGAGTTCTCAAAAATGAGACAACGTACAATTATATTTAACCCCCAAACTTTGGTGTGTTTGTAGGTACGTGAACGGCGAGCCCGCGCCGTCCGCCGCGCTCGGGACTCTGGCGCGTCGCGCGCACAAGGGGCTCGTGACGGTGACGCTGCCGCTGGACTTCAGAGTCACTGAGGACCATTTCAAGAACAACGGCCTTAAAGTCAAGGCAAGTGTCATAAATGTCATAATATAGCGTTTTTATAAGAAGAACACTGAAATCCGAATGTCTGGATCGATAGAGCCAAAAAGAATATATATAGGATAGAGGGGTACGTATTACTGTCATAGTAAATTTTGTAGTCACAGTAAATTTACTGCCATCTATCGAAACAAGATTAAAACTAAAAAATAAAATAAAAAAGAAATGTATATATATATGTCGATAAATGATTTTTTTTATTTGTATTTATTATTTTATATGATTTTGACCCATGTTCTTTCACTGATATGTGTTAAAATAACCGTCAACGTCATCTAGCCTAGAATAGGCCAAAGGTTGGTATTGGTGGTAGCGCCATCTGTGCGAGTATCAAATTTTCTTGATTTCCGAGACACTTTCTTTTCCTTAGACTGTATTCATCTATGTAGGTCTTCGATAGAGCTATCGATTCTGATTGGGTACATAAAAAACCGGCCAAGTGCGAGTCGGACTCGCGCACCGAGGGTTCCGTACATTACATAATTTTAACAATGTATTTTTTATGTGAAACGTGAGTGAAAGGTAAATTGCGGTTTACGACTTATGACGTATTAAAAAAAACTGCTTACTAGATCTCGTTCAAACCAATTTTCGGTGGAAGTTTGCATGGTAATGTACATCGTACATCGTACATCATATATTTTTTCAGTTTTAAGATTCTCTTATTTTAGAAGTTACAGGGGGGGGCACACATTTTACCACTTTGAAAGTGTCTTTCGCGCAAACTATTCAGTTTAGAAAAAAACAGGCCGAGTGCGAGTCGGACTTGCGCACGAAGGGTTCCGTACCATTACGGAAAAAAAAACAGCAAAAAAATCACGTTTGTTGTATGGGAGCCCCATTTAAATATTTATATTATTATGTTTTTAGTATTTGTTGTTATAGCGGCAACAGAAATACATCATCTGTAAAAATTTCAACTGTAGCTATCACGGTTCATGAGATATAGCCTGGTGACAGACAGACAGAAAGACGGACAGACGGACAGCGGAGTCTTAGTAATAGGGTCCCGTTTTTACCCTTTGGGTACGGAACCCTAAAAATGGTATTAGAAACCTCAATATCATTTTTGCAGACCTATCCACACGTAAATGGGTTTGATGAAAAAAAAATTTTGAGTTTCAGTTCCAAGTATGGGGAACCCCCAAAATTTATTGTTTTTTTTTCTATTTTTGTGTGAAAATCTTAATGCGGTTCACAGAATACATCTACTTACCAAGTTTCAACAGTATAGTTCTTATAGTTTCAGAGAAAAGTGGCTGTGACATACGGACGGACAGACAGACAGACAGACAGACAGACAGACATGACGAATCTATAAGGGTTCCGTTTTTTGCCATTTGGCTACGGAACCCTAAAAACACCAATACCTACTTACCATACTTTACTTACTCAACTTCTAGCCACGTGTAGCTCGTATAGTTCATTCGTTGAAAATAGACACTAAAAAGTTCTGCGATAAAAAGAATACAAAAAAAGTTGGAAATCGTTCAAAACCAATAATTAGTTTTACCAAAAATCTGTAACTTAGGCACGCGTTAGGAGATTTGTATAAGTAAACACATTTCGTATTACAAGTAGGTAAAACTTAATATGCCTGATTGTTTTTTTTTTAAATACTACGTCGGTGGCAAACAAGCATACGGCCCGCCTGATGTTAAGCAGTCTGCGTAGCCTATGTACGCCTGCAACTCCAGAGGAGTTACATGCGCGTTGCCGACCCTAACACGTTGAGCTTACTCACCGGCAGGAACACTATGAGTAGGGTCTAGTGATATTTGGCTGCGGTTTTCTGTATCTAAGGTGGAGGTACCTCCCCAGTTGGGCTCTGCTCTAGAGGAATGACATCCGCTGTCCTGTGCCCTACCACACAAAGCGAGATGTCATTCACGGTGCCCATCATACCTCTCTCTTGGACGTAGTTTAAGGACATACCCGGGTCCGGACGTAGTTTAAGGACATTACCCGGGTCCAATGATTAGAATTCAAACAGCTATAGAACGGTGCATCATACAGCGCAGGTAATGAGATTAGTTTCAAACAAACTACCGGTAGATAGGTTTAGTTTATTACTCAAACTCGAGTTGCGTCCCAGGCGAACTTTGGCGTAATGGAATGATAACAAACTTTAATGCCGTCGAACTAATATTATACGCAGTCAGGAATTTTGCAAAATTTGCCTTCTTATATTATACCTACTAAACTACCTAAATTGTTGGTATATGATTTCACAGCTTATACAGGGTGATTGGGGAGACGTGAGCAGGATCAACCCTACGCATTACGCCAACTGTTTCTTACCAGTTTACCACTGTTAATAAAATTAAGTATTTTTTTGTTGAACAAAAAAATCTTAAATTATTTACGACATGCATGGTGGGTTTTTACGATCAGCCTACGATTAGAACTACATTTCCAGCAAAAACTGATATTCTTTGTTTTAGAATAAATAATAGTACTACCGTACAAAAAGGAAACTTCCTACAAAACCGAAGTTTGACAGCGGTTCAGGGTCGAATCATGCTGTCCCTTTCTAATATATGGCACTATCCCTCTCGGCTATTTAGGTTTGTCAAAATTCAAGTAATTATCTTATCTGTGGTCGTGCACGCAAAGGGACGTCAAGTTGTGCCAACCCTAAAGCGCTACTACTAGACTACGCGCCGCGAAGCCGCGAACGCGAGTGTGGAGTTGATTCGCTGATTAGCCGAGTTTTTTCATGCGGTTTTCACCAATTAATAGAATGACTTGCTATAGAATAAAAAAATAAAATTTGAAATCTAGATTTATGAAGTTGTTTTATTCTTTCACAGTGCCTGGCAACCATAGAGTCCCTGTACTGGCGCAGCAACGAGGAGAGCGCAGTGCGCGCGCGCGACAAATCATACGACACCATGGAACTGCGCCCGCGCACCGCCGACGCCGACATCGTCGAAAATATCGCCGGCGCCGACGACAGGATAAGTGCGCCTAGTAGCGCGCAGGGTCAACATGTGTTCAGTGTGGTGATCTGTATTTGCTGTGTAATAAATATATTATAAGAAAAATGTGGATTTTTTTGCTTGTCTGCCTAAAAAATAACGTACCTTTACCTAGTCTTATTCTATGAAAGAATAAGTATCTATTAATAGGTATAAGGGTATGTATGTTATGTATTAACTCTTCATTGTACAAAACACAGAACACAAATATGGCACAGAATAGGCGAACTTATCAGTTTAAGGGATTTCTTCCACTTAAAAAAGAAGGGAAGGTAAGCAAATAATATAATACTCACAAAAGGTAAGGGTCTTAGAATAAATCTAACTACTTTTTTGTTGTCGACTGTACCATCAGTCGTAAGGCCCCATTCGCACGAGAGCTTAAAAAGCGTTGCGTGTATGACGCACCCATAAGTAAGAGCGAGAAAGAGATATCGCTTGCTCGCTCTTACTTCGTGCGAATGGGGCCTAAGTGCATGGCGACTTTATCAATGAATTCATTCATAGTTTCTCCATGCAATTTCTCAGCTCACTGTACGTTCGAACCAAAGTTCGAACGCGGTTTACCTAACCAACCTCCTTATTTTACGTTTGTTATGGCCAACTTTTGAAAAAAAGGACAAATTATGCCAATGTCACATAAGAATGTCCCCCTATCTTTCAGTCTAATTAATTAAATACCCGCAAAACCCTAAAGTTCAAACGGCTTATTCCACTGAAAACGCGATGAAATTGATACATTCCCATTAGGTAAGAATGTATTCAAGATAGTAGGTAGGTAGGTACTAGGTACTACTCCTACAGTATTGTAGAGGTAGAAGTACGTACCTATGATTTGGCTGCAGGGTAGGTAAAAAGATTTCAAATCTCTATTCCAGCTCAGCAAGGCTCTCTTTATTCTTAGAAATCAGTGTGCAAAGTTGCAGTTCATCCGGAAAAGAGAGTAAGTAACATAATGCAGGTAGAATGGAGTTTTAAGTTTTTAATTAAAAAGCGATCGAAACTCGCAATTGTTGTGGTTGAATTTTGCAGTATTTTGCTGTAGCAAGTTAATATGTGCAATTCGTTTCTTTTGTCTACCTTATACGTAGCTACTTGTACAGTTCGCGTAATAAATATAAGGAATTTCGAGCTGAGGGAGGAGGGAGCATCAGGAGTGGGGGTTAAGCGGGGCTTCTCTACGATCTCTCGAACTTCGTGCGCGAACTGCATATTATCCATACTAATATTATAAATGCGAATCGATGCGAACTGTCTGTCTGTCTGACTGTGTGTTACCTCTTCACGCTTAATTAAACCGCTGAACCGATTTTGTTGAAATTTAGCATAGTGATAGGTTGAGTTCCGGGGAAGGACATAGGATAGTTTATTAAATCATCCCTTAAGACGGTGAAAAGCGGGGTGGAATCATGGTGGAATTGAAATAATTAATTAATTGCCTGATAATTTGTGTGCATATTATGCTCAAATTGAATGATTGCTGTTAGATTTTCTCCAGGCGCTAAGCTTACTCTAGCTGCTGTTACTGGTTCCACGCAGTCGAAGTCGCGGGCAAAAGCTAGTAGTGTATAAAACCTTCATTATGCTTAAGTATATTATGGAGTGGTTACTTTTGTAGGAAAAATTGCAACATCCAGTTAAGCTGATGGATTAGTACCTGAACGATGTTAAATTGTAACATGATGCATGATCACAACGAGTTAAATTCACCTAAAGCCTTTCACAATGAATTCGAAGGTGAGTCATACATACAATTTCGCGCCTTTTTCTACTGACAAAGTGAGTTAGTCAGAGTATAGCATAGAGTAACTTATACTAGAGCGGTACTGTCATAGTAAATTTTGTAACCCCAGTAAATTCACTGCCATCTGTCGACACACTTTAAAACTAAAAATGAATATTTATAAAAATACGATAGAATGTATTTAAATATAGATAAATGATTTTTTTTATTTGCATTAATTATTTTTATGATTTTGACCCATGTTCTTTCACTGATATGCGTTAAAATTGTTAAATAACAAACGACCGTCAACGCCATCTATACTACTTTAGGCTAAAACTAGTAGCGCCCTCTGAACGAGAATCAAATTTTCTTTATTTTCGAGGCACGTTTTTTCCTTAGACTGTATCCATCTATTACGGAGTTATATCTATCTTTGGAGTATACATAAACAATCAAGTGGACAAAGGGCCTACCGAGTACTGACAACATAGAAAAATCGAAAATCGTTATCTGCCTTATTATCGCTCTTGCATATACGAGCTACAGAGCGGAAGGTAAGGTTTTTTGATGTTGGCGGTAGGCCCTCAGGGAGTTTGCCTTCCCCGCTCGATTTTTATTAGTCTCTGAATCGATTTCGACTAATCGATTATCTTTGATCATTATTTTGTATGCTGGTAACATCAATGTAAAGACGTTTTTAGAAGTTTTTAACTAAATACTTTTTTAATAATTGGCAGTACTAGCAACATATATTTTTTACGCAATCATTATAATATAATGAGAAATCGGGTACTGCAGCTGTTAATTAGAGAAGTTGGAAATAAGAAACAAATAGGGTAATTCAATATTATAGTACCTATTGTAAGTTACGTGCTCAATTTGCAGTGCCCTTACAGGGTTCATAGCTTGATCACCATTTTAATGTAAGACCTTATTGTACCTATGAAAGCAATAAATTACTGATTACTGATTCTTACAAATTGTTATTACGATAAATAACGACATGCTCTTGCTAGTTTTATGTACGCGTTTAGATTTAAGGATATTAAAAACATCTCTTGCTTGTTTTGATTTTGTTTGACATTGACATTGACGTACAGTACAGTACAGTATTAGTGTCAGTACTGTTAGTAGTGAACTTCGTCGTAGGGTAGTTCACTGTTCAGGGACAATGTTTATTTTAATAATTTTTTAGTTCATTTGCAAGTAGTTATAGCCGTATTCTATTACGTGAACGTTCATTCTAATAAGTAGTTTGTTTACTTTAGCTGTACGCTAGAATTTTCGTTTGTTTTTAAACATGTCTCGTAGACCCCATACAAAATCGCGTATAAAAGTGTGTGATAAATCTGTTTTCCACCTTCAAGATAAGAAGGCAGACGAGAGCGTGTTGACGAATGGTCTGATTAAGTCGGCTAAGCGTACGGGGCAGCTCAACCTGAGCGGGCGCGGCCTGGGAACTGGTGTGACTTCCTGACTTTGATATTCGCTAGTTAATTACTTCCTACTGCGCATTATTGTAAACACTTGCAGAGACAGGAAGTACAGGTTGGCTGGAGACTATTGTAGGAATTTAGTTTTACAGCTTTGCATTAATTAAATGATAAATAAGATTTTGTTTTATTTCTATGTCAGAAAATGGGAGGTATATGAAAGTATATATTTGAAGTGTCAAGAAAAAATTCGAGTAGGTAATTTTTTTTGACACTGGAAATAGGCTAAATTTAACACCCTCCCAAAGTATTAAAATTTTATAAGTTATGGCATTTCCTCCTGAGACCCAGAAGTACTTGTTTTGTTTCTACCCAAATCTCTCTTAGGAGGATAAAATATAATAGTAAGGGTTAATTCTTGCAAAAATAAAATTTTCCAATAATTTCAGATGTCATTATTATTTCCCCATATTAAACTTCCGTTTTAACTATTTTCAACATATTTCAGTCCCAGAAAACGTGTGGAAAATAGAGGAGCTGGTATTAGAGGAGGTGAAAGAAGTGGATTTTGTGCGAGAGGACCGGCACAACTGGTGGAACAGTGAGCCCCTGAAGTTCCTGGACCTCAGCTCCAATGCCATCGCTGCCATTCCTCCCGACGTTAAATTCTTGCAGGAGCTTGTCACTTTGAAGGTAGAGTTATATTATGTATATATTTATTTATTTTATTTTCGAACATCAGTATCAGTATTTTCGAATATTACATTCAATTATGATCTCAGTCACCAGTTGGTATTGCGACAAGTATAACAGACATTTCTGCTTGGTAAAAATTACAAGTTAAATAAAAATGTAATTGTATCCAACTGTATTAACCTCTCGTATGCACCATCACGATTGCTATTTATATGGCAATTTTTTGACATGCGCGTACGAAAGGTTAAAAAGTACAGTTGAAAGAATTTAATTTCTGTCGCATTTCATATCTTGTCTCAGTAACAATCAATGTGAAAGGTGCTACGGACCTCATACTATTTTCACTGTAACAAGGTACAAAATGGCACTGAGACAACATTCCTTGACCGTACATGTCAAAGTTAACTTTCGCTAATTTTATTCAGCTTATTTTCTATGTTTAAAAATTTTAGCTTCACAACAATGCATTAACCTCCCTGCCAGAAGAAATAGGCGAGCTGAAGAACCTGTCCAACCTCAGCCTGAACCATAACAAGCTAGTCACTCTGCCAAATTCTTTCTTCCGGCTCGGTGAGCTCCGGTGGCTCAGCCTCGCTCACAACCAGCTTGAGAAGATACAACCTGACTTTGGCGATTTGGTCATGTTGACCTTTCTGGTACGTATAGATAATTAATGAATAATGTAAAACTTTCTACATTACAAGCAACATACAGTTATGATACAATAGGGTATTTGACTACTAGTCAAATCAGTTTCTTTTTTCGAATTGTCAAAACAATTTTCCTACTATGGAATTTATATGAAACACTAGCATGTGACTTCACAATCAAATTACTTACTCTTTATAGTTTTATAGGGGTTTTAAAATAGAAATGTGTCTAAAAATACCTGTTGTCTACATTTCTCTATCTTTTGGTGTTTTATTTCATGCATGGTGTATAATAATTTATTTCTAATACAGTCAAATACCCTATTTGGAGTAACATACAGCATATATAATTTTGAAATTTAAGGGGAAGCCTTTTCTCTATATAGAATTTAGAATGATGCTGATACTCGTAGTGTCCTGTCTAGTGTCTACACTGTTGTTTTGTGAGTGGCCTCTCTACACTTTCTCCCTCAACTATAACAAATGGACTCTAATCTAATATAATAATACAGTACAATTTAACTAAGGCACTAATGCTGACACAAGAGAGCCGGATTACTTTTAGTATGTCTTAGAAGTACATTACTAAAATACTAAATTCAAAGAAAATTCTACTGTTATCTGAAACTTAACAATTTGTAAAGAGATTGAAGTGCGATAATGTAAGTGCCGGATTAACGAGATTTCACTGTACATATAAAATAGGCACCTAAACGGTCGCGTACTGTGCGGTTTAAGAGGAATTTCCTCCCGCGTACGCTTCGGCTGTGGAATGAGCTCCCTGCCGAGGTTTTCCCGAGGGGCTATAGTATGGGGTTCTTCAAAAAAGAAGTGTACAGGTTTTTAAAGGGTCGGCAACGCGCGTGTGATATCTCCGGTGTTGCAGGCGGGCCGTATGCTTGATTGCCACCGACGTGGTATACAAAAAAAAAAAAAAAAAAAATAGGCGGTTATAACTAGTGCCGCATCTGATCGAGGTGATGGTGTGATAACTGTCTTTTATTTTTTCCAGGACTGCTGTTATGAGACGTATTTAATAATAACAATATCTTGAAATTGTAGGATCTGTCCCACAACAAACTCGCCGCCCTGCCCCCGGGCATGGGCTACCTAGTGCGCTTAGTGGAGCTCAATCTGTCACACAACCAGCTGCAAGAGCTACCGCCTGACATCGTCAATTTAAGAGGTAACTTTCAAGATCTGTCCCATAACAAACTGCCGCCCTGCCTCCGGGCATGAGCTACCTAGTGCCCTAATAGTGCGCTCGAGCTCAATCTGTCACACAACCAGCTGCAAGAAATATACCGCCTGAAATCGTCAATTTAAGAGGTAAATTACAGGATCTTTTCCACAAACTCGTCGCCCTGCCCACAGGCATGGGCTACCTAGTGCGCTTAGTGGAGCTCAATCTGTCACACAACCAGCTGCAGGAGCTAGCGCCTGACATCGTCAATTTAAGAGGTAAACATAATTAAATATAACAACCCCTTATAAGGCATAACGGTATCAGAAATTATGCAAAATTGAATCCTAATACTTTGGAATAAAGTTTCAAATCAGTTAGAAAATATATTCCCTTTGCCTTATAAAGGCTTAAAATAAGTGACTCACGTCTTTTAAAATGGAAAATCTCAACTAATAATACATCTCTTCTTCTCAGCATATTTGCGTTTACTGCTGAACATATGCCTCTTTCATGGATTTCCAATGTATTCTGAATGCAGCGGTTCTATGCCAGGTCGGCCCTGCCGTCTTTCTAATGTCGTCCGACCATCTGGCTCGTGGTTTTCCTTCCCTTCGGCTTCCCAGTCGAGTCGAGGTCTCCAGAACAGTACTCGCGGGCCCCATCGGTCGTCATCCCTGCGACTGATATGGCCGGCCCATTTCCACTTCACATCTCTACTGATATTATAATTGTGAATAGCTCAGCCTGTCTGTCACCTGAAACAATTTTGATGAATTTTGCTATGGAGATAATTATATTATTTAGTTTGTTTACCAAGAAAGGATAGTTTTTAGCACAAAAAATATTCCTTATGAGGAATGAAGTGAAGAGGAATACGGAAATACTAATTCCACGCAGAAAAAATCGCGGGCAGACGATATCGGATCGGAACCGGTTTTTTTGAAAAACCTCGAAATAATCCAATATTTATATTTATTTTATACTCTTTACGTAGGACATGGTAGAACTGAATCATGTATTTAGGTAACAACTTCGTATTATTAGATTGTCCCATTTAAAATGAAATAATAAACCTAAGAACGAAAAAGAACGTAATAATACCGGTATTTTTTGTATGAAGAAAAAACCGGTTCCGAGCCTTGGACGCTGGTATTTAAGAGGCCGGTGTCGATTTTAGTCGAAAAAATGTAAAATTGATAGATTTAGTCGATGAAATTGTACACCTTTTGTTACCAAATTGAAATAACAAGTACTGGTTTCTATTAGCACGACTTCTTATCTTGCCTTTAATCAGATCAATTTTTTGAAAACAGACTTACTAAAGTAGTAATGATTTTTTTTCTGAAGGACGTTTAGGTAAACGCGCGTAAAGCACTGATTTTGTCGCTCTTATTTGTAAATTTCGTAAAGTTTGGACTGCTAAAAATGGTAAATTTGTATTACACATATTCTGTACTTGACCTTTATCAGATTACATTTTTGTTATATGACTTAGAGTTCGAGGAAATGAAAGTTAAACGAATTCAATTTTCTCCAGAAATTACTTCAAAACAAGTAACAATTTCTCTGAAAATCGACTTAATTTCAACGTAATTTGGATACTTGAATAATCTACAACATTTGCTGAAACTATTCTTATGCATCAATTTGTATAATTTACCACCATAATTTTTTGATGAATTTTTAAAAACTGCCCCTTCTCTTCATATATTACCGGTGACGCACGCTCGCGACCTCATTATTAAAAGGCAAGATGAGAAAACGTGCTAATAGGAACCAATACTTGTTATTTAGATATTACGTAACAAAACGTGTATAATTTCAACGACTAAATCTATCAATTTTAAATTTTTGCTCCAAAATCGACTACGGCCTCTTAATGTCTGAGTCTCACGGAAGTTTTGTTATTAACTATTAATGACTCTTTACGAACATAATAATGGAAAAATAAAGTACGTATCCATTTCTTGTTATTGTTCTGTTTCGCTGTTTCTATTTGTAATTCATATGGAGTTTGCATAACACGCGCATTGCGCGGTCGAGTGAGTTTATTGAATACTTTAGGTAAATCCCACGGTCTTTAGACACGCGTCGCCACTTATTTACTCAGACGGACGCGGATATTGGTAATGGTTTATGGAGCACTTCATTTGCGATTTTGATATAGGCCACTATCGCGTTGGGATATTCCAATACCTACCATCTTATAAGTTATTATCAATGCGAAGGCACGGATTATATAATAGTTCTTACGAAAGGTTCAGCTTATCTGTCTGTTATCTCTTCACGCTTAAACCGTTGAACTGATTTAGATGAAATTTTGTATGGAGATAGTATGAGTTCCGGGAAAGAACATCGGATAGTTTTCATCACGGAAATCGTCATGTACGCAGACGAAGTCGCGGGCAGAAACTGGTACTTTATAACCACAAATAAACCTCGATCTCTTGAACTGTCGTGAAGAGGAGACATTTTTTGGTGTCCTGTGTCTGTTTATACAAAAGTTTTATTTTATTTTAGACCTAAAGAAAATGAACATAAGCAACAACAATCTACGCTCGCTGCCGGCACTTGGGGAGCTCAGACGAATGGAAATACTAGACGCGAACCACAATGATATTCAAGAGTTACCGGACTGCTACGGTTGTACAGCTTTGAAAGAAATCTATTTGGCTAATAACTACATTAAGGTAATTTCCATGTGACTATTTATAAAATAATTACTATTTTGACAGTTTCCAAAGTTTGGTCCTCATGTCTACACATTTCTATAATAATAGTTTTGATATGTTTATATTTTTATTACACATATACAAATTATGTCAGTCAAAGGGCGTAGTTACTGTCAGCTACTCTTTATGTACCTAATATGTCAAATCAAAACGATTAGTTACAGTAAAAACGCATTTCGTTACGTCACTATTAATTTACCTCTTTTTAATGAGTTTTCGTTTATTGATGATATACTTTTTTTTAAAGCATTGCCGTAAATATTTAAATCAGTACGGTTTCACTCACTATTATTTTTGAGTCGCTTTTGGCGACATGTTTCGGATTCGTCGGGAAACCTTCCTCAGGCACGAGTGTCCGCGGCGGCTGTACTCCGTGAACTGCCCGCGCCGCCCGCCTCGTCGCTCCTTGCGCGCGCGCTGATGGGGCGGATATGTCTCACGATAGTATAATTTCGATCATTTCCGTAAATTTGATTGCATGACCGGTGTGAACCAATACAATTGATCTATAAGAAAATACCCTGTTATGTTTTTTTAACATATCAAACATATGTAAACTAGTAGAATCATAAATTTATAACATGGCAACTGCTACTTGCTTCCTTTAGGAAATAACTGAAGAGTTTTGTGATCAAATGCAACACCTGAACGTGCTGAACATCAGAGACAACCAACTGGAGGTGTTACCGGAGAATGTCACTTTGCTACAGAAGCTGAAACGACTAGACCTTAGCAATAACAGTCTAAACAAGTAAGTATTTATATTACACTTGATGCACTGTATTAGTTGCGAGGGGCCTGCATTTTTCCTTCAACACATCATTTTATCAATCAATCATCATCATTGTTCTCGCCTGAAACACAGGTAGTTCAGGCACATGAAAAACTTCACTATTTTGTAAGTCTTTGTTTTGTATGAATGTAAGCATGCCACGTATTTTTGAATAAATTATGTTTATTTTTATTGTTGCGTATGTATGAAGAGTTGGCAATGTGCTTTTGACCTAAATAGAGCTGAGAGTCCAGTACACTGGCGTCCGCTCGCCGTCAGGCGGGCTGTACGCGTATTTGCTACCGTCGTGATATAAACAAATTAAGTACCAATCAGCTTATTGTCTATAACAAAAGAAGTTGAAAAACCGGCCAAGTGCGAGTCGGTCTCGCGCACGTAGGGTTCCGTACCATTACGCAAGAAAACGGCAAAAAAATCACGTTTGTTGTATGGGAGCCCCACTTAAATATTTATTTTATTCTGTTTTAGTATTTGTTGTTATAGCGGCAACAGAAATACATCATCTGTGAAAATTTAAACTGTCTAGCTATCACGGTACAGCCTGGTGACAGACAGACAGCGGAGTCTTAGTAATAGGGTCCCGTTTTTACCCTTTGGGTACGGAACCGTAAAAATGGTTAGTTTAGTTTCCGATTCGCCGAATTCTTGTTTCGTCGAATTCTCTTTTAGTCAGATTCTGACGTCCTAAAGTAAGTCCCGAACCGAAAAAATTAATACTTGTTACCAGCTATATACATATAGTTGCATTTTGACCCCCTGGCCATTAATTGACCCTCGTCTCACCTCTCGCAAGTGACGACTAGGCCAAACACTGCTCATTCATTATCTCAATAATAGACTATTTAGTCCAGCCTGGGAAATATCTAGATTTTTTTTTGTATTATCGGATAAGCACAAACTTTTCAATAACATAGTGTAAAAATGCCATCATAACGAAAGTAATGATGTTTATTGTGTTGTGGCACTTCCACACCCTGTCTCTTTTAGAGTCTGTGCAGAGTTAGCTTAGACGGACTCTAAGTTTTTGTAATTAGGTACTCTCCTATGTGCCTATAATTTTGAGCAGAGATACATTGATTGAGTAAGATGCGTAAAATCTAGACAATTTCGTGCTTTAAATTTGACAGGTAAACGAGATGGCGCTGTTCAGCTCTATATATTTTGCGGTAACTGTCAAAAGTTGACGTTTGGCGCAGTTAGACTACTTCCCTATTGACTTTGAGTTTTTTTTTTATATTATAGGACATTCTTACACAGATTGACTAAGTCCCACAGTAAGCTCAAGAAGGCTTGTGTTATGGGTACTCAGACAACGATATATATAATATACAAATACATAAATACATAGAAAACACCCAAGACTCAGGAACAAATATCTGTGTTCATCACACAAAGAAATGCCCTTACCGGGATTCGAACCCAGAACCATCGGCTTCACAGGCAGGGTCACTACCCACCACTACCCACAGGCCAGACCGGTCGTCAAATGCTACGGATTTCTGGTATTATTTTTAAGTTGACCATGTGTTCCCGTTTTTTAGGCTACCCAAAAACCTCGGCCTCCTAACCCAACTCCAAAGCATCAGCATGGACGGCAACAAGCTGTCCTTCGTGCGACAAGACGTGATCCGCGGCGGCACCGACCGCATGATGAAGTTCCTCCGAGACCGCATGCACGACGAGATCCAAGCCGAAACCAGGGTCAATAAAGACCAGTGGCCGGACAAGTAAGAATTTCAAACAGGTTTACCAAATATCACGCTAGATGGCGCTGTGCCGTGCGCGGCGGTTTCTACAACGCGCTAACGACATTTTTACTGAAATCACCTACCTATATAAGGGTTTACCTATATAAGGGTTGGGGGGAGAGAGAGAGAGACCTCTAGATATTCAATTTGGCTTCTATTTATCGTTGGTCACGCCCCCCAAAGCTACGCCCACAACTTGCCAAATAAGTTGGTAGATATTCACTTTGGATGCGGCACCGCCTCGTTGTAAGAGCGTATTTTTTGTCATATAGGTGGCAAACGCTATAGAGTCGCAAAAGAGAAGAATTGTGGAATGTAGTGGGCCCCATATATTCAACGACTCTTCCCTTTCCGCACCATAGACATAGTTATATACAAGTAATTATAGACGCGCCACCGAGCGACCCCCCGGTAAGAGAAAGAATATTCATATAAAATTTGGGCAGCATAGGATTTATTTCTCTTTCACTCTTATAAATTCTGGTATTTCGCCATCGCCTCCTACCTATGATATGATGCCACCCGGTCGATGATAAAGACAAAGCATGGCACTATTTTCTCTTTCCTCTTATAGGAATCGCAATAAGACTATCTTTCTCTATCAAAGAGTGTCAGGCCCTTGTTCCGCACAGTCTCTATACGTGCGTAGCGGCGCTACCTCGCTCACACACCGGAGCGGCGTGCGGATCTGCATCTGCAATAGTGTGATAACCCGGAAAGCAACGTTGTTTCATTGAAATAAAGCATTTGATTGGCTTGCCAAGTGAGATTAGGTGAGATTTTTTTAACTCGATCCTCACTGAATGCCTCACGTTCACGTTATTAATGTATAAACGCCGGTGGTAATATTACTTACGATAGGCTTATTACAGTCCCCACAACCGGGCATTTTTTTCTGTAGTGATGCACTGGACTTTTTTTTCCAAAATAGGTAAATTTAATCCTCCTCCTTCTTTTCTACTAGGAGGAAAAAAGGGTCCCAAGTTTTATTTTTCCATTCCGTTACCATTTTTTAAACACTTTGCACGGCCGAGTACGGTGGTAACGAAATGGAAAGTACGTAAAATGTATGAAAAATTTAGGACAATGTTTCTTTCCTAGGAGCGTGGAACCAGCTCATGATTCTGGGCACAAATAACATTAAATTTACATATCCTAAAAAAAAATCCAGTGCATCACTACTGAAAAAAATGCCCAACCCACAACTACTGCTATATCTTCCGACTTCAGTTGCACGAACTTCTTTTTTTCTTTTAAGGTTCACACTAAAGAAGAACCAAGCATTAATGTTGCCCGGCCGAGAATTGACGTCGGTTCCCGACGAGGTGTTCTGTAACGCGGCCGAAGCGCAAGTGCATATCATCGACATATCCAAGAACAATTTGACACAAGTGCCTACAGGGTAAGGGCGGGGTAATTAAATGCAAGTGCGAGTCGGACTCGCGCACGAAGGGTTCCGTACCATTACGGAAAAAACGGCAAAAAAAACACGTTTGTTGTATCGGAGCCCCACTTCAATATGTATTTTATTCTGTTTTTAGTATTTGTTCTTATAGCGGCAACAGAAATACATCATCTGTGAAAATTTCAACTGTCTAGCTACCACGGTTCATGAGATACAGCCTGGTGACAGACGGACAGCGGAGTCTTAGTAATAGGGTCCCGTTTTTACATTTTGGGTACGGAACCCTAAAAACTAATTTTTCATTATACCAGCTCGTAAAGGCTCTCTTTATTCGTCAAAAATTGATGACAAAGTTTCATTTTCCCCATACTCTTATGGGCAAAATAATTAGTTAGTTAGTTGCAAAAATTTTCCTCTTGTTGGTTGGTGGAATTTACTTTTAAGTGATGATATTGAATTTTTGAATGATAAATATTTTATTGATGATAAACACATTAACATTCATTAATATTTCATTTGCAGTTAATATTTTCCTCGCGTTGGTGTGGTGAACATTTTTGTGTTTCACTCAGAAAAGTTTGTTTAGCCCTTGTACTTTGAAACTCTCGCTATGACTCTTATTTTACTTCCACCTTTCCGTCAGATACTTTCTGCTGATAAGGACAGAGAAAGGTATATGTTGTTTTTCTGTCCCTCTTACCACAAATATGGCAACACTAACCAATCCTCTAATTAGTTCAATAAACCTGAGCAGGTGAAAAACTTTGTCACAAAGATGCGATGAAAACAATTGATGAGAATGTGATTTTCATTTAATTTTTAGCATATATATCGTGCGAGAGACGCTATCGCAACTCGTCTTATCTTCTAACCACCTGTCGGAACTGCCCGCCGGGGTGGGACAATGCAAACACCTTCAGCTCCTGGATATCAGCAAGAACAGCCTCAGTGAGCTGCCGCCTCAACTGGAGGCTCTCAAAGAACTAAGGGAACTCGTCATATCCAACAACAAGTAAGGCTAACTGGCGCAGTCCCCGTATGTTTGTAGTTTGTGTTGCCTACAAGTAACTTGTCTAAGTTTACCGCCGAAAGCACCAATCACGATCTGATGGAGTTTGCCGTTTCAAATGTAGCTTTGTGCACGGTTTAAGATTTCTAACTTGTTTCATTAGATGTTATTACTACTCCAAATTGAAGATTTCGTAAAACAATAAATAAGGTAATTCAATTTGAAATCCTTATCTCCTTATTTGAGATGATAATGCAAAACCCTCTTATTGTTTATAGGTTCACCCACATCCCACATTGCGTATACTCGCTGGATAACCTCGAGATCCTACTAGCGGCCGAGAACAAGATCAGCGAGATCAACGTCTCGTCGGACGCGCTGGCGAAGCTGCCCCGCCTCGCTGTGTTAGATCTCGCTAACAACAGCATCGCTAGCGTACCACCAGAGCTGGGCAACTTCACACACCTGAGGTATGTACTGATAGAATACCAGCGAGATCAACATCAGACGCGCTGGCGAAGCTGCCTCGCCTCGCTGTGTTAGATCTCGCTAACAACAGCATCGATAGCGTACCACTAGAGCTGGGCAACTTCACACACTTCAGGTATGTACTGATAGACTACCAGCGAGATCAACATCAGACGCGCTGGCGAAGCTGCCTCGCCTCGCTGTGTTAGATCTCGCTAACAACAGCATCGCTAGCATACCACCAGAGCTGGGCAACTTCACACACCTCAGGTATGTACTGATAGAATACCAGCGAGATCAACATCAGACGCGCTGGCGAAGCTGCCTCGCCTCGCTGTGTTAGATCTCGCTAACAACAGCATCGATAGCGTACCACCAGAGCTGGGCAACTTCACACACCTCAGGTATGTACTGATAGAATACCAGCGAGATCAACATCAGACGCGCTGGCGAAGCTGCCTCGCCTCGCTGTGTTAGATCTCGCTAACAACAGCATCGCTAGCATACCACCAGAGCTGGGCAACTTCACACACCTCAGGTACTGATAGAATACCAGCGAGATCAACATCAGACGCGCTGGCGAAGCTGCCTCGCCTCGCTGTGTTAGATCTCGCTAACAACAGCATCGATAGCGTACCACCAGAGCTGGGCAACTTCACACACCTCAGGTATGTACTGATAGAATACCAGCGAGATCAACATCAGACGCGCTGGCGAAGCTGCCTCGCCTCGCTGTGTTAGATCTCGCTAACAACAGCATCGATAGCGTACCACCAGAGCTGGGCAACTTCACACACCTCAGGTATGTACTGATAGAATACCAGCGAGATCAACATCAGACGTGCTGGCGAAGCTGCCTCGCCTCGCTGTGTTAGATCTCGCTAACAACAGCATCGCTAGGATACCACCAGAGCTGGGCAACTTCATACACCTCAGGTATGTACTGATAGAATACCAGCGAGATCAACATCAGACGCGCTGGCGAAGCTGCCTCGCCTCGCTGTGTTAGATCTCGCTAACAACAGCATCGATAGCGTACCACCAGAGCTGGGCAACTTCACACACCTCAGGTATGTACTGATAGAATACCAGCGAGATCAACATCAGACGCGCTGGCGAAGCTGCCTCGCCTCGCTGTGTTAGATCTCGCTAACAACAGCATCGCTAGCATACCACCAGAGCTGGGCAACTTCACACACCTCAGGTATGTACTGATAGAATACCAGCGAGATCAACATCAGACGCGCTGGCGAAGCTGCCTCGCCTCGCTGTGTTAGATCTCGCTAACAACAGCATCGATAGCGTACCACCAGAGCTGGGCAACTTCACACACCTCAGGTATGTACTGATAGAATACCAGCGAGATCAACATCAGACGCGCTGGCGAAGCTGCCTCGCCTCGCTGAGTTAGATCTCGCTAACAACAGCATCGCTAGCATACCACCAGAGCTGGGCAACTTCACACACCTCAGGTATGTACTGATAGAATACCAGCGAGATCAACATCAGACGCGCTGGCGAAGCTGCCTCGCCTCGCTGTGTTAGATCTCGCTAACAACAGCATCGCTAGCGTACCACCAGAGCTGGGCAACTTCACACACCTCAGGTATGTACTGATAGAATACCAGCGAGATCAACATCAGACGCACTGGCGAAGCTGCCCCGCCTTGCTGTGTTAGATCTCGCTAACAACAGCATCGCTAGCGTACCACCAGAGCTGGGAAACTTCACACGCCTCAGGTATGTACTGATAGAATACCAGCGAGATCAACATCAGACGCACTGGCGAAGCTGCCTCGCCTCGCTGTGTTAGATCTCGCTAACAACAGCATCGCTAGCGTACCACCAGAGCTGGGCAACTTCACACACCTGAGGTATTTTCTTCTAAGTCATGATTGCTGCACTCTATAATGAAGTGAACTTTAACCAAAACAGAATTAATAATCTATAACTAATTCTATAAAAGAAAAATATTATACATTTTGTTTTTAATGCAATACATACATATAATCACGCCTATTTCCCGGAGGGGTAGGCAGATACCACGGATTTCCACTTGCTACGATCCTGGATATACCTCTTTCGCTTCCTTCACTTTCATAACATAATATTTCTTTAATGCAATATTCTGCCATGTTTTGAGACCACAGCTGTGGTTTCTCATTTGTAACGTTTTCAACTAAAAGGTACCACATTGTCGGTTGTCGATAAGGTTGATTTCAAATTGAAGCCTTATGGAAGTAGCGTCTTGTTGACAACCGACAATAAGTACCATTTTGGTTGAAAATGGCACATTTAAGGCCTGTGAGGCCAAAGTTAGCTGACATTTGCCCAGGCATTTTCTTGACTTACACCAAAGATAGATATAACTCCGTAATAGATGGATACAGTCTAAGGAAAAAACGTGCCTCGAAAATCACGAAAATTTGATTCTCGATCAGATGGCGCCACTAGTTTTGGCCTACACTCGTATAGAGGGCGTTGACTGTTTCGTTTGTTATTTATAATTTTAACGCATACCAGTGAAAGAACATGGGTCAAAATCATATAAAAATAATTAATGCAAATAAAAAAATCATTTATCCATATTTAAATACATTTTATCGTATTTTTATAAATATTTATTTTTAGTTTTAAAGTGTGTCGACAGATGGCAGTGAATTTACTGGGGTTACAAAATTTACTATGACAGTACCGCTCTAGTATAAGTTACTCTATGCTTACACTAACCATAAATACTGGATCAGTATGTCCCTTTTTTTTTGACGCAGGGGTGAATGCATTTACGCATCTCACCCCCGGGCTGGGGAAGCCCATTGGGGGGTGGTATGTGGGACTCGCTCCTCCCATAACTTCCTCTGCTAGCCAGATTGCTAGATGTTCTAACATATTTTCAGGTCTCTAGAGCTGATGGGCAACATGTTCCGGCAGCCGCGTCACGCCATCTTGGAAAAAGGCACCGCCTCAATACTGTCGTACCTCAGGGACCGCATCCCCACCAAATAACGCCTTGCCCGAGGGCCACAGCACGCTCCGAGCCCCTCTATTGGCTATGTGCGAAGTTGGTGGTGGGGGTAAAACGACGTGATGAAAATATGAACTTTCCTGGGAAGACATCTTACTATTTGGCAGCTGTCAACTGTCAAATCAACAATATGTCCCACACCCACTAGCATCCCACTAGGCTTGCGCCACAGTCATGCACGGAGCGAATACATTTGTTTTAACGGAAGTATGGCGGTCGGCGTTAGCAGCGAGTATACAGTGTGGAAAGAATGGGCCCTGGAGGGAAAATGCCTTATTTGCTCAAAGGAAATATTCTTTTATTTTTTTAAAGAAACAAAACATTCAAAGATTTTTTGAAATTTGCTTGTTTCACCCGGGGATCGAACCGACTAAACATAAAAAAAAACACTATTTTATTCTACTATCCGATACAGTTAATGTTAATGATAACATTTCTCCAAGAAACATGAGACCTTAAACTTGTCTGTCGTACAAAATATCCTTTATGGATATTTAGTATTCAAGAATATTTTTAGACAAGCAAAATTGAATTAAAAAAAATCTTTGAATGCAGTTTTGTTTATAAAAAAAAGGTTTCCTTTAAGCAAAATGAGCTAACTTAAGGTTCTGAGGTACTTTCCCTCCAGGGCACATTCATTCTTTCCACACTATGTTTCGTGGCCCAGACGGTTGCTGATACCACGCTGAAGGGGTGTACTTCAGTGGGGCTAAGAGGGGCAGCTAAAAACGGGTAAGTAGATGCGCATTTATACGTGTTTATTCATGTTTTACATTGCAATACGTATACGTCTCCTCTGGGGACATGTCGCTGGACGTGACGCTGTGCGAAGCGTACGACGCACGAGACCAAGCCCTTATTTCTCGCAAATAAAAACGTATCGTAAGATTTTCAGTAAGGTTCGAATATGAAACTCGTATTTATTTTGACATTGTCTCTCACTCTTCAAAAATTGAAAATAGATTCCCATCCGGAAGAAGGCATGAAGTTTTGCATTCTTTTATAGGCTACTACATCGGTCAAATATATTAAAAATGCAAAGCGTGATGTGAAACTGTATTTTTGTATGTTAAATACGTACAGCGCTGTGGGTAGGCTTAAATTATTTCATATTTAATGCACTAACTTTTGTCAAAAAACCTATAGTTTTTTTTACCGCAAAAACGGAAAAAAGTCCGATTTTTTTGCAATTTTTAGCAAACTACGCAGAAAGCACAAAATACTTTCACATTCCAAAATACAGCTTTACATCACGCTTTGCGTTTTTAGAGTTTTTGTAAGATTTGACTGCTGTATACCTACACACAAACCTACAAACATAAATAAATTTGAATACAAGTTGTAAGGTTTTCATTTCATCTCATTTCATATACTTAGGTTTTTTCTCTTCATTGAGCACAAGCTCTGAATTGCATTTTTTGACAAGATATGTATAGTCTGCATCTTCTCAAATGATTTTTACGCTTAAGACGGTAATCTGTTAAACAAAAGCCATTGTCTCTTTTATGTGAGCGGTCGTCCATTGTGTGTTGGCGCGTGCCACGGCGCGTGCGGCGCTCACTTACAATGGCCGTCCGCTCACACAAAAGAGATTACCGTCTTAAGCGTAAAAATCATTTGAGAAGATGCAGACTATAGTTGCAACCTCTTTAAGAAATGTCTATAGATACCAAGTATCGTACTTTCTTCCGGATCGGACTATATTGAAAGCAGGGACCGGACAACCCTTTCCGCGATAAAACCCCTTTCAATGGGCGACACTTAAACACGGCTAACACATTGAAAGACTTTCCCTTTTGAACTGCAAGCCCATTCATACCCCTACCTTTGACTAACCCTTACCGAAAAGCTAACCAAAAATAAGGCTAGCCCTTAATAAGGGTTACCCTTATCTTTAAGCGCTTTTTATAAAGGTTTCCCTTTGCGTGAAAGAGACAGGATTAGTATATATCTACGGTAGTGTATGAAAAGGAAAGAAAATACGTGCCTAGTCAAAGAACGCCGCCGTCGCCGCCGACGATCGCTCGGATTCGAAGTAATGTGTGCTTTATGAACAAGGTAGACGGCTTAAATTAGCACGCTTATATGCTAAAAGTGAAGCCCTTTATAAGGCTAACCCTTATAAGCAATATGCAAGGTGTTGGTGAGCGGATGATAAGGGTTTTGTAAGGGTATTTGGGCTACCGATTACTCAAATGTGGTAGCTTTATATAAGGGTTTTTAAAAGCAAAACAAAGGGTTTCGTCTGGCAAAGGGTATGGTGAGTTAAGCCTTATGCAATACCCTTATAAAACCCCGATAAGGGATAGCGGGCCGGTCCCTGATTGAAATCTAAGAAACCCCATCATACATAGTTCTTAGATACCATCAAGTAGATTTTAAGTCGCTATACACGCGGTCCATTGCGTTATTCTATAATAATATATTACTATGTATGATACCTCGATACCATCATGTACGATTCATAGCGCGGGAGCAACTTATTAAGCCAAACCCAAGGAAATTTGAACCCTTCTGAATTACGCAATGGACGTTGCTATTGCTTTACCATACAGCCAGAGAATATCAAGCCAAAGTAGTTTTAGAACACCAAATATTATGTTTTTGCGTACCTGTGTCACCCGCCATTTTGTTTATTGTATACTTTGTTGTTTATGCTATTGTTATGCACTTAAGTTAAATCATTGTTATTTTTTGAGCTTGTTATTAAGTAATTAATTTGCGTAAATATTCTTATACAAATATATTAGGTTGTGACATTGTATTAATAATTATTAATAATAATAAAAAATGTATTGGAAGATAAGAATTGGATAAAAAAAAGCTAAATTTATTTACTATACCTACGTTAGAAGTATGATCTATCAACAAAAAACATTCTACGTAACAAATACGCCTAAACTATGCCAAATAAAGGAAAAAAATATTTTTCTGTTGAATCTATTATCGTAGAAACTTGCTCAATAGAAATGACAGCCAAATGATCAAATAATTATATTTTCATTGCAATGCGCATGTTTAAATCTGCAGCTATCATCACCAATTTAAAAGGTTTATGTAACATAGCGGTAATTGTAATTATAATTTTTCCAAGTACGCTTTTATGCTAACGAATGTGAGAAAAAAAAGTATGTGAAATGCTAACGCACAGCTATACCTAAGGTTATAAGTTAAAATTAATAACAGTAAAATTCTCCAAGACGTTATTTGATTCTGATCGTTCGGACTTTGGGGTCATCCATTACTTACATCACACGTTTAGGAGGGGGGGGGGGGGGAGGAGGGGGTCAAGAAAATGTGACAAGGCGGAGGGGGCAGTCACAAACTTTGTGACGTCACATTCTTATTTCAGTTATTTTTTATTCGCTGTACAGTTAAATAACAAGTTTTTTGAACGATAATCGTTTTTAATCGTTTCATTTTCTTTCCTAATCTGTTTTGGGTTATTAAATTACTAATATTTCTTTCGTCAAAAATATTTTGATACTATATTAATAATTTACCGATTTCATTGAAAAAATGTGACGTCACACCAGGGAGGGAGACGTTTGCCAAATTGCCCAAATGTGACCAAGTGTGACAAGGGGTCAAAAAACCTCGAAATTCGTGTGACGTAATTAATGGATGAACCCTTTCCCCATTCGATAATAAAATTGGTATTAGAAAAAAAAACATGTATTACGTCGTTGTTACGCACTATTGTGATATATGTACCACGATAGAGAGTGAATATGCTGGTAGCATTGTATATAGAAGCGTTCTACCTGAATGAAGATAACATAGGTTATTACGTAGGTACCTGTTAAAAAGTAAATTTAAAAATATCAGCTTTTTATCTTTGTCAGAAGTATTAAAAATGCCTCCTCCCAATCGAAATGAAAAGCAGAGTGGACATGAGAGTGTATACCCATTTTATACTCGGCTTAAATCGCCCCTCGCCTGGCAGCACGGACCGTTAAAGTGCCTCAAATATAACTATTAAATTAAAGATTTTAAAAAAACCCTACGCTGTACCAACGAAAGCCATTTTATACCAAAAATGCCTTACATCATTTTGGAAAAGAGCTGATACTCTTCAAACTGTTAGATTGATTTCTATAAAACATAGCTAATAGCAACCGCAAGAAAACTCGCTTTCACGTAAAAGAATCCGCATCGAAATCGGCTCATCCGTCGGAGAGCTACACTGCTACAGATAGACAGACATTGGCGTCAAATATATAACACCCCTCTTTTTGGGTCGGGGATAAAAAATTGTTTGTTTTATGCTGTCGTTGTACAATCTTTTATTACATTACTGTAATTTTCGGTGGAATGCTTCTCAATGTTTTACACCATTTACGTACGGTTTGCAGTATTTGCTAGTATTTTAACTACAAGGCTGTTACCCCAGTTATATTATCTAGTCGTAATAAGTCATTGCAATAACATAGTCACGTAACAGAGTTTTTATTGTTAATGTAATAATATAGCGGGTGATTCTGGGGTTATGATAAGGAATGACAACGTGATAAAGATGATCCATTTGAACAAAATTGTTTACATGGCACCAATGTGAAAAAAATATGACGATGAAATATGTTCGGCTAAATATGATCTCTTGAGGTTTTCTATGGAATTGCTCAATTTTTATCGCGATTTCGTGGTTTTTTTTCATGAGATGATCATATTTAACCATCTTCATAACTTTTTAACCGACTTTAATTATTTAAAATTAGATTCCCAATTTAGTTGAATATTTTTGTCGTTTCTGATCCCAACACCGAATCACCCATTAATAGTTATTTATATAGTATTCGCTGTAAATTATTATATTTAAATAGACATGCTAAAAATATTGCCGTATGATTGAAATGTATTACAATTGTATTACTAGTTTTATTTTCGAAATAAGTTTGATATTTGTTTGCTGTACACGATATAATTGTTCGGTATGAATCGTTGTTTTTTTGTTTTTGCTAGTAAAATTTGTGTTAAGCATGTAATAATCAGTGTCCTCAATTGCATGAATTTATAACGTGTCCATGCAATTTTGCAGCTTGCTGTGCCTAGGGTATTGTTTTAAAGTGCGAAAATTTCTGGGTTGAATATTATTCAAAATTTAATTTATGAATCATGATATCAGTTAAGAAATAACACCAATTCGTGTTCAATTTACCTAACTAATTAGATGCGCTAAACATCTTGAATCTTGACATTGATTATTGATTAAAAATGCAATAACTTTGTAATTAAAGCTGCTTCTATTTATGAACGATTTTCGATCACTTATTATTTTTATTGCAGCGTGTAAATAAATACCCCGTATAAAAATATTGGTCGTTTTTTTCATGATTACATGTAATTATGTTGGTATCATACGCTAGTTAATCAATCGTGTGTTTTATTAATAGTTAAAAGACAGCTAAGCATATTAAAGCCAGAAACCTAGTCCCATACAATCGATCTGATAAAGTGGAACCAGCTAAAGCTAAAGCCTGACCAGGAATATATGATCACGCGCCATATTGCGGAATTTCACTGGAATTTTTTGCTGTGCCTAGGGTATTGTTTTAAAGTGCGAAAATTTCTGGGTTGAATATTATTCAAAATTTAATTTATGAATCATGATATCAGTTAAGAAATAACACCAATTCGTGTTCAATTTACCTAACTAATTAGATGCGCTAAACATCTTGAATCTTGACATTGATTATTGATTAAAAATGCAATAACTTTGTAATTAAAGCTGCTTCTATTTATGAACGATTTTCGATCACTTATTATTTTTATTGCAGCGTGTAAATAAATAGCCCGTATAAAAATATTGGTCGTTTTTTTCATGATTACATGTAATTATGTCGGTATTACAGCAACATCATACGCTAGTTAATCAATCGTGTGTTTTATTAATAGTTAAAAGACAGCTAAGCATATTAAAGCCAGGAACCTAGTCCCATACAATCGATCTGATAAAGTGGAACCAGCTAAAGCTAAAGCCTGACCAGGAATATATGATCACGCGCCATGTTGCGGAATTTCACTGGAACTATTTTTTTCATACTATACTGAACTGTCACGCTATACATGAAAATAACAGCGCCCTCTTGACAATGATCATATCGTCAGGTGACAAGCAAAACTCACTAATTACTGAAAAATAATTAAACAAAAATCAACCGTATTCGGATAACAATACAGTTCACTATGGCTATGAACTTGTGGTGGTTCTTAGTGACTTTTGCTTGTTACCCGCCGATATATTACTGGTCAGGCTTTACATAAGTATGATACTATGTAATTGTAAAATATTGGTCATTGCATTACTTATCCTCGTAAGGCCCTCGGTCCTTCGTGTAGTACTAATTACTTCCTTTTGTTCGATTTCAAAACAAAAGAAATTCAACCATATTTCCTTTACTATTGATTTCAAATTTAAATGGGTTTTTTTGTATGGTGGGCCCTAGGAGGTTATGGGTACTTTGCTAGAATGACTGTGTGTGATTGGCCTCACAGTAGATGTGGATTTCTTTCTAAGCTTTATTACTAAGAAGTCTAAGAGATACAGGAAAAAGCAATCTCAATTCCAAGTTGATATTTGATAACGATCATAATTGTTAAGAGCCATTGTTTTGTCATTTTTCCATTTAGGTATTTACATATTTTGTGTAGTTTGCTAGAGTTCTAACTCTGCTTCGCGTTGGGAAACAACGGAGTATAACAGCGCCACCATAAACGTACCATTCCTATGAAAATAGGACGATCATACCTGCCTCACTTTATCGCTACTAAGTCGAAAGAGACGGACTTTTCTTATAAATCTTATCATATATAAATAGGTACTACCTATAGCTTTTCAGCACAAATTGTAATATAGACTATCTCGAGTATGACATTTTGCAATAAAATATCTAAAATTTGGAGCCAATCCATGATGTTTTTCTCAAGTAACCTTCTAACAGCAACATTATTATCTCACCATCTGTAGGCCTAATGTGCTTACAAATAGGTCTACAAAGGGTCGGAGGGTCTACAGCGAAAAACGAAAATCAAAGTTTCTGCCTCTATCGCTCTTGCATATTCGAGCGATAGAGAGGCAGATCAGAAATTTCGATATTCGTTTTTCGCTGTAGGGCCTCAGCTATGTAATATAGTGTCGACGATGGAAGGCACAAGTCTCTCAACCTACTATCTGATGACGAGACGAGCACAGCTTTTAAATTTAAATCTTATTTTCACGACACAAAGTGCATTTTTCTTTGAAAAGAATGTCAAACATACGTAACAATATCGAGTATTTGAGTTATATGTTAACAAAATTAGCACTATTACAGTCAAATGAAGGTGTTACTAGATTGTGGCCGATTATTTTGTCTGAAGATCGATGACGTAGCTACGCTGTGATATGACAATACCAAAGAGGATATAATTGGATAGAGCGGTACTGTCGTAGTAAATTTTGAAGCCACAGTAAATTCACTGCCATCTATCGACACACGATTAAATTAAAAATAAAAGTATCAAAAAATGTATTTATATATGGATAAATGTTTTTTTATTTATTTGAAATATTTCCATTAATTATTTTTATATTATTTTGACCCATGTTCCTTCACTGATATGCGTTAAATTGTTAAATAACAAACGAAACCGTTAACGCCATCTATACGAGAGTATGCCAAAGGTAGTGGCGCCATCTGATCGAGAATCTAATTTTCTTGATTTTCGAGTCACGTTTTTTCCTTAGACTGTAAGTATCCATCTATTACGGAGTTATATCTATCTATGATAATACTATTAGTTATTCTGTGGCTGTGAGTCCGAATTCGTAATAAACATAGCCGGCGGTTTTGGGTGCGGGAAATAAGCGGGAATGTTTGTTTTACACTAGCCAAATAGTATAGGTAAAGGCACTCATGTCTGCCGAGGTAGTTTGGCACTCGAACGCAGTGAGAGCGCTAATAGTCCGAGGCTGAAATGATGCCTTTCACTCGAGTTAAACACTCTACTTTTCATTACGAATACGAGGAAAGTAAAATAAATGTTTTTTTTAAACATAATATAAAAGTACATAATTTTTATAGCATCCTTTGAGGGTATTTTCAATTAACCATTTAAGTAAAAGCATCGTTGGTTACGGATTGGGGAGTTAAATATCAGAATGGAAATTGTATAACAAATCCATTTAAAACCAAATTTCAATTGCTTATCGTAAAAAAATGAATAAAATCGTACTTTGAAAGTAAAATGCTCTAGTGCAGAAACGTATCATTTTCTGCACACTTTTAAGAACAACAATGACCCTCTTCCAGATAATAAGAAATGATTTTTTTTGAAACAAACTACTGTAACATTTGTAAGCACGTTTTAAAGCTTACTACCTATTTTTAATTCATAGTTTGGTAACTATTTTACAATAAAATAAGTAGGTGTACCAACACGAAATTATTCCCCTATATTCAAAGATTCTAGAAGTTATCGTCTAATCTTTCGTAAGTACCTACTTATTGAAAATAATTTGACACAAACAACTTCATTAAAAAAAAATCTAAATCCATTATTTCAGAGAACCTGTCAAGCTAAGTAAGTAAACATCGTAATTTAAAAGCGATGAATGTAAGGACGGCGCGGCGTATTAGTGAAGTAGCCGCAATTGTCCGTAGGTAATTTTGTGCATCAGGACGTGATGGATGGTATGCCGCGCCCGGACATTTCCATGACAATGGCGCGACGTTACCGAATTAACATAACAGATTGCTTTATAGGTCGGCGTCTGCGGTTGGTGTCATCGCATTTGGAGCGTTCGAATCAAACACTGTAAACATTGGGCAACCTTGGAAGTCTACGAGACGCAGAACTGCTCGTCAAGTGTTAATATTACAATCTTGATCCGCCGGTAGCTGTGGCACTGAAAATATCAGAATATCTACAGCGCATGCAAGAGCGCGGGACCCAGACAGTAGGTACTAAAAGCAAAGGGCTTGTTACATCTGCCTTTTCGTCGGACACTTTTTGCGATCTTTCTGCTGAGGGTGACAGGGAAATAATGAAATTGTGTACATAATAATAAACTACCAATAATAGCCCCTTTAACGTACTCTCTGATTATGCATATAGTATTTCGTACCTCGAGCTCTCTTTACATTGGTTTTAAAACTACAAACGCAAGTTAGCCCGACATTTGGAACACACGGTCAAGTGAACACGAAGCCTAATCATAACCAATTAGTCAGCCTGACTGTCGTTAATCATTTACCCGCTTGTTAAACACGAGTAGCCGCTTATTTTCAACATTTCGGATTGTTTCATCACATCGTTCAATGGCGCCATTGTCTTAGTTGATATATAGTTTTGTTTACGTTTCCTGTTTTTGCACTGTCGTTCATAAACATGACATATGACGAGTGTCTGGGACGGACATGATCTATGGAGAAAACGAAAGATTTAGAAGAGAAGAGCATAAAAATAAAATGGTGATCATTGGCATAGGCGTGGGCGAAACGGCCCCTCGGCAACAGCTTCGCACTTAAGAAGGCCCCGCGGGAACCAACCCTTTTTATTAGGTACCTATAAGGCTCAGTCACTTCATGCACTTTATGGACAATGAAGCGAGCTATAGGACGGAGTTTCTCAATGAAATCAATTCTGCAAATTTGAAATGGGAACCAAGATCGTCGACATTCGATCTGAAAATCTTACCAGCTCTGGGCGGTGTACATTGCTCGGTGATTCTCTGATACAGTGGGCAGAAAGAGAGATTAACAATATGACTCATCTTGTAGATGACCGATCTAAGATTGCAGGAAACCTTTGGTGGAGGTCAGCGCACGACCCATCGTTGTAGAGATTGTGATGATGAGGATTATGATGATATGTTTTCAAGTACCTATCTACAGCGGCTTTGTAATACCTCTACATATTTGTATTAACATGGTATCCTACCTAATGTCCTCTACCTAGCTGTCTCTTTAGCAATTTGAGAAACATCGTCCTCTTAAATAAGGGTTATTACAGTCATATTAGTTCGTATACTTAGTTGTATGTAGTACTTAGTACATCCACCATTAAATATCATGACAGCGGCGGACGTCACGATGTTCCTTCCTCGACTGATGCAAATTGCGCTAGGCGGATGATTTGGAAATCCGCGAAATAACATAGGTACGGGTGTAATTTTTATTAGTTGAGCCCGTATGTTTGCGAAATACCAAAGTGTTATCTATTAGAAGCTATTGTTGAACGCGGGTGAATCGATCTCGAAGACGAACCGGTGTAAATGAGCTATTTGGTTTAGGTTAGGTTAGAATTTTTTTCTATTCTATTTTTATTGTAAGCATTTTAGTCCTTTTTACATCGTGATACAAAGTTCTTTTGAAGTTTAAAAGTTTATTAATGTAACTAATATATAGGTACCTAAGCAAAAATATGAAGGTAGGTACAACGTGGCTTAAAATTGCAAAAAAAATGAATTTTGAGTCTCCTCTAGAAGACTTAGGTAAGTTTCTACAGAAGTCTCAAATCTCTAAGAAACAACTTAAACGCATAAAATCTAAAGAACGGATTTCAAGCTTAACAATACATTAGGGACTCCAAGGAATCTAGTAACCCACCAAGACAAGAGACCATCGCTTGTGAGGTTATTAGGTCAATGGAAGGAAGGAGGAAGGTATAAGTATATTGTTTCCCTGTCCTTAACCGCAAGACAGGAGAAAGTATCCGGCTAAAGGATAGGTGTAATAACCCCTATGGGTACCTACCTACTGCGTAGACGTGTTAATCACGGGGTCACATTTCAGGCTTGCAGCGATCGACTCAACGATAGTAAATCAGGCGCTGTCATATCATCGTTCGAATTCCACTATCGGTCGCGTCATTCCATTGTAACTTGTAGTAAAGGCATAATGAGCTGCAAGGTCGCGCGGCGGGGCACGGCTGCTGCACTTCATGAGGCGTAGATACTCGTAGTCAGGTAGTTTCAGCGCGCGCGCCGACGCCGCTCCGTCGCATACCCGCTGTCAAGACCTTTAACTTGCCGATCTGACTAGATTTCACGAAACATCCTTTTAAAACGAGACTTAGACACTACCTGCGAGGCAAGAATCGCGATCTTCGTGCCTACGCGACTCGAGTTTACAGTCGATATTCAATTTAAAATGTAACAAAGGACAGTGTACATCTTGTATAATAAATACAAACTCATCATGTTCACTCTTAAACTGTTTTTGAGTTAAATACGTCTGATTTCTAGTTCGGAACCTGACCACACACGCGATGGTTATGTTAGTTCAGCTGCGGCCCGGTTACAATAAGCTATAACGAATTGCACAAGTGATTCAGTCCCTACAAGTTTTCCAGTGTTGAGTCACGTCCCAAATGTACTAGGATTATGTGGTTTTGGAGTAAGATCTGTGTCTTATGATCTAGTGCCAATAGTGCTGTAGCTGGATGGAGTTTGGCAAGATGGAGCGCTGGCTAGTGCTTGTTGTGGTTCTGCTTATGCAATACTTTGGTGGTAAGTGAAGATTGTTTTACAGTGTGGGTCATAAACTGAAATAGATGTCATATAACATATAAACACTGAAGAAGAAGTGACCGAGCCCGTGAAAAAGTGGCCGAGGCTGGATCAAGGCTGGGTTCGGATTCGGACCGGCGTGTTCAACTTTCACAGTTGACGCAAATCCACAGGACATGATTTCTGTTTTGAATTTGTATATAGTTATTGTGTTATCGACTTCTTAAAATGAAAACAAAAGTCAACAATAATTTAATTTGTTCTCCAGTTCTAGGGATCATTAGGGTTCCGTACCTCAAAAGGAAAAAACGGGACCCTTATAGGATCACTCGTGCGTCTGTCTGTTTGTCTGTCCGTCTGTCACAGCCTATTTTCTCCGAAACTACTGGACCAATTAAGTTAAAATTTAGTATACATATGTAAGTTTGTGACCCAAAGACGGACATGTAACGTAAACAACTGGATTTTAAACATGGAAGCCACTTTTGGGGGGTAAATGAGAAAATTAAAAAATAAAGTTTTTCAAACTATATCGTGTTATATATATATATATCAAATGTAAGAGCTCATTGTGCGAATCTCAAATATATTTTTTTTATAATTTTAGGATTAATAATTTAAAAGTTATTCAAGAAAATAGGCAAAAAATGACCATCCCCCTTTATCTCCGAAACTACTGGGTCTAAAATTTTGAAAAAAATACACAAAATAGATCTTTACCTACAGATTACAGGAAAACCTATTAGAAATTGCAGTCAAGCGTGAGTCGGACTTAATTACTTAGTTTTTGATCCGACCCCTAAGGGTTTTTTAAAGACATTTCACTCATGTTTCACATAAAAAATACATTGTTTAAATTGTGTAATGTACGGAACCCTTGGAACGTGAGTCCGACTCGCACTTGGCCGGTTTTTTAAGTAATCATATTTACCTAGTACCTACCTACGCGACATTAGGGGCCGGTACCTATTCAAAGACCCGTTCTTACACACTGAAATTAAAATGTCTATAAATATTTTTCATTACAATTAAGTAAGGGGTCTATTTGAGCCACTTTGATCAGTAAAAAGTAGTCATACGTATATTATTGTACATATGATATGAAAACATAATCCTTCAAGAGCACAAAGCACGTATATAACGCAAGTCTGTTCAGTACCTAACGCATTTTAAATAGTGCCGTTAGTGCGGCATCTTGCTAATGCATCTATTTTAACTCCTAACTATCAAGATGGGGATGGGTGATACATTTTATTGTATACCTGTATACTCGTTCACTTCTTTCCTGTAGACATCGCAGTTAAGAGAATTTTAAGCAATTTTTTACGCTGCACCCTTACAGGCTCAAATTTTAAGAAAAGCGTGATATGTATTTTATTTACCTGGGTCGTAAAATTTTTGCATGCCCACACAAGTGACCTTTTGATTAGATTAGATAAATGTACAGACTACCAATAATTACGTGGCTATTCGTTCGCATTTGTTTCTACTTTTTTTAAATCTTTTAAGTAAGCATGATCCACCCTAGACTGCATCGGCACTTACCATCAGGTGAGATTGCGGTCAAATGCTTGCCTTTTTGTAATAAAAAAAAGGTGTTTTTCACCTCAGCAGCTCGAACAAGCTTACTTTCGTCACTCCCTGGAGTGAGGAAAGTGAGACTTTCCTCACTCCAGGGAGTGAAACAATGTAGCTTTTTAATTTAATGAAGGCCATGAACTTCATACTACGGTACGGTAAGGTACGGTACGGTACGGTACGGTACGGTCCGGTCCGGTCCGGTCCGGTCTCGAATCGTATCGTATCGTACATATTATAATACTTTTTTTTCTGTTTACTCTGTGTAATTCGAAATACATTTTAACCTTTAATATGTTCTCACTACTGAGGTGAAAAATTATGTGTGCAACACGAGAGCAAAGTTATTTTACATCTCGTGTTTTTGAGTCCCTCGCTAACTACTGCTAATAACTATTGTCGGCAAAGGTTGTCACGTCATCTTGGCTACCACCCAAGGAAACGATGTCACTGGCTGACATGCAACCTAGTTCTCGTCGGATCATTAGCTGCAATCTGCGATAGATGCACGCTTGTTTGCCGTGAACTATTATGATGATTACAATTAGACTCCCTTTATTATGGACTATTACTTATTCACCGTTTGCTCGATTGACTCGACAGATTTTAACTTCTGAGGTCATAAGGAGCAAAAAATGTTGTATGACTTTTGGGTCGTTTAGCAAAAAAAAATTTTTTATGTGTGTGTGTGTATTCTGCACACGAAACGTTGTTATCTTATTGACAATAAAAAAACATTACAACGAATAAGTTATGTTTTTTACACATATTTTGCGAGTTTCCTTTATTTCGAACTTTAATGTCTGACAGTAGGTATGTTAAACCACCTCACCCTTATATTCCAGACGATTGTAAACCTAACGTGAAAGGTAACGTAAAAGGTAAAGTGAGTTATTTTGACTAAACATTTTTATCAAGATTTTCTCAAAACTATTTTAACACGTAAGAGTCAGAGTCACCGTGGAGCCCGTACTTGTCATAATACGAGTATATTACATTTAAAACTTTCGCGTTTTGAACACAGATTAAATCACATTTACAATCGGGTCTATCGCGAATTTATTTTGTTACCTTTATTTACCGACGTTACGCCACAGGTTTCACTGGTCGTGGTCGCGGCTAACTGACGACCCAGCCCCAGCAAAATGTCAACAGAGATTTGTGTGACTACCCGACGAAAAGTGTATCTAAAGTTTGGGGTAGACATCACATTTTCAAACCACCCACTACTCATAAATGTTAATTATTGTCAATAGTCCGACAGAGGTGTGTTTTGCATGTCGGACTCATCATCATCATCTTCCTGGCGCTATCCCGGCTTTTTGCCATGGCTCATGGAGCCTGGGGTCCGCTTGACATCTAATCCTAAAAATTGTAGGCACTAGTTTTTACGAAAGCGTCTAAAATCTGACCTTCCAACCCAGAGGGGGAACTAGGCCTTGTTAGGATTAGTCCGGTTTCCTCACGATGTTTTCCTTCACCGAAAAGCGGCTGGTAAATATCAAATGGTACATAAGTTCCGAAAAACTCATTGGTACGAGCCGGGTTTGAACCCGCGACCTCCGGATTGAAAGTCGCTAGGCCACCAGCTGACTAGGCTAGACGTTGCGTGTCGGACCATTGACAATAATTAACATTTATGTGTGTAGTGGGTGGTTGGGTGGTCATCATGAAGGAAAAATATGCAACTTGGCCTGCTGGATAAATGATGCGTCGGTCGTTACCTTTTTGTCTCAGAGGGCAGTGGGCAGTGCCGCAATGGGCAGGAGCCGAGCTTCGCGCGCTGGTCGGGCGCGAGCCCGGACCAGGCTGCGCCAGTCTTCGTGTACGCGGCAAGCGGCGAAGAAGAGGTAATATGTTTCTTCAGCGGACAGTGACCATGAACATTAAGTAGAAGAAGAAACCGGTATGGCACGGCGCATTTTCCATGTGCCATGAAATGACCGCGTCGTGAACTATGAAAGATTTTACTTTATCGCTTCATCAGCAAACAGTTTGCGACCCGCTGATCTCTATGACTGACGAGCAAAATGTAAATAGGTATATAAATAATTAAATAATTTCACGGTTTAGACTCACTTGTTTTAGTCACTCGCGCGACAATTTCGGAGAGCCTAGGTCTCCTTTCTCAAGCACTAATAGTGCGAGTAGCGTTCACGACGACCGTGTATTGCGTACACCGTGTATTGTGTATTGCGTTGCGTGTATTGTGTGTTTAATGTTGGTATGTCTCACAACAGTTTAAATTCGATTAAATGCCTACGGCTGTAAATGAAATTTCTCGGTTGTTTAAATTGGCAGTCACTGGCAGGAGCGTGCCTGGCGCGATGCCGCGAGCTGCCAGTGTGTGCTGGCGTTGTGGTCGCCTACTCACGGGGGCACTGCCACGGCGTCGCCGCGCAAGTAGAAGAATTACTCCGACCAGACAACGATGTGGCTTACTTCAAGAAGATCTGTGCCATATGTGAGTATAGATTGTTTCAATCGCAGTCGCTGCCAGTGAGTGCTGGCTTTGTAGTTGCACATTCTCACGAGCGATGCCACTGTCTCTGCGCAGACGCGACAAGAAATACGTCCGGAGCCTGATTCAGATTTAACCATTTGTCATGGTTTTGAATTGGTTTTGAAACGACCTTGACAAATGTCTTGATGATTGGGGCGCATCTCACGCACGACTTTAAGGTACATGCACCAATCAGCGTAAGCGGTCCTTAAGGACGTGTCAAAACCTGTTCAAAACCATAACAAATTATTACATCTGAACCGGTCAACGACGTGGCATATTAGAAAGATCTGTGTTTTAATTTCAAATAATTGGTATTTTCTGTCCGAAATTTAAAAAAATACCTACGAGGATATTGGTGCAGAAACAAATGCCCACACTTTTGATTCAGACAGACAGCTGTATATCTGGGGCAAACTAAAAACTTATTAGGCTCGTGTTTTTACAGATATGCGATGTCTGTTATCGCCCCACAGTTCTTAATATTATTATGTACTTACCCCAGTGCCCGAAGGATGCGCGGAGCGGTGGTGGGCCGTGGAGGCCACGCCGGGGTACCACCTGCATTCCGAGAGCAATATAAAGGTGGTCCTGAACACCACGGCGCGGGAGTGCTATGCACTCGTCCTGGGCACAAGGGGGGAGCAGCTCTACAGGTTAGTAATCATCAATTGGGACATTTTCTATGAAAAGGGACCTTATTGTCGATGGCGCTTACGCCGCACAGCGTCGCGCGGCATTGTATTTATATCGGAGAGTCGTTAATAATGGTGTAAGCGCCATCGACAATAAGGTCCCTTTTTATAGAAAATATCATAATTTTCGAAGTAAGGGGTTATTTAGATCTATCCATATATGATCTACATGTTATTTTTCGGTCGATCTTAGGAGCAATATAGAAATAAAAATAGTTTATTTGGTGTATGACAGTCTCCGGCCAAAAGATAGACCTAATATTTAAATAACATGTGGGGTCATAAAATCTATCCTTTTACGACATAGAAGCGATATACTTACCTACCTAAGTTGTTTCCCTGTCCCTCTTAGTCTTAGCTCTCATCTTATTGTATCTTCTCGTAAAGTAGATAAGTATGGTCAAAGATAGATATAACTCCGTAATAGCTGTTTACAGTCAAAGGAAAAAACGTGCCTCGAAAATCAAGAAAATTTGATTCTCGTTCAGAGGGCGCCACTAGTTTTGGCCCACTGTCGTATAGATGGCGTTGACTGTTTCGTTTGTTATTTAACAATTTTAACGCATATCAGTGAAAGAACATGGGTCAAAATCATAAAAATAATTAATGCATTTAAAAAAAATCATTTATCTATATTTAAATACATTTTATCGTATTTTTATAAATCTTAATTTTTAGTTTTAAAGTGTGTCGACAGATGGCAGTGAATTTACTGGGGTTACAAAATTTACTATGACAGTACCGCTCTAGTATAAGTTACTCTATGGTATGGTTCATAATTGTTATACACAGGAAGTAAGAACGCACGTGGTATGTACTTAAATAATCATGATAAGGTTAATAATAGATAACCGTGGAACCGTTTTAATCTCTATCTGCATGTATATGAATGACAATCTTATACCATTGTTCCTGGTACAACCTAATAACTCTGAGATCGCTGGGATTTGATACAATATACGATCGAAGAAATAAATATTGTGCGAGGTGAACAACCTTTACTAAGAGGGACCAATCGCGAAAAAATTCGCTGCCCCGTAATAAAAATAGTTATTTGTGCAACAAGAGAGGAAAGTTGATTTTTCTTGCGAGTGTTTATTTTGAGTCCCGAGAAAGCGAAAGATTCTAAGGTAGAATCTTGAGCGTAGCGAGGGACTCAAAAACACGAGATGTAAAATAACTTTGCTCTTGTGTTGCACACATAATTTTTCACCTCAGTAGTGAGAACATATTAAAGGTTAAAATGTATTTCGAATTACACAGAATAAACAGAAAAAAAAGTATTATAATAAGACCGTACCGTACCGTACCGTCCCATACCATTAAAAAAAATGTAAAAAAGTATGAAGTTCATGGCCTTCACTAAATTAAAAAGCTACATTGTTTCACTCCCTGGAGTGAGGAAAGTCGCACTTTCCTCACTCCAGGGAGTGACGAAAGTAGGCTTGTTCGAGCTGCTGAGTTGAAAATTATATTACCTACCTATTTTGTACCAAGTTTCAGTTAAATTAAATTAAATAATTATTTATTTCAGAAATTCATCATGCCTAAGTTAAGGATGGATTTATACTTTTAAGTCTTAGTGTATATCAAGAGGTATATTAAGGAAGACTGTAAATAATGTACATGGATTACTGACATACCTAAGCGATAATATTTATAAAACCAAGCCGTTTTTTTCCCAGATCGGCGCAGTGGGTAAGCCCCGAAGGCGCCCTGGACGCCGACGCCGTCAAAACCTCCGACTCTTCGCTGGGCAACTGCATCCTCAACGCCGAAGACAAGTTCACCGAGCCGGAGTCCTATAGGGTTGCCAACTACTACACATTCTACGTGGAGAACCAGTGCAGGCACGACTGTGAGTACACACAAGTAAAAATGTTCAAAATTTGGAAATTTAAATGCTTAGATCGGGACTGCTATTTAAAGTACATTCCGTTGAGTGTACACTATATACAACTTTTGATTAATTTATTTTAGTCTCTGACACCAAACGTTTGCTTTTCACTTAAGTTACCAAGTAGGTACCTGTGCCCATATCAGTTAACTTAAGCTGGGCAATATCGCGGTAATAAAAAAAAGCGTTAAATATGATTTACTTAATTTACTCTTCATTTGAAAGGGGTTATGTTGTTGTTTAAATTTTTCAGATCCAAAGAAGATAGACCGATGTTCCTACGAAGAATATTACAACCAAACGCTGAAACACGTCGAGTTTACTTACAAAAACTTTACCAAAGATGAGGTGTGTATTATGAGGTGTTTGTATGCATCGTACTTAGTCATAATTTCATAGAAGTTTGTATGTGTTATGTTTATGTACCCACTTACTTGTTTTGTGCAAAAAAGTTTCTTACTACAAGCACACAAAAAATATACTGGTACCTATTCCGCTTCCCTCTGCTATATTTCCTATTACTTAGTACTTGGTTGGCACTAACTCCTTTCTTAGCCATTTTATCCAGCTTTACATTTAGTTTTTTAACAAATACTTCCATGTAAAACTAGGTATTTCCAAAGCAATTTACCGTGATTGTACCTAGGCAAATATGTGTCTTATCTACTCACGAACATACTAACATAATGAGCATATATTATCTACTCGACGAATTACTGGCAGCAATGTGCAATGTTATGATTATGTGTTCGAGGAAAATATGCGCATGGTATCATCATATTTTCTTGCTTATGTGTCTACTTGATCTTGATGGTAGATTTTATTAAAAAAATTCAATGATATAGGACAGCTAACTATTAAAAGTGAACTACATGTTCCTTATTTCTTTGTTGTTGTACTTTGAATTGGTACCTAGATAAAATAACAAGAATGCAGGTAAAAAATAAAAATTCACTATTATCAATCATGTTTATTTAGAAAAACAATAAAATATTATATTTCTTACAAATAATAATATAATTACACGAGGTAATTTAGTCAAACCCGTTCGTTATCGCTTCCGGTGCAAAAGTGCCCATAATGCTCACGGCATTACCCCTATTCTTAAACTCTCACTATTATTAAAAGTATAGTACTATCTATATAAGACCTATCAGTTACCTCTAAATCTACTTTCCTTATGTCTAAAGGGGCCCACTGACTTTCAGTCCGCCGGACGATATCGGCCTGTCAGTTGTTCGGAACTGTCGAATTTTTGTTCTAACTGACCGGCCTATATCGTCCGGCGGACTGATAGTCAGTGAGCCCCTTAACAATGTAACATTTCCAATTGGAATTTCAGTGCAAGAGCGCCTGCGAGTCCGAAACGCGCTTCGTATGTCGCGGGTTCACATGGCTGCCTCGCGAGGGCGAGGCCGGAGGGCGCGGCGAGGCCGGCGGTCCCGGCTCTCGGGGCCTCTGCGACCTACACTCCGAGGACCTGGTGTCCACCGGCTCGTGGCTGCTACGCCGCGCAGCTCAGGCTGTGTATTATCGCCGTGTCATCTGTCTTAATAGTAATCTTTTTTAGAAGCTTTTATTTAACTTGTTTGTTTTCTGTTTATACTGAGTTCAAAGTGGCTTGGCGAGGGTGTGGCAGACGTCGCGGTTAACATACATAAGTACCTACAGTATATTTACGTACATAAGTAGTAATCTAGTCGTTAGCAATGATTTTGGCCTCGGTCTCATCAGCCTCTGACAACGCGAATGCAGGTAATTGCAAAATTTCATGATACTTAATACAGGTTCGCCAAGAATAAACTGCGGAGGCGGATCGAAGATAACGCAGTTTATAGACCCACAAAACCACTCTGCTCGCTGATAGATCAATATTTAAAGGAGTCCAAAAAGTTACTAAATTATTGTTGAAAAAATATGCACTGATTCGCCGTACTAGTTTTTCGGAAGATCCCTATGATATTCATTAGTACCTATACATATTTTCTATTGCAGTAAGCGTGGATTGCTCAGACGACTCGCTGATAGTGACGTACCACCCGCGAGGCCAGTTCCGCGGCCGGATCTACGTGCCGGGCCGCGGCGAGGGCTGCGGCGCGCGCGGCGTTGGCGGCACCGTTCGGCTCAAGTTACCACTGTATGGCGATTGCGATGTCAACTTCGCGCATGCCATATCACATACGCCTAATGGAGTCGTTAATAGGTGAGACAACTGGTTGTGGCTCTATTGTATTTGGTAGTTATATTCTGCGGCTGCATCTACTTGCCGGGCCGCGGCGAGGGCTGCGGGGCAAGCGGCGCTGGTGGCCCCGTGACACTGAAACTGCCGTTGTATGGTGACTGTGATGTGAATTTCGCGCATGCTATATCGCCTACACCTAGCGGAGTCTTTAATATAAGGTATGAGGCTGTTGTGGCTCTAGAATGAATATAAATAGTGCTAGGACGCGCAAAGCACACGGCGTCGGCAGAGTGTATGGTGACTGCAATGTCAACTTCGAGCATGCCATATGCCCTAAGCCACGCCTTTTAACGATCACGCGCTTAAGGAACCGTAAAGACAAACTAGATTGCAAAATAACCAATTTATATATTTATTTGAAACAATGTATTATTTTTAGGACGATGGCTTACGTAATGGTTATGATCCAAAACAATCCGATCATCCAAACGGCGGGCGACCGCTGGGTGCGAGTGGGCTGCTCGCCGGGCGAGCGCGCCGCCTCCGTGCCGAAACATGTCAACGCCGCCGTCGCCGTGAAGGACACCGGGTATGCAAACACATGCACTGCACTTGCACTTGCAAATGCACTTTTTTTATAAGGTCGACACTACCATTTAACTGAATGATTGGTTTGGAATCCCAGTGCAGTATAAGTACCTACTCAAATTTATATATACCTACATTACCTACAGAAAATATTGGACTCGTGCCCGACGCTGAATTGGATTGCGGAGGCTTTTCAAGATTGTAAGTAGTAATGTTAGCCGGAAATTTGAACACCTCACCTCGGTCCGTATCCAGCGTCAGGCATGTGAGACCTTAATTGCTTTTTGTTTTGTCTATTTCTTCTTACAGAAAATAAATATTTAATAAAATAATTCCATTTAATATGTTCCATAAGGCGTCCATCCGAGCCGAGTAGTGGTGCGCCGTTGCCGGCGTCGGCGAGCACTGTGTACAGCGGCGGGGCGCCCGTCTCAATGTACGTCGTCCGCGTCGCGCAGGACGCGCCGCCCGCCGCCGCTGTCTCGCTGGGCGAGCCTTTAGAATTGCGCATCGAGTCCACAGGTATGACACACAATAAAATTGTAGAACGTCTGAGTAGAAGTAGTATTGCACGAATTACCGTCAATACATTTTTAAATTTAGCTTGAATACACTCCTAGCGTACTTGAATAGGATATCTATGACATAGAATCCGAAAGACACTTGAAAAGCCCGAGGTTAGGTCATTATATTATCAACAGTATTTTATTATATATAAATATCTACACACAAGTCCTACTCCTACGCCATTCTTTGAGATCAGATTAAGATCCTTGCGGACCTCGAGCTCATTTACCTATATAGAATTTACCTTTCTAGAATACTTGTTGTTTATTATTTGCAGAGGAAGCCGAGATCGAAGCTTACCACTTAGTGGCCTCGTCGCGACTCGGGGACAGCTCCGTCCTGTTGCTTGATAGCAGAGGGTGTCCCACCGGACAGGTAAAATTTAAATTACTTATTGGCCCTATTCCGAAATCTAAAAGATTAGATTCCAGCGAGAAATAAGGAGATCCCCAAGAGAACCAAGCTAGTTAACATCGCTAAGAGTTAGGCTCAAAGAAGTACCTAGTGCCCGCTGTGGCCACACAGATTCTAGCGGACGTGAGGACGCAGCAAGAGAATGCTCCAAAAAAGGTGGACCAAGAAATCGTTAGAGAACGAATAGATTAATTATGCACGACCAGTGTTTTGGAGATCCTTGAGGGAGACTTTATAGTGCTATAACTTTTCTTTTTCGATTGGTGATGAAATGAAATTTGTCTGTTGTAGGTGGACTTCCCCGCGTTCACACGCAGCGTGTCGGGTGGCACGCAGCGTCTGTCGGCGCGGTTCAAGGCGTTCCGTTTCCCCACATCACACATCGTTCGATTCGCTCTGATGGTGCGGTTCTGCGATAAAACTTGCGACCCGGTGTGTATCCCTAGACTCATGTGATACCCAATTTACATAGGTTACTTTATAATCGGTTGGTCGCTTAGGTATTAGGCGAATGCACTTACTTATTGGAATAAATCGATTGTCATCCGCAGCGTACCATCCGTTTTCTGACGAGACGTATTTGGTTTGATATTGACCGAAGTTAACTGTTAACCTGCTGTTAAAAGTACACACAGCTGCAAAAGTGCATGCCCACTTTATTAATGGAATTCATGCACCTTTACAGCTCGTTGTACAAATTCAACAAAAATGGCCCTAGTAGGGGTATTTATGATGGATATATTTGACGAGTTTCGAATGTAGGGCCGCCCTACATTCGAAACTCGTCAAATATATCCATCATAAATACTGTCTGTTATAAATTTCACATAGTTTGCTGTAATGCTGTGTAATTTTTTTGAATCAATAAATAAAAATAAAATCATTTATTTTCCAGGTGAATTGCATCCAGCCATCAGCCCGCCAAGCACGCATGACCAACGCCACGTTCTCCTGGGAAGACGGCGACGGCGTGCCGGGCTCGGTGGGTCCGGCGTGGGGCGCGCACGGCGCGGGGGGCGCGGGGGGCGCGGGGGGCGTGGTGGCGCGCGGCGGCGCGGCGCCGTGCCCGCCCGCCGGCGCCGGCCGCATGCCGCTCGAGCTGGAGATGGTGGTCGGTTCCGGGGATGTGGTGTCCGCTGACACTATGGTCCGTGCTGACCATCGGTCTAATATACGTGAGTACACACTTAACATAGATAAGGTTTACATAGAAATTAATACTACTTATTAAATTGCATTTTATCCACTAGTGGGGAAAGTAATTTGACCTTGGAGCGTGTTTAAGTAGCTTTTGTTTTGACAGATAACAACACGTAAAACGCTCATAATATAGGTTCGTTCGATATTAATTATTATTAAATAAATGGTTAGAGAATTTAATAAAATTTAGCTTGGTTTAATGATTTTAAGTCATAAACCTTAAAATTCCATAAGAAATATTGTTTTTTTTTTATATTGATGTTGAATATAATTCTGAACGCACAAGTTGAGTCGATGCAATTTCAAAACGCATCGTCAGAAATGTCAACAATGTCAACAATTTTTTTACATAATGTTATGTAAAATTTTACACAATGTATACAAATAAAGACTTATTTTTTGATGAGCTATTTTTTCGTATGTTGCACTTTCCTCGCTATAGTGAGGTGAAAAGTTTTGTGTTACACACGGGTGCAATAGTACATTACTACAGAGGCTGGGAAGTAAGGAGTTGCCGGCCGAATGCATATATAATGGATAGTTATGAGGCCGACAACCCCTTTCCACGCCGATGTATGTATAGTGCTTTTCTTAAACATATATACAATGAAATAAATAAAGAAATTTCTACGAAATTAAAGTTTTATTTCTAAAGAAACTAAAAGTAAACGAGGCACAAAATATAACTACCACCTATACGTATCTTTATTACACGTGTCGTATATTTTACACATGTAGTTTATCAATTTATTACACAAATTTTCAAGATATATTTATGTGTCTTTGATTTTTTCGCCTTGCATCCGTCTGACTGTAGTTTTAGCCACATAACTAAGATTACATAGTTTTTTATGTTGATATTATGCTTCACATACATAGTTGCCTTAAACATGAAATGTAATTAACAGGTATTCATTTAATATTTTCGTCGAAACTCATATTCAACACAATCAAACACGCACAATAAATCCAATAAAATAGAATTACAAAATGAAAAATTTTCAAATTTACCTCCAAAACGATTAAAAAAATACCTACGCGTGTTTGAGTAGACATTTTTACCGCTAATATTTAAATGAAATATTTTAAATGTGTATTTGTAATTATAGTTTGTCAAAGGACTGTCTTATTTCAAACATAGACAGAGAGAATCATGCTATCTTTATCTTACACTAGTACTAGCACCCGAAAGAAAAGGATGAGTATAGTTGTTTTTGTTCTTATTTACTGCCAACTATAAATTTGCGATTCAATATTATTGGAATTTGTTAATAATGATTTATTTATGATTTTTTTTGAAATTCTATACAAATAAAACTGCAAAAATATATCAAATATCGTTTATTGTTTTTTTTAATAGTCGTTTTTAATTGGCAGAATGTCATTCCGAACAAAAAGCAAATATTGGTTATAGTTTTTTTTTATGGCATGGCATTATGCCATGATGCTGTGTCACAGATATATGTGAAATGGAAATTAAAAAAAAGCCACTTCCCGGCCTAAGCCTGCAACTTTGTATGAAATTTCATTACATACCTCTCGTCTAGCCGCGCCTAAGACGTGATACTTCCCAGCCTAATATAAAGAACGTAATATCAATATTACATAGCATGTTTGAGAAAATGTATCTCACTTCTCGTGCGTTGAAACACTCGTTACGCTCAGGATTCTATAGTTGAACCACGAGCGAAGCGAGCTAGCTCGTGTTTCAATTCCACACTCGCGGGTAAAACACAACTTTGCACCCTTGTGTAAACAAATAACTATTGATATGTTTGAGTCTCACGGGAGTTTTATAGTTAAAATTACTCACCTTATTAAAAGTGCAAATATATGATATAAATAGGACAAATAGCTTCACGTTTCATGACATGATATGATTATGAAATAAATACGAATCAATGTCTCACTCGACGGCCTCGGTTTCCGGTCGACTGAACATCTTGTATAACATCATTAACAATTAATGCGTCGAGACACGTAACAGTCGCATTCCGCTGATTACCACAATTAAATCATTATGCGAATCATTAATGCAAAGGAAATATAGGAGATAGAACACTATCATGCTAAATCGGAAAAATACACGGGTCTGCATTACTGATTTTTAAACGAGTTCAATTTCAAGAATGAAGATCGAGGTTTTGTTGTCCGTGGTGGTGGTGAATTGGTGATATATCGTTTTAATATAAGTATCACAGAATAAGTAATAGTATTATCACACAGGGTGTAAAAAAAATCGGTATCGTGTTGTGATCAGGAGAAACCGGCCAAGTGCGAGTCGGACTCGCGTTCCAAGGGTTCCGTACATTACACAATTTTTAACAATGTATATTTTATGATAAACGTGAGTGAAATGTCTTTTAAAAATCCGTAGGGGTCGGATCAAAAATTAAGTAATTAAGTCCGACTCACGCTTGACTGCACATTTCTAATAGGTTTTCCTGTGATCTATAGGTAAAGAACTATTTTGTGTATTTTTTTAAATTGTAGACCTAGTAGTAACGGAGATAAAGGGGGGGGGGGGGGGGGGGCGAATCCATAAGTATGCAAGATATTTTATAAAAAGGGCTTTTTCTTCCCTGCTAGGAGGGATCAAAGTGGCACTTTTCTTCCCTGCTAGGAGAAGTAACACTTTTCTGTTCTAGGACACTATTTTTACATTTTTTTGCGTATTATTTTTTAAGCTTAAATAATATTTTTAAACATTATAATTACCTCATAGGTGATGTGAAAAGCAATATGTGTTACATGGTAGCAAAATTATTTCCATCTTGGGCGTAACACACTTGAATATCTCACTACGCTCAGGATTCAACTTGAGAATCCCTTGCTACTCTCGGGATTCTATTATAGAATCCTTCGCTTCGTTTAGGATTCAATTGTACGCCCTCGCCGTAAATATGTAATTTTGCTCCTTTGTGACACAATCTACTATTGATAATGTTTGTTTGTACACAGCGGAGGAGTCGCGCGAGTTTGATAACGGCCTGGTGTGCGTGCATGAGCTGCTGCTGGTGGCGCTGGCGTTGGCCTGGCTCGCCGTGCAGGTGTTACTGCTGCTGGGATGCTGCGTCCTCGTCAAGCGGTATGTTGGGTGGTCTTCACACTAAATGCCGATTTACACGCCTTTCAAGCAAGCAATTTACATGCATAACGGTGTCTGGCACAAACACCTGGGTGCGTAGCCAACGTGCAATCGTTAACGCTCCGTAGCGAACGAAACGCAACTGTCACTGTCGCACTAATATGGAAGAGTGATAGAGAGAGATGACTACGATACGCTACGGTGCGTTAACGATTGGCACGTTGGCTACGCGTCCTGAACCGCGAAAAACGAAAATGTAAAATTTATCATTTAGTTTAGCACAACGGGACTTAATCGCGTATAGTTAAGTTTTGAAATTTACCTCCAACGATTTACCGAAGGCGTTGTCCCCGAGGTCTCGGAGAAGACTGGCTAAAGATGACATCAACATCTTATAGCCGCGCGAGTTTTTCGAACTACCCGCACTTAGTCTTGTTTATCAACTTCAACGTTTTGCGCATTAACGTGTTACTCGGTTGACACACTACACTAACGATATTCGAATTTTCAACTACCTATCAATATCGTGAATGTCAATATTCGTAATACGTTTATGAATTCATTTGGCATTCTTGGCAAGTGTCGCGTTCCTGAATAGCTTTAACATTGATTTTTTAAAGATTGATTTATAAACGCTTAATTAATTATTTGTCTGTATCAGATACCGTAAGCTGGCCGAGATGAACATGCAGAAGGACTACCAGGCCTTTGACAACGGTGGTTTCGATTCCATGTCGACGCATCGTCGGGTCCATTGGCCCGACCAGAACATTGATGTGCTTCAATAATGGCGACCAAATTTCGGTTAGGTACTTATTTATTTCATATGGGCTGATTTTTACAGATATTGATTTGGCAGGTCGTAGACTTCGTTATGCATGTATGTATATATATACTTTATTGTACATAAAAAATAACAACACGAAAAGTACAGTCACAGAGTAAATTAGTTTATGGCCCTCAGACTAGTAGCTACGACGACCGGCGTGACAATAGAGACGGAGATCGTCGGGATGGCGGCGACCGGCGCAACGGAGATCGCCGGAATTTTTCACGACAAGACGAAGGTAACAGGAAAGTAATTTCAGTCCCATCCTCAAAGATCGGTCGGGTAATCGGTAAAGGCGGGTCTAAAATCAAAGATCTTGAATTTGACTCTGAGGCTAAAGTAAAAATCGGAGATACTAGCGGCGACGAAACTGACATCACGCTGACGGGTACTGATGAGGCTATCGCAAAGGTTGAGGACATGATTAAAGATCTTGTCAAAGACTATAAACCTTTGAGGCGAAGCGCAAAAATATAGTTATGGAATATTTTAGATATGAAAAGTTTATTCTGAATTTGTCAAGATAAACAAGGCAGACAGAAAGACAATTTTTGTATTTAAATTAATAAAATGGATTAAGTTCAGAAAAACAGAAATCAGGCTCAGGAGTTCACGGTTTCAACCGATGCAGTCGTTGAATTAGTGGGTACAATCATTGTGCAAGTTTTATTTTAAGATTGTATAATGACCTCGGTGTAATTGTATTGTACATATTACTTTTAATAGTTCCGCATTAAATCTTTCTATACACAAAGGTTTTTTATAGGATTTATTTAGAAAATTGTGTTATGCAGTCGACTAAGCTAAAATGACGTGTTTCAGAAAGTAAAATGAGATTCCAAAACGCCTTATTTCGGCTAAGATGACAGCTCATTAATAGTACATAAATAGTTTAGGAAGAAGTAATGATACTATTTTTTAATTATTTATTTAGATTTTAAACTTTTACCCTCTTGCTAACATTCCAAAGTAGTTAAATTTCTTAATTATGTGTTCATTTGTTATCGAGTGATTTATTGAAGATATTTAAATGAATAAAAGTAGTGTGAATTGTTATAGGTATAGATGTTTGTAATAAAAATAAATAAATGTGTTTTTATATCATTTTTATTCTTTGAACATTCCTCCTATTTTTTTTATTTTTTTCCTTGCATAATAAAATAAATAGCTTTACACATAATCAATAAAATCAATAACAATTAACCGACAAAGTATTATTTATCACATCACGGTTATACCCATTATCCAGTCAGTTGAAACAGCACTTGATTAGCTTGAATTATTCCTTGAGTAGGACAAAATTCGGTAAATTGAAAATTTTGACCGGTATTTGATAATCACCCATGGCCCTTACTAAATGACAATTAGATTGAAACTGCATTATAATTTACTAAACAAGATTACGTATAATTAGTTCTAATACTAATTTTGGCTGTATGCCGAGCAACAAAAGTTTTATAAATTAATTCCATTCATAAGCTGATAATGCACTTATGCAGCTCGCTGTACACGTGTGATTCCTTCCTTCGAACCGGATCTAAACTTTGCGCAGCCGGTCATAGTTAGTAATTCAAATATTTAAGTCGTGCAGTATATGTTAAAGGTAAAGAACCTTTCCGTTGAAGCTTTCCACGCTAGGCTATTATAGTTAGAGATCAATATTTCGCGTAACATCAGCTACTCCCTTTGTTTACAGCGGATTGAAGATTTTGTATAGTAACAAATAAGTTTTAAATCCACTTCCGGATTTTGCCCAATGTTCTCACTGGCCGATAAGTAATAGGTCAATAGCGATTTAGACGAATAGCGAATTTCAAATGAAGTTTTTTTCATAACGCGAATTAGTCAGACTACGTTTTAAGCAGACCCGGACAACAGGTTCTGGGTTGTTTTATCGTAGCTGATATTGCGCAAATAAAGATCATCTGAAATATAAAGGGCAGTTAAAAGGAGGTTTTAGTCTATTGTGATGGCGTTAGCAGGCGGCGTGGGGCCCACTGGCTGGATTATACGGAATTTGGCTGTTTTTGTGGACCGAACAGATTAGATTCGGTCGTGGGTCATAGTTAGGAGATCCATAATCTATTGCGTGGCGTTAGCAGGCGCCACTACAGGTGCCGGCGAAACAAGGCGTTGTATGATATTTAGGCTGTTGGCCGGACAGGCTTGATTGATCCCGCGGGAATTTAGGAATCCATGGTCTATTGCGTGGCGTTAGCGGGGGCAGCTATAGGAGCGGGGGGTGCGGGTGAGGGCGGCGCGGTGCGAGCGGCCTGTCGCGGCGCGGCCTGGCGCACGCTCTGGCGGTTGGACGCCGCGTTATAGTGGTAGCCGTCGAACTTGTCCGCCGACGGCGCGGGGTATGTTGCTGTGCCCATGTACATCACCTGATAATAGAGAATATGTCAATAAATAGAACGATCAGCATCAGAAAAACCACGAGAAAAGCAGTTAGTTAACTACTGTTATTGTTACCTATAAGTAGCTTGTAAATGGAGTCAGCTGTCGAGAAACTGCTATCTTTAGATAACAGAGATACACCTAACCAGAGCAAAAAGAAACTAGAACCTATGCTTAACATAATACTTAAACAAAATTTCAAAAAATATCTTTAGGTACCAGATAAGTAGGAATTACTTTTACATGCATGACTCACCAGTTTGTGGTGCAGCATGATGGAACTGATGGGACCCTTACTATCACTATTATGGCGACAAACATGGGTTGTAGATAGCATATATATCGCAAATGAAACAAAAACTTACCTACTTATAATTTGTATCCGTTAACGTGACTTAGCAACTGCAATAGTCCGTCAGAAAGCAGCACATGCAGTTAGGATCTGGTGGAGTACTGTAATCAGTGGCGTAACTACGGAGGGGGGCAGAGGGGGCAAGTGCCCCGGGCGCCATCCAAGGGGGGCGCCAAAATGGGCAAAAGGCAGCAGCCGGGAAACTTTTGTCAGTCGTCAGGGGGCGCAAATTTGGTGACTGCCCCGGGCGCCATATCCTCTATAGCTACGCCCCTGACTGTAATCTTTCTTGTGCCTAAAGTCCAGGTCGTTAAGGGTACTAACCTGTGGTTTATATCCATCAGGGCCGGCTTCATATTCGACCAGCTGCATGCGCCCATCAGGCAGGAGCACATGGTACGAGCCGGTAGCACGATCGTCCTTACGCTTTTCATTATGCCCAAAGTCTAAGCTGACGCCGCTGTCTTCCACGTTGTATGAGAAATCGTAGTTCGCTGGTAACTGGAAAAACGGTGAAGAAATATTGTTTTTTTTTTTTTTAATAAACTGATTGGCGATTGGCCCTAGTCACACCTGATGGAAAGTGACGACAGGGCCTAAGATGGAGCTCACCGGTTCAGTAACAGCCTATTCACTCTTGTTTTAAAGAGACCGAGTTCATATTGATCAGGGAATACAGATGGCAGATGGAAGTATGGATATTATACATGCGAAAGTGTATCTGTCTGTCTGTTACCTCTTGACGCTTAAACCACTGAATAGATTGAATTGAAATTTGGTATAGAGATAGTTTGAGTCCCGGGGAAGAACATAGGGTAGTTTTTATCCCAGAAGTTATCCTTAAAGGAGGTGAAAAAAGGGGGGGTGGAAGTTTGTATGGGGAACAGCAGATTGGATAAAAAATAAGCTACCCAAATTACTAACTCCACGCAGACGAAGTCGCGGGCAAAAGCTAGTAATAAATAAATTCTTATGCATGCCAGTTTTATTGCTTTGTTGTAATGAGGTGAATTTGGCGGGTGACCGCAAGGTGAACACTTAGAAGAAAGTCATTACAACCGTCATAAGATCAACTAAAAGCCACATTGAACCCTGATACTGTTACCAAAGAGGATATAATAAGACAGAGCGGTACTGTCATAGTAGATTTTGTAACCACAGTAAATTCACTGCCATCTATCGACACACCTTAAAACTAAAAATGAAGATTTATAAAAATACGATAAAATGTATATAAATATGGATAAATGTTTTTTTTTATTTGCATTAATTATTTTTATGATTTTGACCCATGTTCTTTCACTGATACGCGTTTAAATTGTTAAATAACAAACGAAACCGTCAACGCCATCTATATGACAGTAGGCCAAAGCTAGTAGCGCCCTCTGATCGAGAATCAAATTTTCTTGATTTTTGAGACACGTTTTTTCCTTAGACTGTATTTATCTATAACGGAGTTATATCTATCTTTGCTGTTACTGTGTAATGAGTCGAGTTATAATATACGGCTGAATCTCTTCATTTATTTTACAGTCTTAGGGTCTGTTGCACCAAACTGTTTGTCATCGTTAAAGAGTTCGCAAAATTTTATTGTATGGAAAGTTTCATTGTAAACCGCCGCGGCGCGCCGGTTGATGTTGATCAGTCTGTCAAGTGCGGATGGTGCAACTGGCACTTACAGTAGGTTCTGGAGCAGGCTTCTTGCCGCCGCCGGGCTTGGGCGGCAGGTACTCCTGGCTTGCCACGTCCTTCACCAGCAGGAACCAAGCTAACAACGATATCTGAAACAATGCAACCGAATAAATAACGATACCAAGTACGTAAGATCAAGAAAAAGAAAAACTCAACGTCGTGTCGTATCAGGCTGTCAAGGAGAAGACAGAGGACCGACTTACATGGAAATCGCTCCTCCGACATGAGTAACTCTTAAATATATGATGATGATGACGTGAGGTACTTACTTTTATAAGATAAGTGTGGATGGGTTCAAATTTTGCGTCCATGTTCGCAAGTACCATATATAGGTACATAGGTACAAAACTGCAAGTACCTAGTACTTGAAAAATAAAACGCCAGTTGCGGAAAGAAAAACCTAAGCCCTCCTACGTGTACACGTTCAACGCAGCTGGCCATTTTTATTGTCACGCGTGCAATAGAACATTTAAGAACAAGTTCGGCCTGGCCAGCCACATTAGGGCTCACGCTAGACAACGTCCATAATATTGACCGGGATATAGACCGTGATTACCTTTTGTATTATTTGTGAGCTCCCGATATTTCGACGCAGTTACATGCATCATGTTCACAGGTGAGTCACCCGTGAACATGATGCATGTAACTGCGTCGAAATATCGGGAGCTCACAAATAATACAAAAGGTAATCACGGTCTATATCCCGGTCAATATAAGTCTAGTGAAACTAACCGTGAATCATTCAAAACTCTAACGTCCATAATGTTTATTTGGGGTCGCCGTCATCGAAAACGATGAGGAGGACTATATATATATATACTTGAAAAATAATAAAATAGGTAGAGCATTAAGTAGGTACACTTCAGTTCGTGTTCCAGTCAGTTCCGTTTTAAAAACTGACCTTGCTCCTGACTAATAATCTCCTACTTTCAATTTCACTTGTTACAGACATCCCTATTACCTACAGACGAACAACGTTTACGATAAATTACTTCGATTAGACAACGAGTTTAAAAAGTAGGTATCTAACTGAATTTATATGTCTACAAAAACTAAAAACAACAAGTCACTCCATAAGTAAAAATGTGGCCACGAGAACGGGCCTCTAATCCTTTATTCGTCTTTGTATTTATATCTAAGGATAAGCGGTTGACCCTATAGTATAGTTGCACTTGTCCCGACTGATAATAGTTATTCCAAAATTAACTTACGCAAATAATTCTCCACATTTTAACCGAGATGAATGATCTGCCCGACAATGCCGGCAGGATGTAGGGCTCCGTCTATATAAAGCCACGGGGTTGCGGTTGCTCGCTCCGCCCCTCGCATTTTTCATTACCGCCGAGCACGACCTACGAAAATTTCGACAGAAAAGCAACCGATAATTGCTATTAAGTATAGTAATAAAGTACAAGTGTTAAATAGTTTCATTTCTCAAGCCTTTGAAATCTTTAGTACTACTACTTTAGGTAGATACCTACTACTAACAGTACTAACTACAAACATTCACCGTAAATTAGGCGACAGTGACACCATGGTTGATTTTAAACTGGTTGAGCTGACTGATGTTTATACTGCAGTGTGCCATATATCCTGCAGATAGACATACAAACTCTAATAATAATAACATTAGGTACCCGGCCTTGTATATAGGCGGTGCGGACATCTACTTTAAAAAAACCGCCAAAACCATTTACTGGAACACTCATATATATAGTTTGTCAAAGGACTGTCTTATTCCAAACATAAACAGAGAGAATCATACTATCTTTGTCTTACACTAGTACTAGCACCCAAAAGAAAAGGAGTATATATTTTTTTGTTCTTATTTACTGCCAATTTGGTTTGACCAGCTATATCTTAAATCACAGCCTTGCTCTAACCAACCTTTTTAAATCATTCAAAATAGTTCAATGTTTAAGGCACTCATCAGCCATTTGATACAAATTAAAAATAAAAAGTATTTATTTTTAAATGGCGTTTGCATATTCTTTTGACCAAATGTGGCCATGATTGAATTGAATTGAATTGAAATAGCCTTTATTCCTGACTCAGTTTTTACAATACAATTATATTAGTATATGTATCTATATTTTATTTATTTATGCTCTTTTTTTCTGCTTCTTTGTCAGGCTGTCTTTGACATAGGCCTCCTCCAGGCGGCGCCCAAAAGCAAAGCATGTATAGTTTTTTTTTTGTTCTTATTTACTGACATTTTGGTTTGACCAACTATATATTCTTTATTGTATTTTTATTTTATTTTACGTTTTAAATGTAGTATCGATGAGCACCGAATCGATACTATCGATAATTGTAATTTTCTTCTGGTAACACATGTCGTTCGTATTTTGACATACGCGTGACATTGACATTGACAGCCAGCTGATACGATAAAACTCCCATCGAGGAGCATGTAGAACAGGAAAAAGGCAATTATAACTACTAAATACATTCTTAGCTTCATCTTCGTAACACAAAACAAGCTTAAAATGAATTCCCTAGTGCGTAATAGTTGGTCATTAGCATGCCGCACGTTTTCAACATCGCTGGTGCGACAATGCGCTCAGCCGCCTAAGAAGAAGCCGAAGCAGTTCTTCGGGCCTATAACGTGGAAGTCCATGGCGGTGACGGCGGTGGTGGGCGGCGGGCTGACGGGCTTCATGCTGTACGTGAGGCAAGAGAAGCAGGCGGCGGTGGATAGGGAACGTAAGCGGCAGCTCGGCAAGGCTAAGATCGGAGGAGATTTTGAGCTTGTTGACACGCAGGTATGAAGTTAATTATTTAGAACCGGACAAGTGCGAGTCGAACTCGCCCACCGAGGGTTCCGTACTTTTTAGAATTTGTTATAGCGGTAATACATCATCTGTGAAAATTTCAACTGTCTAGCTATCACGGTTCATGAGGTTCGGTGCCACCAGGCAGACAGACAGAACGATGGACAGAGAAGTCGTAGTAATAGTCTTAGTAGTAGTTTTTACCCTTTGGGTACGGTACCCTAATAATTGTTGTTGTTTTCCTCAGAACTTCACATTTACATAGACTATACATACTTATTTTAATTGTATTGGAATAGGTTTTACTTTTAGGTATATAGGTTAAATGTACTATGATTATTACTCACGATTTTAAAGACTGCAAAATTTTCTTTTAATGAGTTATGCTATTCTCAGGTGCTGCTAGTAATGACATATTACTAGATAACAGTGTGTGTACTGACTCAAAAACATATATTATAGCCTCTTTGTTTCCATAGTCTTTTCAATTTTAGTTTCTATTTCAGTTTTTAAATTTGGTTAAAATAGGTTTTTAAGGTGTTGTTGTCCCCGAGGTCCTACTCAACATCAAAGGTTTGATAGGTTTCCTCGAGGAGCTGGGCTGGCAGGACTAGCCCACCCCCATGTCACGCAAAATAGGCGCCAGTCGTCAAGTTGCGGAAAATCGCCCGAACTACAATACAATACAATACAATACAAGGTGTTGTTGTTTCTGTTGATTTTTCTTTCTTGGGGTATGGATCCCGTTTGGGTAAAGGCCTCCTCCCATTTCTTCCATAAATATCTATGTTTGGCATTGTACATCCAGTCTTTCCCGGCAACCTCTACTATGTCATCGGTCCACCGTTTGACAGGTTTTCCAGTTTTCCTCTTCGCTGGTAATGGTCCTTTCCATCTTGCCTCAAAAACATACAAATATTCAATCATAGGCACGTCATAGCCTAATTTACCTTCTTACATTTCCTCCATGAGCTGTGGAAAAAGTCTACAAAATCAGGCAAGCCAATGGAAATCACGTTCTATGGACTGCTAAATGAATGTGTTTTTAGGGTTTCGGGTTCCGAACCAAAAGGGTAAAAACGGGACCCTATTACTAAGGCTCTGCTGTTCTGTCTGTCTGTCTGTTTGTCCCTCTGTCACCAGGCTGTATCTCATCAACCGTGATAGCTAGACAGCTGAAAGTTTTCACAGATGATGTATTTCTGTTGCCGCTATAACAAATACTAAAAACAGAATAAAATAAATATTTAAGTGGGGCTCCCATACATCAAACGTGATTTTTTTGCCCTTTTTTTTCGTAATGGTACGGAACCCTTCGTGCGCGAGTCCGACTCGCACTAAGCCGGTTTTATTATAACTAGCAACCCGCCCAGACTTCACATGGGTTACACAAAACCTTAAAATTGTATACACCTAAACACTTTCGCAACCGGGCAAAATTTTGAACAATACCCAAGAAACCGGTCATCTATAGCTGCGTATAAAACAACCCGCTGGGCGGGTTGTCCGGCATCTGAGCAAAGTTCACGAGTGCCTACCAGGCGTGTTCTCGGTAGTCAAAGTGTAAATCTTCCTCACGAATTAAAATCAATTTGGTAGTTTTTGAGTTTATTCCGAACATACATACATACAGACAGACACGGCGGGGGACTTTGTTTTATAAGGTGTAGTGATCTGTAACTTCCGTTTAACTGGTTTATACAATTGATACTTTATTGTACAGTCGAAGGCAAAAATATCGAACTGGACAAATGGCTCAAAAATATGTGAACACGACTTTATTGTCTAAGGAGTAAGAGCGTACACATATTTTTGAAACTTTGGGAATGTATATATATTATAAATTTATTGACTTTCCTCTAGTATATAAATTTATTGACTTTCCTCTAGTCTTTGTCTACCGTTCTTCATCAATTCTCATCTACTCAAAGGTTAACTGGAAGAGATCCCTTAAAGGGATAAGTTCGTCTTTGTACTGCCTATTTCTGTGCCATATTTGTGTTCTGTGTTTTTTACAATAAAGAGTTTATACATACATACATACATTTATGCCCTTGACTGTACAATATATAAATTTAGCAATTTTTTACTTGTTTTAGGGCAAACTGGTAAAGAGTGCGGATCTCCTAGGCAAATGGCTATTGATATACTTCGGATTCACCCATTGCCCTGACATTTGTCCTGACGAGTTGGAGAAATTAGCGGAGGTTGTCAACAAACATGGTGAGTTTGAAGTTAAAATGTAAAATAACTAAAATTAATGACATAGATTAGGTCAAATCAAACAAACCTTTGGGTAGTCATAGTCACTCTCTCATAGCACTATACAACTTAACTCATTAACAGCTAATAACTGTGTCAATTAGCTTAAAACTGCACAATAAACGGTACTTGTACAGGGTTTAAATTGTAAAGCCCGACATAGTATACTAGTTGCTTGATAGAGTAATTAGTATGAGTCAGTCAGTGTCAGCAATCAAACCCTAACATTTATGGGTATGAAATCACAGTTAAATCCTATTATTGTTAAATTCTAACTAATGTTAGAACTGCACTAGTTCATGGCCCCGACGGAAGATCAGCGCTAGCCCAGCCAGGCTAGCACCATGCTGAGTCGGGACCATTTCGTGGCTTATATTATTTATGTTGTGTTTCCTATGTACGTGTTTTCCTCTTTTTTGCCACGAATAAACGCTATCTATCTATCTAACATTTAAGAAGTAAATGAACTTTTGCTTATCTTATAATCTCTTTACATAGGAACAAATATCTGCTTCTTTGACTTGATCTCATAAGAAATAATAGGATTTAACAGTGATTTCATACCCATAAATTGCATCCACAGAACAATTATAAAAAACATTTTTACACTACAACAGAACTATGTTTTTTTTATGTATACGTATATAATATGAAAGCTTTTTATTTGATTTTTTTGCGGAGAATGCTAGAAAGCTGAGTTTTAGTTTAATATCAAAACCAAAATTGGTTTAATAGCATACTCAAAACTTTCAGAAGTATTTGAAAGTAACACTTTCTTAAAGGAAAGTTATGTTTTCTAAGTTCTTCAGTTGTGTATGAATAACAAGAAATGTTATTTGTTTTCAGATGCTACTCCATCTGCACCAGAGTTGCAGCCAGTATTCATATCAGTTGATCCTAAGAGAGATACACCAGACATTGTGGGAAAGTAAGTTATATAGTATTTAATTTACTGACATAATTAATACTTACCTATTGTACAGTCGCAATTATATGTTACTCAACGAAGGCCGCAAAAATATCTGACACAATCTTATTTGTGGAGCCATAAGAGCGTATCACATATTTTTGCGGCCATCGAAAAATAACATGTTATTGCAGGTAATGTAATAAAATCAAATATAATTCATATTCCTGAAACAAAATAATCTTTTGCACTATTCTCTAGCCGCCCAGAGGCCTATAAGGTCTCCCATTCCATTATATTTTGAATTTATTTTGTCAAATCAAAATTGCATTTCTCTTGGCAAGTTTTGACGTGGGGGCTAGAGGCTACAAAAATGGCGCCAGTCATATGCTAAACAACAAACAAACATATTGTATAAATAATGAAATTAAAAACTGTAATAGATGTCATATGTTAAAGAAAAAGTGACGAAGCCCTCCAGTGGTGAAGGCCGGATTCGAACCGGCGTCTTTAGCTATCGCGGCTAACGTCATGAACCCCTAGGCCACCTCGCCACGGCGGTACCCGTCCCAATTTCTCGACTATATGCCATCTTAGTAAGACTAGGCGTCTTTGACCAACTCAAAAAGCAATCAATGCGCGCTGGCACCTCCTAAACGTCACGAACGTAAATCTTCATCTTCCTCGCGTTATCCCGGCATTTTGCCACGGCTCATGGGAGCCTGGGGTCCGCTTGACAACTAATCCTAAGAATTGACGTAGGCACTAGTTTTTACGAAAGCGACTGCCATCTGACCTTCCAACCCAGAGGGGGAACTAGGCCTTGTTAGGATTAGTCCGGTTTCCTCACGATGTTTCCCTTCACCGAAAAGCGACTGGTAAATATCAAATGATATTTCGTGCATAAGTTCCGAAAAACTCATTGGTACGAGCCGGGGTTTGAACCTGCGAATATATATAGTATAGTAGTTATATATAGTAGTGTGACTACTTAAAAAAAATAATTCAAGTGCACGTTTTTCGCAGGTACTGCAAAGAATTCTCGCCGCGGTTCCTTGGCTTGACCGGCACGGTGGAGCAAGTTCAGAAGGCGTGCAAGTCGTACAGGGTGTACTTTAGCGCGGGGCCGCAGGACGTCGACAATGACTATATTGTGAGTGGATTTAGACTACACACGCCGCACGACCCTTTGACATGGCAACGTCTCAATGTTGCCAGACATGGCGAGTCCGGCCATGTTGCCTCACGACATGTGTGAGGCGACTTTTATCCCTAGTTCAGGGGTCGACAAACCGCGACCCGCGAGCCGTATGCGCCGGCTCTTTGGAGGTACAGTCAAGGGCATAAATATATATACATTCCCAAAGTTTCAAAAATATGTGTACGCTCTTACACATTAGACAATAAAGTCGTGCTCACATATTTTTCAGCCATTTGTCCGGATCGATATTTTTGCCTTCGACTGTACAATTGCGACTCTTTACGTCACCCATGAAACCCTTGAGAGTTCCTACACAACTGAAAACAACATTTGAGGCTCTAAGCTTTTCGATTCCCAGTGGCGTAGCGTGAACTAATCTAGCCGTGGGCGAAATCGCATCTGAGAGGCCCTTTACTTTCACTGTGCCCGAAGGGGCTTCGCGCGAGGCCCCCCTTGGGTCACGAGGCCGTGGGCGAAGGCCCACTTCGCCTACGCCTAGCTACGCCACTGTCGATTCCAGTTGGCTCTTCTTCTCAAAAGCTTGCCGACCTCTGCCCTAGTTGGTTAGGTTATCATTGTCATCAATATCATCAAAGAACGTGCCTCGAAAATCAAGAAAATTTGATTCTCGTTCAGAGGGCGCTAATAGTTTTGGCCTACAGTCGTATAGATGGCGTTGACGGTTTCGTTTGTTATTTAACAATTTTAACGCATATCAGTGAAAGAACATGGATCAAAATCATAAAAATAATTAATGCAAATAAAAAAAAACATTTATCTATATTTAAATACATTCTATCGTATTTTTATAAATCTTCATTTTTAGTTTTAAAGTGTGTCGACAGATGGCAGTGAATTTACTGGGGTTACAAAGTTTACTATGACAGTACCGCTCTAGTATAAGTTACTCTATGATATCATCATATTCTTCATTGATTACGTATAGGCCGACTGTATAAAATCTTTTAGCATTGATATTATAGGTATCAATGAGGGTTACCACGTTTAATTTCGCCGCTAGGGGCGCTAGTGTAGATGAAGGTCTTTCAAAATGTCAAATGCATAGAAGTTTTGGGGGTTTCAAGCTATTTTATCGGGAATTTTCTCTCCTTATTCATAATTGTGGTAAATCTTTGTCCATCTTTGATTAATCATGGTAAACAATAGATACCTACAGCCCAATAAATGTTAGTGGTTTAAAAAAAGTGCCAACTAAAATATAATGCAAAATTAAACAGGTCGAAAAAATGGCACATTTAGACGTTAAAATACTTTTGTGTATATTAGAACGTATTGATTTAAATAAAAATAAGCATAGAAGAATTTTGAGATCTGTTTTTCTGGACCTACATCTACAGTGTCGCCAACTGGTGAGCACAAAAACGGTAGCCCTCATTAAGAGTATCGGTTTATTAGGTATACCTATAGTACTCGTGTAACTGTCTCCATTTGTTTGCCAGATATCTGAACTGTTTACCTACTTAATATTGTCTTCGGTTACAGCGATAGTTACTCATGAAATAATACTATGAAAACGAGTTTGTTGCCGGTCCCATATTGGGATACCCTCCTACAATTTAGGAGGGAATTAAATCTTCTTGGGTCCGTGGTGTAGGGTTGGAGCCGGCGTAGTTTTTTTTTTTTTTTTTTTTTTTTTTTTTTTTTTTTTTTTTTTTTTTTAATCTCGTATATATATATATCTTTACTTGAAAATAATTGTAGTGTATAACTAGCCTTATGAACCGATTTTGCATGTACAACCAGCCTTAAAGTTTGTAGTCTATGATTGTTCATTATTTTAGTATGTGGGTATTTTTGCACTTTGTAATTTTTCCTCAGTCACCCGTTGACCACGAACGCTGTAAAGAGTTCGAAACGTCGGGATGTATTATAAATTCAATATACGCGATATAATCCGTTTTCATAGTTTTATTTCATGTTTACCTACTTTTTATGTTCCCAGGTGGATCACACGATTATCATATATCTGGTGAACCCTGAGGGCGAGTTCGTGGACTACTACGGGCAGAACCGCAACGCGAAAGAGATCCACGACTCCATGCTGGTCAACATACAGAAGTACGAGGCCTCCAAGAAGTCCTCGTGGTTCTAGTCGGGTCATTACGCGGGAAAACGAGTTCTCTTCTGTTCTCGAAGTTAAAAATGTTTCAGGTTATTTTCTGGTAAAGTAATGACGCTAAGGCACGAGAAATAGGTTAGATGACACATTTTTATTAATGGTATCAATCGATCAGGTTTGTTTTTGGGATCAAATGTCTATATGGGACCCTAAAAGCCGGCCAAGTGCGAGTCGGACTCGTGCACGAAGGGTTCCGTACCATTACGAAAAAAAAACGGCAAAAAAATCACGTTTGTTGTATGGGAGCCCCATTTAAATATTTATATTATTCTGTTTTTAGTATTTGTTGTTATAGCGGCAACAGAAATACATCATCTGTGAAAATTTCAACTGTCTAGCTATCACGGTTCATGAGATACAGCCTGGTGACAGACAGACAGACAGACGGACAGACGGACAGCGGAGTCTTAGTAATAGGGTCCCGTTTGGGTACGGAACCCTAAAAATGGTTATTTTCTGGTAAAGTAATGACGTTAAGGCACGAAAAATAGGCTACATGACAAATTTTTATTAATGGTATCAATCGATCAGGTTTGTTTTTGGGATCAAATGTCTATAATTGCATTAAAGCAATACAAAAGTCAGACATGAAAGTCAAAGCGACAGTCGTACTTCACTCACGAAACGCTCCTAACAAAACGATAAGTGAACGTGACGTCAAGGTCACTGTGAGCCCATCTTGAATGTATGGGAAAAAAGTAAAATTGCGATTTTGTCGGTAAAATATTGCGTTTATGCATATAGTTGCTATACAATCTTTTTTTGGATAAAATGTAAGGAATTGAATGGTACCCTTACTTTATTACTCTTTGGAAGTTAGAAAAACGTTAAATTTTTAGATCCTGTATTTTTTATCATTTCCATATATTATTTTAATATCCACATTATTGCGATAAATTGCCCATTTGCTATCTATTTTACTAGATTTGGTTATAAAATTCAACATGTGTCATCATAGACTTATATGAATACCGTGATTACCTTTTGTATTGTTTTTGAGCTCCCGATATTTTGACGCAGTTACATGCATCTTGTTCACGGGTAAACTGAAGATAGCGGGTTGGTGTCAAACTAATCGTGAATCACAAAACTTCCGTGAGACACAGACATATTAAATATATTAATAACGGGTCACTCACGTATTTTAAGCCGAAAAACGCTCGACATGTTTCACTCCACCGAGTCATCGGGCGCGCAGGGCTGCGGCCCGCTGTCTGCGCCGGTCCGTCACCGTCAACGCAAGCTCCTGATGATACTACTCGGTACGGAGTAAAACATGTCGAGCGTTTTTCGACTTAAAATATGTGAATGACCCGTTATTAATATATTAAATCGTGAACCATTCAAAACTGTTATGTGTCATCATCCCTATTTGTCCAATAGCAATATCGCATGCGGTAGATAGGAACAGGCGGGTCAGTGTACGAAATTTTCGTCCTTAGCGTCCTTACTTTAGTGATCTGTGACTTACGAAAACACGTTCACTAGACTTATATTGACCGTGATTATATTGCTCCCGATATTTCGACGCATTTACATGAATCATGTTCACGGGTGCGACGAAATATCGGGAGCTCACAAATAATACAAAAGGTAATCACGGTCTATATCCCGGTCAATATAAGTCTAGTGAAACTAACCGTGAATCATTAAAAACTCTAATTGAAAACACGTTCGTTCATTTGACCAATGCCTAATAATATTGTATAGAATGATGATGTTGGCTGGACGACTGGGTGCTGTACTTTTTTGGTTTAGGTACATAGTTTTTATTGTTCCGTACCCAAAGGGTAAAAACGGGACCCTATTACTAAGACTCCGCTGTCTGTCACCAGGACGTATCTCATGAACCGTGATAGCTAGACAGTTGAAATTTTCACAGATGATGATGATGATTGCCGCTATAACAATAACTACTAAAAAGTACGGAACCCTCGGTGCGCGAGTCCGACTCGCACTTGGCCGGTTTTTTTTAGTTTAAGATCATATGGAATAGGCAACTTTTGGGCTTTATCAAAATTTTAATAAAAAAACTTCCGTGAGACACAGACATATTAAACATATTAAAAACGGGTCACGGTCACTCACGTATTTTAAGTCGAAAAACGCTTGACATTTTTCGGAGTGAAACATGTCGAGCGTTTTTCGACTTAAAATACGTGAGTGACCCGTTAAAATTGTGGGAAATTCAGTTATGTTCTTAACTTTCGGGAACAGAAAAGACAACTAAAATCTGTGAATGACCTAATCCGTACAAAGCTTTTAATTAGATTAGACATGCCTATAGTTTCGAACTATTTTTGTTTAAGTGAAATAAATTAATTTGTTACTTAAACCATTTTTTATTCGATCACCCTGATAAAGTTATTAACTTACGTTACACCGTCATGATAGGTAGGAATACATCATTATTTCGATGCAATAATCTGCGAACCGGTTCTTACTTTAGCAATAAATTAAATCCATACTAATATTATAAATGCGAAAGTCTGTCTGTCTGTGTGTTACCTCTTCACGCTTAAAACGCTGAACTGATTTAGATGAAATTTGGCATAGAGATAGGTTGAGTCCCTGAGAAGGACATAGGATATTTTTATCCCGAAAATCATCCCTTAAGAAAGTAAAAAGCGGGGTGGAATTGAGATAATTAATGAAGTGCCTGCTAATTTTTGTGCATAATATGCTCAAATTGAATGCTATGAGAGTTTTTCCAGGCGCTATACTTACTTTAACTGATGTTACTAAGTCCGCGCAGACGAAGTCGCGGGCAAAAGCTAGTACATTATAAATAAAACGGCACATGTTAAGACATAAAAATATAATTACTAGTTAAAAGTCAGGTATCTTTGGATGTATCACCACGCGCTCCTCAAACCCGCTGCTCACAAAGCCTTCCACGTTTGTGTACACGCTAATCTGCTCATCTACTACCAACAACTCAGTTTTAATCTCCCCGTTCTCCTGAAGTACCAATTCACCCGTCACTTCTAAAGGAACTTGCTCGCCGATATCTTTCTCGTAGTTTTCGTACTGTTCGATGTGTTGGACTATGATCACTTTGTTTTTGGGCTTCTTTTTCGTCTCGTGGGTCTTTAGGTGCTTTACTAGGTGGGATTTGGTCGGGTATTTTAGTGGGCACATTGCGCATTCGTACGGACGCTCGCCTGGGGGAAAAAATGGCAATTAGACAGTGGTAAATGTTGCCTCGGTAAATTTGAAGACACACATGAATTAAGAGCCCGGTTACGATTTTAGTCTCAAAAATGTAAAGTTGATAGATTTCTTCTGTGAAATTGTACACCTTTTGTTACCTAATTGAAATAACAAGTACTGGTTTCTATTAGCACGACTTCTTATCTCTAGGTTTATCAGATCATTTTTTTGAAAAAAGGCTTACTAAATTAGTAATGAATTTTTTTCTGATGGACGTTTAGGTAAACGCGTGTAAAGCACTGACTTTGATGCTCTTATTTGTAAATTTCGTAAAGTTTGGACTGCTAAAAATGGTAAATTTGTATTACACATATTCTGTACTCTAGGTTTATCAGATTACATTGTTGTTATATGACTTAAAGTTCGAGGAAATGAAAGTTAAACGAATTCAATTTTCTCCAGAAATGACCTCAAAACAAGTGACAATTTCTCCGAAAATCTACTTATTTTCGACGTAGATTGCATACTCAAATAATCTGCAATGTTTACTTAAACTGTTGCTGTACTTCATTTTATTTAAATTGCAACTTTTATTTTCTGACGATTTTTTAAAAACTTCCCCTTTTACTGGTATAACATCGGTGACACGCGCCCGCGGCCTCAGTCCCGCGCGGGAGCTGGTAGAGGCAGGACGTTTGTTAATCGGCTCCGCACGTTGCATCGACGACGACGAAGTTATTTATCATTGTGTGCGTCGCTCGCCGTGTAAAAAGTTATATTTGTTTGCGTGTTTGGCTGTACTGTGTGCGTGTAAACTGCGACCAGAAACTTTAATCCTTGGGTTGTAAGTACTTGTTTATTAACCGCCTTCAAAAAAAAGGAGGTTCTCAGTTTGACCCGTATGTTTGTATGTATATGTATGTATGTATGTATGTATGTATGTTTGTTCGCGATTATCTCGCATTTGGCTGAACCGATTTTGATGCGGTTTTTAGAAAAGTGTTTGTTACATTCTGGAGAAGGTTTTAGTATACATAGAGCTGGGCTGATGGTGAACCCTGGCTGTACCTAGTGGAACGCAGGTTTAGTGCAACATAGGCACACGCTGTTTTGGTCTGTCTTGATGAGCAATTAGGAGAGCAGTACCCAAGATGGAGCTGATGCTGAACCCTGGCTGTACCTAGTGGAAATCAGGTTTCGTGCAACATAGGCACACGCTGTTTTGGTCTTCCGACACGTCTTGATGAGCACTTGGGAGAGCAGTACCCAAGATAGAGCTGATGCTGAACCCTGGCTGTACCTAATGGAACGCAGGTTTGGTGCAACATAGGCACACGCTGTTTTGGTCTTCCGACACGTCTTGATGAGCAATTAGGAGAGCAGTACCCAAGATGGAGCTGATGCTGAACCCTGGCTGTACCTAGTGGAAATCAGGTTTCGTGCAACATAGGCACACGCTGTTTTGGTTATTCGACACGTCTTGATGAGCAATTAGGAGAGCAGTACCCAAGATGGAGCTGATGCTGAACCCTGGCTGTACCTAGTGGAACGCAGGTTTGGTGCAACATAGGCACACGCTGTTTTGGTCTTCCGACACGTCTTGATGAGCAATTAGGAGAGCAGTACCCAAGATGGAGCTGATGCTGAACCCTGGCTGTACCTAGTGGAAATCAGGTTTCGTGCAACATAGGCACACGCTGTTTTGGTTATTCGACACGTCTTGATGAGCAATTAGGAGAGCAGTACCCAAGATGGAGTTGATGCTGAACCCTGGCTGTACCTAGTGGAACGCAGGTTTGGTGCAACATAGGCACACGCTGTTTTGGTCTTCCGACACGTCTTGATGAGCAATTAGGAGAGCAGTACCCAAGATGGAGCTGATGCTGAACCCTGGCTGTACCTAGTGGAAATCAGGTTTCGTGCAACATAGGCACACGCTGTTTTGGTTATTCGACACGTCTTGATGAGCAATTAGGAGAGCAGTACCCAAGATGGAGCTGATGCTGAACCCTGGCTGTACCTAGTGGAACGCAGGTTTGGTGCAACATAGGCACACGCTGTTTTGGTCTTCCGACACGTCTTGATGAGCAATTAGGAGAGCAGTACCCAAGATGGAGCTGATGCTGAACCCTGGCTGTACCTAGTGGAAATCAGGTTTCGTGCAACATAGGCACACGCTGTTTTGGTTATTCGACACGTCTTGATGAGCAATTAGGAGAGCAGTACCCAAGATGGAGTTGATGCTGAACCCTGGCTGTACCTAGTGGAACGCAGGTTTGGTGCAACATAGGCACACGCTGTTTTGGTCTTCCGACACGTCTTGATGAGCAATTAGGAGAGCAGTACCCAAGATGGAGCTGATGCTGAACCCTGGCTGTACCTAGTGGAAATCAGGTTTCGTGCAACATAGGCACACGCTGTTTTGGTCTTCCGACACGTCTTGATGAGCAATTAGGAGAGCAGTACCCAAGATGGAGCTGATGCTGAACCCTGGCTGTACCTAGTGGAACTCAGGTTTTGTGCAACATAGGCACACGCTGTTTTGGTCCTCCGACACGTCTTGATGAATACTTGGGAGAGCAGTACCCAAGATAGAGCTGATGCTGAACCCTGGCTGTACCTAGTGGAACTCAGGTTTTGTGCAACATAGGCACACGCTGTTTTGGTCCTCCGACACGTCTTGATGAATACTTGGGAGAGCAGTACCCAAGATAGAGCTGATGCTGAACCCTGGCTGTACCTAGTGGAACTCAGGTTCATTTATTGTTATCAGAACTTCCACCCCCTTTTAACCCCCAGTACCTACTGCATGTTAAACGTGTGGTAGCTCTGGTCAGGTGCCTGCTTCATCTGGCAGCCCTCCAGGTGTTCCAGGTCTTGAAGAACTTAACCTGCCTACAGCATACTCTACCAACTTCAGATTAAAAGAGTTTTACCCCTGATCCGATGCGTCCAGCAGCACTCCAGGTGTTCCAGGTTTTGAGCTGTCTCCGTCATACACTACCCACAACACGTTGAGCGAGTGTTACCCACCCTTTGCCCTTGACCCTTTGCACTCAGCAGCACTTCAGGTGTTTCAGATCTGGAGCTTTCCCCATCATACACTACCAGCGGCACGTTGAGCGAGTGTTACCCGTTACCCCTGACCCTTTGTACCCAGCAGCACTCCAGGTGTTCCAGGTCTGGAGCTTTCTCTATCATACACTACCAGCAGCACGTTGAGCGAGTGTTACCTCTGACTCTTTGCACCCAGAAGCATTCCAGGTGTTCCAGGTCTTGAGCTGTATCCATCGTACACTACACACTACCAGCGGCATGTTGAGCGAGTGTTACCCCTGACCCTTTGCACCCAGCAGCACTTCAGGTGTTCCAGGTCTTGAGTTATCCCCATCAAACTCTACCAGCGGCACGTTGAGCGAGTGTTACCCCTGACCCTTTGCACCCAGAAGCACTCCAGGTGTTCCCAGGTCTTGAGCAGTATTCATCGTATAACCAACAACACGTTGAGCGAGTGTTAGAAGAGTGGAGAAGAGAAGAGGATGACTTTGGAAATAAAAATTATTATACACCCTTCCCAACGATTAAGACTATCTCCATAATATCAAATTCCATCCAAATCGGTTTTATTGGATCCCATACAAATTTCCATTACCCCCCCCCCGTTTCTGGGGTAAAACCTATCCTATGTCCTTCCCCAGGACTCAAACTATGTCCATACCTCATTTCATCTTAATCGGTTCAGCGTTTATTGATTCCCTATACAAATTTCCACCCCCTTAAAGGGTAAGTTCTTGAATAAAAAGTATTCTATGTCCTTCCCCGGGATTCAAACTATCTGTATACCAAATTTCAACAAAAGGCTAGTTTCCCCTCTGGGTTGGAACGTTGGAAAGTCAGATGGCAGTCGCTTTCGTAAAAACTAGTGCCTACGCCAATTCTTGGGATTAGTTGCCAAGCGGACCCCAGCAGACTTCCATGAGCCGTGGCAAAAAGGCTGGGATAACGCGAGTAAGATGATTATATATATATAAAATATTGCCTTAGTGCAAATCATTATCATCATGCTATATAATTTGTATGTATTATATGAATACATAGGAAAATTGTTAAGAGTAATAAACGATTATATCAAATTTACCGAAAGTTTTATTTTAACCTAATTAAAGTTATAAAGTGACGCATAATGTTGCGAAAGTATCAATACTGTTTAGGCGGTCGCGTTATTTCAAGCAGCGGCCGGCGTTCGGTTACTGTGTAAAAGTCGTATCTTCGCGCGTTTTCAAATCGACTACGGGCTCTTAAATCACATTTAATTTGTTACGTTTATTTACCGACCTTTTGACATAGGTTTCACTGGTCGTGGTCGCGGCTAACTGACGTCCCAGCAAAATAAAGGTAACAAAATAAATTCATGTTAGCCCCGTGTATTCAGCAGTTAAGTTACTACAGGAGGATAGTTGTGTTGGTAAGTAAGTACGCATGGGTTTTGAAATTTAGACAGCGGCGAATGAAACTGTAGTTATATTAATATTGTAGTTTTTTTACAACGCAATACCTATTCGAAGCTCCATAATACAGTTGTACTGTACCTGTGTGTATCCGCGTGTGGTCGCGCAGGCGCGCGGCGCTGACGAAGGCCTTGGGGCACGCCGAGCCGAACGGCCGCTACACCCACTAGTATACTGTACCTGTGTGTATCCGCGTGTGGTCGCGCAGGCGCGCGGCGCTGACGAAGGCCTTGGGGCACGCCGAGCCGAACGGCCGCTACACCCACTAGTATACTGTACCTGTGTGTATCCGCGTGTGGTCGCGCAGGCGCGCGGCGCTGACGAAGGCCTTGGGGCACGCCGAGCCGAACGGCCGCTACACCCACTAGTATACTGTACCTGTGTGTATCCGCGTGTGGTCGCGCAGGCGCGCGGCGCTGACGAAGGCCTTGGGGCACGCCGAGCCGAACGGCCGCTACACCCACTAGTATACTGTACCTGTGTGTATCCGCGTGTGGTCGCGCAGGCGCGCGGCGCTGACGAAGGCCTTGGGGCACGCCGAGCCGAACGGCCGCTACACCCACTAGTATACTGTACCTGTGTGTATCCGCGTGTGGTCGCGCAGGCGCGCGGCGCTGACGAAGGCCTTGGGGCACGCCGAGCCGAACGGCCGCTACACCCACTAGTATACTGTACCTGTGTGTATCCGCGTGTGGTCGCGCAGGCGCGCGGCGCTGACGAAGGCCTTGGGGCACGCCGAGCCGAACGGCCGCTACACCCACTAGTATACTGTACCTGTGTGTATCCGCGTGTGGTCGCGCAGGCGCGCGGCGCTGACGAAGGCCTTGGGGCACGCCGAGCCGAACGGCCGCTACACCCACTAGTATACTGTACCTGTGTGTATCCGCGTGTGGTCGCGCAGGCGCGCGGCGCTGACGAAGGCCTTGGGGCACGCCGAGCCGAACGGCCGCTACACCCACTAGTATACTGTACCTGTGTGTATCCGCGTGTGGTCGCGCAGGCGCGCGGCGCTGACGAAGGCCTTGGGGCACGCCGAGCCGAACGGCCGCTACACCCACTAGTATACTGTACCTGTGTGTATCCGCGTGTGGTCGCGCAGGCGCGCGGCGCTGACGAAGGCCTTGGGGCACGCCGAGCCGAACGGCCGCTACACCCACTAGTATACTGTACCTGTGTGTATCCGCGTGTGGTCGCGCAGGCGCGCGGCGCTGACGAAGGCCTTGGGGCACGCCGAGCCGAACGGCCGCTACACCCACTAGTATACTGTACCTGTGTGTATCCGCGTGTGGTCGCGCAGGCGCGCGGCGCTGACGAAGGCCTTGGGGCACGCCGAGCCGAACGGCCGCTACACCCACTAGTATACTGTACCTGTGTGTATCCGCGTGTGGTCGCGCAGGCGCGCGGCGCTGACGAAGGCCTTGGGGCACGCCGAGCCGAACGGCCGCTACACCCACTAGTATACTGTACCTGTGTGTATCCGCGTGTGGTCGCGCAGGCGCGCGGCGCTGACGAAGGCCTTGGGGCACGCCGAGCACGCGAACGGACGCTCGCCCGCGTGCAGCCGCAGGTGCGCGCGCACGTCCAGCCGCGCGAACCTGCACACACAAGCGTTATATCATAGAGTAACTTATACTAGAGCGGTACTGTCATAGTAAATTTTGTAACCCCAGTAAATTCACTGCCATCTGTCGACACACTTTAAAACTAAAAATAAATATTTATAAAAATACGATAAAATGTATTTAAATATGGATAAATGATTTATTTATTTGCATTAACTATTTTTATGATTTTGACCCATGTTCTTTCACTGATATGCGTTAAAATTGTTAAATAACAAACGAAACCGTCAACGCCATCTATACGACAGTAAGCCAAAGCTAGTAGCGCCCTCTGAACGAGAATCAAATTTTCTTGATTTTCGTGGCACGTTTTTTCCTTAGACTGTATCCATCTATTACGGAGTTATATCTATCTTATATACAGAAATCAGAAATTATTTATTTGCATTGATACATCATTTCTGTATACAAAGTGCATATGTGTGTGACGTGAAGACCATTCTGAACAACCTTTGTTATGGGACCAACTCAAATAACATAAAAAATTGGCTGTTTTTAAGTCGATGGTTTATTTTCTATGCAACATCCACATGTTGACAAAATTAGATTGGTAATAAGGTATTACATGTCACAATTTACGTAATAATTACGTAGGATTGAGAATATATTGTTTATACAATTCCGTATTTGCCTAACATCTCGCAGTTGTGAATTTTTTCACGGGTTTCGTGTCTTAAACGACACCTATATGTAAGGATGCGAACATACACGCCGGAGTTGTCAAGCAGATTCTCACGAACTGCATGCGGTAGATGTAAACCTTTTACTACATAGCTCACAGCTGTAGGGTTTTTCGCCGTTGTGTGTACGTGCTTAGCTCTTTTTTTGTGTGCGTACTTAGCTGTTTAGAAACGAGCGTCATGTGAAGCGTCGCGAACACAGTACATTACAGTGCAACTTAGTGTAGCAGTTAATACTTTTCTAACACAACACTTAAGCGAAGATTGAAACTGATCTTTTGCGCACAGCTCGCAGCTGTAGGATTTCTCACCGGTGTGTACTTAGCTCTTTAGGAACGTGTCATAAGTTAGCCTCGCAAATACATTACGAGGCAATGCAGTGTAGCATGCTACACAATCTTTTATCCACTTAACTTTCTCTAGACTATTTGTGATTAGCTCTTTAGCAACGAGATCGCCCACGTCGGACACTTCTATAGGTATCAAAGGATTGATTACCCGCCCCTCCCCCGCACCGCATAGCTTCGCTTCGCGTTCGCGTGTTGTTCGCCTACGTAGTACGCTGTGTGAGCGTTGGCTACGCGGCCTGGATCGATACTGACCTCTTCCCGCACAGTTCGCAGCTATAGGGTTTTTCACCGGTGTGTGTTCGAGCGTGAGTCTTCAGTGAAGAGCCTGAAGTGAAGCGTCGCGAACACACAGAACACGAATAAGGTCGCTCGCCTGCAATAATGCAGCATTTTATATCAATAAATACGAGGAATGAAAAAATGCCAATTTAAAGAGAAAAAGATAATTTCAATATCAATTTTATCAGGTATTTAGAGCAAACGTTTAATATAAAATTAAAATAAACATTGTTAGAACGCGTTACCAGTATGCGTACGCATGTGAAGCGTGAGATTGGAGTTCTGTATGAAAGTCTTTCCGCAGACGGAGCACACATAGGGTTTCTCTCCTGTGTGCGTGCGTAGGTGGGTGCGTAGCGTAGACTCGTGCCGGAACCTGTACAATATTAAAACAATTAGGATAGCGGTAAACAAGACGTGCTAGACGACTATTATTATTACTAAAGAGAAATAAGTCATCATCAACACTGCGCATTAATAAGCGCTCATTAAGGGCTACTTCCACTTGCACCATTCACTAACCCGGGGTAAACCTGGAGTTACCATGGTTACCAGTACAATTTGACACTGGGTTAACCGTTTAAGTGGATTATGTGGATAGCTGTCTGACTTGTGTCCGAGTTATCGACTTACTGCCGGTCGCAGAAGTGGCAGGCGTGCGGCTTGAGATCGGAGTGGACTAGCGCGTGTGAGGCGAGCAGCCGCGCGGAGGGGAAGCGTTTGTCGCACACGGGACAAGCGCAGGGTAACTCTCCCGTGTGACGCGCTATATGCGCCGCGAGTAGACTGCCGTCCGTGAATCTAGAAAGGAAAAAAATCATAAATGAACATCGATTCACTATTTTGTTCACGGATCTCCTGTACCCGTACCATGAGTCACTGGCAGTGTAAACACTGACATATACGCTGACGTTTACGTAATTTACTTTCTATACACCTCGCTCGGACTAATATGCGAGTACGAGCGAGATGCATAGAAAGTTACGTTCTGACGGTAGCCACACTGCTTAACGAATACGAAAAGGACTAATAGGCTTACCCATCGTGAAGGAGACTTTTTTTTGGATGCAAATATATTTTGCACTTGCAAGTTTTTGTGTCGTTCACAGTTGTACTCAGTGTTGGCCGTAATTGTTAATTTTAATTAACCATTGATCAATTTTATTAACCATTAGTTCCGCCATTAACCAATTGCATTAAAGTTAATTCGGATTAAAGTTAATTCGGATTAAATTTTTGAGACGTTAATGGCCATTGAAGTTAATTCGGATTAACTTTAATTCGGATTAACTTCAATGGGCATGAAAGTCAAATAATTAATCCGAATTACTCTCAATTTGGATTAACGTCTAATAAAATTACATTCGTGATATTTTAAAATGAGAGAGCAAAATGACCCTGACTGAACCCTGGCAGTAGTAGCAGTACCTACCTACTACCTAGTAGAATTCTGGTTTGGTGCAACACAGACATACGCGGTTTTGGTCATTTAAATCGTCTTGATGAGCACTTCGGAGAGCCGTACCCATGATAGAGCTGATGCTGAACCCTGGCAGTACCTAATGGATCTAAGGTTTGGTGCAACATAGGCACAGGCTGTTTTAGTCATCCGACTCGTCTTGATGAGCACTTCGGAGAGCCATACCCATGATAGAGCTGATGCTGAACCCTGGCAGTACCTAATGGATCTAAGGTTTGGTGCAACATAGGCACACGCTGTTTTAGTCATCCGACTCGTCTTGATGAGCACTTATGAGAGCAGTACCCATAATGGAGCTGATGCTGAACCCTGGCAGTACCTAGCGGAACTAAGGTTTGGTGCAACGTAGGCACACGCTGTTTTAGTCATCCGACTCGTCTTGATGAGCACTTAGGAGAGCAGTACCCATGATAGAGCTGATGCTGAACCCTGGCAGTACCTAGTGGATCTAAGGTTTGGTGCATCATAGGGACACGCTGTTTTAGTCACCCGACTCGTCTTGATAAGCACTTAGGAGAGCGGTACCCATGATAGAGCTGATGCTGAACCCTGGCAGTACCTAGTGGATCTAAGGTTTGGTGCCAATATAGGCACACGCTGTTTTAGTCACCCGACTCGTCTTGATGAGCACTTAGGAGAGCAGTACCCATGATAGAGCTGATGCTGAACCCTGGCAGTACCTAGTGGATCTAAGGTTTGGTGCAACATAGGCACACGCTGTTTTAGTCACCCGACTCGTCTTGATGAGCACTTAGGAGAGCAGTACCCATGATAGAGCTGATGCTGAACCCTGGCAGTACCTAGTGGATCTAAGGTTTGGTGCAACATAGGCACACGCTGTTTTAGTCACCCGACTCGTCTTGATGAGCACTTAGGAGAGCAGTACCCATAATGGAGCTGATGCTGAACCCTGGCAGTACCTCGCGGAACTAAGGTTTGGTGCAACATAGGCACACGCTGTTTTAGTCATCCGATTCGTCTTGATGAGCACTTAGGAGAGCAGTACCCATGATAGAGCTGATGCTGAACCCTGGAACTACCTAGTGGATCTAAGGTTTGGTGCAACATAGGCACACGCTGTTTTAGTCACCTGACTCGTCTTGATGAGCACTTAGGAGAGCAGTACCCATAATGGAGCTGATGCTGAACCCTGGCAGTACCTAGCGGAACTAAGGTTTGGTGCAACATAGGCACACGCTGTTTTAGTCATCCGACTCGTCTTGATGAGCACTTAGGAGTGCAGTACCCATGATAGAGCTGATGCTGAACCCTGGCAGTACCTAATGGATCTAAGGTTTGGTGCAACATAGGCACACGCTGTTTTAGTCATCCGACTCGTCTTGATGAGCACTTATGAGAGCAGTACCCATAATGGAGCTGATGCTGAACCCTGGCAGTACCTAGCGGAACTAAGGTTTGGTGCAACATAGGCACACGCTGTTTTAGTCATCCGACTCGTCTTGATGAGCACTTAGGAGTGCAGTACCCATGATAGAGCTGATGCTGAACCCTGGCAGTACCTAATGGATCTTAGGTTTGGTGCAACATAGGCACACGCTGTTTTAGTCATCCGACTCGTCTTGATGAGCACTTAGGAGAGCAGTACCCATGATAGAGCTGATGCTGAACCCTGGCAGTACCTAATGGATCTAAGGTTTGGTGCAACATAGGCACACGCTGTTTTAGTCATCCGACTCGTCTTGATGAGCACTTATGAGAGCAGTACCCATAATGGAGCTGATGCTGAACCCTGGCAGTACCTAGCGGAACTAAGGTTTGGTGCAACATAGGCACACGCTGTTTTAGTCATCCGACTCGTCTTGATGAGCACTTAGGAGTGCAGTACCCATGATAGAGCTGATGCTGAACCCTGGCAGTACCTAATGGATCTTAGGTTTGGTGCAACATAGGCACACGCTGTTTTAGTCATCCGACTCGTCTTGATGAGCACTTAGGAGAGCAGTACCCATGATAGAGCTGATGCTGAACCCTGGCAGTACCTAATGGATCTAAGGTTTGGTGCAACATAGGCACACGCTGTTTTAGTCATCCGACTCGTCTTGATGAGCACTTATGAGAGCAGTACCCATAATGGAGCTGATGCTGAACCCTGGCAGTACCTAGCGGAACTAAGGTTTGGTGCAACATAGGCACACGCTGTTTTAGTCATCCGACTCGTCTTGATGAGCACTTAGGAGAGCAGTACCCATGATAGAGCTGATGCTGAACCCTGGCAGTACCTAATGGATCTAAGGTTTGGTGCGACATAGGCACACGCTGTTTTAGTCATCCGACTCGTCTTGATGAGCACTTATGAGAGCAGTACCCATAATGGAGCTGATGCTGAACCCTGGCAGTACCTAGCGGAACTAAGGTTTGGTGCAACGTAGGCACACGCTGTTTTAGTCATCCGACTCGTCTTGATGAGCACTTAGGAGAGCAGTACCCATGATAGAGCTGATGCTGAACCCTGGCAGTACCTAGTGGATCTAAGGTTTGGTGTATCATAGGGACACGCTGTTTTAGTCACCCGACTCGTCTTGATAAGCACTTAGGAGAGCGGTACCCATGATAGAGCTGATGCTGAACCCTGGCAGTACCTAGTGGATCTAGGGTTTGGTGCAACATAGGCACACGCTGTTTTAGTCACCCGACTCGTCTTGATGAGCACTTAGGAGAGCAGTACCCATAATGGAGCTGATGCTGAACCCTGGCAGTACATAGTGGAACTAAGGTTTGGTGCAACATAGGCACGCGCTGTTTTGGTCATCCGACTCGTCTTGATGAGCACTTAGGAGAGCAGTACCCATGATAGAGCTGATGCTGAACCCTGGCAATACCTAGTGGATCTAAGGTAGGTGGTAAGGCTCTATCATGGGTACCGCTCTCCTAAGTGCTCATCAAGACGAGTCGGGTGACTAAAACAGCGTGTGCCTATGTTGCACCAAACCTTAGATCCACTAGGTACTGCCAGGGTTCAGCATCAGCTCTATCATGGGTACTGCTCTTCTAAGTGCTCATCAAGACGAGTCGGATGACCTAAACAGCGCGTGCCTATGTTGCACCAAACCTTAGATCCACTATGTACTGCCAGGGTTCAGCATCAGCTCCATTATGGGTACTGCTCTCCTAAGTGCTCATCAAGACGAGTCGGGTGACTAAAACAGCGTGTGCCTATGTTGCACCAAACCCTAGATCCACTAGGTACTGCCAGGGTTCAGCATCAGCTCTATCATGGGTACCGCTCTCCTAAGTGCTTATCAAGACGAGTCGGGTGACTAAAACAGCGTGTCCCTATGATGCACCAAACCTTAGATCCACTAGGTACTGCCAGGGTTCAGCATCAGCTCTATCATGGGTACTGCTCTCCTAAGTGCTCATCAAGACGAGTCGGATGACTAAAACAGCGTGTGCCTACGTTGCACCAAACCTTAGTTCCGCTAGGTACTGCCAGGGTTCAGCATCAGCTCCATTATGGGTACTGCTCTCATAAGTGCTCATCAAGACGAGTCGGATGACTAAAACAGCGTGTGCCTATGTCGCACCAAACCTTAGATCCATTAGGTACTGCCAGGGTTCAGCATCAGCTCTATCATGGGTACTGCTCTCCTAAGTGCTCATCAAGACGAGTCGGATGACTAAAACAGCGTGTGCCTATGTTGCACCAAACCTTAGATCCACTAGGTAGTGCCAGGGTTCAGCATCAGCTCTATCATGGGTACTGCTCTCCTAAGTGCTCATCAAGACGAGTCGGATGACTAAAACAGCGTGTGCCTATGTTGCACCAAACCTTAGTTCCGCTAGGTACTGCCAGGGTTCAGCATCAGCTCCATTATGGGTACTGCTCTCCTAAGTGCTCATCAAGACGAGTCGGGTGACTAAAACAGCGTGTGCCTATGTTGTACCAAACCTTAGATCCACTAGGTACTGCCAGGGTTCAGCATCAGCTCTATCATGGGTACTGCTCTCCTAAGTGCTCATCAAGACGAGTCGGATGACTAAAACAGCGTGTGCCTATGTTGCACCAAACCCTGGATCCACTAGGTACTGCCAGGGTTCAGCATCAGCTCTATCATGGGTACTGCACTCCTAAGTGCTCATCAAGACGAGTCGGATGACTAAAACAGCGTGTGCCTATGTTGCACCAAACCCTAGATCCACTAGGTACTGCCAGGGTTCAGCATCAGCTCTATCATGGGTACTGCTCTACTAAGTGCTCATCAAGACGAGTCGGGTGACTAAAACAGCGTGTGCCTATGTTGCACCAAACCTTAGATCCACTAGGTACTGCCAGGGTTCAGCATCAGCTCTATCATGGGTACTGCTCTCCTAAGTGCTCATCAAGACGAGTCGGATGACTAAAACAGCGTGTGCCTATGTTGCACCAAACCTTAGACCCACTAGGTACTGCCAGGGTTCAGCATCAGCTCTATCATGGGTACTGCTCTTCTAAGTGCTCATCAAGACGAGTCGGATGACTAAAACAGCGTGTGCCTATGTTGCACTAATCCTTAGTTCCGCTAGGTACTGCCAGGGTTCAGCATCAGCTCTATTATGGGTACTGCTCTCCTAAGTGCTCATCAAGACGAGTCGGGTGACTAAAACAGCGTGTGCCTATGTTGCACCAAACCTTAGATCCACTAGGTAGTGCCAGGGTTCAGCATCAGCTCTATCATGGGTACTGCTCTCCTAAGTGCTCATCAAGACGAGTCGGACGACCTAAACAGCGCGTGCCTATGTTGCACCAAACCTTAGATCCACTAGGTACTGCCAGGGTTCAGCATCAGCTCTATCATGGGTACCGCTCTACTAAGTGCTCATCAAGACGAGTCGGGTGACTAAAACAGCGTGTGCCTATGTTGCACCAAACCTTAGATCCACTAGGTACTGCCAGGGTTCAGCATCAGCTCTATCATGGGTACTGCTCTCCTAAGTGCTCATCAAGACGAGTCGGATGACTAAAACAGCGTGTGCCTATGTTGCACCAAACCTTAGACCCACTAGGTACTGCCAGGGTTCAGCATCAGCTCTATCATGGGTACTGCTCTTCTAAGTGCTCATCAAGACGAGTCGGATGACCTAAACAGCGCGTGCCTATGTTGCACCAAACCTTAGATCCACTAGGTACTGCCAGGGTGCAGCATCAGCTCTATCATGGGTACCGCTCTCCTAAGTGCTCATCAAGACGAGTCAGATGACCGAAACAGCGCGTGCCTATGTTGCACCAAACCTTAGATCCACTAGGTACTGCCGGGGTTCAGCATCAGCTCTATCATGGGTACTGCTCTCCTAAGTGCTCATCAAGACGAGTCGGGTGACTAAAACAGCGTGTGCCTATGTTGCACCAAACCTTAGATCCACTAGGTACTGCCAGGGTTCAGCATCAGCTCTATCATGGGTACCGCTCTACTAAGTGCTCATCAAGACGAGTCGGGTGACTAAAACAGCGTGTGCCTATGTTGCACCAAACCTTAGATCCACTAGGTACTGCCAGGGTTCAGCATCAGCTCTATCATGGGTACTGCTCTCCTAAGTGCTCATCAAGACGAGTCGGATGACTAAAACAGCGTGTGCCTATGTTGCACCAAACCTTAGATCCACTAGGTAGTGCCAGGGTTCAGCATCAGCTCTATCATGGGTACTGCTCTCCTAAGTGCTCATCAAGACGAGTCGGATGACTAAAACAGCGTGTGCCTATGTTGCACCAAACCTTAGTTCCGCTAGGTACTGCCAGGGTTCAGCATCAGCTCCATTATGGGTACTGCTCTCCTAAGTGCTCATCAAGACGAGTCGGGTGACTAAAACAGCGTGTGCCTATGTTGTACCAAACCTTAGATCCACTAGGTACTGCCAGGGTTCAGCATCAGCTCTATCATGGGTACTGCTCTCCTAAGTGCTCATCAAGACGAGTCGGATGACTAAAACAGCGTGTGCCTATGTTGCACCAAACCCTGGATCCACTAGGTACTGCCAGGGTTCAGCATCAGCTCTATCATGGGTACTGCACTCCTAAGTGCTCATCAAGACGAGTCGGATGACTAAAACAGCGTGTGCCTATGTTGCACCAAACCCTAGATCCACTAGGTACTGCCAGGGTTCAGCATCAGCTCTATCATGGGTACTGCTCTACTAAGTGCTCATCAAGACGAGTCGGGTGACTAAAACAGCGTGTGCCTATGTTGCACCAAACCTTAGATCCACTAGGTACTGCCAGGGTTCAGCATCAGCTCTATCATGGGTACTGCTCTCCTAAGTGCTCATCAAGACGAGTCGGATGACTAAAACAGCGTGTGCCTATGTTGCACCAAACCTTAGACCCACTAGGTACTGCCAGGGTTCAGCATCAGCTCTATCATGGGTACTGCTCTTCTAAGTGCTCATCACGACGAGTCGGATGACTAAAACAGCGTGTGCCTATGTTGCACTAATCCTTAGTTCCGCTAGGTACTGCCAGGGTTCAGCATCAGCTCTATTATGGGTACTGCTCTCCTAAGTGCTCATCAAGACGAGTCGGGTGACTAAAACAGCGTGTGCCTATGTTGCACCAAACCTTAGATCCACTAGGTAGTGCCAGGGTTCAGCATCAGCTCTATCATGGGTACTGCTCTCCTAAGTGCTCATCAAGACGAGTCGGACGACCTAAACAGCGCGTGCCTATGTTGCACCAAACCTTAGATCCACTAGGTACTGCCAGGGTTCAGCATCAGCTCTATCATGGGTACCGCTCTACTAAGTGCTCATCAAGACGAGTCGGGTGACTAAAACAGCGTGTGCCTATGTTGCACCAAACCTTAGATCCACTAGGTACTGCCAGGGTTCAGCATCAGCTCTATCATGGGTACTGCTCTCCTAAGTGCTCATCAAGACGAGTCGGATGACTAAAACAGCGTGTGCCTATGTTGCACCAAACCTTAGACCCACTAGGTACTGCCAGGGTTCAGCATCAGCTCTATCATGGGTACTGCTCTTCTAAGTGCTCATCAAGACGAGTCGGATGACCTAAACAGCGCGTGCCTATGTTGCACCAAACCTTAGATCCACTAGGTACTGCCAGGGTGCAGCATCAGCTCTATCATGGGTACCGCTCTCCTAAGTGCTCATCAAGACGAGTCAGATGACCGAAACAGCGCGTGCCTATGTTGCACCAAACCTTAGATCCACTAGGTACTGCCAGGGTTCAGCATCAGCTCTATCATGGGTACCGCTCTCCTAAGTGCTCATCAAGACGAGTCGGGTGACTAAAACAGCGTGTGCCTATGTTGCACCAAACCTTAGATCCACTAGGTACTGCCAGGGTTCAGCATCAGCTCTATCATGGGTACTGCTCTCCTAAGTGCTCATCAAGACGAATCGGATGACTAAAACAGCGTGTGCCTATGTTGCACCAAACCTTAGTTCCGCGAGGTACTGCCAGGGTTCAGCATCAGCTCCATTATGGGTACTGCTCTCCTAAGTGCTCATCAAGACGAGTCGGGTGACTAAAACAGCGTGTGCCTATGTTGCACCAAACCTTAGATCCACTAGGTACTGCCAGGGTTCAGCATCAGCTCTATCATGGGTACTGCTCTCCTAAGTGCTCATCAAGACGAGTCGGGTGACTAAAACAGCGTGTGCCTATGTTGCACCAAACCTTAGATCCACTAGGTACTGCCAGGGTTCAGCATCAGCTCTATCATGGGTACTGCTCTCCTAAGTGCTCATCAAGACGAGTCGGGTGACTAAAACAGCGTGTGCCTATGTTGCACCAAACCTTAGATCCACTAGGTACTGCCAGGGTTCAGCATCAGCTCTATCATGGGTACCGCTCTCCTAAGTGCTCATCAAGACGAGTCGGGTGACTAAAACAGCGTGTGCCTATGTTGCACCAAACCTTAGATCCACTAGGTACTGCCAGGGTTCAGCATCAGCTCTATCATGGGTACTGCTCTCCTAAGTGCTCATCAAGACGAGTCGGGTGACTAAAACAGCGTGTGCCTATGTTGCACCAAACCTTAGATCCACTAGGTACTGCCAGGGTTCAGCATCAGCTCCATTATGGGTACTGCTCTCCTAAGTGCTCATCAAGACGAGTCGGGTGACTAAAACAGCGTGTGCCTATTTTGCACCAAACCTTAGATCCACTAGGTACTGCTAGGGTTCAGCATCAGCTCTATCATGGGTACCGCTCTCCTAAGTGCTCATCAAGACTAGTCGGGTGACTAAAACAGCGTGTGCCTATGTTGCACCAAACCTTAGATCCACTAGGTAGTGCCAGGGTTCAGCATCAGCTCTATCATGGGTACTGCTCTCCTAAGTGCTCATCAAGACGAGTCGGATGACTAAAACAGCGTGTGCCTATGTTGCACCAAACCTTAGTTCCGCTAGGTACTGCCAGGGTTCAGCATCACCTCCATTATGGGTACTGCTCTCCTAAGTGCTCATCAAGACGAGTCGGGTGACTAAAACAGCGTGTGCCTATGTTGCACCAAACCTTAGATCCATTAGGTACTGCCAGGGTTCAGCATCAGCTCTATCATGGGTATGGCTCTCCGAAGTGCTCATCAAGACGAGTCGGATGACTAAAACAGCGTGTGCCTATGTTGCACCAAACCTTAGATCCATTAGGTACTGCCAGGGTTCAGCATCAGCTCTATCGTGGGTACGGCTCTCCGAAGTGCTCATCAAGACGATTTAAATGACCAAAACCGCGTATGTCTGTGTTGCACCAAACCAGAATTCTACTAGGTAGTAGGTAGGTACTGCTACTACTGCCAGGGTTCAGTCAGGGTCATTTTGCTGTCTCATTTTAAAATATCACGAATGTAATTTTATTAGACGTTGATGCAATTGAGAGTAATTCTAATAAATTTTTTGAAACTAATGGCCATTGAAGTTAATCCGAATTAAAGTTAATCCGAATTAACTTCAATGGCCATTAACGTCTCAAAAATTTAATCCGAATTAACTTTAATCCGAATTAACTTTAATCCGAATTAAATGGCTAATGGTTAATGGCCATTAACCTTTTTAATTGTTAATTTTTAATGGTTAATGGCATTAGCGTTCGGCCAACACTGGTTGTACTGTATTTGGAATGGTATTTTTTTTTAGGTGTCATAAATCTCACCGCTTATCGCACATGTGGCAGGCGTGGTCCCGCGGCGCGGGTTGGCCGGAGTGCACCCGCGAGTGCCGCCTTAAGGCGTGGCGCTCGGCGAAGCCTTTGCCGCAGCGCTCGCAGCAGTGCCGCTTGCCGAGCATGTGACGGCGGACGTGACGGCGAAATACTGTGCGATCTGCGCAAACGCGACTATTATTGGCTAAGTAATACATATAATACTCGTATCATATCTATAGAGGATAGCTTTACTAAGTCTGACCATATTTGGAGAGGTTAATAAATACGTCATACTGAATAACTTTTATGGATCATCTCAGATCAGCCTAAACTGTTGAAGGTGGAACTTGAAATTGTTGAAGACAACAAATGTTGAAATTCTTAAAAAAAAAGGATTTTTATTTAATTCACTTACTAACCACATTTTGGACTGTTGGAGTGCAAGCCATTTAAAATATGCACTAGTGAGTTTACTCGTCTTAGCATTATTTTGTCTCACTTTGAACAAGTACTCACTGTTGTACTCTTTCTGGCAGTCAGTGTTAGGGCACGTCCACACTGGCCCCTTGAGGTGCACAGCACTATGCAGCTGTAAGTCGTGTGCCGATGTGAAAGCCTCCTTACACTGCCCGCACGCGTTGGCCTCAACCTCTTTTTCATGCTTTTTCATGTGGTTACGGAGAGCTTTCATCTTTTTGAATTTCTGTAGAATACACAACAGTACATACAAGTAACTTTAAAAATCTTTAGTTTACTCCATGACTTAAAACTGTTGAAAAATTAGGGTTATTCCCACTAGTTACCACCAAGTTGTTACCAGTGGTACTGGGAAAAATAATGGTGGTTTTTGCCACCTTTTAAGGTGGGAAAAAAATTCCCAGTATTTACCACTGATAACAACTTGGTGGTAACTAGTGGGAATAACCCAAAAATTGTCAGTTAAAAAGCTAACAGTAAATAGGAGACGTATTCCAATTTCACCAATGAAGAATTGCGGTCAAATGGAAACTTTTAACCTGACAAGATTCTATATGGCAGCTTATCAAGCAGTCAGTTTAATTAATACAGAAAATAAGACATACATTATATCATAGAGTAACTTATACTAGAGCGGTACTGTCATAGTAAATTTTGTAACCCCAGTAAATTCACTGCCATCTGTCGACACACTTTAAAACTAAAAATGAAGATTTATAAAAATACGATAAAATTTAAATATGGATGATTTTTTTTATTTGCATTAATTATTTTTATGATTTTGACCCATGTTCTTTCACTGATATGCGTTAAAATTGTTAAATAACATACGAAACCGTCAACGCCATCTATACGACAGTAGGTCAAAGCTAGTAGCGCCCTCTGAACGAGAATCAAATTTTCTTGATTTTCGAGGCACGTTTTTTCCTTAGACTGTATCCATCTATTACGGAGTTATATCTATCTTTGATTATATATATGGGATATATTACCTTATTGCATGATGCGCAGTAATAATTCCGATCCTTATTATTTGTAACAGATACTAATTTTCTAAGATTCTTCTTGCCTGAAAACAAATCTTTTAAATAAAATAAAATCGTACCAATCAAATAAAAAACAACAGTACTTTTGACACATACCTGATGCTTTCGTGTTTTCCAAGATGCTCCTAAAAAATAAGAAGTTTGATTTAATAAACATATTATTACAAACATATTATATTACAAGACCATCTTGCTCTTGTTTCAATTTTGTAATAAAATGACAAATCGTTCAAAGAAATTCGGGCAATACAACTAGTATTTTACTATCTGGAATATATTTATATCCCAAATACAAAATAACAGTTTGGTCACAGAATAAATAATAGTACAACCGTACAGAAAGGAAACTTCTTACAAAACCGAAGTTTGACAGCGGTTCAGGGTCAAATTATGCTATCCCTTTCTAATATATCGCACTATCCCTTTCGGCTATTTAGGGTTGTCAAAATTCAAGTCATTATCTTATCTGTGGTCGTGAACGCAAAGGGACGTCAAGTTGTGCCAACCCTAATAATTGCTTGGAGCAATGCTGAGCCGAACGGAGCCGGTTTTACCCGAAGCGAGGAGTTTCGCACCACTGGTTTGGTTGGCCAATTTAATACCAAATCAGCATACGAATTTACGACCAGTCTGGCCTAGTTGGTAGTGACCGGCGTATGAAGCCAATGGTCCTGGGTTTAAATCCTGGTATGAGCAGCATTCACTTGTGTGATGAGACTGATGAGCATGGATCCTTAGTCATGGGTGTTTTGTATACGTTTTTATGTATTTATCTTTACATATTTATTGTAAATATACCTATAGTATACCAACAACACAAGCCTCTATTGAACTTACTGTGCGACTGTGTAATGTCCTATAATGTTTATTTAAGGTGCGTTGGGGTAAGATTGAAAGGGTTTTTCATGAGGGGTAAGACAAAAAATCGTCCGTATGCCGAAGCATTACGGACGACTTTTCATCTTACCCCGCATGAAAAACCCTTTCAATCTTAACCCAACGCACCTTATTTATTTTGTTCTTTAGTGAAGGTCTCCGTTAACGCTAGGCAAATGCTTTTGTCTTTCCGGCTCCAGATGCTTTCATCTGCAGGTTAAAAACAATCAAAATTGGTATAAGGGAATAAAAGTGCAGTGCCATGGCAATTAAGGCCATTGTGAATTCACTGTGATAAAGACTCAAGGAAGTAGGTTATTTTTTATTCTTAGTTTATCAAGAGGTTGCCACTAGTATATCAGAATGGTTTAACAAATTGGGGCAACCATACTGTCATTTTGAATCTGGGATATATGAAAAGGAATTAGTATTGTAATATCATGGTTCAAACCAGCCTGTCAACTTACTTGCTGTCCGTCTCTTCCTTACATTGTTCATCGTCACTGATCAGGTCTTCTTCTAAATACTGTATGTCTGTAACTGAGTAGTGAATCAGATTAGTTTATGATACAAATAAAAAATCTTACTATAACTATTTTTCTATCTATTTCTATATTGAATTTCTGCATTTTTTTCCTCCATTTCATCCGCTATTTAGTGTGAGTTGGTTCCCATTTGCAGAAGTTACATCCAACTAGCAGAGGGCTCTGCAGGGCACAATGTGAGTGGAGAGTACTGTGGTATCTCATTTATATGTAAGACTAATTAAGTGGATTATTTTGATCTAATAATGGTATTTTTTTAATCGTACTACATATTTGACTGCTTACTTTCATCATCCTCGTCTTTGATTTCAGCTTTGCTTACAATTACACTGATATTTTGTGAAGACTCCCTGAAAATAAAATTAAAATTAATAACACTTTTGCTACGGCAGTTAGTTAACACAAATTAAATAAAAAATGAAAATAAAAAAGCAATCAATGTAAAAATGGTTACATATAAATTTGAGAAATAAAACTTAGACTTAAAATTAGTGTGTTAATTACATGAATCCCTAGTGGGTAAAGGCCTCCTCCAGTGCTGCACATTTGTGTCCTGTCCTGTGCTAATGACATCCAGTCTGTGCCGGCTGTTACTTAGTTAACATACCTACTATTAATGCTTTGAAATAGAAAATAAAGTGAAGATTACCTTTTTTTAATGAATGTTTCTTTTATTCCAGCTCCTTCTTTTAACAAGGATTTTATTAAGTCGTTAGATTTGATGCATTTAGCCCGGAACAGATAAGAGTGCTCAATCTCTGCTCGGCACGATCCACAAACTTGCGAGGGGAAGTCATCTTGAGACACCTATTTTCATGGTGACAATAAATTGCATTTAAGTGAATATTCATATTCTTCAATTTAGAAACAATACTAGAACAACAGTATTTAGCAGTATTAAATAATTTCACGGTTTAGACTCACTTGTTTTAGTCACTCGCGCGACATGTTTCGGAGAGCCTAGGTCTCCTTTCTCAAGCACTAATAGTGCGAGCAGCGTTCACGACGACCGTGTATTGCGTACTAATTTAGTATTTAGCAGAATTTAAAAAGGAAAAGGGAATAATTAAAAAGATTTATATAAAAAATCTACTTACATCGATAGATGTTAGTGTAGCATACATTTCTGCAAGGCCTTCGCCTTCCAGAGGCAGTAAAGGCTCCATTTGTCTTTTATCTGTGAATAAACACACTCGGCACATGTTTATCATATTCTCCAAACTTAATTCTTCTTTAAACATCTTGCAATCGCCAGATCTATCCTCCACAACTACAACGCTCATGTTTGTTACGGATATTAAGTCTATATTTTCGTTGGGGTGTCTATTGTCTATATAAATGCATTGTACTAATTTAAAACTATGCATAAAATCAGTAATATTACTAATTACATTATTTCGAAAACAAGAAATCAGCAAAAACCTGAAGCAAAAGTACAAACTACTCTGCAAAATGAAATGTCAAAGTCAAAACAAATGTCATGATTATGTGTGTCACTTTTTTTTTATTCGTCCTTCTGGACAGGCTAAGACCATAGGCCATACCGCCTCTTCTTCGGTGAGATCAAATAAAAGTAAGTTTCATGTGTGTCACTCACTATCAACCATGAATCTAGTATAACTGGATCGGGCATGAGGAGTGTGGGGAAATGACCGAACGGGATAGTCTTATGTATCTTTCAGTAGGAGTAGCAAAGAAAGCGCTGTTATTGTTTGTCCTTGTCACAGTCTCACATTTTTTATTTATTGCCCATTTAGTATGGTTTATGGTAGACTACAAATCTACTCGACCAATCATATTGTCGCATTGCGTATGTTCTGTCCCTCACGGGCGAACGCGTATTGCTCATCTATACATATAATGCTAGGACTATGCTATCAACTCACTATCATAACCATAGACCTAGCATTACATAGATGTGCTATACGCGTGCGCCCGTAAGGGGCAGGAACATACCATACAAATTTACGGTGGGGAATAAAAAAAAAGTGAGACTGTAACAAGGACAAAGAATAATAACGCTTTCTGTGCTACTCCTACTGAAAGTTCCATAAGAGCATCTCATTTAGTGAAATGGGGAAGGTGCAATTTCCTCTCTATATTATTGTACCTCTATGATCATAACGAAGTAAAGCCTGATCAGGAATATATGATCACGCGCCATGTTGCGGAATTTCACTGGAACTAATATTTTCATACTATACTGAACTGTCACCCTATACTTGAAAATTAACAGCGCCCTCTTGACAATGATCATATATTACTGGGCAGGCTTTATATTCGGAGAGCGTTCGTAAATAGAATATAGCGGCAACAGAAATAATTCGGTCGGTCAATCGCCAACAAACTGGTTACAGTTTGGCGATGCATAAATTTAGTTTGTAAGCATGTACCTTTTGTGTAAATAAAAAAAATACATCATCTGTGAAAATTTCAACTGTGCAGCTATCACGACGGTTCATGAGATACAGCCTGGTGAGTGGTGACAGACAGAGTGAAGTCTTAGTAATAGGGTCCCGTTTTTACCCTTTGGGTACGGAACCCTAAAAACGCTGTACAAGCAATGAAAGGTATAATGGAATTTATTTGCGAAAACTCACGCAAACTCGATTCGATCGCATTAAAATACGATTTTATTTTTGTTAACCGTCGAAAATTTATATTTGGTAACCATCACCATGATATACTATCAGATCATCCACGACCACTTTTTTTCGTGGACATACTTTAAATTAATAATTTTAAACTATTAATATTATTTAGTAGGACATTACTTAACAAATTAATTTTACAGTTTTACACAGGTTATAAATGATTTCTAACGATAATTTGGAGTTTTCAAATATGGAAAAGATGAACGGGTTTGATACAAATTTGCTACTCTAGAGCACCACGTAACACCCGAATGGCTCCATATTATTGTTATACTCTGGCACACCCAGTTTGTCAGTAGAAAAAGGCTTGAAATTCAAATTTTCCTTGGGGACAACCCTTCGCGACTACATTTTTTTAACAATTTGTCGCCTTTTTCTACTGACAAGCTGGGTGTGCCAGAGTATAACATAGCTACGCTCGTGTTTCCGTTAGTGTATCTTTCGCTTGCTGAGGACTTAAAATCGACACTAGCAGAAAAAACTCATTAAACTCTATTGTTGCACAAAAAATCGAATTTAGGTATATGCTGGTACCGTACCGTGTGAGTGTGACGTCGGTAGTGATGTATTATAAATAATGGACCCTGGAGGGACTGGTGGGAAGCACCTAAAGCACTTAAAGGTAATATTCTTTTAGTTTTATAAAGAAACATTAGTTCGATTCCCGGGCGGGACAAGCGCATTTAAAAAAAACTAAATGCAGTTTTGCTTTTTTTTTAAATAAAAGAATGTTTCCTTTCCTAGAAGTAAAATGAGCTAACTTAAGGTTTTAAGGTACTTTCCCTTCAGGGCCCATTAAATTTCCATCCTCTATTTATAACTTTTCACAACGCGCAGAAAAACAGTTATCTTTGGATATCTGTGTTGGTTTGCATGAAACCAGTATGAGTTGGTGTGGGTTTAATCAGTAGCCTATAAGCCTCGTGACCGTCACAATAAACATCGATTTAATGTTTATTTAATTATAATTATTAATTCGTAGGTATTAACTAACGACTCCATAGAGCGACTGGTCGTACAAGGAAGAGTGGAGGGAACCAGATTGCGCGGCAAATCACCTATTCGCTGGACTGACCGAATAAAATCCGCAGTGGGAAGCCGCGTATCTGAGTGTGCCAAACAGTCTGCCAACAGGAAGAGATGGCGGGAGATCGTGCGAAGAGTTGTGTCCGCCTCTACTACCACCACGATCGCTCTGTCAAGAGCGATACGACACAGAAGAAGGCATTAACTACACATACTTTTAGGACACACTGATGCATTTTGTTAGACCATAACGTAACAATCGTTAGGTATAATGGAGATAAGCCTGCCACTCTAACCCTTCACCGATAAACAGCTGCCAGACGGCAGACATTTATATAGTACCTAACAACGATAACAGTAAAAGTTCTTATGTATACTTTCTCCTAGTTCTTAGTCTATGACCCGGCAATTGGAGAATTCAAGAAGGTTCTCGAAAAGTCTAATTAAAGTGAAATTGATCGACATTATTAGATCATCTTGCAATATAGTAGTATAATAACAAATAAGAGTTCGATAATAATTGCTATCCATTGACTCGGTAGAAATGACATTTGTGCCTAGAAACATGTTTTGTTTAAGGCGCATAATGGCCTCAGTTGATAAGGGTGACCTGAGGGAGATAATGGTCGTGGAAGCGTCTCAGGCGCACTGGACGCTGGGAGCTGCGAGCGCACACAACGTATCCACACAACCACGAGAGAGGCTGGACCACAGGCCCACACCTTTCCCGTAACTAACCTCACCAATATGTTCATTGGCATCACTTCTAGTGGAGACAACGTCAATTCCCACTACGATTACCTAATTTGAAGACCGGAGGTGAGTCCTATTGTCATTATACTTATCTAAGGTCAACTACCGCGGTCGTTTTGCCAAGTTTATAAATATTAAGATAACGAGGAGCCATGGAATTGAATTCTTTAACAGTCGACTCGTGGATACCCGGCATATCCGAACACTCCCCTGATCCTAACATGCTTTGGTTCATTTATGGCAGAATGGCAATAATTTACAAAGTGATATTGAAAATAATATAATTACTGATAGTTAAACCATCAACCCAATCAACACTTTATCAGCGTATTTTTCTTCCAGTTCTCGCGTACTAGGACTTACTATAATCCCTAACTACAATGGCGCTAGATTTTGTGGCTGGATGTATAGGAGGTAAGCAACAATTACATAAAAAACCTTACATAACACGTATACGTTGGAGTTCAGATTGTAATTTGTTCATGTTCTTTGCAGGCTGTGCTGGGATTATAGCCGGTCATCCGTTGGACACCCTGAAAGTGCACGTGCAATCAGGGAGAGGAAGTGCGCTGGAATGCACCAAAAGCCTTTTGAAAGGAGGAACACTCTCCACGGTTTATCGTGGGGTGTGGGCGCCTTTAGGGGGAGTGTCGGCGGTGAACGCCATAGTTTTCGGAGCTTATGGAAACACTAGGAGAGCGTTGCCTGATCCTGACTCTTTGAAAACGCACGCAATGGCAGGCGCGGCCGCTGGACTCATGCAGAGCTTAGCCTGCGCGCCTGTTGAGCTAGTAAAAACTCGACAGCAACTGTCAAGACCAGGAGACGGCATGCCCGGAGGAGCTTGGTCGGGAGCACGACACATCTTACGAACGGGCGGGATTCGAACTCTATTCCGCGGACTAACTATCACGGCCGCCCGTGACTGCCCCGCATTCGCGATATACTTCACGTCGTACGAGATGATGACGCGTGACGATCGGTCGGTGATGACGGTGTTCACGGCGGGCGGAGTCGCGGGGGCTCTGTCATGGGTGCTGTTGTACCCTGTAGACGTGGTGAAGTCACGGCTGCAGGGGGACGTGGTTGGACGGTATGCGGGCGCGTGGGACTGCTTGAAGCAGTCGGTGCGTTCCGACGGCTGGCGCTGCCTCGGCCGCGGGTTGGGAGCGGTGACGCTGCGAGCTTTCATCAGTAACGGGGCGTGTTTTACCGCCGTGGTGTGGACAGAGCGGATGTGGCAGGAGCAGGCGCTGGCTGGCGAGCCTGCCGCCGTTTCTGCTGCGCACTCGCTCTGCGCCTCCACCGTCATAAGCGAGACGGTTTGTCAAGAGAGTGCTGACTACTGATCCTGCTGGATACCAGTTTTGAACACATTACGTGAGTGATGACCAGAGAAGGTCGAGATTGTACAGTGTTATCGTTGTTATTAATTGATTTGTATTTTTATAATTTAAATGAAAACATGGAGCATGTACAGTCAGCTGCAGAGAGAGGTGACCCCCCCCACCCCCTGGAAACAAACTTCTATGCAGAGGGGGTCACCCCTCTCTGGAGCTGACACCTAGGTATGATATTAAATACTTTGTACAGCCATTACGAAGTTTTATATCATTCATTCATGTATATATATGTATATGTTATGTATAACAACGAAAATATTTTTTAAATTAAATTTTGAAGGTAGACCCTACGCAGCATTAAAATAGAGCTAAAAATTAGTAGCTGTACCTGGTACCTACCTACCTGATGGGAGGATGACTAGGAATGCATCCACAGAGCAGAAGAAAATTTTAATTTTATGATTAGGTAAATAAAACGAATAATAAGCCTCTCAATATTATATATACTTGTCGAAATTTCAATAAGTAGGTACAACTATCAAAAAATATACCAAAAATATTCCAATAGTACAGAAATGATTCACATTATGAAAATATCACAACATTATAAATAAGCCAAAATTGCTAAAACCAATGTAAATGTTAAAAATAAAGTACGGTTACATAGTAATTTAAAGTAATAATTAACTTGACTCTAGTAATATTTTTAGTGTTTCATATTATTTGTGTTATAATATATTAACGATCTGGCGGCTTATCTTCAAGTGACAAACAGTAGTAAGTAGCCTGCAACAAACAAATAGGTTTGTATCAATATCTATAGTATCGTAGCAGGTGGTCCAGTATAGCGTGACCTCCAGATCTGAAACAAGTATTCGTTTTCGGAGATCTCATTTACTTTGGTTTTCCTGGGGTGATGCGCACGACCCTGCTTGTAGACCCGGAAGAGCAAGAGACAGCTTAATGTCAGAGTGAGAATCACGCTCGAAGGAGTGAGTGAGAAAAAGAGAATCTCACTCTAATTAACGGCTGCCTTTCGCTATCGAAGGGTTGGACATAATTTCTCATTGACTGAATACACATGACACATGGTTCTAATTTCAAAACCCATTTAGACATTCGAGTTACCTAGATTGGCAACTCAGCCCTTCGCTTCAAACGTGATGATAGTATGACACCACATGAGCATATTGGTCATACGCATACTGTCCAATTGAAAAAGTCGATTCAACGTAAAAATCTGCACGTCAGATGAAATGAGCTGAAAGCAACCACCAGCGGTGACCGCGGTCTTGCAGCTGCGGGGGAGGTGTGGGTGGCGGGGGCACGGGCACGTTCGCCTGGTTCTCCATCGTTCCTAGCTCTTCCAGCATATTGCTATCATTTGTACGCCCTTACCAAGTACGGATATCGGGAGACTGCAATCACTCGCTGGTCATCATCCATATTAGCCCTAGGTGCTCCAGCATGTCACCATCAGTTGGACCTGTGACCAACACTATCCTTACCAAGTACGGATATCGGGGGGCAGTCACTCGCGGTCTTGCAGCTGCGGGGGCGGCGGGGGCGGCGGGGGCACAGGCACGTTCGCCTGGTTCTCCATCAGCCCGAGCTGCTCCAGCATGTCGTCATTGTCTTCCATCAGGTGGACCTGGGGAGCAACAAAGTACAATTTGCATGACTCTTCTGTAAAAAAATAGGTATATATATATATATATATATATATATATATACCTAGTAAGGGATAAGGGAAAAGTGTGGACTGAACGAAGATGTAGTGACAAAAATCGAGAAAGGTATGTTGAGATGGTTTGGCCACGTGGAAAGAATGAGTGAAAGAAGGCTAACAAAGAGAGTGTATAAGAGAGAGGTAGAAACGGGAGTTGGAAGGGGCAGAGCTCGGCAGACTTTCTCTGATCAGATCGGGGAAATCCTGAAGAAAGGCCAGGTCAAGAGCACCCTAAACCGGCGAGCGTGTATGAGGAATGTCATGAAAGTGAAGGAAGCGAAAGAGGTATGCCAGGATCGTAGCAAGTGGAAATCCGTGGTCTCTGCCTACCCCTCCGGGAAATAGGCGTGATTATATATATATATGCTACGCTATGCACATATATATATAATATATATGCTACGTTAGTGGAACTCGAGTCGAATTGCGATATCGGGGTTAGCCCCATAGTGAAAGTTGTTCAGTATGACCTACATTTATTCACCCCTCAGAGTTTGATCAGTGATAACAAAAGCACCCTGTATGTAAGTACATATTATTATGTATTACATAAGTATCGCTGTTTATTTGTGAATAACACGTATCGAATATTGACGCATTTTGGTAAGGTACGTTATTATCGATATGTATGCACGTCATAATTATTTGGTTCTCCATATCATGATATTCATGATGTCAATTCGTTGCCAAAAAAGGTCAGAGTTCAGTTCAAAATAGCACATCAGTTTAAAACATTTGGAAAGCAAAAGTACTGAGACTCAAGTGAACTAACATAAAGCCCGTCCAGAAATATATGATCATTGTCAAGAGGGCGCTGTTATTCTCATGTATGTGGTGACAGTTCAGTTTAGTATGAAAAATTTAGTTCCAATGAAATTCCGCAACATGGCGCGTTATCATATATTCTTGGTCTTAGTATATATTCCTTTTGTGACCGCACGCACAAGGTTTTTTATTTGTATGGGATTTTGAGTTTCCAAAACGTCCCGCTTGGCGCGCTGTGCAATATCCCATACAAAATAGACATAACGCACACGCGAACGCTTCGTCACGCTATCGAATTACAGTTACAGTAATACATAATCAAATTAATATTGGTACTTAAAAAAATATGAGTGCGTTACTCTTGTAGGCACATTTCGCTAAGTTCTTGAATGAGCAGTCAATTAGTTTTCGGTATAATTTTGATGCGTCAAATACACAGTCGAGAATTAGACCCAAGTTGGTAGACAGTGATAATTATTTCGTCATATTATGATTATGACCTTTTATTTAGTGGTTACATATTAGTTTAATAGATAGTATGTATTGACTTCCACTAAATGCATAATATTAAGGAATTACGTAATATGTACGAATAAGCAAATAAATGTTTATTATCTCTGCAGCAGAGTCTGAGTAGACAGAGATAATCCAACATTTTTTAATTCTTCGAAAAATGCATATCTGCAGATCACGCCCGTTTATGTTATTACTTTATAAAGTTTAATTGCTTATGAATGACTATACGAAGATAAGGTCAAAACTATACAAGAAAATGATAACTACTTTTTCACGCGAACAAACAGACCCAAGTGCGTGATCATACCCGCAATAAAGTACAGTCGGGTGCTCAAGCAGATAAATATTGAAATACTGTTCAGTACCCGCGAAAGTTAAAGAAATAGATGAGTAGTTGAACACTTAATGGGGTTGGCAAACTGTCAAAGGTTTGCAGAGATGGCGCCATCATAGCTTGCCCCTTTTTCTATGAGATTTGGCTTAAAGGGCTGGCATCCAGGGCATTAAAAAAACAAAAATTTGACACAATTCTAGGGATTGACAGGGCAAGCTATACTGGCGCCCTCTGCTAAACACTTCGACCGGCCAACCACATTACAAACATCTTTGTAACACCATGTTTGCAACGAATAAATGATTAAGTAACTATATGATTATGACTATGAACAGTCAAGTCCATTGATTTAGTTACTTCCATCTAGCTAGGCTAAGTAGGCCGTCTCCGGTATTTGCTATCAGCGTGCTGACTATTTTATTTTAACCTTGATTTGCTTGTTTAAATACAGTTTATAAACGCAAATTCGAGAGTAGGTATACATACACGTTGCCGACACTTTGAAAACTAAGTACACTCCTTTTTTGAAAGACCCCAAAAACACGCACGAAGCGTTTTGCTTCCACATTTCTTATGCGAACTGCCAAGGAGTGGAACGCCCTGCCCGAGTCTGTGTTTCCGCATGAGTACAATCTGGGGCTCTTCAAGGCAAGAGTTAATAGGTATCTCATAGGTAAGCGTGCTCCCCCGTAGACCGCATCATCACTTACCATCAGGTGGGATCGTGGTCAAACATCATAAAAAAAAGGGACCCGATACTGTCTCTTGAAAATACCTCAGTAGGTAGTAAGTTTAATCACCAGCTAGTAAAGTAAGTGCACAGCCACTTTGTGAATGAATTCCATTCATTATATGTCCATGAAATTTTGCAGCTCGCTCTACATTCCACCATTGGACTAAACTTTGCATTGCCTTTAGAGGATAACCAAAATAGTGGATTTAACATCAAGGTGACTTAAAACTCCAGGTGTTTACGACTGTACTCATATGATTGGCAGTTGAGGCGACCTTTTCAGTACGAATAAAAACTGCACATCACGATAGTTTATCAACAGAAGAAACCGCCGACCTACGACCCCGTCGCGTGTAATCGTGATCGCTTCCATCGATTGACCGAGGTCAAGCAAGCAGTACCTAACCAGACAAGACTGCTCTCCGATTACGTATGCTTGTTACTAATGATGAGATCTTGGTATACTGGGTCCGCCTGAGCGTCCTAATGCCCCGACGACAAGCAATGTGAATAAAGGTTCATTAATTACATTGTATTTCTTATTAGGTGAGCGGGCGCTAGAGATTAACTGTTTTATAGTTGACTGACTAGGAGAATTCTGAAGATTCTATCAGGGAATCTACGGACACCACTTCCAATGCTCGAAACAGGTTGAAAATGATCTCCTCCAGCAGCTTCCTCCTTATCCGAAGCGGACGTGACGAACCATAGTGTCGACGACTCCCATTTAGTCCCATATGGCATGACATGTCAAATTACACTGATTTAAATCTACAATGCTACACCAGAAAACCTACTCCAAACGCCCATTAGTAGCCACAAAAAAAAAAAGATTCGCTTGGAGCAGCTTACTCATGTTCCCGCGATACGAAGTGTCAGATATGTCAATTTACGTCATATTATAGGATTTGTATGTAAAAAAATTCTGATATCTACAATGCCATCAAGCTACCAGAAAATCTAAAGTATATCCTCAGATGCACGAGATTGAAAAAGTATCTAACATAATTCAGGTCCTTACTTCAGGAAGGGCGCAGCGCAGCAGTTCGTGGTGCACGGTCTCCGAGAGCAGGATGTACTGGTGTCTCTCATTTTATCTCCTTAGGATATGATTCCCAGGAAAAATGCATATAATGATAATTCAGGTTGTAAAGCTGGCAAGTCTTACATCAGGCAGGGCAGAGCGCAGCTGTCCGTGGCGTGCGGTCTCCGAGAGCAGTATCTTCTGCCGCTTCTCCTCCATCAGCCGCTCGCGGTGCTTGTGGATGTAGTCGTACACGTTAGGCAGCCCCATGATCACGCACGCTGACAGCGCTGAGCGGTAGATGTTCATGTCCGTCGCTTCGTACCTGATACATACATAACATATCTTGTAAAGAACAATGCACATTATCATTGTAAAGTGACAACTGTACCTAATACTTTACTTCTTAGACAGGCATATATCATGTTGTCACCACCACAGTGCTTTCCGAAACATGCTACGACGATCCCTTAGATTTGGAAACATTATGCGGTCACTAACGCATACCTAATTTGGAGAAGCATATTTTAATTTGTTTCTACTTGTACATAACTTATGACCGCCCTCAATGGAGATAAAGCGGTGAGAGAACGTGGAAGACCTCAATAATACATATATGACATGGTTTTGGTCTGTAGTGCAGGTGTCACTTGACTACCTTGCTGAGCCACCTACTTACCATTCATTGGTCCTCTCATCATAACACTCCACATGGTAAATAGTGGTGACGCCGTTGAATCCACCGATGGCGAAGATCATGTCGTCAATGACTTCAATGGCGAAGTTGCTGCGAGGGTTGTACATGTCGGGCACGGGCGACCACGTGTTCGTGCCCGGGTCGTACACCTCGCCGCTGCACATGCGCGATATGCCGTTGAAGCCGCCGATTACGTATATCTGGAAAGACAAGATTATGTTGATGTTAGCAGGGCCACTTTTGATGGCAATTTTTTTGGTTCACATCGGAGCTTTTAGGGTTTTCTTTTTTAGTGACAATGGAGCGCAAGCCACACTTTAGCGACCCGACCTTGGTGGCCTTAAGCTGAACCTATCACACTGTTGCGGCTCCAGAAGAATTTTACTAAGCTGAGAATGAACCCATGTGTCCATGTCGAGGTTTTCTCGAGGGACTATTATTAATATCGGGTCGTCAAAAAAGGAGTGTAGGTACACTTTTTTCAGGAGTCGGGAAGACTAGAGTTTTAAGCGTCTTTACTTACCATTAGACAGTATATATTCTTGTTTGCGACGGACTTATTATTTGAAATCGAGAAGTTTACCAACCTTATCATTGGTGTCCCCGGGTCGTACACCTCTGCGGTGTTCATGCACTCTTGCCCGTTAGTCTCCATTTATGGAGCTCATGTCTAAGGACCATACACCCAGCCTTGGTGCTCAAAAGAACGACCTCATGTGGTTGCGACACTTAGGAAACGAGGAAGAAAAACCTTATTATGGTAAGCGATGCACGAGACGCCGGAGCGACGCGAGCGCATGGGAGCCAGGTTCGTCCACTGGTTGGTGTCCGGGTCATAAACCTCTACGGTGTTCATGCACTCCTGCCCGTTGAAACCTCCGGTTATGTAGATCTTGTCTGTGAAACAAACATTCATAATAAGTTCTATTGGTTGAAGAATGGTTATTTAGTTAGGAGATTAGTTTTTGTCTCTAAGATTTTTATAGGAGATTTCCTGTTTTAGAAATGTATTTCCATAAAGTTGTCAGAGGTTTTATTTTGACTCGCAACTATCGTATAGAATATATATCGATATAGTATTTTATATATATAATCGATATAACGCATTTGGGATCATTGAGTGAAAAAACTAAGCAAAGTTGCTGGAGTTGCAAAAAAAAAACAGCGAACTCAGAACTTGTAGCTTTTTAAAACACGTCCCTGACTGTTACTTTCTACAGATCAGGCACATAATCTATTTGTAGCTTTATGAAATGTGAGCCAAGTTTTCAGGTAGGTAAGTATACTTAATGGCTCGACGTATATTTACACAACTTTCGGTAGATCAGATCCCATAATTTATAAGTGAGTTTTTTAGTAGATTTTACCATGCATGGTAAAATCTACTAAAAAACTCACTGTCAAGAGCAGCGGCGCTGGCATCCGACCGCTGAGCGTTCATTGGGGCCACCAGCGACCACTGGTTAGTGCGGTGGTTGAAACGCTCCGCCGTGTTCTGGCGATGGTGACCGTCGTAACCGCCCATAGCGTAGATCGTCTCCCCGAGCACGGCCACGGACACGTAGCAGCGACGAGCGTTCATCGGAGCCACCTGATACAGAATACAATGTAAAAATTGTTCAAAACGTGAAAGAATAATCAAATATTTACTAACGACTATTGATCGCTTTTAGAGATGAAACCCCTTTTGTCTGCCTCTATTTTTAATCAATTGGTTTTTACTAAGTATACTTTTGTACCTCTCTTAGAGCTTTTTTAAACTTTCCAAAGACTTGAATTACGCAAAAAAAAAATTAAGACATCACTCAATTGTAAAATCTTCCCAACGACCAGAAAATTTGGTCTTGATCAGTCAAACACTTACCTCACGCCAGGTCTTAGTGACAGCATCAAAGCATCGGCACGAGTTAAAATAATCCATTCCATCAAATCCCCCAATGACATAAATGCAGTATCCCAAAACCGCTGTGCCGTGGTACGCGCGGGGACCAGCGGAATCCACCTCTTCTACCTGCAATATAACTAATTGTTATCATCTGGGTTAAAAATAATTATAGAATCACGAATTAAGATTACCTTTATCCAGCGATCGGCGCGTGTGTCGTAGGTTTCTATAAACGCCGTCGGTGAACCACCGCTCCACCCTCCAATGGCAAACAATACCTTTAAAAGTTAGGAGTTCTCACTTCAATCAGTTACGGAAGTTATTATGTTCAACTAAAGCGCGAAATCCTTACTTCGTGTGGTACTCTCGGACGAGCGATTTCCGGCGTGGCGACCTCTCCATCTCGTTGAGCTATCATCTCAAGGTCGTAGAGGAACTTTAAAGTCTCTATTATGATAGGTCGTGAACCCTCGTTGCCAGTGACGTACGGGTGGTCTTTGACGTTCTCCAAGAAAAACTAAAAAGAATGACGATTAGAGTAAACAAGGTTTTTTGGAGAAATTAACAAAGAAGGGTCTCCCAACTACCATCGACGTTTGATCAAATTAGGTTGATTAGAAAGATCATTGCGTCCATGTAGTAAGAATGCAAACAAAATGTCATAATATATGTTCAATTCGGATGTGACTTTAACAAGTCCAATTTGCGGCAGATTTTTTTATTGCATTATTATTACGGCACCAACGTCAGCTGTAAGTACGTGTTTGATAAGAAGCATTAGTAACATAGATTAATTAAATTAGATTAAGCGTCAACAAGTGAAGTGAGACCCCTAACAAGAAAATTCTAACTTGAGTATCAAGCAATCCGAGCCTTATGCTGCCCATCAACTTGACAGTGTGCTGCCAACGCACGTCCGGCTCATAGTTGACCCAGCGCAACACGGCCTCCCACACCGCCTCCTCACTCTTCACGTTGAGCTCATCTTCAAGGATGATGGAGTTAAGCTCTTCGAGAGGAAGGTGGAGGAACTCGTCGCTTTGCGCTGACACGGTCACGAAGTAGCGGAGGAGGTACCTACGAGCGTCCGCTTCCAGTTTGTAGCAGAACACTCGCCTATGAACCAAACCAGAACAGAACCAAATTAGGTACCTGGTAAAGGCAACAAGTTTAATACGAAGGTGTCTTTGCTGTTTGAGTTGAAAGGGACCCATGCCTGACATGAGGTCTAAAACATCATGTGCGGTCAAAATGGAATCCTGTGGTCAGTGGTCTATCATTGACTAAATCCTGCTTCCTTAAAGCGTCCGTTAGTCTTCATTTGTCTTTGCTCGTCTTAAACTCTTTAGAGACAGATGGGGAATGCATACTTGGGAGTCGATCTTTACCGTCACTGACTTCGATCACATACCTAGCAAGCGTCACGATTCCAAGGCAATTACTGGTATTATTATTATGCGAGGTGCGCAGATGGTCACAGCAGATCTACAGTACACCAAGGAACACAAGGAAATCCGCCGTCATGAGGTGAACTCCTCGTTGCCATCAGTGAGGCCGATGCGCCGCGAGCACGCGTACTCCATGAGATGGATCTTGAAACTGCTGATTGTGTTGTTGTCGATCACATACCTAACAAACGTCATGATTCCGAGGCAGTACCTAGGGTTAAGCGAGGTGCGGAGAAAATCGCAGCAGATTTGCAGCACACCAAGAAAGAGTAAAAAGTGCGCATTCATGAGGAGCTCGTGGACGTTAGCATCGGTGACGTCAATGCGTCCAATGTAAGCGTACTCGATGAGGAGCAGGGTCTCAAAGATCGTATTGATGTCACTTACCTGGCAAACGTCATGATCCCGAGGCAGTTCCTAGGGTTAAGCGAGGTGCGGAGATGATCGCAGCAGATTTGCAGCACACCAAGGAACGCAAGGAAGTCAGCAGTCATGAGGAGTTCGTGGACGTTGCCGTCAGTGACGTCGATGCGCCGGAGGTAGGCGTACTCAATGAGGAGGAGCAGTATCTCGGAGCGGACGCCGGAGATCAGGACATCGCTCTGCTCGCGGGAGTGTAGCGTCGTCGTGAACAGAGCCCTGTTCAAATTAATTTTGTAGTTGTAAGGGGGCGTTGACATTATACGTAACGCAATTGGGGGGGGGGGGGCTTGTAGGTAGGTCTTGTAAGGTTGGTATGGTACAAGGCGTAACAATGTTTTTTTATTTAACAAAATATACATACATATAATCACGCCTATTTCCCGAAGGGGTAGGCAGAGACCCCGGATTTCCACTTGCTACGACCCTTTCGCTTCCTTCACTTTCACTCCATGTTAAATTCAGGTAACACTGATTTAAACTTTCAGGAGTACACAGTTACAGTGACATAATTATTATTAGTTAGTAAAACATGTGGTCTCGGAGAAGACTGGCTAACGCAGCGTACTACGTAGGCGAACAACACGCGAACGCGAAGCGAAGTGATGCCGCGGGGGACTCCTTTGAATCCTTTGATATCTCATCAATCATTAAGTGTCCTCGTTGCGAACGCGAACGCCGTGGGCCCGCCGCGCCGCGCCGCTTCGCTTCGCGTTCGCGAGTTGTTCGCTCGTAAGACGCTGCGGCGACAAACGCGCAGCTAGAAAATGTTGATGTCATCTTTAGCCAGTCTTCTCCGAGACCACAGGGACAATGCCCGTCCTCGAAACGTTAGAGGTAATTTTAAAACTTAATTATACGCAAAAAAGTCTTGTTTAAAAAAATAATAATGGATGTCGCGGACGATAATGCCCCACTTACCTTCTTTACCTGCATCTAAAGAAAACTAGCAGACTTTACTGAGCCACTCACAGAAAGTAGGGACTGCAGGCCGACAATATGGCGCGGTGGACGGGAAACGCGGCGCCATCGTCGGCACGCACGATGGCGTCGCACAGCAGCCGGCACTCGCGCAGCCGGTGCAGCGCCTGCATCGCAGCCACCGACATGCATCGGCCCGTCTCGCGACCCGCCGTCTGCCGGACAACGACGTATAATGACACAGAGGCTGTGTGTTTGTGCAAAGAAGACGCAACCGTGTACAAAGATGGCACATGATCGCGTCATACAACAGACAGCCCTTCTCATCGCCGTTTGACTAACCACGCTGTAACACACACAATAGAGTCGTGATCCGCCATCAGCTAAATAACAACTATATTGTTGCCAACGTGCTCATCAATCCCAGTCGAATCTAGACCTAAAGTTACAAAGGGGAGAAACGCGTTCTACTTCTTACAAACGAAAGGTTCGTAACCTTTTTGGTAGGCAAAAGGCGAAAAAACTGCAGTCGCTTCAGACGTCTGACCACCACTATTCTCCACAATCAGCTTTCTTTTCCTTTATCCAAGATATCATCTAAACTACAAAAACTCTGGATCAACAGGAAGCAACTAAAAACATTCATATCTAAATACACGTAATTACACCGCCGTATCTACTAAAGGAATCACCCAGCTGATGACGTTCACCATACCTCATGACACAACTTTCTGAGGTATTATTTTGCTAATTATTGTTTGCTAGGGACAGGGTCATATTAAAGAGTCTGTCTAATCTATAAAGTCTAAAGTGTATTGACTTAAGCGCTAATTAAGCTATGTAACTAACAAATCGAGCTGCAATTAATTATAAACTTGTATCATCCTCTTCTGATTAGTGGAAAGCTGACAAAACTACGGTTTAATTATAAAAACATGGAAAATTAACAACAACAGATCATTAATCATGTTGAAAGTATCTAATTACTCGTACTAGACATAAAGCGAGATGTTATTAATTAATAGGTGAAAACATTTTCAACAAAAACAAGGTTGATAGCCCGGATAGCGTTCAACAACACGGTTTGAAAACATAAACACATCCAGTAGGCGTGTGTAAGCGAGCGACAGATCAAACTTCTTCCAACGTTTCTGCTCCAAGCCAGCGATCGCTCAAGACCCTTACTGACCCTACTACTTACAGTGTTGTTCGGGTCGTTATCCATTGTAAGAAGACTACCGCAAAGCCATCATCATAATCAAATTGTCACGCATCAACAATTCGCAAACGTAAAGCGTTACGTGTCGCGTCACTAACGGGATTTATCTCGTAATTTTATAAAAGTAACCGTAAAAAATAATCCAAAATAGCAAATCAAGTCATTTGTATAAACATTTTAGGTTAGCAAAAAAATGATATATGAATGACAAACATGTCACACCTTTTTTTTCCAGTTGACATTACTAGATAACAGTATTTTCATTTTCAGCAGTCACCTTGCTGAAATCAAAATGTTTAGTTTTAAGTTAGGTAAAGGCCTTCGCTTGTTTTCATACCGGTTGAGTGACTTTGAGGTTGAATTAGAAAAAATAATTCATAAAAACACCATTTTCGATATCTTCCAGAAATCTATAACTATAGTTGCACGTGAGTTGCACTAACGAATAAATAAATAAATGTTAAAATTAAAATGAGATAATCTCACACAATTGGACCTAGTCCAACAGTAAACCCAATAAAGCTTGTGTTACACTAACAACATTAACAACAACAAAACTGGTTTTACCAGTGCAATCAGTCAACGTAGGGCAGCTTGTGGCGAGCTGTTGGGGAGTAGCGACCTCACGTACCCGACTGTTCCTGGGGAGTTCTGTCACCCGAAGGTGGTGGGTGGGACGGGATTTTCTGCCTCTGGCTTGCCTTGGCTGGCCAGCCAGAGTGGAATCGTTAGAGCTATAAGCTACAGGAGTGGAAGTGAAATATGCAATTATGCCTAAGACGCGAGTTGGCACAGTGGCTGTTAACATAGCCACTGCAGAATAAAAAGCTGCGCACACCTCTCGACACCCCTGAGCCGCTCACATCGGTGTTGCCCTTGAGCCATCCTAGATGTCGCTATATTGTGAGGGCGAGTCACTATCTGCCGGAAATAAAATTGCATACCGTTTTATTAGGCAGGCGTCCGGTTTTTTATTCATCCGGATTTATTTTTCAGTCCATAACCTACTTCATTTTAGAAGCCATCAACTCTCGATAGTCCTTTCACCCAGGCGGGTGCTGCCTCTGCGTGCGTCCGCTCGATGTACCCTTACATTTCATTAAAGTGTCAAAAGGGTCTCTACGTGTTGGCTTTGGCTTTGTGCATTCATCACAAAAATCCCAAAGGTCCAGAACACCATTGTTTCGTGATGGGAAAGCCATACAATAATATTGTAGAAGTATGAATATCGCAGGAACACGCAAATAAAAAACCGGCCAAGTGCGAGTCGGACTCGCGCACGAAGGGTTACGTGCCATTACGCAAAACACGGCTAAAAAATCACGTTTGTTGTATGGGAGCCCTGTTTTTCGTATTTGTTGTTATAGCGGCAACAGAAATACATCATCTGTGAAAATTTCAACTGTCTAGACATTCACAGTTCATGAGATACAGCCTGGTGACAGACAGACGGACAGACAGACAGACAGCGGAGTCTTAGTAATAGGTCCCCGTTTTTACCCTTTTCGTACGGAACCCTAAAAATGCCATTATTGGATGCCAAAATGCGACGTCAGCGTTCAAAAGATTGACAGTGACACACTTATCTACTTGATATTGATAGATCTTAATAAAATTTGCCTACGGATGATAACTGATAAGGCTGCGGACAGCACAAATATACAGGGTAAAATATGTTTTATCCCTTGGACTGGCCTACGCTGGGCCATCATTGTAGAGGAGCCCGTCAGCCCTTACCTCGCTTAAGTATTATTAACGCCTAGAATTAAATCAGGCATTGAAAGACAAAAATATTCGATTACTCAAATGATTTATTCACTTTATCTTAACATTAACATTTAACATCAACAACTCTTAGTATAAAAACAGATAAAATCTAGTACAAACATAACATTTACACAAAAACAATATTTTTATAGTTACGTTCTTACGGTTATCGCCTTAATAATAACAACATGTTATTAACTAAGGTACTTAATTATACCTCTCGCGTCGAAAGATGGTATGAAAGTTCATTCAAGTCTCTTTTGATTAGGGTTGCCATACCACAGAATAAGTAATAGTATTATCATACAGAACGGCCACGCACCGCCCCGCCCCGATTCGAATTACCTCGCCCCGCGACAGCAGATTCACGACCTTCTGCCGACCGCTCAGTACTGTTTTTAATAAGCAACTTATTATTATTACAATAACGCAATTGAGAGCGCAGCGCGCGACCGGGGCGTAAAGAAATATTTTAAGAAATATGTTTTACAGTATTTTTAATAAATATAAATACGGTAAAACATTGAAATGTTACATTTCGAAATAAATTTTTGTGCTAAACTTCAAAAAACCGGCCAAGTGCGAGTCGGACTTGCGCACGAAGGGTTTCGTATCATTACGCAAAAATCGGCAAAAAATCACGTTTGTTGTATGGGAGCCCCGCTTAAATATTTATTTTATTCTGTTTTTAGTATTTGTTGTTATAGCGGCAACAGATATACATCATCTGTGAAAAGTTCAACTGTCTAGCTATCACGGTTCATGAGATATAGCCTAGTCACAGACGGACAGACAGACAGAAAGACAGACAGACGGACGGACAGCGGAGTCTTGTAGTAATAGGGTTCCGTTTTTACCCTTTGGATACGGAACCCTAAAATAAAAAGTGTGTAAACCATGACGTAGCACTCGTAGCAACTGCTACGACGTAGGCCCGTAGCAGGCTTGTAGCAGGTCTACAAAAGCAGATATTTTAATTAGAATTTTCTTGTTTACTAGTTAGATTATACAAAACGTTTGTTTTCATTTAAATATTTATAAGACTGCAACAATTAAAATGTAACTAACTTGAAATACTTAAAGGCTACTTTTCTTTTTATTTAATATACATAAATTAAAAACACATCTCCGTATTTTTTTACAATACATTCGAAAATACCTACACAGTGACTCATGTTTTCATACTTACCTACTTTTAAATTAAATATACATAAAACTTTATAAATCGTTATGTTTAAATTGTGAAATCTCGTTGTTCCCGTTAAGAAGTCCCAAATGCAATACTAGACACAGTAGCTATAGTATGAATCCTGATGCTGTTATCCCGCTCTAACATATGACGTTTAGTTGAGCGGGCGGCTTATCTCACGAGCTGTGGCGCCATGTGCGCGCAGCCGCGACATGTAGATGACCGGTGCGAAGGGAAGCACAACTCCTCGCTCTTGAGTTTTAACAAGATGAGTGCGAGCGAGAACACACGCTGTTATCCCGCATATGACGTTTAGTTGAGTGGGCGGCTTATCTCACGAGCTGTGACGCCATGCGCGCGCAGCCGCGACTTGTAGACGACCAGTGCGAAGGGAAGAACAACTCCTCGCTCTTGAGTTTTAACAAGATGAGTGCGAGCGGGAGCACACGCTGTTATCCCACTCTAACATTTGACGTTTAGTTGAGCGGGCGGCTTATCTCACGAGCTGTGACGCCATGCGCGCGCAGCTGCGACTTGTAGATGACCGGTGCGAAGGGAAGCACAACTCCTCGCTCTTGAGTTTTAACAAGATGAGTGCGAGCGAGAACACACGCTGTTATCCCGCATATGACGTTTAGTTGAGTGGGCGGCTTATCTCACGAGCTGTGACGCCATGCGCGCGCAGCCGCGACTTGTAGACGACCAGTGCGAAGGGAAGAACAACTCCTCGCTCTTGAGTTTTAACAAGATGAGTGCGAGCGGGAGCACACGCTGTTATCCCACTCTAACATTTGACGTTTAGTTGAGCGGGCGGCTTATCTCACGAGCTGTGACGCCATGCGCGCGCAGCTGCGACTTGTAGACGACCAGTGCGAAGGGAAGCACAACTCCTCGCTCTTGAATTTTAACAAGATAAGTGCGAGCGGGAGCACACGCTGTTATCCCGCTCTAACATATGACGTTTAGTTGAGAGGGCGGCTTATCTCACGAGCTGTGACGCCATGCGCGCGCAACCGCGACAGCAGCGACTTGTAGACGACCGGTGCGAAGGGAAGCACAACACCTCGCTCTTGAATTTCACCTGCAACCGACACAAAAAATTCACATCAAAACCATTGACTTATATGTACATACATAGTACCTCAATGATCAAAACCACGCTTGCTGTTCATAAATAACACAAGCGCTATGCGCAGGAAAACATAGTAATACGGTTAGAAACTACCAATTGCTTTCTACACGGGGCGCTAAAGGTAAAACGTTTTTAAATAACGTAGCTAAGTTTACAATCGTGTATCGATAAATTGAACAGTAAAAATATTTCGGGATGACAGAAGCGTATGAAAAATCGCATGATCATTAAATTTCCATTTACGTTTTTTTTTATAAACGATTGTCAGTTCAGCTAGACTTTCAGGTTAGTCTATAGTTAATCTTTCCTCCGTTCAACATCACGCAAAAAAGACAATTCAAAACGCGAACGGACGTTAATTTACTGAACTTTTAGTTTTTTTTAAATCTTGGCAAACATGCACACATCTACAAACTCACCGTCAAGAATCATATCGGCAGCAATAGCAGTGGGTAGCCCCACGGTGCGCGCCATAGCCGTATATCCTGCTGGCTCGCTACGAACAGACTTCACGTCTCTTTCTGTAGCCCTACGTCTTATACACACTCACCATCTAGTATCATCTTGACAGCGATAGCCCCACGATGCACGCCATAGCCTCAATTGTGAGTGACTTCACGCCTCTCCGTGCCTACGTCACAATACACACTCACCGTCTAGTATCATCTTAGCGGCAATAGCAGTGGGCAGCCCCACGGTGCGCGCCATAGCCGTGTATCCCGCTGGCTCGCCGCGGACAGTCATGGTGACTTCACGCCTCTCCTTGCGCCCGTCTCGCCATGTCACGCCAACTTCATGCCGAAGCACCACGAAGTCTGTCTCGTCGTTGCCTGTAAATTTAAATGAAAACATTCAATCCTGACAAGCTCTTCATCCAAAGTCGCTAATATACAGTTCTAACGAACTCCCGCAATGGAATAACTTATTCCACATCGATCTTCCATCTGTCAATTGAACAGCTACGAGCGGGCTTCGAGTCATGCCTATCCGCTTAAAACTTCAAATTTCGTGACTACTTTCGTGAAATATATCATACAGTCACGGAATTTGTTCAAAAATGACTAACCTTGAAATTCCATGACTATACTTACATGCTACCTAATTCAAATCCGCATCTTCAGAAGACGGACGATTCTAAAACCTAGTCCGCAACAAATCATGCCACATGATTCTTACTGATGGCAAAAGATGTATATGTACATAGTAGGCAGTGTATACCCTACACTATGATTACCCAAGCGTGATCTTCATCCTAACCACTGTCACTTCCTTGAGCTACATATATTGTCGCTTTTGTTTTCTTATCTACTTGACATTCATGTCAAGTGATCTGCCTATAGTACCAATAAACAGTGTATACCCTACACTCAAATTGCCACTTCTTTGGGTTATTTTATTCGCTGTATATCTATGCCTTACCTAATTTCAACTTGTGAGTCAGGTAATGGCTAACAGTGTCGAGCGGCGTGTTCCTCTTGACGATAACACTATCCTCGAGCAGCCCCAGAGACTCGAGCCCGGCCGCGCCGGCGCCGCCGATGCGCTCCGTCAGCCGCGTCTTCAGGTTCTCATAGAAGATGGAGGAGTCGGTGAGGCCTAGCAGGTCGCAGGCGAATTGACGCTGGAAATTATGAAGATTGTTACTTACTTTTTTAATACCACATCGGTGGCAAACAAGCATACGGCCCGCCTGATGGTAAGCAGTCACCGTAGCCTATGAACGCCTGCAAATTCAGAGTTACATGCGCGTTGCGGACCTTTTAAAAACCTGTACACTCGTTTTTTGAAGAACCCCATACTGTATACTCTCGGGAAAATCTCGGAACTCTCGGATCTCAGAAAACTTAGGTTTAGCGTTGAAACTTATGCTTGTAGAAATAGAAAGAGTTAATAGAGAGACCTCTCTCGAAGCGGGTGATGAGCCTGGGGACCGAAATCCAGAGAGTTTCTTAGTTGTTTATTTTTTTTTAAACGGACATTCGGAATTTCGGAAGCGCGATGTAGGAGAAGTAAGGGCACTTCAAATTTAAGTTTATACGGTGTTATACGTGTGTGACTATTTCCACCTTTTCACGGTTCAATGACTTATATGAAGCTATATAATAACATACCCAAGTAATTTCAGGTCCTTCTGGATGGAGTGAGGGGTGAGGGTTCGGGTCCACCAAACCGAACAGCTGCATAGCGATCATTGTTTCAGCGAAACCTGAAAAGTATTGTTAGTTATGAAATGGCCAAGATTAGTCCAACGTGAACATGAGACTTCAAGTCTAAGGCAGAACACGTATCTAGCCTGGATTATTGGTGGTGGTTTCATCGACATCTATATATAGATGTCATTTATTATTATTTATTACTCCAATAAGTGCCACAGCATTACAGTAAAACCAAGGCACTGTGAAACTACAAAATAAGAATACAAGGAAACAAAACTACAAATTAAAACCAAAGACAAATTTAACATTAGATTTGGGCGACGACATAACAGTGTGGCTCCGTTGCGTCGTCTGACTTGCTGTAGGATAACCATCAGTAAGTATCCCTATTCCCTCTGTACCGGATGGTCCGACTGAAGATAGTGAGTGTGTCTTCTATGCTGCACAGCTTCTGTAGCTAAGGTACTGACATCAGTATCCGTATTTACCTCTGTACCGGATGGTGCCACGGAAGATGGTGTGTGCGTCCTCTATTCCGTACAACTTGGCGTACTGCGTGCTGTCGCGGTTCGGGAAGCCCTCGAAGGCGAAGCCGGGGAGGAAGTCTAGTTCACGAGCTACGGACATCAGCTCGCCGCCGCTGAGGACCTCCACTACCTAACAATGTACAAGTAAAGTTAGATTAAATGTTTCAGAAGGGGTTGAAATATTTTGAGTGACGCGCCCGCCTGGTGGCTCACTTGATTTTAATGGGAGAATACTGGTACGAACTATGGCGTAGCACTGCCAGTGTAACTTTACATTGAGAATCCTAAAATGGATTGGAGGCTACGACTAATTACATGATGACCTTCCTTGGGCTGCGATTTATTTTTAGGGTTCCGTACCTCAAAAGGAAAAAACGGAACCCTTATAGGATCACTCGTGCGTCTGTCTGTCTGTCCGTCTGTCACAGCCTATTTTCTCCGAAACTACTGGACCAATTAAGTTGAAATTTGGTACACATACGTAAGTTTGTGACCCAAAAATGGACATGTAACGTAAACAAATTAATTTTAAACACGGGGGCCGTTTTTGGGAGGTAAATGAGAAAATTAAAAAATAAAGTTTGTCAAACTATATCGTGTTACATATCAAATGAAAGAGCTCATGTTAAGAATCTCAAATATATTTTTTTTATAATTTTAAGATAAATAGTTTAGAAGTTATTTAATAAAATAGGCAAAAAATTACCATTCCCCCCTTTATCTCCGAAACTACTGGGTCAAAAAATTTGAAAAAAATACACAAAATAGATCTTTACCTATAGATCACCGGAAAACCTATTAGAAATGTTCAGTCAAGCGTGAATCGGACTTAATTACTTAGTTTTTGAATGTACGGAACCCTTGGAACGCGAGTCCGACTCGCACTTGGCCGGTTTTTTTAGAAAAGCATTTAGGTAGTGAAGTCACCTAAAAAAAATCGGTCGACAATTGATTTGTCCTGAGTACGGTTTAACTCACGTATTTTAGTCGGCGTCGGTGCGCGGCTATCGCGACCGCAGCTCATGCACTGTTAGTGTTTGAAAATAGAGAACTAGACTCTCCGAATCATGTCGCGCGAGTGGCTAAAAATACACGAGTTAACTCGGGTGTAAGGAATTATGCAAAATTGAAGTCTATCACTTTGAAATAAAGTTCAAAATCAGATGGGAAATATATTCCCTCTTCATTATATAGGCTAGTATGGCTTACCTGTCCTCTGCTCAGGTATTTAGCCTCGGAGATTGTGTTGAGCAGGACGCCTCGCGGGTTCCACGAAAACTTGTACCTCAGCGCGTTGTCACTGAACTCAGGCGCCGGCAGACCTATAACATATTGAGTTTAAACTCACAATTTAATATGATAGTACAACATTATAAATAAATTGTGTCTAAAATACACTTAAAATTAAATGCATCATCCAACGACGTAAACTATCTTTTTTCTAAACCACAAAATCCTTAGAGAATAAGTATAACCAAACTGAGACGCCTTGTCTGTAATTTTCTGTACAAAACAGTCTGCCGATTTTTGCGGGGGTGGGAACGTCGAACGTCAAATGTATACGTAACGTAAAAATAGCCATGCCATATAAACGACAGTCTATACATTGTGTATGACCATTGGCCGCCTATTTTCGACAGAGGGGAACGCCTGTTAATGGCGTCTCCGTTTAGTTATATCCTCTAAGACAAAATCACGCAATTGTCATTTGATCAAAAATTTCCAAATGAGTTTGGATATCATCCGTAGCGCGTTCACTATCAGTCAAATACCTCCGCAGTAAGAAACGAAGGAGTCGACTCTTCCGCCATGGTTCTGGACGTCGTGGATGCACTCGAGAGCCAGAAGATGGTCGATGCCGGGGTCCAGGCCGACTTCGTTGAGGATCGTCACTCCGGCCTCCTTAGCACTGTATGGATAGCACATTTTAAAATCAGCTCATAGCTCATTGAAACCATGAAGAAATAAGTTTAAGGCAAAAATTTCAAGCTTTTATCGCTTACTGTACTTTTCTTTCCATCTAATACTCATCGAGACATAACAGATAAAGTCTCACCGGCTATGTAACTCCTGAACCTCAGGCCTCACATACGAAGCCGTGACCATATGAGCTCCAGCTTCAATAGCGGCTCTCGCAGCGGCACCATGCAGTTCATAAGGCAACAAAGACACCACGAGTCGCGCGCGCGACACCATAGCGCGTAACGCAGCATCGTCGTCGGCTTGTAGGTACGCGGAGCGCACGCCGTACCGCTCCGCTAGCGCGTCCGCCTCCTCCTTTACTTGGGACGCTAAAATGTTAAATTGTAATGTGCAGGTGCCCGTTTCCCAAAAGCTCGTAGCTTGTAATACAAATGGAAGTCCCTTTCTAACAAAAGCTGTCAAAAAGTTAAGCTTTTGAGAAACGGGCCCCTGGTGGAACCGATTTTAAGCAAGATGTGTTATTTCAGCTATCCTGTGGAACTAGCGGAACTTTAATTACATGGTCAATAAGAGCCGCCTTCTATTCGGAATAGTTGCTCAGACCTTGGTTTCGCTTTTTTTCCTCAATTTGTAGGTTTTTGTCTATTGGAGAAAGTAGGAACTTTAAATGTCATTTAATCGAAATAAGTCAGCAATAAAAACGTACCGATAGTAACAGAGATATTCTTCTCCTTAGCGAGGTACTCGATCACCGGAGCTGACACCAGTCCACTGCCGAGGATAACCACCGAGTCCAAGTTCTGGTGGTCGCCTTCCACCTTGTGGCGAGATCGACTGCAAATCAATCAATCAATTAATCAATAATAATAACGCTCTTAGGCGGTTTTCACATTGGAATTAGAATTTTTCGCCGCTCCAGGACATCGATACGTGCATAGCGCTGTGTCGCTCATACACCGGCGAGCGGATCCACATCTAACGGGAAACCGCCTTAAGAATAGCTAGCAATACACGCACGGATTTACCCGTCGGATCTGCCTGAAAGATGTGTCTGGCGGACACATCCGTCAATGTGTGGCGAGAAATTAGACACAGAATTGTCCGCCGGATGCCCGTCCGCTGCCCATCTGTGTCTATTTCTCGCCACACATTGACGGATGTGTCCGCCAGACATATCTTTCAGGCAGATCCGACGGGCAAATCCGTGCGTGTATGGCTAGCTAATGGCTCACAGAACGGATCCGGATCCGGGCGGAGACGTCCGACACTTCGTTTTCTATAGAAAGCATCATGTGATCAACAATTACCCAACATGGAAAATTTGTAAACTTGTACGCGATTAAGTCCTGTGTTAGTTTTAAAATTATGAGTGAAAATCGTGTTAGTTTAAATCAGTATATGGAAAATGAAGTATAGGAAGACTCGGCTAAGACTCAGCGTGAGCCATCCTTAAAGGATCCTTAAAGGATGACTCACGTTAGACCGGGCCGTGGCCGGGCCGGAGCTTCCGGCGCTTCGTTTTCTATGGAAAGCATCACGTGATCACCTGTCATGTCATAGAAAAGTAAGCGCCGGAAGCTCCGGCCCGGACACGGCCCGGTCTAACGTGAGTCATCCTTAAAGCAGTTCTTCAATGAATGACTAACGTTATGTAGGTAGGCAAGATTACAGCGTTAGACTTACTTGTTTGATGATCGCAATTCGTTGATGTATTCGAAAGGCGGTGTCAGTTTGCCGTTACTCGTGATTATAGCCTGTAAAACGTAGACTGTATGAATATTAGTTATCAGTCTATTACCTACAGAATATTTGAATAGCATCAACAAAGACGAAAAGACTTTTTATGAAGCCACATCAAGACTGGCGTATATGTATGTATGAAATGATACGATGAAGCTATATTATTAGTTTTCAATATTAGAACTGACGCTATACTTCGTTTTTTTTAGCATTAAAAAGAACTTCGAAAAAGTAAGCTTGTGGGTCCAAATCGGGCTCATTGTGCCGTAAAAATTTGAAGTAAATTATAAGTATTGACCATGCTACATTAGATAATTCCATTATTATTAACAATTAAAGAGCCTGATAAAAACTACACGCTTACTTCTGTTAAGTTCTTTCATCACTTTCCTGCTAAAGAAACAAAGTCGTAGCGTCGATAATAACATTAATAATTTTTGTCCATGAAGTACAAAACTTGCCCCATTTTCACTGAACTAGAGATACCGAAACCATCCTAAGTCTATGGTCCATCCTAGGTCTTATGACTTACTCCCTGAACCACGGGCGAGAAGTTGTGTTCCTCCAACGGACGTGAAGCATCAGACTTCATGATGTCCTCAGCATAGGGGAAGAGCAAGTCTCCGAAGAAGTCCGTAGACTCGCGCGGCAGCTGCGTCGGCATGTTGTCAATGGAGCACACCAGCACGCCGGGGCCCTTGAAACTAAAAACATCGCCATGTGGGATCTCCAAACTACGTGAAGTGAAGTGAGAAATCCAAAGGTCTTACTTACAATATGGCCCGCGAAAAATAGCAGGACTGGGCAAGGCTCTCAAGTCAAAAAGTTTGGAGACCTACTCGTTTGTATTAGACAATAAATTTTAGTGAGCGTTAGAAACTATTACAAACAACTTTGGATACAAATTAAATTATTTCTGAATTATTTTATTAAATATTTTGATTTGTGGTTTTGATCTATTACAGTTCATAATTTATATATAGTAGTGTGACTACTTAAAAAAACACAAATCAAAATATTAAATAAAATAATTTGATTTGTCATAGATGGCAGCACCAGTCTCTCTCGCTCTATCGTAATTCCGTAAGGAATTCGTTTAGGAGGTGCAAGCGCGCACTGCTTGCCCTTAGAGTTGTTCAAAGACACCTAGTCTTACTAAGATGGCATATAGTCGAGAAATTGGGACGGGTACCGCCGTGGCGAGGTGGCCTAGAGGTTTATGGCGTTAGCCGCGAAAGCTAAAGACGCCGGTTCGAATCCGGCCTTCACCACTGGAGGGCTTCGTCACTTTTTCTTTAATATAAGATATCTATTACAGTTTATAAACTATTACAAAACTAATTGGTTACAACAGTTACATCTTACTTCCACCACCACCACCACCACCTTTGGTCCTTCGAGCCGGATATGATTCAGATACACGCCGAAAAAGAGGTAGAAATGAACAAACCTCTTAGTGTCCTTATTCCGATCGGCGTCATAAAGACAGAAGGGCGTGTCGATTGTGGTGCACTCATTCATAAACTCAATGGAGCCGCCGGGGTCCGCTGAGATGTCACAAATAGCCAGCATTCTGGGAAATATATAAGAAAGGACTTTAAGGATAAGTAACATGGAACAAAAATTATAGATGATCCTCTATCTCTATCTGAGTCTCCAACTCGCTTGCTGTTAATACTAACCGGTGCGGCAGAGCGGGCGCGCCGATGCTCTTGGGCAGCCAGGGCGTGTTGGAGGGGATAAGGAGGTGCTTGGCGTCGGGGATGGTCAGCAATTTGGGGCTGTCCACCGCCCAGTAGATGCAGTTCACCAGGACAGATGTATATGGCGCTATCTGTCGGTGAAAACATGTAACAAATTTGATTGTGGTGGTGAGGATTGGCTCAATCTTACGTGGTAATTAGAGGATATTGTAGAAAGTATATTTATATTCACTAAAACAGTTTTCTCCTCTGATACGCTTAGGGGAGCGGAAGGCAAAGCGTTTTGAGCATGTCAGTGATATGTAATCGAGTAAGACAGGAGTCGATCAGTCAATTTAGAAATGCATGCCCAACATGTGAACAATTTTAATGCGAATATTATTAAATTACAAAAGTAACTTAGTGATCTACCGATTACAAATGTGCATGAAGTGCAGCGTATTAAGAAATCACATTTTCAAGTAAGTCCACATTTTTAAATGGTAAAAAATGTGGATAAGTACTTAGCTCTTGGTGTTGAAAGTGAAATGAAATCAATAGAATTAAGGATGACTCACGTTAGACCGGGCCGTGTCCGGGCCGGAGCTTCCGACGCTTACTTTTCTATGACATGACAGGTGATCACGTGATGCTTTCCATAGAAAACGAAGCGCCGGAAGCTCCGACCCGGACACGGCCCGGTCTAACGTGAGTCATCCTTTAACCCTAGCTCACTCCATGACCGATAACGTAGACTGTTATTCTCTCGTATTTGCTTACTACATTATCTTATAGATAAACTGCAAGGGTAATGAGGCGCAATCTTGATGCAATGTGTGCAAGTAATCAGCTGTTCACCTTAAGCGCTTGCCAATTGAAAATAAAGTGGTACTTGTGCTAATCAATATAATTCCTAGCCACAGCAGCCCGCTACCTAGAATTATATAATATCCACGCCCACAACTATTAATATTAATTAATTTAGTTATATTATTTTACTTTTAAGTACATATATGTTTATAACCCATAACTTGCATGTGTGGTTTAACTGTAAATGTAAAGTTGGGTAATAAATAAAATAAAAATAAAATAAAATAAAAAATCAAATAAAATGAGTGAATAATTCAAATAATTCAAATTGGTCAGCACCGTAGAAATTTTTGAACGCGAGTTAAATAATTTAATAGGAATTTATTGATGTATGGCAACCTTGACAGAATTACATTACGATTTACGAACCTGCTGAGAAACAAATTCCTTGTATTTATACTTTCAAAATCAATGAATCATAGTATTCCCAATTCCCCATGCAGTCTAAGCTAAGGTCTAATGGATGTCCACGCGAGAAAATGATTTGAGAGGAGACTTTCACTAACTTCTGAAACTTTATCAGTTAAAAAATGGAAGAATTTGGTACAAAGTGGATCCTAGGCTCTCCGAGGTTGTGATTAAAACAAGCACTAAGATAAGGTAAAGAGTGATAAAGGAAACGTTTGATCTCTTGAATGGGACTTGAACTCACGACCACTGGATCACTAGAACAGTGCACTACCATCTGAGCCTCCAAGACCGTACCCAATGCAGCGAATATTTCCACCATATTAGGGACTAGGGGGATTGTATGTGAGGCCATTTGGTACCTTCTGCGCGAAGGTAGAGATGTATCGCTCAGGGTGTTCTTCATACTCCTGCGCGTCGTAACCGCCGCCATTTTTCCTCTCCAAATGGTGACGCCGGCGCACCTCGCAACCATAGATCTTGTTTGGACCTGTAATCGTAATCATAAGCATATAGTTAAGTCTATTGCGCAAACGAAAAAGTACCTACTAGTAAATACGAGTAAAAGATGACTCATGATAGAACGGCCCGGGTTCGGGCCGAGACGTCCGACACTTCAGTGTTCTATAGAAAGCATCACGTGATCACCGATCACCCGTCATAGAAAACGAAGTGTCGGAAGCGTCAGCCTGGACCCGGACCGTTCTAAGTTCAGTCATCCTGAAGGGGATGACTGAACTTAGAACATTGATTACATCCATTGATTACATCACACGTTTAGGGGGTAGAGGGGGTCAAGAAAATGTGACATGTTCTGACAAGGGGGAGGGGGGAGTCACAAACTTTGTGTAGTCACATTGACTTATTAAATTATTTTATTCTCTGTTACGTACAGTTAAATAAAAAGTTTTTATAACGATTAATCGTTTAATTTTCTTTCCTAATCTGTTTTGGGTTATAAAATTAATAATATTTCTTTTTTTAACAATATTTTGATAAAATAATAGTAAGACTTAATTCGATTTGCCGATTTCATTGAAATAATGTGACGTCGCACTAGGAGGGGAGGGGTTTGCCAAATGTGACCAAGTGTGACAAGGAGGGGGAGGGGTCAAAAAACCTCGAAATTCATGTGACGTAATTAATGGATGAACCCAAGGTAAAGTGCCCAATGATTGTCTGTTTAGTGTAGTTATTGGCCAGTATTTTTAGGATAGTCACCAGTCACAGTGCTGCGTCAAAAAAGGCTGAAGGAGCCAATTATCAGAGTGGTCGACATTAGTATAGTTTAGCCTGATATGAGTTTAAAAAGCTAAAAGTTTGAAGAACAACTTACTTCCGTGTTCCGCAACTTTTCTGAGCATTTCCGGTGGAACGTATTCGTGAGGTAACTCTGAGAATATTTCTTGACTTCCCTGAAATCATACAAATTTGTTAAGCCCGCTCCAGACTACGCGGCGCGAAGCTGCGAACGCGTGTGTGGCGTCGATTTCGCTGATTAGCGAACTAGACTCCACAGACTGGCTTCGCGCCGCGATTCGCGCACGAGTGTGGAGGGCCCTTTACTTATCGATTGATTTAGCAAATAGAAGACGGCATTATACTATACTACAGGTTGGGGCACCTCACCTATGAGAGTTTGAAGGACCTCTTTACTCAAATCTGGACCCAGCAACCCGAATTATCGGCTCTCATAAGCCGTATGAAACAAACGGTTTGTTAGTCATGATCCTCAGCAACGAACCAAAAGTAAGTTAATATATCTGTGCCACATTTTAAACGTCACGTCAGTTTAACGACGGTGCTCGAAAAAAGCAGTTAAAGTGATTTTTTTGCATCAGGCCGAGCGTTGCCTGTATTTCTTGCGTCCAATCGAACAATGGTCTTTGGTCTCTATGACAGTTCATTTTTATATGTAGTAGCTATCACGCAAAATGTTTGTGGACATTTTTGTAACTTTCGCCCATTACATTTATTTAGAAATGTAACATTTCTTAATTGTTTTTACTACTCCAACCAAAATAGACGTAAAGGAACTGTCATAGCGACCATCAGTACCTGTCCCAGAGTATTCGTCATGTCCCATACATACCTGGGAAACGTTTCCTGAGCCGGTAAACACGAACGTCAGCGGTCCCAGTGATTTAGGCATCATGCCGAGCGCCACCTCGTACCCGGCGTCTCTGATGGCTTGCCGCGCCATGCTGGAGTTGCGGTAGTTGTGAGCTGGTCCGATGTGCTAAAACATGCAAGCTGTATATATCTCTTTCTAACCAAACAGATAATTGGTCTATCTAGGAACTGTGGATGGGGAAGGGGTTCTAGACTTTTTTTTCATACACCGCCACTCATCACGGTTGCTCCCGCTAGTCGCTGCAAAATGCGTCGAAGTCGTTCCTCATCTCTTTTTGGTCTGCCTCTATCCCGCCCGGCTAACTTGCGGTGTCCATTCGATAGCCAATTTGGCCCACCGATCCAGGTGCATTTGGCAGAAGTGTCCCGCTCAAAACAAATTGTTTTTAGTTAGCAGAATAACAGTGACAGCCATAGCAAAGAATGGTAAGTTCGGCAGAATGCAGAACTAGTCAGCTTGAAGTATGTCATTTAGTGGCAAACTTCTTGTGCTTTGCGCAATAGCGTGTAACACCACTCTGACCTTAGTGGTCGTTCTATCATTGCGGACGATTGCGTGATGTGTAATCAACTAATGTAATTACTGTCCTTCGACATGTCATTCGGATCATCAGATAAGTAAAAAAAGGAAGTGCTAACTATGATAATTCTTCTTTTTATATTAGGACCATGGCAAACAAAATTATGAGTCGCCTGGTAAGCAGATTACGCTTACGCTAGTCCTAGAAACATTACGCGGTGTGACTGTAAGATGTGAAAGTGGTTTTGGTCTAGAGATTGCTTTGGTCTACAGATCTTCGTCTCATTTTCTTTAGTGGGTCAATGTAATCTGAAGGTAAAATTGTCGCGTGGAAACACTTATCCACGAGTACCCAAGATACCTGTATCGGCTGTATCTAAGAGCATATTTTATTACCTATTACTGGCAATCGCCTTGATAAGATAGTAAATATATATACATAATCAAAATCAGTGTCTTAGAAGACGTAGGTACATAATACATATAAGTAATCATATAACAATCGCGGTGATCGCTGCGGTGAGTGTGGCCGTACAGGACAGTCACTGCAAAAATAGGCTACGTCAGCCACCTGAGAGCTCACGATCGTCGCTCTCACTAGCCAGTATAAACCCAGTCGCCGTGGCCAAAACCGGCCAGGACAGGATGATAATGTTGACATATAACAAATAATAACCTACTCAAACCAAATTCTAAACAGGTTCTTGAATCTGTCAAAAATGGTCAAGTCCCCATAATGCTAACCGTATTTCCCTATATGTGGATTGTTGAAGAACAATTTCCCAAAGACTTTCTGCCTCCAGGTGAAGTCTAGAACATTTTACATACCATGAAGGGCGCGTGATGCCCTGCGCCACAGGAGTCGCAGCCTGTCTCTATGTAGTACATATGTTGATCATGTCCGCGATGCCCGCGTACTTGAACGGGACTACTTGGTTGCCCACGTGTATAGAATGTTCTACATACCATGAAGGGCGTGTGGTGCCCCAGCGCCAGCAGTCGCAGCCCGAGTCCGTGTAGTATGTTAATCATGCCCGCGACGCCCGCGTACTTCCCAAATGCTACCACCCGGTTGCCTGCATCGTCCATCAGCTTTTCGTAGTCTATCAGTCTGATGTTCTGAAAAAAAAAATGCTATAAGTAGGTATGTTGTTTTAGACGGTAGGTTAGAAACAGGTTTAGAAGTTAGAATAGGCAAAGGTATGAAGACAAAATGGGCTCAAGAGAAGGAGCTCCTGCCTGTGCCAAAACGTATAGTTTTACTTTCAAAAATCTTCTGTTGTGACGGTTCGAAGGTTCGAACTCGCGGAACTCTCAAGTGGGCTTTATCGAGTCGTCGAGTTAGATCAATACACACTTGCTAACTTGTTTTAACAATACTAATCATTAATGCCAGGAGAGCATTATTTGGATCGGAAAGATGACCGAAAATCGCAAATAACGAGAAGTCATATTTTGTTCGGTAATATCTATGGGCCGATGCTGAGGAGTGAGGCATCCACTCCTGAAAGTCCTGAATATGACAGAATTGAAGTTGCCTTAAATGAAATGGGACGCCAATTTGTCCAGCATTAGCATCATCATAGCGACATTAAGCTTAGCATACCTAGGCATATTGGCCACCTGTGCCTTGATGGTGTCCTAGAAGTGGTAAATGCGGAATGATGTCTACAAGTATATGCTTACGCCTGGATATGACAGAATAGTTACCTTAGCCAAAATGGCATCCAGCATGGGCATATTGGCCTCCTGTGCCTTGATGGTGTCTAAGAAGTCGTAAATTCGAAATTATGTCTACGAGTATATGCATGTGTTACGCCGGGATATGACAGAATAGTTACCTTAGCCAAAATGGCATCCAGCATGGGCATATTAGCTTCCTGTGCCTTGATGGTGTGGGAAAAGAAGCAGTAAGTCTTGTTCGGGATGAGGAGGTCTATGGGGGTCTGCTTCACGCCAAAGATCACGTTGGCTTCGCTGATGTCTTCTTGGATCACTGCGCCAGCGCTTATGTAGGACTAGAATAAGACAAAATTTATAGAACTTAAAAAATCCGGCATAGCATCAGACCAAGCTAAACTCGGCAGCGATTTTGACAGCACCGACTGTACAAGTGTTATTTTAAACGTCAAATTTGTATTAAACTATGACGTTTAAAATAACACTTGCACAGTGTGCTATCAAATTCACTGCCGAGTTAGCTTGGTCTGACTCTATTAAATTTTCTGGTAAGATAATTTTTAATAGAAGCTTATGACTACAATAATTTTGAGTTCTTTTCTGTGATACATAACATATTATATATTGTATGCATATGTTTTTTTCTATTTGTCGCCAATTTTGAAGCATGTGGGGTAAGCGCGCCGATTAGGGGGTTGAATATGGGTTGAATATATGAAGCTTCGCGCAGTACGAAGCGCAGTACTCCCGTACCGAATGACCACGTACCTGCATGGGGTAAGCGCGCCTATTGGAGGGCTGCACGATGACCTTGACTCCGTTCCGCACAAAGCGATTCACGTTTAATGGAGCGAATGGCGCCCGCCGCTCCCATACTGACTGGTCTTCGCGACGGATGGCTATTACTTTCCGGGGCTGTAACAAAGGGGAAATCTAAAAGCCGTAACAGACTTCCGCACCGCGACCTTGGTGCGGTCAAAATATCTTTCTCGCTCTAACTTATAGCTGCGTCCTTAACGCACGTACGGCGACCACCTTACACACTATCGATACGTGCGCCGCACCGCACCAAGGTCGCGGTGCAGTGTGGTAGTTTGTTTGTAGTTTAAGAAAGCAATCTTGATATAATAAACTGGAATGAATGAGCATGTAATTTTTTGCCGATAAAAATACTAACCCTAAATGAAATAAAAGTGACATAAAGTGACAGTTTTATTAACCAGTACGGATATTATGGTGGTTCTTGTCTACGTGACAGTGTGATAAAACGGTGTCGGTCACTTTCTATCCCGCGGTGTTAAAAAGTGACAGTTATTTTACCACGTGGATAAAGCCATCCATAATACGCTTGATGTTTACTATCCAATCATGCTACTTTTGTCCTGACTCCTGATTGTGTACTAAAATATGACAGATCGGTTAGACAAATTGGGGCAATTTAAGTTTCTATTTAGGTAGTATATTTGATGTAAAAACAACAAGGCCATTTTAGAGATAGAGATCTTTATTTGCATACCAGTATGTTACATAGGTACATAAAGGATGACTCACGTTAGACCGGGCCGTGTCCGGGCCGGAGCTTCCGGCGCTTACTTTTCTATGACATGACAGGTGATCACGTGATGCTTTCCATAGAAAACGAAGCGCCGGAAACCCGACACGGCCCGGTCTAACGTGAGTCATCCTTAATGGACCCTGGAAGGGTATGGCAAAACATGTTATTCACTATAATATATTATATACTACGTATTATATTACTAATTTTTTTAATTACATTTCCAACCAAGTAACTTTCCGTTGATATTACTCACAAGAAAGGAAAGGGCTTCAAAGAATAATTGTAATTGTAAATCGATAGAAATACTATACAATACAATACAACCCAGTTTTACCAATAAGACTCTATACTGGATTTATCTCAATAAGCCGTTAATTTTCCCTAAACATCTTACATAAGGATCGTTTGGTCTCTACTGAAGGTGACACCCTGTATGTATATATATGGGGCATTTACTATGAAAACGGACCTTATTTTATTGTCGATGGCACTTATGCCGCTCAGCGTCGCGCGGCATTGTATTTATATCGGAGCATCGTTTATAATGGCGTAAACGCCATCGACAATAAGGTCCCTTTTTATAGAAAATACCACATATAATACAGCTAAACTGAAGCCGCTCATTGCCCCGAAATATAAATGCATGTGCTGCATTCCGTGGCAGCTTCCGCTTCCAAGCTACCAACTGCTGGAATGAATTGCCGCCTCCTATCAGAAACTGTGGTTCCAAATTCGTCTTTTTGACATTCAAATTAAATCTGGACCCGCCGCACGTTAGTTATTTTTATTTCTTTTTTCACCTTTAAAATATGAAAATATTGTAACATTAATTACCCAATAACTATTCCTTCAATAACTACTTATTCATTTATTATATTTTTTGTTTATATTGTGAGTATCAGTTGCTCCGGCTCTATTACAAATAAAGGATGACTCACGTTAGACCGGGCCGTGTCCGGGCCGGAGCTTCCGGCGCTTACTTTTCTATGACATGACAGGTGATCACGTGACGCTTTCCATAGAAAACGAAGCGCCGGAAGCTCCGGCCCGGACACGGCCCGGTTTAACGTGAGTCATCCTTTACTTGCACGGAACGCATGTCTAAGTTCTATAAATGTAACCGAAGATTTGCTAAATTAATGAAACGAATACACGCCCAGAAGATAAGGTAATATTGTCAACAAGTTTAAGGTGAGAATGACACATTAGCCACTATCTAAGTTTGATTTCATTAATCGCCATTGACAACAAGATAAACATTAAACGTAGTCGATAAATGATTACGATTACTTACAGCAAATCTACGGCAGGGTGAAATGAACTCAGAACAGATTACCTATCATGTGCATTTTAAAAGATATTGAGTATGAATAAATAGGTAATCGCGGCTACATTCACCGATTAGCAAAAAAAAATTCACCAACTGGTGGTCATATGAGGTCAAACGGCCAAAACAAAATGGGTGCCGACGTTAGGCGGATTTACCCTGACTACCGTAACTTTATTAGACACTAAATTTTAGTAATACATCTTTTTAGTAAAAGGGGTTACACCTTCATCACAGATAATATACAAAACTGTTTACATACGCTGTGGTTCTGCGTAACGTTTGAAACCCTGTGAACTGAACATCGGCTAGGATCTTCGCAGCACCCAGTTGACCTTACGAGACCGCAAATGGCTTTCCAGAGGTTCTTCAGCCAGCCTTCAGTCGCTACAGCCGTAGCGATTCGCTAGATAAACAAATTTCACCCTTGTTTGACCTACTTAAATACAACATTTTTGATTATGTGACGGTTTGTCAGTTTAAGGTGTTCAGGTCTTTCCACGACCAACGAACTAGAATAGCAACGCTACAGAATTCTGACTAGAGCTCAAAAATTACCCGGCATGAGGCTAATTCTTCATGCATGACCTCATGATGAGGTCATGAATGAAGTTTATATTTGAACGAAATATTTTTTATTCGGAAGTTTGTTACCGTTATATCATGTTTCAAATGCATTTCCGTTATTAAATTACCATTGAATTGCTTAAAATAATAAAAAAAGTACAAAAATTTGCCCGCGAAAAGCAAGTGAGCGAAACATCACGTGACGTCACGCGTTCGACAGATTATTTCACATAAGTGTCATTAGTAGCTAACGTCAGTTGGACCGTCCAACGTGTGACGTCATCACGCTCTGTCGAATTCGCGCCAAAAATTATGAGCGTTTCAACCGCTCCATATTTTTCAACATTTTAATTATTTTTTAATAAAATAATGTGAAGGTTTACAAAAGTATTTTTATTTTTTCCGGTATTCTATCGATATAAATTATGATTACAGAAATTAAAAAAAAAGACATGCATGGAAGCCAATTGTGCCGCGCGCGACTCCACGAGCGACTCAAGTACAGCGCGAAGGTTGACAACGTCAAATATTGCAATGTCGCGCAAGAGGTTTAACAACTTTTTTTTTGCCAACCGAAACTTTTATTGACCAATCACAACTTTTTTTAATAGTAGGAAATTGATTATTCAATTTGTTAATATTCAAAGCTGCAGGCGGGATACATTTATGGAGAAGGGATAACTTTCTGTGTTAGATAGGTACAGTTATATCGGAGCAGCCGAGGTGCTTAAAAATATCTGAACACGCACTCTAACGCTTTGACAATAGAGGTGTTCAGATATTTGTGAGCACTTTGGGCGCTCCGATATATCTGATGGCGACTTTTAAGTGTCAGTCATATGGACCTGTAACGTGTAAGATTGCATTAATTAAATACTTATTTATATCATTCACCTCTCTATAAATGTAAAGACATGCAGATAAATACCAAAGTTAGTTACGCAGCTAACAATTTGGGTAACCTAGTTACAATTCTTACTTCGCGTAAATTTTCCTTAAACAATTTTTTTAGGATGCAAACGAGAAAGCCTGAATTCCTACCTAGGTAAACATTGTACCTATTGAGTATGTAATTGCGAGCTGTTTGCGACGAGTTGTTTATCAATTCTTATCAGTAATTACTCATTTATATATCTGTTAACAATGATATATCTAAACGCTTATTTACTAACGGCAATTGCTATATCTTTTCCCAAAAAAACATTCACACAAACAACAGTCACATTTTTATTAATAATTGTGATAAGCCTGGGTTTTAAAGTTTAAATATTTAAAAAATAAGACAGAAATTCTTATTACGTATCTCAATGTGAGAATCTGAGAATAAGCCCAGCTCTTAAGTGATACGAGGTAAGTACGGCTGGTAGACCAGACTATTTTACAGAGAAATATGGAAGAAAAACGTTTTCACCTCAGCAGCTCGAACAAGCCTACTTTCATCACTCCCTGGAGCAGTTATTTTACATCTCGTGTTTTTGAGTCCCTCGCTACCACCTCGCTACGCTGAACATTCGAACTTAGAATCACTCGCTTCGCTCGTGATTCAATTATAGAATCTTTCGCTTTCTCGGGACTTAAAAAAACAAGTCGCAAGAAAAACCAACTTTCCTTTCATGTTGCACAAATAACTATTGTACGTAATGTAGGTATATGAGATATGTATACATAAGGTTAATGTGGAGAAGACCGGCATATAAAGTGTTTGCTTGAGAAGACCGTCATGTCATAGGGCAAGAACGTATTTGAATAGGTACGTACTTCGGTCAGACAGTCAGAAAAGAAGAGCTTCGCTCGTCTTGCTCTAACGACCCTCTGTAAGTGGAATATGTGCACTTGAGATGGAGCCGCAGTGGTGTGGGATATATGTTATGTGCGAAGACCTTTACGCAGCGTACTACGTAGGCGAACAACACGCGACCGCGAAGCGGCACGGCGCGGCGCGGCGCGGAGCGGGATGAATCGATCTTTTGATACCGAATAGAAGTGTCCTACGTGGGCGATTTCGTTGCCAACGCGAACGCCTTGGGCCCGCCGCGCCGCGCCGCGTCGCTTCACTTCGCGTTCGCGAGTTCGCCGACGTAAGACACAGCGTTAGGCATTAATAAATAGCTTAGGCATATGTCATTATTAGATAAGCTAATAATACAGAGGATAAGTAGGTAACACTATTATTTTCAGATATGTAAAATTTTAGCATCAGCTGATTGTGATTTAAAAATTATCAGGTAACGTAGTAGATTTACAGCCTAATCATATTATCTATTATCAAGTCGAAATATAGGAAGCACATTTACTACCTAATTATACCTACTTACATTAGCATTTTAATAAACTACCTTTACTTTAAGAATCTTTGAGTAACAATATAGGTACTGGAATTTGTCTAATGGCCTCAACGATATTTAGAAACCAACTTATGAATGTGCATGGATTTTTCAAAAAAATAACTATTGACCTTATAGGAGAAAGTAGGTAGGGTGCGCTGGGGTAAGATTGAACGGGTTTTTCATGGGGGATAAGATGAAAAGTCGCGCGTACTGCTTCGGCATACGGACTATTTTTTGTCTTACCCCTAGTGAAAAATCCGTTCAATCTTACCCCAACGCAGCCTATTAAGTATATGATGCACTAAGCTGCCCTTAAAGCCAGATAAAGTACTTATATTTTCTATCGTAAATAAATAAAAGTGATCTATTTATGTAATTCGTTTCGTAAAGCCTAAACGTTGTAAGTAGTAAACGTTGTAAGTAGTAGTAGTAAACGAATAATTATTGTTGTTACCTAGTAATAATTTTGTGTTATATACAAAGTTTATATACGTAGTTATAAGTTTGTAAAAGCCACTAGATATAGTTAAGTAACTGTAATTAAATTAAATTATCTGTATTTGCTACACCCTATTCAGGGTCCATGTGATACCATAAGAAATATGTAAATACTACCCAAAAATACAACCATGGAAGCAAGAAATAAATTAATAAATGAATAAAATTATTTAGTTATGTGGGTATACCGTTTTAGAATTTTTTTATGGACGAACAGAATACACCAAAACAGTTCACACGTCACCAGTTTTAAATACACCAAAATTGTTTACATTTCACCAATTTTAAATTTATGCACTTACTTTTGCTGTCGAATAGTATGCCATCTGACGTATGCGCTTCGAGCGCAGCGCAGCCGTTTTATGTAACATTTTCCTATTATTAATAATTATACTAAATTGGTAATATAATAAGCCACAGATCCGATGTGCTTCATACGAAGCGCGTGGGTAAACTATTAGTGTATAATCTTATTTAGAGTAAGGAGCTCCTTAGTTGAGAATAACAATCAACTGACGTTATCACTAGTGATAATGATAGTTCATTATATATTTGATACTCGGCCTGGAGTTTGAACAATCATATGCCATTCTTAGCGGGTCTTGCAGCATTTAGTATCGGAAATATAATTCGGTGACCTAAACAGCTTGAACAGGCTTTGATGCACGAAAATAGTGCTATTTTTACTCACTGCATGCAGTTTGTGTTGGGGTGAAAAGTTGTGTGCAACACGAGACCAAGTTTTGCACCTCATGAATTTTAGTCTCTCGCTGCACTCACGATGTTATGGTGAATTTTAAGTAACTATAGTAGCGCTTTCTGTAATTACAAAGACAATGTTCAAGACAAATTTAAGCCGAAAATTAGTCCACGGTAAAATTATATTTAACTCTTTCTATGTTCCTGGATCTACAAATGTTTTATCAAGCAGAAACGTCTGCGAGCGATACTACAATAGTACATTATGATACAAGTGTGTTAAGTTGGTCATTACACACGAGGCAATATTGTGCGCGCGAGCTGTAAGCGAGCGCGCAATAAGAAAGCCGATGTGTGTAATGACCAATGCACACGCATTTCATACGACGTTTTTCAACACACTTGCGAGAAAAAAAAGAAACTTTCATATTAATCAAATTTTAATAGTTAAAACAGTATTGTGTGTTTCATCTGTCATACTCATACTCGTACTGCCGGCCGGCCCTCGCTCGCCCCGGCCGCGGGCGGCGCGGCGGGCGGGCCGGCCGGGCCGCGCGCCGCGCACTGCGCAGGCGGTCGGGCGCGCCCGTGCCCGCCAGTCCGACCAATTAAAGAAGGCTCCCTTTCCATGCATATTATTAGCAATCAGTTAGCTTCTTAACTCAGTCGGATAATATAATGAAAAAGCACGAGTGGAAAAATACACTGAAAGAGCATGCGTGTTTAATATCTAGGATTATGAGCCAAAAATCCATGGTATAAAAACGTCGTTTTGAGCAAGTGTGTTGAAAATTTATAAATTATAGGAAAATAGAATGGACCGGGATTGGACCGGTGTTCCAACGCTCGAGTACTGCCGGAAGTGGAATTTTTCAATTTAATAAAAAAAAAAAAATTCTGTAGCTCTACGTACAGCGCGCTCCAGACTACGCGTTGGGAATCCGCGAACGCGAGTGTGGACTTGTGGAGTCGATTTCGCTGATTATCGAACTAGACTCCACACTCGCGTTCGTGGCTTCGCGCCGCGATTCGCGCACGAGTGTTGAGGAGGCTTGACACTAGGAGTTTCTAGCACTCATATTCTACGGTAACCGCTTGAGTCGTGTCGTGTCCTATCGTAGCGCAAGCCACGACTCAAGCGGAGTGAGAGATCCATAGCCTGCTTCGCGATAGCTGGCTGGCTGATAGCCACAAGCCAAGTTTTGGCCCTCACAAATTAACGAGTATCAAATAAGGCGCTGTGGAGTGTGGTCCTAGAGCAAATCAGTTTAGAGACCTTTGATTTTAAGAAGGGCAATTAACTAGAGCCTGCATTGCTAATAAAACTCGACAGGCGTTTATTCTTTAAGTAGGTAGTATTTATTTTTACTAAATGAAACACATATGGGAAATCGCGTCTGGTAAAATTTGTATATTTCAATATAACCTTTCTGAACCTTACCTACTAAGTTCTACTTCCATGATTTTTCTCATAATTAGGAACTTTTTGAAGACCCTATATGTAAAGCAGAGTAAAGAAACCTGAGGGCTTACCCCAAAAATCGCAGTTTTCGTTTTTCGTGATAGGGCCTACTTGTGATTATATATGTCGGCGGCCGATCGTAAAATCATGAAATTCCCAGTCATATCGTGAAACTTGAAAATCAGTGTCTCGTTTCCAGAGTCGACGGAGCCCCGCTACGCGAGGCTCCTACTATTTCTGGCCAGTTTGCTCTTCGGGCATCTGAAGCAACCTAATAAATCTATTGGACAAGAAATTGTAGAAATAATAGAAGGCGCCACTTTCTACATTAAACATTACTGTCACATTTTTGACGTAAAATGCTTAAACATGGCAACAATTTAGTAACTATACTCATCCTTTTCGTTTGGGTGCTAGTACTAGTGTAAGACAAATATAGTATGATTCTCTCTGTCTATACTTGAAATGTCCTTTGACAAACTATAGGTCCATTTTATTTTATTTCTACTATTTTATGTCGCACTATACACAGGAACTTTACGATCTGCCGCCGACATATAAAAAACAGGGACACACAAAACCAAATTTGAACTATCATTATGTGAGACTATTTGGATCAAATACAAAGTTTATATACGTAGTTATAAGTTTGTAAAAGCCATTAAATATAGTTAAGTAACTGTAATTAAATTCAAATATCTGTATTTGCTACACCCTATTCAGGGTCCATGTGATTCGCTTAGATGTGATTTGTGTGTAGTTCGCTGATTAGCGAACTAGGCTCCACACTCGCGTTCGCGGCTTCGCGCCGTGATTCGCGCATGAGTGTGGAGGGCCCTTAAGAAATATGTAAATAGGTAAATACTACCCAAAAATGTACCATGGAAGCAAGAAATAAATGAATACTGAAATACGGTAAAGTTAAAACGAAATATCTCAAATTGAAATTACCTTGCAACACTGTTTGTTTTTTTTTTTTACTTATTTTTATTTTATTATAGCTAGACTATTCTAGACACGTATCGCCATTTCTATAGGTTCCTACCTTCTATGATTTGAGCTATTTGCCGCTCGAATTGCGAGACTGGAGCCAGCAAAGACTTGCTAATACAAGCAATTCGCCCATATTGTTTACGCAAGCAGCCACTACTTAACTTTTTCGACGCGATAACGTCTTTTAAATCGATGAACACCGGTAGCATTGTGGGTAGCATGGTAGCATGCACGAAAAAGCGTCACGTTGTGGACAGATCTCCATGGTAACGTTACGGCCACGTTGTGGACAGATAATAATTCAATTCATAAATAAAAGTATGCAATTTTTCATCAATGTTTTTCTTATGACGTTATCACGCATATTTTTATTTAGCAAGAAGCATTATTAATTTTTAACAAGCAGAAACGTCTGCGATCGATGCTATTTAAGAAGCATTATTTTTTACCGATATTTTTACCTGTACCTGGCCACCCTAATAATGACAGCTGTCATTGCTGTCAAAATTCTAATTGCGCGATCTCTCACGCGATCTGGTTGCGAAGCGAACGTTTTGTTCTAAGTATGTTCAATTTTAATCGCCGCGCCGGTGATTGCCGTTCGCCGGCGTGCTTTGCTTAATACTGTTATCATATTCTTTAGTTAACGTAAAAAAAAACAATCGCGGGTGTGAATGGTGATTTTTCGGCTTTAATAAGTATAGCCAGTTAGGATTGCGAAAGAACTCGGGAAGACTCCCACCGTAACAAAAATGGGCCGTTTCCTGTCGAAAGAGAACCTAGAGGGTTTCGATAAATATAAGGTAATTTTCATAATTCAAAATATGCAGTTTTATCATAACAATAGGCTTGAAGTGTATACCTGTATTACTAGTAACAATATTTTTTTTTGGTGAAGTAAGAGTGTCTTATAGTGAACTATTTCTTTTTCAGTATAATTCTATTGATACGAGTGTTCTGAGCAACTATGTTATGCACCCTTTCTGGAATTGGTGTGTTCAAGTGAGTAATTTTATCTCAAAATTATCATGTACCTAACTAATGCTTATTTGCTTACAAATTAATTTTGAAATTTACTCCTAATATTGTTAAATTAAAGAATAACAACACCAGTTTACACTTTATTTTTCAAATTATGGTGTCATTTTTTAGGGTTCCGTACCCGAAAGGTAAAATGGGACCCTATTACTAAGACTCCGCTGTCTGCCTGGTGACAGGCTGTATCTCATGAACCATGATAGCTAGACAGTTGAAATGTTCACAGATGATGTATTTCTGTTGCCGCTATAACAACAAATACTAAAAAGTACGGAACTCTCGGTGCACGAGTCCGGCTCTCACTTGGCCGGTTTTTTTATTATTTCCAAGTGCTACTAATAATATACTGAATTTTTTAACAGTAATAATTATAAAAGGCACAAGTCAATTGATGACATTGTCACTGAGCGACGAAACCCCATCTTTAAAAAATCAATAGATAAAAAAAGAACTGATAGATAGCCTCCATCTTATGTCACCATATTATATGATTATTATTGTTATTATTTAAGCCTTTATTATACGAACTGTTGACATTTTATGTAACAATTATTAATATTTATTGTATGTTTCTTCCATATGCATTATATGATTATGTGAACTTAAAATTACCATAATATTGTCTTCGGTTACCGCGATAGTTACTCATGAAATAAAACTATGAAAACGGATTACCCGGGTCACCCGTTGACCATGAACGCTGTAAAGAGTTCGAAACGTCGGGATGTATTATAAATTCAATATACGCGATATAATCCGTTTTCATAGTTTTATTTAAAATTACCATGTTTAAGCAAATAAATAATTACCTTATCTTATCTTATCTTATGCAGTGTTGGCCGAAACGTTAATGCAATTAACCAGTACAAATTGAACCATAAACTGTAACCGTCCGTTATATACCTTTCGCGTTGAATGTGCCATATGACAGTTCTTTTTAATGTGGAGTAGCTGTCACATAAAATGTTAATATACATTTTTCTAATTTATAAAACATTTAAGTAAAAAAAATACGGTTAAAAACATATTAACTATATTTTAAATTAAGCACAACTAAAAAAGACTTGAAGGAACTGTCATAGGGGCAATCATTAGCCAAGCGAAGTATAGTCATCTTAACAGTGTTAACCCGCAGCGTTAACACAATTAACAGTGTTAACCCACAGTGTTAACACAATTAACAGTGTTAACCCACAGTGTTAACATAATTAACAGTGTTAACACAATTAACAGTGTTAACACAATTAACAGTGTTAACCTACAGTCTTAACACAATTAACTCATTCCAGTTCTGCCCAGTGTGGGTAGCGCCCAACCTGCTAACCTTCACCGGCTTCCTACTGACAGTCCTCAATTTCCTCCTATTCTCCTACTATGACTACGGGTTCTTCGCGTTAACCGAGGCTGGTGGTGACGGGATCCCGAGGTGGCTGTGGGCTGTGTCCGCTGTCAACCTGTTTGTGGCCTATACCCTGGGTGAGCATGTGGTTCGTTATATATATGTATTTATATTGTTTTTTTTTTTGTTTAATTATTGATCAAAGTTTGTTAAATCATTTGCAGACTAAACCTGGCCAAAGTTAATTGACCAATGAAGGCGTAATAAAAGTGACAGACTGACAGAGAAAGATGCCCGCAATTTGCGAACTTCGATTTTCGCGGTTATAGCCCTGTATTGATGTAGATGTAGACCATTATGTGTTGCAATAATGCAATAATAAGGTTCAAGCAGTGACAGTTACGAAACATTTGTGACGTTTTCAATCAAAAGGTACCACATTGTCGCTTACCATAAGGACGAAAATTGCTTGTATCTTTATACGAAAAATCTGTCAGAGCGTCGTCCTTATGGCAGCGACAATGTGGTACCTTTTGCTTGAAAACGAAACATTTGAAAAACTCGTGCCCTGCTAGGCCGGGGCCTTTGCCAGTGGCGTAACTAGGGGGGGGGGCTAGGGGGCAAGGGCCCTGGGCGCCATCCAAGGGGGGGCACGAAAATGGGCAAAAGGCAGCAGCGGGGAAACTTTTGTCAGTCGTCAGGGGGCGCAAATTTGGTGACTGCCCCGGGCGCCATATCCTCTAGCTACGCCCCTGTCACTACACGATTCTGACGTCACAGATCACATTGCGTACCTACGTCCCTACGTACTCGTACCTAAGTTACCTAGGCAATTCAATAACTAGAACTAGCTAAATTTGACCCACTTCCCGGGTCAAATTTAGCTTCCAAGATTTGACCCACGCTAACCAACAGGGCAAGTTAAGGGGCTACCCGAGGTTTTCATCGATTTTTGAGAAGTTTTGAATCGTATCTCCTACTTTTGCACTACATAGGTGTAGCGTCTGTCGTCGTCCGCTATCTGTCGAGAACTAGTCGTCAACTGGTCTTGTTGGCTGTCATGTCTAATTTTGAATTTAGATGTCGGTCATTCCAATATTCCAAATAATATGTATGTTAGTCAGCCAGTCAGTCAGTCGGTCTATGTCAGGTCGCCACGGAGGTTAGAAGCCCCGACATCCCCACCTCCAGTATTGGACGTCTGCCAATACTCAAGGGCAGAGGGGCCTCCCACCACCGTGACTTAGTCGAGTCGGGCTGTGTCAAGTTAGGCCGTGTCAGGCCGTGTCAAGTCGTCAAGCCGTGTCAGACCATGTCAGGTCGTGTCAGGCCGTGTCAGGCCGGGTCTGACCTTGTCGAGTCAAGTCAGGCCATGTCAGGTCGTCAGGCCGGGTCAGACCACGTCAGGCCATGTCAGGCAGGGTCTGACCTTGTCGAGTCAAATAAAGTCAGGTTAAGTCGTCGCTTAAGTCAGTCAGGGCAGTCAGTTCAATCCTGCGTCGGTCTCACGTCAAGTCTACATAGTTTAGTCACCGGTCGCTGGTACAGTCCATGACCGGTTTGGACGTCTGCCACTCGGACCTGTCCGTCACGTCCTGGGTAAGTCTTCACTACTCTTCCTCGCGGCCACAGGTTGCGAGGTGACTGGCTGTCGGCTATGACGACTATGTCACCTTCAGCGAGGGGGGTTGAGGACTGGTACCACTTTTCGCGCCTTGTCAAGGTGGGTAAATACTCCTTCACCCAGCGCTTCCACAGTAAGTCAGCCAGCCTCTGAGACTCTCGCCACGACCGCCGCAGGAGGTCCCCGTCGTTGAAGGTTCCGGAAGTTGCAGTCATTCCTGTCCGGTCTGTCATCGGCATTAGGAAGTCATTAGGCGTAAGTGGTAAGTCGTCATTGTGATCTAGGGGGACGTAGGTAAGCGGCCTGCCGTTCACGATTGCTTCCGCCTCAGCCAGCAGAGTGGTGAGGGTGTCCTCCCTGGGGATCCTGGTATTGAGGGTGGCTTTCAGCGCAGTCTTCACGGCTCTGACCATTCGCTCCCAGCAGCCTCCCATGTGCGGAGCTACAGGAGCAATAAATCTCCATTCTATCTGCCGAGGGCTACTGAAGCGGGTAAGCTCGTCTCGGTCGATGGCTCGTACGGCTTGCGTGAGTTCGCGGTCAGCTCCCCTGAAGGTGGTCGCATTGTCGCTCCATATTGTTTTCGGGCATCCACGTCTGGCGATAAAACGTCGCAGAGCCATTAGGGCGCTCGTCGTTGTCAGGTCGCTCGCGAGCTCTATGTGAATGGCTCTGACTGTCATGCAAGTGAACAGGGCACCGTAGCGTTTCTCTTGGCGGCGTCCAATCTTCACAGTCATCGGCCCGAAGTAATCGAGTCCAGTATGAGTGGAGGCACGGCCTGTTGGCGTGACTCTCATGTCCGGCAGCTGCCCCATTAGTGGGGGAGACGGCTTGACACGAGCATTCTTGCAGACCTGGCAGTCGTTCCAGGCGGTTTTCACAGCATTCCTCCCGCTGACTATCCACCACTAGCGTCTTAGGTTGAGGTGAGCTTCTTCTCGGTTCACGTGCGCTTGGTCAAGATGTTGCTGGCGGACCAGCAGTCGCGTAAACTCATCTTTCGGGTGCAAGATGATTGGGCGTTTGGCTTCTGCAGTCAGGCTTACCGCGGATTCGGTCCTACCACGGGCACGTAGGAGACCATCAGAGTCTAAATACGGGGTCAGCTGCCGAAGGCAGCTTTTGTTGCTCACCGTGTTAGACCGTCGTAGCGTGGAGATTTCTTCGGCAAAGGTTCTCTCTTGGGAGTCAACGGCACACAGTCGTTCAGCATTGTCGAGCTCCTGCGCAGTCAGTTCGCCGGCTTGTATAGAGCCTAGTTGCTGTTGTCTGGCGTTCCTCACGTACCTGAGAAGCCAGGCTACAGACCTCACGAATCTCCAATATTTGGAGAACCGTCTGATGTCTGGGAGAGCACGTCCGCAATGTCTGTTTATTAAGCACACGGCCTTGACCTCAACGTCGTCGGGGTCCAAAGATGCTTCAGTGTCAGGTTTGGGCCAGGTCTCTTCGGGCTGTTTCAGGAAGTCGGGTCCGTTCAGCCATCTCGAGCGATCGATGGCGTCTGCATCGCGCGTTGCGTCATCGGCAGGGTTGAGGTCCGTCGGCACCCACCTCCAGTCACGGAAGTCTGTCAGCTCGGTGACTTCGGCAACGCGATGCGCGACGAAAGGCTTGAAACGCCCCGTGTCAGACTTCAGCCAGGCGACAACAGTCTTCGAGTCGGTCCAGAACGTCGTAGGTCCGTCAAATTGAATGTACTCCCTCAAGACGCGGGAGAGACGAGCACCCATGACAGCAGCTTGAAGTTCGAGTCGAGGGATGCTGAGGGTCTTGAGTGGAGCTATGCGTCCTCGGGACATCACAAAGGCTAGGTGCCATTTACCTTTAAGCAATGGCAGTCGTAGGTAAGCGACGGTCGAGAATGCTCGGGAGCTGGCGTCACAAAAGATATGAAGCTGTACCTGCTCTCCCATGGCGGAATCTTCAGTCATCAGCCATCTTGGGATCCTCGTACTCTTCGCTTGTTCGAGCTTGTTTAGCCAGGTCTTCCATCGGTCATAATGGCTAGACCCGATCTCGTCGTCCCAGCCAATGGCATCTCTCCAGACGTCCTGAAGGATCAGTCTTCCCTTGATGGTGGTCGGTAGGAGAAACCCTAAAGGGTCAAAGACGCTCATAATGAGGCGGAGCACTTCTCGCTTGCTTGGGCGCTTCGTTCCAGACTGAAGATCTTGGCTGACGCTGTGGAACTTCATGCTGAAAGCAAAGGTGTCTGCTTCAGGGTCCCAGTTAACGCCTAGGACTCGTTCGAGTTGCTCTTCTTTGTTGTCCGCCAAGAATTTCACTCCTCCAGGTGCAAGCTTATCTTCTGGCAGGTGTCGCAGTAGCTCCTTCGAATTTGACATAAGGTTTCGCATGTTGAAGCCTCCGGATGCATGTATCCGTAGTACGTCATCCACTGTGTTGATCGCCTCGTCTATGGTTTCAATGGAGTGGATATAGTCATCGACGTAGTGGTGATTGATTATCGCGTCTACGGCTTTTGGATGAGAGTCTTCAAAGCGACGAGCATTTTGGTTTTTTACGTATTGAGCCGATGCCGGTGAACATATGGCGCCAAACGTCATGACGTTCATGACGTACTCACCATCGACCCATAGAAGTCGCTGTGCTTGTCTGTCCTCTTCCCTGATTAGCACCCTGTGGAACATCTCTTGAATGTCACCCACTACTGCGACCTTGTGGCAGCGGAAGGCGAGCAGTACCCCAGGGAGGGAAGTCAAAAAGTCAGGCCCGCTTAGAAGGTGGTCATTGAGCGATTTCCCCGACACCCTAGCGGCGCAATCGAGAACTATTCGCAGCTTGTCAGGTTTGTTAGGATTAAAAACCGCGAAGTGCGGTAAAAACCATGTCTTTCCTGTCCTGACAGCTACGTCTCTGTCATTCAATTTTGAAATATAACCTTTTTCAAGGTTTTCTTTAACCTTATCCGAATAACGTCTTGCGAACTCTGGCAGTCTAGACATTTTTTTCTTAATGCCGTCAAGACGTTTGAGCGCCAAATTGTAGCTGTCAGGCAGATCAGGTATGTCATCCTTCCAAAGAAGGCCTGTCTCCCACCTGTCACCTACTAATTTTGACGTATTTTCTAAAATGGTTAAGGCTTTTAAGTCGTTTTTCGATCGAGGAACGTCGGTATACGGTTTGACACCAAATCCCTCGGTCGAAAATGACTGTTTTATTGCATAATTGAGCTCCTCACAGGCGCATAAATGCAGGACTGCAACGTCATTAGGCAAAATGTTAGGACTTTTGCCATGCACTACGTGTCCCAGGCGAGTGAGGCACACGTAGAGTGAGTCACTGCAGTTTCGCCCTGAGAAGAGCTCCCTAGTGACAATAAGGTCTACATTGTCAGTACCTAAAAGAAGTAACGGTCGTTCGTCAATGTCGTCAGTCGTCCCTAAGTCGTCGTAAAATCTTTTTATTAAATCATGGTTACGCCCTAGCCTACCTAAATCATGTTTATACATAGGCAAGGCTAAATGTTTAACAGTATCGACAAAAATATCGTAGGAGTCTTCAACCTTCACGCCGCGGACGTTGATGCTGACGCGTTGCGAGCCCTTGGCTGCAGCCTGCATCCTGCATGCTCCCGTGAGGCGTAGGTCCGTCGCAGGGCCGGAGACTCCGAGGCGGCATGCGAGATCATCGTCCATAAGACTGACACCGGCTCCTCCGTCAAGCATCGCTAATATGTTCTCCGATCCCAGCGGCCCACTGACCACCACTCTGGCGACTTTGAGTATGACGTGACTAGTCGGCTGCACGTTAGTGTGAGTGACGACAGCGGCGGCTGATGAGGGCTTCGGATCGGGCATCATAGAGTTCGGTTCGGCGGGCTTCGGCTCGGCGTGTAGCGTCGTGTGGTGTGATCTTTTGCAATGTTCACATTTTTTTTTGTTGTAGCACTCCAAGATCTGGTGCCGAGGTGACATGCACGAAAAGCACAGTGCCCTAGATGTCACGTACTGCCAGCGGGCGTCCATAGAGAGGGCCAGGAATTTAGGGCACTTCTCTATATCGTGGTTGTCTTCGCACATGACGCACTTCTTAGTTGACTTACTGTTATTTTTGTTTACTGTGAACACGGCGGGTCGGCTGGTCATAGGTTGCTTTGTCGTTAGCGCGAGCTTACTGCGTGGTGAAGCGTAGCGTGCTGATGGCTCAAACGTACGGCTAGGCTTTTCTATGGACTTCGAAACAATGGGAGCTATATGTGTGGCCGCGTTCGCTGTCTTCATAAGCCAGTCGGCCAAAGTTTGCATGGTTACACGGTCGTAGTATCTGTCATAAACGTAAAAACTCCATTGGTATTGCAGGATAGACGGTAATTTCGATATGATTTCCCGAATTAAAGTGATATTTGTTAGATGGCCCGTTTCATCTGTCAGTGTCATTGCTGCCACGATGTTTTGTACAGAGGTTGCGTAGTCGATGAGGCCGTTGACGTCGTCGTGCCTTATATTATTGATGGCACGAATTTTTGAAAGCATTACCTCAATGAGGTGGTCTTGTCGGCCGAATCTGAGCTTAAGCGTCGAAATAATTTTATCGAGGCCAGTTGCGCTAACTAATAAAGCAGACACGGCATCGCGAGCTTTACCTTTTAGGCTTTTCATGAGCCGCGCGATGTTTTCCTCTTCACTGTATTTGCACAACTGGGTCGTTGTTTTAAATTGGCTATAGAAGATCGGCCATTCTAGGACGTCACCGGAAAAAGGCGGCAGCTCTTTGACCGATTGTCTTGCTAGTAGTTTAGTGAGCGTTCGCTCGATCGTGGTCGTCGGCGCGGAGTCTTGCCTCATTTGTTCTTTTAGTAACCTCGCTTTCAGCTCCAGGTACTCTGCTTCGCGTCGGAGTTCTTGTACGCGGTCGGCGGCGTCGTCCCTCGCAGTCTGTCGTCGTCGGTGACTTGCGGTGGACCAGGCTGTAGAACTATGCGACGGAGCCGGTGATGGCGCGCGAAGCGCCGGCCGTGGTGATGGAGTTCGGCTTATTGCCGAAAACATTCGGGACGGGGCGCGGCTGGTTCCCCCGCGGAGCGGCGAGTGCGCGCGGCTGATTCGCCCGAGGAGCGGCGAGTGCGCGCGGCTGATTCGCCCGAGGAGCGGCGAGTGCGCGCGGCTGATTCGCCCGAGGAGCGGCGAGTGCGCGCGGCTGATTCGCCCGAGGAGCGGCGAGTGCGCGCGGCTACCACGTGCGGGGAGCGGCGATGGCGCGCGGCTGTTCCGCCCGAGGAGCGGCGAGTGCGTGCGGCTACCACGACGTGCGGGGAGCGGCGATGGCGCGCGGCTGTTTCGCGCGGAACGCGGCGACGGTACGCGGCTGTTATGCGTAGCGCGCGGCGAGGGCACGCGGCTACCACGTGCGGAACGCGGCGAAGGCGCGCGGGTGCTGGTGCCGGCACGCGGTGACGGCTCCCGGGCGGGCGGGTCGAGGACTTTCTTTTTACTTCTAGTTTCCATATCTTGATTTTTTTTACAAAGGTTGAAGGACCATGTAGCGTCTGTCGTCGTCCGCTATCTGTCGAGAACTAGTCGTCAACTGGTCTTGTTGGCTGTCATGTCTAATTTTGAATTTAGATGTCGGTCGTTCCAATATTCCAAATAATATGTATGTTAGTCAGCCAGTCAGTCAGTCGGTCTATGTCAGGTCGCCACGGAGGTTAGAAGCCCCGACAATAGGTATAAGACAAACGGTTCTTCAATCTTTTATCTCCATTTTTGTCTACTGGATTTTGAAATAAATGAATACTTATTTAAGATTTTTTAAACATTGTCTAAAAAACACTTTTTTCGTATCTTGATTGCTGTGAAAGATCTTACATATACGAAATCTACATATTTGGGTTCGCCTTGACGTCTTAATTTTTTTAAATTTTAAACTACTTAACACAAAAATTATGGCCAGAAAACCAGTTTTTTGGCCTAAAATTGTTTAACTTTGATGCCAAATATCTCGAAAACAATGACTTTAAAGTAAATATGGGATACTAATGATACACTATTGCTTAAAGCCATTGCTGTTAATATGATAAGCTGCAAAAAACATTAGAAAACTAAGGGATTCAGATCGAAAGTCATTGGGGCATGGGATCCCCTTAACAGGGCAGGGCACACAAATACCATGCAGAGTTATCTTGGCCCAACTCTGCCTTCAACGTTTTAGGTCTGTGCGTTGTCTGTCAGTAACGGGACCGTTTTATATTTTTCGATATTGTATAGACAATGTAACAATTAAACATAATGTATCGTTTGCTCCAATCCCGATGCCGCGCCTAGTGACCTCATTATCTCGCGCAGATAACGGAGAGTCGGACCACATCCTCAAACGATTCTAGACCACAGACATCTTTGTAGTAGACCACTCAAAATGTCTGCTGTCTGCTAACTAGAGTCGGACCAAGGTAACTCTGCAATCTGCATGGCATTTGCAATGACGAAGTGATAATAATGTCAAATTCTTTGAATACCATTTATTCTGGTAAAAACATACACATTATATACCTAACAAAAATAAAACTGTAATTAAAAACTAAACTAAAATAAGACTAAATAAATCTAAAATAAAAACTATATTAAATCTAAAAAAGGCCCTTGAAGCATAGTCATTCATTAATTTTTTTTAGTACCGAAGACGCTGGCAGCATTTCCTCGCATTTCCATTGTATGTCAAATTTCTATGAAAATATCTATGTACCTGACATGCCGCACGCAGGCGACAGATCGCCCTACATTACCCAAACTCATTATCTCAGAATGAGCTGTTACACAAAATTTAACCTTAATACTATCACGATAGTTGCTTTTTAACGACATGGTAGCTTTGGCACGCGACTAAGGCGCCTCCCCATTAAAGAAACAAAGGCTTTTGTTTAAAGGATTAGGTTCTGAGGCGTATAAATCATTTGAGAAAATTCATACTACCTATAGGAAGTGACCTACGTGGTCGATCTCGTTGCGAACGCGAACGCCGCGGGGCCGCAGCGCCGCGCCGCTTCGCGTCCGCGAGTTGTTCGCTTACGTAAGACGCTGCGTAATGCAAATTACGGTACATGTAACCCCTATTGAGATGTATATCTGGTCCAGACACAAATAAACAGATATTTTTCTCTATGTACATTATTTCAATACATTGGGTCAATGCATGCAATCGAGATAGTAATGCGTAGACAAACATAATGTAGTGATGCCTCATTAATGATGTTATTATCTATTATTTGAATTATTATGATTATCTTTATGATTATCTTTGTTACATATTACACGTCACGTAAAAAAATTAATTACATGAGAAGCATAAGTTACATTAGATTATTTTAAAGTTTTGGGTAGTGTAGGTACAAATATGTCAATTAATTTTACAATTGTGAGCTTTATCATATTAATTAGTCATGTTACATTAAAATTATTTTTTGGATGTCAATTAAATTATATATTGTAGAAGTCATTCAGATAATAAGTTATTATCTTAATTCTACTCACGTGATAGTCAAACGGTCATCAATTCCTAATTACTAATTAGTATAAGACTGGGACTCCCTATTGTAATGTTTTTAAATTATAAAAAAATAAAAAATTCACCGCTTAGGGCAAGATTCGAACTTGGAGCACCGGTCTAATCGCTGACTGAGCTACCGAAGCTAACCGGAAGCGTGCGAATTTTTCCATTCCTTTCCTCCATTATGTTTACACGCCTTAGGGAATCGCATAGTATTTTTCCTTTAATTTAAAATTTGTAGTTCCTATCGTTTGCAGACGTATGTGCTAGATAAAGTCACAGAAAAAATAATAGTACAGAAGATTCACTCTAACAAAATGCGTCTATTACGACGGATATGACCGCTAGGTGGCGCAAGCGCGAATAGGCGTCCGTTCCGAAAACCATAGACTAAAAAAAAGTTGGATACTTCAAACTCTTTATTGAGCGATTGGCAGTATTGGCGAGTGGCTCATTGTCACAGTCATTGTGTACTTTTGCAGATGGGATCGACGGCAAGCAAGCGCGACGCACTGGCACCAGCGGTCCTCTAGGGGAACTCTTCGACCATGGCCTGGACTCTTACTCTGCTGTATTCATCCCTGCCTGCCTCTACAGCATATTCGGAAGGTACGTGTTTTACTGGTTTACTATTGTTTTTAACCGATATCAATTCCAAGAAGGTTCTGTATTCGGTTGTGGCAATTTTTAAGGGTTCCGTCCACTAGGAACCGTTATAGTTTCGCCATGTCCGTCGCTGTGTGCGTCCGCGGCTTTGCGCAAACAAAAGCTTAATAAATACTTTCAATGTAAACTATAGCGAACACGATCGCTCCAGCCGCTATTGAGTTATTGCAAGTCTTCTCTTCTCTCCTTGTATTTTTAAGCGAGGTTTAGACTAGCAAGAACTTGCATGCAATTTACGTTACATTGCTGACTACTAAGGTAAACTGCATTCAAAATGTTTATCAGATACCGCAATGTAATGAAAATTGCATGCAAGTTCTTGCTAGTCTAAACCAGGGACCGGACAACCCTTTCCGCGATAAAACCCTTTCAATGGGCGACACTTAAACACGGCTAACACATTGAAAGACTTTCCCTTTTGAACTGCAAGCCCATTCATACCCCTACCTTTAACTAACCCTTACCGAAAAGCTAACCAAAAATAAGGCTAGCCCTTAATAAGGGTTACCCTTATCTTTAAGCGCTTTTTATAAAGGTTTCCCTTTGCGTGAAAGAGACAGGATTAGGATATATCTACGGTAGTGTATAGAAAATACGTGCCTAGTCAAAGAACGCCGCCGTCGCCGCCGACGATCGCTCGGATTCGAAGTAATGTGTGCTTTATGAACAAGGTAGACGACTTAAATTAGCACGCTTATATGCTAAAAGTGAAGCCCTTTATAAGGCTAACCCTTGTAAGCAATATGCAAGGTGTTGGTGAGCGGATGATAAGGGTTTTGTAAGGGTATTTGGGCTACCGATTACTCAAATGTGGTAGCTTTATATAAGGGTTTTTAAAAGCAAAACAAAGGGTTTCGTCTGGCAAAGGGTATGGTGAGTTAAGCCTTATGCAATACCCTTATAAAACCCCGATAAGGGATAGCGGGCCGGTCCCTGGTCTAAACTCTAAACCTCACTTTAGAGTAGTTGCATTTGCCCCATGGTGGCAATTGCCCAGGCTGACCTTACACTGAACGAGCATTGTCTTGTTCCAGGGCCGAGCTGAGCCCGCTACGCATGTTCTTCGTGATTTGGAACATCTTCATCAACTTCTACCTGACCCACTGGGAGAAGTATAATACTGGCGTCATGTTCCTGCCGTGGGGCTACGACTTTACCATGATCGTGAGTCATAATTATATTAAGTATAGTAAGTAGTAGGTACGAGTTGTACTGTGGTACTTCTTGGTTTGGATCATCTTCATCAACTTCTACCTGACCCACTGGCACTGGGAGAAGTATAATACTGGCGTCATGTTCCTGCCGTGGGGCTACGACTTTACCATGATCGTGAGTCATAATTCTATTAAGTATAGTAGTAGATACGAGTTGTACTGTGGTACTTCTTGGTTTGGATCATCTTCATCAACTTCTACCTGACCCACTGGCACTGGGAGAAGTATAATACTGGCGTCATGTTCCTGCCGTGAGGCTACGACTTTACCATGATCGTGAGTCATAATTCTATTAAGTATAGTAGTAGCTACGAGTTGTACTGTGGTACTTCGTGATTGGAACATCTTCATCAACTTCTACCTGACCCACTGGGAGAAGTATAATACTGGCGTCATGTTCCTGCCGTGGGGCTACGACTTTACCATGATCGTGAGTCATAATTCTATTAAGTATAGTAGTAGATACGAGTTGTACTGTGGTACTTCTTGGATTGGAACATCTTCATCAACTTCTACCTGACCCACTGGGAGAAGTATAATACTGGCGTCATGTTCCTGCCGTGGGGCTACGACTTTACCATGATCGTGAGTCCTAATTCAATTAAGTATAGTAGTAGATACGAGTTGTACTGTGGTACTTCTTGGTTTGGATCATCTTCATCAACTTCTACCTGACCCACTGGGAGAAGTATAATACTGGCGTCATGTTCCTGCCGTGGGGCTACGACTTTACCATGATCGTGAGTCATAATTCTATTAAGTATAGTACTAGCAGAGCCCGGAATTTTCGCGACAAAACAAAAGACTGTCGCAATCTTGCTAGAGTTAGAAACATTTTTTTATCGATATCGATAGTTGATGTGTAATAGAAGAAAAAGACGTTCAACCAAAAAAAAACAATATTTCAAAAAAATATTGTAAGCTTTGTATAAAATTATATACAAACAGATACAAGTAGTATACATAAAATGGCTTTATATTGATAAACGATATTGTTTATTCCCAAAGAAGTTTGAGAAATTAATGATAATGATGATCTACTCCTGTCACTGTCACAAACTAAATATACCTAATGTCATGTGCTGCTGTGTGTACTGACGTAGATTTCAAAGAAGAAATTGCATCTGTTCTATATAATTTTATAAAAACCTTAAGTTAATTTATTTATTAAGTTTTTTTTAATTGGTGGGCCAACTTTTTTACCAACTATCGACATCGATAAAAAAAAATCTAACGAGGAAGATTGCGACAGTCTTTTGTTTTACCACGAAAATTCCGGGCTCTGAGTAGTAGATACGAGCTGTACTATGGTACTTCGTGATTTGGAACATCTTCATCAACTTCTACCTTACCCACTGGGAGCAGTACAACACGGGCGTCATGATCCTGCCGTAGGTAGGGCTACGACTTTACCATGATCGTGAGTTCTAAATCTATTATAGTCTTGTGTAGGTATGACCTTCATGATCTGGCACATCTTTATCAACTTCTACGTGGCCCACTGGGAGAATTACAATACTGGCGTCATGATCTTGCCGTGGGGCTACGACTTTACCATGATCGTGAGTTTGTGAGCCGTAACTCTATTAAGTATACCTAGTAGTAGATACAAGTTGTACTGTGGTACTTCTTTGTTTGGATCATCTTCATCAACTTCTACCTGACCCACTGGGAGCAGTACAACACGGGCGTCATAATCCTGCCGTGGGGCCTACGACTTCACTATGATCTTGAGTACATTTTTACTATAGTAAAATTCTTAAAAAAATTAAAAAAAATCGTTTATTTCGGACCACAGAAATCCATAACAGGTTAGTCGAGTAACTTAAAACTATGTTAGATATAAATATTAATTATTTTTGGAGTTGCTTGCAGAAATCGCGAAGCGTCTGGTTGACGTAACTGGTGACCGAAGAGCTGGCGGCTTCCTCGCACAACGTATCAGCATTGCGATACAGCGAGGAAATGCCGCCAGCATCCTTGGTACAATGCCTCAAGGGCCTATTTTAGATTTAAGCTAGTTATTAATTTCGTTTACCACTGTATATATCTTGTATGTAAATAAAGAGTATTTATTATTTATTTTATTTTTATTTTATTTATTTAGAAACAAACAGTCTCTTATATTAATAAGTTGTTACAATGTAGGGTAATAGACTTATAGACCAACAGTTTCCTAAAAAATAGTATGAAAACCATGTGACTTATATAAATACTAAATTAAACTAGAAATAGAAATTCCAAGTTGTCAATACAATGTTACAAAAATACTCTTTCATTTTAACAAAAAAAAAAAAACTTATTATTACTTTACTTACTATATACTTATCTACATTACATACGAAGCTAAGGAACGATGCAGACTTCTTAAAACTACCTTCAGCAGGCCAACTATGGGGGGTAGAGGACTATAAGGTGGCGGGTTTTTTTTAGTTTGCTGTTTTGCACTTATTTACTTTTGTAAAGGTTATATGGTTGACTAGATGAGAATGTCTTAAAGCAAGCGTTAAGCCCGCATTATCTGCCCAATTGTTAACTATGTGTAAATTTAATTAAATTAATAGATCTCAGGTCTCAAAGTGATCGCCATTTTTAAAATCTACGTCTACGATCCGATTGCATCAAAATTACTATTGTTTTCAGGGCTCCTGTCTCCTGCTACTAATAACGTCAGTTATCGGTCCGACGGCGTGGCGCGTGGCGCTGCCCGGCGGCCTAACCCCAGGCGTGGTGTTCGAGCTGGTGTTGTACCTGTCCGCCATGTTGACATCGCAGACCACCATCCTGTTCAACATATACAAGTAAAAACAAAATTTGAGACAAACTTATAAGCTCCACAGAAGTTGCATTGAATTGTTTTGACATGTTTTCGAACCCTCATAGCCGGTGACTGTTTATTAAACACACAAGTTGAATAAAAAAAAAAAAACAGTATTGGCATATCTTTTTCTATTTGCGACTTTTTATTAAAGTATTTTTACTTGATCCTTATACATTATATTTATCCGTCGTTAACTATAATTATTATTATGGTAAATTGGTAAAACGTAACGATATAGAAAAAAAACTTGGAACTTTTTTCTCTTTTTAGAGTATTTGGTGGTATTAAAAGAATTCGTGAATCTGAGTAGAAATTGAAAAACAACATAAAATGAATTAAATTGGGGGTTAAGGTTTTTAAAAATTATTTACGCTAAAGCTAAAATTCTCCAATTTCCAACAGGTCCTACCGCGACGGCACGGGCAAGATGCGCTCGTTCAACGAAGCGCTACGCCCCCTCTACCCCGTCGCTATCTTCTTCGCCGTCAGCTCGCTATGGGCGCTGTACTCGCCGAGCGACATCGTCGACCGCGCTCCGAGGCTGTTCTATATATTGACAGGAACCATATTCTCCAATATTAACGTGAGTGTAGCTCTCTCTCTCTCTACCCCGTCACCATCTTCTTCGCCGTCAGTTCGCTATGGGCGCTGTACTCGCCGAGCGACATCGTCGACCGCGCTCCGAGACTGTTCTATATATTGACAGGAACCATATTCTCCAATATTAACGTGAGTGTAGCTCTCTCTCTCTATCTACCCCGTCGCCATCTTCTTCGCCGTCAGCTCGCTATGGGCGCTGTACTCGCCGAGCGACATCGTCGACCGTAGACCGCGCCCCGAGACTATTCTATATATTGACGGGAACCATATTCTCCAATATTAACGTGAGTGTAGCTGTCTCTCTCTCTCTACCCCGTCGCCATCTTCTTCGCCCTCAGCTCGCTATGGGCGCTGTACTCGCCGAGCGACATCGTCGACCGCGCCCCGAGACTATTCTATATATTGACGGGAACCATATTCTCCAATATTAACGTGAGTGTAGCTCTCTCTCTCTCTCTACCCCGTCGCGATCTTCTTCGCCCTCAGCTCGCTATGGGCGCTGTACTCGCCGAGCGACATCGTCGACCGTGCTCCGAGACTGTTCTATATATTGACAGGAACCATATTCTCCAATATTAACGTGAGTGTAGCTCTCTCTCTCTATCTACCCCGTCGCCATCTTCTTCGCCGTCAGCTCGCTATGGGCGCTGTACTCGCCGAGCGACATCGTCGACCGTAGACCGCGCCCCGAGACTATTCTATATATTGACGGGAACCATATTCTCCAATATTAACGTGAGTGTAGCTGTCTCTCTCTCTCTACCCCGTCGCCATCTTCTTCGCCCTCAGCTCGCTATGGGCGCTGTACTCGCCGAGCGACATCGTCGACCGCGCCCCGAGACTATTCTATATATTGACGGGAACCATATTCTCCAATATTAACGTGAGTGTAGCTCTCTCTCTCTCTCTACCCCGTCGCGATCTTCTTCGCCCTCAGCTCGCTATGGGCGCTGTACTCGCCGAGCGACATCGTCGACCGTGCTCCGAGACTGTTCTATATATTGACAGGAACCATATTCTCCAATATTAACGTGAGTGTAGCTCTCTCTCTATCTACCCCGTCGCCATCTTCTTCGCCGTGAGCTATGGGCGCTCTACTCGCCGAGCGACATCGTCGACCGCGCTCCGAGACTGTTCTATATATTGACAGGAACCATATTCTCCAATATTAACATGAGTGTAGCTCTCTCTCTATCTACCCCGTCGCCATCTTCTTCGCCGTCAGCTCGCTATGGGCGCTGTACTCGCCGAGCGACATCGTCGACCGACTCGACCGCGCTCCGAGACTGTTCTATATATTGACAGGAACCATATTCTCCAATATTAACGTGAGTGTAGCTCTCTCTCTCTCTCTCTACCCTGTCGCCATCTTCTTCGCCGTCAGCTATGGGCGCTGTACTCGCCGAGCGACATCGTCGACCGCGCCCCGAGACTGTTCTATATATTGACGGGAATCATATTCTCCAATATTAACGTGAGACGTGAGTTAGCGTTAGTTACGCGGGATATTTGTAGCGTTACAAACCACCAAAAATTTGTAATTTCTAGTATAACCTGACACATCGTGAGTTATTTGGGGCTTTACTTAATATTTATTTATGTTCTTCGACACACAACACTAACGATATTCGAGTTATAAACTGTCGATATTTGTTTCCGCTTACATTTACTAATGACTGGATTTCATGTAGATGAGAAGTCTTTGACCAGTGTGTGTTGCCAGTGATGACATACGGATCTGAGACGTGGGCGCTAACGATGGGCCTCATAAGAAGGCTCAAGGTCACGCAAAGGGCAATGGAGAGAGCTATGCTCGGGGTTTCTCTGCGTGATAGAGTCAGAAATGATGATATCCGCAGTAGAACTAGGGTCACCGACATAGCTCGCAGAATTGCAAACCTTAAGTGGCAGTGGGCGGGGCACATTGCTCGCGGAACTGATGGCCGGTGGGGCCGGAAGGGTCTGGAGTGGCGTCCGCGTACCGGAAGACGAACTGCCGGTAGGCCTCCAACAAGATGGAGCGACGACCTGGTGAAGGTCGCGGGAATTCGGTGGATGCGAGCGGCACAGGATCGGTCGGAGTGGCGAGCCTTGGGGGAGGCCTATGTCCAGCAGTGGACGTATATCGGCTGACATGATGATATTGATGAGATCCTAAAACCCTTGTCCCGATTGAAATTGCAATTATACTCGATTAAATCCCGTGTTGTTGCCAATAGAGACAACAGAAATTTGCCGAGTTTTCTGCATTTCTTATAGTTATATTTTTTTGTTACAGTGCCGTCTAATCGTCGCCCAGATGAGCGGCACCCGATGCTCAGCTTGGAACGCATTACTACTGCCATACACTGTGTGCTGCGTCGCCTCACTCGCAATCCTGTCTCCAGCCGCGGAGCTATACTTACTGATCGCACTCACGGCGGCGTGTACTGTGGCGCATGTCTACTACGGCACTAGAGTGGTATGTTTTTAGGGATCCGTACCCAAAGGGACCCTATTACTAAGACTCCGCTGTCCGTCTGTCTGTCACCAGGCTGTATCTTATGAACCGTGATAGCTAGACAGTTGACATTTTTCACAGACGATGTATTTCTGTTGCTGCTATAACAACAAATACTAAAAAGTACGGAAACCTCGGTGGGCGAGTCCGACTCGCACTTGGCCGGTTTTTTAACATACTTGGGCCATTCTACTTTTCGTTGTTCATAGGTTTTTGACACTTTCGTAAAATGCATATTTTAGAATAATTGGCCATTACTTTCATTTTCTGTTTTGTGATGGAGAAATAGGCTTAATGAGGCTATCGATCCCGATAGCTTTGTTCAATAAATAACTACTGTGAATATTCTTAATCACAGTAACTCAGCTTACAATCTTTTTCTGTTCTAGGTGCAGGAAATGTGCGAACACTTCAAAATCAACTGCTTCCATATTAAGTCAGCCAGTAAATAGATCCTAGTCTAAATGTTTATTATAATTAATTAAAGGTTGCGGTAGATATCTGGTCAAGGTATTTGTTAAGGATATAGTGAAATTATGCCATATATGGCGTTTAATGTAAAGGCAATATCTAACTTTATGGTGGAAACGTGTATACAGATATATGAACACAGAAGGAACCTGTGAACCATTATAATTTGCGTACGAGGTCCGAAGAATCTTAAAGTACCCACACCATACCCGGGCCATTTTATTCAAAGTACACGATTATTAGCCGGGTCCACACAGAGTGCGCATATGCGCGAGGCAATTTCCTCGCGCACAAAACGGCCAGTGTAGACCTGCCTCGGCCGAGCCGTCGCGCGCGACGGCACGTCTAAAAATGTCGATACACCACGCGCGCCTCGGCCGAGGCACGTCTACATTGGCCGTTTTGTGCGCGAGGAAATTGCCTCGCGCGTATGCTCGCTCTGTGTGGACCCGGCTTTTCATTGTTTTATAAAAGCGGTTGGAATTACAATAAAACTGCCAAGGGAAAGGGGGGAACGAAGCACTTAACTAAATTGTTTCTACTTATTTTTTTCTTATACGCTACGTACGTGGGCGTTTTTTTTCTGTAGTGATGCACTGGACTTTTTTTTAGGATATGTAAATTTAATGTTATTTGTGCCCAGAATCATGAGCGCATTTACGTACTTTCCATTTCGTTACCGCCGTACTCGGCCGTGCAAAGTGTTTGAAAAATGGTAACGGAATGGAAAAATAAAACTTGGGTCGCTTTTTTCCTCCTAGCAGGAACGAAGGAGCTCATGATGTAGTAGAAAAAACATTCAATTTACCTATTTTGAAAAAAAAGTCCAGTGCATCACTACAGAAAAAAATGCCCGCGTACAATGCCAATTGCCAAGTTTCTTGCTTTCTTCCGGGTGGGACTGTATTTCGAGTTAAAAGCCGGACTAATATTAATGTGACGGCATATATATTTCTTGTAATAGGTAGAAGTAGAACGAATCTCATCGCGAGCAACCGATTTCCATTCTTTTTTATAAACTAATTTAAGTCTTCCCAAATATGGACTTTATTTACTTCCTTAGCGATTTTAAAGCTAGAATTTAACCAAATGTTACTAGAAACACTAGTCAATATAAACGCCACATATTCAATGGCATTTTTACATTTATATTAGTAGTATAACATTTTCTCATGAAATTTTTAATCTTTAACAAACAATTCAATAGACAAATATTTTTCGATCATTCTTGTTGATTTCCATACTTATACAAATCTTAGTATGCGGTGTATTTTACAATTATTGAAATAGGGACATATTATTTACCCTTAAATGCATGATTTTTTTCTTTTTGCCCGAAATGAATATACATATGTGTTGCGTAATTGTTTGCTGATTATGGGAAAAATTGAAAAAAATAAATATAACCTCGATTTTCACTGCGAAATTAGTGTTAGAAGTTGCATAGGCTAAATCATATTTATGTAAATATGAAATTTTCAGCGAGAGAGTGTATGAAAAATTTTACTACCATCAGAAAGGTACACTATTTGTGATATACCTATGATAAAGTTTTTAAATATAAAATAATTACAAACCCCGAAAAAAACCTTCAAAAACCACGTACTAAAAATCACCAAATTCTGGATTTTTCCAAGTTTTCCGACATTTCGTCAAATTTTTATAAATGAAATGTAATTTTTAAAATACTGCGTAAATTTTGGTTAAAAAATCGGAAAACGGATTAGTTTTACTATTGTAATAATATATAGGAACAAATAGATTTTATCTAATTATGTATAAAATTAGATGTTTTTGTTGTATGTAGGCTGCATCCTACACTATGCATTTAAGGGTTAAGCCCAAAGTCAAACAAAACACACTTAGATAGCTAGGAATTAAATGGGTACCTTAAAACCACCCAACTATAATCCTAAAGCTCCTAATTATGGTTTAAAATTAACTCGAATCTTCATTAGGCGGATCCACACAGAATGAGCCGCCTCACGGGGAAATTGCCGCGCGAGGCTGCTCGGTCGGAGGAGACGTGCCTCGCCCAAGGCAATGCGGCCGTGGCACGTTTACACAGACCGAGCTGGGTGCGTAGCCATCGTGCAATCGTTAACGCTCCGTAGCGAACGAAACGCAACTGCAACTGTCACTGTCGCACTAGTGTGGAAGAGTGTGAGAGAGATGGATACGCTACGGAGCGTTAATAACTATTGGCACGTTGGCTACGCGACGCGCCCTGATCCGCGCGGCAATTTCCTCGCGAGGCGGCTCGTTCTGTGTGTACCCGCCTATTCGGTTGTGACTATTCTTTGAATGTCATAGTTCTACAAGAAAAAACTGACAAAACTAAAAAATAACATATTTGTAGTACTGGAGAATATTTACTTCTTTTAAATGTTTTTTTTTTTCAATTCATCACAATTACGCACATGGTACAATTTGTACGATTTTTGAAGCATTTATGAGACAGAAATTAAGTTTAGAAAATAATCCAAGTGAATCTGTTGAAATTGTGAATACATACTTAGCTGTTTCAAAAGGGTAACATCAGGAGAATTGCCCAGGGACAGATAGATTACTACCGTTATTAGTTATTACCTTATTGACATGATCAAGTTTACACATTAATGAGTAGGATTTTTTTTCGGTGTGTCGAAAAATACACACTGGATGATGAATGAAAGATGTTCCGGAAAGGGGAGGGTCCAGGAGAATTGCCCAGGGACAGACTTATACGTGGTTATAACTGTGTCGTCATGTATTATGGGCTAAAAGCCTGAAATAAACGATATTTTATTTTATTTATTATTATAACCTCACCTCATTGACATGGTCAGTTTTGTCTGACCCTTGGCAATTTTCCCAAGCTGTCACAGACTGGAATTTCTTATTTGTACCATGGCAAGGGCGAACAAGAGATAGAAAGCGGTTAATGAAGGCTGTTGACATCTATATCCCAGTTTTGTCATATAAACATGGAGTGTAGGGATATGCATTTATTTATATAGGTACTAAGGATATATATTTGAAATCTAGTAATTTGTGTAAATAAATGGAACTTGTTGTTCTATGAAATGTCATTGGAATCTGATTTAATTTTATTCCAAATATTATTTTATGTATAACAAATACAGTGAGACATTACCAATTTATATGCATATATGTAATTATGTATACTTGTAGTCTGGTTCTGTCTAAAGAATGATAGCGAGGCAGATAATAAAATTGCAAAACAACTGCTTATACAATATATAGTTGTAACTGTTGTGTGTTGAAAATGTAATTTTTCTGAACACATTCTGGTACTGGATGCCTAGCCAAAATGTCAATCCTTAATAGAAAACGCTAATAATGTATGGAAATAGTCACGTGACTTTTCGTAGCATTGGTCATCCTGATACATATTTAGGGTTCCGTACCCAAAGGGTAAAAACGGGACACTATTACTAACGACTCCACTGTCCATCTGTCTGTCATCAGGTTGTATCTCATGAACCGTGATAGCTAGACAGTTGAAATTTTCACTACTACTAAAAACAATAAATATTTAAGTGGGGGCTCCCATACAACAAACGTGATTTTTTTGCGTGGTACGGAACCCTTCGTGCGCGAGTCCGACTCGCACTTGGCCGGTTTTTTTCTTTTCGTCTGTCGATATAAAAATACGATTGTCTTCTTGGCTAGGTTACCAGGGGGAGGTACTATTAAATTATAAAATTTAAATAGAATTAAAGGTAATTCTGAACACAAAGTGCTATCATTCTTTTGACATTAAGTTATCTCAAAATTGTGAATAAAGAATCTCTATTAGTTAATACCAAAATGATTATACTCAATGAATTTTTGTTCCGTAAGTACTAACATGAAAGCTCAATATTGTACCTGTTTAATTTATTTGTACTGTTATAAGTTATAAAATTATGTTTTTGTTCCTGGCGGTCACTGACAATATAAATATGTATATCTTTTAAATAAAAAATGTTTTAGTCTGATTTGTTTTTTATTACACTTTCAATTCAAATACATGCAATAGGACTTCCCCTATTCCTATCACTTCCACAAGTCTCATAACATATTAAGTAATCAAAACTTTAATTAAAATTTGCTCAACAAACCTTTAATCTTATAAATATTTAGTAACACAATCATACAGTATATTTGTTCCAAACTAACAGTTACTGAGTTCCTCGTTCACCTCCTCCGCCAATGTCAGCAGTTTCCTCCACTGCTCTGGGGTGAGACTGATGCCTTTCTTCCCCGGTAACAAGTCTCCATTCTTCTCGTAAAACTCCCGAATGTCCACATAATGCTTTCCCTTGAACTCCCTCACTTTGACAAGCTTCTTACCCTCCAGGACCCATGTTGGCTCTTTGTCCGTAGTCCTTGAGCCCATTTTGGCTTTCTTTTCTGGAGGTACATTTCTCTGAAAATGAATGGAAGTAGTTTTCAAATAATTAATAGAAGCGTTACTTTGAGGAAATCCATATTAATCTAATTAATCAAAACAAAATTATTACTTTTAATCCGCGAATAGTAAATTAGAGCTAATAGCAATAGCCTTTATTTCATGCTTCTTTTTTTTACAATTACATAAAATTACAATTATTATTGGTTTATTATTTGCATGTCGCGTGTGCGGAAAAGGCCTCCCCGAGTTTTTCCCATTCCTTCCTATCCTGTGCTGTTCTCCACCAGTATCTGTCGAAGTTCACTAACTCGTCTCTCCATCTTTTATTTGGTCTTTTTTGTTTTCTCGCTATTCCTATTGCTGACCATTCTGTGACACTTTATATTATTCTGTGTTAATGCTAACCCGTTGTATTTGGTCTATTTTGTTTTCTCGCTATTCCTATTGGTGACCATTCTGTGACACTTTATATTATTCTGTGTTAATGCTAACCCGTTGTACTTACTTGCGTATTTTCTGTATGCAATTATTGCAATTAATTCCACCCTCCAACCGCAAAATTAAATACGCAAATGAATATAACAACCCAACACCAAAAGTACATAACTCGACACGTGTTTCGCCTGTCTACGAGGCATCATCAGATGTTGACGGTCCGGCTGGTCCGGCAACAATAAAACCGTTTTTACATTAATCATTTAACATTATCGTATGTTGCAGGCGTACGGAGATTGCTTAACATCAGGCGGGCCGTATGCTTGGTTTCCACCCACGTAGTATAAAAAAAACGCATAAAATGTGCAAGTAAGTATAACGTGTAAGTATGACTAGCATGTTATTTTTTCACAGCTTAGCGAAGTAATAATTTTGTTTTGATTTTAAGTTAAGTGTTGCTTTACTTTTTATGGAGTGTAAAATTCAGCGCATTGACCTGACAGCTTAGCATTGAAAATTAATAGACTAGGACCAAGATAACTGCATGGCATTTGCAATGACAAAGTGTGGCAATGAGTGTGGTTTTTTTATTTTTATTTATTGAATAAGGAAACAAATTACAGTTTTGTAAATTAATACAAGACCCATCATAGGCAAAACCTTCTATCTATCTATCTGGCCCTATTATTCTGAGTTAGAGTATGTCCCGTAGATCAGTGTGCCGCTTGGTAAAGGCCTCCTCTAGCTCTTTCCATTGATGTCTGTCGTGGGCCACTCTTCTCCAGTTCGGGCCCGCTGTGAGTTTGAGTTAAGGAGGTTAATTTCTTGTTCTATTAAAACCAGTGCAGTTATCTTAAAATAAATGGACTCTTGTTCCCCTAAGTTGTTCTCATATACAAGAGGAATCTTGAAATCATTCCATATCAACATTTTTACTTGGTATCAGTTTTATTTGCACTTTATACAAATAGATAACTGTTGCGAATGCTTGTATAAATTACTGATAAGGCTATGGTAATTGATGATGCATTATGCCTTTGCAGTTTTACTGTTTTTAGGGTTCCGTACCAAAAGGGTAAAAACGGGACCCCACTGTCTGTCTGTCCGTCTGTCACCAGGCTAGCCTAGCTGTATCTCATCAACCGTGATAGCTACAGTTGAAATTTTCACACATGATCTATTTTAGTTGCCGCTATAACAAATACTAAAAACAGAATAAAATAAATAAAGTGGGGCTCCCATACAACAAACGTGATTTTTTTTGCCGTTTTTTGCGTAATGGTACGGAACCCTTCGTGCGCGAGTCCGACTCGCACTTGGCAGGTTTTTTAAAATTATTGACCAATTGACAATGTACAGTCAGCAAAACTATTAGCTTATAGCAGCAAATGGGGTGCTAAGCTAATAGTTTTGACTTTTGATGAGACAGTACATAATATGTAAAAGTATGTAAGTAATTGGAAAGTATCCTTATGGGTTTCTGCTCAGTCATAGTATTCTATGGCTCAGTCATCTGCCATAGTCTAACGTTTGAGATGGTTCGTGGCCAGTAAATCCCTAGGATGCGTCGCAGGCACTTGTTTATAAACACCTGCGGACGACGGGAGTTAATCGCGTAAAATTTACAAATATCACAGGTTGAAATATGATAAACGTGTTTTCTACGATGATCTATTTATCATTTACTTACATCAACAGGTCCCTCGTCGCTGTCACTAGAACTTTCAGCTTTCTTCTTGTTTTTGGGCATGTTGTTTTGTTTAATGATTTGCTTATCACGAAATCTGTAAATTGTAAAAATTAACCTACAAATATTTTTAAGTGGACTGTATGTTCATTCAAACAGGGATATTTTTTACAAAGGATTAGTAAAAAAAAAATAACTTTTAATTAGTCTAAACCTAAGCTTACTAATTGCAATTAAAACTTAATTCCAAATTAACTTACCGTTGTCGATTGACGTTGCCACCTAGCCGGTATCTCAACTCAATCAGCTGTTTGAGCTATTTGACTTCATCCACTGTTCTTTGGTTACATGTGTAGCTTCTACGTTTTTTTATGACAACAGAATAGCATACAACGTCACATTGACAGTGACAGGCTGACAGCAGGTATTAAACATAACCTAACCTACAAAAATAAGCAACGACCTGTGTTACTTATAGAATTTTATCAGAAAGGTATTGAATTATATTCAAAGCACGATGTTAGAGCCCTGGAACGATTCCTCTCTGCTACCACCACCTGTTCATACATTTCTATGTCATCGTAAAATTGGTAAGTTTATCGTTGACCTTTTAAAACACGCCTGCTTGTCGGATAACTTTTGAACTGTTCATTTGTAATTCTTTTTAATTACAGGCATTAGGGATCTAAAAACCACTTGTACGAATATGATCAAAGTACTGTCTAATCAATCTCCTTTGCACAAAGAGAGCGCAATACTCTCTAGATTTGCTTATAAATACGACAAGAAGTTTCGCAACGACATCGGCTACAGGCATTTTAAGAAGGTTAACGTAGCCTTACGGCGTTATTTGGGACTGAATATATTGAAGGACATAGAAAACTTCAGCGACACATTACCGGCTGATGACGAGGATTATTTACCAACAAGACAGATGCTCCAATATATAATGATCAGATTGATCACGTTTGCGAAGATAATGGTGAGGGTTTGCGTATGTTCGAAGCAAGCGTCGGTATTTTATTTGGACCGCATTAAGTGCGGGGAGGGCCACTGGATGTCTCTGATGCCATATGCAGCGCTGAGCCGCGTGTGGTCGCTCTGCACGGTGCTGCTGCGCAACGCCTGCGCCTGGTACGCGCGCCTGCGGCCCTGGCTCGACAAACTACAACTGAAGGGAGTAGACTTCCTACCCGACCACTATAACCTGCCACTAGACTTAGAAGAGTGGCTGGACCTTAAAAACATTGACTCTTTTGGAAGGTTTAAATGGGCTCCGGACAAACACTTGACATTGCACCAGAGCTTAATAGTTGAAGATAATGATGATAATACTGACAGCTTCATGGATTATGTCAAACGGCTAAATGAAGAAACTGACTCTGAAGAGCCATCATGTCATCTTAAGGTAAACAATCTTTCAAAAGAAAGTCCAACTGAGATACAAACAAATCCAGTACTAAATAAAGATAAAGGAGATAGCATTTCTAGAGATAGTTTTAAAGCCCCTCTGCACTCCAAATTGAAATCAACTGAAATATTAAATACTTTTAAAGGTGAGACAATATCCAGGGAAAGTTTTAAAGGGCCACTCACTCAATCAAAATCAATTGAGTTAAAGAGAGATACATACATTCATTCTCCAGCAAATGTGACTGATATAGAATCTTTAAAAAGGTTCATTTTGATGGAAGAAGGCTTTAGAAATGTACAAAATGAGTCATCCTTAACAAGACATCTGAGTTTCATGCAGTGGACGGCTCTAAAGAATTCATTAGACACATTAGCAAACTCCTTGTCCAACAAAAGAAAAATAGAGAAAAAATTCAAAAAAATATGGAAAGAAAAGTGCATTGATTGTAGTTAATAAATGTATTTTCCATTTTTTCTTGTATTATTTAATAACACAAATTATTTACAGTTTAATTATAACAGCACCAATTTAATCACTAACATGAAATGAAACAGTACTATGAAAAAATATAGATGTTTAGCACAAAAATATATTCAGGTACAATATAAAACAAATACAATATTACAAAATCCTTGCTAATTAAGCTGTTTTGCTGCTAATGCTATGAAATTATGGCCAATGTCATTAAGAAATGGTAGTGTTTAGTGTGTTAGTTTACTTTATCACTTTAGATACCATAAATAGCTTCCAATATTAAAGTAAAATTATGATAATTCAGTTTAAGATTACGTAATATGACATTTCTTCATATTACTTTGAATATATTTTGATAGTTTGACAATGTTATATCAAAGTTTCCAAATTCTTTAGTAATCAATCAATGCAATGCAAGTTGATTCAAAAGTCGCTGGTAAAAAATAAATATAAAAACCTGGCCAGACCAGAAAAATAAATGGATAATCTCATATACTTTGGAACATTTTATAAAGGCCTGTCTCCTTAAGATTGTTTCTGATAGACGTTCTTAATATAAACCCTCCGCATGGATAATTATGATGGTTCCTCTTTTATCATTTGTCATTGTAGACATCACAAGTATAGGTATCGCCAGGAGAGTTGAAGTCGCGCACGCACACAGCAACAAAATCATGTAATGACAGCGAGATATTGAAATGAGTGTTCTTTTTTAGTATCGATAGCAAGTAGAATCGCAACCTCAAAATGGATCAAAAAGTTTTTTCAAGGTTTTTTTATTTATTTTAGCATAATATCGTGCGCACATCACATTTATTCAATGCTGTTTTTGCGATTAGTACTCAGTGTAGCTGTGTGTGTAATCATTCACCGCAACTCTCCTGGCGATACCTATATATATATATACCTACTCGACAGACAAATGACACAATAGATGATAAAAGCTTTACCATCTTATCTGCTGGTTTTCAATGAAGTATATCAAATTCAAATTAGAATAACAAGAATTTGAAATCTCAACATCACTCACACTCAACACTTAGCATACAAACAGTATGAAATTATAATAATGCAGTCATATTTGTATACCTTAATTTGTAATATATATTTGCGCTTTGTTTATATTTACATAAGTCATAAGACTTTCACTATTTACATAATGTTTCGCAACACCCCATAGTTTACAATATCAAAACAATTCACAATACATTATTTACTTCACATGTACACTTCACGGAATGTATAACAATTATTATAAGATTTATAAGTTAAGTTAACTATACTTTTTAACAATAAAAAAAAACTGAAAATGACACAAATATTGGTTTAATGTTATAAAAAACGGCGATTGACAACTAGTAAAAAATGAGATTGTCATTCCAGTATTTTATAATTAAATAAAGAGAATAATCTCAATTAATACTCCTGGGGTTTTTATGCCAGAATATTCTGGTAGTATTAAATTATTTGTACATACAAGATAGTTATGTTTCTATAGTATACATATCTTAATGCATATAATCGCCTTTTATTTACAGACCATTTACCCCTTAACTCCCAGAGGTCAAAATTTGCCAACTAAATAAAAACCTTGGCGTATTAAATTTAGAGTTGAATTTTTAATCTCTTTACTGACCTAATATAGCATCGGTGGGAAGCGAGGGTGTAAGCATATGTTTAAATACAAGACAAACATTTGCAGCTTATATTAATGAGATTGTTAAAAAAAACAATAGTACAATGTGCAACATGGGGCGTAAGTTAAATATTGCAAACGAGAGTATAGTTAAATCGCGACGGCTTGCCGGACCGATTTATAGACACGACTACGCCCAGAGTTACACACAATGTTTTTCATCACACTTGCAATACAAAAATGAAGTATAAAGACAAAAAACTGTGAATTATTAGAAACTTCATAACTGCCTAGGGAAAACGCTTTTTCTATAGTTCCCGTTAAGCCTGCGTGCAACCACATTTACTAAGTGGGTGTGATGAAAATGCATTTACCTACACATTGACTGTTATGTAGGCTTCAAGACTTTTAGGAATGCTTGTTTACAACCGTCCGATAACGGACTATAAAGTCCGTTCTTTTTTTTCAGATTAGAAATTTTATAACCTTAAAAGCAGTGGCAACTTTTTCCTCTACTAACTAACTATCAGTGTTGGCCGAACGCTAATGCCATTAACCATTAAAAATTAACAATTAAAAAGGTTAATGGCCATTAACCATTAGCCATTTAATTCGGATTAAAGTTAATTCGGATTAAAGTTAATTCGGATTAAATTTTTGAGACGTTAATGGCCATTGAAGTTAATTCGGATTAACTTTAATTCGGATTAACTTCAATGGCCATTAAAGTTTCTAAAAATTTATTAGAATTACTCTCAATTGCATCAACGTCTAATAAAATTACATTCGTGATATTTTAAAATGAGACAGCAAAATGACCCTGACTGAACCCTGGCAGTAGTAGCAGTACCTACCTACTACCTAGTAGAATTCTGGTTTGGTGCAACACAGACATACGCGGTTTTGGTCATTTAAATCGTCTTGATGAGCACTTCGGAGAGCCGTACCCACGATAGAGCTGATGCTGAACCCTGGCAGTACCTAATGGATCTAAGGTTTGGTGCAACATAGGCACACGCTGTTTTAGTCATCCGACTCGTCTTGATGAGCACTTCGGAGAGCCATACCCATGATAGAGCTGATGCTGAACCCTGGCAGTACCTAATGGATCTAAGGTTTGGTGCAACATAGGCACACGCTGTTTTAGTCACCCGACTCGTCTTGATGAGCACTTAGGAGAGCAGTACCCATGATAGAGCTGATGCTGAACCCTGGCACTACCTAGTGGATCTAAGGTTTGGTGCAACATAGGCACACGCTGTTTTAGTCATCCGACTCGTCTTGATGAGCACTTAGGAGAGCAGTACCCATGATAGAGCTGATGCTGAACCCTGGCAGTACCTAGTGGATCTAAGGTTTGGTGCAACATAGGCACACGCTGTTTTAGTCACCCGACTCGTCTTGATGAGCACTTAGGAGAGCGGTACCCATGATAGAGCTGATGCTGAACCCTGGCAGTACCTAGTGGATCTAAGGTTTGGTGCAACATAGGCACACGCTGTTTTAGTCACCCGACTCGTCTTGATGAGCACTTAGGAGAGCAGTACCCATGATAGAGCTGATGCTGAACCCTGGCACTACCTAGTGGATCTAAGGTTTGGTGCAACATAGGCACACGCTGTTTTAGTCATCCGACTCGTCTTGATGAGCACTTAGGAGAGCAGTACCCATGATAGAGCTGATGCTGAACCCTGGCAGTACCTAGTGGATCTAAGGTTTGGTGCAACATAGGCACACGCTGTTTAAGTCACCCGACTCGTCTTGATGAGCACTTAGGAGAGCGGTACCCATGATAGAGCTGATGCTGAACCCTGGCAGTACCTAGTGGATCTAAGGTTTGGTGCAACATAGGCACGCGCTGTTTCGGTCATCTGACTCGTCTTGATGAGCACTTAGGAGAGCGGTACCCATGATAGAGCTGATGCTGCACCCTGGCAGTACCTAGTGGATCTAAGGTTTGGTGCAACATAGGCACGCGCTGTTTAGGTCATCCGACTCGTCTTGATGAGCACTTAGAAGAGCAGTACCCATGATAGAGCTGATGCTGAACCCTGGCAGTACCTAGTGGGTCTAAGGTTTGGTGCAACATAGGCACACGCTGTTTTAGTCATGCGACTCGTCTTGATGAGCACTTAGGAGAGCAGTACCCATGATAGAGCTGATGCTGAACCCTGGCAGTACCTAGTGGATCTAAGGTTTGGTGCAACATAGGCACACGCTGTTTTAGTCACCCGACTCGTCTTGATGAGCACTTAGGAGAGCAGTACCCATGATAGAGCTGATGCTGAACCCTGGCACTACCTAGTGGATCTAAGGTTTGGTGCAACATAGGCACACGCTGTTTTAGTCATCCGACTCGTCTTGATGAGCACTTAGGAGTGCAGTACCCATGATAGAGCTGATGCTGAACCCTGGCAGTACCTAGTGGATCTAAGGTTTGGTGCAACATAGGCACACGCTGTTTTAGTCACCCGACTCGTCTTGATGAGCACTTAGGAGAGCGGTACCCATGATAGAGCTGATGCTGAACCCTGGCAGTACCTAGTGGATCTAAGGTTTGGTGCAACATAGGCACACGCTGTTTTAGTCACCCGACTCGTCTTGATGAGCACTTAGGAGAGCAGTACCCATGATAGAGCTGATGCTGAACCCTGGCACTACCTAGTGGATCTAAGGTATGGTGCAACATAGGCACACGCTGTTTTAGTCATCCGACTCGTCTTGATGAGCACTTAGGAGAGCAGTACCCATGATAGAGCTGATGCTGAACCCTGGCAGTACCTAGTGGATCTAAGGTTTGGTGCAACATAGGCACACGCTGTTTTAGTCACCCGACTCGTCTTGATGAGCACTTAGGAGAGCAGTACCCATGATAGAGCTGATGCTGAACCCTGGCACTACCTAGTGGATCTAAGGTTTGGTGCAACATAGGCACACGCTGTTTTAGTCATCCGACTCGTCTTGATGAGCACTTAGGAGAGCAGTACCCATGATAGAGCTGATGCTGAACCCTGGCAGTACCTAGTGGATCTAAGGTTTGGTGCAACATAGGCACACGCTGTTTTAGTCACCCGACTCGTCTTGATGAGCACTTAGGAGAGCGGTACCCATGATAGAGCTGATGCTGAACCCTGGCAGTACCTAGTGGATCTAAGGTTTGGTGCAACATAGGCACGCGCTGTTTCGGTCATCTGACTCGTCTTGATGAGCACTTAGGAGAGCGGTACCCATGATAGAGCTGATGCTGCACCCTGGCAGTACCTAGTGGATCTAAGGTTTGGTGCAACATAGGCACGCGCTGTTTAGGTCATCCGACTCGTCTTGATGAGCACTTAGAAGAGCAGTACCCATGATAGAGCTGATGCTGAACCCTGGCAGTACCTAGTGGGTCTAAGGTTTGGTGCAACATAGGCACACGCTGTTTTAGTCATCCGACTCGTCTTGATGAGCACTTAGGAGAGCAGTACCCATGATAGAGCTGATGCTGAACCCTGGCAGTACCTAGTGGATCTAAGGTTTGGTGCAACATAGGCACGCGCTGTTTAGGTCGTCCGACTCGTCTTGATGAGCACTTAGGAGAGCAGTACCCATGATAGAGCTGATGCTGCACCCTGGCAGTACCTAGTGGATCTAAGGTTTGGTGCAACATAGGCACGCGCTGTTTTGGTCATCTGACTCGTCTTGATGAGCACTTAGGAGAGCGGTACCCACGATAGAGCTGATGCTGAACCCTGGCAGTACCTAGTGGATCTAAGGATTGGTGCAACATAGGCACGCGCTGTTTTGGTCATCTGACTCGTCTTGATGAGCACTTAGTAGAGCGGTACCCATGATAGAGCTGATGCTGAACCCTGGCAGTACATAGTGGAAGTAAGGTTTGGTGCAACATAGGCACGCGCTGTTTTGGTCATCCGACTCGTCTTGAGGAGCACTTAGAAGAGCAGTAACCATGATAGAGCTGATGCTGAACCCTGGCAGTACCTAGTGGATCTAGGGTTTGGTGCAACATAGGCACACGCTGTTTTAGTCATCCGACTCGTCTTGATGAGCACTTAGGAGAGCAGTACCCATGATAGAGCTGATGCTGAACCCTGGCAGTACCTAGTGGGTCTAAGGTTTGGTGCAACATAGGCACACGCTGTTTTAGTCATCCGACTCGTCTTGATGAGCACTTAGGAGAGCAGTACCCATGATAGAGCTGATGCTGAACCCTGGCAGTACCTAGTGGATCTAAGGTTTGGTGCAACATAGGCACACGCTGTTTTAGTCACCCGACTCGTCTTGATGAGCACTTAGGAGAGCGGTACCCATGATAGAGCTGATGCTGCACCCTGGCAGTACCTAGTGGATCTAAGGTTTGGTGCAACATAGGCACGCGCTGTTTAGGTCATCCGACTCGTCTTGATGAGCACTTAGAAGAGCAGTACCCATGATAGAGCTGATGCTGAACCCTGGCAGTACCTAGTGGGTCTAAGGTTTGGTGCAACATAGGCACACGCTGTTTTAGTCATCCGACTCGTCTTGATGAGCACTTAGGAGAGCAGTACCCATGATAGAGCTGATGCTGAACCCTGGCAGTACCTAGTGGATCTAAGGTTTGGTGCAACATAGGCACACGCTGTTTTAGTCACCCGACTCGTCTTGATGAGCACTTAGTAGAGCGGTACCCATGATAGAGCTGATGCTGAACCCTGGCAGTACCTAGTGGATCTAAGGTTTGGTGCAACATAGGCACGCGCTGTTTAGGTCGTCCGACTCGTCTTGATGAGCACTTAGGAGAGCAGTACCCATGATAGAGCTGATGCTGCACCCTGGCAGTACCTAGTGGATCTAAGGTTTGGTGCAACATAGGCACGCGCTGTTTTGGTCATCTGACTCGTCTTGATGAGCACTTAGGAGAGCGGTACCCACGATAGAGCTGATGCTGAACCCTGGCAGTACCTAGTGGATCTAAGGTTTGGTGCAACATAGGCACGCGCTGTTTTGGTCATCTGACTCGTCTTGATGAGCACTTAGTAGAGCGGTACCCATGATAGAGCTGATGCTGAACCCTGGCAGTACATAGTGGAAGTAAGGTTTGGTGCAACATAGGCACGCGCTGTTTTGGTCATCCGACTCGTCTTGAGGAGCACTTAGAAGAGCAGTAACCATGATAGAGCTGATGCTGAACCCTGGCAGTACCTAGTGGATCTAGGGTTTGGTGCAACATAGGCACACGCTGTTTTAGTCATCCGACTCGTCTTGATGAGCACTTAGGAGTGCAGTACCCATGATAGAGCTGATGCTGAACCCTGGCAGTACCTAGTGGATCCAGGGTTTGGTGCAACATAGGCACACGCTGTTTTAGTCATCCGACTCGTCTTGATGAGCACTTAGGAGAGCAGTACCCATGATAGAGCTGATGCTGAACCCTGGCAGTACCTAGTGGATCTAAGGTTTGGTACAACATAGGCACACGCTGTTTTAGTCACCCGACTCGTCTTGATGAGCACTTAGGAGAGCAGTACCCATAATGGAGCTGATGCTGAACCCTGGCAGTACCTAGTGGAACTAAGGTTTGGTGCAACATAGGCACACGCTGTTTTAGTCATCCGACTCGTCTTGATGAGCACTTAGGAGAGCAGTACCCATGATAGAGCTGATGCTGAACCCTGGCACTACCTAGTGGATCTAAGGTTTGGTGCAACATAGGCACACGCTGTTTTAGTCACCCGACTCGTCTTGATGAGCACTTAGGAGAGCAGTACCCATAATAGAGCTGATGCTGAACCCTGGCAGTACCTAGCGGAACTAAGGATTAGTGCAACATAGGCACACGCTGTTTTAGTCATCCGACTCGTCTTGATGAGCACTTAGAAGAGCAGTACCCATGATAGAGCTGATGCTGAACCCTGGCAGTACCTAGTGGGTCTAAGGTTTGGTGCAACATAGGCACACGCTGTTTTAGTCATCCGACTCGTCTTGATGAGCACTTAGGAGAGCAGTACCCATGATAGAGCTGATGCTGAACCCTGGCAGTACCTAGTGGATCTAAGGTTTGGTGCAACATAGGCACACGCTGTTTTAGTCACCCGACTCGTCTTGATGAGCACTTAGTAGAGCAGTACCCATGATAGAGCTGATGCTGAACCCTGGCAGTACCTAGTGGATCTAGGGTTTGGTGCAACATAGGCACACGCTGTTTTAGTCATCCGACTCGTCTTGATGAGCACTTAGGAGTGCAGTACCCATGATAGAGCTGATGCTGAACCCTGGCAGTACCTAGTGGATCCAGGGTTTGGTGCAACATAGGCACACGCTGTTTTAGTCATCCGACTCGTCTTGATGAGCACTTAGGAGAGCAGTACCCATGATAGAGCTGATGCTGAACCCTGGCAGTACCTAGTGGATCTAAGGTTTGGTACAACATAGGCACACGCTGTTTTAGTCACCCGACTCGTCTTGATGAGCACTTAGGAGAGCAGTACCCATAATGGAGCTGATGCTGAACCCTGGCAGTACCTAGCGGAACTAAGGTTTGGTGCAACATAGGCACACGCTGTTTTAGTCATCCGACTCGTCTTGATGAGCACTTAGGAGAGCAGTACCCATGATAGAGCTGATGCTGAACCCTGGCACTACCTAGTGGATCTAAGGTTTGGTGCAACATAGGCACACGCTGTTTTAGTCATCCGACTCGTCTTGATGAGCACTTAGGAGAGCAGTACCCATGATAGAGCTGATGCTGAACCCTGGCAGTACCTAATGGATCTAAGGTTTGGTGCGACATAGGCACACGCTGTTTTAGTCATCCGACTCGTCTTGATGAGCACTTATGAGAGCAGTACCCATAATGGAGCTGATGCTGAACCCTGGCAGTACCTAGCGGAACTAAGGTTTGGTGCAACGTAGGCACACGCTGTTTTAGTCATCCGACTCGTCTTGATGAGCACTTAGGAGAGCAGTACCCATGATAGAGCTGATGCTGAACCCTGGCAGTACCTAGTGGATCTAAGGTTTGGTGCATCATAGGGACACGCTGTTTTAGTCACCCGACTCGTCTTGATAAGCACTTAGGAGAGCGGTACCCATGATAGAGCTGATGCTGAACCCTGGCAGTACCTAGTGGATCTAGGGTTTGGTGCAACATAGGCACACGCTGTTTTAGTCACCCGACTCGTCTTGATGAGCACTTAGGAGAGCAGTACCCATAATGGAGCTGATGCTGAACCCTGGCAGTACATAGTGGATCTAAGGTTTGGTGCAACATAGGCACGCGCTGTTTAGGTCATCCGACTCGTCTTGATGAGCACTTAGAAGAGCAGTACCCATGATAGAGCTGATGCTGAACCCTGGCAGTACCTAGTGGATCTAAGGTTTGGTGCAACATAGGCACACGCTGTTTTAGTCACCCGACTCGTCTTGATGAGCACTTAGGAGAGCGGTACCCATGATAGAGCCTTACCACCTACCTTAGATCCACTAGGTATTGCCAGGGTTCAGCATCAGCTCTATCATGGGTACTGCTCTCCTAAGTGCTCATCAAGACGAGTCGGATGACCAAAACAGCGCGTGCCTATGATGCACCAAACCTTAGATCCACTAGGTACTGCCAGGGTTCAGTATCAGCTCTATCATGGGTACTGCTCTCCTAAGTGCTCATCAAGACGAGTCGGATGACTAAAACAGCGTGTGCCTATGTTGCACCAAACCCTAGATCCACTAGGTACTGCCAGGGTTCAGCATCAGCTCTATCATGGGTACCGCTCTCCTAAGTGCTTATCAAGACGAGTCGGGTGACTAAAACAGCGTGTCCCTATGATGCACCAAACCTTAGATCCACTAGGTACTGCCAGGGTTCAGCATCAGCTCTATCATGGGTACTGCTCTCCTAAGTGCTCATCAAGACGAGTCGGATGACTAAAACAGCGTGTGCCTACGTTGCACCAAACCATAGTTCCGCTGGGTACTGCCAGGGTTCAGCATCAGCTCCATTATGGGTACTGCTCTCATAAGTGCTCATCAAGACGAGTCGGATGACTAAAACAGCGTGTGCCTATGTCGCACCAAACCTTAGATCCATTAGGTACTGCCAGGGTTCAGCATCAGCTCTATCATGGGTACTGCTCTCCTAAGTGCTCATCAAGACGAGTCGGATGACTAAAACAGCGTGTGCCTATGTTGCACCAAACCTTAGATCCATTAGGTACTGCCAGGGTTCAGCATCAGCTCTATCATGGGTACTGCTCTCCTAAGTGCTCATCAAGACGAGTCGGATGACTAAAACAGCGTGTGCCTATGTTGCACCAAACCTTAGACCCACTAGGTACTGCCAGGGTTCAGCATCAGCTCTATCATGGGTACTGCTCTTCTAAGTGCTCATCAAGACGAGTGGGATGACCTAAACAGCGCGTGCCTATGTTGCACCAAACCTTAGATCCACTATGTACTGCCAGGGTTCAGCATCAGCTCCATTATGGGTACTGCTCTCCTAAGTGCTCATCAAGACGAGTCGGGTGACTAAAACAGCGTGTGCCTATGTTGCACCAAACCCTAGATCCACTAGGTACTGCCAGGGTTCAGCATCAGCTCTATCATGGGTACCGCTCTCCTAAGTGCTTATCAAGACGAGTCGGGTGACTAAAACAGCGTGTCCCTATGATGCACCAAACCTTAGATCCACTAGGTACTGCCAGGGTTCAGCATCAGCTCTATCATGGGTACTGCTCTCCTAAGTGCTCATCAAGACGAGTCGGATGACTAAAACAGCGTGTGCCTACGTTGCACCAAACCTTAGTTCCGCTAGGTACTGCCAGGGTTCAGCATCAGCTCCATTATGGGTACTGCTCTCATAAGTGCTCATCAAGACGAGTCGGATGACTAAAACAGCGTGTGCCTATGTCGCACCAAACCTTAGATCCATTAGGTACTGCCAGGGTTCAGCATCAGCTCTATCATGGGTACTGCTCTCCTAAGTGCTCATCAAGACGAGTCGGATGACTAAAACAGCGTGTGCCTATGTTGCACCAAACCTTAGATCCATTAGGTACTGCCAGGGTTCAGCATCAGCTCTATCATGGGTATGGCTCTCCGAAGTGCTCATCAAGACGAGTCGGATGACTAAAACAGCCTGTGCCTATGTTGCACCAAACCTTAGATCCATTAGGTACTGCCAGGGTCCAGCATCAGCTCTATCTTGGGTACTGCTCTTCCAAGTGCTCATCAAGACGAGTCGGATGACTAAAACAGCGTGTGCCTATGTTGCACCAAACCTTAGTTCCGCTAGGTACTGCCAGGGTTAAGCATCAGCTACATTATGAGTACTGCTCTCCTAAGTGCTCATCAAGACGAGTCGGGTGACTAAAACAGCGTGTGCCTATATTGCACCAAACCTTAGATCCACTAGGTACTGCCAGGGTTCAGCATCAGCTCTATCATGGGTACTGCTCTCCTAAGTGCTCATCAAGACGAGTCGGATGACTAAAACAGCGTGTGCCTACGTTGCACCAAACCTTAGTTCCGCTAGGTACTGCCAGGGTTCAGCATCAGCTCCATTATGGGTACTGCTCTCATAAGTGCTCATCAAGACGAGTCGGATGACTAAAACA